>NC_141697.1:528615547-530027214 GCF_964263255.1 Lissotriton vulgaris
TAAAATCTACACCAGAGGGCCTGAAGTCCACACTCTTTCAGAAGAAAACGGACAGGAATAATGCGCTACACTACGCAAGCTTCCACCCTAAAAGCCTGAAGAACAACCTCCCATATGGTCAATACCTTCGGGTAAGATGGAATTGTTCGAGAACAGAGGACTTTACCACCCACGGGGAGGCCCTGACTAACAAGCTGAGGGCACGAGGCTATCCTGCAAAACTTCTACAACAGTCCATGAAGAGAGCTAGATGGACCCCTCGGGAACATCTCCTTCAAAAAAGAGAAAAATCTACAGTTGAGAGAATGGTCTGTGTGTCTACCTTTGGTCCTCATACCAACCCGGTACAGAAAATAATTCGCAGTAACTGGCATTTGATTGAAGAAATTCTTCCCCACATTGGCAAACCGCTGTTCGCTCTCAAAAAAAACAGAAGCATTGGCCAGCAGATCTCGTCCACAAGAGGTGTCACAAAAAAAGAATCACAGGGTACCCTCTTCAATATGGGCCCGGTCATGGGTCACCGCAAATGTGGGACATGCTCAGTGTGTAACCTGACGACAGAAGGAACCCTCTTCACGGACGGTCAAAAATTCTGGCGGCATGATAACTTCACGAACTGCAAGACCAAGTACGCAGTATATGCTATCACGTGCCCCTGTGGAAAGGTCTACATTGGCAAAACAACCCAGGAGGTGCGTCAACGCATCATCCAGCATAGATCTAGGATAAACAATAAAGTTGTGACTGCGCCCCTGGTATCCCACTTTCTGCGAAAAGAACACTCTTCCAATGATCTAAAGTGGACAATCCTAGCAAACATCAAGAACACCCCGGGAGCTGGGGGGGACCCCGATGTCCGTCTCGCCCAGAAAGAGGCCTACCTCATTTTGAGGTTCAACACTGCCATGGTGGGACTGAATGATCTTAATGAACTGAGTAACCTCTAGATAGCCTGCCTGCAGCCGTTGTCTGCTTTTGCTGTTTGTCGCTCATGTGTCTAAAAATATCCTCACTCTCAAACGTATTTATGTACCCGTTATCCCTGCCTCCCCGAATGTGATCATACAAGGATCGGATTGCCACGAATACATCTTGGAGAGAAACTTCAGTTTACATACAATTCTCCAGCTGCCCCCTCTTTTCGAATTATGTCCGTCTCATCTTCACAATTGCACTTGTGGGTGTTAAGGTTACAGCGGACCACACGTCCAATCAGACCATCACTAACGCATTATGCGTTATAACACCGGGACACGCCCTCTACTCACTCTCGTCACAGCGGACTACATGTCCCATCAGACCTTTGCTAACGCTTTATGCGTTAAAACCATCGGGACACGCCCCCAACTCACTCGCGTTGCCAGTTCCCTGCAGCTCGTGTGTCCGACGTGCAGACCGATTCATTCGTCTAAAATGTAAGTCCCGCTCTTACTCGGTGTTTCTAACAGAGAGCAAGTTAACGCCTTCCCGGCCCCTTACTGATCACCGTCTCCCATTGTCCCCACAGTTTCCGAATAGCAGCGGCGGCTTCCGCCCGAGTTCGTGCACAGTCACGAACGTCTACCCAACAAGGTAGGAGCTTTGTTTACCTGTGTGGCAGTGATAGCTACATGTGTTAAACTAAATCAGGGCGCCTGGAGCCCGGTTACTGATACATAGTATTGTTTATCTCCCCAGGCAATATCCTCGTAATCTTTGATTTTATGCACATCGGCACCCCATACACTCCTTAGTGTTGTATACATCAAGGTACGTTTCCACCCTTCCTTGATCATTCGGAGGCCCACATGTCATATATGTTAATGTGACTAATTAGGGTTTATATCATCTTACCCACAGGGAATTCCTACAGGGAGTATCCTGACATTTCAAGTACAAGGTACTCATATGTGTTTGTATAGTGCTTTAGTTTCAGTGAGGTGGTAGTCAGCACCCTATTGATACCAATCTTTTTAAATTCACAGCAACAACGACCCCCCAATCCTTGTCCTGAGGAGAACCCTCAACTTACTCAATGGGTTCGAAACGCGTCGGCGTCCTGCTCCACCCAGATACTGCAAACATCAGGGCACAATAGGAATATAATTCGCACAAATTCTAAACTTCCGCTCAGTTTTGTGTGTTCCTATTTTGTTGCACCATATATCAAAATTACTAGGTATCTAGTGGTGGTGGAAACAAGTAGGCTAGTATTTCATTTTTTGTCCACTTGTTCATTTTTCATTTAGGATTGGTGCCTCAGCACAACATTATATCTTGAGGCATAGCACAGTTGTTTTTCGTAATCACAATTGTTATTTGTGTACATTGTAATTTTATGTATTGTTTTTGGTTTCAATGCACTTGTGTACTTCTGTGAATGTGGTGTGCATCCCTTGATGCCAAAAAAATGTTTCAAAAAACGTTTTCATAAAATATAAGTGATCAATCACAAATGGTTTGTCCGCCTAGCAATTAATTATACTAGGTGTGCATTTGTTTGTAATCATCCACACTGTCCGGCACTTTCTTTTGTTTGGTTTATAAGAGTGGTCCAAGCCGGTCAGAGACAGGACCCAGCCTTTTCCTCTTTTCTGCGTCTTTGAACGGGTCACTACCCATAAGGCTTCAAGTCGCTTCACTTCACATAAACAAAACATTAATTGCATTCCGTTTAGGAAAACAAATGGCAGATAAGGACACACTTTCATTTAGTGAGGAACACATAGAGAAACTCCTTGCTGACTCCACACTGTTCACTTCATTCACATTGAGCGGCACGGCTAAGCAGCAAAACGTGGCAGACAAGCTACTGAGACTTCAAAAAAAGCACATCAGAACAGAACTTCATGGGCAGTTTTTGTTGGCCAATCTAAGAGCAGGTACAATACCGTGGGGGCTACAGATAAAGAACGTTCCCGTCCTCTTCACCGACGATCCAGTTTACAAGAAAGGGTTCAGCTGTATCAGCACGAAATGCAGTAGAGACCTTATGGTTCACACCATCGAAACAGCCCACAGAATTTGTAAAAAAGAAATTGAGGAGATCGAAGAACAGCTCCAGAACATCAAAGATAACCATACCGAGTCGGAAGCTAAAATCCTTCTAGAAAAGATAGAAAAGGAGATTACAACATTCAAGGACAATACAATAAACTTCAAAACAACGAAGTTCGAGAAAGATAAAAAGGCGTTCAATTTAGAGTCCGTGTATCCATACTTGAAGGAGGATTTCTATACTCGTTCTGAGTCGACTAGATATCTTAACTCGTACCAAGGAAGATCAAAAAAGAGATTTCTAACATTTTCCGAAACCTCATCCGCCGATTCATCTGCAGAATCCGACCCAGGTGAAGGATCATCAAACAGGGGTCAACAGAAGAGGCCTTTTTTAGGACAGGGCCAACCACAACAGCGGACAAAATTCAAACAACCACAATGGGAAATGTCAACGCGCAAACGGAACTACAAGTCCTAGAAGATTCCTCCATCATCAACATTTCCAATAAAGTCCTGACCAAGGCAGAAGAGGAACTATTGCAATTGGGACTCTCATTTGTACCTGGTACACACATCGACTTCACTAAAGTCAAATTAGAGGTGATCGAATTCTTTCGAAAAATTCGCCTCAGATGGTTCTTCAAAGACTCGACATACGAACCACAAACTGAGGTATCCGGTCTCAGAAACAAATCTGTCTTTTGTCCGCCGAATAACAACATGGCAAAGAATATCATTACCTTCGAGCAGAAAGTGTTATCTTCCCTGAATGAGCTGGAGAAGAAAAAAAGATTCATTCCCAACAATCTTTCCAAAGAGCAGAAACAGGCCATAACATCTCTGAAGAACCAGCAAGAAGCCGTGATCAGACCAGCAGACAAGGGTGGTGCGGTGGTCCTCTGGTCTAAAGCCCTTTACAAAGCCGAAGGAAGGAAACACGTATATAACACCGACTGGTACCGGCTCATCACACAGGACCCTACAGCTGAGATTACCCATGAAATCTCACGGATTGTCAAAGATGCGAGAGACAACGGAATTATTGGACCCAAGGAAGCAGAGTATCTTGTTAAACGTTTTCCGCGCACCCCCCATCTGTACTTCCTTCCAAAGGTGCACAAAGATCCAAGTGCTCCACCAGGCCGCCCGATAGTATCGGGTTGTGACTCGGTGTTAGAGCCAATTTCGAAGTTCGTGGATGTGTTCCTGAAAGAATTTACCATCAAAGTACCATCCTTTCTCCGAGATACCATGGATTTCCTGACTAAAGTTGAGGGAGTTGAGTTCGATCCAAACAGCCAACTCCTAGTTACAATGGACGTGTCCTCTCTATACACCCAAATCCCGCAGCAGGATGGAGTTGATGTGATAGAACTGTATCTCAACTCAAGACCACGCCCACACAGAGTGCCCACTGAACTCATCGTTAATCTGGCATCCCTAGCACTCAAAAAGAATTTCTTCGTATTTGAGGACGAGATGTTCCTGCAGATAAAGGGATCGGCGATGGGGTGTCCCTTCGCCCCAGAAATGGCCATACTGTCTATGGCACAATACGAGGACAGATTTGTCTATAACAACAACCCGTATGCACCACACATTGGGCAGTGGCTCAGGTACATAGATGATGTGTGGTGCATCTGGAATGGCACACCTGAGTCCCTCGAGGAGTTCCACCAGTGGCTGAACAACCGCAGTCCAGACATAAAATTCAGTCTGGCATACGACTGCAGATCCATGCCGTTCTTGGACGTGGAGATAAAATCTACACCAGAGGGCCTGAAGTCCACACTCTTTCAGAAGAAAACGGACAGGAATAATGCGCTACACTACGCAAGCTTCCACCCTAAAAGCCTGAAGAACAACCTCCCATATGGTCAATACCTTCGGGTAAGACGGAATTGTTCGAGAACAGAGGACTTTACCACCCACGGGGAGGCCCTGACTAACAAGCTGAGGGCACGAGGCTATCCTGCAAAACTTCTACAACAGTCCATGAAGAGAGCTAGATGGACCCCTCGGGAACATCTCCTTCAAAAAAGAGAAAAATCTACCGTTGAGAGAATGGTCTGTGTGTCTACCTTTGGTCCTCATACCAACCCGGTACAGAAAATAATTCGCAGTAACTGGCATTTGATTGAAGAAATTCTTCCCCACATTGGCAAACCGCTGTTCGCTCTAAAAAAAAACAGAAGCATTGGCCAGCAGATCTCGTCCACAAGAGGTGTCACAAAAAAAGAATCACAGGGTACCCTCTTCAATATGGGCCCGGTCATGGGTCACCGCAAATGTGGGACATGCTCAGTGTGTAACCTGACGACAGAAGGAACCCTCTTCACGGACGGTCAAAAATTCTGGCGGCATGATAACTTCACGAACTGCAAGACCAAGTACGCAGTATATGCTATCACGTGCCCCTGTGGAAAGGTCTACATTGGCAAAACAACCCAGGAGGTGCGTCAACACATCATCCAGCATAGATCTAGGATAAACAATAAAGTTGTGACTGCGCCCCTGGTATCCCACTTTCTGCGAAAAGAACACTCTTCCAATGATCTAAAGTGGACAATCCTAGCAAACATCAAGAACACCCCGGGAGCTGGGGGGGACCCCGATGTCCGCCTCGCCCAGAAAGAGGCCTACCTCATTTTGAGGTTCAACACTGCCATGGTGGGACTGAATGATCTTAATGAACTGAGTAACCTCTAGATAGCCTGCCTGCAGCCGTTGTCTGCTTTTGCTGTTTGTCGCTCATGTGTCTAAAAATATCCTCACTCTCAAACGTATTTATGTACCCGTTATCCCTGCCTCCCCGAATGTGATCATACAAGGATCGGATTGCCACGAATACATCTTGGAGAGAAACTTCAGTTTACATACAATTCTCCAGCTGCCCCCTCTTTTCGAATTATGTCCGTCTCATCTTCACAATTGCACTTGTGGGTGTTAAGGTTACAGCGGACCACACGTCCAATCAGACCATCACTAACGCATTATGCGTTATAACACCGGGACACGCCCTCTACTCACTCTCGTCACAGCGGACTACATGTCCCATCAGACCTTTGCTAACGCTTTATGCGTTAAAACCATCAGGACACGCCCCCAACTCACTCGCGTTGCCAGTTCCCTGCAGCTCGTGTGTCCGACGTGCAGACCGATTCATTTGTCTAAAATGTAAGTCCCGCTCTTACTCGGTGTTTCTAACAGAGAGCAAGTTAACGCCTTCCCGGCCCCTTACTGATCACCGTCTCCCATTGTCCCCACAGTTTCCGAATAGCAGCGGCGGCTTCCGCCCGAGTTCGTGCACAGTCACGAACGTCTACCCAACAAGGTAGGAGCTTTGTTTTTTTTTTTTTAAATTTTTATTTTTGGTGCAAAACAAAGATAGTAGGTACATTGTCATCCATCGCATTTCCATACATAAGTTACTAGGTGAATGAGGTGATACAGTATTCACAAAGGCAAAACTTATAACATCCACAGTAGTATATAGCATTGCGAGTTTCGTTGACGATGTGATGAATAGGAATATACTTGTGTCGAAAAAAGACAGTTTGCAATTTTGTGTTTTGTTGGCTACTATCCGTCTGAGTCATGCCGTTCGCACCTTGCAATAAACATAAAACAATAAAAACAGCACACTTTAGTCCGGCACGTACTTGAAGTAGTAGCTTTCGGCACTCGTGGCACAGTCCATCTGTAAAGAGAGCAGTGTATTGTTACATAGCCCCCTAGTTCCCACCCCCTCCCATGCCACCTCCCACGGCTGTACCCACCCACCTCCGTTGCGCTCGCCCTGTTCACCTAGTTACAACCCAATCAACGCTCCTCGTCACTCTCTGACCCTCCGTCATCATCTTCCTCCAATGGTTCGCAGATATCCCCCCTGTATGCGTTCCAGGATTGCCACACCCCGTTCCATTTACGTGGGTTACCCCTCAATTTGTACACCGCCCTTTCAGTCAACATGAGCATGTCCATGTTGCGGAGCCATTGGGGTAGCGTGGGGAGATCAGCCGACCCCCACTTCTGTGCTATGTCCCGTTTCGCTGTTACCATCCCCACTGTGACCCAGGTTCTTGCATGAAAGGTGAGGTCCGTCGGCTCCCAGATGTTTAGCAGACAGAGCCGTGCATCTAGGGTGAGGGTGGTATGAAGAGCTTGGGCCATCGTGCGTATTACCCGTTGCCAGTAGCCGACTAACAATGGACATTCCCACACCGTGTGTATGAAGGTCCCTTCTGCCCCGCAGCCCCTAAGGCAATATGGATGATCCGCCCTGTGCAGTTTGTGAAGTAATGTACGGGTGTAGTAGATTCTGTGAAGAAATTTTAGCTGCACTAGGCGAAATTTAGATGATATGCCTGCTTCACGGGGGGATGCCATGGCTGCGTTCCAGTCATTGTCATCCAAGTTACCCACTTCCGCCATCCATTTGTCCTTCAGTTTCCCCAGTGGATCAGGCATATTGTTAATCAGCTTGCGGTATGTCAGCGATGTCGCCCCTTCTTGCATGAAGTCAGTAAGTAGCCGATCCTCCAGAGGGGAGGATTCGGGCAGGGGTGCGTCTGGTGAGATCGCTGCCTGTAGTGCGTGTCGGACCTGGATGTATCTGTAGAGCTCTGTGTTCCCCAACTCATATTGGTCCTGCAAAGTGGCAAATGAGATCACTCCTTCCCTCGTCCACATGTCCCCCACCGTGGAGATGCCGATGCTGTCCCATTGTGCGAAGCCCTTGGAGCGCCGCAAATGGCCCAACGCCTTTGTGTCCCACAGGGGTGTAAGTTTCGTTATGACTCCATCCCACTTCAACTTTGCCTGCGCCTTGTACCATATGCGGACTGTGTGTTTCGTAGGCCCCGTGAGTTTTGCCGCCACTCCACGGTGATACAGTGGGGCCAATAAGGTGTTGGCACCCAGTTGTGCCCTGTCGGCCTTGTACGCTGGGTCTTCCTGCGGGGCATGTATCCATTGGTTAAGGATTTTGAGTTGGGCCGCCCAGTAGTACAACTGTACATTCGGGAGGGCGATGCCCCCGTCGTACCACCCCCTGTTCAGTTTAGTGTGGGAAATGCGGGCTGGCTGGTTGCCCCATAACAGGCCCGAGATTTGCGCCGTTATTTTCTGGAGGTAGCCATCCGGCACCAGATACGGGGCGTTCTCCAGCACATATAGGAGGCGCGGCAGAGCCATCATTTTAAATAGTGCTGCACGGCCAAGGAGTGTTAGGGGGAGATCCTTCCAATGTCGCACGTCTCCTCGGAGACGAGCTAAGGGGGGTAGTAGGTTGAGGCGTGAGAAATCTGCCTCGTTACGGGTGATATGAATCCCCAGGTATTTAAATGACGTGTGGGCCAGTTCCAGTGGGCAGGAATCCGGGAGAGGCGGGAGTGGGCCTCGCAGTTCAAAAATGGTGGACTTAGCCCAGTTGATGGTGTAACCCGAGATTCGCCCATGAGCCGTACATAGAGCCAGGAGGTTAGGGAGACTCTCTTCCAGGTCTGTGAGATAGATCAGCATGTCGTCTGCGTAGAGGGACACTCTGTCCTCCCATAACGGGATCCATTGTATCCCTTTCAGGAGTTGGGTGGTACGAATCGTAACCGCCAGTGGTTCTAAAACTAAGGCGAAGAGCAGGGGTGAAAGCGGGCAGCCCTGTCGAGTGCCTCTGCCTAGGGGGAAGGTGTTTGAAATATGGCCGTTGGCCGTCACCTGCGCCACCGGGTCCTTGTATAGCATTCGTATCCAGGAAAGGAACACCGGGCCAAAACCCATACGCGTGAGTACTGCAAAGAGGTAGCTCCATTCCACCATATCAAACGCCATCTTGGCGTCCAAGGAGAGGATGGCAGCCGGTTCCTGCAGTAGTGGAACTCGCGCCAACACGCCATGCACCCTGCGGAGATTTAAAGCAGTGCTGCGGTGTGGCATGAATCCGGACTGGTCCGGGTGGATCAGGTGTGACAGAGTTGGCAAGATCCTGTTTGCCAACACTTTGGCAATAATTTTGGCCTCCGGGTTCAAAAGGGAGATCGGCCTATATGAGGTGCATTCGTTGGGGGGCTTACCTGGCTTCGGTATCGCCACAATAGTAGCCATCCGCTGATCGAGCGGCAGCGTTCCCTGTGTTCTAGATTCCTCGTACATATTGAGTAGGGGTGTGCTTAAGGATTCGGCCATGACTTTCAACCACTCAATGGGTATCCCGCTGGGGCCCATCGCTTTGCCTGGATGAAGGGCGCCTATGGCCATCTGGATCTCCTCCACCGTGAGAGGTGCGTCTACGTCCTCGGACATCTCAGGTGTCAGCTCTGGCAAGGGAACATGGTCAAGGGCAGTCTGCACCTCCCCCTCCTCTACCACTATCTCTGGGGTGTAGACTGAGGCAAAATAATCGGCGAGGACGTTTACTATCTCATCGGGGCGGGTGTGGTTGTTGCCCTGTGGGTCCATAATCTGCAAGATGTTCTTCCCCCCCCCCTGTCTTTTGTCTAACCACGCCAGCAATTTACTGGCCTTGTCTCCAATATCGTATACCCTGTGCTGTGTAGCCGCAATGTCCGACATCGTGACCCTGCGCATGTGATCTGTGAGGCGGTGCTGGTGGATCTGGAGTTCGTGAAGCGTGTCGTCAGAGGGGTTCGCCATATGGGCCGTGTTGGCCCGCTCTAGGCCTAGTTCTATCTCGAGGGCCTCCCGCCTGTGCGTCTTTTTGTGATTCGCTATCACTGCTATGGCCTGACCCCGGAACACTGTTTTATACGCCTCCCACAGTATGGAGGGGGAGGCCACCGAGGATTGGTTTTCTTCGAAGTACTGTTGGGTTACCTTCTTAAGATCCCTGTTAATCCGGGGCACTTTGAGGTAGCCCGGGAAAATCGGGAATAATCTGCGCCGCGCCATGGTCGAAGTGGTGAGTGTCAACGTGAGTGGCGAGTGATCGGAGACCCCCCGTGGTAGTATCTCGGCTTCGGCTATCGTAAGGTGACCATTAATCAAAGTGAAGATGTAGTCTATCCTGGACAGGCTATTGTGTGTGGCCGAGTAGTATGTGTATTGTTGCTGAGTAGGGTGCAGAGCGCGCCAGACATCCGGTAGGAGCTTTGTTTACCTGTGTGGCAGTGATAGCTACATGTGTTAAACTAAATCAGGGCGCCTGGAGCCCGGTTACTGATACATAGTATTGTTTATCTCCCCAGGCAATATCCTCGTAATCTTTGATTTTATGCACATCGGCACCCCATACACTCCTTAGTGTTGTATACATCAAGGTACGTTTCCACCCTTCCTTGATCATTCGGAGGCCCACATGTCATATATGTTAATGTGACTAATTAGGGTTTATATCATCTTACCCACAGGGAATTCCTACAGGGAGTATCCTGACATTTCAAGTACAAGGTACTCATATGTGTTTGTATAGTGCTTTAGTTTCAGTGAGGTGGTAGTCAGCACCCTATTGATACCAATCTTTTTAAATTCACAGCAACAACGACCCCCCAATCCTTGTCCTGAGGAGAACCCTCAACTTACTCAATGGGTTCGAAACGCGTCGGCGTCCTGCTCCACCCAGATACTGCAAACATCAGGGCACAATAGGAATATAATTCGCACAAATTCTAAACTTCCGCTCAGTTTTGTGTGTTCCTATTTTGTTGCACCATATATCAAAATTACTAGGTATCTAGTGGTGGTGGAAACAAGTAGGCTAGTATTTCATTTTTTGTCCACTTGTTCATTTTTCATTTAGGATTGGTGCCTCAGCACAACATTATATCTTGAGGCATAGCACAGTTGTTTTTCGTAATCACAATTGTTATTTGTGTACATTGTAATTTTATGTATTGTTTTTGGTTTCAATGCACTTGTGTACTTCTGTGAATGTGGTGTGCATCCCTTGATGCCAAAAAAATGTTTCAAAAAACTTTTTCATAAAATATAAGTGATCAATCACAAATGGTTTGTCCGCCTAGCAATTAATTATACTAGGTGTGCATTTGTTTGTAATCATCCACACTGTCCGGCACTTTCTTTTGTTTGGTTTATAAGAGTGGTCCAAGCCGGTCAGAGACAGGACCCAGCCTTTTCCTCTTTTCTGCATATTATTAATGCAGCCACAATACCAAAGAAGAGCAAGCCTGGCTCGAGCAATTAGTCACTGCTTATTATTCTAAGAGTATTGTGACTTCATCTGACCACTAGAGACACAAACAGACATCAGCATGAGAAAGAAAATGTGTGCCTTATTCTCTTCACCTGCCTCTAATTGTTGTCAATACATGTTGAATAACAAACAGAGGAGAGAGGGTCAAAGGGATGCAAAGTTTAAAGACCCTAACCTGGTTCACATCCCCAACTTCAGGATATGATAAACACAACAGAACACAGGGAGTCTATGAGCCAAATCAGCTGGCTCGGCTGTCAAAACAAATCATAACGAGTGAAAGGATGCCCAAGTCACCCTACAACAGCCTTAGCAGAATCTGGGAGCACCTTAATGTTTGAAAAAATACATCTCTGAATAATACCAAAAGCAAGTGGTCGACAAGATCCAAAACCATCTAGACGAGGATTACCATCAAACAGACTCAGTGATCAGTCCTATCATCTGGCCGTCCAACTTGTGAATCGGCAGGTCCCTTGATCATCGAGACCACATGCCACACAGTTGATTAATGGTACTGAATCTAATCAACAGAGAAATACGAACGGCCTTCTGATGGCTGATTTTTGATGTTAGTGAATAAAGTGAAAATACAGTGCAACATAAACAAATGTGGTGACCTTTGAAGACTGATAGTTTGTCAAATTATCTGTGCTGCATTACATAGCGCTGTAAAATTCAAAACTCAATAAAAATGATTTGAACAAAAATGATGGAACCCTATGGCAAAATTATAAAAGCTTTTTTATTTTCAGAAATAATACCCCAAAGTGTGTTTTTGTTTTGAAAATAAAAGAAGCAATGCCCACTCACCATGGAAGTTATCCCCCATAGTGTGGGGGCGCTGCACTGTTGGTTTTCTACTGCCCCTTACCACGAG
This sequence comes from Lissotriton vulgaris, assembly GCF_964263255.1. Lineage (NCBI taxonomy): Eukaryota > Metazoa > Chordata > Amphibia > Caudata > Salamandridae > Lissotriton > Lissotriton vulgaris. The sequence goes on from NC_141697.1 coordinate 528,627,577, forward strand.
GGTTTGCCTGGCGTTGACGAGCAGTAAAAAGTGACTATTTGTCCACCCATATGAATTGGGCTGGCTGACATATAGCCAGTTCTCCAAAGCCCTTACTCCTTCAGGCCGTCAGAGACGTTGGCCAAACTAGGGTCTGTCCGCATCTAATTTTAGTGGGCAACCGTCATGGTGGTGAGCATACCTCCGCCGCCATTGCAACGAATGTTCTATTTCTATTAAGAATTACATTTCATTAGCCAGCACTATCTCATGGAAAGTAGAAAGAGTTAGGTTTTTGTGCAAGCCAATTAGGACACAGTCTGCAATTCTGATATTAACATTTTCCGATCTACATCAAACTCATTTCGTCTTACTGTATATGACTTGATCACTGAACTGTTAATACTTCATTATTGGACCTATAAGTTGATTATTGTTGATTTTTTGGGATAGCCATGTTGAATTATACGAGTGCTTTCAAATACCCTCACTCCATTCTCATTCTGAGCAGTGATTTGTTTTACTTATAGATACCCAAATCAATATACTTACATTGAGTGTATTCAGGTTAATATGGTTTAGACAAGATTCAATATTTAGGTTTTGCAAAATCAGCTTCAAAGAAGCACAAGACTTTGTAGGTCCTCAAGGACCAATGTCACATTTTTCAGCAGTTCAAGGCAGTCAACATGTACTTCACCCTATGTGCACTCGAGGTCTAGGGCTTTTTATTTTAGGTATGTTAGAACAGTGGCTTAACAACATAGCAAGAAGCTATATCATGATTGGACTTTTTTCTTATCCTAAGAAAAAATCCAAACACTCTCTGACTCCATTCCATGGCGCAGACATACACGTCTGTGCATCAGCAAGGAGCCGCATCTTGCTTGGATATTTTCCTGTTCTCAGAAAATATGAAAACACCATCTTGCTCTGCACTGAAGCACCCATGCACAGATAACTGCCCCCCAGTGCAAAGCTTGGATGCGCTCCTTATCCTCCGAAAAAATCTAACCTCAAACTCACTTCTCGTTGGGTTGCAGATACACAGACATTTTGTACCCAATGAGGAGCGCGGATGATGTTTAAACTTTTTCTTATCCTAAGGAAATATCCAAACAGTGCCTTGCCCTTTGAGGAGGAACCACACACATGTCTGTGCATGCTGTTTAAAGTTTCCTTGACCTCAGAAAAAAATAAAACTGGGCCTGGCTCATAGCTGCAGTGCAGACACATATGTCTGCACAACAGCAAGGACCTCAGATGCTGTTTGTGGTTGTTCCTATCCTCAGAAAAAAATCCCAACAGCATCTGTAACCTCGCTGTGGCACAGACACACACACATGTCAGCGCGCCAGACACTGTTTTGATTTTTTCTTATGCTTCCGAAGTAATCCAAACAGTGCCCGTCCCCTTACTGGGCCATAGACACACATACGCATGTCTGCGATCCAGCCAGAAACCTGGATTCTATTTTGATTTTTTCTTAATCTTAGAAAAATTCTGAGAGCATGGGAACACAATTAGGCCCGGGCACCGAAAGAAAAAGTGGCCCACATTTGTTGATAATGACCTTTCATGAAATGTTGCTTAGTATCTGGAGTAATTTTGGGTGAAACCTCTGATAAATTAAGCGTTCTAATTGTGTGGGGCCGGTACCATTGGCCAAGACTAGATGCACCGCTAAACATACATTATTCCACTGCAACTCGCCCGCAGGTCTCCTCACCTGATCTTCAGGCCTATACATTTCTCTACTTTGGGTGCCTGAATATTTTAATCATCTATTGGTCCTTTAGTCTGTGCTTCCCCCACAGATCCCTGAATATCCTGTATTATATCTGGCCATGAGTCAAAGAACCAGCCACTTCCACTGTGCTGTGTCTGGAGGCTTCTGTTCACCTTCAATGAACCAGTCGTCTTCCTCTTTTGGTTCTCACTCAGAAGCCTCTTTGCAAGCGATGTCTTTGGGGATTGCATACTACTTCGTACTTGATGTCTTTTGTATTGTTGGTAGAGACTTAATCTGAATCTGAAAAAGCTGCGGGAATGCACTAAAATGCCTTTAATTTGCTCTATACCCCTTTCTTACTTGCTGTGTACACCTCTCTTGTTCTCCCTATCACTTTTAGCCCCTCTCCTAGTTCTTCCTTTTTCTCTCATACTCTAATTCTTTTCCTCTCCTTTGTGTCTCTCATTCTACCTATGTGCTTCACTCAGTCTCTCACATTTCCCTTCTCTATTTTCCTTTCTTTCTCTCTGTCTACAAATCCCCCTCTCTCCCACTCCTGACTCTGGCTCTTTTTTTTGTTATTTGTATATCTCTCAGGCCCTTATTCCTCCTGTCATTTTGTATGTCTCCGTTAAGTTGTTTTTCATTTCTCTGTCTTGCAAACCTTTCCTTTTTCTTCTCTCATCCTCCCTCCTGTCAGTCTCTTTCACATCCTTCTGCCCCATGAATTTCTTTGTACTATACGTAATGTTATATTCTTTTGTGTCCCTTTTATTGTTTCAACAGAAAGTCCTCATGTGCCTAGAGGCAGAGTTTAAACCAAAGGAGAATCCACAGGTAGAATTTCCATTACCATTCCATCCCTTTGATGAAGGAAATTGCACTGGTGGATTGTAATCTACATTTAGCATTATCTCTAGGAATGCCAGCAACCTCTAAACTAAACCCTAGACTGAGGGAGGGCATTAGAATAGTGCATATGAGCAGTAACCATCCTTCCTTTTTTCTCGTAGACCAAGAAATGTTTGACATCCTCTTCTGCATTCCTCTCCTCTCCATAATTTCCCTCACCATTCACTTTTATTGTAGTTTTATATAGCGCACACTCTAGCCAAAGGTATTGAAGTGCTCTACATGTACACATTTGTTTTTTTAAGGCACTGGGTTAGTGATATGCCCAGAATCACAGAATGTTGAGCCGACGCCAATACTTAAACCTGGTTCTCAAGTTCCAAAGTCGACAGCTTCGGCATTACACCACATCCTCTATAACCACTTTCCTGCCTCCCTCTTCTCCACTTTCTCTCTATCTTTAAAAATCTCTGCCCTTTTCTCCCCTGCCTTCCATCACTTCTCCCAAATCTCTTCCCCCTCACCCCCTCCATCTCTCTGCATCTCTACCACTCTTATTCTCTCTCCTCTACTTTTCCTTTCTTCCTCACTTGATTTCCTTTTCCCCTTCCCAAATGTTTGTCATTGTTCTCCACTCTGTTGTCTCATTTCTCCTTTTGTCTCTCTCTACATTTCTCTCCTCAATCAGTCCATTTTGTGACTGTCCTGCCATGTCTATTCTCCTATCTCTTTGTCATTTTGGCCCCAAATTAATGTTTTTCACTCATTATTTTGTGTTGTCAAAAACATTTTTCTTTTTGCTCATTTTGGTTGCTTGCATTATTTTTTATTTTGGTTCAGTGGTGAACCGGAGTCCCTCCCAGATAACAAGGTGGCAGAGGGCTGCTGCTGGAAACAAAAGTAGACCCTTTAGATGGCCCTCACACTTAATCTTTCACCCTGCACAGCCCCCTTTCACTCCACCCCAGGTAACATTAGAGCTGGCCGTGACGCTCAAAAAGAGTCCAGCCACTCTCAGTGGCCTCACTGTCACTCTGAGAGAGTCGGGATGGGAGGGGATCCCTCGCATGCGGTGCCTGCACAGTTTGGCACATTGTCCTCCTGCATAAGACAATGAGCAGCCATTCCCGGTATGTGATTATAACAAGCTCTGATCTTCGCTCTAATGCTTCAGCAGCCTTTAAGCCCCTATGCAGGAAAATTTGATTTTTTCTAAGGCTGAAAAAAAGGCCCACCAGCTGGTCTTTGCCTCAGGCCCCTCGGGCAATGTCAGATTGCCCGCCTTGCCAATCCAACGCTGCTAGGTCTCAGACACAAACACATACATCTGCTAGCAAAGAGCACCAGCCATGACCTAACTCCTCACTGGGGCACAAGAACACCTGAAATCATCCTGCACCTAGGAAAACCTACCAACAACAGACATTTTTTTTTTTCAAAACCATTTTTATTAGGAGTTCAATCGGGTGTAAGCACAGCCCTCCACAGCCAGGAGGAGACTGTCAACAGTAAATATGAAAAGACACATCATTGTCATAGCATCGAACCCCATGTATGAAGCGAAATGTCAAAAAAACACTCCCGCCCACCTACCCCATAACTCCCACCAACCCCGTCCATTGCCCACCCCTTATCCCACCCTAACCCTGTGCACGTGATCATGAGTCAACCATAAGAGAAGATGTACAAGGGTGGAGCCGGCCAACGGCCTAGGGTGCAGGGTCCACATCCTGCGGTAATGCATCTTCCATGTCCATAGGAGGGTCGAGAGGCAGGCCCCTATAGTCTGCCCATCATTTCCATATCTTGAAATGTTTGCGGGGACATCCCCAAGCCTCGAAAACTGGCTGTTCCAAGCCCATGATAAAGTCCAGGCCTGTCCTCCAGGCACTGAGGGGGGCGGGGCTCGCTCACTCTTCCAGGCCTGTGCCAGGTCCCTCTTTGCCACCACCAGCCCCAGCAGCAACAGATGGTGCTTGTAGATGTTGCCCCCAACATTTTCTAGGACATGAAGAAGGCCCAACCTAGGGGTACGGGGCAGGTCCCACCCCAGCACCTCAGACAGGCAATCCCAGACCCCGGCCCAGAACCGAATCCACCGCACACAAGACCACACAGTGTGAAAGAGGGTGCCTCTCTCCGAACCACACCTCAGGCATTCCGGGGTTGCAATCAGGCCCGCCCGCCACAAACGGTCCCTTGTGAAATAAGCTCGATGCAGATATTTGAACTGAATAAAGCGGAGGCGGACTGCAATGGCAGCACCCCGGGGGGATTCGAGGGCCTCGCGCCAGTCGTCTTCGTCCAAGGGGCCAACATCGGCCTCCCATAGGGCCCTCAGTGTCAAGAGCGAGGGGGAGCAATGCGTGACCAAGGAGCGGAATATCTGGGAGACTTTTTTGTCACCCAAATCTCCCATAAACAGCTTCGCTTCTATGGGACTGAAGTCCGGGAGCTGCTCCAGCCCCACCAGGCTAGGAGTAAGAGCGTGGCGAAATTGGAGATAACGAAAGAATTGGGACCTGGGCATGTTGAACTCAGCACTAAGTTCCTGAAAGGATTTAAGAGTGGTGCCGGAGAGGACATGCCCCAGGGACGAGACCCCTATCGCGTCCCAGCCGTCGAAGCCCTGCAGCGACGCCAGCGCCGGCAGCAGGCCATTACGCCACAACGGAGTCTCCGCCGTCAGTTTACCCCACCAGCCCATGCGGTGCAGGGCCCTCCGCCAAACAGCAAAAACCACCTGGGTAACTCGTGGGAGCAGTCGTCTCCTCCTGGCCGAATACAACAACGTGTGAAGGGAGGCGTCGCCCATCAGAGAGTGCTCCAGGGCATAGGCCGGGTCACAGCGGTCCCCATACCACCACTCGTTGAGCACCAGGAGATGGGAGGCCTGATAGTAGGACAGCATATCTGCAGTAGCCAAGCCGCCACAGTAAGTAGAGAGGAAGCACGTACGGAGCGCCACCCTGGAGGCACCTCCAGCCCACAAGAACCTGCCCAATACAGAGTCAACACTGCGAAACCACTGCGGATCAATCGGGTAGGGATGATTCTGCAGCTGGTAAAGGAGACGGGGCAAGGCCACCATCTTAAAGATGGCCGACCGACCGTAAATGTTAAGAGGCATGCGTGTCCACGTCTTGATGTCCAGCTGGACCCGGTCCCAAACCGGTTGAATGTTCCGGCTCCACGCCTCCACGGGCGAGGCAGAGAGGAAAACTCCCAGATATTTCACTCCCTCCACTGCAATCCGAAGGGACGCAGCCCATGGGAAGTCCACCGCGCCACCATCCAGCACCCATAGGGTCGACTTGTGTGGGTTAAGGAAGAGCCCCGACGCTTGACCAAAGCCCTGCATCAATTCCAGGACCCGCGGGCCCGTATTCTGCAGGTCGGTCATGAAGAACAGCACATCGTCCGCATACAAGGCGATGCGGTCCGTGTGATCCACGCTCCAGACAAAGCCACGATACAGCGCATCATTGCGAAATTTGGCTGCCAGCGGTTCCATGGCCAGCGCAAAGAGGTAGGGGGAAAGCGGACACCCCTGACGTGTGCCCCGAGTCACTGGGAATCGAGCCGAGGCCGCCCCCGAGATCCTCACCGAGGCAGTAACCTCAATGTAGAGCAGGCGAACGTATGAGATGAAGACCGGGCCGAGGTTCAGCAGCGGTAGAAGGGTGAAGAGGAAAGTCCAGCTGACTGAATCAAAGGCGCTATCAATGTCAGCCAGCAACAACGCCGCCTGACCCTCCGAAGCTCCAATAGCATCAATCGCCGCCTGCGCCCGCCGTATATTGTGCCGTGTTGCCCGGCGTGGCATAAAGCCAGCCTGATCAGGATGAACAAGAGCAGAGATATGGAGAAGCAAGCGATTCGCGAGCGCTTTGGCCAGAAGCTTGGCCTCGAAGTTGATAAGGGAAATAGGCCGATAAGAGTCATGGCGGTCCTGTGGCCTTCCCGGCTTCTGGAACACGACGATTTCGGCATGACGCCAGTCTGGAGGGAGGCGGCCCCGCTCCCGCGCCAGCTCCAATGCACGCAGGTAGTGCGGCCCGAGCAGTAGATGGAATTTCTTATAGAATTCACTAGGAAAGCCGCTCGGTCCTGGTGCCTTGCCCACATTCAGCTGACCCAGCGCGCCCCCGAGCTCCTCAGCCGTCAGGGGGAGATCTAGGGCGTCACGCACCTCATCAGACACAGCAGCTGGGGGGACCGATGTGAGATAGTCTGCAATAGCAGCAGGGGAGAGAGTTTCCCGGGAGGCGTATTGACGCCCATAATAGTGCGCAAAGCTCGTGGCAAGAGTGGCCGGGTCTGTAATCGCCACACCCGCGGCATCAACGAGGCCCGGGAGCGTAAGGGGCTGCAGGTTTGTTGACAGAGCCGATGGAGCATTGTGCATGACTTGTCGCCCCACTGGTAGACCCGGCTACGGGTGGCCAGCCACGCCTGGCGAGCCTCGTTCAATAAGACCGAGGAGTGTGTTTGCTGCGCCTGCAGGAGTCGTCGCAGGGTGATGTCATCCGCCGCATCTCTGTGGCGAGCCTCTAGTTCTTCCACCCGCTCCGCCGCAGCGGCGATGCCCTCCAGCCGAGCCCGACGAGCCGACGCGCACCATGTCAGATCAATACCTCGCAGAGTGGGCTTCATGGCCTCCCAGACAGTCACCGCGTCCACACCCACGGCAAGATTGTCCTGCCAATATTGGGCGATAGCGCCACGAAGATGCTGGGAATAGTCAGGTCGCTGCAGATGCCACGTGGACATCCGCCATCTGAAGGGCTGGCGCGGCCTATGTAGGTCTATCTGGACCGCTCCCGGGAAATGGTCGGAGAGCCCGCGAGGCCGAATCGCCGCCCCCTTCACTCTGGCAAGGAAAGCCCTCGGGACGAAGACATAGTCCAGGCGCGAAAGGGAGCCATGAACCGCCGAGACGTATGTGTACTCGCGGCGCTCCGCGTGTAGATGCCTCCACGCATCCGCCCATCCCAGTACATCCATCATAGCCCCCAACCGCGTAGGAGGGGGGACAGGCGACACCCCAAGCCTCCTCTGTCGGTCCACAGCCACATCCACAACATCGTTCCAGTCGCCACCAATTACCGCCAAGAAGTCAGGGAGTTCAGCCCATAAGGCAAATAACCGCTCAGCCAAGGCCCATTGCAGGGGGGGGGGAGCATATACACATCCAAACACCACAGGCTCCGCACCAACCTTCCCTTGAATGAACACAAAGCGCCCCTGGGGGTCGAGCCACTGATGCTCGTGAGTGTATGCCAGCCGCCTATGGATAAGAATGGCCACCCCTCTGGAGCCCCTGGGAAACCCGGCATGGAACACCTGGTGGAAGCCAAAGCGCTGGAGACTGAGGGCCTTCGTACCCAGCATGTGTGTTTCCTGGAGCATGAGCACATCTGCAAGATCCCTTTTGGCCCAGCGAAGTACCGCCCCCGTTTAATCTTATCCAAGAGACCTCGGACATTCCAGCTAAGAACATGCATGGAGGCGCCAGAAGGCGCCAAACGAGGGACATCAACCATCATCACGACTCATCCAACCCCACAATCCCTTGCCCCCGGCCCAAACCCCACAGTAGCATAGGTCAGAAAGATCACGTGCACCCCAACAAACAGTACCCCAATACCCACATCCCCCACAATGCCAACACCCCCAACACGCCACCAAACAACCCCAAACCCCCCACCCCCACCCCAATACCTCAAGAAACAATGAAGTATCTGTCGCGGCATACAGTATTTCAGGTACAAAACAGAGCACCAGAAGTTAGGCATGCCAATGGATCCCACACAACCCCCTAGCACCAACCAAGCACACACCCAAAAACCTCCCCCAACCCCAACAGGAGGAAGCAGCCCACAAAACATGCCCCACCCTTCCCCCCATCAATAAGCACCATCAATAATATTACAAGATATAGTGCATTTGTCCACAGGAGTCCCAGCTAGGCCTGTAAAGGCCAAGTAATACTGCACCAGATAAGGTCCGGACCGTCGTGCAGCAGGTCGCCGCGCAGCAGGTGGCCACAATAGAGATGTAAGAGTCAAGGGTCGGCGGACAGAAGTCACGACCCCCCGCCAGAGTGATCCGTCTCCGGCTGCGTGTCCCCCAAAAGGGGGTCTCGAGACAGGGACCTCTGCCTCGAACGGGACTTGCGGTGCCGCTTCCCTTTGGCCTGTTGATCGCCCCGCTCCTGAGATGAACTGCGGGAGGAGCCGGAGTGCAGCCCCAGCTGGACGTGTGGACGAAGCCGGACCGCCTCGTCGGTCCAGGCAAAAACAGCCTCCGGAGTGTCAAAGAAGTGGGTCCTCGAATTGTAGATGACACGGAGGCGGGCCGGGTATAGCAACGAGTATTGAAGTTTCAGGCCCCGGAGTCTGGCCTTGGCCGCCAGAAAAGAGTGCCGCTGCTGTTGAACCAACTTGGTATAGTCTGGGAAGATCATAATTTTGCAATTATCAAACAGCAGGGTGTCCTTGAGTCTTGCCTCCCGAAGGATGGCATCCCTGTCGTGGTAATTCAGGATCCGGGCAATGATCGGGCGAGGCCGCTCCCCAGCCGGCGGTTTCTGTGTCAGGGCGCGGTGGGCGCGCTCTACCACAAAACAGCTTGACAGGGCGTCCGGGGGCAACCAGCTCTCCAGCCACCGGGAAAGGAACACGTCCATAGGCCCCTTCTCGCATCCCTCCGGAAAGCCCACAAAGCGCAGATTGTTCCGCCGTGCCCGTCCTTCGGCGTCCTCCACACGGAGCGCTAGGCCCCGCTGCGTCTGCTCCAGGTCGGCGACTCTCTTCTTCAGGGCACCGACATCGCCCTCCACCGTCGTGACCCTGGTTTCTGCCTCTGTGATGCGAGCAACCGCATTGCGGAGGTCTTGGCGCAGCAGCATCACGTCGGCGCCCACCGGGCCGATCTTCGCATCCAACATGTCGCGGGATTGCGTGATGGCCGTTAGCAGCGCTGCATTGTCTGGGCCTGCCGCCTGACTCCCTCCGGCCAACAACAGACATTTTTGAACACTGGAAAACAGGATGGTTGGTGGTGTGACTTGTATTCATACCATCACTTTTTTCATGCCAGAATGCAATCTGTATTGAAAATTATGGTTTAAATAACATAATGTTTTCACATTTCTGACAGAAAGTTCTGGAAATTGTGGGGTGTGAAGGGATCCCTTCCCGCACCCTTTCCTTACCTGACAAACGCTACCGCAGCTCCCATCCGTCATCATACGAAAAAACCCGATTGAGGGCACCAGAACAAAAAGGACAAATTATTAGAGGGCAGACAGAATAGAGACAGTCATTTTAAAACATTGACAATGGGCTTGTCCTTTCAGTGGCAGCTTTAGGCATGTGCAAGCTGTGCACCTGCACAGGGCCACCAAACCCCAGGGGCCCCTACGCCAATATATATCCTTAATATAATAATCCTCTGAGGATGGATACATATTTGCATGGCGGCCCCTGGCTGGAATTTGGCGGCATCCGGCTCTGTTCCACTTCCAAACACCCTGACCCCCCCCCCTCTTCACTGGCCTCCGCGCTCCGCCACACCCAGACCCCCTCTTCCGGGGCCCCCTACCTACGCTCCCTGCCCAGGGCGGCCATGAGCCTAGAGCCGCCCCTGATCCTTTAAGGAGGAGGGATGCGGAGCCACGCAAATAAAAGAAAAAAGCGGATTGGATGGTGGCCTGGAGAGGAACGTCAGGAGACAGTTCGAAAATGCTGGAGACAAACATTGGAGAAGGAGAGAGAGCATGGCAACAATTAGGACAGAGAAGAGGAGGAGAGTGATGAGAGCACTCATGAGTTCCAGGAGACAGAGGGACCCACTGCGAATACAGAGACCGAAGAAGCCACAGCGATCTAGTCTGAAGAGTGGTGGACTTCACAAGAAGTGATGCAGCAGCCTGCTACAACTCTGGAGAGTTGTGAGGAGCGAGGTGAGTGACTGGGGGCTGAATCTGGCTGAAAAGGGGTGGGGAAGGAAGAAGGCAGTATGAGTGTAGGGTGAATAGAAATGTTATTTTGTCATGGGCAATTCTTTAACCATATTTCTCATGGGCACTGATTATCTTTCCTTTGTGTTGTCTAATAAAGTAGTGCCAATTACCTGCTGACAGTTTGTGCTTTGGGCCACAACAATTAGTGTTTTCACTGTAAAGTGAAAGAGAGGGGGAGAGAGAGGTACCTGCATGTGGAGACACTGGTTTTATGGTGACGTTGAACTTGACTTTCATAGACCCAATACTTACCTCTTTCTTTGTGCAACATCTATCTGTGGGCCCAGGAAGGGAAGAGTGGGAATAATTAACACTACGTCTTTCACATGTTCTACAGGACCCCACCGTTGAATCCATGGACTCACATATATATAAATGTCAAAAAGTGTCTCGTATAATCCTTCTTGTGTGCTCTTGGTCAATAAAGAGTCAAAATTAGGAAACTAACAAAGCCTTCCTCTACCGGACCCTTCACTCCCACTATGGGAACAGCAATACTCCTGTCACAAGTGTCCCCACAATGTAACTGATAAAAGCAGTACTCGCGTGAGTGTGTGTGTGGGGGGGCTTTCGTAAACAACAAGAACGGGCCAAATATGTGATTTTAGTCCGCATAATCATGTCACTGTGGTCTTCATATGGTCACAGACATAGTCTATTCTTGTCCCATGCATTATGACTACCTGCACATGTGGTTATCAGGGGATATGTGGGAACATTGGATTGTTGTGTGTTTTATCTAGGACCCAGATCAATATAGGACCCCAATCAATATTGTGACCTTATGCCCCTATACGGCTATAATCAATTCATATCCCTATAATGGCATAAACGATCAGAGCCATATTTCAGTAACTCGTCTCTGCAGCTCATTAAAGTACATGACAGCAGAAGCCATTTCCTTAGATTCCTAGATAACACTCCGAGTTCTTTCAACAGATAAAACCCCCAGCAACCTGGGAAAGCCCCGCTTGCTTTGTTTTTATTAGTAATAGAACTCTAATGAGCACGGTAAGAATGACCAGTTCTTAGTGACATCTATATTGACGTCTTATGTCCAAAAACTTACGTCAAACAAGGCACTTTCCAGGTATAAATATTACCAACGTTGCCTTAAGCAAGCGCAATGGTGGTGGTGAATACAGGAGCAGAACAGCTGTCCCTTGCAGAGCCCAGCAGATGCGAGAAGCCCACGGACGCTGCCCCTCCTCTTCCTTGACGCGCTGAGAAAGACGCTGTTTTTTCTCCTGCCGAGAAAATCCAGCTCTGGCGTTTCCAGACTACCCTTGCGGGTAACTGGAATATCGAGTCCTGAGGGGAGATACCAGACCTCCAACATTCTATTCCAGAGGTACAGTGTTGACTAAACCCTTAGAGAGAATTCTTGAAGCAAACCCTTGGCAAAACCAACTTAACTTAAGCTACTTACTTACTCCTTCCCATGTATTAGGCTTAGGTCAGGTACACCGGGGTAGGCGTAGTTAGAAGCACCAGTTGAGGACGTTAGCCAAATGTATATATGAATGTATATATTTTATTCATTTTAACTATCGTATGGCTAAGAAACCATATTAATGCTTTTACAGTATTATTTCGCAATACTCCTTTTACTGTACGCACTTTTTATAATAACAAGTCTTGCAATTGTGGCAATTCATTTCTCTTGCATGAGAAGAAAGACTGTTCAATAAATAATACCTTTTATTGAAAACGCCCATCTCTCTATTCTCTGCATCCTGGTGAAAGTAATTCTTGCACAACTGACTGAGTGAAATAGCTGTCTATTGTTTCACACGACTCTAGAGATTGACTCTTATTCTAAGGAGCAAAGTTGTCATGTTTATGCGGTTGTTGGAAAACTGAATCCTTTCTTGTCTGAGCCAGGGAAGCTGATCACTTCCTATTCAGTCAAGAAAGTTTCCAGTGACCTCTGAGCTAGTTGGTACAAACCCAATTAAGTCTAACATAGTCAGTAGAGACCTGGAAGACCGCACTTCTACGTCTACACTACTGTTTATGTTATTCCAATGCGCAGGGCCTATAGGGACAATAGGAACTACACTACATGGCGCCCAACATTTGGTAAGGTGATAAAACTAACGCAAGACGTTAGAGTAACTCAGTCATGCTTTTTCACACAGACCCTTTCTCCCGTAAATACTCCAATAAACGTCTGGAGTGGGTGAAAGGGTAAAATCCGCCCGAACTTAGTAGGAAGAGATTCCTATGTAAAGCTCTGGTTTATTCAACGTTGAAGGATACAGTGTTCCAAAATATTGTGCACCTAATCTTTGTCTTCTTGAAACCTGACCTGCAACAAAAGACCTTCCTGACAGTAAAATGTCAGCAGAAGGCGGGAACAACTGAACCACTGAAGCCGCAGTAAATGCGACTGAGCAGGGTCCCGATGTTACAGGAATTAATGAACCAGGTGCGATAATCATCCCGGTCAACATAAGAAAAACTATAACGTTAAAACTTATGGAAAATGGACTGACCACACAAGGTGGCACAGTCGTCTTCGTGATAGAGGCACACGAATATCGGCAGACAGGGGTATTCTATTCTTGGATAACATTTCCAGCGGCAAACGCTGCAACACACGAGTTCCACTATTACAAAATAGAGGATCCACCGGATGAGTACACTCCTTTCGAGGAGATTGAAATTCCACTAAAATACCAAGAGCATCTGCTCTGGTTTAAAGGCGCCCTAAAACACAATGATCACATCACCAGGCTCGGTCCACTAGGTAGACCAGGAGCAACGTGGCCGGTTCTAGCCAGCTACACACCACATCCAGACATTGATAAAATGTCAAAAGAAGAACTTTTAGCACAGCTAAAGACATTAATTAAAATACATAGATAATTAGTCCAATATGTAATGTGGACTGCAACAGTCCAAACAGCTGTTAATGTTCCACAGCTGACCCCTCATCAGGGGAACACAAATAAAATTACACCACAGAACGTACAATCATGTCTTGGTAAAACACCCATAAAACGGGAACAAATTCCTTTCTGGTTAGCGCAGAAAATTACACAAATAGAGGCAGTATTTCCGAATACTACCCCTATTGAGAAACACAGAATTCTGACCATCTGCCTTCCAATGGGGGTCGCACCACATGTGGAGGACTGTGACACTTGGGGTACAGTCTTTGCTTCCATTTACACAAAAACACATGGTGTTCCATCCATGGCGGTAATACCAGATGTGCTAAAACAGATTCAGAATGAATACGGTCCAGAACCTGCTTTAACTCTTGGTATGAAATTACTGAAAGACTTCAAGCAGGTCTCGGCTATATTACTAGCCAATATAAAAGGAGAAGCAGCATCTGTGGCGATCCGCCAGAAGTTGAAGGAAACAGATATAACAGATCAACCAATTGAGCTTGCCAGAATTATAGAAACATGTTATGAAGAATTAGGTAGAGACAGCTTGGGTGGGAAACCTGTAAAACCCCAACTACTCGAAAATCCTGAAAAATTATTTATTACAAATTATTTAAACACTCCTAAAAAGAGCTGGGATGGAAATAAACAATCCACTCCCAAGGAAAAAGTTTTCCAATCCAGAGGAAGGTCTCCTCGACGGAGGGAAAGAACTCCGACTAGAGAACAACAGTCTCCCCAGAGGGAGCACTCTGAGAAAAGATATAACCTTAGAAATAGGGATAACTTGAAGAAGCCTGATAGATATCAAAGTATTGATACACGTCCCTCTCGATCTTTTTCGCAGAAATCGGAAAGAAGAGGACGGTCAGAGCCAGGAGAGCACACCAAGTCCAAAGACAAGGAACCTGCTCACAATTTCCAAGAAAGAAGGTAGCCAGTATTAGAGTAATCGAACATGCCGAGAATACTGAGGACACAGCTGAAAAACGGGGAGTGGGCACAGACAATGCTAGACAGTGCAGCAGAAATCACCATAGCTCTCAAGATCCTGATGAGTCATCTGGAGACAGTGGACACGAATGAATACATTCAAGTAGAAACTGCCGACACCAGAGTTAGCGAACCTCATAAGATATACGAAATAACACTGCGTATAGAGGGTGATAAGACTAGGAAAATAAGGGGTCTATTTTGGGATAAACTCTCAAAAGGCTATGACATCCTGTTAGCTGAAAAAGATTGGCCCCCCGGAGTTTGTCAGGGAGTGCCCTAGTGGCGAAGAAATGATTATGCCTGCCTTCTCGAATCACATTCCGATTCACACTAAATATATATATGCGAGGAAATGGGCAGTAGCCCAGGCACCAGCATTATATAAAAATCATGTAGGAGGGGATGAGGACTCTCCTCCTCACAAAATCCAGTTAAAAAGTCAACCGACTGCACAAAGGCAGTATCCAATTAAGCAAGAAGCTAAAAAACAGGTCAGGGAGATTTTAGATCAACTTGAATACCAGGGGGTGATTGAAACATGCACCTCTCAAATGAACAATCCTTTGTTTCCTGTCTCCAAACCAGACGATTCATATCGTCTAGTCTTGGACTACAGACACCTTAACTCATGTTGCAAAACATTTGCAGTACAAAATGTGCATAGTGCTGCACTAATGAATAACATAGTTCGCAAAAAATATAAAACAACATTAGACATATCTAATGGTTTATTTTGTCAAAATATTGCACCAGAAAGCAGGTACTTGACCGCTTTCTCAGTAATGGGGTCACAGAAATTTTTTTGTAGGCTCCCACAGGGATTCAAGAACAGCCCAGGACTATTCTCAGCCAGAGTAACAGAGTTACTACAAATATATGATGATGAGGCATTATCTTACGTCGATGACATCTATCTAACAGATGACGACTTGGAGACTCACTTGAAAAGGGTGAACACCATAATACTTGGGTTCGCTGCAGAGGGTTACAAATTCAACTTTAAAAAGTCAAGAATTGCCCATCTGACAGTCTTATTTTTAGAATACGAATTATCAAGTGAAGGGAAAAGCCTAGCGGACAACTTCTTAGAGAAGTGCGCTGTACTCCAAGCACCTAAAACGCTGAAGAACTTACAATCGATTCTAGGCTTCCTGAATTTCGGAAGAACTTACATTCTAAATTATGCGGAGAGGGTTAAACCTCTCTACGAATTAATTAAACCTGATTTTAAACCAATCAACTGGACTCAAAAACACACAGAAATTTTGAGATCACTGCAAACAGACATGTTAGCAAAAACAAAATTAGAGACACGTGACAATACACGCTATCTTGTAATCCGAGTCATCCCTGGAAGATGCGGATTCACGTACCTGACCTCTAATGAGGGAGAAACAGTACCAATAGCTTACAAATCTCACTTGTACACACAAGCAGAAAAAACATTCAGTCTCACAGAAAATACTGTGAAAGCAGTGCAAACTGCAATAGCGAATGAACGAGAACTAGCACACGGCAAAAGGATCACTGTTCTCACAGCGGAATCCGCCTTCGAGGCACTATTCAGCCCAGTAAACCTGCCTACAGTGTCACTGGATCCGAAATGGATACCGTGGGAAAATTCTCTTGCTGCAGAAGACGTGAAATACTATTTCGCCCCGCACATGAAAAAACTGAATGATTTAACTTATGAAAAAGAATATTCTCTGCTAATTGAAATTCTTCCTCTCCAACAGTACTCCTGTATAATCTACACAGACAGATTTATACAGCATTATAATGTAGAAAATAAATCCTACCATGCAGCCTGCGCGATTGTTAAAGGTCGCTGGCTCTGCGTTAAATTCAGACCAAAAATAACAAAAACTGATTCACTGAGAAACTGTTCGGCTCGTCGAGCAGAAATCAGATCTTTAAAGATGGCGCTTGAAAATGCAGAACGTGAATTCCCGACACTAATCGTGTGCGATTCGCATTTTTGCGTCAACTCTTACAATAATGAGTTGCAGAGCTGGGTTCAAAATGATTACAAAGATGACACAGGTGCCACAATCAAGCATAAAATGCTTTGGAAACAGGTAGTTCTTTTACAGAAGGAACTACAAAAGACTCACGTGATACACACTCTGAGTCATCAACGTGATGGCGTTCACATTGCATGGAATTCATTGGCTAATACAGCCATAGCGGAAGCAATTAAACCGGCTTCCGTAGCCACAAAAAAGCGTTCAGAAAAATACATCGACGAGGAAACCATGCTGGCAGTAAAAACGTCCTTAAAAGGCGACTGTGCAGCACTACCCGTGAACTATCCACTCAATTATGCATACGTAATTGATGCAAACTCCGTTCCTTTTGCTCGAATCCCTGGAGTGGGGGATAGGGTAATTCCAAACACGAACCGGAGAAAGTTAATAATAGCAGACGCACACATGGGTGAAGGTCCAAGGCACAAACAGATCAAAGAATCTCTGACTGAATTACAATCAGAGTACTGGTGGCCGGGGATGAGCGTGCAACATCAAATATTTGCAAAAAACTGTCAAGACTGCAGCAGAGATCGCAGTAATGAACCGGTCCAGTCTGTTGCCCAGTTACCGTTTGTGGACAGGGTAATGCTGTATATATGCAATCCAGCGTCCTATTAATTGTTTAAGACTACATTCACTTAAAAAATGTGGCCCCAGCGCTCGGCTGACGCCAAAACTGTTATAAAAGATCTGCGAGTCTTTATCGGCACATACGCAATTGCCACGTTCCATTCTGACCAGGGTCCTGCTTTCAGCTCTCGAGCTTATAAGGAGGCCATGACCAGTATGGGAATTGGGTTGCGATACTCTTGTCCATTCCACCCTGAAGGGAACAGTGTAGTGGAAAGAAAAAACCAAGACATAAAGCAATCTATAACGGCGAAGGTATTAGGTTCGGGTAATGGGTGGGTCAAACATTTAATAAGTGTCCAACTTAGTCTAAATAATTTGCCAAGAAATTCTCTAAAAGGTTTCAGCCCGTACAAACTATTGTTCGGAACTAGAATGCATATTCAGGATCTTGATAGTCAGGCTTCAGTGGTAAAAGATACAAATAAAGACTTTGACATCAAAGATCGTTTGGCTGTTTTACAGGATTTGAATGAAACAAGAAAATCCTTAAGCAACATAAAAATAAAGCAACAGCCAACTACCACTGAAGACACACCACCAGTCCCAGCAAGACCTGTCTGGATTCCCAAGATTGGGGTTCTGGTCAGAGAGAAAATAGCGGTGAAGAAGGAATGTGGGCCTTCTTACAGAAAAGCAGTACCTGTCTTGGCAATCAACGGAACAAGATCAGTAGTACTACCGCCTCTTGCTGGTAAAAAGGAGAACAGAGTTGTATCAATCGACCTGGTAAAACCACAATCATGTGGCCGATAATCAACAGTAGGCCAAGTGGACTCCCAAGAAATAACAGAATACCCAAATTTGCAACAATCCAAGAGGTTCAAACTGAAAGACTAATCACATTTGATAAACCTGCAGTGCACAGAGAGGGACTATGCAATAATGCCATGGAACTCGTGCCTCTTGAAACACAGATTGAAACAGTTCGTCATGAAACACCAGTCTACAATGATGTGGCATCAGAATGTGCTAATGAAAGACAAATTGAGAAAACAATTCCAACAATTGACAGAACTGCCTCTGGCTACTTCATCAACTTCGATACCTTTTCTGAAGATCAAAACGACCCTGAAGTAACGCCAGAAACAAAAACTTTTAAAGAAAAAGCAACAGAACTCTTTCATCAACTCAAGGAAACTTATCTTATTTCTCCATGGTTAGAGTTCTGGTTTGGGCTAGGTGTATTTTTTCTCCTACTTTGGCTCATCATGATACTTTGTTTGGGAAAATTCATTGAGGGGAAATACAGTTCAATGGACACAGCAAGTCAGAACATCAACTTAGTCCTGAAACCACACAAATCATCTCACGTCAAGAAAAGAGGACTGTCATCAGTAAATGTCACAGCCATTCCAATACCCGGCGGGGTAGTATGGGACAAGACTGACTATGAAGTATATGGCCCGGTCGAAATCTTGAAATATCCTCACCAGTTCAAGGTTTCATTAAGTGACTTTGTAAAACCAAGTACATTCTCTGATGCTTGGGATTTTGAAAGTATAAATAATATGATGTCGGATTTAGTGTTGTCAGCAAGATTTCAAGAACATGATTATTTACAAGGTTCATCTAATTATGAACAGATGTACTGCTTTTCGCATTACGGAGACCACTACTTACATAAATCTGCACAACCTAGAAATGTTTTTGAATATAATCAATGGGAACATTGTGCTACTCCACCTAAAAGTAGTTCTAAAACATTCTATGAGAGATTTCAATACTTCTCAGGGTTTAACACAAGTGATGCAGAAACGTTTTATTATAAACTGTTGGATAAAACAGGGTTGAAAACAATGCTGACAAATACTAAATTGATATATTCAGAAACATTTTATGAAAAAATGATGACATTTGGTTTTGATTTTTGGAAAAACAACATTGAAACAAAAACCATCTGGGGTACAAAAGATTGGCAGGTACAAGGTGTAGAAGCATTATTTCGAGCCTGCATGATCCCAGAACAAATAATGTTCTTAAATGACACAATTCACCAAACAACCTGTCTTGGCCTAGCTAAGATTAAAGACCTTAACAAACTGTCTATTCCAAAGCCAATACCTGATAATGCAACCACAGAGATTGAAATAGACGTATCAAAAATTTTACATCTAAACAGAACACATCCTGATTGGAAAAAGTGGTTAATCTGGCCTACTGACACGAATAACTGTCAAGATAGATTCCTGAACAAAACACAGGGGTTAAAAATGACCAGACAAGACCCTAGATACTCCCATAGACAACATCCAGGGATAGTAACAACATACAGTGTAGGGAAACTGTGCCTTGAATGGCTAGAATCATCCACACTGGCAGAAATTAAGCAACATTTATCTTTACTTAAAGATGGTGCTGACTTGCGCGATTTCATTTTGGGACCACGCAAACAGCGTCAAAAACGTTTCATAGCGGCAAGTGTATATGCAGCTTACAACGAGGCATGGAAAGTAATGCAAATTGAAACAGCTGAAAAAATACGAGAAATTGATCGTACTAATTTGGAAAAATCACTTTCTGTTGTTGACAATGGGTTAATGACTCTGTCCTCCAGAATATATTCACTGGACAGTATTGTATCAGCTGCCATCGATATAATAGATAAAGACTTGCTAATGTTACAACATGGCCAGTCGCAATTGCGTTCTATTGTACAGCTAGGCTGGACGCTGCAAAATCTTTGTTCAGGCTATGTGCCATGGCGTTTAATCAACACAACGTCATTGTTTTCCATCTTTAACCTTACTGATAAACAAATCAGCTTGGCACAGAAAGGAGCAGACTATACAATCCGGAGCATCGAAAAACTTGAGAGATTACCATTGACAATGTCAGAAAGACCTGTCATTGAATGGATAATACACAGGATTATCACTATTCCGATAACAACTTTCCGATTTAAAAATTGCCTTGAGTATATACCGACTGGCCAGTATGAACAATTGGGTAAAGGGTACATTAAGTCAGCATGGAAATTACCATATACACACACATGCTACAGTGACAACAACAACAATGTATTTCTTAGTGGTGAAAATTGCAAACATTCACTAAGCGGTATACTTTTGTGCCAGGGTATTAATTTACACAGGGCCTGTAAAGGAACTTCAAACAACCTTTCATGCCACCAACATGTCACACCTGCAATGCAGATAGAGCCCTTCTTTAGGCAGCTTTCTAACGGGAGTTACATTCTAATAGCGGATCACAGCTGTTGTGGCTTTCTGCCAGGGAAAGCATATCTCGTAAGCGTAACTTCCATGGTCACTTGCTGTATGCAAGCATTGTTTCCAAACGGCCCTGGAGATTCCGAGACGCCGATTTGGCCTCCTTTGAACGTCTCTTCTATACGAATTGATACTTTAAGCAGAATGAAGTCTGTGCTTTTACAGACAACAGTGCCCATCACGTCATCAAAAGAGACGTATGATCTCCAAGTTGCAAGGACAGCTTCAGAGATACATGACCTTTTATCAACAAATTGCCCTGTGCATTTCACAGAAATGCTTAGCCAAATTCTAAATATGTCGGATGCCGTAGGTATCTCAAACGTATTTAAGACCATTTTTTCGGGACTGCTAACACCATTCAAAGCAATCCAGGGAATTATTCCTAACTTTGTCCATTCAGTCTTTGGCGGCATACCCCTAATTTTGGGACTTGTAGCAGGCATTTTATTTTTGACCCTCCTGCTCCGATATGGCAAGCCAAAACACAGACATGACTTGGGCAAGGATGGAAGAAACGATCCTAGCAGTACGCTACCGGGACCGCATAACTAGAGTCCTTGGATTGGCCAGGCTGAGAGATCTAAACATGACCTGGTTTCTTTCATTCAGACCTATATGGCAGACCTGCATCTTACCTGTGCTTCGATGTATGCTATGCGGAGAAGAATGCGTGTTAGACACCTGTCTTACACTACCATCAGCAGTACCAATGGATATCGATACTTTCCTAAGTCCTGTAACGGCTCATGCATCGTGTTGTCCCCAGCGGCTACCAATCCTGATGACGGCATTCGTTGAGACTCCTGCGCTACGACTAGGTGGCGGCAGTGAAGCGATACATAAAAGCAACATCACCCAGGTACGGCCTTCTGTGAGCATTGCTGATCCAGAAATCGATTATAGCAATCATTCTCACACCTGCCAAGTTACAGCATTATCGAACTTGGTCGAACTGTTACCTGAATATGTAGACCTATTTTTTGAGAGCTTGTCTGATATGATGTTCTCCCCTGAACAGAAACAATGATTTTTTGGAAAGCATTCCGGCGCACAGCGTTCCCATGAACTCTGAATTCGGCCTTCAGTTTTGATCAACAAAAACTACTGAAAAGCGTTGGAACTCTATTACCCCGTTCACTATCAATTTCTTTTTTTTAATTGAACATTTTTTCAAAATATTTACCTTTTTCCTGGCACGAATACATTTGCTTAAAGTAGAACTATTCATAAAGAATAGCACTTCTATTTTTAGTAAATCTAGAGTAGGTATGGGCGAATTTTGCGAATCTCGCGTTCGCGAATTTTGCGGATTTGGGAACTCGCAATCCGCAAAATCCGCGAATTCCCGCGAATTTGCGGATTTTTTTTTATGTTCGCACGGGTTTCTGCAAGTTCGCGAGGGTTTTGTACAATTTCGCAAATTGCGAAATTGTACAAAACGCGTGCGAACTTGCAGAAACCCGTGCGAACACAATGTGCCTAGTAGGGTATGTGCCTCTTGTGTGAATAAAAGGTCAGAGAAAGATCAGTTCAGCAGATGAAGAGAAAGAAGCTCGGGTATTGCGCTCGTGAAAGTCAAGGCTGCAAAGCCTATCCAGCATCACAGCTGATTTTCCAAGATAGATTTGGGAAGAAGGCACACTTGTCCAGCCTCGACGACGCTCACGATTGTTTTTGGGCTAATGAATGAGTCACTGAATTTGAGCATCAACTAGTTCGAGCGACCATGTGTGTGTTACTATGCAATCGCCCCGAAGGGCGCAGGGGTCCCTTGAGTGAGCTGCAGACCTGAACTGTGCCCAGCCATGCAACTATTTTACAATGGCGCCAGCAAGCTGCCAGCGCCGTTGTAAAATAGTTACAAAGTTAGCTTGCACAGGAAGCACTGAGATAAAATAAAGCAGCACCTGCTTCGTTTTATCTAGTGGTTCCTGTGCAAGCTAACTTTGTAACTATTTTACAACGGCGCTAGCAGCTTGCTGGCGCCATTGTAAAATAGTTGCATGAGTGGGGGTTCAACTTTTGAACCCGTTACGTTCGCTGATTTTTTTTTGCGGATTTTGCGGGAAATCCGCAAAATTCGCGGATTGCGGATTTCCCAAAAATCCGCAAAATCCACGAGCGTAACGGATTTCCCGCTCACACCTAATCTAGAGACAAAATAACTTTACCTCGGCCTCTAGCACATTTACAGCAATTGCATTTATATGTGATGAAAAAGTCTCGCCCTTCTTTTCTGTATTAAGAGACATTTCATGTGTAATTTTTCGCAAAATCGTTCAACTGATTACATATGCAATAATTTTTGAATGATTTCTATGCTTAAAAACGTACAGTACCTATATTTTCATGTATTTTAAATACGCCATTTCAAAGACAATTTGTATTTTGGGGTGGGAAGTATTACACACGCATCTTATTGCTTTAGTTTTTAGTAATTTGATGGACATAAATTCGTGGAGTGGGTATTGTGTGTTTTATCTAGGACCCAGATCAATATAGGACCCCGATCAATACTGTGACCTTATGCCCCTATATGGCTATAATCAATTCATATCCCTATAATGGCATAAACGATCAGAGCCATATTTCAGTAACTCGTCTCTGCAGCTCATTAAAGTACAGGACACAGCAGAAGCCACTTCCTTAGATTCCTAGATAACACTCCGAGTTCTTTCAACAGATAAAACCCCCAGCAACCTGGGAAAGCCCCACTTGCTTTGTTTTTATTAGTAATAGAACTCTAATGAGCACTGTAAGAACGACCAGTTCTTAGTGACATCTTTATTGACGTCTTATGTCCAAAAACTTACGTCAAACAAGGCACCTTCCAGGTATAAATATTACCAACGTTGCCTTAAGCAAGCGCGATGGTGGTGGTGAATACAGGAGCAGAACAGCTGTCCCTTGCAGAGCCCAGCAGATGCGAGAAGCCCACGGACGCTGCCCCTCCTCCTCCTTGACGCGCTGAGAAAGACGCTGTCTTTTCTCCTGCCGAGAAAATCCAGCTCCGGCGTTTCCAGCCTACCCTTGCGGGTAACTGGAATATCGAGCCCTGAGGGGAGATACCAGACCTCCAACATTCTATTCCAGAGGTACGGTGTTGACTAAACCCTTAGAGAGAATTCTTGAAGCAAACCCTTGGCAAAACCAACTTAACTTAAGCTACTTACTTACTCCCTCCCATGTATTAGGCTTAGGTCAGGTACACCGGGGTAGGCGTAGTTAGAAGCACCAGTTGAGGACGTTAGCCAAATATATATATGAATGTATATATTTTATTCATTTTAACTATCGTATGGCTAAGAAACCATATCAATGCTTTTACAGTATTATTTTGCAATACTCCTTTTACTGTACGCACTTTTTATAATAACAAGTCTTGCAATTGTGGCAGTTCATTTCTCTTGCATGAGAAGAAAGACTGTTCAATAAATAATACCTTTTATTGAAAATGCCCGTCTCTCTATTCTCTGCATCCTGGTGAAAGTAATTCTTGCACTACTGACTGAGTGAAATAGCTGTCTATTGTTTCACACGACTCTAGAGATTGACTCTTATTCTAAGGAGCAAAGTTGTCATGTTTATGCGGTTGTTGGAAAACTGAATCCTTTCTTGTCTAAGCCAGGGAAGCTGATCACTTCCTATTCAGTCAAGAAAGTTTCCAGTGACCTCTGAGCTAGTTGGTACAAACCCAATTAAGTCTAACATAGTCAGTAGAGACCTGGAAGACCGCACTTCTACGTCTACACTGCTGTTTATGTTATTCCAATGTGCAGGCCTATAGGGAAAATAGGAACTACACTACAGGATGGTAGGACCTTTCCTATTTGCTTGAAGTACAGGAGTTTTCTGCCATAGAAAAAGAAAGAATTGTGATATTTTTTAACCATTTGTCAAAGATTCTGGGTAATAAACCGTGTTGGGAATCATGAAAGTCTGGGGCTGGTAGTTTCCTGGGTGTAGGCAGACCCTGTGCCCAAATGCCGCAGACACCCTCCTGGGACCTCCCCTATCAAAAACTTTCCTTGGTGTCTAGTCTTGGGATCCTTGCCTGAACTCATAGAAAACTAACCCATGTCTGGTAACCCCGCACTCAGAAGACCTAGAGGAACAAAGATGTAGGCCAAGCCTTGGAAGGGATGTGCATTTACACGAGAGAGACTGAAGGGAATTACCATGGAAGGAATTACCAAAAGTCATGTGCAGCCCCATCACGCAGCCAGCCAATCAGGGCAAGGGAAGTCTGGAACACAACAGTAGAAACCTTAGAATGTGAAATGCTCTCATTACAAGTTAAGCGCTAAATTCAGAGGCTTCGAAATTATGAGTTGTGTAAAAATTATGGCACACTTGCAGTTTTTCCCCATACAGGCATAGATGCATCAAGCGAAATTGCGATCGCAATTGCTGTGAAAAAGCGATAGCAAATTCCACTTCCGCAATGCATCAAGTGGAAAAGCAACAATTTGCGAATTCTCAAAACAAAGATTCGCTAAACCCGTAGAAACCCCCAGTGCGATTCCTTAAAAGCGATTTCCCACATATTTTGCAAAATCAATAGCGAATTTGCAGCCAAATAGCGATTTTGCAAATAAATCGCTATCCACATGCATCAGCAATCGCAGATAGCGAAAATACCCTAATTCGCAAAATACGAGTCACAATTTAAGGAGAAGCTCAACCAGGTGGTAACCATGAAGTCAAATTGGAAAAAAATAATAATTTTGGAAACAACAAACAGGTGTTGGCTAAATCAAACACACTTAAGGAGACTCAGTAGGAGCATGAGGAAAGTCACAATGGCAGGTCTCTACATCATGGCAAGGCGGCTGAGGCTCCAGGCTGCAGCCCAGAACAGACACAGGATCCATGAACGCATCTTCTGGCTGCGGATTACACTACTGGGACAGACAGAAGAGGAGATCTACTCCAAATACAGGCTCAATGGGGCAATGATTAAGAAGCTCATCAGAGACCTTGACCCCCTGATGCAGCACACAACACGGAGGACCAATGCCGTGCCCACCCATGTCCAGGTCCTGTGCTGCCTGCACCTCCTGGCCTCCAGCAGCTTCCAGGGGATAGTGGCATATGCAGAGGGTATATCCCAGAGTACACTTTCACGCTTCCTACAGAGTTTCCTGGACGCCATGCTGAGCCTGATACATCACTACATCACCTTCCCAACAACCCAACAGGACTTAATGCAAACTAAACTGGACTTCTATCATACCGTACATTTCCCCCATGTAATTGGCTGCATCGACTGCACCCACATACACATCTGTCCACCCGCAGAGACCGAATACATGTACCGGAACCACAAGTCATATATCTCTCGCTCAACATTCAGATGGTCTGCAATGCGAAGATCATCATTACAGACATTGTGGCACAATACCCAGGGAGCAGGCATGATTCGTTTATCTTCCGGCACAGCGGCATACACACCTGCTTGGTCAGGGGTGAATTTGGCGAGGGACATGTCCTAGGTAAGTACACATGCCCACATACAGTATGTTAAGACCATGTTGCCGCGCATAACAGGCACTGACCCTCTGCTCCTCCCTTCAGGTGACAGCTCCTACGCCCTCCGTGAATACCTCCTCACCCCGTACCTCAACCCAGCAACACCACAGGAATGGAGGTAAAATGCTGCGCATATACACACCAGAAATGTGATAGAGAGAACATTTGGCATGTTAAAGAGTAGATTCCGCATCCTCCACAAGACTGGCGGGGCCCTCAAATACAGGCCCGAGATCTGCTGCCACATCGTGGCCGTGTGCGCCATACTTCACAATATTGCCAGCAAGCGGAGGATACCTGTTGAGGTGTCTGGTAGTGAGTTGGAGGGGGACAACCTGCCACCTGCACATGTGCATCATGCACCCGGGGAAAATCCTGCCGAAGGCCACAGGTGCCGCACGCACATCACATAGAACTATTTCTAGTGCATCCATACCCCTCACACAACACTGCACTCATGCAAGCCACATCAAAGATTGACATGAGGATGATTTGTTTTCAAAATAAAGCTTGTGTTTATTTCACACAGTCTCAATGTGCTTCCATCAGCAACAAATAAGGGTACGGTTTTCATCAATCCAAGATCATGTAACCTGAGCTGGTGTGCATGGTTGCCTCACCACGCCACAGCCTGAAATGTAAAGTAACTAGTGCCTCCTGCTGCTCGCACTCTGTCGCCTCTTACCCTCCACGTTAGGCTGGTTCTGTCGGGATGCAGTGTTGGGCCGGGCATTGCGCCTCCTGTCTTTTTGCACCGGCACAGACAGGCTGATAAGGCTAGATGCCCCTTCGCAGACATCATCCACAACCACTTGCATTGCTATGGTCTGCCGCCTGTTGGTGCTCCACAGCATTGGTGACCTGCTCCAGGGCCCTTGATACGTCAGCACAGCATGGGACGATCTGGATGTGCATGGCCAATGATCTTCTCGAGAGCTGGGATGTGGCATTCCCGATCAGGTGATTTGAACGGGTGTAAACTGACAGCCGTGTGAGCAGCTGCCTGTGGCGTCTGTGGGTGACGTCCTGCTGCGCTACCATCAGCTGGTTGCTCTCCCTCACTGCTGTGGTCAGTTCCTGAACACTATCTGTGAGGAGACTGATATTGCTTGTGGTTTTGTACAGCTGCAGCTACATTGCTGCCATGTGCTGCGCCTGTTTGCGGTGCACACGCAGCATCTGAGCCTCAATGCCCAGGCTCAAGTTGTGTGTGTGTTGCTCCATGGCTGCTGTGATGGGCACGGAGCGCTGCTGCCTTGACCTGCTGCTGGCGTGGGCCCACACACTTGCTGTGGTTTGTGTCTGCCTCCTGGCTTGTGGTGGGGTCTGCTCCACTGCCTTATGTGCCAAGACGTGCCGTTGTGCTCCGGCTGTAGCTGCAGGGGTGGCCCTGGGTGTCGGTGCAGGTGCGTGCTGCCTCTCCCTCTCCGTCTCTTCAGGTGTCTCCGCGATGTAGAGGATGTCACAATCGGACGTGTCAGTATCCGCTGCACCTGTGATGTGAATGAGTGCATGATTACTGGTATGATTAAGGCACCTGGGATGTTGCAAAATGCATGCAGGCTCGCTATTGGTTAATGTCTGCATTCCCTGGCTGCCTTTAGGGGTCTGTGCATCTTTACTAATCTGGCTGTGTTTGGCTATCAAGGCACCTTTACACACTACAGGTTCCACAATGCATTTGGGCATTTGGGAGGAGCATGGACTGGGAAACTGTGCTCACAAATATGGATTGCACTGGGGGCATGGGCATTGTTAGGGTACGGGGTCGCAGTAGCATGCCTCTTACCTTGAGATTGGTGTGTGGTGCGGGAGGTGTCCAGTTGGGTGACGCCCACGCAGGCTTCAGGGTATATGGTGTCCTCCACTATGTCCTCCATGGGGGTGTTTTCAGGGACTGTGGAGTCTCTCCCTCCTGTAGCCAATCTCTCCCCCAGTCTCTCAGCTATTGGCTCCTTGGCACAGCCTCTGAGGACGTACCACCTCTTTTTTAAATCATCGATGGACCGGTGGGTGACTCCCTCCACGTTCACCTTTTTCCTTTATTGTCACCCAGATGCGCCTCTTGGTTGCCTCGGGCACCTTCCGGGACAGCTTCCCAAACAGTTGGTCATGGTCCCTGCTCACTCCTTCAATGAGGTACTCAAGTTCCTTCTCACTGACCTTTATCTTGCGCTTGAGTGCTTTCTCACTTGGTCCTGCAGCTTCCTGGGACATTGTGGATTGATTTCCACTCCTGTATGGGCACTGCAGGGTGTGGCTCCTAGAGCTCAGTTTTCTGCCTCCTCCTTTATCCAGCTCTGTGCTCTGAATGATGCATGTAGCAGGCTACTTCATGGTAGTGAAGTCATCATTGTGCTCCAAATGCAACTTAACGTTTTTGCGATCTCGCAATGTGCGAGATCGCTATTTGCTAAATCGGTATTTGCGAATTTGCAATTTGGGTGCTGGAAACAGCTGGATTTGCGATTTTTTAAGGATTTCTGCGAAGTCGCATTTGGCGATTGCGACAGGGTGCGAATTGCAAATTTTTAGTGATTTTTATGTTGCATCCTATTCTGTGAATTCTTAATAGCGATTCGCTATTTTTCGCTATTTGGAATTCGCAGAATGGATGCTTGATGCATCTATGGGATAGATTTTAAAGGTGAAACCTACCAAACTTCATCAGGCAAAGGCTAAAGGCAAAACTTGAAGAATTCAGTCTTTAGAAAAAAATGGTTCAGCAAGCAATCCCCAAGATTGAAGTTGGGAACTAGGAATAGGATGGAACCTTCACCTGTGGTAAGATTCTCATTCTGGAGTAATGGCATTTACTATGCATTGTAACTACCCCACAAAACTCTGCCTTTGTAATGAGGGCCTATATGTTTAAAATATATGGTTGTGGTATGTTCAGCGTGGGGTAATATCTATGGCCAAAAGACAGGCATCTTAAACTGGCAATTTGCTAGCTAATGCTCTCTAAATTTCTAAAATGCACTGAAACCAGTTTATTGCCTCTGATCACCCTGAACACATAAAAACCGCATTTAGCACGCTCTTGAGGCTAGGCAATCGGGCTGAAGGAGGCCTGGTATCCACCAATAGATACCGTAGGATGTTGAGATGTTAAAAGTATATGGTTGTAGTATGGTTGTAGTGCGTGTCTATATAGCCCAGGAGTGATATCTGTAACTAAAAGAAAGGATTGCACTTACAGCTGCTTTCCAAATTAAAAAATGTACTGCACTCAATTTATTGCCTGTTAGCAGCCTGAATTAATAGAAAACGAATGCATGTCTAGTAACCCAACACCAGAGGAACAAAGTTGGGGGTCATGTCTTGGCAGGGATAGACAGAATGACCACACGTTAACGGTAAATTTTCATGCAAATTTACCGTAAGGGTAAATCTGCCCCAGTCCTGTGCAACTCTTAATTGCAGCCTTAGTAGTAAATGTGGGAGGGACTAGAGAGAGTGGTTGTAAAATAGGGGATATTTATTACTAAATGGGAGGGTTTAGTGACGCATAAGGAGGGGTTTAGAAAGGGGTAGGGAGGAGTATAGGGAGGGGCATGCTAATACAAAATCCCAACCACAAAAAAGCAAGACCATTGCCAAACACAAAGCACAGTTCTAAAGTTTCTACTGTCCTAAAGGAGACAAAACAGTAGTAAATGTACTCCAGCCAGTCTTGGAATATGTGTAGCACTACACAAGGTCAATCAAAAGTGCTGTAACACACTCCAGTGAAACATATTGGAGGGAGGGACTTAAAATAACACCCAATAGGAAATCCTTTTAAAATAATTACATTACTCAAACTGTTAAATTTGGGGTATATACATTTTTTCTATAAAGTACAATGAATTAAAATGCTTTTTGTGTAAGAATTCAACATTTTTATTAATTAAATACAACTTTTAAGGGAAAGCAAAAACTAGTAGTTAAATATAAAATTGGTAAGTAGGGCATTTCATTTTGTATAAAAAATCATATTTAATATATTTGAACCACTTAATTATTTAATAAACATTTATTTTGAAGAGATAATATGCCCAAGCATTTTATTTTATAAGGTCTAAAGTGAAAATACTTATTTTATTTTAATGGATGTTACATTTATATTTGACAGTAAAATACATGAAACACTTGTTTAAAAAAATAATACACTTTAATAATTTCCCCTGTTTTTTCCCATGGAGAGATATCAACCTCAGTGGCAGATATCTACATCGCAGTGGTGCAGATCTCGACCACAGTGGTGAGGATCTCCATCAAAGTGGTCAAGATCTCCGCCTATGCATGAAAAGTTACAAGTAGTAACTTTACACTTGTAAATTTAGCTCCACCCTTGGTTTCAGGAGGTGTAGACATATAAATATACAATCAGAAATTATGAATAGCCAGAAGGAGTAAATGTACTCCAAAGTGTAAGACCAAATGTACCTGTGTTGATGACCTGTGCTCCTGAACCTAATCTGATGCCTTCTTCACCTGCAGTATCTTCGACTACAAGCTTCAGTCATCTTGTGCCAACGATGAGTGCAAGATCTACATCTTTACCTTCAAACATGGTTTTGATCATGTACTTCTCACCCTCTCCTCCAATCAATGGATCAGTGTTTGAAATATCACATTTAGAGGCTGTATTTTTGCGATACAAAAAAGGGAAAGGTGTTCACTGGATGCTGCTGTTCTCTTTATAATGGTCATTTGTTTGTCCGGCTTTTGGACTGGATTTTTTATGGCGTTTTGCATCCTGTGCATAGTTAAATTAGAGATAATGCTATGGGCTTGTTTGGTCTTTTAACTGTGCGCAGAGTGAAATATAATTCAGATAATCCTTAGAAAGCTTACTATCACTTTTGAGGTGACATATAGGTTGCCTTGCATTTCTTTTAGGAGCTGATCTATAGCATGCCTTTGCTCATTTGCTTAGGCAATATATTTTGTTATTCATTTTCAATAGCGTACGCATTTTTTCAATATGATACAACAAACTGCTTTAGACCCGATACAGTTAGCATATGCTTGACAGTATGCTTCTAGTTCATATAGTCTAGTGTTCAATTGAACAGATAAATAATAATGATACTTTATTTGATTTAAAAAAATCATAAAAGGGTGGACTTACCACCATGCAAGCGACATTTTCATCATGAAAATAACACAGAATCAACTTTAAATCAAGTTAAAAACTGATATCATAAAATATTGCAAAATTAGCGGGGAAAGGTCTAAAAGGAAAAAGAATAAAGGAATGGTATGAGTTCGTTCTGGGTGCACATTGTTGTTAACTCATAATAAGAGGGAGAGAAGTAAAAAGGTATGGGAGAATGATGGTAGTTCAAACAGGGGGCACGTTAATTTTTAACTCGTGATACAAAAAGATGACCGTTTGGAGAGGAGGGGAGAAGAGTGGAAGAGTCCGTGGCCAGCCAAAGCCTGGCCTATTGTCCGGAGACCTCTTTGGTTGCTACCCTGTTTTCCAGCTCTATGGCGGCGAGATTCAAAAATGTTATGGTTTTACATGAGAGTTCTATCCAAGATCCACTTAGGCATCTTATCACCGCCGCCCTGCAAGTTCTCACCTGGGCTTCTCTTAAAAGTGATTGAAGAAGCGTTTTTCTAAGATTCTGAAGTGCCGGGCATATACATATAAGGTGCAGTAAAGACACAGTTGCCACAGAGGTGGCAGTCGGGAGTAGCCCACAACCGTAGCCATTTAGGAGTGGGATCTTTGGACGAGAAGCAGCCCAGCCTTAAAAGGCTTAGTTTCCTTTTGTAGTGGTCCCTGAAGCATTATTTCAGATATTCCTGGGGTTTTAAGTAGGTATATGACGGCAAAACGATCCAAGCATGGCTTTTGCCAGCCATTGCTGCTTTATCCATGAGTAATGATACTTGTTTGACTGCTTTCTTGGTTATCAGCTTGAAAGCAGAATAAGTCATGGGCAAGAGCCAGGATTCTTCCAGTTTTAATGCTTCAAGAGCTTGCCTCAAGGTCTTATATGTTGAGTCTGGAAGCCCGGCATGTTTTTCAACTTCTGACCAGCAAAGTTGCACCAGGGATTCGTCTGCTGCATCCCTCATGCACCAATAATATTTGACGAGTGCTCCTTGTCTTGCCGGGAGCTGGTTAGTGAGACCGAACTCCAAACGAATTTGAGCTTGAGGGATATGACGCGGGATTAAGAAAAGATTTTTAAACAGCCTGGATTGGGCGAGATTTAACACTGCGAAGTCCCGGGTTGCCAGTAATTCAGAACCGTATGTTAGTGATGGCAGACATTTAGCGGCTGCAATCTTAAGAATGTGGCTGGTGGAATGTCCGTTTAGTTGCTTTTGAACAGTTTTAAAAGCAAATTGAAGCTGCTTAGCTTTGGATTTCCCCTGTTCCAGATGCTGTTTAAACTTTAATTGGTGGTCCAATAAGATTCCTAGGTATTTATATTGGTCTACCTGGGTTAGAGAGGTAGAATTTATCTTCCAGACGAAATTTAGTATTTTCTTTCTTGAGCCGCAGAAGCATAGGATGTTTTTTTTTTTAGATTTATAGTCAATTGTGCGTTCGAGAGGTACTGCGACAGTTTGGAGATCAAGCGTTGTAGACCGATGGGGGTTTTTGAGAGGAGCACAATGTCGTCTGCATATTGAAGACTTATTGTAGGTGAGTGGGCCAATTTTGGTGGATCCCCCTGAATGGTACGTAGGTCACTTTCTAGGTCCGCGGTGTAGATGTTAAAGAGGCTGGGGGCCAGTACGCAGCCTTGCTTTAAACCGTTGGTTGTATGGAATTTCCTTGTTAGGCGTCGACCATCTCCTTTTTTCACTTGCACCCAAGTGTCTGAATAAAGCTCAATTATTGCTCCCAACAACTTTGGCGGCACGCCCCAGGCTTTCATTTTGGTCCAAAGATTGGATCTGGGCACTTTGTCAAAGGCCGCTTTTAGGTCCAGGAAACAAGTGTACAGCGGGGTGGAGTTGTGGATTGCTTTATTAACAAGGAGGGTTAACGCGGATAAGTTGGTCAAGGTGCCCAGTCCTAGCCGAAAGCCTGTTTGTGTCCGGGGAATTATCCCTGTGCTGGTCACCCAAGATTCCAGCTCTACCAACAAGTTGGAGGCATAGATCTTGGCCACCACATCTATTAAGGCTATCAGCCTATAGTTGTTAGGGTCTGCGCGGGACCCAGATTTGTAGATTGGATGAAGAATGCTGCCTCTCCATGATTCGGGAATGTTCCCGGTCTTTAGACTGTGACCAAATAAAGGTGTTAGTTGGCTGGCCCAAAACGTTGGGTCTTTCCTAAATAAGGCGTTGGGAAGCCCGTTTGGTCCAGGCGCTTCATCTGCTCTCAATTGAACAGATGTGACTTAGGAGAAAGCAGAATAGCTTTATATTTTCACATAAGTGTGTTAGGGAATTCTTGTGTTATTTCTCTCACATTATATTATGATCATAAGGTTGATTTTTCTCAATTGGGACTTGCAGAGCAGCAAGGCTCCGAGGTAAGTTATCCAAGGCTTTGGTGGATGTTTGTCTCATAACCATATTTTCCAACAGAGACATCATTTAGCCTTGTTTGCAGACAGTCATGTAAGCTGCATAAACATAAATGAAGTACAGATAAAGATTTATTTAGAGTCTATTGAAGTAGTGACCCTCATTATGCAAGTGCTTTTGAGGGTTTAGACATGCAGAGATTCTAAAAATGAGAAACATTTTGAGCCTAAGAGTTTTTATGGGAATAAAAAATCCTCCGAATTCTGGCATCAATTCCAAGACCTTCCTTATTAGTTGGGCAGAAAGGGTGAGATATTTATCATGAGGGGTGTTTATTACATGAGGTAAAATCCACTACCGCTAGGGTGAGGTATTTACTACATGCAGTAAATTACTCCTATTCTGAGTTGTCACCTTGAAAATGAGGCATAATATGCATAATATGCAAATTCGTTTTTTAACAGATAGAATTCTGCATATTTTACCTCTTTTCTGAGAGGTTACAACTAATCTATTAGGACCGTTTATATAGAACAAGAAAACTTCCTAATACAGAGACTGTGTCTTCTTATATATTCAGGAAATGCTGGTCTGTTTGGCTAGCTCACAAGGTATCTAAACTCTTAAACCTACAGAGTTATACATGTTGTCAGTAACCTTAGAACATGACTCTTAGATTCCCAACGAAATCGGGGTAACAGATATAACCCTTTCATTTGTCACCTTTGCATGCCCAAAGTGTTCACAAAGAAAAGATACCATATTGCATTTTCAAATGTTTTCTAAAAAGCTCTAATCATTGTAAATAATACATGAACTGTGATTGTGAGACACATTATTGTAATCAGTACTATTAGAATAGTGAAAAACAAAAACAATTCAACCATGGTAATTGTTCATAAGGTTGCTAAAGTTACTCCTATCTATTACTAGCCTCTATGCTAGTCAGAGCATATCGGAAGTACCCATTTGCCAGGCCTGTGGAATGACCTAACCCCATACCCTGGTACTGTAAGTCAGAAAGCCAGGCGCGGTACATCCGTGATGCACCTCCTTCTGACTGTACAGCTATCTTCCATCTCAAGATTAATGTCGGCAAAGCTGGACTGCATCTTAGTCACAGATCACAGCAACAATACATTATGACTCCGGCTGGAAGTGAACCTCTCACCGACATCAACATGGACACTGCTTTTATAATAAAACGGCAAGCTTCTCACACTGTGCCAGAGGCATGGAACAACGTTTTAATTAGACTAAAGCAGAAGAACTATCTCCATATGAGCATAGAAAACAAAACAATGCATCATGTTCTGAAATTGTGCAACCCTCAAACTAAATGAGCAGACTAAAGGGCGTCAATGTCAATCCAGAATAAATGCGTGCAAGGGCCATTCGCGCAATAAGAAAGCATGTGAAACCACCATTAAACAAGCATTGGAAATGCAATAGGGCTCGCATTAGGAAAGTTTGAGCTATTGGTGTTATAAATGATTTTTTTTATTTATGTTTTTTTTTTAAAATAGCTAAATTAATGGCTTTGTCATTTACAATGCCAATAGTTATAACTTTCGCAAATGTGACACCTATAGCATTTGTAATGCAACATGTTTTGTATTTACGTGACTTAGATGTATTGATATTACAAATAACAATGGCTTTTAATTTTTTTAAATAATTAATACTTAAATAATTTATTTAATTTGTAATGGCAATAGCTTAAACTTTTGTAAATAACATTTGTGAAGATTATGTTCAGTGTTTTTTATTGTGACGAAAATCCAAGAACAGAATGAAATATTAACATCTTTTTGTGATTTGTAATAAAGCGTGAAAGCTTGAAAACAGCTTGAAACATTGAAAGAACATATTTGAACCAGTGATGCTGTGGTTGCGCTGAGTGATGGTGTGGTTGCGCTGAGTGATGGTGTGGTTGTGCTGAGTGATGCTGTGGTTGCGCTGAGTGATGCTGTGGTTGCGCTGAGTGATGCTGTAGTGGTGCTGAGTGATGCTGTGGTTACGCTGAGTGGTGTGTGCATCGGTGGAGCTGTTTGGTGGGTGCATTGGTGGAGCTTAGTTGGAGCATCGGTGGAGCTGTGTGGTGGGTGCATCGGTGGAGCTGTGTGGTGGGTGCATCAGTGGAGCTGTGTGGTGGGTGCATCGGTGGAGCTGTGTGGTGGGTGCATCGGTGGAGCTGTGTGGTGGGTGCATCGGTGGAGCTGTGTGGTGGGTGCATCGGTGGAGCTGTGTGGTGGGTGCATTGGTGGAGCTGTGTCAGTGGAGCTGTGTGGTGGCTGCATCGCTGGAGCTGTGTGGTGGGTGCATCGGTGAAGATGTGTGGTGGGTGCATCGGTGGAGCAGTTTGGTGGGTGCATTGGTGGAGCTTAGTTGGAGCTGTGTGGTGGGTGCATCAGTGTAGTTGTGTGGTGGGTGCATCGGTGGAGCTGTGTG
Source organism: Lissotriton vulgaris (assembly GCF_964263255.1). Classification (NCBI taxonomy): domain Eukaryota; kingdom Metazoa; phylum Chordata; class Amphibia; order Caudata; family Salamandridae; genus Lissotriton; species Lissotriton vulgaris. The sequence goes on from NC_141697.1 coordinate 528,663,432, forward strand.
GTGGGTGCATTGGTGGAACTGTGTCGGTGGAGCTGTGTGGTGGCTGCATCGCTGGAGCTGTGTGGTGGGTGCCTCGGTGGAGCTGTGTGGTGGGTGCATCGGTGGAGCTGTGTGGTGGGTGCATCGGTGGAGCTGTGTGGTGGGTGCATCTGTGGAGCTGTGTGGTGGGTGCCTCTGTGGAGCTGTGTGGTGGGTGCATCTGTTGAGCTGTGTGGTGGGTGCCTCGGTGGAGCTGTGTGGTGGGTGCCTCGGTGGAGCTGTGTGGTAAGTGCCTCGGTGGAGCTGTGTGGTGGGTGCATCGGTGGAGCTGTGTGGTAAGTGCCTCGGTGGAGCTGTGTGGTGGGTGCCTCGGTGGAGCTGTGTGGTGGGTGCATCAGTGGAGCTTTGTGGTGGGGTCATCTGTGGAGCTCTGTGGTGGGTGCATCGGTGGAGCTGTGTTGGTAGAGCTGTGTGGTGGTTGCATCAGTGGAGCTGTGTGGTGGGTGCATCGGTAGAGCTGTGTCGATGGAGCTGTGTGGTGGTTGCATCAGTGGAGCTGTGTGGTGGGTGCATCGGTGGAGCTGTGTTGGTGGAGCTGTGTGGTGGGTGCATCGGTGGAGCTGGATGGTGGGTGCATCAGTGGAGCTGTGTGTTGGGTGCATCGGTGCTGCAGTCTGTGTAACATTGGAGATAATTATGAAACTACCACATGTGCTGGTTGTAGCAGTCTGTCCTCATAGGGAGCCTGCATGCATTCCTTAATCTTAGACACTGGTTTTCTGTACCCCTCTCTGTAGCTGTGTAACTTAAGATATAACTATTAAGCAAAGCACACGCCCCTATGGTCCGCACAGAGTCTTTTGGGCCTCTCTGGTAACAGATGGCTTGCACAAAGCTAAATAAATGTCAGGATTCCTGGTAGCTGCCACAGTGATATTTCTAAAATATTGTTTACTGCTAACTCAACCAGTCCTGGTTTCCTCAAGCACCACCCCCCTGCATGTGGTTTCAGATCTCCATTTTGAGCTTCCCCCAAACGTATTTTGATTTAATTGTGTTCCCATGAGTTGCTTTTATTGCTAAACTTGACCACTTGCTGTGTGGTGGGTGCCTCTGTGGAGCTGTGTGGTGGGTGCATCTGTTGAGCTGTGTGATGGGTGCATCTGTTGAGCTGTGTGGTGGGTGCCTCGGTGGAGCTGTGTGGTGGGTGCCTCGGTGGAGCTGTGTGGTGGGTGCATCGGTGGAGCTGTGTGGTAAGTGCCTCAGTGGAGCTGTGTGGTGGGTGCCTCGGTGGAGCTGTGTGGTGGGTGCATCAGTGGAGCTTTGTGGTGGGGTCATCTGTGGAGCTCTGTGGTGGGTGCATCAGTGGAGCTGTGTTGGTAGAGCTTTGTGGTGGTTGCATCAGTGAAGCTGTGTGGTGGGTGCATCGGTGGAGCTGTGTCGATTGAGCTGTGTGGTGGTTGCATCAGTGGAGCTGTGTGGTGGGTGCATCGGTGGAGCTGTGTTGGTGGAGCTGTGTGGTGGGTGCATCGGTGGAGCTGTGTCGATGGAGCTGTGTGGTGGCTGCATCAGTGGAGCTGTGTGGTGGGTGCATTGGTGGAACTGTGTCGGTGGAGCTGTGTGGTGGCTGCATCGCTGGAGCTGTGTGGTGGGTGCATCGGTGAAGATGTGTGGTGGGTGCATCGGTGGAGCTGTGTGGTGGGTGCCTCGGTGGAGCTGTGTGGTGGGTGCCTCGGTGGAGCTGTGTGGTGGGTGCCTCGGTGGAGATGTGTGGTGGGTGCATCGGTGGAGCTGTGTGGTGGGTGCATCTGTGGAGCTGTGTGGTGGGTGCCTCTGTGGAGCTGTGTGGTGGGTGCCTCTGTTGAGCTGTGTGGTGGGTGCATCTGTTGAGCTGTGTGGTGGGTGCCTCGGTGGAGCTGTGTGGTGGGTGCCTCGGTGGAGCTGTGTGGTGGGTGCATCGGAGGAGATGTGTGGTGGGTGCATCGGAGGAGCTGTGTGGTGGGTGCATCGGTGGAGCTGTGTGGTGGGTGCCTCAGTGGAGCTGTGTGGTGGGTGCCTCGGTGGAGCTGTGTGGTGGGTGCCTCGGTGGAGCTGTGTGGTGGGTGCCTCGGTGGAGCTGTGTGGTGGGTGCATCGGAGGAGATGTGTGGTGGGTGCATCTGTGGAGCTGTGTGGTGGGTGCCTCTGTGGAGCTGTGTGGTGGGTGCATCTGTTGAGCTGTGTGGTGGGTGCATCTGTTGAGCTGTGTGGTGGGTGCCTCGGTGGAGCTGTGTGGTGGGTGCCTCGGTGGAGCTGTGTGGTGGGTGCATCGGTGGAGCTGTGTGGTAAGTGCCTCGGTGGAGCTGTGTGGTAAGTGCCTCGGTGGAGCTGTGTGGTGGGTGCCTCGGTGGAGCTGTGTGGTGGGTGCATCAGTGGAGCTTTGTGGTGGGGTCATCTGTGGAGCTCTGTGGTGGGTGCATTGGTGGAGCTGTGTTGGTAGAGCTGTGTGGTGGTTGCATCAGTGGAGCTGTATGGTGGGTGCATCGGTGGAGCTGTGTCGATGGAGCTGTGCGGTGGTTGCATCAGTGGAGCTGTGTGGTGGGTGCATCGGTGGAGCTGTGTTGGTGGAGCTGTGTGGTGGGTGCATCGGTGGAGCTGGATGGTGGGTGCATCAGTGGAGCTGTGTGTTGGGTGCATCGGTGCTGCAGTCTGTGTAACATTGGAGATAATTATGAAACTACCACATGTGCTGGTTGTAGCAGTCTGTCCTCATAGGGAGCCTGCATGCATTCCTTAATCTTAGACACTGGTTTTCTGTACCCCTCTCTGTAGCTGTGTAACTTAAGATATAACTACTAAGCAAAGCACACGCCCTTATGGTCCGCACAGAGTCTTTTGGGCCTCTCTGGTAACAGATGGCTTGCACAAAGCTAAATAAATGTCAGGATTCTTGGTAGCTGCCACAGTGATATTTCTAATATATTGTTTACTGCTAACTCAACCAGTCCTGGTTTCCTCAAGCACCACCCCCCTGCATGTGGTTTCAGATCTCTATTTTGAGCTTCCGCCAAACGTATTTTGATTTAGTTGTGTTTCCATGAGTTGCTTTTATTGCTAAACTTGACCACTTGCTGTGTGGTGGGTGCCTCTGTGGAGCTGTGTGGTGGGTGCATCTGTTGAGCTGTGTGGTGGGTGCATCTGTTGAGCTGTGTGGTGGGTGCCTCGGTGGAGCTGTGTGGTAAGTGCCTCGGTGGAGCTGTGTGGTAAGTGCCTCGGTGGAGCTGTGTGGTAAGTGCCTCGGTGGAGCTGTGTGGTGGGTGCCTCGGTGGAGCTGTGTGGTGGGTGCATCAGTGGAGCTTTGTGGTGGGGTCATCTGTGGAGCTCTGTGGTGGGTGCATCAGTGGAGCTGTGTTGGTAGAGCTTTGTGGTGGTTGCATCAGTGGAGCTGTGTGGTGGTGCATCGGTGGAGCTGTGTCGATGGAGCTGTGTGGTGGTTGCATCAGTGGAGCTGTGTGGTGGGTGCATCGGTGGAGCTGTGTTGGTGGAGCTATGTGGTGGGTGCATCGGTGGAGCTGGATGGTGGGTGCATCAGTGGAGCTGTGTGTTGGGTGCATCGGTGCTGCAGTCTGTGTAACATTGGAGATAATTATGAAACTACCACATGTGCTGGTTGTAGCAGTCTGTCCTCATAGGGAGCCTGCATGCATTCCTTAATCTTAGACACTGGTTTTCTGTACCCCTCTCTGTAGCTGTGTAACTTAAGATATAACTATTAAGCAAAGCGCACACCTCTATGGTCCGCACAGAGTCTTTTGGGCCTCTCTGGTAACAGATGGCTTGCACAAAGCTAAATAAATGTCAGGATTCCTGGTAGCTGCCACAGTGATATTTCTAATATATTGTTTACTGCTAACTCAACCAGTCCTGGTTTCCTCAAGCACCACCCCCCTGCATGTAGTTTCAGATCTCCATTTTGAGCTTCCCCCAAACGTATTTTGATTTAATTGTGTTCCCATGAGTTGCTTTTATTGCTAAACTTGACCACTTACTGGCCTTCCAGCTTCTGTCAATGAAGCCATATCGGTTGGAGGGATTTTTAAAGGGCTGTAGTAAATGGTCACCTCCCTGGGCATGTTTGGGTCCTGAGTGCCTTGCGTTTTCTGCACCATCACTGGATAGAGTTTCGTTTCACCTACTGCATGGTTTGCTCCCTTTTAGCCTGTAAATTAAGTGGTTCCAGAGGAGTTATATAGAATTTGTCATCTTGCTACATACATACGGTCCGTTTTACAGTTACTAAATGAACTCCATGTGCTGTGTAGTTAACGGTGTTTTATTATATTTAGAAAATATTACCGATCCACAGTGTGGACTTGGCATGTATTTGGAGGGTCGAATGTAGAAATGCTGCTAGTCCTTATTTGTCTGTTAAATTAGTACCTGTAATGAATGTATTTTTGATTACTTTGGTAATGACATATTGCGTTACCTTATTCTACATTAGGGTTTTGACTGTAAAGCCTCCATTCAAGATTGAATGTCTTAATGCCCTTCATTGAGTGCGCTGCTTTTGTGCCTCCATCCTTAATGTGTCTGTCAGTGATCACTGTGATAAGCGGCCTACTTTAGTGTGCCTCTCCATGATCACTGCGAGGAGTTGCCTTCTTCTTTAATGTGCCAGTCATCAGGTGTGGGAAGCTGCCTCCTTCCTTACGTGTATTTCTTTCACCGCACAAACCCCTAACAGACTTCACAAACACACCACACACACAGAAGCACCACATTACACACATGAGGAATCCCACACAGATTGGGGGGGGGTGCAATATTACCTACAGACATACAGCAATGAGGCGCGCGTGGTACTTTGGGGCAATCAAGCACGACACCCTGGTTTCAGAAAAGGATTAAAAGCAACGCAAAGATTTCCTCATAGCATTGCAACATTTCTTTAGCCAACTGCACTGATCGTTTCGTGTTGAGGAAAAGGGGAAATCTGCAACAGCGGGGGACCCATTTTCACTTCCTCGTGAGTCTTAAGAACTGCAGCTGCAGAGAGGAGCCGGGCAGTGCGGGCAGACCAGACAGACGGTGACAGCAGACATGAGCAACTGGATTGTGAACGAGGGGATCTCCATCGTTGTGATTGTGAGTACACCAGTGGTTCCCTTTTAATTGCTGCCTTTCAGGGCTGGTGCAAAATTCATAATAGCAGGTTTGTTGATGACGTTTAGCTGTAACTGTTGCCAGTGTTCAAACTTTTGCGTGAAATGGTGGGAATGACGTGGCAGGGTCACAGTGGTGCACGTTTTTAATTATTTGATTCACGTATGTGTAAAAATGTCTCAGCAGTGACCTCGAGGCAATGAATATATATGTTTCTGTGCCTGCAATATCAGTTAGAGAGAAGGGGTAAAAAAATACTTTGAGTGCAGGTGAAATGTTGCACTACCGAGTGAATGCCCTGTGCCGAAATACGTAATGTATTTTGATGCACATGAGAAAGTATAGAAAAGGAAAAGTGTGCGCATTCGACGCACACTTGCCATGATCTGAACTGAAGCATGTAGCCAGAAAGCATGTTCCATCATGGCGTGTCAGACGACTGTATTAGTGTCAGCAGTGTCGAGTCAGGTGTGAGAAGATGTAAGCTTCTCGTAGGGCGAGCCGAGCATCTACGAGTTATTCTGAGGTTGTCATTCAATTCTGCCCTCTAAATGAAGCCCCTAGTTTCTATAAGAGTGCTTTGACAATACTGTGTTATGTTGTGTCAGATTAGCATACCTCTACCGCACGCACCCCTGGGAAACCCTTCTCTGCTTGCTATTTCTACTTCTGGCAAATCAAATGCACAAATTAAGCAACTTGATTGTTGAACTGCAATGAAATAGAATGTTTGGCCTCCCAATCTCCATAAACCTGTAATCTTGTACTGGACACATTAGGAGTGCTTAGAAACAGACGGGGCTAACATAGCAAGAGCTATAAAAAGTTAAACACGTTTTAAAAGGAGACACGGCCTCCGGCCGTGAAACTGAAAGTACGGCCGGCCGGCCGTGAATAATTAGTGGGTGAGAAATGCGCTGGGAGGGCTGCCTTTGATGTGGTAATGCGAGGCAGGCAGGCAGGCGGCTGGTGGCATTGTGCACGCGCTTTTTAGGGCTTGCGCTTGCGCAATGACCTAAAAAGCACATGCACTCAAAGAAATCGCCAGTGGAATCGCCAGTGGTGGATAAAGACTGGATAAGCCCCCATAGAGCTTCCAGCTGTGCACATGTGCACAGCAGGCGAGCCCTAAAAATGATGCAAAGTTAAAATCAGAAACTAAAATGGACTCTGAATGCAAGCCACAGAACAGGAATGTATAAAGGGAAAACTCCAATTGAGTGATAGTTATGATACAGTCCGATCCCTATGCAAACTCTAGTCTGCGAAGGAATCGGAATTTAGCTTTCAACTTGTAATGAGGACGTAAATACAGAGGACAATTCAGCAGCTGAATTCTCTCCACTGTAGCAGTGTTACAGTGGAAGTTTACGCCCTCGACTTGCTCGACAGGATTATTTGGTTCCCTGTTATGTTATGGTATGTTATGTTATGTTATTCAGTGCTTAACTTGAGCGGGTGGTTTCTGGTGCTCAGCACAGGCATTTAATTGGCAAAACTGGCGCTTGTGACAATCTGTCACGAGGTCGCCCTGTCAGGTTAATTTAGAGATGACCACAACAACAGTTAATATTAATTTAAGTTACATTACAAATTACTATTACCTGCCGCCCAAGCCTTTCCGATAGCTTTGAGGGCCTGAAATAATAGAAATTGTCACACTTGTAGGAGTGTGATGGTTAGTATTTATTCTGTTACTATCATTGGCAGTATGGCAAGGGGCGATGTGTGGTGCAAGCTGCAGTGGTCTCCTGACGAGAGCCCTGACACATATTTTTTTTTACAAACTAAGCAGTGATGTTATGAGTATTTTTAAGGGACATAACACCCACGGGGCTATCCTGGGCTGATTACAAACTCAATCCGTCATTTCATGTCTAATGTCCTACAATTAGCCTTCAAAACTAAATCCTACTAAGCTCTTCCCACAAGACTTCTTGACCCAGTAAATATTAGCAATGGGAAACATCCTTAACCACGATGTATAAGCAATGACTTACCGGAACAACGAAGAGTGAACAACGAAGAGGGATGAACCACGAAGGTAACATCCACGAAGGACGGAACAACGAAGAATGGAACCAGGACTTTTAGAACACCGGCGCATGCTAGGAAAACGTTTAAAGGGGTAGATGGGAGGTGTGGGGGAACTCCCCCCACAAATACGATTACAAATATATATATATAGTTAGAAATATACATGAAGATTAAAATCGTAATAGTTAAAATTCAAATACAGCTAAAGTTGTTAAAATTAGTGTACATTTAAATTACCGGTTTATGTCAGGAGATGGCAGTGTTGGTTTGATTTTAACAATTGTAAATGCTTTCGATTCACGAAAAGAATATGATCTTAACTAGTATTTTAGAAAAAAAAGGCAATAAATCTAATTTTTTCGTGGGTTAGGGAGTAGTGGTTTAAAATGTAGTGGTTAAGTAATGGTCGTGGTTTAGCCTTCGTTGTTCAAGAAGTCGTGGTTTAGGCAGTAGTTGTTAAGTCATACATTCCTGACAACTCTAAGTTAGGTCAAATCTCTCCTGTTGGTTCCACTCCTTCCAGGAAAAGATCTGTATTGCAGTCTTTATGTCGCCGACAAAGACGTTCACATGACTTCCAGGACAAAGTCGGCTGATAAAGAATAAGAAAAGGAAGAGGCATTTACTATGCTCCGAAAGGACCACATTTTCCGTCAAACGTTGTCTCCTTCACTTAGATAGCTCAATATCTAATCCCCCCTCTGGGATACGCGGTACTTGCATTGACCTTACTTGCTATAGTACCAAAAGGCTACGTACTAACGTCTGCTCTGGTGACAGCATAATTAAATAACATAATACAGCGTCTTTGAATGTTTCTGCTCACCAGTTCCTTACTGCTTACTACCGGAAGGTGGCAGGCTTGTACTGTATATCGGCCGGATTCACATTCTGCTCAGTATCTGAATACCCTGGGCCTAAAGCTGCCCGTTTATCAGTTTCAGGGAGAGGCGCCAGTAACATAGCAAAGGTGCCACGGTCCCCGGCGCGAGCAGGGGCATTGGGCCCACTGACTGCTGTCTGGGTAGAAATATACAGCAATAATCAGAGTTTAGCGGCCGCTCTGGGCCCAGGCGCAACTGCACCTGCTGCACTATTGGTCGCACTGCCCCTGCTATTAGGTGCCTACCATTGAAATGAGGGACGTCAGTAAAGCCAGCATTACACCCTGAACGTTATTGCGCCGCAGTAATACTCTACCCAATAAATACCGATACCCCAATGTCAGAGGCATAACGAAACCTAAGCCCCCCCCCCCCCCCCCCTGCAAATTTCACAGAGGCCCCCGCACACTCCCTGGACCCGGTCAGGAGCTTTAGGGACACGGACCTCGCCGCCCGTGCACAGTGCAGTAGGGGGCATGGGCAGGGGCGGATTGGCAATGCGGGCATTCGGGAATGGGCCGAAGGGCCGGTGCCTCAGTGCCCTCTGTGGGCCGTTTTTTTCTCCCCTGTCCCAGTCCACAGAGAGTGGACTAGGAAAGGGGAGAAAAAAAAACGGCCCACAGAGTGCACAGAGACAGAGAAAATGAAAGCAGCCTCGCTGAGCGGCCAGACAGCAATTGTCAGCTGTGGGCTCTCCTTCACCCCTGCCCTGCCAAGCAATCAAGCGGAGGCTGGGCTGGGGAGGGGTGATTGTTTGCAAGAATCGGCCTCCCTGGGGGCCAGGTGTTTCTCAGGCCTTTGAGCCATTTGCACCTCGGCCCCCTGGCGCCCATGCAGCCCAGAAACGGTGTTAGTCTTAAGACCTCGCCCACAGCCCTTCACATTCAGGGCATAGTGGGCGAGGAACAATGGGTCTTGCTGTGGGGGCCTGGTGATGTTTGGATTTTTTTTGTTTTATTTATTTATTTATGCGATTTTATATAGCGCGGACTTTACCCGAAGGTGTCAGAGCGCTTCACACTAGGAACAGCAATAATACATGAGGAGAAAAATTACAAGTGGACAAATTACAAAAGAAAACGTTAAGTTACATGAATCAAAAGTGACAATAGTGAGCAACCAAAATACAAGAGGAGCAAACAATACATTACAGGAGGAAAAAGAGATATGTGTGCAGGTTACAAAAGCGTTCAAAATACAAGTAGAGGTATAATACTGCAATTAATGGCAGACACTCCAGCAAAAGAACAAACGTTACGTAGGCAATGGTGGCACTTGTGCAAGCATCTAAAGCAAACAAAAAGTGAGAGGTAGCAAACAGTGTGTTACAAGAGAAAAGTGACTTGTGCAAGTTACAAAAGTGTACCATACACAGGTACAAGGGTAATACTACAGTAAATGGTAAATACTCAAACTGCCAGAACATACTGGGAAGGCACTTCCCATGCACCAGCTTCACCTCAGCCTCTCCCCTGGCTACCTGGCTACCTTGGATGACCCAGAAAGCTGTGTTTTGTGCACCCCTGCCAGGACATTTTCCCAAGGCCTGGAGGGTTGATTAATTTACTAATTGCAGGGGCCTTACCTCTGTTCATGTGCTCCTGAGCTGAAGGTCTGGGGAGGGCTGAGTAGGTTAGTAATAGCAGGGGCTTTGCTGCTTTTCAGGTGCTCCTGTGCTGAAGGTCTGGGGAGGGCTGAGTAGGTTAGTAATAGCAGGGGCTTTGCTGCTTTTCAGGTGCTCCTGTGCTGGAGGGCTGGAATAATTTTGTGACAAAAAGGGGCCTTGCTGTTTTTTTAGTTGCTCAGCATGTAGGCCATTGTCACCTTGGCCCTGTGTCGTGTGCAAGAACAGTATCCTCCCACTTTCATTCCTTGTCTGTGCAAATGGTGTTTCATGAAAGGGCACGCCCCTTAAATGTGGGCCACGCCTCTTGAATGTGGGCCACTTTTTTCGTCAGTGCCCGGGCCGAATTGTGATCCCAATCCGACCCTGGGCATGGGCACCCTTGAGCTCGGTGGCAACACGCTACACACCAAGGATTTGAGTGGCTTGTGGAAAAGGGGGTGTTGTGACCATGTATTACATGGAATAAAGTACCTGCTGCCGAAGATGATGATGATATTGTAAGTCACCTTCGGTCTCGTTCTGCTATATGGTCATGGAACTTCTCAGTGAGTTGCAATATCCTTATAATGTATGGCAGGGGCTACTTTGTATCATAAAGTACAGCCCCCAGTTTAACTATGGCCTAATGTATGCCCCCTTACAATTTGCTTCTAAGGACACTTCAGATAGTCCCACCAGTGATATTCTAGACAATACATACAATAAAAAACGCGTAGAGAAAATAGCGCAGATGTCTGTGATAGTCCACGCAGGCATGGGTAATTGCTGATTTGGGTAATACATTTACAATACTTGTAATTGAATTACCCTTTCAATTTACCTGCTTGGATTGAAATATATTACGTCCCCACATAACCAGTGCTTAATTTGAGCCTGTGGTTTCCGGTGCTCAACACTGAGGGGCATATTATCAAGCCCCTATCGCCACCACAACGTCACTTTTTGTGCAGTGCCAAACTTAAGACCAGGAAAATCCAGGAAGGTGTCAAACCTTTTTTAGGTTTTGACTGGCGATGCGTACTTCAGTACGCATGCGCCAAAAAACCTTTTGATGTGTGTGTGTGTGGGGTCGGGAATACGCCCTCTCCTCTCATTGGCTAGCTCCATAAATGGAGGCTAGCCATTGGCGGGAGGGGGCGTCCGTCAATCTCGGACCAGATTCGGAGGCGTTCCCGAGAATTTTTGGCTTTTGGGTACGTCAGCCGAAAGCCTCTTCTCGGGAACGCCCCCGAATCTGGTCCGGCATTGAGCCGCCACTCGCCTTCGGTGTTGCCGAGCAGGTAAGTGTGTACCCGTTCCCGCCCCCCCTCCCGCTGTTTAATAGGACTTGTGCCCTGCTAATAACCCTGGATGGATGAAATACTGTCCGCTCGAAAACTGCTGGAACTTTAGCAGTACCCTCTTCTCCAGCGCTCGGCGTCGACAATGGCTGATAGAAACCCTGCAGCGAGCTCACCCCCGTATCTTGTTTCCTCTCTCCCCAGATGGCCTCTTATTTTGGCTACCCCGTGGCCGCCATCAACCGTGATGGGTGAGTAAGGCACACCGGAAGGGGAGGGGGCGTGTGACAGTCGTGAAAGAGCTTGAACTGCGGTATTTTACTATCTATTCTATCCTCTGTCCTGTGTGTGAGTGAATCTTGCACAGCACCGTTTCGCGGTGGACATGCTCTATTTGGGATGGAGCTGCACTCTCGTTGCAGTGTGTGATGCGCCTGCCTAGTATTTGGGAGAATCAGATTTGTTGCATTCCAACCGTGAAAGAAATGAGTGCTGTGTGTGAGGGGTGGCTGCACTGCAGCATCTTGGGAAAAACTTTCGGTGGGTTTGCAATCCATGATGTGCCTGAGGGAGGCGTACTCTGCAGCTGTGCGCTGTGTACATGTTCTGCGGATCAGTGCGTTCCAACGGCCCACGCACTACCTGCCCTGAGTGTGAGGAAAGATGCACTCTGGCAGCCTGATTACTAAATGCCCTATACGAAGGGCAATTACACCACAACAGCCCCTGACGTACCTATCGCGCGAGGGAAGCTTGAACTGCACCGATACATGATGCATCTCGGATGTGTGTAAGGAGAGCTTGTAGTGCAGCAGTCTGTGCTTTACCCGCCCTGCAGTTGAATGTAGTTTATGCCAGGACATCCTGTGCCAGGTGCTGTGTGAGAGATATGTGCTGTGGCAGCCCGTGATGTAGGTTATGTATGAAGTAACACAAGGCTACATGCAGCTCGTGCTGTCTGTCCGTTGTATGAGGAAGCTTGCAGCCGGTGTGGTCCATCTTTTGTTGGCGGTTGATGCTTGCACTGCTGCTGCCTGTTCTTGGAGTTGGGTTCTTGTGGTGGGGAATGCCCAGACACTGACCCTTTTGACCAGCACTATGCTTACGAAAGAAACTAAAATGAGACCGAACATCCCTCAGTCCCTTACTGTATGTAATCGTGCACATTCCTTACTTTTGTACACCTTGTTACAGACAAACCTATTGTTTTGTGGCTTCTCTGTGCTTTGACTTTTCTTGTTTCTTGGTAATGTACCCCTCCCATCGCTCCACCTCCACGTGCTAAAGGCCTCAGCCTCTGCAGGTGGTTTTAGTTATGCTTGGAAATCGGAATGAAGGAGGCGTCCTGGGATTTTGGGGATTTCTGTTCAAGACAAACTGCCTCGCTAGCGCCTGAAAAAAATAATTTCTCTGCTGTCTCCTTTTTCCTCACCCAGCCTCTAACCCACCCGCCATTCCCCACATTTCAGTTAATTTAGTTGTGAAGCTTTGAGGACAGCAAGGAATAGGCACAGGCAAAGAAGCCAAGGATTACACAGCGCATTGTGTTTCTGCCTGGGCTCCTTGAGGTTTGACCCTGCCCTCTGTCCCACCTGCAGTTTAAAACAGGGGGCTCCTGCCTTCCACCCCTCCTATCCCGATAGATGCCGTAGTGACCTTCCAGGGAATGATCCTGCCTTCCACCCCTCCTATCCCGACAGATGCCGTAGTGACCTTCCAGGGAATGATCCTGCCTTCCACCTTTCCTATCCCAGACAGATGCCGTAGTGACCTTCCAGGGAATGATCCTGCCTTCCACCTTTCCTATCCCCGACAGATGCTGTAGTGACCTTCCAGGGAATGATCCTGCCTTCCACCTTTCCTATCTCCGACAGATGCTGTAGTGACCTTCCAGGGAATGATCCTGCCTTCCACGCCTCCTATCCCCGACAGATGCTGTAGTGACCTTCCAGGGAATGATCCCGCCTTCCACGTCTCCTATCCCCGACAGATGCTGTAGTGACCTTACAAGGAATGATCCTACCTTCCACCATTCCTATCCCCGACAGATGCCGTAGTGACCTTCCAGGAATGATCCTGCCATCCACCTTTCCTATCCCCGACGGATGCCGTAGTGACCTTCCAGGAATGATTCTGCCTTCCACCCCTCCTATCCCTGACAGGATCATTCCCTGGAAGGTCACTACGGTATCTGTCAGGGATAGGAGGGGTGGAAGGCAGGATCATTCCTGGAAGGTCACTACGGCATCTGTTTGGGATAGGAGAGGTGGAAGGCAGGATCATTCCCTGGAAGGTCACTACGGCATCTGTGTTTCACCTCTCCTATCCCCGACAGATGCCGTAGTGACCTTCCAGGGAATGATCCTTCCATCCACCTCTCCTATCCCAGGCAGAGTGAGATAGTGGATTCTCAGGTGCCTATCGTCCTCCCGGGGGTGGAGTCAATGGGCTCTCTGGATTTCTGCTTCCCAGCTCTTTGGTCATTCTTGGTGCAGAGGGAACATGACTCCCGGGATCCCCTCTATGTCTATGCTTGAAGGGTGCTGCCTTGTTGCACTTACGGTGCCTCCGTGTGCCCCTGTTGCCTGCTTGTGCCTCCGTGTGCCCCTGTTGCCTGCTTGTGCCTCTGTGTGCCCCTGTTGCCTGCTGGTGCCTCCGTGTGCCCCTGTTGCCTACTTGTGCCTCCGTTTTCGTGCCCCTGTTGCCTGCTTGTGCCTCTGTTTTCGTGCCCCTGTTGCCTGCTTGTGCCTCCGTGTGCCCCTGTTGCCTGCTTGTGCCTCCGTGTGCCCCTGTTGCCTGCTTGTGCCTCTGTGTGCCCCTGTTGCCTGCTTGTGCCTCCATGTGCCCCTGTTGCCTGCTTGTGCCTCCGTGTGCCCCCGTTGCCTGCTTGTGCCTCCGTGTGCCCCCGTTGCCTGCTTGTGCCTCCGTGTGCCCCCGTTGCCTGCTTGTGCCTCCGTGTGCCCCTGTTGCCTGCTTGTGCCACCGTGTGCCCCTGTTGCCTGCCCCTGTTGCCTGCTTGTGCCTCTGTGTGCCCCTGTTGCCTGCTTGTGCCTCCGTGTGCCCCTGTTGACTGCTTGTGCCTCCGTGTGCCCCTGTTGCCTGCTTGTGCTGTGTGGGTGTGTGTGGAGGGCTCTGTGTGGCTGTGTGTGTGGGAAGCTTTGTGTGGCTGTGTGTGTGGGGGGCTTTGTGTGGCTGTGTGTGTGGGGGGCTCTGTGTGGCTGTATGTGTGGGGGGCTCTGTGTGGGTGTGTGTGGGGGGGGGCTCTGTGTGTGTTTGTCTGTGTCATTTGCGAGAGAAAGCTAGTGGCATTGTAAATGACAATGCCATTTATTTATGTTAAAAAAAACGTAAATAAAAATAATGTCAAGAGCAATGCCAATAGCTCTAACTTTAACAAAGGCAAAACCATTGCATTGTAAATGCTTGTTTTAAATGGAATTTTGTAACTTACACATGTAAGTTACAAAATGGCATTTTAGGTTTGTTTATGTACAGGAAGGGACACCTTCCTGTACATAAACAAACCTCCCTGCTCACAGGGACCCTTGCACTCTGGTGCAAGGGTGCCTGCGTTGGCATTAAGTCGTGAGACTTAGCGCCATCGCAGGGGGAAACGCCAGGCTGCACCATATCCTTGGTAATATGGTGCAGAATGGCGCTTCTAACGCCTCTCATCGCCACTTCCTAGATAATATGCCCCTGAATCTTAATTTGTTTCTGGTACTCCACACTGGCACTTAATTGTTAACACCACACTTAGGACAGTCTGCCACATGGTGACGCTGCTCATCTAATTTAGAGATGAGCAGAACAACGGTTGTTTATAAATACAATTTACGTTAAAAATGACTAATATCTGCCGCCAAAGTCATTCCTTTAGCTTTGGGGACCTCGAATAATCTGAACTGTTGCACTTGTTGGCGAGAGAGATGGCTATTAGTTGTTTTGGCAGCGATGACAGGAGCGATAGTTTGTGCAAGCTGCAGTGGCCTCCTGGTCAGGGCCCTGGCACTTAATATTTTACAAATTAAGCACTGCACACAACAACTCCCCTTGGGTGCAGAGGACACCATGCCTGCATTTAACTATTTAAAAAAAATGCTATCCTTGTCCCCTTACAGCAGACCATTAACAAAACAAGATCCCTGTGCAAGGCACAACTGTGCTTGTCATTGACAATCACCCCTGCACATCCTTCACCACTCATTCAACATTCTAGCTTATTTTGTCCCTCCATTGCCCATAAGAAAAATTCTGGTTATGTTTCTGGAGTTGCACACATCCTTTTCCTATGGTTGCCACCTAACTGGTTTTATATGGGCATGAGCTGTATTTTAATGTCCCGGCCAGTACAACAATTAGAAAATTCAGATTGGTATGTTTGCTCCTTATTAGTAAATAGTTTAAACAGGCAATGTAAGAAGTAAACACTTTAAGTGTGCTCTACAGCTGCCCTGGTGACCCCTGACTGACAAAGACAGAAAAGCCATATTCAAGTGAATAACAATGATTTCTTATAAAGTTCTATTTCAGAACCATGTTGGGGCCTTTTTGCAGAATGTTAAATTGTGAACAGATGACTACATTTGTCTGATGCAATTAAAGGTAGCAACCTTATCTCTTCCCCAATAAGTTCTGTGCAGCCCCTTCCCCTCTCAGACAAGCAGTGCTCTAAGGAAGACGCGTTCTGTGAGGAGGAGTGGGAAGGGGGTATCTGCTCTTGTAAGTGAAAAAGTTGTTATTTTGTCTCTCTTCACATCTGAGTCAGCTGTGTCCCCTTAGAGCTGCTCAAATCGGGCTGCAAACTGCATATTCTTTACAGGAGACACACACCCCAGACAAGCAAGCTGAGGGGGACCCCCTGAGGTTCCGTGAATTCTGAACCCTTGGGTTCCATTTTGTGCATGGCAGCCATTTTGTGGTTGCCCTCACATAGGCCGATGACTTTAGGTGACTTCTGGATGACCTGAGTGAACTGACCCTGTTGCCTGCAGCTGACCTTGTTAGACCAGTTCCTTGCCCAGTAGCTGATCAAGATTAAGGATCAGAGCACAGGAGATTGTAAAGTTTGGTATACACATACACACCCCTTATCCTACTTCTCATCTGTCTCTGTTCCTTACTTCTTTTATGGCTTGTTTACGATATGGGTTGTGGTCTTTTATTATGGGTTTGTCCGGCTTTTGTAAGAAGGAATGTTGGGCTTTTTGCATGCTTGCAAAAGCTAGGACTGCCCCTTACTTTTGTGCTGAGTTTTGTAACCCTAAGCATATAAAAGGCCTCTGTTCTCTGTATTCCTCAGACTACCTCATTCAGTTGCTACGGCTTCTGTGTGACGTGGCCTCACTTAATTAAGTTTAATAAAGATGTCTTTTTATATTTCAGCTTCTGTGCCAAGTTCTTTATTGATATTTGTAAGACCCCTGAGAATGAAGATTTTTTTGGATTTCCTCACCCCTTCATATAAAGAAGAGTGGGGGACCAGGCACTGTGGGGGCTGCGGGGGTGTCTGTTACGCCACTGCCCAATGTGCGCAGTCAATTCCGCATAATTGCCGGCGCCGCCCTCCAGTATGGGGAATAACACCAAAAAAAACGTTCTGAAGCACTAGAGTAAGTCTGTTGCATTGTTATTTTTCCATCTGCAAATCTTACCAGACCTTACGCGGCGAAAACTGTGCTCTGGAATCCTTGAATGTTGTGGTAACATAAGATACATCTTGAGATCCCGACGCAGGTGTCACATTTCGGCTCAGAACTGGGATTTCCAGCCCAATTGTACTAGTTCAAGTTCAAGTTCGGGAATATATATAGCGCACTACTCACCCAGAGGGTCTCAAGGCGCTTGGGGAGGGGGTTCATTATTTATCGAATAGCCAGGTTTTAAGTTCTTTTCTGAAGGAGATGTGGTTTTGTGTAAGGCGGAGGTGAGTGGGGAGTGAGTTTCAGGTCTTGGCCGCCAAGTAGTAAAAGGATCTACCTCCCATGGTGGATCTTTGGATACGCGGAACTGCGGCGAGGCATTGATTGGAGGATCTTAGTTGGCGGGTGGGTGTGTAGTAAGGATAGTAGGGTGTTGAGGCATTCGGGCCCTAGTTTGTAAAGGGCCTTGTGTGCGTGGGTGAGGAGACGGAATGTTATTCTCTTGTTGACGGGAAGCCAGTGGAGGTCTTTCAGGTGGCTGGTAATGTGATCTTGGCGAGGGATGTCCAAGATGAGTCTCGCTGATGCGTTTTGGATGCGTTGGAGTTTTTTCAGTAATTTGGCTGTAATTCCGGCGTAGAGGGTGTTTCCGTAGTCTAGTCGACTCGTAACCAGTGCGTGGGTGACAGTCTTTCTTGTTTCGGTGGGGATCCAATGGAAGATTTTTTTGAGCATACGAAGTACGTTGAAGCAGGAGGATGAGACGGCGTTGACTTGTTTGTTCATCGAGAGTGAGGAGTCTAGGATGAAGCCAAGGTTATGTGCATGGTCTGTGGGTATGGGTGCTGAGCCCAGATCCGAAGGCCACCATGAGTCGTCCCAGGCAGAGGGGGATGATCCTAGGATGAGCACTTCTGTTTTGTCTGAGTTAAGTTTAAGGCGGCTGTTTTTCATCCATACGGCTACTTCTTTCATGCCTTCGTGAAGATTGTTTTTGGTGGTGTTGGGGTCTTTGGTGAGGGAAAGGATCAGCTGGGTGTCGTCAGCGTAGGAGATGATGTTCAGGTTGTGTTGACGCGCGATGGAAGCGAGTGGACTCATGTAAACGTTGAAGAGGGTGGGACTGAGTGATGATCCTTGTGGTACACCGCAGATGACGTCGGTGGCCTCTGATTTGAATGGGGGAAGTCGGACTCTCTGAGTTCTCCCAGCTAGGAATGAGATGATCCAGTCCAAGGCTTTTCCTTTTATGCCGATGTTGCTGAGGCGTTGTATGAGGGTGCTGTGACAGACAGTGTCGAAGGCGGCGGAGAGGTCGAGTAGAATGAGGGCCACTGTTTCTCCGTTGTCCAGTAGTGCTCGGATGTCGTCTGTTGCTGCGATGAGGGCGGTTTCGGTGCTGTATTTGGCTCGAAAGCCGGACTGTGAGGGATCGAGGGAGATGTTGGATTCGAGGAAGGCGGCGAGTTGGCTATTGACGGCTTTTTCAATGACTTTGGCCGGGAATGGGAGGAGGGATATGGGGCCGGTAGTTTTTAAGTTCAGAGGGGTCTGCTGTGGGTTTCTTCAGGAGGGCGCTGACTTCGGCATGTTTCCAGCTTTCTGGGAAGGTAGCAGAGATGAAGGAGCAGTTGATGACGTCACGGAGATGGGGTGCGATGATGGAGTCTGCTTTGTTGAAGATGTGGTGGGGACATGGGTCGGTTGGCGAGCCAGAGTGGATGGAATTCATTAGGCGGATGGTGTCTTCAGTGGTGATTGAGTTCCAGGCGCTGAGATTGTTAGAGGGCGGTTTAGGTTCTGAGGGGGGTGGAGAGGATTGTTCGTTGGAGCTGTTTTCGAAGCTGTTATGTATGTCAGCAATTTTGTTGTACAAGAAGGAGGATAACGAATCGCAGAGGTCTTGGGAAGGTGTGATGTCGTTAGAGGCTGCGGTGGGGTTGGTGAATTCTTTGACAATGTTGAATAGTTCCTTGCTGTTATGGGCGTTGTTGTCGAGTTGATTCTTGAGTGCTGATTTCTTGGTGGATCGAATCAGCTGGTGGTGTTTGCGGGTGGCTGCCTTGAAAGTGGTCATGTTGTTGGTGGTTGGGTTTTTTCTCCATATTTTCTCGAGGGTACGGCATAGCTTTTTGGATTTCTTAAGGTCATCGTTGAACCAGGGGGCTTTTTTGCTGTCTAGTTTGGTGTGATGGTTTTTCAAGGGTGCTAATTCGTCAGCGCTGTGAGTGATCCATTGTTTGAATTTGATGGCAGCTTGGTTTGGGTCCGATGAGAGGGCGGGTGGGTTTTGGTTGAGCGATGTGAGGAGTTGGTCAGTGGTGATTTTGTTCCATTTTCTTCGTGGGATAGGTTGTGGGGGGTTGTGGGTCGAGGTGGTTTTGTAGCTGAAGTGAGCACAACTGTGGTCCGTCCAATGGAGAGCTGTGGTGCGATCGAAGGAGATGTGTTTGCTGGAGGTGAAGATTGGGTCGAGCGTGTGTCCGGCTACATGGGTGGGGGTGTCAACAAGTTGTTTGAGATCGAGATTGGCCAGGTTGACAAGAAGGGTGGTGGTGTTGCTGTCGTTTTTCTTTTCCAGGTGGAAGTTGAGGTCTCCTAGTAGAATGTAGTTCTCGGAGGCGAGGGCATGTGGACTGATGAAGTCAGTTATGTCTTCGCTGAATTGTTTACGGGTTCCTGGAGGCCTGTAGATGAGGGTGCCTCTGAGTGTGGTCCTAGGGTCGGTGTGGATCTGGAAGTGGAGGTGTTTGGCGGTTGTAAGGCTATCGTCGGAGCTGGTCGTGATTGTGAAGGTGTTCTTATGGACGAGGGCGATGCCTCCTCCTGTTTGGATGGTGCGGTCTTTTCGGATGATCTTGTAATTGTCCGGGATGGCTATGGCGATGTCGGGTGTTGATGATGCATTCATCCATGTTTCAGTAAGGAAGGCGACGTCCGGTGATGTAGTGTCGAGTAGATCCCAGAGTTTGGTGGCGTGTCTGTGGACCGAGCGGGTGTTCAGCAGGATGCACTTCAGGTGGTTAGAGTCTGAGCTGTGTTTGGGGTTAGTGGAAGTGATATGGGTCTTGATGCTGGTAAATTTGCGGGAGTGGCAGGCGAAAGGACCGTGGGTGCGTCCCGGGGCAGCTTCGTAGCATTGAGGTGTGTGTCCGGGGTTAAGGGCTAGGAGGGTGGCGACGTCATACGTTATGTTGGAGGAGTGCGGTTTGCGGGGGCCAGGGGGTCTGGCGCTGGGCACGGTCCAGGCGCGGACAGGCGTAGACGGGCTTACCTTTGGCGCACCTTCGACGCGGCCGCTGCGCGTGAATGCTGTGCGCATTTGCATCTGTCATATGTGGATAGTGGAAGGGGAGGGGCGAGGGAGGGTCAGCTGGGAAGGCGGGAGCAGGGTGGAGACCCGGGCAGGGCGACACAACAACAACAACAACAACAAAATGGCCGGCAGCGTA
The DNA here is from genome assembly GCF_964263255.1 of Lissotriton vulgaris. Lineage (NCBI taxonomy): Eukaryota > Metazoa > Chordata > Amphibia > Caudata > Salamandridae > Lissotriton > Lissotriton vulgaris. The sequence goes on from NC_141697.1 coordinate 528,683,477, forward strand.
AAACGGAACAAGCAGCCAATATAGTGCAAAAAGTCAGTGGCCCCGGTCTACTCAGTCACACCTCGAGCAGCGCAGCACCAAAGATAAGGGAAACTGTACTTGCAGCTCGCCCCGGTTATGCAGCGCTACGATGTCACAAACACATAAATGAAATGGCAGTCAAGGCAGCACAGCGACGACACAGAGATTCATGCAGCCAATTAGCAGGCGAGGTGGTTCAGCGCTATTTGGTAAAGTAATACACGCAATGCAGCACAAAATGATTTAGCAGTCAGGGCAGTTTAGCGATGACACAATGAAATACACAATGAAATACAAATGAAATACAAGGTGAATTTGCAGCAATTTAAATCGGCAATTTCTATCCAAGCAGCGGAGAAGCGCAACGATACCAGGCTGTGAGGCGAGGCAGGTCGGGCAGCAGCGTGGGGGAGCGACCGCGTCTGTAGTGAACAGGATGGTCACAGCGCAATCTCGTCAGAGCGGGTCTGATAGTATTAGTGGGAGGGAGGGTCAGCTGGGAAGGCGGGAGCGGGGTGGAGACCCGGGCAGGGCGACACAACAACAACAAAATGGCCGGCAGCGTAAAACGGAACAAGCAGCCAATATAGTGTAAAAAGGCAGTGGCCCCGGTCTACTCAGTCACGCCTCGAGCAGCGCAGCACCAAAGATCAGGGAAACTGTACTTGCAGCTTGCCCCGGTTACGCAGCACTACGATGTCACAAACACATAAATGAAATGGCAGTCAAGGCAGCACAGCAACGACACAGAGATTCATGCAGTCAATTAGCAGGCGAGGTGGTTCAGCACTATTTGGCAAAGTAATACACGCAATGCAGCACAAAATGATTTAGCAGTCAGGGCAGTCTAGCGATGACACAATGAAATACACAATGAAAAACAATTGAAATACAAGGTGAATTTGCAGCAATTTAAATCAGCAATTTCTATCCAAGCAGCGGAAAAGCGCAACGATACCAGGCTGTGAGGCGAGGCAGGTCGGGGAGCAGCGTGGGGGAGCGACCGCGTCTGTAGTGAACAGGACGGTCACAGCGCAATCTCGTCAGAGCGGGTCTGATAGTATTAGTGGGAGGGAGGGTCAGCTGGGAAGGCGGGAGCGGGGTGGAGACCCGGGCAGGGCGACACAACAACAACAACAACAAAATGGCCGGCAGCGTAAAATGGAACAAGCAGCCAATATAGTGCAAAAAGGCAGTGGCCCCGGTCTACTCAGTCACGCCTCGAGCAGCGCAGCACCAAAGATCAGGGAAACTGTACTTGCAGCTCGCCCCGGTTATGCAGCACTACGATGTCACAAACACATAAATGAAATGGCAGTCAAGGCAGCACAGTGACGACACAGAGATTCATGCATTCAATTAGCAGGCGAGGTGGTTCAGCGCTATTTGGCAAAGTAATACACGCAATGCAGCACAAAATGATTTAGCAGTCAGGGCAGTCTAGCGATGACACAATGAAATACACAATGAAATACAAATGAAATACAAGGTGAATTTGCAGCAATTTAAATCGGCAATTTCTATCCAAGCAGCGGAGAAGCGCAACGATACCAGGCTGTGAGGCGAGGCAGGTCGGGGACCAGCGTGGGGGAGCGACCGCGTCTGAGGTCTAAGAGTGCCCTGCCCTATCAAATTTGTGGCAGTACGACTGATGTGGTAATGGCTTTACCACCATTAAACTTGCAGCATTACCTGAGGTCGAGCATTTTGGCCAAACAGCGCCTACATTTGTTGAGTATGTTTCCACCGTGATTGGTGTGTAATAATGTCTTTGAGTTATGGCAAATCCCTATCAGTACCAGTGGCAGGAATGATTGGTTCTTTGCATATAGCTGCAGGGGCACTGGATTTCACAAAGAACTGGGGAGATGGTGAATTCATAATTTGTTTAGGACTAGGGGAGCCATGAATTGCAGTAAGGACCCCTACTAAGGTGATGATGCTGCCAGGCTAGCAGGGTGACCAAGTAGGACTCTGACTAATTTCATGGCTATGTGATTTGAGAATGTAGGATGTTACAATGCATACATTTACAACGCATGCCTTTACAACACAGTTTTTGCATCGCAACATCCTTTACAACGCACTCCAGTACATTACATGACACTACATCGCATTTTCAGAAACTACCTTTACAACGCATTCTATTACTTTGCATTATACCTTTACAAGGCATACCATTCCATTGCATTTAAGGTAAGTATTGGATAGTATAGGGTAAAAATTACTATTCTAACTCCAGGGGGTGCAACAGTAGGGTAAGTGTTGGATAGTGTAGGGGTAACAATTACTATTCTAACTCCAGGTGGTGCAACAGTAGGGTACGTTTTGGATAGTGTAGGGGTACTATGCGTTGTAATGGTATGCGTTGTAATGGTATATGTTGTAATGCCTGAGTTGTAGTGACATGCATTGTAGTGTCATGCGATGTAGTGTCATGCGTTGTTATGCCTGCGTTGTAGTGACATGCATTGTAAAGGATGTTGTGATGTAATGACTGTGTTGTAAGTGTAGTGTGACGTAATGGTTGCATTAAAAAGGATGTTTTCCATGATTTGATGCCTAGATTTTGTGTCATGAGCCATGTATGTAATAACATGTTGTATGAAGGTTATGATTACTGTTTTTTATAATGAGTTGTTAAAAGAAGTGGGGCCTGATACAGGGGTGTAACGTAGGTCCATGCAGTCCCTGTGGTGAAGTGGGGTCCCTAAACCTTCTGGGGCCGCTGCAAGCTTCTGGGGGGTCCCCATTCAGCCACAACCTTTGTATATCTCTGATGTGGGATATTTGTGGCATCATTTTGGGTCATTCTATTGGCCTGAGACTCTGGTTCTCAATTCCAATTCGGTGATTCAGAGGTGAAATCTTGTGGATAGGGGAGGAACCTGAGCAGCTGAAAAATGTAAATTTGTCTGCGTATCATTCCTCTGATGCTTTACCTATTGGCTTGCCGAAGGTGAATATCCACGGGAGGGGAAGGTGTGTAGGATATGAAGATGTGAATGAGATTATGCAATTTTTCAAATGTATGTGTAGGGTGTTATTGATATTGGTCACATTAATGGTGGACTGTTGGATTATGGAGATCAAACTGAATTACCACAGTCTCTGGCTACTTCCCACGATGTTTTTCTTTTGTTTTCTGCCTCAGTGATGGTTTTGGAAAAGCATTCTGATTTGGGTAGGTTGATCTCAAATGTGTGGATGTCACCGGCAATTTTAAGGATGAGGAGGCCAATTTGGACCACCAACAGATATTTCAAATTCCAGATGCGTTTCAAATCTGTTCTGAGATAGGATACATGAGCATCATTGAATGGAGTGAGTGTGGAAATGAGTGATTCAAGGTAGGGGTTGACTTCGTCAGAGTCATAGCCATAGACAGCGAACAGTGTATGTTCGAGGGTAGCAGCGGAGACGTTTTAAAAGATCTAGAAGTGATGGAGAGCAGTTTGTATTTACCCAAGTGTGAGGCTGGTGTGGCATAGGATGGAATGTTAGTGCTTAATGTTCTATTCAGTCAAGACGGATGGGTAGAGAGCATGCGAAGGGGGAGCGTAATATAGTATGAGATTGGTCATGTCCAAGATGATGCTTGTCAGGCCCATCACTTATTAGGTATGATTGAGTGAAGTAGATGTAGAGAGCAACCCCTCATTAACTTTGTGTCGTGAATGCAAGGGAGACTGAAGTCAGACAGCTATGTTGGGATGGAGTTAAAATTTGAGATAATGAAGTCAGAGAAGTCTTCTATGAACTGACTTTTATGGCCAAGGATCAGTGTATGATGTGAAATGCACTGTGATATAGGTATATGTGAGGACAGGCATGTGGGAAGACATTCAAGGCTTCACGTGTCATGTTCAGAAGGGGTGTGAAGGAAACAGTGAGTTTCAGAATGATTGTGAAGCCACAACCTATTTTACGTGGGCAGGACAAGATGCTGTGGCTGTCTGGGATGAGTTTGCCACAGGAGACAGATGGAGGGGTGAGATATGTTCTAAAGAGAACACCAAGTTCATGTTGGGAGCGAAGATCTGCAATGCCAGCTGACTGTGTGAGTTGGCGGGCATTTTGGAAATAGGTTGAAGTGGGTGTGCTTCTTGTTGTGGGTCATGAGTCAGGATGTTTATTATTTTCTGGTGGCTTGGTAGTGGGTGTGTAAAGCTGTGTGGATTTGTGATAGCTGTATATGATGGTGATGTAGAATGACAGGATGGAAGAGTGGTGAGGCACAAGGTTGGATGGTGGAATTAATGGTGGGTGGTGTGGGTGCAGAATATATTCCAAAGTGTTTTAGGTGAGGAAATAATGTATTTGTACACTTCACTCAATTCAATTCAATTCAAAGAATCTTTATTCGGTGATTAAAAAACACCATAAAAGCACACACATATATACATTATAAAAAGTCATTAAACATTTCCAGGATCCTTTGTACAAAGTGTTAACGAAAACATAAAATACAAACAGTGAAAAAATATATAACACTTTAAAAGGGTAAAATTAGAGACATTTCATTCATCTCCCCTAGTTAGCCTTAAACGGACCGCTACCTTAATAAAATTCATAATACTACACATTGTTAAGGGGTCCGAAGCTTTTTGTAAGAAGACTAATGCCTCCCTAGCGTGTGCCAGTTTTTTTTTTTTAAGAGGTTTACAAGAAATCTGCGCCTGGGCATTGAATAAAAGGGGCAGAGTAAGACAAAGTGAAGGGAGTCCTGCGGAGACCTGTTGTCGCAGCCGCAGGGCCCCTTCTGCTCAATTGATGTTACAAATCCTGCTGGTGATGCCAACATAAATGGGAGTAAGTTCAGTCTGAAACGGCACATCAAGAATCTATCCTGTGCGTTATACATGAGGTACAAGTATGGCTCCATACCCTCCACGCTCTTCACCAGGTTATGGGCCCTCACTGTCTTTTTACACCCTTCAGCCTCAGCTCTGCATAGGTTTTTCCGCTCAAGAAAATTTTTCCCTACTTGCATCTTATTCTGAGCTACAATTGTTACGGGGTTAGTAAAGAGGTTCCCAAACCCTAGTTCCTCTAGGGTGTTCTTTACATAATGGAGCCAGGGAATGCGCATACATTTGTCCCTCTCTAAACAATCCGATAAGATTTCTCTACTGAGTGACGCATCAGGATTGACCCAGATTTTCAACCAGGCCACAATGGGCCTCAGTTTTACCAGGTCTTCTATATATGGCCTCCCTAACTCCCTGTGGGCTACAAATCCAGCAGTACTTTGGGGTGCCCTCAGGATAGATTTCAAATATTTGTTTTCTTCCCGTTGGATTCTTGTGGTATTAACAAAGCCCCATACTTCTGCCCCATAAATTACTTTGGAGCATGATACAGAGCTGTACAAGTTCATCACCTGTTCCGGGGACCATCTTCCTAGCCTCCTGCCGTAGCTAGCTATTGCCCCATTAGATGCAATAATTTTACCACAACGCTCCTTCACCAAGGAATCAAACTGTAAGGCGCCATCAAATGTTACACCAAGATAGGGAAACGTTTTAACCTCTTCTACAATGTGACTCCCTATTGTGCAAGTGAATTTGGAGGTAGTTTTTTTCCCCGCCAGGAGCACATAAGATTTACCCAAATTAACAAAGAGGTCCAGGGCACCCATGAACGTTACAAATCCATCGATCAAGATTTGTAAGCTCCTGGGTGTGCGTGCAATCAGCACTGCGTCATCTGCGTAAAGCAGAACAGGAATATGACGCGACCCCTCCCTTGGGCAATCTACCTTTAGACCTAACAGAAACTGCTCCAAATTGTTAATATAAAGGGAAAACAAAAAAGGGGCGAGAATGCAGCCTTGTCGGACTCCACTCATACAGGGAAAAGAGTTGGTCAGTCCCCCCTCCCTATTGAATCGAACCTTAGCCGTGGTGTCGCTATGTAATTCCCACAGTATATTAATTAGGCCACTCTCTATCCCCATACTCGACATCATGACCCACAATTTCTCCCTATTGACGTGATCAAATGCCGCTGCCAAATCCATGAATCCCATGTAAATGGATTCATCGCTAGCCATGGTATATTTGGCAGTCAGCATGTAAAGGTTCAGGCATTGATCACTAGTGGACCTCCCTGTCCTAAATCCATATTGAGTGTCCGAGAAGATGTTATTTTCTTCGGTCCACTCGGACAGTCTGTTAAGGATTGCCCTACCCAGGAGTTTTGCCGATACGTCAATAAGGGAAATCGGGCGATAACACTTAGGATCTTCCCTGTTGCCCTTCTTGAAAATCGGCACAATTACCGCTTTGGACCAGGACGGTGGCAGGCCACAGGTAATGGCAGTATTAATGACCCTTGTCATTAAAGGGGCCCAAAGTTCAACGCTACTCAGAAACAGATCTGGGGGAATTCCTTCGGGACCCGGGGCTTTGTTTTTGGTCAAACCCTCTATCCCTGCAGTGATCTCCTTGATGGTAAATACGACCGGTGGGGCCTGTGTTGGAATAACCGGTAACTCTACAATAGTTCTGGACTCATGGTTATACAGACTCCTATAATGGGTGACCCACTGTTCTGGGAGGATATTAGCCCCTATCTCCGGGGTATCTTTTTCCTGGAAGGTTGGGTTATTAATGATTCTCCAGAAACCCGCTAAATCCTTTCTTTCCCCTGCTTCTCTTAAATCTGCCCACGCTTCTGCATGCAAGGCAAGTTTCCTCCTCTTAATCTCTTTTTTATAATTTACTCTACACGCCTTGATTTTATGGGGGACCCTTGGTTTAGATTTAAGTCAGCTTTTCAGCTCCCTCAAAGCTTTGGAGCAGTCTTTATCGAACCATCGAGGATTACCGTGGTTCTTTAAGGGCACGCTAGTCTTTAGTAAGCCATCAATCAGATTAACAATCTGATCGAATGCTTCCAGTAGCCTCGGTCCGTGGACTTCTGTATCTAAACAGTCATTGATGGCAAGTTTGCCAGCGTCCACCAGGTCCTTATAAAACTTTTCCCCGTCTATTTTGGACCACTTTAGTCTCCTGCCTTGATCTGTTGCCCTCTCTATGATTGTGCATTGGTCTCTATTTCTTGAGCCCACCCTATACATCAGCTCCAGGACAAGTGGGTTATGGTCACTGAAACCACTCCATTCAATCCCTGCACTAGTTATCTTATTTATCAGAGATCTTGAGACCAGGATGTAGTCTATGAGGGATGAGCATCCTCTGCCCTTAAATGTGGGTGGGAGTGTACCATCCTCCTGCGTCCCCATCATGTTAATAGTATGCACAAGGTCATACTTGAGCCGGAGCATACTGAAAGCTAACCCTGTCGATGTATGGGAAAAATGCGGTCCCTTCTCCATGGGACATTGGGACCAGTCTGTATTTGTTTGAACCAATGCCGGGCACAAGTGGCAATTATAATCTCCCATAACCAACAGCGCATATGGCTGCCCCTTTTTTTGGACCGTTGTTTCCTGACCCAACCTGTGATCCAATTCAGCTGCAAGAGGGGTGTGGGTTCCCGCTGTCTCGTTATTGTAGATATTAAAGGCTACAAATCTGAGCCCCTTCCAGGAGAACCTACCTGCCTGAATCCTATGGGAGTTCCAGTCTGGGCAAGAGCATCTGCCCGGAAGGCCTAGGTCTATGTAAATAGCTAATCCTCCCATGGCTCTCCCTGATCTTGATTTTTGCGCGGGTACAAAGAAACACTTATACCCCTGCAAGTGGAAGTTATTCTCCGTTGCCCAAGTCTCCTGCAGACAGATTACATGGAATTTCCTAATGTAGTCGAGCCACTCTTTGTTATTAAATTTACCAGCCAGACCAGCTATATTCCATGAGATCATTCTCAGTGCCTCACCCCCCTGCTCTAATTCCCCATGGGGCCCCCTTTGTATCTCACACCCTGACTTTTCCGTATCCAGCCCATGTCCCCCTCCTATACATCCAATATCTACAGCCCTGGGTCCATCTAGCACGGGCTTCGTGCCACAACTCGATGTCATTTGCTTTGCCACGGGACTGTGCTCCTCCGACTCTTCTGTCGAGACCCCTTTACCCCCATCTCCCAGGGGACCATTATCCGTTTGTCAATACACCCCCTCTAGACCATTCAGACAATTAAACCGGTTGAATGTGTGAAGGGGTGGCTCTGGGCGGCTAAATAATGGCCTGGGGTTAAATTCGTGACGTTCACCCCTCCGACCAACCCTCTCCCAATTATCATAGGTTCGAAGCAAATGTGCAGGGGCAGGGATAGGGGGAAAGAAGAAGGACACCTGCAGGGTTTGAATGGTTGATACCTGCGATCTATTCTTTCCCTGACATATGTGAGAGACCGTTCCAGCGTGACTGAAGCTCACCAATATGCAATCCCCTATAATGGATTTGTGTGTTCTTCCCACCCATGGAAGCCTTCTGACCATTATAATTTCGTTATTTAGATGTACTGGTAGGGGTCTGTTCAAGTTTAGCCACTTAATTACCCTGCTTTTTAGGGAACAAAAATCCTCAGCTTCACCCACTTCTAGCGGGGGAACGCCCGCCATGACTACAGTGAAGTCATTTGCCTCTGGTGGTAAGTTAGGTCTACGTGGCCTGGGGGGAAGCTTCATTAAAGGTGTTAGTGCGGCACTGTCTGTAGGCTGTGCCGGAGGAACAGAGTTTGCAGGGGGGGTGGGCCCATTGGGATTAGTTAACTTCGTTGGTACAGGGTTATTCCTCTGGGGTTGTGATGGGGCAGCCGCATTCGCAACCTGTGTGGGGGCTAGACTCGTTACGCTTTTTGGGGGCTGTTTGGGGGCTGTTGGGGTGGGGATGAGCTCAGGGGGCCTTCCTTGAAGGCTAACCGGGATTTTCATGCTACTTAGTGTAGCCTCCAGGATGGTTAATTTTATTTCAACCTTTTTAATGCTTTCACTAATTGGTAACAATAGTGACCTGAGCAGAAATTCCAAGTTACCTAGCGGGGCGACAGAAAGGGGGACATTAACAATGTTATTTGCTATGTCTTTAATCATAACGGGGGCCAAACCGTCCTGTGCAGCAGGTTTAGGGTGTAATTCATCCACTGGTGTCACAGTCGGTATGGGGGGTTTAGATGACTTCCCAAACTCAGAGTGAGGGGTTTTGGGTTTATTTTTTCCCTGAGCACACCTCGTCTTCCTCCTGCGTTTGTTTGGGGGGGGGGCCCAAATACTCCTTGTACAGCAACTGGCTTAGGTTTAGCTTTCCTAGCTTTCGGAGCTGGGGGGGTTGAGAAATGAGATCAATAGTCACCCTACTTGGGCTTATACTACTCACTGGAGTTAGACTCGTGGGTGAGACTAGGGGGGTTTTTATACAATCCCTCAGCAGGATTGGGACGTCGTCTATTGAAGTCAACTCTTCACTAGGCGTGGTGGGATATTCTCCCAGGGGTCTATTTTTCAGGTTGTCTATAGAGCGTCTCCGCTCTGCCCTGAGCCGGTTTAAAGTGCTCTCCTTGTCCCCATCCCCCACAGCCCGAGGAAAGTAGTTCTCTAAGGTCCTATTTTTAACTACTCCCTGCTTCATGGGGGTGCCTTCCCTTGCCGGGGACGGCATGGCATATAAGGTTTGTAAATGACTATGGGGCACTATATCAGTAAATTGGATCAGGAACCAGATGACCAAAGCAAGAGAGTAGGCCCAGCCCAGCCTACTCCGGCCTAGGACGGCCTAAGACGGTCCCGCCCTTGTCCCGGGCTTCTCCCGGCACCCACCCGCGCGCTCCCGCGCAGCGGTGTCACAGTGCAGTAATAAAGGGGAAGAGGTGGGGCGAGGGGCGGGGCAGTCAGGGAGAGCGACCCAGGTGTTGTGGGTTGACCTCACGCAGGGACTCCTGGAAGTTTGAGTCCCTGCGGGTCCGCTCGCAGCCCTGAACTTGCCTGTATCCACGCCAAAGTCCGAAGTCCAATGTCCAGGAACAGAGCCCCTCTGTCCTCGGGGCGCCTCTCTCCACACCACGAAGCGGGACCCGCGGAGCGGGTCCGGCGAGGTGCTGCGGCAGAAGAGGAAACTCCACAGGTGCAGGGAACAGCCCACGGCAACAACCGGGCAAACAAGGAATCCCACGACGTCCAGGAAAGAGGCCGCTTTCAAGTGCTCAGGCGGGGGGCGGGGCAGTCAGGGAGAGCGACCCAGGTGTTGTGGGTTGACCTCACGCAGGGACTCCTGGAAGTTTGAGTCCCTGCGGGTCCGCTCGCAGCCCTGAACTTGCCTGTATCCACGCCAAAGTCCGAAGTCCAATGTCCAGGAACAGAGCCCCTCTGTCCTCGGAGCGCCTCTCTCCACACCGCGAAGCGGGACCCGCGGAGCGGGTCCGGCGAGGAGCTGCGGCAGAAGAGGAAACTCCACAGGTGCAGGGAACAGCCCATGGCAACAACCGGGCAAACAAGGAATCCCACGACGTCCAGGAAAGAGGCCGCTTTCAAGTGCTCGGGCGGGGCAGTCAGGGAGAGCGACCCAGGTGTTGTGGGTTGACCTCACGCAGGGACTCCTGGAAGTTTGAGTCCCTGCGGGTCCGCTCGCAGCCCTGAACTTGCTTGTATCCACGCCAAAGTCCGAAGTCCGAAGTCCAATGTCCAGGAACAGAGCCCCTCTGTCCTCGGGGCGCCTCTCTCCACACCGTGGAGCGGGACCCACGGAACGGGTCCGGCGAGGAGCTGCGGCAGAAGAGGAAACTCCACAGGTGCAGGGAACAGCCCACGGCAACAACCGGGCAAACAAGGAATCCCCTTCACACTTCACTCAATGGTGGAGCAAACACATATGTGCAGTTCACCAGTGCTGGGTTAGATACGGAGCATACATCCTTTGTAAGGTTCACTAAATGCTGGAATTGGGAAAACACAAATATATTGGCACATTGAAAACTGTGGGTGAGTAGTGTCAGCATTATTTACATTGAATGTGGGTGAGGCCCATGGAGTCTTGTGCACGGCAGTGCTTGTGCGGATGTGTGAACGGCACATGTGACAAGTAAGATAAAGAGAGATACCTTAACTTGGCCCAGGATCATTTGCTTGAACTCATTGTTCCTACAACCAATGTCTTCTCATGTGATGCTGCCCTTCTTTACTGCATTGTGTGTCCACTTTCGTAGCCCATTATATTCATGCTTATCGTACTACCTTCCTTGACTCCCTGTTTTGGGAAACAAACGAGTATTCCTACTTAATGTCAATTTTGGATCTATGCTCTTCTTTTCCGCAGTGTGTACCCCATTCGTAGTCTGTTACATTCCCGTTTAGATTCATCTGCTTGGGATTTGGGTCTGTACTTATGCATGTATTCCTGTTGTGTAATCTTTTCCTGTTGGTGATATTGGATTCATGTCCTTCCTTCCTTCCTCTGTAAAGAGCTCTGATATCCTTCGGGATCTTGTTCGCGCTATATAAAACTTTAAAAATAAAAGTAAAGGTAGTCCCCACGATTGGCCTCTATCACCTCAAATGTGGAATGCAGGACTTCTGCTCTGAGTAGATTCCCAGTCAGGAGATTTGAACTTAGGGGATCCTTAGACCAGATCTCACTTTCATCTGAATAGCGTGTGTCTTACGGAGATCGCCTACATGTAGAGATCCTGGTTGTTAGAATAGGGGGATCAATAGACACCTTTGCTGGCCCTCCAGGGACAGAGAATCAGCTCCCACTGTGCAACCCACGATGCCCTCTGCTCACACTTCTGTGATTGTCTGAATACACCTTGATTTGGAATCCCTGTATGCTTGAAGCATCTCAGAGGACTATGAAGCAGCACAGCGGTGCTATGTTGCTGCTATATAAAACACCTAAAAATGCTCCCAAAGAAAGTTCCAGTGTTCAGAAGAGCAAGCTTGCACATCGACCAGGTTGTTCTCCCTGGGTGTAAATTCGAATTCCATTCATAGGGCAGGGTATAGTGCCTGGAGTGAAAGAGCGCAGATAAGTGCTTGTGGGTGGAGGCACAGTTTGTGGATTTTAAAGAACTTCATACATGATCTGTTGGCCTCTCCTTTTTCAGTTTTTCATTCGGCCAGCAAGAACCATCCTTCAGACATGAAGCTGATGAATTGAGGATTTAGCAAGGAATGATTCTTAATGGGTCAGAGTTACCTTGTTAATGGAAATACCCTTTCAAATGACATGTATGCATGAAACTTTATATAAAATAAGGGCCATGTTTGTGGCAAAGCCACTCAGTGCAGCGCAGCAAGTCACTGTATTGCACTGCACTGTGTTACAGGGAATGGGAAGGAATATTCCGTATTTAAGTTAATATGGTGCATTTCTGCCTTTTCCCCAGCACTGGCGCCCTTTTGACTGCCAATGTAGGCAGTCTTGCACCATGGTGCAAGGGTGCCTGTGTTATAAGGAAGATTGTTTTTGTGCAGGAAGGGACGCCTTCCTGCACAAAAATAATCCCCCGAGGCTGTTTCCTCTATCTACGTGTGCTGCAGAATGAAGCACACATAGAAAGAGATAAAAACGAGGAGAAATACAAATATTTCTCCTCGTTATACCTTACCTGGGGAGGCTCAGGTTTTTGGCACACTCCCAGATCTGCCACTTCTGTTAAATCTGGGAAGGCGTAAAAATCCAGTGGGAAAACCCATGCAACACCCATGGAAATGCATACCAGGTGCAGAGTAATGCAACGGAGTGAGTTGTGCTGCATTGTATTACTCGAGAATTAGGAAGCCACTCAGGGCTGCGTGGCTTCATAAATCTAATTTTTAAATTGTGTCGCTCTTGCACCATGTTGCATGGTGCGAGAGTGGCGCAAAGGGGCTCATAAATATGCCTTTAAGTAGATTGCAACCAGATACTTTCACTACATTACACATGCCTTCATACACTGCCACTCATTCTCACTCACCTGAGCTACCCATCCCCTTGAAATACCCTTCTACCCCCACCCCCCAAGAGTCCCCAGAACTCTAAGCCACACAGAGATTGGTATAAATACCAAGTTTCTAAGCTAGTAGCTGAATCACTTGAATACTGTAGGGTCATGTTGATACTGTCTTTTAACTCCTTCCATGCTCATGACGAGCTCAGCTCGTCATGAGCCGTGGAACGCTCGCATGCGGGGATAATTCCCCTGCTGTGCTGAGCGTTCCACGGGAATGGATGTGGTCATGACGAGCTGAGCTCGTCATGAGCACAGGAGCGCCATGCCTCATGACGAGCTCAGCTCGTCATGAGCATGCGGACGCCGTACACGCCCCCTCCCCCCCCCAGCACAGCGGGAAAATAACCCCCGCAGCGAAGGGGTTAAAAGAAGCTGGAAACTGCAGCATAGGGACAGACAAGGAAAGTGGTGGATTAAGTTATTAATTTCGTCAGGGGGCCAGCTCTGGCCTATGATAATCACAACCTCTACAACAGGCCACAAAGGCTGTCTGTAGCACTGTTCTTCATCAAACACAATATATATTATACTCTGGGGGTCTTTATTTATTGAATGCTTTAAATAATTGCAATTATTGCCCTGGAAATCGGGCACAAAGGCCCAGGTCTGCATCACTTTTTTGACCAGACCCGACACAAAATCCCTTTGGAAATTACAAAGCAGCGTATGTGTTGATTTATGTTGCTTTATTAAAGAAGAAAAAATAAAAAGTAGGACAAGGCAGTGGAATGTGCTGCACTGCATTACTTTGCATCAGGAAGGCATTTCAAGAGTGGTGCTTGGGCAGTCCCGTGTATCCATCCACGGATATTGATGCCAACTTATATTTTCAACTTCCTAGACATGGATTTCTGCCAAAATGGTGTGCTGTCTCTTTGTTATTTCCTCTTTCCATTTGAACTGCAGAAGAGGAAAAAGCACCCAAGGATAGTTTTTGTGCAGGAAAGTACACCTTCCAGCACAAAAGCTATCCTGATCATACACTAGGGTCCCTTGCATTTTGGTGCATGGCTATCTCAGTTCGAGCAAGGCAGCCCAAAGTCCGCCAGTGAAGAAAGAGAGCTTTCATTGAAAATATGTCTCAGTTATGCTCTCTCCTTTTCATTCAATGCAGGGCAGCAACTTCACTTGCTGTGCTGCGTTTCATGAAATGCTTGTAAATCCGGCTCAACATGTTTGATTGTGATGCTTATCGCTTCAAAATCTGGATGCCCCGGTCTTAATTGGGCAGTTATTTACCAGCTAAATTTCAGCAGGTTTGGCCTGCTGATATTTAACAGGGGGAAAATGTGACTGTTGGACCTCTTTTCCAACAGTGGGTTGCATCTGCATCAGAATTTCACGGGGAACGCAGAATAGACTGTAGCGTCTTTCACAAAATGTGTTCTTAGCGTAAGGCAGCTTTATTACATATGGAAAGGAGCAACATTATGAAGGAAGTGGCCCTTTTAGTGTCACCCAAGTCACTCACAACCACCTCTCAGCCTTCCACACAAATGAACAGTTGGTCAGACAGTAGAGAATACAAACTAATATTTGTTTATTCAGATACAGTTGAGTGGAGCCCGGTCTGCCCAGTCTCTTAGGAGTGCTGCAGAGGGACTGGCATGAGCAAACCTGGAGATACTTTATGTACAATTCAGAACCAATGAAGCCACACCATGATGGAATTTTCCAGACAGATGCAACTGAACCAAGAAGTACTTTTGAAATACAATGGTCATAAACCATTACTTTACTTCCACTGAATAAATCAATATATAATCAATGTTATCACATAGTCGCCGGATACGTCTGTCAGATCAACCCTACACATTCAATGTATCAATTTTTACAAAAACAAGCAACAGCAGTAATTTACAAAATCAGGGGCAATTTAATTCATTGTGCTTGCCACTATATTTATATCAGCAATTTCTCAGGATGCCCAAGGGGTGGCATGCAAGAAATAAAAGATTGTCAAGTGCTCAGTAGGAAAATAGGCATAGATATATTCCCAATATTATATACACAATAAATCGGTTGCTCAGTACACGGTCTGACAATAACCTGGCCTATGAAATACATTTTATAGACATTTTTCATTAAATGGAGACATAGCTTCCAAAGACTTGTTGCACTAGAAAATGTGTTTCACAATCCAGGTATTGAGAAAGGGGGGGAGCGTCGTCGTCAGAATCAATCTGCCTAATTCTAAACCGGCCGCTTCATTCCTCCAGGAAACGGCCGGTGTAGAATGCGCGAAATCTTCGAATTAGGCAGTTTGATTCTGTGGACTTTTTCCCCATATACGCCCAGGAACTAAGGGTCTGAGTTATTCACAAACTTTGGACCCTCGATAATGAAAGTTGGGGACTACTTGTAAACACCATGGACATTTGAACATGCAGAGACATAAGCCTGCGATATCGTGAAACCAATTACTCCATCCACGTCCCGTGGACAAGGAATTGTCACTTACTTTGGGACAAAGGGTGAAGACATCTCACTTGGTCCATCCTCACTTTAGGGGCCAACACCACTCTTTTGGTTGCCTGTTTTATTAGTCCTGATGAATACTCGCACAGCCACAGTCTAACTCACCTACAGGCCTTAAGACGAGTCGAAACGTCGACGCTCCCCCCTTTCTCAATACCTGGATTGTGAAACAAATTTTCTAGTGCAACAAGTTTTTGGAAGCTATGTCTCCATTTAATGAAAAATGTGTATAAAATGTATGTCATAGGCCAGGTTATTGTCAGACGGTGTACTGAGCAACCAATTTATTGTGTATATAATATTGTGAATATATCTATGCCTTTATCTATTTTCCTACTGAGCACTTCAATCTTTTATTTCTTGACGCCCCCCAATGGGCAACCTGAGAAATTGCTGATATAAAGATAGTGGCAAGCGCAATTGCCCCTGATTTTGTAAATTACTGCTGTTGCTTGTTTTTGTTAAAAATTGATACATTGAATGTGTAGGGTTGATCTGACAGACGTATCCCGTGACTATGTGATAACATTGATTATATATTGATTTATTCAGTGGAAGTAAAGTAATGGTTTAAGACCATTGTATTTCAAAAGCATATAATACCCAGGTCTTTAAACTTCTTGGGCTACCCCATTTCTGATAATGGCGAACAAAGAAGTACAGTAGGAAAGGTTTTGACTCTGAGGCCGGGCACACACTATATCCTACCCAAGGTCACTCTGTCTGTGCCCGCCACTAAAAGTGTGATCAATTGCATGTTTCATTGGAACAGGTGCACAAGGGGTTGACCTATTGTTAGCCGTTGTCAGTGGAGGGAGATGCACAGGCGGTTTTCCCAGAGTCTTCATTCAATCGGTTTATTGTTTTTGCGGCGGTTGAAGCAGTTTGAAGGGGGGAGATATGTTCACAGTTGTTGAAGGCAGGAAGTTAAAGGATACGGTTACAGGCAGTGCAGAAAACAGAATGTAGATACCGGCTAGGTAGGACAGTTTGGGTAAGGGTTGGGGGCACATTTAGGGATGGGTGTAGTATAAATGGTAGATGAAGCTTGATGTATTAGTGAGCATGGTAGTTTTGTAAGGCAATTTGCCTAGGGATGTTCTTTGTGGTGATGTGCACCTGTTTCAATAAAGCAGGCTTTTCCACACTATAACGTGGCAGTCGTCTGTGCTTTGCCCTTTCGCCCAAACGACACCCATGCTCCCTATTTCAGTTTTTGAGAGAAGTAGAAAGTGCACTCTTTTCTTTAGCTGATTGCGCATGCTACTCTTGATGTCGGTGGATCGAAGCCAATCAGGACTGCTCTAAGGGCCTGTTTACAGAGCAGGCCCGGTACCTCTCACGCCTGACTAACGCTGCAGGTCATTAAGAGCCCTCCAGCCTCCTCTCATGGCATCTTAACATCCCCTCAAAGAACTCTAGGACGTCACTAAAGTCCCCGGCATATTAACATCCGTAGGTGGAGGAAGCCAGCTTGGCTGAAGAAGTGCAGATGCTCTTAAAACACAGTCGGCCACGTCAGATGAAACGCGGATGGTCAGGGTTGCGTGACGCTCCCAGTCATCAGCATCTTAACGCAAGGCCCACTCTTGTTAAGTGGTAGTGTTACTACAGTGCTTCTTGCTACGTTATGGATGTTCTCTAATAAATGGCTACCAGGGTCGGACTGGAACAGAAAATAGGCCGGGCACCCAAATAGAAGGGACCCCATTAGTGGCTCAGATAGCTAAAAGTGGCCCGCATTTACAAATTGGTGAATGGGCTTTCTCACTGTGTGCCCGCCAATATGGGTTAAACCGTTTGTTTATTAGCTGGCAACTGTGAAGAAGGAGGGCGGTGGGTATCCATGACCGATGGTTTGAGGTCTCCCGGGAATGTGTTACATGATTGTGCTGTCCTAATAGGACTGCAATGGGGGGGGGGGGGGGGGGGGGGCATTTTATATTTATGATTAGGGCTCCCCGTTTTCTGTATTTACTGATTTTTACAGATAAATGCAAACACATCATTTTATTTCCTGTCTGTATTCATTTTTAAAAGTGGGAAAAATGAATTTGGCTTCTTTAGAGTGAGAGTGACTCTCATGCTGAGAATAATGACTTTCCGGCCAATAGCTGAGCCACATGAATGTTTAAGACCTGCTTTTTTGTTACCTGTGCTCGGCATAACTGTGACACAGCACAAGCTGATTTCACAGAGCGCTTACCTGTAATCTTAATGACTCATATTTTTGGTTTATTTAATGCTGAATCTTAAATCAATCTAAATCAATTTCTTCAGGTATCATATAGGGACACTATTGCTCCATTTATTATTGGACCAGCTTTACATGTTTTTTGACGGTCTTGGCTCAGGAATATGGGGATTATCCAATTGCAACTTTGCTTGATTTGACCTATACATTTGGAGACTCCTCTCACTAATTTTGTACCGGGTATAGGTATGTTCACCTCTACCCATATATGGGGGCAGGTAAATATAACACAGGATATAAGAAATAAAACGGTGCAATGCATAACAAGCACTTTGACAATAAAGATTTTGCAAATGACGGAAGTACTGAGGGAGTGGCATAAACATGAAATGATAATATTGATTGTGGTAAATATCAACTAAGTACTGCGTAATTATGTATTTAGCCTAATTGATTCATTCCTCTCTACTGTGTTTATCAATTTGAAGGAATGTGGGATAGCAACTTAGCAGGTCCCCTTCTTTGGTGGGGTTTCCTTGCACACTAGCTTCATCATTGGTTCAGTGATGTTTCGTCCTGTGATTACGAATGTAATGTATTGTGATTGTCCTTTCGTTGTGTGCAAAATGGTCTTTTATTGTGTGACTTGTCTATTTTTAAAAGTACTGTATTGTTTCTTGTACAAAGTTATGTTAGTGTATGGTTTCTTATATAGTGTTTTGTATATTATTCACAGCCCTGACGAAGTGCTTATGCTTGTTTGAACGACACGTGTTGGCTGGATATTTGTTTAATGGGAATTTTTCTCATGAAAATTAAATTAAGGAAGAATATTTTTCAATCACAACTGAGGATTTGTGTACTGTTATATTTCTGAATGCACCATTCCACTTCTTTAAAAAATGTGTTTCTGCTTGGCAGTGGTATCAAACAATGGCTGGTACTGGAAAAGAAGTGCACCGGGCTCTAAATAGTTGGAACTGTGTGTGAGGTGTGGTTAACAGGTCCACCGTTGGTGTTGGAATTGACTGCAAATCAGTGACGTGTCGAACTTGTAGAGACACCTTAATTAGGTGTTTTTGCAAGGTATGGGAGACTATGACTCTGTTCTTGCTGCAGGCAATGATTATAGTAATATCATGGATATCAACAGTGAGGAGCATTCACCTTTGATACCGATTGGCTCTACTAATGAGTTTTAGCCATGCTGCACAGCATCCTGAATGCTGTGCAGCATGGCTTAAGTATTAAAAAAAAAAACCTTTCCCAAGGCTGGCCACTTCATTTTGTAGGCATGTGCAGCATACATGCTCACATCTACAAAGTTACACAACTATTTTTTTCCTTTGCAGTTACCAGTCCGAACAGGATTGGTAATTAAAAAGAAAAAACCCCACAAAAAGCATTTTTTCAAGGTGGGGGAGGGGGGGGGGGGAGCCACGCAGCGGAAGCAACACAGGGTGGAACAAAACGGGATAGGAAGACCAAAATGGGTGCGGCAATGTGGTACAAGCAGGGAAGTAGCACAAGGTCAAGAAATCAATGGGGGACAGAACACGAGAGGGAGAGCAACATGGAAGGGGTGGGAAGAGGCACCTGGGTGACGGAGAACCACATGGAGTGCAGTAGGAGAGAAGCACATGAGGAGACACCTGGAAAGTACGCGCACTCCTACCCTTGGAGTGCTTAATCCAAAAGATACAAGTAGGCTTGAGAAGCAAGCGGTGGGATCATAAAAGTAAGCCAATCTAAAGAGATGGTTAAGAGCCTATGTCCAATAGGAGATATAAACACAAGAATGACAATTTGGGACATGAATAAGTCAAATGAGAGTGACAGGGAAGGCAATCAATGGTAAACAATTTAAGGACTCCAAGCTCCCATATGCTCCTAGTAAGCTCACAATATGTCTCGCAACAGGCAATACACACAATGTCTAGTTGGCGAGACCTAAAAAATGGCCCACAAGATCATAAAACAGGCCCACAAACTGCCAATAAGGCCCATTCACTGACCCTTAAGATGAGCTCTTCTAGGGCAGGCACAATGTCATATAGGCCACTCTGGCCTTAATGGCCACAGAAGTAGGGAATATGTTGTGGGGGGAAAAATTGCAGGAGGCCTAAGTATTCTTACGAGCCCACTGCACTGTAACTGAATGTTGGGGTTGGCTTATACCAAGGCTGCCCAATCTTGATTCTACCTCATGCCTCTTTCTTTCTCGCCCTTCACTTCCTATCTCGTGATCTCATACTTGAATGTTCTTTTTCATCGCTACCTTCTCTCTTTGTTAGTTTTTCTTTCTTTATTTTCCTTCCTCGCTTTCTTTTTTCTGCCTATCTTACACTGAGGGTCAAACTCTCATGATGAAAAATAATCCCTGGTCCCCAAAAACGAGTTTTGATGCCCACTGTTGTAGGTGCTGTATTACACAGGCATGGATGTGTGGTTTGGGTTGTGGTGGAATTGTGAGGGTGAATGTGGAATGTAAAATAGCTACTGTGGTGCAGTAGAATCATCAGTGTAGAATGGGATTCGTTTGGTGAAAGGCAGATGGAGACAAATTTCTGCATTTCATATGTACCACAAATGCATTGGAGTACAGTCAGGAACAGTGGGAGGGTTTCCAGTGCTGTGCCAAAATAGCATTTTGCCTGCTGGCGTTCGCCCAATACGCTGAAAAAGTAAATTTTTTGAGGCCTTTTGTATACATTTGGTACCACCACTAGGGGGCAGCCAAAGACTCTTGCTGCCTTCCCTTGAGGAAGCACGGGTCTGGATTAACCTAACTGAGTTACCATAAGCTTAATGACGAATGGATGACATGTGGCACAAATATGATCATGTTACCTTCAGATGACCTTGGAAAGAACCACATGTATCCTGACAAAATACGTGTAATTTTTCTACAAAGACATAATGCCCCCAGAGGGCATCTCCTTGGTCTTATGTCCTAAAAAAACAAAGAGATTGTTGCTTGAACTGGGTTATGGAAGATAAGCAGAGTTGTGACCAATTCCAGAAATGTTACATCCCTAACCATGTCTGACTCAAGCCATTCACTAGGCCCAAACTGTATGGATCATAACCAGCCCAGTGAAGCTCTGTTAAACCCAACTCCTCGTTCTACATCCAAGGTGAAGTTCACACCACTGAACCAGTGATGTCACTCAAAGATTCATCTTACACTAACAAAGCACATCTGAGAACTTTAGTAAGCCATGTTCTCTCATGCTTCAGTTTCAAATCAGAGTAATCGCCATAAAAAGGAGGAACCCCTTGGCATGGTAGGGAGCATTGAACCCCTCTGATTAATGCATGCTTACAGATGATGAAATGCCACCTCCCTTGTTCCAGGCTAGCCTTAATGGAGACCCTAAGCTCACACACCTTGCTAAAAGGCAAGTGACACAGACCTCTAACTATATCTGTCTCAATGCCTGTAACTGCCAACACCTTGGTGAGACCCGTTTTCATTCCTTCATGCCACCCGTCCTGACCTAAGTCTCAGGGTGGGGTGGGACCAGTGCTGCCGTGTGGCAGTAGCAGGGAGCTGTGTGCTTTAAAATATGCATGTCTCTTTGGCCGGCCATCTTGGGAGGGACAGCCATTTGTGCGCCTTTTAAAGTTCTCTAACCCAGCTGTCTTAGGGTTAGAGAAAGCGCAGGCGTCCAGTGCTTTTAGAAGCACTGGGAGAGCCTGCGCTATCCAATCCTGGTGTCGCTTTTATGCTGTGAAAGCAGCGCCAGGATGGGTAGTGCAGTTTTCCCGCATAGGGAGCTTCCTGGAAGACAGCCGAGGGAGGAGGATGTCGCTCTGTGACCACCACCCTTGGTACAAGCCAGCCTCCACTGTAAGAACCATGCACAAACTTACGGTCCATGTGTAAAAAGAGGAGTTTCCGGTCTGCGATTAATTTAAATTATCTACAAGCTTGCGTTCGAATAATAAGGAACTGCAGTAGTGATACACTATTTCACTATTTTTTACTATGATGAGACATACCTTTTAAACAACGAAGAGATATTAATAAAATAAGGATACCCCTATGTGGCAACAAGTAGAAATATAAAAGGAATTAATATTCCTTGATGTACATTGAGACCATTGAAATACTGAATATTGCCAACTGAATTGTAAAGAAGACTGTAAGGCATACGCCTTGCGAAAGAATAATTCCCTGGCTTTTGTTGTGCTAAGAAATGTTTGTATCTGCATAGGTCCTGAAGAAGGTGGTACAGAACCCACCGAAACGCGCGCCGACCTTGCGTGGAACCCATTTTCTACATCTTATGGTCATTAATTTAGGCAGTAAAAATTCTAACTCTGCCTGATTACGTCAAGATTTGTTCAGATACAGCATTTTTGTATGGAATGTGTGGATGGCAATAGGATCAGAATGAATGTGAATGCATGAGTGGTACTGTATTTATTATGTTTGTATATTCCAGGGTTTCTTCCTTTCCTTTTTGTAATAACTTTGTTGGTACTTGATGCAATATGTATTTCTTACAAAACAATATATACCTAAAAAAAGATGAAAACACTTTTAAGAAATGAAAATGAATAAACAAAAAATGATGAATTTATAAAGTACAAATGACAAACAAAAGAATGATGAAATAAAACACTAAAATGAAATTCATTAGTTCTATTGTTATTGTTGTGCATGAACAAAGTAAATATATGTAAACCATGTTTATAATGAAAAGTTTATAGGTCTTGAGGGAATTTCTTCAGTACTGGTTACTTCTCTCTCCTCTCTTTTCCCTGACCTCAAAGTAACGTCAGAGGGGTCCCCTCTTATATGTATTTAGAACCACGCACAATCTACTTAAAACATTCTTGCAACCTTTTGTATTGCTCAGTGCCTCTAACATTAAAAAAATCATGAAGGTAATGGCCGACAGGGTGGGCATTCAAAATATAGATTTTTTTATATCAACCTACACTAATATCGAGTTTTTAATTATGTAGAGACAGAATATCGATGTCAAGAATATCGTTGACCAGAATTTCGACCTTAAGGTAAGTAATATATATTTTTTTATATCGAAGTAATATCGAAGTTAGTAATCTCGAAGTGAGTAATATCGTTAGCAAAAATATCGTTGTTAATAATATCGATAGTTATATTAGTGTTATGTATTTTAGTATGTATTTTATATGTATGTTTAACATTTTTTGTAATGTATTTTTATTATTTTTAAATAAATGTATTAAATGTTTAGAAATTAGTAATTTTTTAAAGTAAATTTTGCGTTTTAGTATTAGAGCGGGTTGTGGGTTTATAGGGGAATAGGGTGGGAAGTAATTTAATTATAATTAATTAATTATTTAATTAATTATTATGCAGTTATTTATTGTCATTGATTATTAAGTATTGATAAATAATTATTAATTGGTAAATCATTTGTATTAATTGATTAATTTATCATTATTTTAATTCTACTTAATTTATTATTTTATTTATTTATTGTTATTGTTAATGAATTTTTTGTTAATAAGTTAATAATTGCTAATTACTTTCTTATTAATTGATTAATTGATAATTACATTATTTATGCTAATTTTTATGTGTAGCTGGTTGTGGGTTTGTAGGGGAATAGGGTGGGAAGTAATTTAATTATAATTATTAATTAATTAATTAATTAATTAATATATTTTTATTTATTGCTGTTGATAATTAATTTATTGTCAATTAATTATTAATTGGTCATTAATTTGTATTATTGCTTAAGTTATACTTATATTAATTATAATTAATTTATTCTTATTTTTTTATTTATTGTTATTGTTAATTAATTTATTGGTAATTTAATATTAATCGGTAATTACTTTTGTATTCATTGATTAATTGAGAATTACATTATTTGTGTTTTTTATGTGTAGCAGATTGTGTGTTTATGGGGGAATATGGTGGGAAGTAATTTAATTTTATTTAAGTAAATATTAATTTAATTTTATTGGTATTTATTATTAATTAGTTAATTAATTTTTAATATGTTATTTATTTCACAAAATGTATTTCATTAATAAGTATGTTAATTTAATCCCGACGCTATCCTACATTTTCCACACTGTTACATTCACTGGAATTGGAATATTAATTTTAACTCCTATGCTATCTAACACTTTTCCTATTGTTGCACTCACTGGAGTGGGAATAGTAATTGTTACCCATAAGCTAGCCAACACTTTCCCTACTGTTTCAAACCCTGGAGTGGGAATAGTAATTTTAACCCCTAAGCTATCCAACACTTTCCCTACTGTTACATTCCCCAGAGTGGGAATAGTAATTTTAACCCCCTACGCTATCCAACACTTTCTCTACTGTTGCACTCACTGGAGTGGGAATAGCAATTGTTACCCTTACGCTATCCAAAACTTTCCCTACCGTTGCACTCCCGGGAGTGGAAATAGTAATTTAAAACCCCAATGCTATCCAACACTTTCCCTACTGTTGCACTCACTGGAGTGGGAATGGTAATTTTTACCCCTGCACTATCCAACACTTTCCCTACTGTTGCACTACCTGGAGTGGGAATAGTAATTTTTACCTCTACACTATCCAACACTTTCCCTACTGTTGCACTCACTGGAGTAGGAATAGTAATTTTTACCCCAATGCTATCCAATACTTTCCCTACTGTTGCACTCACTGGGGTGGGCATAGTAATTTTTACCCCTACGCTATCCAACATTTTCACTACTGTTGCACTGTTTGGAATTGGATTAGTAATTTTATTACCTCTGCTAGCTAATATTTTTTGTATTATTTTAGTTAATGCAGTATATAATTAATATTAAAAAGATAATTTTTAAAAATGTTTTATTCATACTATTGTTTTATGTGTATAGATGTATTTATAATGTATATGATATTTTTTTTATTTAAAAATTATTAGTAAGTAAGTATATATATTATATATTATATGTATATGTTTAATTTATGTTTGCATTATATATATATATATATATATATATATATATATATATATATATATATATATATATACTTATAATTTTTAAACATTTTAAAATATTTTAACTATGTTTATTTTAATTATATGTATTATTTCCTTATTTCTCATTATTTTGTTAACCTAAATAAAAAACGATATTTTTAACAACGGTATTTTTGACATCGATATTTTTTTTCGATATTTTTTTACTTACCATAATGTAGATAGGATGTCGATATTCTTAACTTCGATTTTTTGTAGGGCGATATTCTGAGCTTCGATATTTTGTCAGTGATTCGGCTGATAGTATAAGTGCCTGCCTCTTGCCTGAAACCCCACCCAGAAATGGCTATTGACAACTCTAAATATATACATGAATATTTAAAACCAGGCACATGCGTTTATCAACTGAAAACTCACTGGGTAGAAATCAGCGGGGAGGACTAGATGCAGTGTAATGCAGACTCCATGTCTGCCTTAATCTGGGGTCCTGGTTTTCCTAGCTCGTTTAGCATTGCTACAATTTTATTCAATTCCTAAAACTTATAATTCCTAAAAGAGTGCACAACAATCAATTCATGGGGACTCCCAGAGCACCCACCAAGTTGCACCTCAGTCATTTTCTGTGTTTTTGCCTGTCATTTCTGCACTTGTAACAGGACTTCTGGTTTTGGTGCAGAGTCTCCTCCATGCCCTGTGCCCCGACTCACAACCAACTTATTCACAAGCACTTGGAGAGACCAAACTGCAAATACTGTTCTGTTCTGGCTTTGGACCAGAGGAGCTGGAGGTTCCACAAGGTCCTGTCTGGAGCCAGATTCTCAGACAGGGGTATATTCTGGAATAGTGGTGTGGTTAGCTCTTGGACTGGCAGCACTGTGGGCAGAGTCGATAGAGACCATTAGTGCAACCAAGTCCCCCAGTGAAAAAACACATGGGAAAGACTGGATGGTAAGTCACCTTGCAGTAAACGTGGTGGTGGTGCTGGGAGATGGGAAGGTCATAGAATCATATGCAGAAATTGGCATTACTGGAGTGGGCCCTGCAGGGGTACAGGGGTATTTTTAGGGTTCAGGGCTAGGTTTGGGTTTTGGGGTATAGGGGTATTTTTAGGGTTCAGGGGTAAGTTTGGGTTTTGGGGTACAGGAGCTTTTTAAGAGTTCAGGGCTAGGTTTGGGTTTTGGGGTACAGGGGTATTTTTAGGGTTCAGGGCTAGGTTTGGGTTTGGGGTACAGGGGTATTTTAGGGTACAGGGGTAGGTTTGGGATTCAGGGTACAGGGTTATTTTTATGGTTCAGGGCTAGGTTTAGGTTTTGGGGTACAGGGTTGTTTTAGGGTTCAGGGGTTGGTTTGGGTTTTGGGGTACAGGGGTATTTTAAGGGTTCAGGTCTAGGTTTGGGTTTTGGGGTACAGGGGTACTTTAGGTTTCAGGAGTATGTTTGGGTTTTGGGGTACAGGGGTATTTTTAGGGTTCAGGGCTAGGTTTGGGTTTAGGGGTACAGGGGTATTTTTAGGGTTCAGGGGTAGGTTTGGGTTTTGAGGTACAGGGGTATTTATAGGGTTCAGGGATAGGTTTGGTTTTTGGTGTACAGGGTATAATTATAGGGTTAAGATGGGTTAGTGTTTAAGCGTGTTGGGGTATTTTAAGGAGTACGGGTGGGTTATGATTATGGGGTGCAGGGGTATTTAAAGGGGGCAGGGTGGACACCCGGAGCTGGAATGTACAGAACCTGGGAAGAAAAAACAATGAAATATTGGGCACAATGCTTGCTTTTTTTTCCGTAATCCCGCGCCCCGCACACACCCACGCCCCTAGCACACGCCCACAGCACACAATATGAGACATGGCATGAAGGGCGGAACGTACCTCACGCCCCCAGCGTTTGTCATGCCCCCAGCACACCCCCACAGCACAACGCAGACATGCCCACAAGGGTAAATTTATTTTAAAATCTTACGGTAGACAACATTTTTAGCTTGAGGTGTCATAATAGTTAGGCATGTGTGTGCAGATACTGTGTGTACCTCGGAGTAAGAAGTATTAGCAGATGTCTCTAGTGTGTATGTACTCCACTTCCGTAGGTAAGCGTGTGTGAAAGTGCATTCAGTTGTACATTTCGTGTCCCAGCAGGCAAGCTGAATCGCGTCATTCCCCGCTTGAGGCCCGGCTCCAGTTTTGTTTGATGTTGTGCTTGTGGTGTAAAGTCGTTGATGCAGAGAGTTGAGTGGGTGACAGCGCACACTGGAGACACTGCACGTGTGGGAAAGTGCAGTCAGTTCAAAGGTTGGTGTCCCAGCAGGCGCGCTTAGTCGCGTCATCCGCCGCCTGAGCCCGGCTCCAGCCCGGTTGATGTTGTGCGCCTGGTGTCATTCGTTTATGCAGAGAGTTGAGTGTTTGACAGCGCACAGGAGACGCTGCAGTTAGTGTCCCCGCAGGCACGGTCCTTTATGTTATGCAGAGAGTTGACTGGCTGACAGCGCGCAGGATACTGTGCAGTTATTGTCCCCGCAGGCACGATCAGTCACGTCTGGCCCCACCTAGGCCCCGGCAATTGCCGCGCCCATGGCCACGCCCCTTGCTCCTGCGCAATTGCCGCAGCCATTGGCCTTGGCCACGCCCCCGGCCCAACGCACACATTTGTTTTCCACACGCCCTCAAGGCAAGTTTTGTTTTTGGGGGGATGTGCCACGCGATTGTTGCCGTTTGTCCCACCCATTGGCCACACCCCTTGGTGCCACGCAATTGCAATTGCAGCGCCCATTGGCCTTGTTCACGCCCCCAGCACAACACACACGTTTAAGGAACGCTTTTTTTTCCCTTTCAAATGTATATGGTGGGAATCCGTATAGCCTATGTCCTTCTGCTGCAACTGCCCTTTCCAATGCTGTATTGGGTGTTGTGATTGGTGCTGTGGTTCCTGAGATTACCCGCCTCAAAGGTTTCAGCTCTCTATTTATAATAGTAGTATAGATAGATACGGAAATACGGCAAAATGTTGTGGGCATAGAAAAGGGACATTCATTACAGGACTACCACACAGGCAGCTGTACTGCATAACGAAATTTACTGCATCACGTTTAGGAGATAGGGGAAGCTCCAGAAAACAGACGGCGGCCACTTGGAAATAATACTCCACCAGCATTGATTAGCAGCACTGGTCCCCGATGAGGCACAATGCTGTTATACATGATTTTGCATTTCAGTGTGGTGATGCGGATCACCACACTTACATGCATTAGTCTAATGCCAGATGCGTGGTACTTGGCAGGGCTGAATTAGGCGGCGTGGATTTCGACAAGCTGTGCACGCTAAGGCTTTTATGTCATGGGGTATAAAGTGGACGTTTGTCTATTTTTCTTTGTAAAAATAGTATGGGTTGCTTCTTTACCTTCTGGTACATTTCTGAACAATTTGTTCAGCTAAATTGTATTGTTGCATTGTGTGCGCATGCAGGGAAGAACAAGTGTCTGGCAGACATGCAAAAAATCACCCTACGTCTCAGTATTAACTTCCACACTTCTAAGCAGTATTTCTAATCCTAGAATGAGTTACCTGTTTGCTTTCAAATGACAGTTAGCAAAACAAATAAGTACTTTGCAAGCCTGTATAGGTAGCAAAGGTTTTAAATGGAATTGTTTTTGTGCAAGGTATTGGTTTTCCCAGTTCACAGAAGGAATAAAAAACATCTCCAGATAATAAAAGGGATGACAGGAAGGTGCAATAGCAGAATTTTGATACATGTGGATCAGGTGAGGACTGCAGGCAGCAAGTGCTTGATATGCTATTTGCATAAAAAAATACTATATATTTTTTTCATCATCCTCCATTAGTTATTAGTAAAGAAGGGGGTAGAGAAGCGTTCTCCGACAGCATTCGGTTAGTCTTAGGGAGACAAAGAATGCAGTGGTATGTGGTAGATGCCACCCAGAAATCATAGGTATATGTATCAGGAGCTGCCATTGAAAGGAAGTGGAAATGCGCTTTAGATGTTGCCGGTATTGATGGCTACTGCGCAGTTGCAGACTTCGATGGGCTGACAGTGGGTGGGGAAATGCTACGTTGTCCCTATAGGTTTAATTACATGAATCACGCATTCTCTCTTGTGTTTGTCCTTGGGGTACTTGCTGACTGGTGCTACACATGGGATCAGGGTTGCCTTTGACAGGAGGTATGGTTTAGTGGGGTACATAGTGTAAATTAATGTTGGCGTGGGGAAGACAAAATCTGACCCTTTGTACAGTTAATATTATTGTGTGCACCATGCCGTAAGTGAAAAGTAGCAGGAGCGGCTTTGATGCCGTAGAGGCTAGCAGGATGAACTTTTTTGAGGTGTTCAGTTAAAGTGATTGTTTAACATGTTTTAAACTGCTACAGTGGCATCGGGGAGGGCAGCAGCTGAAAGGCTCAATCTTTACTGGTAGGCAGTGGTTAGATGTGGACCGGCCATCAGTCTTTCTGTCGGTGGTGGACAGGGGAGCAGTGGGCGGCTGTCACGGGTTCTCAGTGACATCTGAAGGGTGGTTTTAAAGGCGAGCGGAAAAGCATAACTGCGGGTTTCGTAGGGGTGATAGTAGAGTTAATTGATGCGTTAGTAGCAGGCACGAAGGCTGTTGTCTGCGTTTGGAGGTGGTTAACTGAGAGGGCTTCGCTTGAAGGTGGGTCATCAAGGAGGAGGATGTGTTTGGTGGGCCGGCTGGAGGCAGTGTTATGTAACTTTGCTGGAGGGCGCAGCAGCAGTATTTACTGAAATATATAAATTGCCCAATGAAGGGGCGGATGTGACCAATGGAGGAACCAGAGTCCTTTTTTATGGCTGGGGTGAGCCCCTGCAATATTGCAAGTCGCTGGCCTGAGAGCTCTTGACTGACACGGAGAATGGGGTCCCCCCTCCATGTAGTTTGCAGGGGGGCTCCCTCAAGTTTCATTACGTCACTGAAAGTGGTGGCAAATGATCCAGATATTTTCAAGAAAAAGGTTTTACATGTGGTCTTGATGTATTTATATTTAAACATGTTCAAGCCCACCAAGTCATATTATCGACATTACATGTGGTACTAGACTAACATTGTATGAATTAAGAAACAGTATGTATTCATTCAATATTCAGAATATTCTCCACATGCACAAATAATGAAACTTTTGATACTAGAATATTCTTCTAGCAATTTTTCGAATACCTTATTGTCAGGACAACTGGAAGTATGCTACAGTGGAGCACCAAATTATGCAGCAGGGTGACGAAATTCTGTGTCAAGAAAAGGCTAATTATGCTGTAATATTATTACTTCATTACTTTCGAATTTGTACACATTGCAACAATGTCTGGGTAACAATGTCATCTCATTAGTACCAGTTTAGTAACCAAATACAGAAACAAACAACTCAATGATGACCAGTTAACCTATACGAATGCCCCAACACATAGAAACCATTTTTTGTGTGAAAATCTGCAGGCTATGCAGCAGATGGTGGATTATGTGGCAAATGTGGCAAATCCATAATTATGAGAAAAAATGCTGCAGCAGCAGAATCACATCATTCCTGTGGCCCTGAATATTGTACAAAAAAGCACACCTGGGCAGCAGCGTTCAAAATACACCTTGGAATGGAGTACAAATCTGTGCAACTTCTGAATTTGTTCTCGAATCTACTGAATGCTACTGAATTAAGTGGTCCCAAAGGAAATTAACACAATTACAACACCTGGAAAACAAACACCCCCCCCAAACACTCACACACACATGCAAACTCACAATCCTACAAATGATCACCTTTTACCAAAAAGATATATACAGACACACAAGAAACATTCATACACCGTCTAAAACTCAATGCATAAACCTTTGTAAAACATAGACAGCCAACAAATCCAGCAGTAACGCACCTGAAACTATATCCAACACGTTTGTCATTTCAATTGCTGGTGCAAAAGGCCCCGTCAATGGTGAAGTGCCAGTAATCTGACCTAGGTGATAGAATTCATTTTTCGATGCCTCACTCATCCCTATTTCTATATGCGAGTTTGCATCATGTGACTAACTGATAAAATACGTATATATGCACATGTTTGCATTACTCTTGCTTGTGACATTATTATTCAATTATATGTGTGATGATATTAGTTCCTTAACTTAGCCCGTGTGCCTCCATTTTGTATATCTCCCTGAGCTTGCGAGTCGCACT
The DNA here is from genome assembly GCF_964263255.1 of Lissotriton vulgaris. Classification (NCBI taxonomy): domain Eukaryota; kingdom Metazoa; phylum Chordata; class Amphibia; order Caudata; family Salamandridae; genus Lissotriton; species Lissotriton vulgaris. Next base: position 528,714,219 of record NC_141697.1, read on the forward strand.
CGCTCATCTGCCCCTCCCGTAGGAATAGAGAATTTCACTAAGACAGCAGTTTTCGTTTCTCAGCTAACGGTGGCCGAAACTAACAAGTCTCTTTATCAGTAATGTTCTCATGCCCCAGAGACGCTGAAGCCTAGCTCCGCGGCCTTGAGCAAAGATAGCGATGTATCCCTTGCAGGTGCAGATGCCTACTGTATGAGGACATTGTTCCTCTGTCTGGGTTTCAGTCATTTTCCAGAAGGGGCGTACCCTAATGTACTGTGTTGCATTATAATGTACTGCTGTGATGAAGAGAGTCAGTCCTCTCGTTCGCACTCCTAGGAGTGAGGTCGGACAGGGCCCTCTCATATGAGTGTGTTTGGCCTAATAAAGACTATTGTTTATTCTTCTCCACTGTCCGGCTGACTTTCTACAGAATTACTATAGGTGAGTGCGGTAAGTCACTCGGGTGGATTTGAGCCACACTTATCAGATGGTGCCCGAATAGGGACCCCGCGATAGAGATCTTTCTCACCCGTAAGTGGGTAGCAGAAGACCGGGGACCCGCTGGTCGGCACGGTGGGTCCGGGAACCCATATGATGCCGAGCTTGGTTCTCGCAGCGCTGCCCCACCCTGCTGATCGGGAGAGGTCCCGGTTCGGATCTTATGCCGGGGTCCAGAAGGCGGAACTCGGAGCTGACCGTGTTGGTCCTGGCAGCCGGAGGTGGAGAACGGTAGAGGTCGGTCCCGCGTACGGAAGGTGAGTGGTCCACCTGTGATTGTTTGAGGAACTGGAGTGTTCCGGGAGACTAGGGTGTCTCCAGTGGTTTGAGAAGCCGGTGTGCTCCTGGGGCTAGTGTGCTCCGGGGAACTCAGAGTGCGAGCAGGCACTCTGACAGACTTGACGAGGTTGGGAGAATATTTGGATATATTGTTTGTAGTAATCCGACCGGGTGGTACTGTGGTGAAGGCGTGGCTCATTACGGGTGGACTCCAGAACTTACCCTGAACTCCTAGAGTGGTGGTTCAGTGGAGGTGAGTCCTGGGTCTCCCGCGGTAAAGTGCGCAGTGATCCATAGTGCCGCACGGGGAGCGGATCTGTTCTCCACCCTCAGAACAGTGAGTGTTCTGTTCGGTCTGCGGTAGGGTCCAGGTTCCCCAGGACTTGGTCGACGGGCCTTGTCCCAGTTGGTAACACGTGTTTGGAAGGATTTATATGTGTTGGATGTGTATGTGTGTATGATCCCCAATGTATATTATATGTGTGTGAACGAGCTCGAGCTAGCGATTCAAGGTAGCGAATTTTCTGGAGAAGTGTTTTATTTTTCATCAAAGTAGAGATGCCGTGTTTCAGTAAGTTACGATGTTTTGGGTGCTGTTGTCGTGTATCAGACTCCAGGCTGGCTGAGAGTCAACCTGCACCTCTTGAGGGCACTCCAAACTTTGATATGTATATCAAGCATGGATTGCCCCCGATCTTGTTTGGTACTTTATGGCACCGATATACCGCTGACAATGTGGATTTACAATGGCCCTTGACAGGCTCATTCGAGGCAGCTAAATTGGACTATTTGCAAGATAAATTGTTTGCTAAGCGTAGCCGTCAAAGCATGTTTGATTCTTTAAGAGTATGGCAGAAGGAAGTCAGGGAACGTAAGTTGAGAGAAGAGAAAGCGGCTCTTAAAAGGTCCGCACAGACAATGGCGCAGAAAGCAAGAGAACACACAAAGAATGAGAATGAGCAACGTTTGGAGCGCGCAGATAGGCTTTGCAGGTTGAAAGAAAATAAAAGTTACGTAGTGCGAGAGGATGAACAGGATGAGATGGAAGACCTTTTGAGTACTCGACCCCCTCCTCCTTATGCCCCACAGTCATTGTATCCCACTCTACCAGCTCCCGCCTCCATTAGTGGGGTTCCGGGTCCACTGGCAAGTGCCCCACACCAACTTGGCGCAGCGATTTCTGCCTCCCCACCCTCCACATCGACGCCCCTCATTTCTTTACTTTCGGCCAGTTCACCTACCCCCTCCCCATTTTCTCTGGCACTCCCTACTGTTTCAGCTAGCACCACCCCTAGCCAGGAGATGTCAACGCTGAGTCGAGGCGCAGGTAGCGGGCTGCTCTCACAGGTACGGAAGTTGCTTACACGTTCTACAGTTGGTTTGGATGAGAAAAGTATAGTAGCCAACCAGGCGTGCCAGTGGGCTAGGAATAACATTTATTCGTTTGAGGACATTTGGTCCACAATGAAAGATTTTGAGCCTTTGATGCAACAACACGCTTTATGGCATATGTCAAATGTACTGATATCGCTATGGGAGCAGGGGTATGGAGGTGTGGCGACTTTACGAGATATACAGAGCGGAGCCTACAGAACGAATACTGGGGTGAAAGAGGTGATGCGCAGTCTACATGCCATACTACAGTACAGAAATGAATTACCCTCTGCAGGTGTGCCCCATTTTCCAGGTATACATCCAATGCGTGAAGTGCACCCTATCTTTCATCCCGAGATACCCGAGATGGCAGATCCGGTCACGAAGGCTGTCACCCGGAATAGGGTAGATGCACATTTCCAGGAGCAATGGGTGTATACGCCATGGAAGAGAAGTGAGGTACTGGCCTTAAAGGCCCAGTTGCCAGATTCTAGAAAGAACCCGACTGCATACTATAAAGAGTTGACGGAAGCCGCGTCTTCCACAGTAATGACTTTAGCTGATGTTGAACTTTTTTTTGGGCTTCTGGTCCCAGCCGATGTATGGCGGCAGGTGAAGGGCACGGATCATTCGGAGGAATTAGGTGGTACGTGTCAAGAGTTGCAGGATTGGGACAAGAAACGTAAGCCAGGGGAAAAGCCTAAAGCTGAGATTCTGGCGTTACCGGGGCGAATAATAAAGTACATGCACTCTCTCATTCTCGAACTTCTTTACGAGGTTTGAAGAGACGTTTCTGGACTTTAGTGGGCAGGATGTGTCACAGGATGTTGGGTTGCGACTCTTTGTTAATAGGTTTGTAACAAACTTATTACCAGAGATTTCGGCAAGGTTGCAAGCGTCGGAGAGTACGTGGACGACGTCCTCTCCCTCCGGTATTCTCAGCATGGCTCAGTATTACGAACACAGAGAAAATGAAAGTAAGGACAAGCAGGAAAAGAAGGCTAAGGATCTCAAGACGAGGGTTTTGTTACAGCAGGTGTCTAAGGGACGAGGGAGAGGTGCTGCTCCAGGACGAGGAGGCAGCGGCTATGGCAGAGGCGAAAGCAGAGAAAGACTGGGACCGAATCAGTGTGCGAAATGTAAGCAAGAAGGGCATTGGTGGAGAGATTGCCCTCTGCTTCAGTCGAACGCCGGTTCAGGGCGAGGACGAGGAAGAGGTAGTGGTGACTCCGGGAGACAGAATGTACGGTCAGAAGGGGGCGGGAGGCCAGGAGGCAATTACTTTGACAATGGTGCGGACAGGCAACAACTACAAAGGGGTAGTGGTCAGTATTGCAATGATGACTACTCTGTGGACGATTTGACAGGATTCTCCCATAACTAGGACAGCGTAGGACAGAGCGAGGGACCAGTGCCTGTGGAAGTTGATCAGAGGGGACCCTATGTTGAGGCGGACTTATTGGGGTCTCAGCAGAAATTTCTAGTGTATACGGGTGCAATGAAAAGTTCAGTGGCTCATTCTCGGGTCCCCGGGGCGGCTCTGTCTGGCAAGAACAATATCTCTGTGGGCTTTTCAGGTACCCCGGTGATTAGCCCCATTTCAAAACCCCTTACACTTACGATTGGCCCTTTCACTGTTGATTCACCATTTTTATTGACATCTACTTGTGGAGAGAATTTACTGGGTTTAGATTTATTGAAGAGGTTGCACGCCACCATTTATTGTTCTCCGGACGGCGTGTACCTCACGCTAGGCCCGACTGTTGCTCGCCCATTGCAATGTTTCTCTAAAGATGATCCGCTACCACCCGAATTCAAAGGAATACCCAACAGTTTGTGGGCTACCAATGATACAGATGTGGGTAAGATGGATATTACCCCAGTAACAATAAAGGTTAAGGTGGGAGCGAAATTACCTAGGGTGCCACAGTATAGAATACCAAGGGAGGGAGAGAAAGCCTTGTTACAAATAATACAAGATTTGATTCAGTCAGGAGTAGTGGAGGAGACAGATTCGAACATATGTAACAGCCCCATACTGCCGATCCTTAAAAGACGGTCACCTGATGCTGCAGATAATATCCCTGATGTCTATAGGTTTGTGATTGATTTGCGCCATGTGAATAAAGTAGTGGAGCCACAATATCCGGTGGTGTCGGACATCACTACGATATTGACAATGATTCCCCCATCGGCTAAGTATTTTTCTGTTTTGGATTTGAAGAATGCTTTCTTCAGTATCCCAGTACATGAAGAGAGCCGTTATCTCTTCGGATTCTCATTGGCTGGCCGAAGCTTTAGGTTTAAGAGAATTCCCCAAGGTTACACAGAAAGTCCGAGCATATATAGTCAAGCACTGAAGGCACAATTGGATAAATTGGAACTTCCACCTGGCAACGTTATGTTGCAGTACGTGGATGATATCCTGATAGCCTCGGATGAAGAGGAAGGTTGTCGGGATGCTACGATAAAGTTACTGCATCATTTGGCCAAGAGGGGGCATAAGGTGTCCTTTCCAAAATTCCAATATTGTCGAACGGAGGTTACCTACCTGGGCCACCTCCTTTCGAAAGTGGGGAGAAGATTGACGCCAGAGCGCATAAAAGCGATAACTAACATGAAGGTACCTAACACGCAACGAGAGGTGCGCGCATTCTTGGGCATAACATCGTATTGTCGCCAGTGGATACCTAATTATGCATTACTAACGAAACCCCTATTGTATCTGACTACTAAAGAAGTGCGCGAACCCTTACCCTGGACCCCTGCATGTCAAGAAGCGTTTGAGTCACTAAAAACTGCTTTATGTTCTGCACCCGTTCTGGGGACACCTGATTACCAGAAGCCTTTTGTGCTTTATGTACACGAGGCGGAAGGTTGCGCATTGTCTGTCTTAACACGATGTTTCGGAGGGAAGCAGAGACCCTGCGCTTACTTTTCTGCGATGCTCGACAATGTGGCAAGAGCGCTGCCGAGTTGTCTGAGAGCCACGGCGGCTGCTGCGGTCTCTATAAGGCAATCGGCAGGGCTCGTATTGGGTTCAGACCTCACAGTAATGGTACCGCATGCTGTGGACATTTTGCTAAACAGAACACAGACGCAGCATTTAACTAGTGCTCGTCTTACCGGCTATGAGATGACCCTCTTTGCACCCCATGTAACGATAAAAAGGTGTGCTACACTGAATCCTGCCACATTGTTACCTATCCCCACAGATGCAAAGGACGATGACATGCATGACTGTTTGTTTCGGGCAGAGGAAGAGACAAAAGGGAGGGTGGATCTGACGGACAAGCCCTTAGATGATCCGGACGGGGAATTGTATGTAGACGGGTCTTGTTTTAAACTTGCAGATGGTACATCGACAGCAGCATATGCGATAACGACATTACAGACGGTAGTGGAGACCTCTAGAATACCCTACAATTCGGCCCAGGCTGCAGAAATTATAGCTTTACTGAGAGCATGTGAACTAAGTGAAGGACTGGACGTGAACATTTATACTGACAGCCAATACGCCTTTGGCGTGGCTCATAACTATGGGCGACTGTGGGCAGAACGGGGATTTTTGACTTCACACGGACAACGCATACAGCATGGTCCGCTGATATTACGATTGTTAGCAGCGCTGACGTTACCCAAGCGACTGGCTGTGATAAAATGCAGCGCGCACAAGACAATAGTGGATGATGTGGGACGAGGCAATGCCTTCGCAGATCAAACGGCAAAAGAGACTGCTCGGACAAAACTACCTCGGATGTTTGTGGCAGGCCCAGCTAGATGGGTACCAGATGTTACCATGTTTGCAGACACTGTACAGAGTGTAAAGAATATACAAGAAAAAGCGACTGAGGATGAATTGGGGACATGGAAAGATGGTGGGGGCGATTGGATGCTGATGAATGTTGGACAGATGTGACCGATAAGAGACGATGGTTACTTCCGAACGCGTATGTCCTCCCAGTGGTGATGATGGCTCATGGGCCGACACATATTAGTGCCAAAGGTATATGTAAGCTGTTGGACCCAGTGTGGAGCAATAAAAATATCTCTAAAGTGGCGACTCACTTGGTCCGGCAGTGTATGGTATGTTTGAGGCACAATCCAGGAAAGGGAACGCCTGTCCCAGCGGGAAATTTTGCACCCCCCTCTTTCCCTTTCGAGGTGATTCAGATGGATTATATTGAAATGGAAAGGGTTAATAATCTGAAATACGTCCTGGTGGTTGTATGCGCTTTCAGCAGATGGGTGGAGGCATTTCCAACAAAAGATTGTACAGCCATTTCTACTGCTAAAATGTTGATTAAAGAGTATTTTTCCCGTTTTGGATTGCCTAGGGTGATCTGGAGTGATAATGGCACGTCCTTCAATGCTGAATTAATGAAACAGATATGTAAAGGTTTACAGATTTCCCAAAAGTTCCACGCGGCCCAACATCCTCAGGCCGCGGACTTGTGGAAAGATTTAATGGAACATTAAAATTGAAGATGGCCAAAATACAGGAGAGTACGGGACTCCGTTGGCCAGATGCCCTTCCTTTAGCCTTGCTTTCTACCAGAGTGACAGTTAATTCCAAAACGGGTGTCTCCCCTTACGAGGTAATATTTGGCCGCCCGGCCAACGTTTGGGGAGTACCCAGACCCAAATGTTTTTCAGAAATAGAGTACCCTCTGTTGATAGACTACTTGTATGCTTTGACTAAAGATCTTCGTTCTATTCATCAGCAGGTAGCAGACACCCTGAAGCCGTTGCCGGAGGGGCCGGGCCACGATATCCAACCGGGTGATTACGTCCTCGTCAAAAGATATCAGCGGAAGACTTGTCTGGAGCCTCGGTGGTCGGAACCTCGTCTTGTCCTGTTGACTACACGCACCGCACTTCGAGTGGAGGGCAGGAAGGCGTGGACGCACGCCTCGCATGTCAAGAAGGTCCCGCTACCGCTACCCTACGACAAGTGGTTAAGAGAAGGCATTGCTGATGAGGAACATGAGCAAATACCCAGATATGTTCCCTTCTCGGATGCTTCACTGAGGGGAGAGGAGCAAGGTGACGAGACAAAATTAAAGTCACGTGCAGAACAAAGTGCTTCAAAAGGCTCCGTTGCTCCCGTTGCTACTAGTGGAGGTGAATTCGAGAGTTCAGTTCATGCTACGGATGCACCTGTTTTGTTCACTGACCCCGAAGTGCGAGGGAGCACTCGCTATAATCTGCGGCCCCGAAAAAAGTGAAAGTGTACTGGACTAAACACTGGAAGAAGGGCTTAGCGGAGATTCTGATATAAAAGAAGATTTAGCGGTAGGGATGGACTTGTAAGAGCCCTGGTGTTTAGCCAAAGATTGTGTTCTATGAGACTATAGAGTGGTGTGGGGCCCAGATTAAGTGCTCCTCTGTTTCAATTGCTGTGTGTCAAGCGACGTGGGATTAAGGTATGGACGGTAAAAGCCTGCCTGTGAGGCTTTGAAGGACACAGGGAGAAGATCCCTTTTTAGGGTTGAAGAACCCCTCTGGCCGGTTTTTCAGGATTGTCTGGGACTATTTTTTTAGAGTATCTTTTTCTCATTTTTGATATATTTTGCAATTTGAACATGTACCCTTTTGGCCGCCCCATTCCTGATGAGGAGCAGCCCTTTGCGGCTCCTCCAAGACCCTTGCCTGATTCCCCCTGGTTGGCCCTTTCCCGGAAGGGAAAAATAGTACTCCTTATTATAGTGCTCATTGCTTTCCTAGTGACTCTTGGTATATTGTTTTTCCTGGATAAAGCCTATCCCGTTCATGTGTTTGCACCCACACCTACTGCTGTTCCTGAACATAACATTGTTACTGTGGATTATGGTGAACGAATGCTTAGACGAGGTTACAAAGAAAATGTTTTTATAAAGACCTTGCACCCTGCACATGCCACGACTAACCTGACTGACTGTTGGGTCTGTGGGCTTCTGCCTTCTGCTGCTTACAAAAAGGATAGATTTTTAGCGCTTCCCTTGACACCTGTGAATAGTTGTGTGGGGTGGTATACTCTTATAGGTCTTGTTAAATATTTTCAGCAGCCAGACTTTCTGACTCCTCGACTACAAAATAGGGGATCGACAATGACAATACGAGTTCGCCCTATGCCCCCCTCTTCCCTTGGACGGCTATATACTGACGGACGTTTTGATCAGACATTTATAGAGACGTATGAGAAAAAGGTGGGCCGTTTTTTGACTCCAAATGATACTGACAAAGTTAGAGAAAGTTTCTTACAGCTGAATTCCTCCCTGTCCTTCAGACACCCACCAAAAGGAAATGACAGTGTTAAGTCTTTGATACCCTTGGCTGTAGTGGGTCCGCCACCATTCTTTTGTATAGAGGGTAGGGGCCCCATCAAGGTCGGCAATAGTTCTTGTAACGTGACAGCATCAATACGTTTGCCCCTCAGTCCATCCTTGGTTACTCCCCCCAGCATTTATTTTGTGTGCGGAGATAATGGATACTTATGGTTGCCTGAAGGTTGGGGTGGGGTATGTTACCTAGCTTATATGATTCCGCCCGTATATGTGGCACCCTCTGACTATCACAAGACTCATCGTAGGTTTCCCAGTCCACAAGAGCAGCGTAAAAGGAGGGAACTTCAGGTAGATGACGTTGACCAGACAGACACTTCTCTACAACAATGGACTGATTTCTCTAAGGGTCTCCTGCCTTTTTGGGGTCCGATATTTAATAGTAGGGCCATTCGACGACTGTCCAGGGTGATGGAAAAGGTAGTCCTTACTGAAGCAGACATTGCGACCAACATGTCTGTTGAGATTCAGGCTATGAGATTATTTACGCTTCAGAATAGGATGGTGCTTGACGTCATCTTGGCAGATAGGGGCGGGGCCTGTCGCGTCATCGGAACGTCTTGTTGTGTATATATTCCTGACTCAGCACCGACTGTTAACTTAGCAGTACAGAAACTCCATAGATTAGCGACTGAACTTCATCAAGATAACGGGACATGGTCCTTACAGGGGTGGCTCTGGGGTGCTTTCTCCTCCTGGGGTTGGAAAATATTGATGGGTTTAGTTGGTGTGGTGAGCATCCTACTGACGTGTTGCCTCTGTGTATACTGCCTTCCCCCATGTTGCTCAATGTGTGCTACAAATTTGCGACAACAAAAGAAGGTGTCAGGTCAATATACTGCCTCTATCATTACTGAACTTCCTGATGCACATTGGATGGTGCTTATTGCAGATGATGTTTTTGAATAAATATGATGCCCTGCCCTTAGAATGGTTGTGAAGGCGCTACCTTTTGGCAAATAAATGAGTGGCTGCAGTTAGCCAATGATGCTAAAAGGAGGGGCTGATAGAATTCATTTTTCGATGCCTCACTCATCCCTATTTCTATATGCGAGTTAGCATCATGTGACTAACTGATAAAATACGTATATATGCACATGTTCGCATTACTCTTGCTTGTGACATTATTATTCAATTATATGTGTGATGATATTAGTTCCTTAGCTTAGCCCGTGTGCCTCCATTTTGTATATTTCCCTGAGCTTGCGAGTCGCACTCGCTCATCTGCCCCTCCCGTAGGAATAGAGAATTTCACTAAGACAGCAGTTTTCATTTCTCAGCTAACGGTGGCCGAAACTAACAAGTCTCTTTATCAGTAATGTTCTCATGCCCCAGAGACGCTTGAGCCTAGCTCCGCGGCCTTGAGTAAAGATAGCGATGTATCCCTTGCAGGTGCAGATGCCTACTGTATGAGGACATTGTTCCTCTGTCTGGGTTTCAGTAATTTTCCAGAAGGGGCGTACCCTAATGTACTGTGTTGCATTATAATGTACTGCTGTGATGAAGAGAGTCAGTCCTCTCGTTCGCACTCCTAGGAGTGAGGTCGGACAGGGCCCTCTCATATGAGTGTGTTTGGCCTAATAAAGACTATTGTTTATTCTTCTCCACTGTCCGGCTGACTTTCTACAGAATTACTATAGGTGAGTGCGGTAAGTCACTCGGGTGGTTTTGAGCCACGCTTATCATAGGTGTACTGTCATTTAGGCTCTTCTTTGAATAAGCCATGCCTTCCCTGGACCGAAGCTTGTATCCGGTCCAGGGAAGGCATGGCTTGGCAGTTCGGGCTTGACTGTTCCCATGAGGCACAGGTTCATAAGTGTGGCAGGGTATGCTCAGATGTGAGTCCCTTGCTCACTTTGCCACTGGATTCAAGCAAGCCTGGCTGAAGACGGCAGGTATGCCAGAAACCGGTCGTAGGAAGCTTGTTTCCAGTCCAGGGAAGGTATGGCTTGGCAGTTCGGGCTGGACTGTTCCCATGAGGCACAGGGTCAGACTGACTTGCATAAGGCCATGTCTGAACTGAGGTGGCAGTGGGATAAAGAACGGTGATGAATTAAACCCAGATCTGTTGACTTGGTGTGAGTGTTTGATTGGTCCAGATGCTCCGTCCATCACCACCCCCTTTTGTACCGCTTCTTTGAATAAGGCAGGACTACAGGCCTCATTTAAGCCTCTCTCGCGCCTCCTGCAAAGCCACTGGGCAGTTGCGGCAGCGAGTCTGCCTAACTTAGAGGGAATATTTGCTAAAAGTGCTTCCACCAAGATAGCATGATCCATTTCGGCAAAAGTGTGCAATGCTCAGGGCCAGTGCAACAATCTTTTTTGGAGCTCCACCCCCATGAACTTTTCCTTGGATTCCCTCACTACCACCCCACAAAAGTGCCCTCATTTTTCCATAGCCCCTCTCTCACATACATTTCATTTGTTTTAAAGTGCTGGTAAAGGCTGGCATTACTAATTCGCTCAGCTATCTACATAAAATACAGATCTGTTGTTCGGAGGAGGGATATTAACCCGCTGCGCTACTTTATGGCGAGTCAAAACTGCCACTAGAAAAAACTCCATTCTCTCTGTCTAGCAGGCACATTAATCACAATAGTTATCTTGACATGGATGCACAAGGAACTCTGCAGCAGGTGCTTTTAAATTGTACGTTATTACTAAGCACAATGCACCCCCCCACCTGAGGTCAGTGCCCCATCCAGGTCAGCACCCAGTGCGGCTTCACCGGTCACACCGCCCTAAAGCTGGCCCTGGCAATGCTGACTGGCCTGCCAAATCATGATAGTGCAGTTGGTATTTCTAGTTTTGGCATTAGAGAAGACCTTTTAATTTATTAAAATGATATGTATACTGTATTGTAGGGAGTTTCAGCCAACACTCTTCATCCATTGCTCTGTTTTTGAGTCATTCCATTTTCCTTTCACACACTACAGCATACAACATTGGGCAATGGGTCAGCCCATTCCAGCCAGCTTCACTGTGAGTAAGGGGATTTTTTGCTTTTCATAAGGAGCAAAGCCACACACAAAGTAGCTCCCTTAAGTTGCAGGAAGAACTACTATGGCTCTATGAGCTTTTTGAGACCCAATTTATTTTTTCTCGCTTTTAGACAAAGTTTTTCTTTAGATTGATGGGGGCAGTTTCCGAACATTAAAGTTTTTCAAAAACGTTGACAATACACAACAAGCACTGACCCAGCCAAAAGGCTGGTTGTGAACACCAGAACTTGGCTCGCCTTTCAGGCAGTCTAGCACTGCCAAATGGGCCAGCTTGAAAGGGCCAGCCTCTGGGATAGGTGTTTTGGTCACACCACAGCCCACGTGACCCAAAAAAATGGCACACATACTGGCCCTTTCAGGTAAGTCCCTCAAGTAGTTCGAGACTGCTAGAGTGGCTTTAAGGCCAGTCCAACACTGGGGAACACCAAATGCGTTGTTTTTTTCAGCCTCAAACCCCAATAGTTGGAATTTGTTTCTGAAAAAAAATCCCTGTCGTGCATGTTGGGGGTTATCTCCTACTGAGTTTTCATACATTGCTTATTTTTCTTTCCATGATCTATCTTGCCTTGCATGAATGATGAAATCAGAAGGTCATCCGTACAAAAGGCCGTACCTTCCATCTCTGTTGATTGGCAGTTATCTGGTGGCTGACCGGTAGGCAGGTTGTTACTAATGGGCCCAGGGGGTAACGCCAACCAATGGTGGGCCCCCAGGACCGGTGTGGGCCAGATCGGGCCGGTTCTGCATTTATAGATTTCGTGGGCATCCGGCGATGTAACCGATTGGCTAGGATGCCATCAATCGGGACTGGGGGGACCTGAGGGGCAGGAGCGGCAACTCAGGTAAAATGGGAGTTCATCCCCGTTTAGCTTACCTGGTTTTTACCTCATGTGCAGTAGCGACTGCAGGTCTTGAAGGGGTTGAGTTTTCGTAGACTCTGTAATGTTCCTTCCTTGCCCCCACACTCAATGCACTGAGCCTCTGTAGGTGAACTGCTTTATTATATCTTTACAAAGTAATCATGAGCTTAGGGCGCCGAGCGTCTATTCAACACAAGCTCCGGTCACCAACTGCCGTTTTCCCCGTTCGCGCCTTCACCTCCGTGCCTGCTGCGCATGCGCGCGCCTACCGCTCCAGTCTATGGCGTGACGCGTCATCGCGTACACGCTCATAGACTAGAGCGCACACCACATATCTCCCCCCTTTAACAATGACAAGATAACATTTCCCCCAATCTCACTGGGTGTCCATTGTCCCACAGTCTATGTCTCTGGAGGGCACCGTGGAGGTAACAATACATATGACTAGTGTCCACTCATTTCAAAGTCTCTATATCGAGAGGGCACAGTAACTGCCCTGCCACTGCGGGTGTGTCTTACCGGCATGTTCTCTTCCACCTCTCTCTCTCCTCGTGATCTCTCACCATCTCTCGGATCTCCTCTCTGTACTACACCGGCCGGTGTACCGTCTCTGTCGGTAGACTCTGTGTTAGGAGTTTCCGCTTCACTGCCATCTCCTACTCCATCCCACAGGTCTTCTGCGTTATGCCCCAGTGGAGGTCTTGCTTCTTGGGAGTCCACCTGTATCTCCTCCTCCTCGGACTTGGGCCACACTACTATCTTGTTGACTCTGGCCATGCGGTCTTGGGACCACACTTTGCCGTCGCTGAGGAGAGCCGCCCTGCCTCGCACCTCTTTGACCTGTAAGGGCTGGCTATACTTGCTTTCACCTTTCTTTTGTATGGAAGGGAGTTTGACCCTGACCCATTCTCCTTCTTCCAGCTCTGTTTCCTTCGTGTTGCGTCGTTTGTCGTAGTGTGCAGCATAAATCTTCTGGGCCTTCTCCAGGTTGTGCTGAACCACCGCAGGGGACCACTTGCTGGTGATGGTCTTCTCCCTCCACACTACCTTGTCCCGGGTGAACGGATGTCGTCCTCTTAGCACTTGGAACGGACTGTACCCCACCACCGTGGGGGTGATCCTGTAGGCCCACAGCATACTCCTCACTTCGGTCTCCCAGTCTTTTCCCTGCGAGATGGCTGCCTGTATGGAGCCCATTAGCACGCGGTTGAACCGCTCCACTTGGCCATTGCATGCTGGGTGATAGACTGCCGTGTGTTTTGACTCAATCCCGTTCCTCCTCATAAATTGAGCCCACTTGTCCGAGACAAATTGCGGTCCATTGTCACTGAGAATAGATTTGGGTATACCTTCTCTTAAGAACACAGACGTCAGAAATTTCAGTATCGTGTCCGTATCCATGGACTCTTGTATGTCCACTTCAGGCCATTTGGAATACTTGTCTATCACCACACATATATATTTGTTCACACCTCTGCTGTCCAGGACGGGCCCAAGGATGTCGATGGCCACGTTCTCCCAGGGGCTTTGTGGGGTGTCAAACTTTCCCAAGGCTGGTCTGAGTGGTCGTAGCACTTTGTCCGCTCCTTGGCACTGCCCACACTCCCTCACTTGTCTTTCTATGTGGACATCCATGCCTGGCCACCAATACATTTGCTTGACTCGTGCTTTGGTCTTTACGATGCCCAGATGTCCTTCATGCAGTTGTTTCAACAACTTGGGTATCAGTGTTTCCGGTGGCACGACCCTTTCTCCTCTGTATATGAAGATTCCCGAATCGCTCAGGGACAGTTCCTCTCTCATCTCGTAGAACCTCCGCACTCCTTCCGTGAGCTTCTTTTTGTCTGGCCAGCCAGACGTAAGATGTCTTTTTATCTCTACCTTCTCCGCATCCTGCTCGTAAGCAGCCGCCCATTCCTGACAGCTTATCGTCGTCTCATGGTCCTCCATGCTGGCCACCATCTCCTCTCTGTCCGGGGCCTCCTCCGGCGCATCCTCCATCGCCGCAGCCCGGCTGAGGTAATCTGCAACCCTGTTTTGCGTTCCCGGTAGGTACTCCACGTCATAGGTGTAATCAAGTAGTTTTAGAGTCATTTTCGCAATTCTCGGAGTCGCTGTATCATGGCCCGAGGACGTCAAGACTTTGATCAGGGGTTTGTGATCGGTTTGAAGCTTGAATCTCGTGCCCCAAATGAACTGCCGAAACTTGCCCATGGCCCAAGTGACCGCCAACATCTCTTTTTCAATGACGCTGTACCTTTGTTCCGTCGGGGACAGCGCGCGTGAAGCAAAGCTGATGGTTTCAATGGATCCATCTTCCCTTTCCTGTGCCAAGACCGCCCCTAAGCCCTTGTCGCTTGCATCCGTCGTCACTATGGTCTTGCCTGTGGGGACGTACCCTTGCAGTGGAACAGCTTGGCTGATGCAATCCTTTATTGTGTCAAATTCAGATTGCGCTTCTGAGTCCCAATCAAACTTTGTCTTGTCTCTGATGAGTTGCCTCATTCTGTATGTTCTGGTGGCAAAGTGCCTCACGAACTTGCTATAATACTCGGCCATTCCGAGGAATGACCGCACTTCCTCCTTGGTACTCGGAGCTTTGGCATTCCTGATGGCCTTCACGTTTTGTTCCTTGGGTGAGATACCATGCGTCCCAATTTCATGACCTAAGTATGTTACGGAGTGAGTCCCAATCTTACATTTGCTCCATTCTGCAGTTAAACCCTTGCTTTGCAGCACTCCTAGGACTCTATGTAGCTTTCTGTCGTGATCTCCCTTGGTGGAGCCCATCACCAGAATGTCATCCTGGAAGTACTGCACCCCTGAGATGTCCTTGAACAACCGATGCATCAGCTTCTGAAATACGGCCGCTGCGGATGCCAGACCAAAGGGCATCCTCCGGAACTGGTAGCACCCAAAGGGCGTAATGAAGGAGGTGTACTTCCTACTCAAGGGATGCAGCTCAATTTGGTAGTACGCTGACGTGAGGTCTATGGTGGAGAAATGGGTGACACCTTTTGTTCTTGCCAGCATCTCCTCAATTCTGGGAAGAGGAAATCTCTCCACAATGAGGTTTTTGTTGAGCTCTCGGAGGTCCACACAGAGACGAACCTTCCCATTGGGTTTCTTGACCACCACCAAGGGGGATAGCCACTCCGCACTGTCCACCGGCTCTATGATGCCTTGCTCCTCCAGCCTCAGAAGTTCTTGTTGCACCGCTCCGCTTGTGGATATGGGTATGTTCCTGACTTTGTGTACTACTGGTACTGCTCCCTCCTTGAGGACCATTTTGTGGACGAATTTGTCCAGTTTGCCGACTGTACCCTCAAAAACCTTGGGGTATGCAGATTTCCAGTCTTCTTCTTTCGTGAGGGGCCACTCGTCCGTTAATAGTATCTGTTCTTTCCCGCCTGGGTTGAGTATGATTCCTAGATCCCCTGCGTCTCTCCATCCAAGCACCGATGGGCCCTTCTCCGCAACGTACAGGGTGCATGTGGCCGACCTCCCTCTGAATTCGAATGTGAAGTCTCGGCACCCCACCAGGGGAATGGCGTTCTCTGTATACGAGATGGGTTTGATGTCCGGCGGCATTAGGTCTGGCCCCACTACTGGCGCGAAGTCTTCTTCCCATATGGATCTTTGTACGATGGTCCAGGGAGATCCTGAATCGACGGCCACGTGTACCTTCACTCCCCCTATAAGCATGTCCGTGCGAGGCTTATCTCTTCGCTTCCCAGTCACCTCCAGCACCTGGTCCTCAATGCACAGCACCATTTCACCATCTTCTAGGTCGTCTTCCTCGCTGATGTCCGCGGTAGCCGATTCAACACACTTGACCGTGGACTTCTTCCCCCTCTTACGGCATACCTTTTCAAAATGGCCGACCAGGCCGCAAAACGCGCATCTGGCGCGGAACGCGGGACAGCGTTTATCCTGAGCCGAATGCGCCGTGCTGCCACATCTGTAACACGCGAACTTGCTGTCTGTGCTGGGGGGGACCGTCTGTTTCCCTGTCCATTTTGTATCCTTCCTCAGGTCTCCATACGTCCCCTTTGGTTTACTGGACTGTGATGCCTCATCTATCTTGTTAATCATTTGCCTCGGTGCGCCTTCCCGCTTGGCTGCATCTGCGCCGCGTTTAGACATTTCCGCCTTTTTTACCATTGCCACTACTTCCTTGAGCGAGGTTTCGTTCTGCGCCCATAGTTTGTCTTGGACGGCCCTGCTGGTGGTATGCATAACGATCTGGTCTTTTATGTACTCATCCTGTAGAGCACCATACTGGCACGTGATGGCCAGGCGTCGGAGCGAAGCCACGTAGTCGTCTATGGATTCGCCAGCCTCTTGTTTCCTCTGTTGAAAATTATAACGGTCTATGGAAACACAGACTGCTGGGCGGTAATGGCTGTCCAAGTCTTCCAGTGCATTTTTGAAGACATCTGTCTCAGTTGCGTCCCTTTCCTTGGGCACCAAGTTTTTGAACACTCTCACCCCTTCCGGGCCTAAATTGTGGAGTAACAGTCTCTTTTTCCTTGCCGGGGTGTATTCCCCATCATTTTCGTCCTCGAGTGCCTCAATGTAATTTTGAAAGTATTCCTTCCAATCCTCCCATTTTAACTGTGGTTCCCCCAGTCTGGGCAGGAATGGGACGGGGGCCATCAGGGCTGAAGCTTGATTTGCCATCTTGGCCTCGCCTCTGGGGTCTACTGCCTGGGCACTGTGTTGGGCGGGCACACCGGATGCTCCTGCACTCCCTGCCGTGTCACCTTGACCTCTAGGACTACCTGGGGTATTGTCCCTTATAGCCTGCGTGGGGTTATCAGTCTGCGCCCCTTCCTCTGGCTTGGGGGTGGTGCCTTTGGTTGCCAGGGTGCTGGCTGTAGGCTCTTTTCCCTTGGGCAGCACTGACCTGAATGCTTGTGCTTGTATTCTGGCTTATATTTGTGCTGTTGCGCTGCTGCCACGCCCTTTGCTCGTTCTGGTTGCTGTTCTGTCCTTCTGGCTGGTGTGGGGCTGTTGGAGGGTGCTTGCTCCTGTCCACTGTGCTCGATGGTGTTCGTGGTACCAGCCTCGTCGCCAATGTAATGTTCCTTCCTTGCCCCCACACTCAATGCACTGAGCCTCTGTAGGTGAAGAACTGCTTTATTATATCTTTACAAAGTAATCATGAGCTTAGGGCGCCGAGCGTCTATTCAACACAAGCTCCGGTCACCAACTGCCGTTTTCCCCGTTCGCGCCTTCACCTCCGTGCCTGCTGCGCATGCGCGCGCCTACCGCTCCAGTCTATGGCGTGACGCGTCATCGCGTACACGCTCATAGACTAGAGCGCACACCACAGACTCCTCGGGCAGCGGGTTTTTATTGCTGGTTCGGTATCTTCTTCATGCTTCATTCTTAATTTTGCAAGTTATCACTTTGATGGCAGTTGCTTTGCGAGGACAGCAGGTGGAGCTATGGTATAACTGATTGAGACTCTGGCCTAGCACTAGCAGTTCGCAGATGTGAATCTTCGACATGCTATGGCTTATTGATCTTGTATAGAGCATAGACACCTTCACATTTGCCATAACCTTACATTAGTATTAAACAGTGCAAAAAGAACAAGTGATGGACAGAATGCAGAACAATGTCAACATTCACCCCAATACATAGATCTGTGCCAAAAGCCATCTTTGTTTTGCTCACCATGCCATTCCAGTTTGAACGCTGTTCAGCCCGAACTGCCAAGCCAGGTCCTCCCTGGCCTGGAAACAAGCGTCCTAGGACCGGTTTCATGGTATCACCCCTCATCAGCCAGGATAGCTTGACTCCAGTGGCATGGAGAGCCCGGGCCCCACGTCTGGTCATACCCATCCCACTCGGGGTGACAAATGCAAAAAGAACAATCGATTGACAGAATGCAGAACAATGTCATACATACACCCCTGTAGAGATCTGGGCCTAAATCCATCGTTTTTTTGCTCACCATACCATTCCAGTTTGAACCCAGCCATGTGCAAATCAGTATTGACCCTGTGCCTCATGGGAACAGGGATACAGTCCAGCCCGAATTGCCAAGCCAGGTCCTCCCTTGTCTGGAAACAAGCATCATAGGACCGGTTTCGGGGTATTTTAACCAGTGGCCTCAATCTTGGTCTGCTAGATCCTTCTTTGTACCTTTGAATTGGCTTCTGTTGTTTATTCGGAAGAAGCGGAGGCCCCGGGAAAAAATTGTCAAAGTTGAAAATGGTTGCTTTTGAGGAATAATGTTTGCCATCTTTGACGTGTTGCATATTCAATGTTCTCCTAGCCACACGCTTG
This sequence comes from Lissotriton vulgaris, assembly GCF_964263255.1. Classification (NCBI taxonomy): domain Eukaryota; kingdom Metazoa; phylum Chordata; class Amphibia; order Caudata; family Salamandridae; genus Lissotriton; species Lissotriton vulgaris. The sequence continues at coordinate 528,732,837 of NC_141697.1, forward strand.
TCTGTGCAGCAGCATATGGCTGGATACTGTATGCTGTGAGCTGCCCGAATGCAGATGCTTGGGGGGGGGGGGGGGGGGGTTCCTTTCCATATGGCCACATTTTCTTTGACTCCTAAGGGAGTTGTCATGGGACGTTTGTTCATTGGCATGGAGATCAGCGGAAGGTGTGCAGCTTGTGCTTCAATGCGACATCGAGACCGTTTCCAGAGTGATAGTCTCATATCTGCAGTCCAAAGATGGAGTCATATTGCTAATGACAGGTTGGCAGGGCAAAGTGCATGCGACCTCTTCCCATCTTGAAGCACAGCATGATTATGCAATTTGTAAACTAGGGTGTCACTCGCCTGACTACCAGTTAAGATCAGTGAAGAAAGCAATGACATAGAGGTTCAGGATTGAGCTGCGGCATAGTGTAGTACAGAGGTCTTCAAACTTTTGGATGCCGAGACCCCCCTGTGAACATTTTGAGGCGTAAGGACGCCCTCCTGACAAAAATTTCTAAACCTGTAGGCAGGGCTACTAGAATTATGAGGCAAGTGAGGACCAAATTACGAGACACGCTTGACTAAATTGTGTGGGAAGAAAATGTAAGTGATGTTATGTGATGCCGCATATTTTGGGATAGCATTGCTTCATTATTTTGACATTTTTTACACACAGTAACACTGAGGAAATATTTCACCCCATCAGTACACGTTTATAACCAAAATACAGCAATTAACATCAGAAAGATTTCTAGTCAACCTTTGAGAAGGGCCTTCCACTCCGCAGGAATATGTGCTGCCACATTAGAAGCTCAACTGGCCCTGGCCAGGAGAGGCAGGGGTCCCTTAAAAACCTGGCGGTTTTGTGCAGAGTTAAGCAGTTTACCCATGCAGCTTTCCTCTCACCCCCTCCCTTCCATCCCTCTCTCCTCTCCTAACCCCGGATCCTTCTCTCACTTTGCAGGCCATTTTCTTTCACCCCTTTTTACAACATCTGAACTCTCCCCATTCAACCTCTCACTTTAGCAATGCACCTCATCTCTCTATAGCACCTTTCTGACAAACATTTAATTTTTTTATAGTGCTACTCATAGTTTACTCACACCCAGTTCTGTGATCTGCATGGTACACATTCTTTGTAGCAGGCACATTAACCCTCAGCACACTGTGTGGGTGACAAGAGTGCCCATGTGAGTGTACGCTGAGCGATGCAACCGTGTAGGTTGAGAAGTGACTGCAGGGTGAGTGAGGTGGCGTATGAATTTGGGTGCGGATGCATGTTCAGAATGGGACGAACGAATGTATGATTACTGATGGGCTTGTTTGAGTGAGTTGCTTATTGAGCAGTGAGGGAGTCAGGTGAGTGAAGTGTCACATGAGTGCAGGATGAGTAGTGTGCTCGTGTGACTGCAGGGTGAGGTATAGGATGAACAGCGCAAGTGCATTGTGAGTGCAGAGTGATCACTGTGAGTGCAGGGTGAGCAGGTGAATGGTGTGAGTGCATGGTGATCAGTGTGAGTGCATTGTGATTACTGTGAGTGCAGGGTGAATGGTGTGAGTGCAGGGTGAATGGTGTGAGTGCACAGTGAGCGTGAAAGTGAAGGGCGAGAATGAGGAGTGAGTTGTCTGAATGCAGGGTGCATTTCCATACACTTGAAGTAACTCAGCATGTTCTTGACTGCGGCATAGGGTTTAAGTTCTAAGTTAAACTACTGCGCCATTAATCTGGGATCGAGGGTGGAGGAAATAAATAATGTGCTGATCCTGCAACAAACTTACAGTACTATGGTTAGGGTTGCCAGCAGATTATTTTGATGGCCCAGTCGGTACAAAAATAAGCAGACACCTAAAGCTGTATTTTAAGCACTTATCTGTGCATACATCGAACAACAAATATAAATGGAAAGCACTTTTAATTGTGTTCTAGGGCTGCCTCAATGATCCCTGACTGACAAAGAGAAAAAAGACAGAAAAGTCACATAACTAATGCATAGATACTTTTGTATTTAAAAGTCTATTTAGTGCCAAGAGGAGATCTTTGCAGGCTCTTTAAACAAAACAGGCAGGATTTTTTTCTTTTGGCAAACCCTACTTTATATTCCTTTTCATTAAATAAATGTTCACACTAAAGCAGTAATTGTAAAATACAAATGTAAGGGACAGGCACAGTGGGGGCCCAGTGGGGTACTGAAACCAGGAAAAAAACTAAGCCTCTGTAATCAGTTTACAAAGGCATGTAAATATGCAAATGGTCTTTAAAGACCTGTGAAAAACTTGGGCGTGTTGCAGATGACTCCAGACACTGCCCAGCCCAGCCCACAGCTCGAGTTACACTGCAGCAGCAGCCGGGCTGAGAGACACGAGGGAGGAGGGGGGCTGAAGCCCTTCGGCCTGGGAAGAAGTATGACTGTGAAGGCGCGACCCCCTTTGCATCGCTCCACTGCCCCCCTGGGGGTCGCGCCCCACAGTTTGAAGACCCCTGGTGTAGTACATGGGTACTCGCAAACGTTTTTACAGGGGCCAAAAAGTTTAGACTGTGATGTCCCTGAGGGACGCATTGATGCCAGCGGGGTGGCGTTCGGGCAACGGGGTTGGGGGGATTGGCGATAAGGTGGGTGTACGTGAAGCAAAGGATATACATGAAGTGGCTGGATTGAACAATGTGAAACCAGAAAACCTAAAATTAATCCCTTATTCCCCGCATTTCCAAATTGTGAGATCCTTGGCAATTGTTTAATTTCACAGTCCCTTCTTTTTCTTCATTATTTATTTATTTATTGAAGTTTTGTATAGCGCTAGCTGGACCCGAGGGTGTCAGAGTGCTTCACAGCAAATACAGATATGCACCAAAAAGAAAATGTGGACGATAAACAAGAACAAGGAACACAAGCGGGAAGTAAAAGTCTGCACAACATCAACTTGGGAGCAATACGGGATGGAGATCAAGAGAGAATCATCCGGCTCAGGGATATCAAAGGGGGGAGATAACGGTCTTTCACAGTCAAACGTTTCTCGTGGCGATCAAGAGCGCTCGAGGAAGAGGCCTTTGAGTAGAATCTTGAATTTCGGGAAGGAGGAGGTCATTCTGATATGGGGGGATGGAGTTCCAGATCCTGGGAGCATTTCCTGCAATGGATTTATTTGAGGTTTTGTGTTTCCGTGATTTCAGAGGGATGAGTAGGAGCGTGTTGGAACTTCTGAGGTTCCTAGACTGACCGCCCCTTTTGAGTTTGGCGGCCAGATATTCTGGTGTGCCTGTGTGCAGGGCTTTGTGTGTGAGGCAGGCTGTACGGAAGCTGGCTCGTTGGTCTATAGGGAGCCATTTTAGTTCCTTGAGTGCCGGTGAGATGTGCTCATATTTCTTTGTTCCTGTGACCATTCTTGCTGCTGCTTTGAGGGTGGTGGTAAGAGGCCCCAGGTGAGATTTGGCTGCTCTAGTCAGAGCTGCGATGCCATAGTCAATTCTGGAGAGCACCAGTGCCTGAGTGGCCTGTTTCAGATCTTTCGGGGGGAGGAAGAGTTTTATTTTGTAGAGAAGTTTCAGGTTAAGGAACACACTTTTGGCGGTTTTTGAGATGTGTTTTTTCATGTCCAGTTTGGAGTAATCCCTATGGATTTCACAGAGTCCGATGGTACGAGAGTTTCATTGAGAGCGTTTAAGGCTTTGAGCCATTCTACTATTTGGGGGTTTTCATCTCTATTCGAGATGAGGAGCACTTCTGTTTTTTTTTCATTGAGTTTGAGGTGGTTGGATGAGAGCCAGTGCTGGACCTCCATGAGTGTACCGTTCAGTCTGTGAATGTCTGCGATCGATGTGGTTTCCAAATAGAGTTGTGTGTCGTCCGCGTAGAGGTGGAAGGGGATGTTGGAGTTCCTTAGAAGTGAGGTGAGGGGTTCCATGTAGATGTTGAAAAGTTGCGGGGAGAGTTCTGACCCTTGTGGAACTCCTCTACTAATGGGGAGGGGGTCCGACACAAAGCTGTTGATGATTTTTATTCTTTGTGTGCGGTTGTTGAGAAAGGAGGAAAACCATTTTAGAACTGTCTTTTCATTGCCCGCTCTCTCCTGGAGCACTTTGAGTAGCAGGGTATGGTCAACTGTATCGAATGCAGCCGAGAGATCTAGGAGGATGAGAAGGCTGCATTAGTTGGAGTCGAGTGACAAGTGGAGATCATCTAGGACATTTAGGATTGCGGTTTCAGTGCTGCAGCCCTTTCTGAATCCTGATTGGTGTGGATCTAGTAGATTAGTGTTCTCTAGTTGTTGGGTTAACTGTGACAGCACACATCTTTCAAGAATTTTGGATAAGAGAGGGAGGTTCGATTCCGGTCTGAAGTTGTTCATGTCCGTGGGGTCAAGGCCAGGTTTTTTTTAAAAGCGGCGTGACTTGTCCTACTTTGAGGCAATCTGGAATGGATCCCTCCCTTAAAGAGCTGTTGATGCTCTTGCCCCAAATAGGGGCTAGGGTAAACTTCAGGTCTTTGGTCAGTCTCGAGGGTAGCTGATCGAGGGAGTGGGACGAGGGTTTAGCGGAGGCGATTAGATTGCTTATCGCTTCATCCTGGACGAGCCACTTATAACCTCGATTTAAATGATTTCTGGGTGTGCACTTTACAAAACCTGCTCTTGTGTCTTATTTATTAAACTATAATGTTGTTCATTTATAGCAGGAACCCAGGTCAACAAAAAAGGGTACATACCTTGCCTCTTTAGTTCACTATTGGGGCTATTGTCAGTGTAGGGGGAAGAATTAATGTTTCTAAATCCATGTTTGAAAACTATCACTTTTAAGTTAATGCTGCTCAATGCACTGATATAATGAATTATACTACAGTGAAAAGGTTCTGCGTGCTAATTAAATACAGTTTTTAAATTTTGAAGAGACTCATAATTTTACAGTTTTGTTGCAAGATGTCTTTAAAAGTGAAGGGGTTTCTAAAGTTAAGCGCAGGACTCCCAAGTTACTTTGTTTATTTTACACCAATAAAACTTGAAATAAATCATCAGCTACCTATTTAATATATTTTATATTGTTAGTGCTCAGTGGAGTAACCAGCTTCCCAGTGCTCCTGTTGATCAGGGGGCAACATGTAAAGGTCAGTGGGAGTGCATGCGGACCCCCGGACAATACTTTGAGTAATCATGGTTTAGCATCGTACCATCACGGCACGCTTGAGCAGGTAGCACACTCTCAGGGAAATTGGGAATTGGTGTCTTTGCCTCAGAACTGTCCTGAGGCTAGACAATTGGGCACAGCAAAAAAAAAATCATGCTACACTGCCTATTAATCAGCATTGTATATGTACTCATCAAGGGTCTTGGCTTCATGTGTTGTCAATTATTTTTAACAGATAGGTGGTAAAAACGTACACTGCATGAGCCAAAAACACATTGTGAGACGATTGTCATAGCCAGGCCACTGGAACTATCGAATGCCACATCTTCTTTTTATCCCACATAATCATGGATTTGCCGCCTTTGCCACATAATCCATCATCTGCTGCAAAACAATTGTTTCTAGTTCAAACAGATCTAAAGTTATCAAAATCGCAATGATGTGGGTTCGCGTGCAGAGGAAGGCCCTTTGCAAAGGTTAACCAGTCATCATTCTGTTCCCTTTCCGGTATTTATTTGGTTGTTAAACTGGTCCTAATGAGGGAAAATCTGTGCCCAGTATGTCCATGCATAAAATGCAAAAAATTGAAGTAATAGTATCAAAAATTGGGCGGCATTATGCAGCATAATATTCAGTTTCTTGCTTCTTAATTTAGTTAGCCGCGCCGCATAACTTGGTGCTCCCCTGATACATAATTCCAGGGGTCCTGGACATAGGAGTAAATTATAACTGAGATTAGATTTAGGCAAATTATTTGGCACATACTTATATCACTACTGGGATTTACAGCTGCTCCTTTGATTAAACCAACTCTCAGAAGAATGGTTCACACAGTGCAAAGAAAGTTATATGGGCTACACACCCGGCAAGATGTTGGATACTTATAGAATTAAAACTGGGGAAAGTGGTATCCTGCGTGTCCCACCTCAACCACTGACAACTCTAGCGTCACTGGTGGTTTCAAGTATTGAAACTCAAGACTGCCCCCCCCCCCCTCTCCACAACAGCTCTGTAGTCACCAAATATCACGGACTCAGCAGGCAGCATTGGTTTTAGGGCCATTTGTAGGCACTAAGTGATGCACGCAGGCCTGGCCTCGGCTTTGGGAGGCTTGAAGGCAGACTAAGAACATCACCTTCTTGGAATTATTTCCCATAGTGGTGTTGGTGCACATATGAGTTGATCGATTTTGCAATCTGTGGTTTTTCGGTATGACAACATGGCGATGGTTGAAAGCATTAACTTCCAGCATGCCAGATGCAAGAGAGTACTGGGTTTGTTAAATTAATTGGTTTTAATCTGTTAATGCAATAACATTTTATTTAAAATGAAGCATGTACCAGGTATTTTTTAATAACGTGGCAAGTGCCTTGTCTTGTTTTAGGCTACGGGAATTTTGGCGTTTCCACCCAGGGGTGGAGATGGAACCCACATGTTTCCAGTGACAGCTGTGGAACCTTGGAACACAACTTTTGCAGATTTAGTCGCAGCCAGCCTTGCACCTAAAATGAGAGCTTATGTGAAGCTCTTCATAGTTACTTGGCATACACCTATGATAATTCCCAAATCCATCCGTTTTTCCTTGAACAATTGGTTAGGTTTTCTTTTGCATTTGCATTCGCTTTGCTGCACAGTAGCTAATGCCAGATGCCACATCTCGGCCATGGCCTTTTTCTCGAAGCTAGGAGGGCACACAGATCATCCTCAATCCTTCCTTGTTAGGCAGGGACTCGAGGGGTGGGAAAGGATAGAAGGAATGTTCCCGGATCAGAGGCATCTCATCAATGTAGACAAGTTAGGAAGATTCCAAGCAACCCTGTCCAGATTTGTGATTCTGAATTTGAATCCACCCTGTTCGAGGCAGCCTTCATGTTTGCCTTTTACGAGGCATTCCGAGTCTCTGACCTTACCGCACGATCTAAACAGGACATTCATGAGGGAAGTTTGATTAGTCATTTGTACTGCAGGGGGGATGATCTGGAAATTACCTCACCTCATTCAAAGGTACATCAGTTAGGTAGTGGTGAGCAACTATTTTTGGGGAGGGCAGGCGGCTTCTGTAGAACCAGCTGTTTGTAGACACCTACCCCTCTAGCAGAGTCAAAGCCAGTGGTGCAGGGGACACCTAGAATCTACGGGTTCTTCTTGCTTAAATCATACATTACCAAGAGACCAGGACAACCAGCCGTGGAGGGAAGTAAGTTATTTATTAGCTCGAGCTAAGGACAGGGTCCCAGAATGATACAAAGATAATTCTACGGAGCCTGCTGCTTTAATCTGCATCGCACACATACTTATAGTACTAGCCACGCCCATTTACACAATACATAGTTCCACATTTGATAAGTTCCTCATCTGACAAGTTCTTTGTCAGTTTTGTGGTGCAATCGTGGCCAGGGGACATCTGTCCCTGCACAATGTACATAGCCTCGTGCTTCCTTGATCAGATGGTGTGGTCACCAGGCACAGCCTCGTGCTTCCTTGACCAGATGGTGTGGTCACAGGCCACAGGAGTAGGTTGTGACAGGCTGAGTTACCAACAATGGACAGATATGTGGCTAAGTCTCTTACACAACTGGGGGGGTGAGGCTTACAGGCAGCTTCTCAGAATCGGCTCGACCACAAGGAGGAAGGAGGGTTGTGCAAGTTTCAACAGGGACGTGGAAAGCAAATCTTCACCAGGTTGCAGAGAGCATGGCAACACAAAATGGAGTCTCGTGGGTCATTTTAATTACAGTTCAACAGTCCCTCCTTTTGCCATGCAGAGGCAACAATCAGTTGTCATCCAGGTCAATGTCCATCATCTCCTGGACCTCTTTCGGGATCATCATCATGGCATTGTGATGGTGTGAATTCACTTGTTTGTGTGCCAAAGAGGTGGCACAGAGCCCACACAGCACAGGCATGTATTGAACACAGAGGCAGCAAGAGAATAATGCGGCTGCAAGGATTGCAATGAAAATTATTATCTTCCATCCCCACTGAGATACAATGCTTCAAAACCAGCCTGTTAGGGACCATGAACCCTCATCCTGATGGATGTCGGAAGCAATCTTATGGAGCTTCTGGATTGCTTGATAAACTGTTGGTGCATTATCAGGGATGTAAAAATGCAGCCACTTGTTTTGATCAATGGGCAGACTCCTCCACGGTCCGCCAATATTATGTCAAGCGCCATTCTGTTCTGTAAAGTCATGAGGCGGTCTGCTTGAAGTTCAGCCGTGATGTTACTGAGGGCACAGACAGTCGCGTTGATGGTGGCCTCTACCACCCTGGTGAGATGTCGGAGATTGAGACTATTGACCATAGGGCCCCAAAAGGGGAGGAACACTTTAGCAAAGTCACCAAATTCTTGGCCAGCTGTGTCGTCAGTATCAGCCACACCTCTCTTCTGGATGTGGTGTTTTGCATCGGCTGTGAAGGTGGGCGGTAGCAACCAAGCAATGTAACAGGTGCCTGCCCAAGACTTGGGCAGCCAGGTATAGGCCTTGTTCCCACACACAAAATAGGTATTCAGTGAAGACACCAGAGCTGGGAGAGTCAAACCATTGAGCTGAAGTGTGTAGGCACAGTCACTTTCTCCCACCCATACTGTTTCACTGCTCTTCGTGCAGTATTGTCCGGGATGTGGGTAGACAGGGAGGTCCCTGAGAGGTGGCAGTCTTTTCTTTCCCCCACCATTATAGATGTTCAATGGATAAAAAGACCCATGATTGTTCTCATATTCATTCTTTTCTGCTGAATCTTTATCCATGCTTGACCAGTTCGCCGCCATGATGTGGCGGAATGCTTGTCTGCTACTGATCTTCCCCAGGGATCGTGTGGATGTGTCACCTGAATAGAATGCATCAAAGAACACAGTGTACCAGCCATAGGCCGAACCAGCTCGAGAAAAAGGAGCAGGAATTAGGGACATACCAGTGCTTTGCAGTATGGGGCAGCAACTCACATACCCAACAGTTTGTTGTGTTCACCACAAGCTGGAGCTGGTGTAACATTTGAATGAAAGTGTTGTAAAAGAAACCGTCCTTCTGTTCTTCTCATGGGTGGGTAATGACTCATGTTGATGAGAAGATTCTGTAGAGGTAGGAGGCTCAGGTGCTGCAAGGGCAAAGTGTATTACCCATCCGAGGCAGGCCAAAATAGTCATTAATATGATTAGACGGATCGAGTACCGGCCACGTATTGTCTTTATGTACTCTTGTTTCTTTATTTCTTTGCTCTTCAAGCTTTCAGTGTTCATTTTGTTCATCGTCTGCTTCACTTGGATCTTTCCTAGTTGCTGCCTGTGATTGATGGTTGCTTCACCGGTCAGTGATTCCGGCGGTCCTATTGGCACGTTCCGGTCCGCTGTACCGGCTACGGTCAAAAATGCGCCAGTGTATCACAGCCCTGCAGTGATTTGTCGGACCATGTCAAGCAGAGGGCAGAGACCTTTGTCTTTTCAGTCCTTTTTTTCTGGGTCAGAGGTTGTACCGGGTGGACCTTGGCGTTGTTTGATCAGGAAACAAAGGCTCTGGCTGTTGAGTGTCCTGCAACCTCAGATGTCGTCGTCCTCTCGTTCAGATGAAGCCCAGGCAATGTTGGCATTACTGAAGGGTACAAGGCGTGGGACTTTCTCTCAATCGTCGTCTCCCAGGCCTTCCTTGACCCACCGGTCATATGGTGGTGATAGAGGCACCTTCTTGCAGTGCACTCCGTGAACCCAGTGTTTTCTTCCTGCCACCTTCACTGCAGACCTGGTAGCCAGCAACACTTGCTGGGGCGGCTTCCACCTGGGCCCCAAGTTCTTTGTTCTCTGGAAATTGCGGATGCAGACCCAGTCGCCTGGCTGGATGGTGTGACCAGGGCCCTCAGGTTTGGGTGGTAGGATATGTTGTACCTGACGATGAATGAGACATAGGTTAGTGGTCAATTCATGTAAATAATCAATCAACAATGGGTATTCAATGTCAGAGTATTTCTTTGGGCGGGGTACTCCCCAAATATTTGCTGGCTGACCAAACACTATTTTGTACGGAGATAGTCCGGTACGAGAATGTGCCGTGGCTCTAGTTGATAGGAGGGCGAGGGGCAGGGCATCCGGCCAAGACAGTCCTGTGTCAGCCTAAATCTTTGCCATTTTTAAATTCAGTGTTCCATTGTGGCGCTCAACCAAACCTGCTGACTGGGGGGATTGGCGGCATGGATTCGTTCAGGGGTGAAGAGGCGTCCCTCCTTCGACAGGAGATGACCTAAGTAGGTCACCTCATGTCGACAATATTGGAGTTTGGAGAGGGAAACTTTGTGATTGAACTGTGCCAGATGCAGGAGCAATTTCATTGTAGCTTCTTTACATAATGCCTCGGTGTCTGCCGCTATAAGCAAATCATCAACGTTCTGGAGTGGGGTTGTACCTTTAGGTAGGGACAAGGAATCAAGTTGGCCCTTGAGGGCTTGACTATAAATTGAAGGGCTCTCTGTATATCCTTGTGGAGCTCTGCAGAACCGGAAACTTCGTCCTGCCAATGAGAATCCAAAAAGGTCCCTACTCTGTTCATCAACGGGTATACTAAAGAAGGCATTTTTTAAGTCAATGACAGAGAAGAAACATGCAGACGGGGCAACCATAGTCAGTAGAGTGGTGATATCTGGGACCACAGGAAACTGGGGTACTACTATTTTGTTTATCTCGCGTAAATCAATGACAAAACGATAAACAGGGGGCTTGGAAGGATCGGTGCGTTTTAGGACAAGCAAAATTGGGCTATTGCACACATTTCCTCTAGTCCCTTCAACCACCTCCTTGTCAACAAGTTCAGAAATGATCTGGAGTAATGCCCTTTCCCCCTTCTTTGGGTATTTTGTATTGGGAAGTCGGGGAGGGCGAGCATTTTCCTTCAGTGTAACAGAAAAGGGGGGTATGGACAAAAGGCTGACATCAGTATCACCTTGGGCCCAAAGAGCAGGAGGGACATTCTGAAGTTCCTGGGAAATGGGATCTGAGGAGGCTAAATATACTGGGTGTGTGATAGGGGGACCCATAGTGATGTAAACCCCATCAGGAGAACAGTAAATGGTGGCAAGTAATCTTTTTAATAGATCAAAACCCAACAATTTTCGCCACATGTAGAAGTCAAAACCAAAGGGGAATCAACTGTGTAGGGTCCTATTGTTAGTTCCAGTGGTTGTGAAACAGGGCTAAATACTAGAGTGCCAGAAAACCCCACAGAAATGTTATTTGCGCCAGACAAGGGGGCCCCAGGGACTTTAGACCTAGCAATAGAACTTTTAGTTGCACCAGTGTCGACCAAGAATTTTTCCATAGAGCCTAGTGTTGTAACATGGACATACGGTCCCTTTTGGTCAACAGGAATAGGCACGGGCCCCTTCTCATGTCCTTGGCAATCCTAGTGGGACAAAAACCCCGTCCCTTCCTCGGGCTCATAATCCTCAGAAAAATAATTGCGGTCCTCATAATTAGCGGTATCAAATCTATTCTCTTGCATAAGGGGGCGCCTGTCCTGTAACTGCGTTCTAGGTCCGCCTCGCCCTCGTCCTCTATGGGGACGTTGTCCTGTGAAGCGGTCAGCGGGGGCAGAGTTGTTCTGGGCCAACAAGGGACACTCATCGCGCCAATGACCCTCCTGGTGACAATAAGCACACGGGTTGGGTCCCAGCGGTGGGCGAGGAGTCACAGGGGCAGGTCTCTGAGCTATTCGTTGAAACTTAGGGGCACCTTTGTTTTGGGTCTGGGTCGGGTATGCTTGTTGGAGTAATACCTTTGTCTTGAAGTCTTTAGTCTTTTTATCCGTTCTATCTCGCTCTTCATTCTCCCTATTCTCATAGTACGGGGTCATTGACAAAATACCAGACTGGGTGGAGATGGGCCATGCACTTTCTGACATTTTTAGCTTAGTTCCAAGCTCTGGTAACAGATTGGACACAAATTTATCCACTAACAGTCGCTGCCCTCCTTCTAAAGTCATGTCCTGTCCACTATAGTCGGTGAATGTGCTTTCGAATCGTGTGAATAAGTCAGAGACACTTTCATCTGTCTCCTGCTTGCAAGCAGCTAATCTGTCCCAATTGATACAGTGAGGTTCGAAAGATAGGTGGTGAGGTATTAATAGCGCATAGCCTATGCAGCAATAAATCTACAGCTTATTATCTCAGAATGGGGCATCAAGGGAACCACAGACAGCTACCACCCACCGCTGTCAGGGGACAGTAAATTACAAAAGTAATTCTTGTCACAATAACAAGTTTTGCAGAGTTCCCTGAGCACAAGAGTATGTGAGTGTATCTGTGAGGTTTACAGATGATATCCGTTCAAACAATGAAAGTCCATATCCATGTATTCAAGTTTGAAAAAAGTCCTTATTTTATTTTTCCATCCAGATGATCACGAGGACTTGTAGATATAGCAGTACAGTCTTGATATAATTTACAACAGCCAAACGCCAACACGTGTTTCGTCAAGGGGCATCACCCAATGACTTCCTCAGGGCATGAAATTGATATCACTTGTAGATGTAAAAAACGGATGAGTATCAGGGAACTCTATAGAGCAATCCACCTATAAATGATTTCGTAAATATATTCCTCGCTATTGTCTTCAACAGTATAATATTCTCATTAGGAAGCGATAGGCAAGATAAGCCTATAATTCTGGAACCATCAAGTATATCTCAGGTTCCCGTACCCGATCCTCATCGTTAGGACGGCGATGGCGTTTGGCTGTTGTAAATTATATCAAGACTGTACTGCTATATCTACAAGTCCTCGTGATCATCTGGATGGAAAAATAAAATAAGGACTTTTTTCAAACTTGGATACATGGATATGGACTTTCATTGCTTGAACGGATATCATCTGTAAACCTCACAGATACACTCACATACTCTTGTGCTCAGGGAACTCTGCAAAACTTGATACGGTGAGGTGTCAACATCTTTTTCATGGCAGTAAGTATCTGGGCTGGAAGGGCTAAGATCATGGGATCGGGTTTCTCACCACCAGTTCAAGCTCTTTCAGCTTCCTCAAATTCCTTCCACGTATGGCAAAATTCTGTCTGATCATTATGGCGTATTTTGGACCATACTTCAGTTGGTACTACCTGTCCCATTAACATATCTATATCTGCTAAAGTCCTAAAGTCATTACGCAAGATTGGAGTGTCTGAGTCAATTCCTTATCATAACCTGCTGGATTTTTACGCGGGTCAGGCAATTGGCTTTTAAGTTGGAGGACGTTAGACCTTTTCCAAGGGACATGGACCTACATTTGTCTAAAACCTGCCGGTGTGTCACGGTTGCCATCTATACCAACAATGCGGTCTCTCCAAACAGGCTGTACCTCCCTCATTGGAAAACCCTTATTTAACGTAACACCAGATAAGGAGTCTCTGTAGGCTACTAACGTGACTAGATCACATAATAGTTCTGGGCCCTGAATATCCCCTTTTTCAACCTTATGGCGAAGGTCAGACAGACCTGGAGGTGGACCTGATTCTACAAAATCCTACCACATTTGGATCAGTATCTCACACATTTCACAAAAAATGACAATCTGTTGAATGCGTGTCCTCTGATCCATTGTCATCCATATATCCTGAGCGGTGTACATAGTGTTATTTTTCATCCACATACGAGCTTGTTGACTCATAGCGAGTTGTTCCTGTGTACTACCTATCAGTCTGCGCAAGGTGCGTCGTCTGGGAGTCGGTGGTCTATGCAGAGTTACATAAGGGAAATCACCATGTTTAGCATAGACTTCATGATTAGGAGTCCCCAAAGGAGGAATTGGACAAGATTTCTCCAATGCGGAGTCCTGTGTACAATAACAACAACACCATTTCCAAAACTTACTAAATCCAGGCATCTCTAGACGTGTATCCTGGTTCCAAACATCAAAGGGTAAAATCTAATATTTACAGCATACAACTGTACTTACCCTCTGGCTTCGGCTTTTGCAAAAGTCGAACAATACCCAAAACCAAAATACAATTCACCAAAGAAGTCGGCCACTCCCACTCTTACCTGACCATTAATCTTCCATCAAGTGTCACAAAGGTCTCGATCTCCAAAAACTAGGAACCAGAACTGGGGCGTCAGTCGGGCCGCAGTCGGGTAGCCCACTGGAGGGAGGAATCACGCAATCGGAGACCTCGGGCCCACAAAGACAATTTTCAGCCAATGTAGTGGCGCGCCTCCCTTGGAATTCGATCACGGACCCCTCACGACCACCAGGCTTTATGACGACCACCGAAGACGCCCCACGTTGGGCGCCAAATTGTAGAACCAGCTTTTTGGAGACCCCTCCCCCACTAGGAGAGTCAAAGCCAGAGGTGCAGGGGACACCTAGAATCTACGGGTTCTTCTTGCTTAAATCATACATTACCAAGAGACCAGGACAACCAGCCGTGGAGAGAAGTAAGTTATTTATTAGCTCCAGCTAAGAACAGGGTCCCAGAATGGTACAAAGACAATTCTACAGACACTGCTGCTTCAATCTGCAGCGCGCACATACTTATAGTACTAGCCACGCACATTTGTACATTACATAGTTCCACATTTTGATAAGTTCCTCATCTGACAAGTTCTTCGTCAGTCTTGTGGTGCAATCGATGCCAGGGGACATCTGTCTCTGATTGCACAATGTACACAGCCTCGTGCTTCCTTGATCAGATGGTGTGGTCACGGGGCACAGGAGTTAGTCGTGACAGGCTGTGGTACCAACAATGGACAGGATGTGGCTAAGTCTCTGACACAACTGGAGGGGTGAGGCACACAGGCAGCTTCTCGGAATCGGCTTGACCACAAGGATGAAGGAGGGTTGTGCAAGTTTCAACAGGGACGTGGAAAGCAATTCTTCACCAGGTTGCCGAGAGCATGGCAACACAAAATGGAGTCTCATGTGTCATTTTAATTACAGTTCAACACTTCTATTGGTGACCAGTGGCTATGCTCCTCGAAGTATTTACAAATTCGTCCCTTTGTGGCATCCACCTCCCTGTTGGTCCATGCGTCTGAGTTACCACTCACGAGGTACCAGTTCTCCCTCCCAAGTATTTGCATAAGACATTGTGGGCTGCTGGTATTCAGGGAAAGTTTAGTTTCCATCCCTTCAGGATAGGTACGATGACATCAGCAGGGGGGGGCGAGGCTCAGCACTGACATAGACAAAGGACTCAGGAGGTGGAAGCCAGACTGTTGTAAACACTACGGGGCAGATTTACAAGCCCCTTGCGACACTTTTGCGTCACTTTTAACATGGGAAAATTGACGCAAAAGTGGCGCAAGGGGCTTGTAAATATGCCCCTACGTGTGGCTCCACATGCTAGAAGTTTTGCTGAATTCATATCATGATTTACCAATTTTATCTATGTTTGTATCTCCTCTCAGTTTTGCATAGGGCACATTGCTCCAGCCTTGGGTTCTTGGCCATTCCTTTGTGCGTTGGTTAGAATCGTTCTGCAATTAGTACTGTGGCCGCGCTGCGAAAGCAGGTTTCCGGTTACTTTGGAGCAGTAAAGGTGGTTTGCGTCGTCTTGATGGTTTTTGTCCACTGGTGGAGTGGGTTTTGCGACAACGGCTACCGTGGCCAGCGCACATCATCCTACACAATGCCTTTGGAGCAATGAGCAGAGGAGCCCTATTCGAGAACTTGATGATTGTAATTTCTTGGTTGGCGAAAAGATACCCTGGGGCCATCATCCCATGGTCCCACATCATACCTAAACGAGTATGGAGATAAGGCCGGTCAGCTAAAGGCCTTAGCGAGTCAGCAAGGCGCCTCAATGGCAGGAAGATGTAGCTTCTCAATACTGCACCGTTAAAGTCTATTCTGCATGGGTGCATCTTTGGGGAAGCCATGCTACACAGGGATGGCGTCCATCTGTCGGACAGCGGTCATGAGCGTTTTGTTGTGCATTTAGTAGCATTTGCACCTCAGAGTTTATCTCAACACTAAGTCATCTGATCTTGGGGAGGCTTGGTCAGTCGGGGAACTGCCCAGGGCTGTGGCAGGGAAGGAGTCATGTTTGGGCACAAAAAAAGGTAGACAACCGTTGGCATCAGTAAGCGAAGGGCAGGCGAATTTAGGATGGAATTAGAAAGTCTTTGGCTTAAACCAGGGCTGAGGGTGCCTTTGGGGTGTAGTGGAGGGCTCGAGACGCCCGTTACAGCGATGGTTCTTAGCCTTCCGCTGTACTCTATTACTGGGCCCCGGAGTAGGTCGGGGATGCCGACTGCGCCAGGGGACCAAGGTATTGGCTCAGTTGCCCAGGCCCATCTCCCATTTGGTGCCCGGGGGGATCCCTTTTGGGTTGGCTCTGGCATGGTTGCGTTTGGGGGTCCAGTTTTCATGCTGGCCCACGCTCCCTCTATCTTGAGGGGCAGGGGAGTTCGCCTTGTGATATGCAACTTGTGTGCGATAGAGGGATCACGGCCCAAGTCATTTGGAATAGTCAATGCCATGGTGCCTTGGGGGGCTCAACCATTATTCCTTTGTGATCTGTGGCTAGTAAATGCCAAGTATTATATCCCCTGAGAATATGATGTTTATGACGTAAATATTGTAAATATGAGATATGAATTATGGAAAGTGTGTCAAAGTCGTGTGTATGAAGTTGTAATAAATACGGCTTGAGAATAGGTATATTCTTTAACGCAGCAATTTTGTCAGCGTGTCTTTATCACCCTATGCACTGGACAATTTATACCCTTGTCATGGGGAGGAGGTGGAGTGGACCCCCCCCCCCCCCCTCTTGGCGGGATATCTGGGACAGGTCTGGAGAAGGTCCCCCATATGCGGGACATTGTGGCAGTTATCTGGTGGCTGGCCTGTAGGGGGAAACATCCTTTACGATGCAACTTTTACCACGCAGTACCTTTACAACGCAGGCTTTTTAACACAAGTCATTACAACGAATTGCGCTGGGGGGCGCTCTAGGATAGGTAATAGTTTAATTTACTATCCAACACCTTCCCTACTATCCACGGGGACTGGAGTTGGAATAGTAAATTAAACTATTCACTATCCAGCACCCCCCAACGCAAGTCGTTGTAACGAATTGCGTTGAAAAACCTGTAGGTAGGTTGTTGGAAATGGCCGAGCTGACTGTGGGCCTGACATCAGAAATGAAGCAGTTTCCACATATCTACATGAGGTGACGAAAACTAAGAGTGAGGTAGGCAGCCACCAGTATTTGATGGGTTTCTTCTTATCGCACCTTTGTAAATAAGGCATTAATGACTCCATTAAATGCTTAGCGGCAATCTTACTTCCTTGTTGATAATTTTGGATGCAGAATTACCTATCAATTTCAAATAGGACTCTAATTGTTCCTGAAAAATAAGGATTTACAGCCTGATTCATCATTGGGTGGTTTTGCGAGTCTGAAATAGCGAATCATAAGGAATCGCTATTTCAGACTCGCAAAACGGGATTCATGTAGGAATAGCAACATTTTTTGCGATTCCTACAGATTCCTTATTTGCGATTAGCAAATTGCTAATCGCAAAAAAGGAATAACTCCCCATTCATTCCTATGGGCCAAAAGGCCCATAGGAATGAATGGGGAGTATTCCTTATTTGCGATTAGCAATTAGCTAATCGCAAATAAGATAGCGATTTAAAGGGTGCCAGGGGTGTCCAAAGAACACCCTGTAGCACCCCTTAAATGCAAATTGAAACAGGTGTTGCGCACACACATGTCCAAAGGACATGTGTGTGTGCAACATGCCACTTAGAAAAATGCTTTTAAAAGCATTTTTCTAAGTTTTCGCTATTTACCGCGAGGTTTGACCTCGCGGTAAATAGCGGGCCGAAATTGCGAATTCGCAATTTTTAAATGGATGATGAATTACATTAAAGGAATCTCAAATAGAGATTCCTTAAATGTAATTCTTCGCTAAATAGCGAAATCGCTATTACCGATTTTTGCATTTGGGATGATGAATCCCAAATGCAAAAATAGCGCTCGCAAAGGGCCAGATTCTCAGAATCTGGCCCTTTGCGAGCCGATTTCGGCTTGATGAATCAGGCTGTTACTTCGGAATTAGTATTAGCGAACGCAGCAAACATTTGCACAGCGCCAGAAAACCCACGAATTCTTTAGAAGTATTGTACGCTCTCACAACTCCAATAAAACGTGTTGTTGACCAGTCAGTAACAGCGACGTCTCCTGCACGCTGATCTGAGGATGACATTGGCCGTGATCTGCCAATTATAAGAATCGTAAAGACATACATATAAAGATGCCCATTGCATTTGTTAGCCGAGGTTACCAACATCGACACCAGTGGCGGCTGGTGACATTTGAAAGTGGTGCGGCGGAAACTGATAATCATACTGCACCGTAGCGAGCGCGCGTAGCGCGCGAGCCCGAACCCCCTAAGGAGGGTTCGGGGGGAATTCCCCCCGAGAAAATTTTGAAAAAATTGTGGGAAAATGGTGCATTTCCAAGCAAATTTGAGTAAGCAGGAAGGATAATAAAGCAATTGTCAAAGTGCAGGTATTACATTATTAAAGAGCTGTCATATAACATACTAGGTAGTTGCTTATTCAGTATAACAACAGAGCTTCATAACAGACTTCAAGATACAATGATGAGAACCTCACAGATTGTTTTTATTTAAACTGCAAACAACAAAACAAACCACTTTTTTGATTTAAACTGCAGACAACAAAAGAACCAACTAAACAGGTCACAAACTATCACCATTCAACATATTTACTTTTTGCTGCTCTTTCATCCCGGCTACGACCCAGCAAACAACCGTCCGTGTTCAAGGTAAGGAAACTGATGATATTTTTTGTAGCTTAGAGTTAGGGCTATGTGTATGTGGTCACTCACAGGGTGTAATATGACCTGTAGCTCCACAGACACTAAAAGTATACAAAAGTAGTAGAGACACTAGTACCATCAAGTGTTTTGCAATGGCCACTGATACATGATATTATTCTGTAAAAATCATAATAAAGTTATTGAGCTCTCAAAAGCAACCATTACTCTTGACACGTCCACTCTAAGCGCTCCGATGTGAATATGGTGGCACTGGAGACTGTGACTGCTTCCCTTGCAAGAGGGCCACCTCTTTCAGAGAGCGCAAGGAAGGCGGAGGGTTGGAATATAGATTATGGTCATTCGGCATGCTGCTTTTTCTTTCCACCACTGTTCCTTTTAATAGTGCCCACCTTGCTTGCGATTCACAACCATTCCACAACTGTCGAGGTTGTGAATCTTTGCAGTGCAGCATTTTATTTGGGTCCCACACTGGTTGTAGGGGGAATAGTACACCCCATGAATGCCTACACTGTACTACTTGACTTGGTCTCCGTTACCTTACCATATATCATTCCATTGGATAGGGCTCAGGAGGATAAAGAAATTGAAGACTTGAGAAGAAGACAGATGTTTAAAGAAGACAATTGGACACCCTAAGCCCACCAGTGTCTCAAACCAGCAGACAGCCTGCAGAAATATGTTGGAGGGGTGGTGTTATTTCAGAGGATTTAGCCCCAATACAGTGAGAGCGCATGCTGAGGTGTGAGGGGCTATTATTCAAGACATGCATAGAAGGCATAGAAGGGTGTAGAAGGCTGTTGGCCCCAGACTGTGGGTTCTAAAAGGCCTGATCGGACCCCAGGCATGATGTATTTGATAGCGCCTGATTTGCAGTCGTAGCATCATTCTCAGTTACTCTGGGCGCTTGATAAGTTCTCCAACTGAGTCCTTTGCAATTTTTTTTATATGACGCAAACTCGTCCCGAATGTGTTAGAGCGCTTTACATCAGCACGGGTTCCATGTGGGGTACAAGATGCCTGCAGCAGTCGAGGGTGGAGGTGGGGCTCCTCTGAGAGGTTTCGAGCAGGAGAGGCTGGGGGAGGTGGGCAGATGACTGAGTGCTTCACTGAAAACAACAGTTATGATGCACTGAATGATCACAAAAGATTCTGTTTATAGGGGTGGTCTGTGATTGATCATTGAGTTTGTACCTAGGCAGAATACTATGCAAACTGACATGAGAAGTAGTGCCACTAGATGGACCACAAGGAGGAGGTTGCAGACTCTTTGTAACATATGCTATTTTAGATGAGCACTATACCAGTCCATTTGCAATCAACTTCATCACGGACGCCAGCTCTTGAAAGTTTCCCACATTCCCTCAACAAAAAATGTGGTTGAAGGGAGGAAACCATTAAAGGCCAACCACAGCTAGAACTGTCAGATGTATGTAAGGTTCACACCAAGCAATATTTTTGTAGAGTTAACTTAGAATGTATAGAAAAATATGACATGATTTGCTATAGAATAAAACAAAGTGAAAAAACTAGTGTTATGGGAGAGTAGGCTATGACAAAAGCGGCTTCCTTAACTTCTTCAACTGCCTTTTAATGAAAAACATGAAACCCATATGTGGATAGCAAGCTAAAAATGATTTTCTCCAGCTATATTCAATTAGGCCCACAGTAGGTGGTTGACCACCTTACTTAAGGTCATTATGTATGCTGCCTCCAGTCCTAAACTTTTTCCCTGCAAATTTTTGCTTTCAGGTGTGTTAATTCTATCTAGCAGGTTTGGTGCACTCATTGCATGACTACAGTATCCACAATGCAGTAGGCTATCACACAAAGGTTCTGGAATGAAGTGTTCATAGTGACCGGATGATAGGAAATCTCCTTAGCCGGAAGCGAAAAATGAACGGCACAAGAACAGTCAGGAAAAAGTGAATCATGAAATGTCAATCATTGGTTAAACCCTTTATATTAATTGGAGTCCGTAACCTTTGGCATCAATATGACCCAGACCCAAATGTACTGCATAATAAAGACAGAGAAAATAAAATCTTGTCAGAAGGAAAATATGCTCACACGAAAAGAAATATATAGGCAAAACATGTTTGGACTAATGGACTTGTTCGGTAGAGTGAAGGGACTTAAGCAGGTGTCTCATATGCATACGTTTACCAATCTTTACGTATTTTTGGGACATGCAAGCATAACACGGTATTAACTAAATACATGCATCTAATTGTAACGCTCCATTTGTAGTGACTTTATGGACACACTTCGGCGTCTGCAGGTTTGTTTTACAAGGAGCAGTGTGTTTATTGTCAATAAGGGTGTTGGCGCCCTTTCAACCACTAACAGTTTGCACGGTTAGATAGGGTTTAAAGCACTCCATTAATGAGAAAAGCAAAACTATATATTCCTCAATAGAAAGAACAGTTACACAAAGGTCAGGGCTGTTTGGTGTCAAACATGACGTTAGTGCATCAGAGCAAGCAAAGCAGATTGGTTTTACATTGCCAAATTCTGTTCTGATTCCTATGTGTAACGGCTACCATCGCATCAATATAGGGAAGTACACTAATTAAATAACATACACAAAGCATAGCATTTATTTTTAGGCTTTAATAACATATGGTTTTACAGCAGGCAGGCACACACCGTGATGCGATGGCGGAGCAGAAGCCTTGGGCTAATTCCAGGCAGCTCAGCTCTATTCACGGGCCTCACAGTCAGGGTATCGCGCACTCAGCACATGGCACAGCCTTCGGGTGGAATGGCAGTACGCTCAACGTCAAGTGCAAGGAATAGTCCGTCGTTAGCAATTGTAGCAAGATACCCGGTAATTATGTACTCCCTCCAAAATGGCGGCACACTCAAACGTGCCTGTTGCGGTAGCACGCACCACGCAGAGATGGACAGGCACTTGTACCAAAACGTCTTACTCATTGTTCCTAAGGTTTATTAATAAAAGCAGTTGAAAACTACATCATTGGCTGGACATCGTAACTTCCCAGGACCTAAGTTGGCCAAAGAGAATGCCTGTATCTTATATCAATGTTAACACCATCCCTGTCAATAAAGTGAGTATGGGAGTGGGCTTTAGTAATTTCGTATGTCCTAAAGGGTTTTGGGACCTTGGAAGGTTGGTGTGAACTGACATTGCTTTTCAATGATACTACCGTAACCTAGAGATGCAGATGGCACTGTCGAGAGGCAATGGTATAATTACGTTGACAGAGGTTGCTTTAAGAAACATTAGATTATGTGTTACATTAATTAATAATTCAGAGAAGGACCTGAGTGTAACGACACAGCTGTCCAGCTGTATGATCCCCTTCACATGAGGTAGGCCAGGGATGGAATCAATCTACTCAAAATGTGCAAAGTTTTTTCAGATGCGTAGTGACTTGATGTGCCTAGAAATGAAGGTACCGAATTGCAATGGAACTAAGGGGCATATTTAGCAAAAAGTAATGCAACGTAGCACAGAGCACATCAAGTCACCAGAGGAAGAGCCACTCAACACCCCTGGGACGCCTTCCCAGAGCATAGTAACGCAATGCAGCGATTTGAGATGCATAGTTTGACAGTTTTCTCATTCAATGCACTCCAATAATATCACTGCAAAAGCGCAGTCTTCAGCTTCAGCCCTGGGCAGCAGCCTCCCTGGCTATTCAGCCAGCTCATAAACTGTGCCTATTCATGACAGGAGGATAACACTTGCAATTGTAAATTTCAATTCGTATTTTATGGCCCTCCAGTAAACTCTTACGGCTGCCACTTGTAAGTTGTGTCCTCTGTGTCTGATCTCTGGTGCAGCCTTACTCATGGCAGGAGGAGCTAGGGTCTGGGACAGTGAAATCCCTTGTATTTCTGTAGCCTAATAATACAGTTGCTGAGTACCTGCGCTTTAAAAAAAGAAATGTGTAAAGATCGGCACTGCTTTCACTTCTCTGCCGGGGCGCAATACTTTTATTGGGAGAGAGGGGTGGGGGGAGAGTGAGCAGACTCAAAAACCCTTCAAGTGTGAAAAAGGCCGCTTTATTGGAACAGGTGCACATTTTACAAAATACACAAACTCGGCAACCGCCTCACAATCTAAACCACAAATCAAGTTTTTGTTCGTTTTATTTCAAACCCCAAACCCCGCCCCCACCCCACACCCTCCATCACACCCACCCCCACCCGTACATACCCAACACAAAACCATACAAACCCCAATAACATTATAACATTATAACATCACCTAATAAATATAAAATCTTACATCTCTGACTATAAACCAACTGAACATATCCCCCGAGCCATATTCTCCGAACCCCACCTCAATCAGTCTGAACAATCCCCAAACAAGAACCGATACAACTAACGGGTCCAACTTGGCCCAAAACTGACGATCACATAGCAAAACCGCCACGCACCTGTCCAAAGCGACAAAAGAACAACGTAAAACCCCATGAACACATGTTTCAAACGGCAGCCAAATAAAATAAATAAATAATAGAAAATCCCCTAAAAAGAGGGAGGGAGGGAGGGACAAAAAATTTCTAAGCTCAACCGGCCACCAGGTCACCAAGCCTAAAATGGTGCCCGGAGCGAGGAGCCCCGCCCATTTATAGGGGAGCGCACAATACAACTAAAACCAGCCCAAAAACGCCCAAAAGAACCTGCTAGAAGAAATATCCCCACCCAGATCTCCCAAACCGCCCGGGGGAGGGGACCTCCCGGGGGTCGGCTGCCCTCCCCCAAGCCCCCCTTGGGAGAGAGGGGTGGGGGGAGAGTGAGCAGACTCAAAAACCCTTCAAGTGTGAAAAAGGCCGCTTTATTGGAACAGGTGCACATTTTACAAAATACACAAACTCGGCAACCGCCTCACAATCTAAACCACAACTCAAGTTTTTGTTCGTTTTATTTCAAACCCCAAACCCCGCCCCCACCCCACACCCTCCATCACACCCACCCCCACCCGTACATACCCAACACAAAACCATACAAACCCCAATAACATTATAACATTATAACATCACCTAATAAATATAAAATCTTACATCTCTGACTATAAACCAACTGAACATATCCCCCGAGCCATATTCTCCGAACCCCACCTCAATCAGTCTGAACAATCCCCAAACAAGAACCGATACAACTAACGGGTCCAACTTGGCCCAAAACTGACGATCACATAGCAAAACCGCCATCCAGAAAGCCGTGGGGGGAAGGACTGATATGGAGAGAACCCCACCTTTCTGCCCCCCACCGACCTAAAACAGGGGGAGGGTGGGGGGGGGGTGGGTGGGGGTACAAGGGGGACCAATGAAGAAAAAAGGAGGAGAAAACCAAAGCACAACACCGACTACCACTTACTCACCAACCAACTGTTGCACCGTCAAGCAGCGAGATAGAACCTCCCGCAACTCCAGAAGATATAGGTCCATACCCATACGGGACAGATGTACACCGTCCCCCCGAAAAAATTCCACCGCATCATATTTAATGTCACTATGGACGATGCGACCGAAACCTAGGTCCCTACAAAAACGAGAAACCTCCAGATTCACCTTCCTCCGGGATTTGTCCACCGCCTTCGGTTTCACCGCATACCTCCAAACCCTCCGTGGCACCATTTCCGTCCAAAGGACATGACAACCCGACCACTGGCTGTGTAATAAGGCCAAGTCCTTCTTAATCGCCCGAAGCAGGACAACCCCTTTAACAGAACCCATGTCATTCTCACCCAAATGAAGGACCAGAACATCCGGGCAAACTCCCCCTACCAACCAAGAATTCAAAGCAGGGATAAGCTCTTTCCATAACATACCCCCCTTTCCCCTCCAAACCACATTAAACAAACGATCATTGAACCCCAACGATGAACCAAAATAACTCTGACGAGCTTGAACTTGAGCTCTCTTAATGAAGGAATGGCCCACGATCCAAATCGTAACGTAAGCAGCCCGAGGACCAGCCACAGAACCTGTAAAAGAAAACAGAATCAGACAGGCGAAACAGATGAAGACGCCAGCGCACCCGCAGCCTCATTACGAACATAGCGCCGAAAACAATTCGAAGTCCAGCGCCCCAGACCCATGATGTCCTCCCTCGACCAGCCCCTGTTGAAGGCTTCCGTGGCCGCCCCAATTCGAAACGAGTGAGTACCGTATGAAGACCCATCCAACCCAATATATCGCAGCGCTTTACGCAGCACCATGCGCAGTTGATAATTTGTCACACCAGAACCGTTAGCATGGCGAAAAACTTGAAGCTCCAAAGGCCCACCCGACAGTTTCCTCCAGCAAATCGCCCATTTTAAAGGGCACGTTTCCGGAGTCGAAACCGACTCCAACCAGACACCCTTACCCATACTCCTCTGATCCGTTTTGGAGTGTGAGAGCCAGATGTGGACCCCCCGCTCCGTGATTTGAACATCCCCCCAAAGAAGACCAGGAGAGTACCTGTTGCCAAGCAACTCAGACACACGAAAAGCTCCAAAAAACATCCACACCATCAACATGGCAAACAAACACGCTTCCACTCGGTCAGTGCACACAACCGGGAGAACAGAAATAACCTGGAACAGCCTTTGCCAAGACAAAGGGGATCTCAAAGTGCGAATAGCACCACTCTCCCTAGACCACCCCTCCAACATTCTCCTACCCAACTCCCCGGCCGACGGAGAGTAACCCCACAAGAGCTTACCCATAAAAGACACTCCCGCCAGTTTTCCGGAAATAGTAATTCTAGACAACCTTTTATCCATCAAAAACAAAATGAACTGTACCACATCCTCCGACCGTTGCCAATCCAGTTCCCTCCAACAAGCACCTGACTCCAAAAATTCCTTCCAGGCTAACTCATACGCCGTCCTCGTGGAAGGGGCCAGGGAACCTAAAACCAGGTGAAGGACCCGGTGTTGCCTACCGTCCACAGGTATTCCGGCATGGGAGTCGGCTCCTCGTCTGCCTCCAAAGCAAGCCCACGGAATCTCTCCCACTGTGAACGAGACAAAGCATCCGCAATGTCATTGTCCACGCCAGGAACGTGTAGGGCCCGAAAACCAATATCATGCTTCAGACAACCCAACACAAACACTCTCAGAAGTTTCAAAATCTGGGGATCTCTAGCCGACTGTTTGTTAATCACCTGAACCACAGCCAGATTATCAATCCGAAAGAGGACCTTTTTGTGTGCCAACTCCGCCCCCCACAGTGTGACCGCAACAACCACAGGAAAGAGTTCTAGAAAGGCAATACTCCTACCACCATTCTTCCATTGCAAGGGCCACTGTTGAGCACACCACCGTCCTTGCCAGTAGAGACCAAAACCCTCACTACCGGCGGCATCAGAGAAGATCTGTACCTCCCAACACCAATCCACCTCCCAACACAAAGGCACACCATTGAAGGAATGTAAGAAAAAGACCCACATTCGTAAGTCCTCTTTCACACCCGCTGACAGTCTCACCCTATGATGTGGAAGGGAATGACCAGACAAGGCCCTGCCTAACCGCCTACAGAAAGTCCTACCCGCCCGAACCACTCTGCAGGCAAAATTCAGGTGTCCCAGCAAAACTTGTATATCTCTCACAAACACCTTCCCCTTCCCCAACATAGTTCCAACCAGCTCAAGCATTTTTTGTTTCTTGTCCAATGGAAGACGAGCCTGCATCAAATGAGAGTCAAGCTCGATCCCCAAAAAAGACATGGTCGCGCAAGGACCCATGGTCTTCTCCGGAGCCAACGGCACACCCAAGTAACTCATCAATGATTGAAACGACGTGAGAGCCGCTTGGCAAGCAAGCGAATTGGCAGCACCTACAAAAAAGAAGTCATCCAAATAGTGAGTGACAAGGACATGGCCACTCTGTGTAGTAAACCACCACTGAAGAAATGTGCTGAAAGTTTCGAACAACGCACAAGACATGGAACAGCCCATTGGCAACGCCTTGTCCACGTACCATTTTCCAAGGAAATGGATGCCCAGAAGACACCAGTCTTCAGGATGGACTGGAAGGAGCCGAAATGCGGATTTGATGTCGCATTTTGCCATCAGAGCATCAGGGCCCGCAGAAACAACCAGCTGCATGGCTACATCCACCGATGAATAGGATACCGATGCAGCTTCAGTGTCAATGAAATCATTCACCGACCCACCTTCAGGCCACGATAGGTGTTGAATGAGCCGAAACTGACCAGGCTCCTTCTTGGGGACTACACCAATAGGGGATACAATTAAGTTCACCAGCGGCCAATCCTCAAACGGGCCCGCCATTCGACCCTCACTTACTTCCTTGTCCAATTTGGACTGTACAATATCAGGGTGTTCACTCGCTGACTTCAAATTCTTGGACCAACGTCGTAAACGCGGTCCTTCATACCCCAAACGAAACCCCCTCTGAAAACCTAGCAACAGGACCGACCGCAGCTCGGCAGGCTCGTAGTCCCGTAAAGCAGCAGCCAGTCGAGTAACATTAACCGGCGTACGAGCCTTTGGGCCCAGCACCGGATGAAGACTTCCCTCCCCTGGGAGCTGAGGGTTGTTGAGGTGGCACGAAAGTTCCTGAACTCTGTTGAGAACCCTGGGGCCCTGGAGTCCTAGGACCCCAGCAACGGGATAACGGATGACTCTTCCTCCCACATTGTGAACATTCGTGACGGAATTTACAGAACTGTCTATTACAGGTTCCGGTATTAAAATCCCAACACGTGCCGATAGGCGACTGGGAAGTAGAGATGGCCCCCACCCCTCCCCGGGTGGGACGGGACTGAAAGGGACGATATAATATAGGAAGACCGCTGGCTGTAAAAATGGTTTTACCAGAGGCAGACGACCCCATCGTCTGCTGCCAAAGGTCAGAGTCCAATTCTCCCCATTTCGCCTCAGGATCCCAAGCCATACGTGCCCTAAACTCCTCATCATATTGAGCCCAAGCAAAATCGTTTCTAGTTAGCTGAGCCTTACGGATAACATCCATGTACTTAAATAAGGACACGCAGCGCTCGGGGAATTTCTCACAATAGACGCTGGCAAAAATTAAAAAGGCCGCCGTCCAATTTTCTATAGTCAGGGGCACTTTAGGGCGTTTAGCCAACTCAAACTCCTCCTCCTTGGAACCCTCTTTAGCCCGAACCTCCCTGTGGAGTAATTTCAACAGTTCCACGTACTCACCATTCCATATCCTTTCTTTCGTACTGAGCATCAAATGAGCCCCCAAAGGCTTCGTAACACCCATGTACGGTAACTTTTTGATTTTAAGTTCTTTACTGTGGAGTACATTTTTCGTAGCGCCCAAACCAACCGTGGACGTGCCACTATCCACTTTCTCACCTGTATTGATATCATCACCGTTAGTACCTACACCTTGATCTCGTACAACACGTCCTTTATGTAATTTGCCATCCTTTTCAGTGGATAGCAAATCAACACCAACACCAATAGACACCATATTGGGCCGCACGGCCTGAACTACATTCTCACCTGGACGTAAAAGAGGCGGTTGACTGGTTTCCGTCCTCCACGCCGTCTGTGCACCGTCGTCCGCCCTCCGAGGAGCCCTCACCGAGGGGCCGAGCACTCGTGGCCTTGACGATTCCACACGACTCCGAACCACTTGGTCCTGTAACATGTCACGAGAAACATTAACATGCCCCCCCCCAGACACCAACTCACGAACCTCGCCCTCTTCAGGGCTATCCTCATCATAATCTAAAATGAGTGATTCCTCCAACGGAGGGGGGGGAACAACCATTGAAGTCTGCCTTGACTCCACCGTTTTCGAACGACCCTGGGCCTTACCAGCCCTCACTCTGGACCTAGGTGGGGAGGACGACTGAACTCGTCTATACGTCCCCCCATCAGAACTACTGACAACCTGACGATTTCCAGAAAAAGATAAACCAGTAGTATAACCACCACGAGGCACGAGAGAGGTCGCACTTAACCCGCTCCCATGTACGACGTTGGAATCCACCGCTGAGGCCGGGAAGGTCGTGCCGGACCCAGATGTACCGCCCATGTCGAAATCCCTCGTTGGGCCCATCGAGGTCGTAGTAAACCTGCGTGTGATGGCCATGGCGGGATCCCTCGAAGGTATGGGACGTGCCGCGCTAGGCTCCACCCGCACTTCTCCTCGGCGCACCCGGGCTGCCTGCCGCCCTGCCAAGTCTGCTGCCGTAGGTCGAGCTTCTTCCTGCAAAGAGAAAGGCCGGACTGGTGTGCCGGGTCCCTCACAAAAACCAACTCTATGTGCAGAAGACAGGCCGCCAACAGTAAAACCGCCACCCCTGCCAGCCACCATAAAACTTCCAGAACTAACAGTACTTTTCCTTTTCAAAGCATCGCAAAGCCGCGGAGACGGCGGACAAACCTCCTCATCCGAGCTACCGTCCAACACAGCCTGAACAATCCGCGAAGCCGTTCCCTGAGGATCCCAATCCTGAACCCCCCCAACCGCAACAGCACCCCTAGATGCATGCCCCGAAACCGCCATCCTACCAGGACACTGAAACTCCCCCGCCAGCCTATAAAAAGACCCCTCTCCCTCCTCACGTTGCTGAACAACCTCCTCTCCACTCCCCACCCCCCCGATAGGAAGGTCTACCCCCACCTCCAACCGGCGGTAACCCCCCACCGACCCGACCACAGCACCCAAAACCCCACCAGGTATCAGCAAGTCAGGCCGCCCAACACCCTCTCCCAGACCCATCTGGGCCCATTCCCCCTCCCCCAAGGAACTGCAACCCCCGGACACAGCTTCCCCCCCAACAGATCCCGAGGGAGAGAACAATAACGGACTCTGCACATCCCTCCCCACAGAACGAACAAGCACGCCACGGCCCTCAGGCCCCCCAACACCAGTCTCCGACAACAAATGACCCGCTATGGGCACACCTACCGCACCACCGCCAACCGTTACAGGGCCCTGAACCACATGGTGGCGAATAACGCTCAAAGGAGCGACCACCTCCTGGACAGCCTGACCCGAAACACCTCGTAACGGTTGCTGCGCCACAGAAACCACATCCAAAATGGCCTCCGCCCGCCCCATCTGCGTGACGTCAGTCCTCACCCCCGCGGAGGCAGAAGCCGAACGCCGCGTGCAACCACGTTGCCTGGAAGCACGACGGCCCCGCAAAACGGGAGCAGAGGCTGCTCTTTCCCGCAAACCCACCTCGGAAACCTCCCCCTCCCTATGAGAAAAACCCCCTTCCCCTGCCATCTCCAACAACGAGGAATCCAAAGAAACAGCCGGATCAGAAGAGCTAGCATCACTCCCCCGACGGGCCCTGGAACCCGCCCGCCGAGACCTGGGACGACCCCGCTCACTTACCCCATCCTGCCTCCGCCGCTTCGGAGAGTAACATGCTGCCACCACAGCCGACACCCTCGCAGAGGCCTCCCGCTGGGGGCGCGGGGTCTCCGTCTGACCCCGGTCGCCAATGACCAGGTCCAAACGCCCCGCCTCGCTAAGTAGGCGAATAGCCTCCAACACTCGGTAATCCTCACCCGACATGACCACGAATCAGAAAACACAAGGAAACAAGACACAAAAAATTTCTAAGCTCAACCGGCCACCAGGTCACCAAGCCTAAAATGGTGCCCGGAGCGAGGAGCCCCGCCCATTTATAGGGGAGCGCACAATACAACTAAAACCAGCCCAAAAACGCCCAAAAGAACCTGCTAGAAGAAATATCCCCACCCAGATCTCCCAAACCGCCCGGGGGAGGGGACCTCCCGGGGGTCGGCTGCCCTCCCCCAAGCCCCCCATGTGGGAGTGCACAGAATGAATCAGCAGCAAACAGTGGGGTGGTGGGGGTGAAGGAGGGAGTGAGTACCTTCACTTTCATTTCTAGCACGGATTACAAATGTCGTAAATAAAAGTGACGAGTTAGACTTCCCGCACCTATTACGGGACATTTGGACTAACTTTCTTCTTTGGGCCTCGTTAGGAGATGGGAAGTAATCCGCTTCAGCTGGTAACCGCAGGTGACGGACAAGTTCAGTTTACAAATTCTATGGGAACAATGCCACGCGTGAGTTTAGCCAGGAAGTAACACTGTGCAATGTTTTTCAGAAACAGGGACCAGGAATAGGTCTAGGTGGAAATGTATACCAAATGGGTGTGTGCCAATGCCCCCAGGCGTGGGCGTGCCAATGCTCCTCGACCGGGCGGTGTGCCACTACCCCTAGCAATAAGGGCTTCTGGGCACTGTAATAAATACGCACAGTAGAGCGGGGCACATCCCCGGAACACTTCTTAATCAGCATTGCAGACAGGGTGGACGGTGCACGTTTTTCACACTTTCTATCAATACTGCTCACCTGGACACTCTGAGAACTCTTCTTTAAGCATCACTGAAAAAGTGAACATCAACAGCGGTTCTTCTCTCACCGCCACCAGACAAGACTACGAGGAGTGCTTTGGACACCATCTCATTATCGCAAACAAAAATGCAGAGGCCGCAGGAGCCGCGATTTGTTTTAATATTTCGCAGACACCGAAAAGAAAACAGATCTAACTCCTTGCTGCAGAATTTCTACTTCTATGAATAAAAGCTAAAGCACCAAGACATTTTGGCTTGTCTTGGTAGTGTGCTTTATAAAGCTATATTATCATAAGATAACATGGGTCTTTTTGTATTGCGATGAAGCTTTTATAAAGCGCTGCCCAGATGGTGTTTCAAAACGCTCCACTTTGCATTTGGTGTACTTTTCCAGTTTGTGATTGAAATTAGCTGTAGACTGGCCTATGTTAGGGTCAGGTGTTGTCGAGGGGTGTGAAGCGCTTAATTTGTACGGGTGATTGCAGTTTGTGGGCACTGGCACTCACTTTTTGGGGGGACAGAGACCGAGACATATTTTATCATTAGACTCAGACTCAGAGCAAGAGATAAAACAGCAGAAAGATTAAAAGAATGAGGCAAACACTCCACTGCCCTAGTGTCGGATTATTATAGCCAAGGTCGCCCTGCCAGCCCTCAGAAAGCACTTTTCTGTTCCGCACAGACAGATATATATGTTCGCCTTCACAGCTGTGCAGTGACCAGCTCTGGCAGAGGTGGGGGGAGTGATGGGGTGGGGGTGAGTGGGGGCTCGAGGTGGGCTCTGAGTTTTACCGCAGTAAAATAGATCCATTCTTTAAGTTTGAAGAACGCCACTGATCTGCTTTCCAGAGAGACAATTGTTTCCCCCCTTCCCTCCCTCTCACTGCTCCGCATACACTGTCAAATTCACCTCCGTTCAACTCTCAAAAACAATAAAATAACAGGACGTAAAGGCAGGACGGATGCCCAAGACAGGTTTCAGGTTTGACACAAAAATCAAGCATTTCAGATGTATTCAGAAGTGGGGATATGTTGAAATATCGCTGGCGCTGAAGCACAATAGAGAAGAAAGAAAGGCAATACGAGAGTTTTTTTTAGATATACCTATAGGCCCGCAGCGCTATCTCTAAGGTTACTAAATGGGCCTGCAGTGCGACAGGTCGGACAGGAGGGTGTAAAGAATAAACTGCATAGCATTAACAACAGTAACGTTACTTACATCACCACGATACGATACGACGACGAGTCGGGAGTCAGTCACGCGCTCTCCTCTCCGGATGGATCGACTGGACTCTCAGTAGTGGTCTGGTCTGGACTTAATTAGTTCTAGAAGAACTTCGACTTTCAGTTTCACAATCACTCAGTCACTTGTTGTTGTAATGTGTGTGGCACTGGTGCGCCACGCGCGGTCACGTCACTGCAGCTTTCAGAAATGGCCAATCACCTCAACATGGCTTGATATAGCCATATGTGATTGTCCATTCTGAACAGAGCAGCAAACAGCCACACTCGGCACCATGATCTGACCCTGCTGTCTTCTCAGCCAATCCTGGCGCAGGCTTAACAGCGCCACTGCGCCAGGATTGGGCTACGAGCAGGAGAAAATCTGCCCATACTGAGACCGGGGCCCCGGGTCCCTGCCAGTGTCTCTAAATGCTGTAGGGGGGGGAGGGCGAGGTCTAATAGGTACTACGCATGCGCAGGCCAGTCTCAATTATGAGTACCCCTGGCTGTCACATGCGTAGTCACCCCGACCCCGCTGCAGCTGCTTACGCTGCCTGTGCGCTGTCACTCACTCTGTCGCAGCCCCGCCCCCCACGGCCCACTTCCATAGGCAATGCCCGATTCTGTCGGGCTCGTCCCGGCCCGGTAGCGCTGAGTCAGTGCGCTCGGATTTATTTTAAAGAATGTGTTTTGGAACTTTTATTATGCATGTTGGCACCAGCGGCGGTCGTCCATGGCTAGTGGGGCAACGCCCCAACGCCCCCAATGGACGCACCGCCACTGAGTTACCACAGAAGGAACAATTCAGACATCCCAGACCCGGCCAATAGTTTCTTTAAAATTATTTTTTGTTCCAAAGGTTTTATGGATTTTTATTGCAGTAAAGAAAGGAAAGACCTCTCCATAGACATTACAATAAGACAATATGTTAACCTGTGTTAACCTGTGTTCAGAAACGATACGAGGATAACCACACAGTTATTGAAAAACACAGAGGAAATGAGAACTTGGTACTTATATCTAGCAGCAAATTGTAAAACTCACTCTATAAAATTTGGATGGGTGGAGATGTAATCATATATGGATTTCTTCTTCTTCTTCGAGTGGTCTAGACTTTGGCCAATAATTTTGAATGTAATTTTTTATCTTCGATTTATAGACGCTACGTGTTTTTTCCCCTTACTTCTGAGGGATTACTATCTAATCTTTTGCTGACTCATCAGATGACACAATTCCACCTGGCCCACCTCTAGCGTTCATACCAAGTGAAGCACAGTCTAAGTCAGACAAGATATCATTCCCACGTTTATTGAAAGAGTACCTCAGTAGTATGTTTCCTTCAAGTGTTTACAACCGATACCGTCCATGGCAACAGGACAACCTGTGTGTAACAATCCTCTGTTGTCTTCCTATGCATTCTGCCTCTTCTCCTAGGCACACAGCCCAAAGGCCTTGCACCTGGTGATATGAGCTTAGTCAGTCAGCACTCTGTAAGGAATATGTGACGTTATTCCGCATACAAATACCCCGCATAACATCACTCCGCAAAAATTATTCCGCACATACTATCACTCCGCAAATTAACACAACACAAACTTTTACAACGAATATGCCTTTACCACGCATGCCTTTACAACGCAAAGGCATGCATGTTAAAGGTATACTAATTGTAAAAGTTTTCAAGGTATGTAAGAGTACCCTACCCTACCCCCTATGTAGTACCCCTGCACTACCCACCCTCGACACAGTCCTTTTCCTACATTTACACTACCCAGCACGACCCCCCAACACTACCTTAAAGCACTTTTCTTCCCTACACAAACACTACAACACTACCTTAATACACTACCCCCAGCATGGCCCTACACTACACAAACACTACACTACTACCCTAAACCCTAAAACACTACCCCCAGCATGACCCTACACTACACAAACATTACAACACTACCCTAAACCCTAAAACACTAACCCCAGCAGGACCCTACACTACACAAACACTACAACACTACCCTAAAACACTTCCCCCCAGCATGACCCTACACTACATAAACACTACAACACTACCCTAAACCCTAAAACACTTCCCCTGCATGACCCTACACTACACAAACACTACACCACTACCCTAAACCCTAAAACACTACCCCTGCATGACCCTGCACTACACAAACACTACAACACTACCCTAAACCCTATAACACTGCCCCTAGCACGACCCTATACTACACAAACAATAAAACACTACCCTAAACCCTAAAACACTACCCCCAACACGAACCTACACTACACAAACACTACAACACTTCAGTAAACCCCAAAACACTACCCCCGCATGACCCTACACTACTCAAACACTACATCTACCCTAAACCCTAAAGCACTACCCCCTGCATAACCCTACACTACACAAACACTACAACACTACCCTAAACCCTAAAACACTACCCCCTGCATGACCCTACACTACACAAACACTACAACACTACCCTAAACCCTACAACACTACTCCCAGCACGACCCTACACTACATAATCACCACACTACACTACACAAACACTACACTACAAACTCACTACCCCAGCACGACCCCCACCCCTAAAAAATGAACCCAAACCCCCTTACCTCTCTCGTCTTCGTGGTTCCACACTCCTCCTGGTTCCATCTTCTTGAAGTCTATTTTTTTTCACAACGCATGTGCATTTACCATACATGCCTTTTCAACGTAATTCGTTGTAAAGGCATGCGTGGTAAATGCACACACGTTGTGAAAAAATGCGGAGTGATGTTATGCGAGGTCAAAGACCTCGCGGAGTAATGGTATGCGGACTCAAAGTCCGCGGAAAAAAAGATGCAGAGTAAACGTTGATTACCCTCTGTGAGGCGTAGGCCTCACCTGCTGAGGTGCGGTAAGAAACCATGAGGGCAGAGGGCATTCAGCACTGATGATGGCCCTGGGGACCGCCACCCCCCAGGGCCGGCTCGTGCAGTTTCCTAGGGTGCCTATCCTCGGGACACTGTAGTTTGCTAAGGCAGGGCGGGAGCCTCGCGGCTCTCGACCCTGCCATAGCAAACTTGGTTTGGATTTTGAAAGAGAGAGCAGAGAAACCGGCTTTCTCTTTCAAAATGCAAACCAAATTGCTTTTCCACACGGGGAGCTGCATCTTAGCAGCTCCCTATGTGGAAAAGCAATGTTGGCTCCCGAGGGACCCGGGGAGCCGGCGGGACCGTGGGGGGATTGGGGACCTCCCCCACATGGTTCCCAACAGAGAGGGCTAGCCCCGGGCGATGGGGTCCCTGGGGCTACAAGAGGCCCGGGAGGGGGGCCACGCAGCTCCCCTCCCGAAAATGTAATTAAAAAACATAATAATTAAAAAACAAAGGCCGTCCCCGGGCCATAAGTGGCCTGAGGAGGGGGGCAACACAGCCCCATCCCAAAAATGTATAATAAAAAAGGCCATGCCCCGGGGATGGGGTCTGCGGGGCCGATTAAGGCCTCTGGAGGGGGGCCACGCAGCCCCCTTCCAAATGTTTTAATTAAAAAAAAAAATAATAATTAGGGGGCAGGCCCTGGGGGATGAGGTCCCCAGGGCCAATAAATTAGAAAAAGAAGGGGGGCCACACAGCTCTCCTTCTTAAAAAAAATTATAATAAAAGGCCATCATCGCGCCAGAGGCCATGCCCCCTCCTTGCAGCACTCTGCAAACGCGCCCCCTGGCGCGTTTGCAGATGGGGAACAAATTCCCCTTGAATACTGGGGGTTCCTGTGGGCCAACTAGCCCACCAGGAACCTCCAGTATGCGCCAGGGGGCTGCGTTGCAGAGAGGTGTTCTGAGGCCACAGCCCTTTTTACACCTCTCTGCAACGCAGCTCTGTGGTGCTTAATGGAGTTAGCTGGTGGGCTAGTTGCACCCCAGGGACCCTCAGGATTCAAGGGGAGTTAATCCCCCAACTTAAAACACGCCATAGGGCACGTTTGCACAACAGTGAATGAAGGGGGCGGGGCCTGAGGTGACATGTGTGCAAACACGCCCTGTGGCGCGTTTTAAGTTGAGGAATTAATACCTCTTCAATTCTGAGGGTCCCTGGGGGCCAACTAGCCCATCAGGTACCTACAGTAAGCACCACGGAGCTGCGTTGCAGAGTGTTGTAAAAAGGGCCGTGACCTCTGAACACCACTCTGCAACGCAGCTCTCTGGCGCATACCGGGGGTACCTGGTGGGCTAGTTTGCTACCAGGGACACTCAGGATTGAGGAGGAATGAATTCTCCAACTTAAAATGTGCCAAAGTGCCTGTTTGAAGACATGTCATCTCAGGCCACGACCCCTTCCTTCACCATTGTGCAAACGCGCCCTGCGGCGAGTTGTAATTTGGGGAATTATTTCGCTTTCAATACTGAGGGTCCCTGAGGGCCAACTAGCCCAACAGGTATCTTCAGTATGCGCCAGGGAGCTGCGTTGCAGACAGGAGTTCAGAGGCCACGCCCCTTTTCACCTCTCTGCAACGTAGCTCTGTGGCGCCTACTGGAGGTACCTAGTGAGCTAGTTTGAACCTAGGGACCCTTAGGATTCAAGGGGACTTAATCTCTCAACTTATAAGGGCCACAGGGCGCGTTTACACAGTGGTGAAGAGAGGGGACGGGGCCTGAGGTGATGTGCGCAAACACGCCCTGTGGTGCGTTTTAAGTTGGGGAAATAATTCCCCTTCAATCCTGAGGGACCCTGGGGGACAACTAGCCCACGAGGGGCTTCCAGTAAGCGCCACTGCGTTGCGTTGCAGAGAGGTGGTGCAGGCCGTGCCCCTTTTTTACACCTCGCTGCAATGGCGCTTACTGGAAGTATCTAGTGGGCTAATTTGTCCCTAGGGACCGTCAGGATTCAAGGGGACTTAATCTCCCAACTTAAAACAGCCACAGGGCGTGTTTACACAGTGGGGAAGGGAGGGGACACGGCCTGAGGTGACGTGTGCAAACACGCCCTATGGCGCGTTTTAAGTGAATCTCTGACAGAATATCTACGGACAGAATATCAACCTACAGCAACATCGACGCTGGAATATCGAAGGCAAGTATATCAACACCCTATCTACAACATGATAAGTACAAAAATATCGAAACTAAAATATCGATGTTAAAAATATCGTAATTAAAAATATCGTTTTTTTCTGCAAAAAAAAACGTTAAATAAAGTAAATAAGTAAATAATACTTCTAAATAAATTAAGCATATTTGAACATATTTAATGTTTTAAATTAATACATAATACATATTTAATAATAAAATATATAATATATACTTACTTAATAACAATATTTATTAATTATTTTAATTAATTATAAATTAATAACAAATACCATAAATTACAAATACATCTACACACATAAAATATTAACATACATAAAAATAATTAATTATATTTAATAAATTTAAAAAATGAAATATACTTTCAATATTTTAAAAGTTAATTAAATACAACATTATCTAAAATAATGCAAAAAATATTAAATGCATAAATAAATAAAAAATACTATTTAAAGTCCCAAAAAAACTACATTAATGAAAACATTGGATAGCGTAGAATGTAAAATTACTGTTCCCACTCCAGAAAATTAAACAGTAGGGAAAGCATTAAATAGCATAGGGGTAAAAATTACTATTCCCACTCCAGAGAGTACAAAAGTAGGGAAAGCGTTGGATAGCGTAGAGGTAAAAATTACTATTCCCACTCCAGAGAGTGCAACAGTAGGTAAAGCGTTGGATAGCGGGTGGGTAATAATTACTATTCCCACTCCAGTGAGTGCAACAGTAGGAAAAGCGTTGGATAGCGTAAGAGTAAAAATTACTACTCCAACTCCAGAGGGTGCAACAGTAGGGAAAGCGTTGGATATCGGGTGGGTAAAAATTAGTATTCCCACTCCAGAGGGTGCAACAGTAGGGAAAGCATTGGATAGCGTAAGGGTAAAAATTACTATTCCAAATCCAGAGGGTGCAACAGTAGGGAAATCGTTGGATAGCGTAGGGGAAAAAAATGCCTATTCCCACTCCCAAGAGTGCAACAGTAGGGAAAATGTTGCATAGCGGGTGGGTAAAAATTAGTATTGCCACTCCAGTAAGTGCAACAGTAGGGAAAGCGTTGGATAGCGTAAGGGTAAAAATTACTATTCCAACTCCAGAGGGTGCAAGAGTAAGAAAGTGTTGGATAGCATAAGGGTAAAAATTACTATTCCAACTCCAGAGGGTGCAACAGTTGGGAGAGCGTTGGATAGCGTAAGGGTAAAAATTACTATTCAAACTCCAAAGGGTGCAACAATAGGGAAAGTATGGATAGCGTAAGGGTAAAAATTACTATTCCAACTCCAGAGGGTGCAACAGTAGGGAAAGTGTTTGATAGCGTAAAGGTAAAAATTACTATTCCAACTCCAAAGGGTGCAACAGTAGGGAAAGAGCTGGATAGCGTAGGGCTAAAAATTACTATTCCAACTCCAGAGGGTGTAACAGTACAGAAAACGTTGGATAGCGTAGGGTAAAAATTACTATTCCAACTCCAGAGGGTGCAACAGTAGGGAAAGCGTTAGATAACGGAGGGGTAAAAATTACTATTCCAACTCCAAAGGGTGCAACAATAGGGAAAGCGTTTGATAGCGTAGAATTTAAATTTCACATACTTATAAATACATTTTATATTTAAAATAATGTATAATTACATTTTTAAATAAATCTACCTCATTTACAAACAATTAATCATTATTAAAAGCAATTACATTTGAATAATTAATTAACAATAAATTATCAACAAATACCAATAAATATTAATTATTAAATATTACTCACCAAATAATAAATATTAAAGAATTAAATAAAGTTCATTACACAAAATATGATTTAAAATTAATTCACAATTAAAAATTATTAAACAATATACCAAATAATACTTTTTTAAGTAAAATATTGATTACCAATTAATTACAAATATTTTCCAATTAATAAGAAATAATTACCAATTAAAAATATTAATTCCAATT
This sequence comes from Lissotriton vulgaris, assembly GCF_964263255.1. Taxonomy (NCBI): domain Eukaryota; kingdom Metazoa; phylum Chordata; class Amphibia; order Caudata; family Salamandridae; genus Lissotriton; species Lissotriton vulgaris. Next base: position 528,772,282 of record NC_141697.1, read on the forward strand.
AACACAATTATTTACCTATTAAAAAATGAATTACCAATGTAAATAATTATTTACCAATTACAAATATGAATTACCAATTAAAAAAAATTGTTAACAATTAAAAACATGAATTACCATTTGAAAAAATAAATTATCAATAAAAATAATTAATTGTCAATGAATAATTAATTTAAAATAAATTATTTATCCATAACATAAATCAATAAATAATTACAATTAAATTACTTACCACCCAATTCCCCTATAAACCCACAACCCACTACAGAAATAGAAACAAAATTAATAAAAAATAATTTATAATTCCTATAAATAATAATTAATTTAGTATATTTAAATTACTTCCCAACCTATTCCCCTATAAACACACAACCCGCTCCAGTACTAAAACATAAAATTTACTTACAAATAACCTTAAATACCAATTAAATAATTAATTTATCAATTAAAAAAATTAATTGCCAATTAATAATTATTTTATCAATTAATATAATTAATTGCCAATTAATTATTAATTAATCAATTAAAATAATTAATTAAAAAATACTTATCCATAAAAATAAAAAAATCATGAATTAATTACAATTAAATTACCTCCCACCCAATTCCCCTATAAACCCACAACCCGCTACAGAAATAAAAACATACATTAATTAAAATAAATTTATAATACCTAAAAAATAATAATTAATTTTGTATATTTAAATTACTTCCCACCCTATTCCCCTATAAACCCACAACCCGCTCCGGTACTAAAATATAAAATTTACTTAAAAAGAACATTATTAATATATAAAAATAATACACATATAATTTTAAAACATTAAAACACTTAACAAAAACATATTACACATACATAATTAAAAGCAAATATCGATATTAGTAACATCGATATATATGCTATTGATATTGCTCACTTCGATAATACTTACATCGATATAAATAAATTTGATATTACTTACCTTAGGGTCGATATTCTGTCCAACGATATTCTTGACATCGAAATTCTGTACCTTCGATATTTGCAACACAATATTTGTGTAGGTCAACAATTAGGACTCGATATTTTGACTGTGTACCGTTTTAAGTTGGGAAAATAATTCCCCTTCAATCCCGAGGACCCCTTGGGGCTAACTAAACCACTAGGTGCTTCCAGTAAGCGCCACTGCGCTGCGTTGCTGAGAGGTGGTCCAGGCCGTGCCTCTTTTTATACCTCTCTGCAATGCAGCTCTGTGGCGCTTACTGGAGGTACCTAGTGGGTTAGTTGGACCCTAGGGACCCTCAGGATTGAAATGAATGTAATCTCCCAACTTAAAACGGCCACTGGACGTGTTTACACAGTGGTGAAGGGAGGGGACGGGGGTCTGATGTGACGTGTGCAAACACACCCTGTGACACGTTTTAAGTTGGGGAAGTAATTCCCCTTCAATCCTGAGGGCCCAAGGGGGCCAACTAGTCCACCAGGTGCTTCCAGTAAGCGCCACTGCGCTGCGTTGCAGAGAGGTGGTCCAGGCCGTTCCCATTTTTACACCTCTCTACAACGCAGATCTGTGGTGCTAACGGGAGATACCTGGTGGGCTAGATGTATCCAAGGGACACTCAGGATTCAAGGGGACTTTATCCACCAAATTAAAATGGCCATAAGACGTGTTTGCACACATCAGCTCAGCCCCCCTTCCCTTCACCAGTGTGCAAATGCTCCCTGTGGCGCGTTTTAAAAGGTCGTTTTAATCTCCCTGCCCTATTATACCCTAGGGGCTTACAGAGGAGGTCATGCTAATAACAGGGGTACCCCAACGCATGGTGTTCCCTAGTGTATGTCGGTGTTTTAACTGTATTCTAAGTGTCTTTTAGCATAGCACTGGCTCTAGGACTGGTTAGTCAGAGTCAGTTACCACCAGTACCCATCTGAAAAAGTTGAGGGTACATCATGATTTTGCGACAAGGCTTCTTTCTGCTCCTCTGTTTTTTCTTTTTGCATGTCTTCCTTCTTCCTGTACTCTTCTTCGTCTTTGAGAACTTCTGTTGCTTCTTTCTGCATTTCTTTTTCTTCTTTCTGTGTGTTTTTTCTTCTCTCTTCACATGTCCTACCTCTGTAAGCATAGTTAGAAACTAGCATTTAAAATACCTTTAAAATTATCTGAAAAAAAACACAGGTTTCAGGCACATTATAGTTACTAATTAGCATTTAAAAAACATTGATATTCACTGAAAAAACCATAGGTTTCAAGCACGCTATAGTTCGGAATTAGCCTTTAAAAAAACCTTAGAAATTCACTGAAAAAACAATAGGTTTCAGGGGCGTTATAGTTAGGTGGACTTTTCGCTCGTACAAAACCATTGAAATTCCCCCGTTATAGTTTGCTCAGCTAACTATAACTCGCACGCCCGCAATGCACTGCTGATAACGTCACATATTACATCACCCATGACATGGTCAGTGACATCACTCATTTCATCACTGATGACATATCAAATGACATCACTGATGACATCATCCTTGTGATAGAGTGGCAGACCTCTTCACACCCTAATATAACCTTTGATACACATGCTCAAAAATAGAAGCTAACTTTTTCAAAACAATGGACATACCAATACCACTTACAACACACCTATTCAATAATTCCAAAATCTGCACACACATCCACTCATTCTCCAACAGTCCTATACAGTCACTCATATATGTAGTCACTCATCATATGTACTTATACACCTATACATCCTGTTAGACAGGTTCACTCATCCATAGAGTTACTGACACACATAGTCACACATGCAAAGTATCAAACATCCATTAAATTGCATGTACAGTGATACACAAACCACCACACTTACTGCTACAGAAACTTACACATACTTACTCTCTTAAGCAATCCCTTATAGAAACACATGCTAATTTATACAGGAACTCTTCCAATCTCACACGCTCACATATACTCACTTACATAGATCAATACTCACATATACTAGTTTAAAACATATGTAGTTACTCATAAAGACACTATTGAGACAGGCATTCACTCACTAACACACCCATACACACACTCATCCACCCATACAGTCCTGCACACATGCTGTCTTCAACACATACAAACAGTGAGTCACTCATTCATGCATCTATGCACTACGCAATACCCACCACGAACCATACAGAGACTCAGACACTCATACTGATACTCAAAAAATAAACTAATAACCTGTATAGACACTCACGTAGCTACTCACTAACACATGCAGCCACTTATACACAAAGTTAGAGACTGATACAGATATTTACATATTTAAACATTACTCACCAACCCATGTAGTCACTAGGATACACTTAATCAGTCAGTTATACAATCAATTTTTCAAAAAAAATCATCCATTTAGACACTTATATACCCATTTATTCTTCCATCGACCTTGAGATATACATATATAAAACATATTTAATTTTCAGAACAACACACATTCACTGGATGATGTCATCAGTGATGTCAACTGAGATGTCATCAGTGATGTCATGAGTAATGTCACTGACCATGTCATGAGTGATGTAATATGTGCCGTCATCAGCAGTGCATTGCGGGTGCGCGAGTTATAGTTAGGGCTCCCGGTTTTATGGTATTTTTTCTTTTTTGCCATTTCCGTCTGTATTTATCCATATTTATTTTTGGGGCTTTTTTTCTGTATTTATCCGCATTTATTTTTGCCACAAGCAAAAGATGACGCTACAGCTAGTATTTTTCCACATTTATTTCAGTCCCCAAAAACACATGTGCAACTGCTTGTACACAGACACAAGAGCCGAGCAAACAACAAACTAAATGGCAACAAACTCAACACACACTGATCACAATGCAAAAGGGACACCACAAGCCAGCAGGCCGCAGAAGCTCATAAAGGATTAGTGGTGAATTAATATGGTGAAATATTAAAGTAATTTCAGTGGTGGATATGAGTCAGTTATTTGGAGAGAGAAGGATAGCGGAGGGATAAAAGGGGGAAGAAAGGTTTGCATTCATATAGCACTTGTTCCCCCTGATGGATGTTGAAGCGCTTTTCTGGCATGTAGCACACCGCTCTGGAACCCATAAAGGATTAGTTTTGAATATTAGTATAGTAAAATATTAAGTAGTTTGAGTAGTGGATATGTTATTCAGTTATTTGGTAGAGAAGGGTGGGTGGGGCCTTGGCGCACTTTACTTTGTTATTTAAAGGTATGGTGTGCCTGCTGTCTGCCTACTCGGGTTCTTTGCTCCTGAATGGGTTGGGAACTTAATATGTATATGCAGTTTCAACTGTACTCAATCTCCCTCCCACACAAAAACTGACAAGTACAGCAATTTCCTCTAAGCAGCACTATTTCTGTATACATATGTGCCCTCTTTGGGAAAGTTCCACCAACCACAATCTGAATCAAGATGGGCAAATTAAACTCACAAATCGCTTTTTCCTGACTTCCAGTGCAATTTGAGTGTTGCGCTTTTGGAATTTCTACAATTGACACCCAGGACATCTAGAATAGGAGCAGTAGGCATCAGAGGAAAATCAATATTTGAATATACTTATAATAGTTTAAATAACCATGCAACTAACACAATTTGAATTTCAAAAGAAATGCATTCCAAGATTCCTGCGGAGAAACGGAACTGAAACCGCTCGTCCACAACTAATCTGGTCTACCTGCTCCAGGGATCCTTGCATGCTTGCGCTATCCATCAAGGCTACCCTACCCCATGATAACAGTGAGGAAAGAGAGGAGGAGCAGCAGTGTGCTGGCAGGTCGGCTAAAATGTACCCAGTTCTGATTTTAATAGCTGATGTGGTAAGTGAAATACATCTCTCCCCACATCCAGGCACATAGGTATAATCAACTGCACACACACACACATCTTAAATGAGAGCTGCACGTGGGCAGCCATTTTTATATTTAGAAGGGATTCTTCAGAAGACCAGCAACGCAAGACCCATGGGAGACTTTGCCCTTTGCCACAATACACAGCCCCATACCGAGACACACATGGAGAATGTCTCATAAACGGTGTTACCTCTACAACTACTTCCCAGCGCGGACACATACTCCCTGACACAGAGGCTCAACTAGAGTCACATTTCGGGGTGGGGGCTACTGGGGGGGCTGATTCTCCTGGCAATTTGCAGAGCGGAGATGCAGGGACGAAGGGGTGAGAAAACACAACAAAGCCTCGTTAGCAAATAAATGGTCTTTAATAAACCTGTGGAGTACTCGGGTGCTGCTGTGTGTGTGCCCGGGGAAACTGCCTCAGCCGGGCGGACACACACGAGGGGGAGGGGGGGAGGGCTGACGCTCTTTGAGCCTAATGGCATTGCACGCCATTAATCTGACCCCTGAGGCCCCAGAAATACACTTGACAAACAGATGCTGAATTCAACTCTGGGATGAAGCAGGGCAGCCCGGCAAAATTTACTAGTATTTTGCCGTTTTTACATATAAATACAGACAAAGAAAACATTGTTTTCTGTCTGTATTTATATGTACAAATCCCTTTAAACTGAAAACCGGGAGCTCTAGTTATAGTTAGCTGAAATAACTATAACGGGGGAATTTCAATAGTTTTGTGCGAGCGAAATGTCCAACTAACTAAAACGCCCCTGAAACCTATGGTTTTTTCAGTGAATTTCTAAGGTTTTTTAAATGCTAATTCCTAACTATAACGTGATAACGTGAGTGAAACATATGGTTTTTTCAGTGAATATATATATATATATATTCCTGCTGGAGACGATGGAGAAATAAACCACCTTGAAATTCAAATTTCTTGCGTAATTGTGGTCTGTACCTGTATATATATATATATATATATATATATATATATATATATATATATATATATATATATATATATAAACCTACTGGCGGTTGCCAGTAGACAGTTATAGTTAGAACCTAGTTTCCATAGGAAAAGCATTTTTTGATTTGCTAATAACTTTAGCGTAGTTTGACGAATATTTCTGAAATTCTCTGAAACAAAAATCATTCCAGGTCAGCTCCTATTCTGAAAGTTTGGGGGTGATTCGTCAAGTGGAGGCTGAGAATAAAGGGGTTCCCAAAACGCATTTTCCCCATGTTAATTTACATAGGAAATTTTGTGATGATCTCCAGCCCGAACTGCTGAACGGAATTACCCCAATTTGGCAGGAAGGTAGACCTCGGTTAAGAAAGTGACCTTTTTTTAAATGGTGTAAATCCGTTCAGTCGTTTTTTGAGAAATTAAAAAAAAAAGAGTGAAATAATAATTTTCCCATAGGAAACTTTGTGCAAGGCTACAGCCGAAACTACTCAATGGAATTACACCGAAGGTAGTGCATGGGTCAGAAAGCAACCTTTTTTTTTTTAATGGTGTAACTCCGTTTAGTAGTTGCTGAGAAATTAGAAAAATAAAAATTTTTGAGCTTCAACGTGATTGGCTGCCAACACTCCAAACCAGGAAGTGTTGGCAGCCATCTTGTGGGTCGGTAGCAGCGAGTCACCTGAAAACGGAGAAACAAAGGTATGAAACAAGGGAAGGGGGCAGGGTAGAAATACCCTGACCTCCTAGGTCTGCTCAGAGGGTCCTAGAAGGACCGCCAGGGCCCAAAAAAAGTATTTAAAAAAAAATCGTCCCAATTCGCGCTGGGATCTCGGGTTCCTGCGTTTTATTTTAATGAGGTCCCTGGGTGGGCTAGGTTATGGGGGCATTTCTTTAAAAAAATAGAGTGGTCTTGCAGGTGTTGCGGGGGCCTCATGTTAGGAGGGGGTTGCGCGACCTCTGTCCTGGAGCCCTCTATGTGTTCAGAACTTTGTCATTGTTTGGTGAATCTATACAAAATTATTCAAACAGTTTGTCTTTTTTAATTATCTTCTTTATTGAAATTTTTGGGGTGAATGGTGTAGGAGGGACTGAGAGAAAAGAGGGTCTCAAAACGTGTTTTCTCCATGCAATTTCGATACGAAAGTTTACAGAAGACTACAGGTGAAACTGCTGAACGGAATTACGCCAAATTTGGCAGGGAGAAAGGTGGTGGTACAGAAAGCATGCTTTTGTTTAAATGGTGTAAATTCGTTCAGTAGTTTTTGTGAAATATCAAATTTATGATATTGATATTTGAGAATTCTGACATCTGATTGGCTGAGAGGTTACAAGCAGGAGATTGCGGCTCATTAGCTGTGAACTGTTGAAACCAGTAAGTGTTGGCAGTCATTTTGTGATTTGGTTAGTCTGTTTGCATCTCTTCATCAACAAGTCATCGGTTCAGTAGTTTTACCTCTGCGAAGCAACACTGGCATCTGTGTCTGTGTGAGATACCCCTTTCACGCTGCCTGTCCTCATATCACCAGGTCGCGGCTATGTCTTTAGAAGCCTGTCCGTCAGCTTGGAGCTCTGTGAGTTGGTCTGTCGGTATGATCCCATACAGGACCCAAAGACTACCGAAACACCACTGCACTGGTGTAAACTCTAAAACACTACCCCCAGCATGATCCCCTACACTACACAAACACCACTGCGGTACCGTGAACCGTAACACACTAGCCCCAACACGACCCCCTAAATTACATAAACACCATTGTGGTATCTTAAATCTTAAAAGACGACTCCCATCACAACCCTTTACAGTACCCAAACACCACTGTCCTACCCTAAACCCTAAATCACTACTCCCAGCGCGACCTCCTGCACTATATAAACACCACTGCACTACTCTAAACCATAAAACAGTTTTTTAGCACGAACCTCCACACACTACACAAACACACTGCACTACACTAAATCCTAAAACAGTACATGCAGTACAACCCGTTGTTCTGACATGGCTTTTGGCTCTATTTCTGAGTGATGATGACTTTAAGCTTGCTAACATCTATAATCTGTATTCTTGCTTTGTGTTGGTCCTTTTAAAGCCTTTCTTCCAGACCTAGAAGTATAAACTAGAGGATAGCTGCTTAATATGATGATAGATCCCTTATTCTTGACTCTAATCCATCTATTGCCTATTGGCTTTGACATAATTATGTGTCCTTTCATCATCCTGCCTATAGTAGAGGGTGGATCCTGTAGTCCTGACTTTATATTACATATTGGTATGGTTTGTGTAGGTACTCTGACAGAGCTAATGGTTATTTCATCCTTCTCAGGCCTACAAGGCCCAGAACTAGAGAGACTCCATTTTGCTTTCTGTCCCTGCAGAGCTGAGATGCTTGCAGGGTAAAGGTAATGTTTATAGTTAAGCCTGTTGTTCGCTAGGGGAAAACCAGCCGAGACTGGTTCTTATCGGAAGAATGTGTTTGTCTCCTGGGCCCAGACGTAACATGCGGATGCGCACTGCTGTTGCGCGAGGGGCCCTGGAGCTGGCACAGGAATTCGGTGGGAGGCAGCCCTCTGTTGGAAATTTCCATGAGGGAAGAGCATTCTATATTAGTGAAGTGCAGAGGCGGAGTCAGTTAGAAAGAGTTTGAGCTGGAAGCAGTTGAGTTGGATTGAAGCAGAGGAGAGGAGTGCAGTTGCAGACAGAGTTGAGTTGGATTGAAGCAGAGGAGAGGAGTGCAGTTGCAGACAGAGTTGAGATGGATTGGAGCAGAAAGAGTTGAGTTGGATTGGAGCAGAGGAGAAGAGACAGAAGATGCTTGGAACAGAGAGAAGACAGACAGACAGTCAGTGAGCTGGAATTGAAGGAAGAAGTCAGAAGCAGTTACTTATCAGGAGGAGTTGTGAACAGCTGGAGTCTGAAGTAATGCCTTTTGGAAGAGACTGAAGTTATATCGTGGATTAATCAGTGGGAGCAGCTGGAGTGAATTGGACATTGGCACGGAGACAATCAGACAGAATGAAGAAGCTAGTGGAGCGAACGGTTAGCAGAGCGGCAGAAACAATTAGACTGAAGTTGGAAGGTGGAGAGAGTTCGTGGGGGAGAGGAATCCAGTGCAGAGTGATCAGCGCAGATGTGTGTCCAAGAGTGCAGGAGAGGATCTAAGACGAGCTAAGGCACAGATGAGAGAGGAGCCCAGATGACAGCTAGAGCAAGACCCCACACTCCTTAGGTGATATTGTTCTTTAATCTTTAAATATTAACCTTGTCCCTATGATATGTCTAATCCTTTTTCTTTCAGCGGTGTGCAGTCTATTTACAGTTCCTGTTAGTTACATGTGGATGTTGTCAGATCTGTGTATGTGTCTATTCCCATTTTATTGTTATTGTAATAAAGATACCTCAGTTCTTAGTGAACCAGCATGTGCCTCGTATTCTTGTTCAATCAGGGTAACCTGTTCTTCTAGTCAGGCATTGTTTTCATGAACGGATGTAATTCCCGGTCAGGTAAGTAGTGACTGAGCAATGAGGGAGAGAGGGGCCCCTTGAGGAGGAGAATAGATTGTACATCATCTAATTTGGTAAACTGTGCTATAATATTGTAGTATCCTATCCCGAGTAGCCAATGAGAGATTCCTTCCAAAGGTATTCATAGGAAAGTGATCATCGTTGGTAAGTGGCGTTAATGAGAACACTAGGGAGGAGACTAGTGTGTAGGTCCGCCGGATTGTGGACCGGGCTGTGAGTGAGAGAACACTAGGGAGGAGACTAGTGTGTAGGTCCACCGGATTGTGGACCGGGCTGTGAGGGAGAGAACACTAGGGAGGAGACTAGTGTGTAGGCACGCAGGATTGCGACTTGCCGAGCGAGCACTGACTGTGGTCAGTGTGTAATGGTAAATAATCCGAACTTCCCCAGGGTAGATTAGTCTGGACCCATGTGGTCGCGAGACTATGAGGTATGAGTGTGGTGTAGGGCATGGACGTCCTTAGTAATCAGTGAGTATTCCTAGTAATCCCTATAGATATAGTGGTGTTTCTGATAATATGAGCTTGTATATTGCGAGTTCCCCATCCTCAGGTAGGTACCCAGGTGCCTGGATATATGGGTCCTGAGGAGGGAGGTGGTTACGTTTCGGCTGGGTTGGTGGTGCTCTGAGGAGCTGATCCTATCTGGTCTGAGAATCCGGCCGTTACACCCGTACAGTACACAAACACCAATGTACTGCCCTAAAGCATAAAACAGTACCATTCTGTCGGCTCACAGGTCTGGTTCTGTGAGCCGTCGTGTCCCTAGCTGTACATGTGCGAGCCAGTCCGTTAGGTCATAGGTGTGTTTCTGCTAGAAGGGCTGTTGGCCCATTGGTGTCCCTTTGCAAGTTAGACTCGAGCTCTCCCTCTGCGAGCCAGCACGCTGCTCTGCATTTGCGAGCCAACAGCCCTTAGCTCTCTCTGTGCGAGCCGAGCCGCCGGGCCGGAGCTCTCCCTCTGTGAGCTTGCCCGGCAGCCCGCAGGTCTTCCTGTGCTAGCCGGATCGCAGCTATCACTCTGCGAACCAAAATTGGGAATGTAAGGCAGCTCTAAAAAGAGCCCTTGTGTTTATTAGTTGGAGCTACATATAAGTGCGGATTCACAGCTTCAATTTATTCAGAAAACCTCGATTTCCCTGATCTGTGAAGAGTACTCCATCACTTCTGTATATATCAGCCATATCAAAACGTATGTTGTTGTTGTAGATGGACTCCATTCTATGGTCTCTGAGGTATGCAGACACAGCTTTGTTGACATTCTTCCTAGATTTTTCAATCTGAGGGCAAAATTGGTTTGACCATTTCCACTTCTGTCTTTGGCATATATTGGAATATACAAAGACAGTCTGAGGGAAAAGCAACATCAGTGTCCTTCATAAGCATTTCCAAACCTACGCCAGTCAATGTGCCTAGGTTATATCCACCACAGTGCACAATCATACGGTCAGGGTGTTGGAGATGGAAACAGGTTTTAACCAAAGGCAACAATTAGTGCCACTTCAATCCTCTCTGTGCAAACCATTTAATGTCCAGATTTTGTAAACCTAGGTCTAAGTCAATACATCTCTGTTCTGCATACCTTTTGCACCGGAAAACATAGCTATGTCCTACGATCCACACTAGCATTTTGAAGGTATGGCTGGGAGGCATGGATAGATGTTTTTTCCTATACAATACAATAACTGATTGGGAGATGGAAAGCATTGTTTTTTAAAAGTAGGATGCACATTTGTTTTGTGGAAAAAGATCTTTGTGATTGGTTAAGAAAAAGCAGTTTAAACATGGAGTACATATCATAGGATAAAATTTGCTCAACTCAATCACACCTGCTACTTGCATTTGGAAGGCACTGTTCGAACAATTGTGAACATTTAAGCTGCACATGCTGTTAAATGTTCGAGAAAATGTTGCAAAAAAATATTGTTAGGTTTAAAAAAAATTATGAACTTTTAACCTGCACGTGTTGTAGAATGTTCTAGAAAGTGTGTTGATAGAATATGTTGCACTTCTGACTTCTATTTGTCCTTGAATATTAAAAAAACTGTTTATATGGAAAATTCAGAATATAACCAATAGAGAGTAGTGTTGCAATCTAAAAGAATCAAAGAACTATTCTAATGTGGTATTTACATGTATTTATGTGTGGAACAACACAATTACAGACACAACAGCACCAGGAAGAGGAACAAGCAGGGAGTGGGGAACGGGGGAGATGGGAACAATGGCACACATGCACAATTAAGCACAGCACAACTACAGATAAACCATGGCCAAAATGAAACACACCAACAAGGAGCACAAGACACACAATCCACCAATATCACACCACTGAACAAGCACAGAAGTGAACACCACACTGCCTGAAAGGGAGAAGGGTGAACAAAACTTCACATGAAGGACATCTCACACACAATGCAGCACACACACATAGGAAGTAGGACACACCAACATCCAACACAATGTTGTCCAAACACAAACATTCGCACAATCGTACACAGGACACAAATGCACTCGCCTGTGGCGGATAAACGTCCAAAAACGTCAGTACAAAACAGGCACATGAGAACGTAGAAGTACAAACCCACAGACCGGATGGGGTGGCAATTCACGAATGGCAGGTAGCCATAGAGTATGTGACACACACATTGGCATACAAATGAAGACACAACACATTTGGAGACAAGTGAAAATGTGGGAACTTTATAAAAAAAAGTGCTTGTCAGTGCGGCCAAGAGTAGTGCCACGATATGCAGACAAATGCAGCAGAATGCTTGAATAAGGAACGTAGGAAAACGCCCATGTTCAACTCAGGGTAATCCATCACCAACACACATCAGTGTCAAGCAGCGTTGGTTGTCCACGCCTCGGACATGAGTCGACGCCACTGCAGCAATGTCCACTGTTGTCTTGGGACATGTGACCAGATGCACAACGTGCAATGACGCGGCGGGATACGTGCAATGTGGGACATCGAGTCGTGGTTGTAGGTACCTTGTCACTCGTCCATGACCGCGAGTGCAGCTGCGTAAGCCACTATCTCTAATGAGTAATGGCTGGCCACAATATTTGATATGTCGTCAACGTAATCCATCAGCTGAACAGGACAGTTTGCTGACTCCAACCACTGTACCCAATGTGCACCAAAGCAGAATCGGGGAGTGGGTCAATTTGCTCACTGCATACTACGACACGTGTAACGTCCCAGGCCCAGTTCTCAACATGCATGCCAAACATCCATGCATGCCATAAACGGGCATCACCATGACACTCCTGATCGTGGGACAACAGGGGGCACACCCACTCATCGTAATCCATGTCGGCTATCCACACGTTGGAGAGGCACACATCCATGCACCACTCGAATAGGCACGTGCGACATTGCAACACCGGTTGAACTCAGGTAACGTCCGCAATGCAGAAGCTCAGCCGGTAAGTGATCCGAAGCACTGCCAAAGGCAGTGAACCCAGGACATGCACCAGACGTGCAAGGTATAGGTGGATGTGAATGGAGTCGACCAAGTGTTTGGGATGACCTGCTAGTGCGTCAGTGGCTCTGCTTGTAGCTGCACTGGCTTGCTGTGTGCCAGTCTTGTGGAAGAAATGGCACAGCTTGGTGCAATGAGCCAGGTCTGTGTGCAATGGGTGCAGGGCAGGGGTGTGGTGGGAGTATGTGTGAAGGCCATTTCACGCACGTTAACTACGACAAAGGACTTTTGTGTGTGGGATGTGTACTCATTATTCTCAAATTGGGTAATGCGTAGTGTGGGAGACGGATGCAAATATTATTGTATCTGTCACTTGCAAGTTCCTTCTCGGAGCAGCAGGTGTGCTAGCGCAAGATAGCTCAGCCAATCAACCTTTCATCCCTACAGTAACTTTTCCAGCTGCATTCATACAGGATGTATACAGAGGTCGGTCGTGGGTGTTGTGAGATGTCTGCGACCCTGATCATCATGGATGAGATGCCCAGCACATGGCATATGGGCTGGTTCACTGTGTGTTACGTTGCCAAACAGCTGCTCATCCCTCCCACGAGCCTCCACACTTTTGTGCGCTGCGCTGTTTTATCCCGTACTCTCCTACGACACACCATTGTAATGCCTATTTGTGCATGTCCTGCGGCATTCCAATCACACCATGACACTGCCCTTTGGAGGTGGTGCATGCCACTTTTCAACATCAACTGCTGCAGCCCTTGTGGCGGCCACACCAGAACACAGTGACACACTTACCACACTTCCTACACATGAACATGTCCGAGACACCCTGTTCCCCTTGCCGGATAGGCACACCCCTGCGCTGACCTGTGTACGCCGGACCAGCACACGCCGCTTGTGCATGCAGGAGGATGTGTGTGTAGCTACATGTCCAGGCTCACTGCCAACACTGAGGTGACATGGTAACGTCAGTTGAAGACAGCACACTGTGATGTTGTAGGGCCCGTGCCCATCATGCTCTACACAATTACCATACGGACACACTTGCTCAGATGCGGGTTCGGGGGGCGTTGGTGGTCCTAGGGTTGTTGCGATGAGTGTGGTGGCCCTCATGGGTATCTGTGTATCATGCTCATTGACTCTATGGCACCTGTGGGTGTTCCGGTGTGGTTCTTGGCTGTGTTTCGTTTCATGCTGCAGGTAGTCATCCTGCTTAACACCAGCAGAAAGCAGGTGTAAAATCCCTGGTACTAAAGCGGCTTATCATCGGAATTTGTTTTGCATCACAGTTTTTGCCTTTCATTGTAAAAGTTGTGATGTGGTTTTTTAATGTACAGAAAAATAAACAAACTTGGCAGTGTATCCTGTCAAGATCCAGCACCTGACCCACTATTACCAATCAATATAAATACAATGAGATTTCTTAATTGATTTTGTGTGTACACTGTAAATGCACCCACTACCACAGTGCAATTCAATACAGGATTTTAGTATTTAGAATACATCGCAAAGGTGCACCTTGTGTGTTTTTGCACGGGTACGCCTACTCTGGATCTCATTATCAGCACTTTAATGCAACTAAAGTTGAGATAAATCTAACACACTATTCAGAAGCTGCTCCAAACTGCAGACATCACCAGTATTCCCGCAATAACTGCCCCAAAATTTAACACTATGGTGGACACCACCAAATAACAGTAATAAGAACAAGAGAGAGTCACACAGCAATTAAGTAACAACCAAAACCTTTTATTGAAATTTAACAAACTCAACACAAAACAACAAGTCGGGTCCATCAATGTCGACGACACAGCCTGGAAAATAAAGCACAAAATAAGGACGTGTGTAATGCGCATATCAAAGGAGTGAGTCACAGAGAAAGAGAGAAGGGAAAAAAAGCCAGAGAGGGAAGGAAAGGAAGGGAATGAGAAAGAGAGAGATAGTGATAGAGATAGAAGGAAAGGAAGGAAGAGAGTGAGAGAGTGAAGAGAGGGAAATGAGAAAGAGAGAGAGAGACACCGCCGCCCCTGCACATCCATGACCAAATAATTACCTGCTGCCACCGGAGTGTCTATCAGTGGGCATTCCACGTGCCTATGAAAGCTCTAGGGCCCAGTCCCACCACCATGGCTTAGTGCACATTATGTGGACCCGCTCCGTGGCACACCAGATCCCACACGTGTCGCTGAGTCATCAATGGTGTAGACCGCATCAGCTTCTAGTGCCGGTAACCCTGTGCAACGCAAGTCAGTGCCACGTGGTGGTAGGCCGCTGACGGCCATACAACTTATGTGTGCAACTAACCCTGTGCAACTCAAGTCTGCGCCACGTGGTGGTATGCCCCTGACGGCCACATCAGCTTTGGTTGGCACTAACCATGTGCAACTGAAGTCCGCGCCACGTGGTAGTAGGCCCCGGACGGCCACATCATCTTATGTTGGCACTAACCCTGTGCCACTCAAGTCCGCGCCACATGGTGGTAGGCCCATGACGGCAATACAGCTCAAGGTGCGACTAACTCTCTGCGCAACTTTTCATCTCTTTATGATTGAGACCCGTGGAGCATCTGCAATCCAATCACCACCGGCAATAAGGATGTGACGTTGTCGATCCATTATATTTGCTTGGTCACATGGCCTGTGACGCATGTGCCGAATGGGTGTGGTGTGTGTGCAAATCTGCCCTCAGGGTGTGGCCGTGACATGTTGACAACTAGACCACTGACCTGCACACCAACAGCGAGTATGCCTGCGACAAGTAGCTATGTGGAGCCAACGACGGAACGTAATCGGAGTGGCGTACAACAGAACAGGCAGGGATAGCCACAATGACTCTGAGGCTTTGGACGTGATTCAGTACATGTCCGGACAAGGAAGTGACTAATGCGTGTGTCTGCATTGTAGTGTTTACGGCACCAGAAACACAATAGGCTATGTAGCATACTGTGACTGGCATCCCATTAGATGAGCATCATTGACATAAGGTGAATCACTGTCTCTACATTCTTCCACATATTCATACATAAATTAGGTAAAACATAACACAGCAGTGCGTCACTGGATGTTTATTGCACATCCAGTGGAGTTTAGCAGCTGAAGCAGTAGAGGGACAGGACAAGCACACTTCACAATATGGGCTTGTGAAGGGCGAACCAGAGTCCATCCGGGGATGACAGGTACCGCAGAACTGGAAGGGTACAGTCCCCAGTGAGGTTGCAGTGTCATTGGTCATTGAAGAGGATATGGCAGGCCTTGTCGCGGACCAGGGTGAGTGCATCAGAGTGTAAAGAGGGATAATGGAAGGTCGTGGGGCCATGTGTGGCACCAAGGATAAACAGCCCAGGTGGCAGAAACGAATGGTAGTGCCTTCTTCTGATCTCAAACCCATCCACGTCCTCGTCCTCATACGTGTGCACTGCCCTACCTGTGGGTTTTTCTGTACCAGCTGCAGGACTGTGTGCCACTGAGACATGAGTGGACAACGATGGATTGTTTTCCCCACTGTGTGACATTGACAAATCAGTGGACGGTGATGGACTGCCTTCCGCACTGTGTGCCACTGACACCTCAGGGGGCGCAGTGCATATGCCTGCCGCACTGTGAGGCACTAACACACCAGGGGGCAGAGATGTGAAGGATGTGGGGGAGCAGCATTCATATACACCATGCCTTGAGGCAGTAATGCCATGATGAGGATCTGAAGGGCATGGTAGATCCCAGCTAAATGTTATGTTCAGCGGTGGGTGCCATCCTTTACGCCTCCATCCACAGCATGTCCTACATGAGCCTCTGCATGTGAGGCAGGTCATGGCATTTAAAAAACCTTTGACATTCACTGAAAAAACCATAGGTTTCAGACACATTTTTGTTATAAATTAGCATTTAAAAAGCCTTTGAAACGCACTGAAAAAAACATAGGTTTCAGACAGGTTATAGTTAGAAATGTTTCTTTTCCATTACTGCTTTTAGAACGAAAATGCATAGAAAGAGGTGAATTGTGGGAGAGGTCAGCATTCTATGTTTGTTAACTTGGGGAAATGAAGTGCTGCCTCACTAAGGCATATTTTTTATATTTTTTCCTTTATAAACATGATATAGACTTCAAGTAACCCTGAAGAAATTACATTTTTTTCCACAACGCGATCATGGCATGGTCCCAAATCATAGCAGCAGTGAAGGGAGTACAGTGTTAGTGCATTTGCCTGGGTCGTGCATCTACTGCCCTCTCCAGAGCATAGTCCATCCATATCTGAACTATGGCCCAATTCTGCATAGTTCAGATATTGATATGGTAGGTGCTGCATCTGTTAAATACCATTACCTGAGGGTAAGATATTCCCCACGTGCCTCCTGTTCTTTTAACACAACAATTAAATAATTGTTTTACTTTTTTTTTTTAAATGTTTCCCTATTTTCTGTTAATGGAAAACTGTGGGGTGTCATCACACAACGTGGAATTCCATTCCCTGCTCTTTTTTCCTTTTGTCTAATGCAATTGTGGTAATTCATGGCATATTGTGGTCATCCCTGGCTTCATGGGGTTAGCATGTGGTATAATGCTATCCTGGCATAATGGTGGTAATATAGGCATTTTGTAGGACATATGTGTCATGATGGGGCCCATCCCTAGTGGATTGCTAGCCCTATCATACTGGTGGTCATTTTAGGCATATCGTGGCATACAAGGTATGAAGGTGGCCACCCATAGTATTGTGTTTGCCCTAGTCTAATGGTGGTGATTCCTGCATAATTCAAAACACCTGAGGCATAACAGTGGAAGTTCTTCTTACCACATACTAGGATTTCACAGTATGATGGCGCCCACACAAGGCATTGAGGTGCCTCCGATATAATGCTGTTCATTCCTGCCTTTTTGTGAGCCACAATGGCATGATAGTGCATTCACCTGGTGTAATGTTGGTCCTGGCATTATGTCGTAATTTGGGGCATATTGTGGGCATCCAAGGCATGATAACACCAATCCCTCTTATTGTGCCTGCCCTGTTGTAATGGTCAAAACTGCTTGTATTCTTCGAGCCCCCATAGCATAATGATTGTCTGATGCAATGTACTGGTAGCTGCAGTGCTTAACTTGTCAAAGAAATAAATGCTGGGCCCTCATCAAGAGCCACTGCAGCTTGCACTACTCATTGCCCCTATACTTGCCACCAGTGACAGAATCAACACATCTACTAAATCAACACACCCTACCAGTATACCAATCCAGACTCTTCTAGACACCAAAGCTACAATAAAGGCTTAGGTAGCAGATATTAGTCATTTTTAATGATCATTGAAATAGTAAACAACAGTTGTCGTTTAATCTCTAATTTAGATAAACAGTACAGACTGTCATAAGTGGCAGTGTTGACAATTAAGTTCCGGTAGAGCCACAGAAACCACCGGCTCAAATGAAGCACTGGCTGGCTTTGAAACCATGGCACCAGTTCTTAACATAATATGGACATCCACCACATGCTCCCCCCCCCCAAACGGCAATGCTGGTCCCCAAATAATGTCATGCTGTGGTCATCCATAGAATGTTAATGCCCATTTCCGATATCGTGCAGGAGATGGCATATGGGTGAGAAGCCTTGGCATAGCATGCACATACATGGTATGCAGATGCCCATCCTTGGTAACGTAAGAAGGGTAACATATGGTGTATTGTGGGCATCCATGTCTTGAGTCTGGATGATACCTACACCTGACATTATGTGAGTCCTGGTATTATGGTGATAATTATTGACATATTGTGGTCATTCAAGGCGCGATAGGACCCTTTCCTCATATAATTGTGAACCTGACATAATAATGCTAAATGCTTACATATTTAGACAGCCACATAATGATGAGGTCCACCCCAAGCTATAGCTAACTCTTGCAAAATGATGCTAATTCTTGCATATTATGAATGGCCATGACATAAGATAGTTCACATCAGGTATGTTGCTGGCCATGGATAAAGGTGGTCATTCTTGGCACAGTTTAAGAATCCATACCATGATGGTGGTGCCCACCCACATATGTCATAGTACTGCCCTAGCAGGATGGTGGTAATACATTGCATATTATGGGCTTCCATGGCATGATGGTGCCATGATAGCGCCAACCCTGTGTATTGTGCTAACCATGGCATAACTGTGGCAATTCACTGCATACTTTGAGCATTCGTGCATAGGGCTGCCCCAGGCATAATGGTGGCTTTCTACATCTATTGAAGGCATCAATGACCTGGTGGTACTCACCCGGGGACACGGATGATGATGGCATAAATGTAGTTTTCTTTAGTGTGGACTTGGTGCAAGGGCATCAGAGCACTTCACAAAAGACCAAGAACTAAATTATCGATGACAATCATCATATAACAACAGCTAACCAACAAAGCAAGCATGTATATCAGGGAAGATAGGTCAACAGTTCTTGTCAACATAGGTTGGGAATATTGGTAAAAGGGATGGAAAAATAGGTCATAGCTTTATCCAAAGGGTCTCTCAACCCTAGAGGGTTTTGAGTGCCTTTTTAAACAAAGACAGAAAATAGGTCATGCTAAGAGCTGGTGGAAGGGAGTTCCAGATTCTTGCTGTAGTGCCGGAAAATGCATTTTCCATACAGCGTTCTTGTGTACATATCAGTAGTTCCAGCAGAAGGGCTTCAACATTTCTCGATCCCCATTGAGCGCTGGAGACTTTCAGTTTTTCTGACAAATTGGAGTTTGTGGTGGGCTTTATGGGTAATGCATGCAGTCTTAAATTGGGTTCTTGCTTCAATGAGAAGCCATGTAGTGTATGAAGGACAGGGGAGATGTGGTTGAATTTCTAGTGCCATGCCTCAAAGTTGGCAGTGGCGTGAAGCACTGCTCTCAGGGGCACTAGATGTGCTTTAGTGAGACATTAAAGGAGGGGGTTTCCATAGTCCGGTCTGGGGAACACTCAAACATGGACTGCAGTTTTCAAGTCCTGCTCAGGAATTAAATGTCTAATACTCCAGAGCATTCTAAGACAGTGTTGGGTCCTTTTGGCCATGGCCGAGATTTGCTTCTGGTTAAAACGATTATCAAGGGAAAAACCTTGTGATTTTGCTTTCTCCACAAAGGATGTTTTACTGTTCTGGGGAGGGAAGGGTTTAAGCCTCTCTTGAACGGGGAGGCTGGATGTTAGGGTGAAATTAGAGAAATCCAGTTTTTATTGGCTTGAGTTTCAAGTGGTAGTTGGCCATCCATGTTTGACACCTGGCCAGGGTGGTGAAAGGTGGAGGAATGTTGTTAGGGGACAAAATCTTCCGATAGATCAGGATGTCATTTGCATGTTGATGGTTCGAGACATAGCTTTAACAAGGTTGGGGAAATGGTCGAGCCCTCTGGAACCATTGGTTATAGGTTAGTTTTTCTAAAGACTGCATTACTTACTTTAACTGTTTGCAATTAGTGACACGGATACCAATCTAAGACTGCTCCAATGATGCCCATTTGTTCCATTAGGATGTAAATTAGAGCATGGTGGTTAACTGTATCAAAGGCAGCCAAGAGGTTGAAAAGCACAAGTAAACAGGAACTACCTGAGTCAAGAAAGTGGAGAGAGCTATAGCCAATTTGAAGAAGGGCTTTTTCTATGCTGCAACCTTATCTGAATCCAGTTTGGAAGGCATAGAGCAGGTTGTTTGTCTGGATTTGGAGGGACAGTTGTGAAGCTACACAGCTTTAACACATTCCCTTAGAAGGGGACAATTGGAACCACACAGAAGTTATTCAGGTTGTCAGTGCCAATTGTGAATTTCTTCAAAATTTGGGCAACCTGGCAAATTTTCAAACTGTTGGGGTGAACACCTTGCTTCAGTGATAAGATCACCAAGGAAGTAAAATATGTTCGTAGCAGCTTTGCTATTGCCTAGCTCATTGAGCTAGGTAACACATCAGAGAGTTATAGTTTTTAAAAGTTCTGACTCCGAGGGCAAGTTAAAGTGCAACCAGGTCCAGTGGGCTTTGTGGTTGAGTATGGAGCCACTTAGGTTGTCTAACTCTACTTAGAGCTGGAAATATGGTGCCTCTCATTGGTGTAAAATTTATTTTTTTAGATTGTGCAGAAGGGCTGAGGGTGCAGTCTGAACCTGTAAGGTTTGTTTCACCTGATTTATATCTACTAGTTAAAATCCATTTCTTGTGAGTTTGGGTAACCTCTGGGATAGTTCAGTTCTGTGTAAAGGATGGGATGGGTTATGGTGCAGGACTCCCTTCATTATACCATGATCAGAACCCCCTATAATGTTGCTACACCACTGGCTACCCTAGGCATTTTGGTGAATGACCAACTTACTCAAGAAGAATCTTCTGTGCGAGTTAAAAAGGCCCTTAGTAGCGCTGCTATTGTTCCTCCTTATCATGTGCAAAGTTAGTAATTAATGCACTTGTAATAAGGTGGATGGGATGTTCATTGTGTTTGAAACCCATCTGCCAAACTCTAAATCACACCATAAGTGACTACCCAGAATTGGAGGATATTGAAATGAGCCCAGGAATCAAACCTGGCTCCCCAGTTTTCAGTAGCCTCATGTGAGCAAACAAAGATCAAAATTAGATCTTTTGTTTTATCACCACTCATCACCAGTGCAATTAGTTTTATATGTTATTTTTGCCTTTTTGCATAGCAACCTTGGCCCAAAGGCATTAGCGTATTTTACAAGAGAAATAGATTATATT
The DNA here is from genome assembly GCF_964263255.1 of Lissotriton vulgaris. Taxonomy (NCBI): domain Eukaryota; kingdom Metazoa; phylum Chordata; class Amphibia; order Caudata; family Salamandridae; genus Lissotriton; species Lissotriton vulgaris. Next base: position 528,793,750 of record NC_141697.1, read on the forward strand.
ATAAATTTTTAGGTCTCACCTACCAGATAACGCAAAGTGTCTGGTTGCAAAAGACCAATTGTGAACTTACAGTGAGCTTATAGCCTGCCCACTGCTTACCATTGATTGGCTTTATTGTCACTCTAATGTGCTTGCTTCTTATTCCAGGGCTTGCCTTCCCCTTCTTGCATTTGTCCCTCCTCTTGAACATGCCCTCTTTACGATCCTTTTGATTTGCTGACTTTTCTCCTTCCACTTCTCACATTTAGGAGACAGTTATTTATTGTTTATTCATTGTCCTCCACTGCTCCCCCCTCAAGTTCCTGCTCCCCCGGCGCTGTGTTGCTTCCCAACCCACTCAATGTGACTGCAAAAGTCTAGCAACAGGATTATTTTTGCTGGAGTATGGTTGAAGAGCAGAAATGTAGGGTTGTTTTTGCTTTATCCCCTGTATTCCACATATTGCCTGAAAGCACACACTTTGGAACTATGGTGCAGGGAGAAGAGCCATCTGCTGCATTCAGCTGGTCTCTGAGGCAGAAGGTGTACTTAGCAATATGTTTCTCCTGGAAGCCCAAAAGTCTGCTCCCAGTGCTATTGCAGAAAACTAAATGGATTATCCCTTGGAAAGTATATTAGATATTGGCAAAGGTTTCCCTTCATTTTCTGACCCAACCTTATCCTTTTTAACCTCTATTCAGAGTTTCCTGAGTGAAAGTTACTTGAAAAGTAAACCATGCCATTTATAAAGGTTGAACACATTGAATGCAATGTACAGTACTGGGAAACCAAAAGATATATTTGATTTTTGCTCAGAATTTTGAAATGTTTTTTTTCCATCTACATTTTTAAATAGTACTTTAGGTACAAAGCAAATCTAATATCTCGGTACCCGAATTACATGAGTGAGGCCTGGGAAACAACCTTTACAACGCAGTCATCACATCGCACTACATTTACAATGCAGTCATTATATCTCAAAATCCTTCACAACGCATGTCACTACAATGCAACCCTTACATTGCATGTCACTACAATGCATGACACTACAACGCAGGCATTACATTGCATGTCATTACAATGCATACCATTACAACGCATATTACCCCTACACTATCCAATACTTACCCTACTGTTGCACCCCCTGGTGTTAGAATAGTAATTTTTACCTTTACACTATCCAACACTTACCCTACTGTTGCACCCCCTGGAGTTAGAATGGTAATTTTTCACCCCTACACTATCCATCACTTACCTTAAATGCATTGCAGTGGTATGTGTTGTAATGGTATGCGTTGTAAAGGTATAATGCGATGTAATGGAATGCGTTGTAAATGTAGTTTAAAAAAATGTGTTGTAATAGCATGTGCTGTAAATGTATGCGTTATAAGGGATGTTACGGTGTAAAAACTACGTTGTATAGGCATGCGTTGTAAATGTATGTGTTGTAACGTCATACATTTGTGAGGCCTATTGTATTTACAAATGCTTTTTTTAATTGTTTAGGCACGGGGAGATTGAGGGTCTAATTTCGAGTTTGGTGGATTGCTATCCCATCTACCTTATTACAAGTGCATTAATTCTGTCTGCCTTACTACAAGTGCAATAATGCATAATAAGGCAGACGGATAACTATCACGTTCGTCACAGAGTAACCCATCTGCCAAACTCTAAATCAGACCCTAAGTGATTTGTCCAGAATTGGAGGATATTGACCAGAGAGCGAGATTTGATTCTGGCTCCCTAGTTCATCAGCTTTAGCCACTAGGCCACATCTTCTTACCAAATATGCCACCTCCCATACTTCTGCTTATGAGCCGCCCTCACACAACTTGAAGCCAGCTTATTCCATGTTTAGATTTTTACCAATGCCTTTCTTCACGGATACAGGATGCAAGTGAACTCGTACCCAATCTCAGGTAACTTCTGTTGCTGTTGAAGGCCTCAGTTTACATCCTGGTGCGCTTCTAATAAGTCATACGGTATTACTTCTGAAAAGTTTTTCATGATAAGAACCTCAGCACAGGAAACGCGGCTGCCATGTTCCAAGCTGCCTCGGAGTAGCTTGACAAGACCACGTCTTTCGAAAAAGGCATTATTTGAAAATAGCTTAAATATGATGGCGTATATTCTGGGATTCAACAAAATATCTCCGCTAACACCCTGCATCTTTAATCATAGAGAAATTAGTAAAACATTAACAAACATGTCAATAGACCCGATTCAGGCGGGAGACTACCGATTTTTCAAACCAAACATTACTTTAGCTGTCTCTCGCCAGAAATTGCATTTTCTACAATAGAAGTCAATGGGGAATTTTCATTCTCCCGATTTTTGATTTTAAATATCCCACGTCCCTGTCCTAAAATGTTGGCATGTATGCATTAAGGAGATGTTGGTAAATGAACAATCGTAAAGAGGAAAAACATCCCTACTTATGGTTACAAATGCAAAGAGAAAGTCTTAAAAAGCATAGGGTGTTGGCAAGTATGTGATGCTTAGAAGAGACAAACAATCTCACACACGGTTCGCCTTCCCCATTAGAGAATCCCTTTGAGCCTAAGCCTTTCCTCAGCCCGTTGTGCGAGAAGAGAGCGGGGCAAAGCTGAGGTAAGACATCTTAATTGCATCACACTGTTCCTAAAAATACAAACAGTCATGCAGCTTAATGAGGCACCCTGCCGAAGGCGGGACAGGAGATGACAGGGCATCAAAAATTGACCCTTCGTTCTTTGTCAGTCAGCAAGAAGCTGCCCCCCACTCTCCCCCTTCCTTCCCCCCTGCAGGCCTCAACGAATAGCACGGTTGGGGCTAGGTGGTCTCAGATAAAGACCTTTCCTTTTTATGTCGGACTACTTAGTGCTTCCGGGTATTTCAGGCTCGCGGCTAGGCAACAACATCTAGACCGAAATTCTCCTCTCTGTTCACACACTGATCTCGTGCCTAATCCCCGCTGCCCCCCCCCCCCCCCCCCCCCCCCCCGGGCTGCCAGTGACTCGCCCGGGAGTTCACTGTGTAAAAGGCGTCATGACAGAAGAGTGAAACGAGAAGTACTCGTCCCACCCCCCCACCCCCCTTCACCCTCTTTCTCCCTCAGGGACACACACATTCCACTTTAACTGATGTAATCCCATAGAAATGAAAATGCCGCTTTTAGAGCTGGGAAAGCCATTTGCACTTGTAAACCTGTGGAAAACGGGGCTGAAGCTGTGTCTATGGCCTAATATTTATATACGTATTTTCGCAATTATGGTTCAGCTGGTGCCTCAAAGGAACGCAGTACCGTGACTGATGCAACGCGAATAAAGTATAACAATCACGCCAACCCAGCTGCACGAGTCAAGTGAAGACTGGTTTATTTCAGATTTTTCTTCCATTCCTTAGAAAACTCTTGGAATTTATTGTATAATAAAATGGTGTAGCCCAGCATACCCCTGATGAGACCCAAAGGCTCGTCTGAGTGGTCGGTAAAGCTCTACACATCACATCTGTGGTGCAATCTCACAGACGGAAATAAACAACCTACAAGACAGTACGTATTCCCTGGAGTTGCGCGTGGGTGCACAGAGCCGTGAAGGTGACACTTGCAATATGAAGTGGCTGTGGACGGTATACAACGTTTACAACGAAGTTTTTACCACGCACTACCACTACAACGCAGGCATTACCACGCATACCATTACAACGCATTGCGCTGGGGGCGCTCTAGGATAGGGAATAAGTATAATTTTATATCCAACACCTTCCCTAGTGTCCACGGGGACTGGAGTTGGAATATAAAATTATACTTACCACTATCCAGCACCTCTAAGCGCTATGCGTTGTAACGGTATGCGTTGTAAATACCACGTTGTAATGGTATGCGTGGTAAAAGTTTGTGTTGTAACGTCATACATCCCTGTGGACATTACAATTGCATCAGATAACACAAACCATCCCATAGAACACAGTATACAGAATTCACAGGTACAACACGGATCCGATTTTCCTTCAGATGGCAAGCATCGGAGTTGGTAAAGACCCCTGGCTTCACACATACAATTCCACAACGAAATATTACATACACTCTGAAAATCTCCCACTGACAATAATATTCAAACAAAATACAGACTCCGGTCTCTGACAGACTCCTGAAAACCTGGGCATGAAGGTGCTCGAATCCGGCAGTGTTACCAGGCCATACCAATGGCAATACAGCACCATACCAATCTCTGTTAGGATATGATAAAATATAACTTAACATAATTTAACATTAACATAAAACAAATATGACATTGCTGGGAGAGTGTGAGCTTACGGTGTGACCAATGTGGGAAGCACTGGGTGTTGAGTGTGAGGAACAGAGGGGCGCTCCAGTTCTTTCACAGAAAACTTGTAACTCTAGCTACGCATGCAATAAAGCAGATACATTCAAGATGGATAGAGAAGTGCTTGCAGCAGTGCTTAATTTGTAAAACACATAAGTGCCAGGGCTCTTGTCAGGAGGCCACTTCAGATTGCACCACACTTTCCCACTGCCATGCTGTCAGTGATTGTAACAACACAACTACTAGCCATCACACTACCACAAGTGTGACAATTCGGACTGTTCCAGGCACCCAACGCTATAAAAATGGTTTTGGTGGCAAGTAATAGTCATTTTCAATGTATATTGAATAAAAAACAATAACTGTGTTTGTGCTCATCTCTAAATTATCCGGACAGCGCCACCTTGTGGCAGAATGTCACAAGTGCTGGTGTTGACAATTAAGTGCTGAGCACGGGACACCACAGGCTCAAATTAAGCACTGGTTTACAGATACCATCTTGTGGAGATTGGGTCTGTTTTCTCTTGGTTGTCAAGGTGTGGTTTACTTAGCGTAGTCCATTGCTTGAAATGAAAATATAAAGGTGTGGGCCCTCACTTTCCCATAGTACCTATTAGCTACCGAGAAGTGTAGGTACTCTCCTATTAAAAGGTTTGCACTCCTCCCAAGAGGTGCAGGTGCTCTCCCTTTCAAATTAGAGATGCAGGACAAAGTGCCTATGAGTACCTGCCCAAGACGGAGGTCCTCATCCTGGGCTCCTCACCCTCCGCCTGGGACGACTCCTGGTGGCCTCCCGCCCTGGGCACCGCACCCAAACCGACAGACCATGCACGAAACCTGGGCTTCACCCTGGAATCCTCCCTCTCCATGACCAGGCAAGTCAACAGCGTCTCCTCGGCGTGCTTCAACATCCTACGCATGCTACGGAAGATCTTCTGGTGGATCCCCACAGAGACCAGGAAGACCGTCACCCAGGCCCTCGTCACCAGCCGACTGGACTACGGCAACGCCCTCTACGCCGGGACCACCGTCAAGCTCCAGAAGAGACTCCAGCGGATCCAAAACGCCTCAGCCAGACTCATCCTCGACATCCCACGTTCCAGCCACATCTCCGGACATCTGAGAGACCTTCACTGGCTCCCCGTCAACAAAAGAATCACCTTCCGCCTCCTCACCCACGCACACAAAGCCCTACACGACCAAGGCCCGAGCTACCTCAACAGCCGAGTCAACTTCTACGCTCCCAAACGCCACCTCCGATCAGCCAACCACGCCCTCGCCGCCGTCCCCCGCATCCGAAGAGCGACCACAGGAGGAAGGTCCTTCTCCTACCTGGCCGCCAAGACCTGGAACTCCCTCCCGTCCGACCTGCGCCTGACCCAAGACCACCTCTCCTTCAGGAAGAAGCTGAAGACCTGGCTGTTCGAGCAGTAGCGGCACCCCCCCCCCCCCAGCGCCTGAGACCCTACGGGTATGTAGCGCGCTTTATAAGTGTATCTGATTGATTGATTGATTGATTTCGAGCACTGCTGTAGTCTATAAGAGAGGTCTATTTGTGAAGCCTTCGGTGTGAACAGAAGCTCCAATTGTGTTTTAGCAAACCTGCGGGCACCAGGTAGCTGCAATTACATGTGAAGTGAGACAAAACGGGCCAGATAGAGATGAACTTGCAGATGTGGCCCATTAACTCTCTATCTAACCCGTACATGAGCAGCTCATCTTGGGTCCAGCCAGGTCTTCGTTCTTCTGTGAAATTCAAGGTGGTTATAGATGATCGGTATTCGGCATGAACGTGAGTGTGGCCACCTAAGCTGAGAATATTTTTTGCCAATGAGAGGCGTTCTGAAGAAGCAAATTGTTAGAAGAGGTGACGGACTGGACTGGCATGTCTATGTTCTGGAGAATTTCTGAGGTATAGTTGCAGGAAGGTTGGTCCAACACAATGAATGACCCAGTGGGCAAAGCAGAAAGCCATGAATGAAATGCTTCTGGTCCCACACAGTCAGTGGATGGGGACTGCAGGGTTGTGATCAAGCATGCACATTGTACTAAATTAATCTTGCTCTGTTGATCCTTGCCATAAAGCTGTGCATTTCTTAAGAATCCTACGTGGGCCAGCAACATGTTTTTGCCACCCTACTGTGGGGCCATCGGGGTTCCATAAGTGAACATTAGTTCTGAACAGCACCCGATTAGTTCCTTACTCCACTGGTCTGCATTCATGCGTTTAGAACTACTCAGCCCCATCCCTTCTGCCCTGACACAGAAACTTTTTCCCAATACACCCTCCTCACATAGCTGGTGGAGGAGTCCCGGAGATCATTGCAAGAGGTGGTCCTAAGTCCCCTTTTTAAGACACCACCATGGGGCAGATCAAAAATGTATGTAGGATGGATCAGGCATCTATGCAACTCTCAGGTGATGTCAGAGTCAGCAACACCCGATGAGAGGATGGCACTGGCACCCTAGTAATCCAGCATCTGCCCCATGGTAGGTCATAACATTTTCTAAAGCACAACATTTGGCATATGTATGGCCTCTTAGTGACAGAAATTAACCAGTCTTACGGTGCAGTGGTGGCCAACAGATGGGCATAACTGTGGATATAAAATGATCTTGAATGACCTTTGGAATGAGATATAAAGGACAAGGCTCATTATCTGGACCATGACTTTCGATTTTGAGGTACATATAGGAGGTAAGCATCCTAGGAGTGGAAGTTGCATCATGCTAGTGGCAATAGAATATTTCAGACAGGAAAGGTTGGTCCCGTTTAATAATAGCTTCTAGGGATATGATCAGATTTTTAGAGTCTCATTTGTAGTTGTGTGTCCAACTTTTTCATCCTTTTAAGGTATACATAATATAAGCTGTGAGACTCAGATTGCGGTATGTGCTGGTAGATTAGTCCAGTCATGAGAAAATCTAGTCTGTAATGGCTGTTAACACTGAATGGAAGACGAGGAAGAGAGATATATTTATCATGTTTTTTAGGTAGCAGCCTCCACACACCACAGCTGCCTGGTTTGCTAAAGACATCTTGGGGACATTCAGAAAGTTGACCTAGGAATGCATTCTGTCCAGTGCTTGCCATTGGCTTTGTGGTTTGTAACTCATGTTTTCTTGCTTTCCATTTGCCGGCTTTATTTGTTTTATGCTGTCCAGCTTGGGTTTGGACCTTCCCTTGCCCAATATCTTATTTACAGTATCCTTCCGAGTGCTCCCTTTCTGTGAACAGACCTGTAAATCTTGTTCTTATCTCATTACATTTACTGTGTATTCAAAGACCGAGGTCAAATGCCAGGCACGGTCTTCGGGAAGGGGGTGGAGGGGGCGCTTGTTTACTTTTCTTTCTCTGACTTCAAAGTGAGAGGATTTATGTGACAATCTTGCTGGATACTGAGGGCAGGATAGAGTGTTTTGCTAGCGCACAACAACATAAATGAACTGTGTAAGTATTTCACAATAATTCAGAATTAGGGACACAAATGAAGCACATTTTTTGTTATTTCTGAAGTGTGTTGGAAAAAATTACTTTAACCCGTTGCATGCTCGTGACGGAACCGCTCCGTCACGAGCCTCGGGTGGGCTGTGCTGGTGACGGAATGGTTCCGTCACGGCCAGCTCACCGCGCCTGCGCTGCGCTGATTTCGCGCCTGCGCGGCGCGTTCTATTAAGCGGACGGGGCCGTGACGGAACCCTTCCGTCACAAGCACAGCCCCCCCGAGGCTCGTGAAGGAGCGGTTCCATCACAAGTACGGGAGCGCCACGCGCCCCCCCTCCCCTTAGCGCTGCGGGGGAATAGCCGCCGCAGCTAAGGGGTTATTATGTTCAAAACAAATCATTTGCCTCATCGTCATTGAGTTAGTTGTCTGCTTTGTATTATATAGGGTACACCTCTTCAGGAGATTTGGTCTTATCTTGGTCTTTCTGTACTTTTCTATGATTGTGTTTAGATTGGGCTACATTGATTTGTTTCTAAATTTATAATTAGACCCTAATAAACTCAGATTAAGTTGTTGAGTGGATCACTGTGTGGCCACATTGGTTGCACTGGAAGGAGATGTTAACAAGTGATAGTTTTCTCCCTCTACTTCTCATGCTGCTAGAAAAATTGCCCCTTTGGAGATTAATGTGTGAATGGGCCCAAGCTCCAACAGCTCAACTGGGCTTTCTTGAAAAACTGATTTATAGGGACGTTTTAATTAAATCAGTGGACATCTATTCTAAAGAAAACCATTTCTTGGGACAAATTAAGAGAAACACACAGTCAAGAAATCTGCATGCCTTGCTCGTCATTTCTTGCTCTGACTTGATCCTGTCCAGCATTAGTACGTTATAAACAGCAGAGGTTTCTTCACTTGGGCGGGGGACCGTCTCCCCTGCCCCTCGCCCACTGAGAGCTGCGCAGGAAGAAAAATGGCAATGAAATGATTTCAATGCCTTTTATTTTTTACCTTTGTGCGTGATGCATCAGCCAGCCTGCCCCGAGCCAAGAGACATATGGGGCATGTCCTCTGCAGCTGATTGGCAACAGAGGACAGGAGTAGTGGCTGGCTGGATGCTCCAAAGTGCGCATGTCACTTTGGCCGACTGTCTTGAGCCGGCTAAATTGGCATGCACTCTCTGAAGCTCTCCACCCAGCTGCCTTAAGACCAACCTTGGTGGAAACCAAGCACAGGCCAACAGGGCCTGAAGGAGCATCCTGCCAGCTCCATCCACCCCTGGCGCTGCTCTCACAGCATGAGAGCAGCACCAGGATTGGTTAAGGGAGTTGTCTGGGCCCATGCTGCAGAAAAGAAGAAGATCAGGAACGGAGCAAGGAGTGCAGCCAGGTAAGTGGCTTATTTCCTTTTTTTTTTTTTATGATGTACTTTCAGAAGCGGTTTGCCAGCTTCACCACTCCACATAGCTGGCAGCCGCCACTGGTTTTTAAACAAGAACCAAAAATAAAACAATTAAACCAGAATTTAAATGGTAGAACGATTCACCCTAAAAAACAAAATCCTTAAAAGTAATCGGTTTGAGGGGTGGAGAGCATGGGTTTATTGCACCCCCAATCCTTCCGCATGTAAAAAACACACAGTGTGCTTTCTGAAGGGATAATAGACACCTGGATAAAAAAACTTCCAGCTCATTTTACACATGCCCTATGGTTAGATATTTTAGCAATTATTTACTGCCTCACCAAACTCTCGACCCAACGCACAGCAGAAGTTTCAATAATGTACCAAGTTTATATGCGCATTTACAGAAAATGTTGGAAATACCCGTTAGGAGACATTCCAGGTGTGGGTGTATGTTTGTCTGCGGGCTCTCTGCAGTCTACACTTTGAAACTTTCATTTCCACTAAATAATTTGTTTAACATGTAGTCCGTGGCACCCAATGAAAGCCACCGAAAAACTTTACGAGTCACGCAATGTTATTTAACGGACTCTGTCACCGCGTAGTTATGAGAAAGAAACCCTTGCTGATATTACCAGCTTGCATGTGGGGCTGGGGAGGAGTTTTGAGAGAAAGGTGGGGTCCTTGGGAGTGATTTAGGGGCAAAACAGACTCAGCCCAGTGGGCTGGCTGTGGGCACTAATGCTATTGTGGTAAATTGAAAGTCCTTTGAGCCAGGTGTATAAAATCGGTTGTATTTATTAAAGCTTAGTTCCAGGTTAAGTTCATTAGAAGAAGTTAGGTAGATGGAAATTAACACCCACCAGGAGCGACCTCCCTGTCGCTCAGCCTGCCTGTCATCAACTGACAGTCTACACTCAAGCCAGGCACCCAAACATTCCATGAGGTCATCAGACATTCTAACACTCATACTAGCTGAGCAACAGGGAAGACACAGCCAGAGCAAGCAAACACGTAAGTCAATTACAACAGCTATGTAGGGAAAACGGCCCTCACAAATAAATTATATAGCGGGAAAAGGAAACACCTTGAGATGGATTGAGGTGGTTCTCCATCAGTAACACTTTAAAAGAAAATTCGGTCATATGGGCAATTGTAACAACACAATCTTCCAAAGAAACCGGTTAAAATACAGTCATTAAGCTTGTTCTGAAAAAAAAAAAACTGTCATTACAGACAGTTCAAATAATCTAGCGACCCATTTGGCTTGCGTTCCTTTTGTTTTCCTACCCAGCTCCTTTTAAGTACATTTTCATTCATATAATACTAGGAATAGATAAGATGGAAAAATTAAATGTTACACAGTTCCATCAATCTCAAAACGTAAACAGTTTGTCATTATTCCAAATCTTGGAAAATTATAAAGGGGTTCTGCCCAAATTACCCTACCATACCTGGGCAAGGAGCATCACAAGGATGAGGAAGTAGAGAAGAAAGGTACTGAGGAATCAATTCAACATTTATTTTTACAACAAGATATATTCAATTATCCTGTTTTTTAACAGTTATTTGTATCAAAATCAAATGTAAACAATTTTTTTTAAGGACATTAATGGAGACGGAGCTGTCTATATTGATGTACTCCTGACCACTCCTTGTTCGTGAATCGGGAACAGAAAAAAAACGCACTTCAGGCTGCAAACATCCACGTAGTGGTCAGGAGTACATCGATATAGACAGCTCCGTCTCCATTAATTGGGCGAGCGTGTGGACACTTGGAAGTGAGAGCGGATGCCCTCATTTAATTGAGGGCCCGCTGTGTGTGCACTAGACAAGGAAGCTTTCACTTTCTCCAGGAGTAGTTACCCTGTGTGGATTATATCCTTTTTGCAAGGACCCTTGTCCTGATGAAGCCAAAAGAGACAACTGGCGGAAACGCGACCGCGACTGCGTCGACACCTTTGTGATAAGGAGTCCCCATATATTTGTATTTTGTGTTTGATTTCTGGCGCCCTGATTAATATATATTTGTTTGTTAAGGAGAATTTACAACCCAGGCGCTGTGAGGACTTCCTCTGTTGTGATATATCACTCTAAATTAGGAGTGGGTATTGTAAAAATTTAGTTTTTTCCTTTCTTCTTTGTAGGGTACACTTTGTAGGGTATATATTGTATATGTAGGTTGTATATATAGTGAATTTTTGTAATATTCCGATTACCTTGTTGTTTTGTACCACCTTGTCTTGTGACAAGTATACATGTCCTTAAAAAATGTGTTTAAATTTGATTTTGATACAAATAACTGTTAAAAAACAGGATAATTAAATATATCTTGATGTAAAAATAAATGTTGAATTGATTCCTCAGTACCTTTATTCCAAATCAGGCAGATTTTACAGGCTTAGACAACATAATTCATGTTGTTAAAATCTAGTTCATAAAGCAGCTTATGCCTTAGGTTAAATCAATCTTACCTGCTCAGGTCTCAGACAGCCAATATATATTGCAATGTAATCATAAAAAAAGATCTTCATAGATCATAAAATGGCTCTAGTTACAATTAGTTTAATAAACTAAATAGAAGTATTGGCTTCTGTTTTGAGTAACAAATGTAGGATCCAAATGGAAAAAGACCCCACCTTGCTTCACGGATCCTAATGTACGAAAGTTTTAAAAAAGACAAAGGAAACCGTTGGTGGGATAAGCAGATAGACTCGTTGCTGGGTAGGGATAGTAAAAACTGCAGCTCAATCCAATAATTCAGGCCATTACTTAAGACAAAATGTCCACCTTCATGCATGCGTCCCTAGGAGCTGTCCAGTGGACTTTGTATCTCTATACCAGCTACCTTCTCCTGTGAACATGAGAAAGGATCCTGTGAGAACCCTGAAAGGGATGAAAAGTATAAACCTCACCCTAAGCTTACTTTCGAACATCCCTAAGAAAGGCTGCATACCCTTGTTTTTCAGTTGCTTTAACTGCTCCTTCGATAGTGAGGATTAATCTGCCCATCAGACCGTGTTAACCATGATGTTTCTCCTTACAGAAGTTGTTTTAAAGAGCATTAACTATTACCTTTTGTTTTCTTCCAAGAATTCGGAATGTGTCAGATCATCAAGGATGGAGGGTGACAAGTTAGAGCACAATCGGTAATGGGAGTGTTCCACTTTGATAGTACTTAATCACTCCCACTATTGGGTCCAAGTCAGTTGTGAGCTGGAAGAGTTCTGTTGTTAGCCCTACCCTAGTAGAGTGCCCTGGCAAAGAGGGGTTTGGAGTGGAGTGATGTGGAGTGGAGTTGCATGGTGTGGTGTGAATTAGAGCAGCATAGAGTAAAGTGGCATAGAGTAAATGGTCTGGTGAGGAGTAGAGTGGAGTGGGGTAAAGCAGATTGGCATAAAGTAGAATGAAGTGTCATTGAGCATAGTGAAGTGATGTAAAGTAGAGGGAAGAGTTGTCGTTAGCCTTATCCTCAAACACATGAAGCTAAACTCCGGTCTATGGGCCTTATTACGATGTGGGTGGTCTTCCTTCTGGCCCACCACCGCCCCGCCGACCAGAGGACGGCCAAGCCCATAGTGCGCCTGCCAGATTATGAGTGTAATTCATGGTGGGCGGGTGGTGCTATGGTGGTCTCACGGCGGTGGTCTGTTAGGCTCATAGAAGAGCCTTAACAGCAGACTGCAGTCGTGACAGTGTCAGCAGCCCGTTCCTGCATGGCGTGGTATGCACCATTCAGTGTATGCCATACCATGCAGGAACGGGTATGCAATTCCAGGGCGTCACAACATGTGCCCCCCTGCATGCACCCCCTATTAGGGCCCCCTTACTTCCATGTCCACCATCCTATTCATGGTGGACTCACTGCCATTAAAAGGGCGATGGAAATGAAAGTTTCACTATGCTTGGCGGTGGTGCAGCGACACCGCCTGCATATTCCTGCCCATTTCCTGACCACCAGCACAGCAGGTCCTTTGATCCTAGTGGAGCTGGCAGTCTTGTGGCCGTACAACCACCTCACTCATACTACAGTGGGCGAACCACCAGTGTTGCGGTGGTCGGGCTGCCACCACTAGTACGGTGGTCCTGTAGACCACCGTACCTATAATATGGCCCTTAGTCTGGGTTATGTTCATTCCACTTGCTGGGTGTGAGGGCTTTTTTTATAATAGACCTTTGTCCTGGTATTGCTTCTGTAGACCAGTAAGGACATTGTACCTAATTGTCAGATTAGTTCACCGGGGCCTAGGAAAGTTTGGGACAAACGGGGAATCATTGCAATAAGTATTGTATATTGTTCCTGGAGATTCATAACCAAAAATACTATCATGAATTCACTGAAGGATGAGGGTACCCTTTTCAGGCTTTGACTTTAGTCAAAGCTTGGAGGGTGGTGGGATGGTAGAACATTCAGGTATGTTAAAATTAGAATTGTGCAGAAAAACGAATGGTCCAGGCAGTGTTACAATGTTGTAAAAAATATATGACTTTTGTTCTTTTTAGCCACATTGCAAGTTAAATTTAATGGTAATACTGTGGACAATCTGGCTTTCCCAAATTATTAGGGGGATAGTGCAAGCCTTAATATTATCCGTGAGTGCCGAGCTAAACCAGATGTCTGGTTTGCTTTGCAAAGTCAAAGATTTATGTGTGGGCGGTTTGTTTGAGACTTGACTGCACACTGAGGAGCAAATTTATTAAAGGGTTGTGTCGCTTTTGCTTCACACAATGGGGCGCAAGACCAACGCAACTCTTAAGTTTGATATCTCAACCCACGCTAGGACACCTTTAATGGCCTTGTGTGGCTTGACAGATCTAGAGTAATGCAATGTACTGCAAACTGCTGTGTTGTGTTACTCTGCCCCAGGTAGGCGTTCAATGGTGGAGTATTAGTGTTCCCATGCATCCACCAATGGATTTTGGGGCATTCTCAGATTTACCATTACTGGTAATCCTGGTGATGAGTCAAAATGAGTTGTTTCCCCAGGGGAGGCATAATGAGGAGAAATATCTTTATTTCTACTTGCTACTTCTTTCAATGTGTGTTGCATTCTGCAGCACATAAAAAAAGAGAGGAATATGCCTCGGGGATTGTTTTTGTGCAGGAAGGTGTCCTGCTTACAATGCAGGCATCCTTGCACAATGGTGCAAGTATGCCTGCTTAGGCGCCAGGCAGCACATCATGTGCAAGCACTGGGAAAATGAATTGGAATGCACCATATATTGTTGAGTATGGTGCATTACTGCCCTTTTTCTATCACGCAGCACAGCAAGTGACTTGCTGCGCTGCACTGCATGATTATTTGATAAATATGCCCCTGATTCTTTTGGATAGCCGTGTGTGCTCAAAATAAGGCAGTCAAATCTCTTCAGCAGTGATTGACAGGTAGTGGGCAGTAAGACTGTAATTGATGTAATAGTGTATGAGCTTGTTGGCAACCCCCTTGCCTGAGGTTCATCACACCATTCACAATGCAGTTCATAGCCACTTCCAACAGGAGTGAGTGGATATATTTGTCTAGGGATGTGACACAATCTTTGCAGTCCAGAAGGAGAAGGTTCCAATGGCTGCAACTTGGTATGGACACAAGGAGCATGCTGGTCTCAGGGTGGGGCAGCAAAAGCAGATCTCTCCTTTGGCATATTTAACACTTCTGTTTCAATCCTGGTGGTAGATGTAGAGGAGAGTTTCTGGTCTTGGCTATGATCATCTTTCATTTGGCTGAGCAGCCAGTCAGGGTTCTTCATGTTTCAGGAAATTATTCCACAGCAGCACACAAGCTGCTTGGACTTAATTGCGCTGTTAAAATAGGATATTTGTATACAGGGTAGACTACTGACTTCTCTTCTACGGTCCACAACAATGCCAACTTCAACTACTAACGTCTCATCCCATCGCACTCCCCTTACAGCATTGCGCGGAGATACACCGTCGGGTGTGATTCCGGCGCATTACAAACCCATAAATAAATAAATAAATAAACTTCCTCTGTAGTTTTTCGAGTTTCGTACTTGTGTGGGTGGACAGACAGTCTTGCTGTTCCAGGTGCTGGCTGGGCAAAGGGTTTCAGATGGAAGCCAATAATAACCCATTTTCCAGGCAAAAAGGACCATATTATATCCGCAAGGAGTGGCATTTTGGAGGCGGAGGGCACAAATAGTGAAGCTCTTAAAATTGTGGGGGAACCCAACCATGTTCACATGCATCTTCCTCATACTTGGATTTTATTTCTTAGAAACGAATGTCACATACTGACTTTTAAGACCTGGCCCATGGCAATAGCTGACATTAGTGGTTTCAACATAACCTTTCACCCAAACTACTTTGGCAGTGCTGCCATCGGGGATAAGGATGGGCACTCTCCACATCACCTTTATCCAGGTGTGCACTGGAATTGCCCTTGGTCACTGTCTTTGTAAAGGTGATTCTTCCGTGCTGGACACATACTGACATGTTCAAACTGGTCAGAATCAGTAGGGTATGCTCAGAGTTTCCCCATCATGGAATCAACACTGATATTCAGAAATATTTTGTACTCCTGCCTCTGTACGGGATCACCGAACACTTTTTACAAGGGAAATCTCCCTTATTCCCTTTTTATCTATTTCTCTTTTAAAAGTAACTACGGGGCAGATTTACAAGCCCCTTGCCCCTCATTGACGCCGCCGTTGCGTCACTTTTGTGACGCAACGGCGGCTCAAATCCTGCTCCATGGTGCGGGGGTACTTACAACGTGACGCATCTGGGAGATGCGTCACGTTGTAATGCCCTGCGCCACATGTAGGCGTTCCTGTGCAGGGGGGGGCGTTCCGGCGCAGGAACGCCTCCTAAAAGTGGCTGAGTGAAATCTACAAGATTTCACTCAGTCACTTTTAGACCCATGCTGCGTCAAACCCTGCGCCTGCCTGAAGCAGGAGTAAGGATTGACGCAGCATTAACTAGATAGGGCCCCCAGAGCATTGCTGGAGCTGCGTCGCGCTGTCACTTTTACTGCACAGATGCGTCACGCATCTGTGCCATTTTTGCACCATGGTGCGCCGCAGTGTAAATGCGGCGCATCCATGATGGCAGAGTTGTGGCGCACTATAACTGCCGCATCCCTGTGTGGAAAATAGAAAAATTGATGTACATAAGCAGCGTTCATTTCCCTTTTTCCCACTCCTCTCCCTGTATGCACCATGAATACCATAAAATATTGACCGTATCACTCCGCCAGTAAAAGCCTGTGCCCATATGTACATGACGGCCATTTTAGGCACCTTGGCCTCTTGCCCACTCATTAGAATCACTGGCTTCCCTCCTGCGCGCATTTGAGCACCCCCCCTCCCACTCTCACATGCATAGACCATGAAACCCAGCACTCTGCGCGACCCTGCTATGAAAGGCAACCCTCCTGCTTGACCCAGGCACCCTCCCCATTTCCCTCTTGAAGAGGCATCCTTCGCCTCAGCTGACATAGCCCCCCCAGCTGTATCTGACTGCCCCTGTTCTCTCATGTACGGGTCATAAGACCTCTCTCTCTCTCTGTGCGACTCTGACCCTGCGCGCACCCTGACCCCCTCCTTCTCCCTCACATGGACAAGTCATAAACCTTCTCCTTCTGCAAGACCCTGTCCTTGGGAGTCACGGCCGCGCCTGACCAACACCTCCTTTCCTTCCATGAATGCCCCTCTGTTGACAAGCCTTCCCTCCGCGCTCGATTGTCCACGCGGCATGAATACCACTCCTTTGATGACCCCTTCCCCCGAGTCCGACTGACCACACATGTCCGAGGCCATCGCCTAAGCCAGAGGATACCATTTACTGCACTTTATTGTATAAAGTCACTCCTCTTCAAAGGACCCACTATTGATCCTGGTCTCCCCACCCCCTGGGCTACGATCAGGCGCACACATCCTAATAATCAGCAGAACATTCAGCTGCGTCATTGCCCCCTCTCTTATCAGCAGGTCAAGGGTCCCTATTGTGAACACATGTGGGGTAGGAGTGACACGAGGATTATGGGGTTATCTTTTCTTTGTTTCACAATGCTGTGACTGTAATGCCAAGTGTTTTGTAAGGTATAAAAGGCTGAGTCTCAGCTCACTTGTTAGAGCACCTCGACATGATACCTTGTTGTCTGATCTGATGTGTTCTGCTCCGTCGGAATAAACTTCTGTTTCCTGCCTTCTGGTCTCCGGCGCCTGCCTCATTGCTTGGTAATCTTGAATGGTACAAGGGCGGTTAGCGCCGGGCAAATCTTGAGAAAGGTCCTAGCCCTACCTTTTTCTACACCTGCTGATTTGCAGGGATGTGCCAGTTATTGTAAATATGCCCCAGTATCTTTTGGAATTCTGGAACACTATACATTATTTTGACATTCCTCTTAAAAAAAGACTGCACTCAAATAACTATAAAGTTACAAAATAAAGAAACACGTTTTGGAAGCTTAATAATCTTTTTAGAACAGGAAAATTCAAAGACAAATGAGCAGATAGGCATAACCATCTGCAGGCATAGAAAAGTAAAAATAATATAACTGCACCCCCAGGAGCCTGTCCCAGCTATCCCAGAAAAGAGTATCTAAGCAGTTGTAAACCAGGTAATCTTTCTTCACTGCTCTGTGAGTGTCCCAGACCACTAAGCTTTACCGTTTCCACCTTATGGACAGATTTTTCCAG
Organism: Lissotriton vulgaris; assembly: GCF_964263255.1. Taxonomy (NCBI): domain Eukaryota; kingdom Metazoa; phylum Chordata; class Amphibia; order Caudata; family Salamandridae; genus Lissotriton; species Lissotriton vulgaris. Next base: position 528,811,544 of record NC_141697.1, read on the forward strand.
TCAGGATAAAAAAACCAGAACTTGACACCTTGTCCCGCGGGTCGTTTTTCCAACACCTTTTTCAGTTTTTTCCAACATCGCACGGTTTCCTCATGTCAGAAATATTTCTGCTTTTCTACTCTATTTTTGCTTCTCCTTTTTGTGAATCCGTCTTACTGTTATAGGAAACAGTCTTACATGGATTCTCTTGCCCTCTGTATAGTTTGACTGCTGGACAGACACACTGGTGAAGAGTGTCTAGTCTGTAAAGAAAAACGTGCTCTGTCAGGAGATATCCTGACAGGACAGGCATGCTGGTGATTCCTGTGAGGGAATTGGGTCCATTTCCTAAGTGAAAAATAGAAAGAGAAACATGAAGGCAATGTTATTCATTCTCATGTGAATAAATCTCTGTGTAGATATTGTGTTCCTCAAGCTGTACCGGAGATGGAGGCATTGAATATGGTTAACTCCAGGCTAAGGTGCACCTATATTAGTCTCCAACCACCTCCACATCACTGGGGCACCTAGGAGGACATTTAAATGTCTTTTAGATATGTTGTTCAGCCACAAGCCTGCTATTCAGTATTCAGTATGGCTCAGCGTTTGTGGCGTGGTGTAGACTGGCGTAGAGTGGTGTAAAGTAGATTGGCATGGAGGAGAGAAGTGTTGAATGGAGTGGAGTGATGTAGAGTACAGTGGTATAGAGTAGAGTGAAGTGCAATTAGTGGAGTGGTGTAGAGTAGAGTAGCAGAGGGTAGTGTGACGTGGAGTGGCATAGAGTAGAGTGGCGTAGAGTAAAGTGGCATAGAGTAGACTGCATAGAGTGGAGTGATGTAGAGTGGAGTGGAGTGGAGTAGAGTGGTGTGGAGTGGAATGGAGTAAAGTGATATAGAGCATGGATCAGTATCTAAATATCGAAGGACCAAATATCGACTTACCAAAATATTGTCTCCGAAATATCGAGGGACAGAATATAGAATGCCTATCTACAAACAGGTAAGTACTAAAATATCGATTCCAAAATATAGAAAGTTAAAATATAGTTAACTAAAATATCTATTTTTTTAATATATCAAAATACTATAAAAGTAATTAAATAATAAACACAATAAATGCCATGTAAACATGTTTTAAAATATATATTTACTTAATAATATTATAAAATAATTATTAATGTTAATTATGAAATATTTAGAACATTATTAAAAATATATTGGCATATATATATATATATAAATAAACATATTATTTAAATATAAAAAAATATATATAATAATTCATGTTTTCCTATTTGAATATTAAATCATTACTTTCCGTACTGTTGCACTCATTGGAGTGGGAATAGTAATTTTTTACCCTCCCGCTATCCAACGCTTTCCCTACTGTTGCACTCTCTGGAGTGGGAATAGTCATTTTTACTCTCCCGCTATCCAACGCTTTTCCTACTGTTGCACTCTCTGGAGTGGGAATAGTAATTCTTACCCTCCCACTATCCAATGCTTTCCCTATTGTTGCACTCTCTGGAGTGGGAATAGTAATTTTGACCCTCCCGCTATCCAATGCTTTCCCTATTGTTGCACTCTCTAGAGTGGGAATAGTAATTTTTACTCCTACGCTATCCAAAGCTTTTCCTACTGTTGCACTCACCCGATTGGGAATAGTAATTTATACCCCTCGCTATCCAACGCTTTCCCTACTGTTGCACTCATTGGAGTGGGAATAGTAATTTTTACCCCTATGCTACCAACGCTTTCCCTACTGTTGCACTCACACGGGTGGGAGTAGTAATTTCTACCTTTACACTATCCAACGCTTTCACTACTGTTGCACTCATTATTAAATAACATAAACATTATTACTTTAATTATTTAAATTATCAATACCAATTCAAAATTAATTAAAATGAATTACCAATTAAAACATATTTAATAATTCATTAATTATAAATACCAATACATGTTATTTTTTTAAATTAATTACATATTATTAATGAATTAACGACCAATTATTTTTCAATACCAAAAATGTAATAAGATAAAACAATGACCAATTAATAAAAATGACTTACCAATCAATAATTAACAATAATTAATTATCAATACAAACAAACAAAAATACATATTTACTTAATTACAATTAAATTACTTCCCACCCTATTCCCCTATAAACCCACACCCAGCTACAGAGCTAAAACGCAAAATTAAATGAAAAATAAACATTAATTCATAAAAACTAATATTTAATTAACTATAATTAAATTACTTTCCACCTTATTCCCCTATAAACCCACAACCCGCTACGGAATTAAATTACGCAAAAATTAAATAACAGAACGTTCATTATTTTAAAAAAATTAAACATACATTACAAATATAATATATATTTTTAACACATATACTAGCATACATAACACAAAAAAAATCGATATTATGGAAAACAATATTTCAACTTCAATATTATGGAAATCAATATTTCTTACCTTCATTTCGATATTCTAACCAACTATATTTTGTTAATTCAATATTCTGTTCATTATATATTTTTATTCGATATTCTGGGCAGTCGATATTTCTGAACCGATATTTAGGGTGTTCACAATAGAGCATTGTTCCATAGAGTGGCAAAGGGTGGAGTGACGTGGACTGAAGCGGTGTAGAGTGGAATGGAGTGCATAGAGTAGAGTAGAGTAGCGTAGAGTAGAGTAGCATAGAGTGGAGTGATGTAGAGTTGAGTGGCATATAGTGGCATAGAGTACCTTGGTGTTGAGTGGAGTGGTGTGTATTAGAGCAGCATAGATTAAAGTGGCATAGAGTAGAGTAGAGAGGAGAGGAGGTGAGTGGAGATGGGTAGAGCAAATTGGCATAGAGTAGAATGGAGTGGCATTTAGTATAGTGATGTGGCATAGAGTAGATTGGCGTAGAGTAGAGTGGCGTACAGTGGAATGGCATAGAGTGGTGTGGAGTGGAGTGGAGTGAAGTGAAGTAGAATAGCCCAAAGTCGAGTGGAGTAGCTTAGAGTGGAGTGGTATAAAGTTGAGCGGCGTAGCGTGGAGTGGTGTAGAGTAGAGGGAAGTGGCGTAGAGTGGATTGGTGTAGTGTGAAGTAGAGCAGAGTGGCTTAGAGTGGATTGGCGTGGAGTGACATATCATGGATTGGAGGGCATAGGATAGAGTGGCGAAGAGTGGAGTGCGTCAAATGATGTGATGTCGCATAGTGTGACATAGAGCGGCATAGAGTAGAGTGGCATAGAGTGGAGAGTTGTGGAGTATAGTGGCTTAGAGTGGAGTGACAAAGAGTAGCATGAAGTGGCGTGGAGGGGCACAGAGTTCCCTATAGTGGAGTGCATATAATAGAAGGGGCGTAGAGTAGAGTGATGTAGAGTAAAGTGACATTGAGTGGAGTGGCATTGAGTGGGGTGGCATAGAGTAGAGTGGTGTAGAGTGGAGTGGCAAGGACTGGAGTGGCATAAAGTAAAGTGGAGCGGAGTGGCGAAGAGAAGAGTGGCATGGTGTGGAGTGGTGTGGCAAATAGTGGGGTGGTGTGAAGTCGCACAGGGTAGAGTTGCAGAGAGTGGAGTGGGATGGGGTAGAGGGATGATGTCTAGTGGCGTAGAGTGGAGTGCTGAAGAGTGGGGTAGATTGGAGTGGCATAGAGTGACGTAGATTGAAGTGGCTCATAGTGCCATAGAGTGGAGTGACACAGTGTAAACTGGAATAGATTAAAGTGGAGTGGTGTAGAGTTGCGTAGAGTAGAGTGGCATACAGTGAGTAGATTTCAGTGGCATAGAGTCGAGTGACGTGGAGTAAAATGACATAGAGTGAAGTGGCTTAGAGTGGGGTGGCTAGAGTGGAGTGGAGTGGCACAGAGTCGAGTGGCATAGAGTGGACTGCTGTAGAGTGGCGTTGAGCGGAGTGATGTAGGAAAGATTGGAATGATGTAAGTAGAGTGATGAAGAGTAGAGTGGCACAGAGTGCAGTGGTATAGATTGGGTGTGTGGCATACAGTGATGTGGTGTGGAGTGATATAGAGTGTTGTAGTATGGAGTCGAGGGGCATAGAGTGGAGTGGCCTGGAGTTGTGCAGTGGGATATCGAGTGGAGTGGACCAAAGTAGATTGGAGTACTGTACAGTAGAGTTTCATAGAGTAGTACAATTGTGAGTGGAACTTAAAGAAGGAACCAAACTTAAAACCAATGCAAAGGTGTGAGGCATAAGCGGGATGAATGGCCGAAAGGCAGCGATAAAAAGCATGCAGCGGCAAGCATCATGATGGTGTAAATGTGCTGTTAGTGTGACATTTACACAGTGTTACCGCTGAATACAAGCCACCTACAATTTCAATTTATTTTAGTAGTGCAAGTAAGCCAAAAGATGCTGGTGTAGATAAATAATTTCCAAAATGCGTTTGAAAACAGAGGAAGCGTCCTGAAACATGTACGTGTACAGTGATAAGCAATATATATTTTAAAAAAGAGATGTATGTAAAAGTGCAGCAGGTAAGGAAGAAGTACCTGAATCACAGTGGACACTAATTAAGATGGATTAATCTGTGCTTGTTGCATGCCCCACACAAAGAAAACGAAGTGACGCCTGTCTCAAGCTGACCAATTAGGGGCCAGCAAGGAAGAGTGACAATGAAGCCAAAGAATGGTTAGCAATGAGCGGGCTCTAAGCCCTTTATAGTAAACAATACCCATCTCAGCCGAAAGTGCATGCACTGTTGGAGGGCAAGACGAACAAAGTATGGGCGCAATGCAGTGCAGCAACATTGGTTACCCTACTGTCCACAGCCATTAAACCCTAGTGTAAACACAACTAAGAGAGGATTGCCATTCATTTAAGTTTGATCTGAAGAAATTGCGTTTGGGCTAATGTCTCAGCTCTGGGACAAACACGACATGCTATTTCTTAGCACGCAGGGGTCTGGTGTTCAATTTCATGATACACTGGTGCCTAAGGCACAGAGATGCCTGGTGGCCCTTTAACGTTCATTCCAACGTTGCAGCCAGTGCCCAAACCATCTACTGGGTTTCTGCACTACTTCGAATGTTGGTGCCTCTCAGAAGAAAGAAAACTATCAAGCTGACATCATTTCTCCTGCCGGGCTCTGTGTGAGAAAGTGCTGCAGAATTATCGAAGCAGCTATGGTTTTACACAATTAAAACAAACGACGTTGATGGTGAAATTACTCCTGGCTAGCCACCTTACTTACACACTGTCTCCTGCGGAGCAAAAAATTAATAGAGGATATTGTCAAATGGAATGCACTGTCTGCAAAAAGACGTACACGGAAACCTTAGGCAGAATTTGTAGGGGTTTCGGACATGGCCAAGAAAATGAGAAACTTAAAAAAAAATCGAACCGTTTTCTCAAGTGCAGTTATTATTATCAATTGCGTTACTCTTTGTCTCTCCTAGAAAGGCCCGGCTGCCTGTTCAACTTATTCCTTTCAGGAGGACGGAAGTCATCAGAGCCTACACCTGGTAAACAAGGTGGTCTTTTCTAACGTTTTCCTCAAACCAAACAATCGGCAGCAAGCGGGTGATTCAGCAGCCAAAACAAACCTGAGTGGGCACTCGCTGAGTCACTCGGGGCAGGCTGCGGCCTACACGGAAGCTACAAAAAATAGGCATACATCACTGAAGTCTGGATTAAAGCCTGTCTAGAAGTGCTGACTCACCTCGCAGCGCTTTCAGTGTCACTCTGCGTAGAAAATAAATAGCCGGCCGGGGGCAGAGGTTTATACTGCAGCTCAATTCCTATTCTTCGCAGGAGTGGCGTAACAAAACGTTGTGGCCCCCTCCAGTATGGGTAAGCCTGGGACCCCCCTCCAAAGGGGCTGCAGGGGGGCTTTGTTTCCCCTGCTGCTCAGATGTCAGTGCACTTCACAACCAAGTTTATCCACCTCGCAGTGAGAGGCACAGCGTAAAGACTATAAAACACGGGCCTCCAATCTTCCAGTAATAGGAGCTACTTATGTTCAATGAAAAGCGGTCCAGAGCCACTAATTAATATTAGTCACGGCATCAGTCAAGACCACATCAGTGACCACACTTTGCAAGAATGCCAGCAGTTCTCACCTCAGTGCATCAGGCACGGTTACCAGCTCTAACTAAAACAATATTTCTCAATAAGCAATGTCTCTATATGAGTAATATGTAACAGCAATAGTTGCAATACCCCTGGAACTAAGTTAATAATATTAGTAATCACTCACGCCGCCTGAGTTGCCACTCAAATCGCTTTAAATATATTTTGGAAAGTCACATTTTATTTGCACACAATTGTGTCTCTGTATTTCCACTTTTCAGTGTTGGTATGCTTACTTCAATGAAACCATGCAAAAGCTTCTAATTTAATAGGGTGATCTTCACATAGTAGAGCTACTTTGAGTTAACTAAAGAGCTAACAGTGGCTCACAAGCTGCTTGTTGCAGACGTCTGGTGTGAGCTTCATTTGTAAAATACTAAGAGCCGGTGCCCAAAGTTTTTCCCAGGAACCCGCAGCTGGCACTGATGAATGTTGGCGTTCTGAATACCAAGGCTGTGTAGTCTGGATTGCTCCACAGGCCTCTTACTTCCCTCACAATACACTCCTTGCCCCTTTATTTCACTCTTAACAGGCTCGATTTCAACCCTGCTTTCTGCCTATGTTACTGTCTTTTTGTATTTCTCTTCCTACTCATTTTCTTCATTCGAGGTTTTTCTCTCTATTGTTCTGGGACAATAATATCTGATGGGGAAAGTAAGTGCTGTTCCCAAGAAATGAGTGCCAGTGGGACCCATCTGCAACAATCAGCTCAAATTAAGCAGCTACAACCAGTATACTTATTTTGTGGTGTGAGCGGTGCTCAGAAGACTCGCACCGCGAACACAGTGTAGTGTTCTGCTGGACAAGTTCTAGTATTTTAGGAATGTGCTGTACATACACCCATCACACGCGTCACAGGTCAGATGACCCTGCTAATAAAAGGCGCCGGGTGCACGTGCCCTGGGCTAGTAGCAGTTACCATATTGGGTATCTTTGTCATTATGTTGCCTGCATGTGGGCATAGGGCCAGAGACTCCAAAATGGCAACAGGCAGGTCTGACCCCGCGTGTATGCTGGCTGCCACTCTGCTGTGCCTCGCGGGGGAAGTTTAACCTGCACCCAATGCACCCCTTCACCTGGTGACAGCACAACGGCCACCGGGGCAGCAAGGACAAAGACACCCACTTCTTAAGGCTTCTGCAGCAGTCTGCCTGCCTGTAGAGCATTGCAAGTATTCCTGGGGGTTTAGAAAGCAGAGCATGAAGCACATAGATCCATCCAAGCACAGAAGTAGTGGTAAGCGTACACAAGACGGTGTACAGCACTACATCTCTGCATCAGGAGGTCAATAGAAAAAATACAACAGGGAGAAGCATCGCAAAAAGCATTGTGCGGCCGACCCTTCTGCAAAGACTCTCCCATTCCGGTAGTACCCATGTAGGCAGAAAGAACTGCGCTTACAGCGAAGTGGGCGAAGGTGCTCGCAAGTAAGAAGAGCACAGTGGGAAGTAGCTGCACCACCACCCAAGTACATAGTAAGCGCTGTAGATATGCCGTCTTGCCACCCGCAGTATGGTGCCCTGCATCACGAACCCCTGCCTGGAGCTTAAGCCCTCGCGCCACCTCTAATCAAAGAGAGACTGCTAAGGTGGTGAAGGAGCAACAGCAACGCACTTAGAGGTTGCCCGTGTGAGGTTCCGTGAATTCTGAACCCGTTTCATAAAGGTCATGGTTTCGTTACGAATTTGGTAGTAGCGAACCGTAACTAGTGAGTGCGGCAAGTACGAGTGTTTTCGCCATGCTAGACCGATGGATTCACTACGTATTTAGGGATTTCGTTCTGAACCCTTGGGTTCCATTTTGTGTATGGCAGTCATTTTGTGGTTGCCCTCACATAGGCCGATGACTACGGCCGAACGAGTACACGTTAGCTGACTTTTGGATGACCTGAGTGAACTGACCCCTTTGCCTGAAGCTGACCTTGTTAGGCCAGTTCCTTGCCCAGTAGCTGATCAAGATTAAGGATCAGAGCACAGGAGATTGTAAAGTTTGGTATGCACACACACACACCCCTTATCCTACTTCTCATCTGTTTCTGTTCCTTCTTTTATGGCCTATTTAAGGTATGGGTTGTGGTCCTTTATTATGGGTTTGCCCGGTCTGTTCGAGAAGGAATGTTGGGCTTGTCTGTATAATTAATGGTGGGCTGGACAACTAAACGTGGGTTTGTCGTCATGCGATACCTTTTGCAATGTTACCTGTGATTGGACAAATTGTAAATAGTGGGTATTTGTACAGAATGTGATTTTTGGCATAAAAGAGAATGACTGGACTTACGAATTTGAGCAGTGTCCTACGAATATACGCTGTGTTGTACTTCGTGGACTTCTGTTACTGGCTGCAGCCAATAAACTCGATCTTTGACGCCACCAAGAAGTATCCCGTGTCTCTGTATTCTAAGACAGGTGAACCCGAAGACTTTGGGCGTGCCCCTGGCGCCGCTTGTTTCTAAAACCCGGTTCTTCAGTTGGCGCCCAACGTGGGGCAACTTCAGCGGTACCGGTTACAAAGATGGGCTGTAGTCGTAGTAGTTGTGTGGAATAGTTTATTAAGTACATAAACCATAGACCCACAGGAACAGATAGGCAAGCATCCAAACTCTTCTAAATCCAACCGTAAAATCCCCACCAGTAACCAAGACCCAATGATTCTAACATTACATCACACAAATCTAAAAGTGACATAAACATATTCTAAATGACCTAACAATATGTACAAGCTAAGGTAAACATAAAGGAAGGAATATGAGCTACTACCACACTGGTCCAAGCCTGAAGATCGTGGGGAGCTTCGTGAGGAAATTCTGGAAGAGGGCCCCCACTTCATCGACCCCGGCATGTCGAACATGGACTGAAAGTTTTTGCTGCGAGGCTTCCCGCTTTCCGACGGCTACGAAGGACTGCTGCCCCGACTGTCGCCCTGTCTTAGACCCTTTTTGATGATTTGTATGGCGAGACTATAGACGGGTCTTCTGGTGACGTGATTGATAATTCAGTTAAGTATAAGTGGGTCGCTCCCAGTTCTTAGTTTTGGGTTTTACTTGGTACTTGCAAGCGCCAAAGCCGAGGGACTCGTATATTTGCGAGACTATCGTTTTTTGGTAATCCCTTGAAGTTTGAAGCTAGATTAGTGAGCAAAGATGCCTGGTCTTAGCAAAATTAGGAATTTGTTTTGTTGTAGTTGTAACAGGGATTTTTATTATTAATTTACCTTAATACCGTATACTGAGTAACCCTCTTTTATCCCTACAGGAGTAAATATTTATATATACAATGTAAGGATATATATATGCAATGTTATGTTATAAGGTACAATGTTATAAGGTACAATGTTATAAGGTACAGTAACACCTTTTAACTCCTTGTTTTCGGTTTCCCAACCTCCAATTTACGGAGGTTGGCTTCCGTTTTTTCCTTCCCTTCGTTTGTCTTTATATTTCATGAATGATACTAAGTCTTTAAAACTAGCGCATGAAATGTTTAAAAGCACACATTGACTCGCGCTGCAAGTGTAGTTACCTTCCCCACTCCTTTGGAGTTCATTTATATTTTCGGAAAGCTTTGCTATGCTCGAGGCTTCATGTTTCTTACTGCGCTTCATTTCTTTGATTATAAATTGAGAAATTATAATATTTAGTTACCTCTATTAACATAATCCGATTATCTGTGTAACCCCCCCCCCAATAATCAGAAAGTTTATTATATTATAAAAATTAAAAAAAGGAAATCAGACAGTTATAATTGATATTTACAAGTTTATTATATTATAAAAAATAAAACAAATTAGAGGATCAGACATTTATATACATTTATTTGACTAACATGTCTGACTCAGATTCGGATTCAATTCATGGTAATTCTGTTGAATCTGATTTTACTAATGATGCCATCAAAAAACTTATCCATAAGGAAATGAGATCATGTATGTTTTCTACTCTCTCTCAAGTTATGTCATCTAAGAGATCCTTGATCCATGAAAACGAATATTTATCAGATCTGGACATAACAGAGGTTAATGATCTCACTGAACAAAGGGGTAAGAGGCATAAAAAAAGTAAAAATATTGATTATACCCCAGAGAGCACGGGAGGTCCTAGCACCTCAGGTTTTACAGGAGGTCCTAGCACCTCATTTGCCTCTGGTGTCCCTTGCGGCACAAATTTGAAAGGTGTCCTTAGCGGCACAAATGTAATGGGTGTCCCACGTGGCACAATTCATCAAAGTGCTCTAGACAATGATCGTTTTGATATTGATGATGGCTCAGAATTTCCTGACGAATATATTCTTGATCTCAATGAGGATGATCAAGATATTGATTCCTTTCTCTTAAATGATAATAACGGTCCTTCATCTTCTAAGGATAGTATTTTGGACCCTTTGGAGGAGGAGATGTTCTCCCCTTTTAACATTAAACTCCCTAGAAGCTCAGAGTGGACCCCACACGAGCACGTATCTAAATTCATAACTAAATGGATTAGAAATCCTTTAGAAAGAGAGACTCGTAATCTCTCAAGAGCAGAGTGTACCAGACCTACAATCGAAGGTAAAGTTTGTCAAACTCCTAACCTTGACCCAGAATTAATTACCTACCTATTTAAATTAGGGAGAGACCCGCGTAAAGGCCTGGAAAGATCGCTTAAGATCTGTTAAGATAAAGTTCTCGACATTCAAGGACCCCCTAACAAAAATAATTGACTCAGCAGAAGAGAGTTACCTTAATGGCTGCCCTCTTGATACACACTCCATTCGGGGGTGGAGCCAAAGGGCACTAGTCCTCTTAGGCAACGCGAATGTGGGACTTAATTGTGAAAGAAGAAGAGTGGTCCTCACTAAATTTAGCCCTAAACTAATCAATGTGGCTGAAAAGGAAACCTCAATTAATCCAAAAGGTTTACTTTTTGGAGAAGATTTAATAAAAAGTTTGAGCAAATATGTATCGACCTTTACCGCTTTAGATAAAGCGCACCAGAAGGTAGAAGGGGGCTATCTTCCGTCCGGTTCAACCGACGCCCCTTTCCAAGAAACAGAGAGAATTTTGGTAGAGGATACCATCCATTCAACCAATCACAATTCTATCCACCCAGAGGAAGAGGTTTTTCGCTCGAGAGGATTCCGAGCTAGAGGAGCACCTGCCGAATCCACCCCTCAAAGTGAGTACAGCTTCCCCTTCCTTTTCTTCGAATCCAAAAGTGGATGGGAGACTGAAATTCTTTTACCACAATTGGAAAATTATTTCACTAGACCCCTGGGTTCTAAGCACTGTTCTCGGTTTTTCAATAGATTTCATCCAGACTCCAATCCAGAACTCTCTCCCAAGAACGATTCCCCCACACTAGATCAAGAAAAAATCATAGAGGAAGAAATTTCCTCAATGCTAAAAAAAGGAGCAATTTTAGAAGTTCCCATGGAATTTATGAGATTCATAAGTACTCTCTTCCTTGTGGAAAAGAAAGACAAGGGTTGGAGACCGGTTATAAATCTCAGAGAACTCAACAAATTCCTTGTCTACCGACATTTCAAGATGGAGGGCATCCATCTTCTCAGAGACCTCTTACTAGATGGAGACGGGCTGGTCAAATTAGATCTGAAGGACGCCTACTTTACCATTCCCCTGCAAAGGAACCCCAACCCTTTCTTCAGTTCATTTGGAAAAACCATCTCTTTCAATTTGAGGCTCTCCCCTTCGGTCTCTCCTCTAACCCATGGCGTTTCACCAAGGTACTGAGAGCAGTTGCCTCATGTCTAAGAGAAAAAGGTATTAGTCTCATCATCTACTTAGACGACATCCTGATTCTTTATCAAGATTATGCTCAAATCATTAAAGATCTCAAGACAGTTATAGACCTCTTAGAAAGTCTGGGTTTTATCATAAACAGGGAAAAATCCATTCTAATTCCCTCAAAGAAGATGGAATTCCTGGGTTTCACAGTAGACACAGCAGAATGTCTTCTCCTTCTCCCTCCCAAGAAGATTGCCAAAATCATGAAGGAGATAAGACATTTATTGAAACAAAAAAATCTCATCCTAAGAGAACTAGCCAGACTTTTAGGCCTTCTATCTTCTTCCATTCAGGCCATTTTTCCGGGGCCATTGAATTATCGAGCCCTTCAGAGAATAAAAGCAAGAGCTCTCAGATCAGGTCTTTGGTACGGAGATCCAATTTCCTTAAACCCAGAAGCAATCTTAGAACTAACATGGTGGTTAGACAATCTAGATGCATGGAATGGGAGAGCGATCTTTGGTCAGCACCAGATTTTATTCTAGAATCGGATGCCAGCCTTCATGGCTGGGATGCTTGTCTACAGGACCTAAACACTGGAGGTATTTGGTCGCAGCAAGAGTCCCTGCACCACATCAATTATCTAGAATTAACTACAGGGCTTTATGCTCTAATGAGCTTCAAACGCTTCCTTCAAGGAGGATCAGTCATATTGAAAATGGACAACATGTTTGCCGTCGCTTACATAAACCGTCTAGGAGGGACCAAGTCAGAAGACCTCTCCAATCTAGCAAAGAAGCTTTGGTTTTTCTGCCTAGAACACAAAATCTCTCTGAGAGCAGAATACCTTCCCGGGAAATCCAATCTTTGCGCAGATTGGAATTCAAGATTCATCTTGGATTACAACGATTGAAAACTCAACACTTCTGTTTTCAACTCCCTGAATCATTTCTGGGGCCCATTCCAAATAGACCTATTTGTGAGCAGATTGACTACCCAATTGGTATCCTATTTCAGCTGGATGCCCGATCTCGGTGCTCTAGCAGTGAATGCCTTTCTCCAATCTTGGGAAGGGATCAACGCTTATGCCTTCCCTCCATTCGAAATGATCCAGAGACTCCTTCAGAAAGTGAGACAAGAACATTCCTCAATTGTCCTAGTAACTCCGTTTTGGCCATCCCAAGCATGGTTCCCAACAGCTCTGGAAATAACCTACGATTTTCCGTTCTTAATTCCTCCTCTGAAAGATCTTCTCACAGACGCAGATGGTCAAATTCACCCTCTTGTTCAGACAGGGAATTTGAACCTTCTTGCTTGGAAGGTGTCAGGAGATCTAACGATCTCGCAAGACTTTCGTCAACCGCTTCAACTCTCCTTGGAGAGTCGTGGGCCCCTGGGACACATTACCGGTACAACAACATTTGGAAAGTCTGGTCACGTTGGTGCTTGGAAAGGGACTTGGATCCTGTGGAGGCACCTATTGTTGATATAGTTAATTTTCTTAGAGAACAATTCGACAGAAGTTTGAGTTACAGATCTCTCAATTGTTTTAGATCTGCTATTTCTGCTGGACATACTTAAGAGTATCAGACTTAGAAGACCTCCTCAACCTAGATATCAATCTCTATGGGATGTTAAATTAATTCTCGACCTTTTCTGTTCTTGGCCAGTTAATTCTCTTCTCAGCAGGAAGAATCTTTCAATCAAATTAGCTACTCTTCTTTGCTTAATTTCATGCAGAAGAGTTTCTTATGTTAAAGCTCTTGATATTTCTTATAGATCTTATGATATGTTTGGGGATAATTTTGAAATACATAGAAGAACTAAAACTATGTCAGATTCTATTTTCTATCCTCGTTTTGATAGTTGCACTAAACTCTGTGTTGTTCAATGTATGAAAGAATACGATGTTAGAATGAACTCTCTTCGTCCTTTGAATGTATCTCAATTACTCATCTCTTTTGTTAGACCCCACAAAGGAATTTCTTCTTCCTCTATTGCTCGATGGGTTAAGACAGTCATGAACCTTGCTGGAATCAATCTGGATATTTTTAAATCACATTCTATTCGAGGCGCAATGGCCAGTAAGTCATTCTGGTCAGGTGGTAAGTTAGATGATATTCTAAAGGCTGGTGATTGGTCTAATTCTAGAACCTTTGCTCATCATTATTGCAAACCTGTATCTCACATGTCTGATGCTGTTTTACATGGCTACCAACATGCATAATGGTAGCCTCCGGTCTTGTAATGAAATTGCGATTCTCCTATTAACATGACCAGAGAATCTGGATTTCATTAAAGACACGGAGGCTAACATTATCCCTCCCACCCTTTCCCTGGGTGGTTGATTATATGATATATTATGGTACAGGTTGATGTTTATGATATGATATGCTTATTTGAATATTTTACTTACAAGCTTACATTCTTTTCCTTTGCAGGACTGTTTACTTTCTTTTCCTTTTCAGGACTCTTATTTAGCTGATTGTTTATTATTCAAATCATTAATATTTTTATTTGGGTTTATTAACAACCTTTCTTTGTTTTGCAGATAACCTTTCTTGATTCCACATCTGGTGAATCAATCGTGGATGGTGTATTCTTCCGTAATCCTTCTTCAAGTTTGATCTTTCATTGGAGTTGTTTGGACATTTCCTTTCCCACTGTCACCACATTTAAAAGAGGCTGATTGCCTAGTGATTCATGCTATTGTTGGTTCATATGTATTCTAAGTTGGAACTTTTGCTTTGTGACATATGCGGCTATGCTTGGACTGCATTAAAAGTTGTATGCATAATGTTAGCCTCCGTGTCTTTAATGAAATCCAGATTCTCTGGTCATGTTAATAGGAGAATCGCAATTCCCGATTGGAGGACTCGTGTCCGATACCTCCGGTTGGAACTCAGACTTATGAGCTCTATTCTAAACATGGCGTAGGCCCCATTACATTTAATGAAGTATGGGTCCGATACACTAGGAAAGACGGTGTCTTAAAATGGCCACAACATGGTAGTTTCGAATAGGATATCTTAGATAATTTGGAAGTTAAACTATTTAAGAAGAAAGCCCGGCTGGCGATGTTTGACTCTTTCCACCTTTGGCGTAAGGAAGCCAAACAGAGAGCAATTAAACAAGCTAAAAGAGAGAAGGGTATATCAATAATGCAAGCTGCTAGGCAGTTTAAAGATAATGAGGAAGATCAAGCGAGTGAAGAGTTGCATAGGCAACATAAAATGGCCATCGATAAATGTTATCCAGCTTTGCCACCTCTTCTACAAGGTGCAACGAAGGACCCTGAAAAGGATCCTTTGACGTCGCATTTGTTGAGTTCACCACCCCCTTATGTGCAGAGTGCTACTGCACCTCCGCAACCTCCAGCTATTCAGCCTTTGGTTGTTGCTCAGCCGCCAGCTCCTCTTCAGCTGGATCCTCCTCCTCTGGTGCAGCCTTCTCTAGGGCCGCCGACTTTGCTATCAGTTCAGCTTGAAACTCCTACAACTTTTTCTCCTGTACTTGCTACTTTTTCTGCTACTACTCCTACGTTTGTTTCATCTCAGTCTGCTTTGTCTCCTGTCCTCTTGACAACTTCTCCTTCTGTTCGTCAGAGAATGACTAGTACTGTTACTGGTCTTTTGTCTCCTTTCTTTGGGTCATTGAATGTGACCCCTGTTTCTGCGCGTAAGCAATTACGTAGCCAGTTTCCTGGTCCCGAAGAGCGGGCAGTGTTAGATCATTTGGCTCGTAAATGGGTTACTAATTCTTTGAGATATGATTTAGAGTGTGTTATGGATGTCTTTCGTCAATGGAAAGCACCGAAGAAGAGGTATGTCTTTGATATCATGTGTACTCTCCTCCATGAGGAATGGGAAGATAGTGAGTTGGGTCAGACCCCATTGGAGTTGCTCGATGTACAGTCCGAGTTTGCGAAAGGGACGATGGTCGGTTCGGATGTCGAGAAAGCAGTTGCAACGTTGCTTGCGTTTAGGAGTGTGTTTCCTTCTCAGTCGTTGTTTGAGCCTGATACTTCTGTTAGGAGAAAAGCGAGACAGTATCCTATGAGAGAGGTTCCTCCGGTATGGAAAGAGGCAGTTGTGGCTAATGTTAATCAGGGTATTCAGGCTGTACCAGCTCATTTTCAGCATGTCTGGGTACATGTTCCGTGGAAGAGAGCTGAAGTTTTGGCCCTTAAACAGACTCTACCTGACCCCGTATGAATCCTGCGGGGTACTACTAAGAGTTGTCACAGACAGCTGACGCGTGCATTATGAATTTAGCCGATATAGACATGTTGTTTGGTAATGTAGTTCCTCAACCTTTGTGGGAAAAGATTCGTCATGTGGATCATGCGCGAGAGTTAGGTGATACATGGGCGAATATTGTTCTCGCGAATGGTCTTCAAGGTGGAGGGGCTAAACCTGAGGCTTTAGTTGCGGAACTCCCTGGTAGGATTATTAATTTCATGAAGACTCAAATGCCTCCTATGCGAGTGAATTGGGATAAGTTGTCTGCATGCAAGCAGAAGAAAGATGAAAGTGTGTCTGATTTCTTCACTAGGTTTGAAGAGACGTTTATCGATCACAGTGGTCAAGACATGAGTATGGAAGGTGGCCAAAGGTTATTCGTGGATAAGTTTGTTCATAATTTACTTCCCGAGTTGTGTAATAAGTTGACGGATTCAGAGAGTTCATGGGCTGTTTCTTCGTCTGCCCAGATATTAGCTACTGCACAATATTACGAGAATAGAGAGCAGAGAAAAAGACTAAAGATTTAAAGACGAAGGTTCTTTTGCAACCGGCGTATCCGCCTCATTATAATCAGCATGAGTTTCAGCAACCTTGGCAGTTTCAGAGAGGATCGCAAAGGCCTGAGTCTTTTCAGCAGCGTGTTCCTATTGGCCCCAATCAATGTGCTTATTGTAAGGAAGAAGGCCACTTCAAGAATAGTTGTCCGGTTCTGTTACAGCGTGCGAATGGTGTGTCTGGTGTAAGAGGTCGAGGTGTTCAGCAAGCTCCTAGAGGTAGAGGACGTGGTGTGTTCCCCCAGAATGCATGTTCCTTTCCTCCACAGAATTCTATGAATTGTTTTGATCAACAGAATGTTGGTTCTGGTCAATCGACTCAGTACTATGCTGACGATTACTATGTTGAGAGTGAGAATGCTGACGGTAATGATTGCTAGGACAGCCAGAGACAAAGAGAGGGAGTAGTGTCAGTTCCAGTAGATCAGAGTGGACCTTATGTTGAAGTGATTACATCAGGTGAGTCAGAACCTTTTCTGTTGGATACTGGTGTGGCGAAGAGTTCTATCATGCACTCTAAACTCCCTGGCGCACCTTTGTCTGGCTTAACAATGTTTCGGTAGGTTTTTCTGGTGCCCCAGTTCGTAATCCAGTTTCTAGTCCTTTGTCTCTTTCTGTTGAACCGTGTGAATTGGAAGCACCCCTCATTTTACCGACAGGTTGTGGTGAGAATTTGTTGGGATTGGATTTGTTGAAAAGATTGCATGCGACATTGCATTGTTCTCCTTCGGGAGTACAGCTTACATTGGGTAAGAGAGTGATTTCTCCAAGGTATTTGTCTAAAGATCGGCTTCCATTGGAATTGCGTTCTCTCCCTGATACTCTTTGGGCTACTGGTCCTAATGACGTGGGTCTTTTGGAGATTCCACCATATGTCGTGACGCTGAAAGCGAATGCTAGATTGCAACGTATTCCCCAATATAGGATCTCTAGTGATGGTGAAAGAGCGCTTTTAGCAATCATCTATGATCTGATTGAGAAAGATGTGATAGAAGAGACGAGAGGTAATGTGTGCACCAGTCCTGTTTTGCCTGTCCTGAAACGTACTGATTCTTCTCAGCCGCCTGTGTATAGGTTTGTGATCGATCTTCGGAAAGTGAATAAGATTGTTGTGCCACAGTTTCCTGTTGTTCCGGACATTACTGCTTTGTTGACTATGATTCCTGCTTCAGCTGCCTGGTTTTCGTTTATTGATCTGAAGAATGCTTTCTTCAGTATCCCATTTGCCGAGGAGAGTAGAGATATTTTTGGCTTCTCTTTAGGAGGCCGAAGCTTCCGGTTTAAGCGCGCTCCTCAAGGCTATTGTGAAAGTCCATCCATCTATAGTCAGGCTTTGAAAACACAGCTTGATACGATTGTTTTACCTGATGGTGCTGCTCTTATTCAGTATGTAGACGATCTGTTAGTTGCTGCTGATGATGAGGTGACTTGTAAAGAAGCTACTCTTTCTTTGTTGCGACATTTGTCTGACCTTCATCATAAAGTGTCACCTTCAAAGTTGCAGTATTGTCGACAAGAAGTGACCTACTTAGGTCATCTCTTATCGAAGGAGGGAAGAAGGTTGACCCCAGAACAAATTCAAGCGATTCCGAAAATGACTGTGCCAACTACACAGAGAGAAGTGCATGCTTTTTTGGGTATCACCTCGTACTGTAGACAATGGATTCCAAACTTTTCGCTACTTGCAAAACCTCTGTTAGCACTTACTCTTAAGGATACTCCGAATCATCTTCCTTGGTCTGACGAATGTCAGAAGAGTTTTTCTGAATTGCGTGATGCTTTGTGTTCAGCTCCAGTGTTGGGTACCCCTGACTACAGTAAGTCTTTTACACTCTATGTTCATGAGAGAGAGGGATGTGCATTGTCAGTCCTGACACAGCAATTTGGCGATAAGCAGCGTCCATGTGCGTATTTCTCATTGACTTTGGATCTGGTAGCTAGAGCGTTGCCGAGTTGCTTGAGAGCTACAGCGGCAGTGGCTGTTTCTATTCGACAGTCTGCTGGTTTGGTGATGGATAATACGTTGATTGTGATGGTTCCACATGCAGTGGATACTTTATTAAACAGGACTAAGACACAGCACCTGACTAGTGTGCGATTGTCAGGTTATGAGTTGACACTTTTGGCGAGTCATGTGCACATAAAGCGATGCAACACGTTCAATCCAGCTACGTTGTTGCCGATTTCTGTAGAGACAGATGTTCAAGAGCAGCATGATTGCTTTCTTAGGACAGAGGAAGAAACAAAGGGTAGAATTGATTTGAAAGAGCTGATTGCACTGACGAGAGCGTGTGTGTTGTCGAAAGGAAAGAGAGTGACTGTGTATACTGATAGTCAATATGCGTTTGGTGTTGCCCATAGTTTTGGGCGTTTGTGGAAGGAACGTGGATTCCTTACTTCGCATGGTACGAAGATCCAGCATGGACAGTTGGTGAATGAACTTCTTGAGTCACTTACGTTGCCGACGTAAGTTGCGATTGTGAAATGCAGTGCACATAAGAAGGTTACCGATGATGTTGGTCGTGGTAATGCATTTGCGGATGAAGTTGCGAAAGAAGCGGCGAAAGATGTGACGAGTCGAATGTATGTTGCGAGTCCAGCTAGATGGGTTCTGGATAGAGGAATGTGTGAAGATATGATAGAGAGTGTGAAGTCAATTCAGGCTGAAGCTACGGAGAAAGAATTGAATGTGTGGAGAGAGAGTACGGGAAAATTAGATTTGACTGGTTGTTGGATTGAGTTGTCGGAACATCAGAGATGGTTGTTACCTGATGCGTATGTGCTTGCAGTGGTTACAATGGCACATGGAATGGCTCACTTTGGTGTGAAAGGGATTTGTAAGTTGCTGGCTCCAGTGTGGCAGAATGCTGGAATTCCTAAGTGTGTGGAGAATCTGGTTAAGAATTGCATGGTATATCTGATGTATAATCCTGGCAAGGGAACTCCAACTCCAGCTGGTCACTTTGCACCTCCGACATATCCGTTTGAGGTGCTGCAATTGGATTTTATACACATGGAGAGATGCAACAATTTAAAATACGTCCTTGTAGTTGTTTGTGCCTTTTCGAGATGGGTAGAGGCATATCCCCTGAAAGATGATACTGCCGTGTCCACAGCCAAAGCCCTACCCAAGGATTTTTTCTCTAGATTTGGATTGCCGAAGGATGATGTGGAGTTATAATGGAAGTGAATTTGTGGGTCAAGTTATGAAGAGAGTGTGTGAAGGTTTGGGCATTAGGCAGAAATTCCATGCTGCAAATCATCCCCAATCAGTTGGTTTAGTTGAATGCTATAATGGCACTCTGAAGCTGAAGTTAGCCAAGATTCAGGCGAGCTCTGGTCTCCAATGGCCCGATGCTTTGCAGTTGGCACTTTTGTCAACAAGAACTACAGTGCACTCCCGAATTGGTCTTAGCCCTTATGAAATAATCTTTGGCCGTCCGGCCAATGTGTGGGGAGTGCTGAGGCCAACAAAGTTTAGCAAGATTGAACATCCTGTGCTGATCGACTATTTGTACGCGTTGACGGCTAAATTGCGTGTCATACATCAACATGTTTACGATACACTTCCACAAGAATCTGAAGATCCAGGACACACCATTGACCCTGGTTCGTGGGTGCTCGTACGCAACTTCCAGCGGACAAAGAATGATCAGCCCCGCTGGACTGGACCTTTCCAGGTCCTTCTGTCAACGCGTACTGCAGTGAGAGTTCACGGCAAAAAGAATTGGATCCACGGCGTACATTGTAAGAGGGTATCTTTACCTCTGCCGTACGATCAGTGGGTCCTGGAGGGTGTTGGTGATTCAGAGACTAATACAGTGCCAAGATTTGTTCCATTCAGTGATGCGCGTTTGGTTGGACCAAGCTCTGAGAGTGAGGACGACGATATTTTGCAAGCAGCTGTGCCTCCTTCTTTGAGACTGGAAACTACTGAGCCTGAGTTGTTGTTTCGTGATCAGACATTGCCTAGTAAAGGCTGCTATAATCTATGATTGAGAGTCAATAGACAAATAAAAAATTAATTCCTTTTTGCTTTTGAAAATTACGCTCTCTCATCCAAAAAGCTGTTTTGACCTATTTTTCTTTTTCGAACCGCCATCCGGGTTCAGCTGTAGGGTCGCGGTATAAAGCCTTGGAGTGTCAAGCCGTGTAGACGTAAGGTCAACGGTTCTGGTTTGGTCTAGGGCGTTCCCTGGACTTACAGACGTACACCTGAGCGAAGAGAACCACCTGCCGCAAACAGCACGGTTAGAGGATGGAGTTTTTTGAGATCGAGAGAGCTGATGTAGAAATGAACTTTAAGACGAGACTGTGTAAACTTATGAGTAGCAAATGTTTTTTGATAACGTGTCTTTTAATGTCACTTAGCATGGCGATGTTTTTGGTGGGATATCTTGTTCTTTCTTTCCAAGTGACGTTTGCACCCACCACACCACCTATGTCTTTTCCTACTACTACTTCTTTGCATTCTTTTCATCCTTTATCTGAACATGAATCCATTAGAAGATTGGAATTTGCTAATAACTCCTTTGTGCAACTTCTGCATCAGCATCAGTTAGTAGTGAACACCACTCATTGCTGGGTGTGTGGTCTTATGCCTCATACTACGGATAAGGGTATTCCATATTTGGTTCTGCCATTTAGCTATAATGGGTCTGTATGGGCATATAGGACGATATTTATTTATGCCCATGAAGCTTACCCCCTGCGTTCTATGAAAGATAGTCCGAGTAATAGTGCTCTAGTGAAGGGAATAGTGGATATGATTAGAGGTATTGATTCCTATGAGACTATTCCTAAAGATGAGACGCTAGCTTATATTGGATGGAACGCGACTGGATATTGTGTTACTCTGAGTGAAAAGCAGCGAAGGAAAAGGTCATCCCCGATTTGGATCGTACCCCATCGTGGTCATTTTTGTCTGCAAGGCAATGGCAAGAATCCGAGAGCTAAGTTAGGGAAGAGTGTTTGTACTGAGACTTATGTTTTTGCGTCCCAGACTTCCACACCGTTTTTAGCAGCTAAGGGCACGTATTTTGTTTGCTATGATAGAGCATATACATGGTTGCCCCCTGATTTTTTGGGAACATGTTATGTTTCGAATCTGTTGCCCCCTACGTATAATGCAGCCGCAGATTACCACAGAACGAGAGTAGTTAGAGGTGCCTTCAGTAAGGAAGATACTGCAGGACAAGAATTGGGAGACTTTCTTAAGGGTTTCCCGCCGTTTTGGGGACCTATGGTTAATAGTAGGAATATACGGCAATTGACGAGAGTGGTTGAGTCCACCATAGTTGAGACTGCCGGTGCCCTTAGTAACTTGACTGCTGAGCTCCTATCGAATCGTCTTATGACGTTGCAGAATCGTGTTGCGTTAGACGTCATACTTGCAGATAGAGGAGGGGTATGTAAATTGATTCAATCGAGCTGCTGCGTTTTCATCCCAGACAATGCTCCTACAGTGTACCAGGCCATTTCCAAACTACATAAGATCTCCGAGTCTATACATGTGGACAAAGGAGATTGGTCGTTGACTGGATGGTTTTTGGGATTGTTATCCACCTGGGGATGGAAGATTCTGATGATCATTGGGATGGTTTTAGCGATTCTTTTCCTGTTCTGTCATTGTGTACAGTGTGCTCCTGCTATATGTGGCCTCTGTGCTACTACGTGTATAAGGAGACCTGTCCCGAGAGAAGTACTGAGTAATAGGATTATGCTCCAGCAACATCTTGATGATCTGATGAATATAGACCTGGATTCAGATTGACGTGAGTTTAGGTTATTGCCTATGTAAGGGCAAAAGGAGGGTCTGAGGTTCCGTGAATTCGGAACCCGTCTCATAAAGGTCATGGTTTCGTTACGAATTTGGTAGTAGCGAACCGTAACTAGTGAGTGCGGCAAGTACGAGTGTTTTCGCCATGTTAGACCGATGGATTCACTACGTATTTAGGGATTTCGTTCTAAACCCTTGGGTTCCATTTTGTGTATGGCAGCCATTTTGTGGTTGCCCTCACATAGGCCGATGACTACGGCCGAACGAGTACACGTTAGCTGACTTTTGGATGACCTGAGTGAACTGACCCCGTTGCCTGAAGCTGACCTTGTTAGGCCAGTTCCTTGCCCAGTAGCTGATCAAGATTAAGGATCAGAGCACAGGAGATTGCAAAGTTTGGTATGCACACACACACCCCTTATCCTACTTCTCATCTGTTTCTGTTCCTTCTTTTATGGCCTATTTATGGTATGGGTTGTGGTCCTTTATTATGGGTTTGTCCGGCCTGTTCGAGAAGGAATGTTGGGCTTGTCTGTATAATTAATGGTGGGCTGGACAACTGAAAAGTGGGTTTGTCATCATGCAATACCTTTTGCAATGTTACCTGTGATTGGACAAATTGTAAATAGTGGGTGTTTGTCCAGAATGTGATTTTTGGCATAAAAGAGGATGACTGGACTTACGAATTTGAGCAGTCTCCTACGAATATAAGCTGTGTTGTACTTCGTGGACTTCTCTTACTGGCTGCAGCCAATAAACTCGATCTTTGACGCCACCAAGAAGTATCCCGTGTCTCTGTGTTCTAAGACAGGTGAACCCGAAGACTTTGGGCGTGCCCCTGGCGCCGCTGGGTTCTAAAACCCAGTTCTTCACGTGTGCACCATATCCATTAGCTAATTGTGCAGGCAGTCCTGAAGGGGTAAATCTCACATGGAAAGAAATACATGACACACTGCCCTGCCTCACAGCGCTTCATAGAGCCCATCTCCCTTTGTTTCAGTCCCCCCAGTAATGAGGGTAGTCCTGCAAGAAGAGCCAAGTCTTTAACCCGTAAGGTGCTTTCGTCATGAGGCAAGGTGGCGCTGTGCTCATGTCGAGCTGTTTAAAAAAAAATATTTTTGATATTTAATAAATGCAACTCTCCATCCAAAGATATCTTGGTGCTAAACTCTAATAAGGGAAAAAAAACATCCTGAAGGAAACAAGGTCTGTTAAACCTGGCATCCTTTGTTGTGATTTCCCCTGTCTTCCTGCTTCTAACTTCCTGTTTTTGACTGTGTGCTGAACTTCATTTTTGCTGGTTTTAGGGCTATGGGCACTTTACCACTGCTTACCAGTGCCAAAGTGCATGTGCTCTGTGACTAAAATTTAATAGCATTTGGTCTCTCCATTATTGCAGTTCTTGATTTACTAGTTAGTCCCTAGTGCAGTGCACTACGTGTGGCCAGGGCACGTAACTTAAATGCTACTAGTGGACTGCGGAATGGGTTGTGCCACCCACCTGAGTAGTCCTTCAAACCTGTCTCAGACCCCCATAGCGACTGTGGGTGCAGTCGTAGGCTGCACCGTTGACCTGGCAAGTCCATCAACATGTGGTTCAATTCTATGTGGATGTATCGTGCACTCTAAGTTCATACATTTTATCTGGGCTAATTCTTCTTATCAGTTGCGTTCTTGACTGAAACGTTTTCTGCCTACCATACATGTGTCAAAACTAATAGAATATCCAAGAACTACTGGCATCCTGGTCTCAGTTCATGACATTCATTTAATTATTCTTGATCATTAATACAGAGCCTGAACCTGCTACTTCTTTTTTACATTAATTGCATAACATGTTTTTTTCACATGGAACTCATGGAACACATAACAAAACATTAGAAAATTTTTAATTAAATGGCAATCTGCCGTGCCCATTGAATTTCAGGATATGATTCCTCTTCGGGGGCTTATTCTTCATATCATCAATCAAAAAAATGGCATCTGATGAACATAGATTGAATGCGTTGTAAATAAACTGCACTCAGTGCACCATCAGAGATGCTTCTTCCAATATAGTGTTAAGCTTCACTAACTAATGTTCCGCGTTAGTACCTCAGCTTTAGTCACCATGCGCCTGCGTAGGCCGTAGCACGGATTTTGCCACCCACCTGATTAGCCCTTCAAGCATGTCTCAGGTTTGCTGCGTAGTGCCTGTGGGTGCAGTCACAGGCTGCCCTGGTGACCTGCCAAGTCCACCTACTTGCCAGGCCAAAATATTTTTTTTAATATGTGTAAGGCACCCCTACATTAGGCCCTAAGTAGCTCCATGGGCAGGGTGCAGTGTATTTAATAGGTAGGACATGTACGCATGGGTTTTACATGTCTTGGAAGTGAACAACTGCAACATTTGTTGTCACTGCGGGAAGACCTATCTCTCCCATAAGTTAGAATGGGAGCTGCATGGTAACATCTTACAAGCGTATCTGCCACTCGAGAGCAGATCGAAAATTGGAGTTTGGTGTCTCTGGACTCACAATTTAAAAGCACAATTGTTTGTGAAGTTAGTTTTTAAATTGCAGGTCTGAAAACGAAATTTTTAGAAAGTTGGCATTTTTTTACTTAAGCATTCGGTGCCTGTCCCTCGAATACACTTCTGGGTTGGATGACAGTTGGGCTTTGTGAACTCACTCTAAACAGGAGCCGATGTGTGCCCTGCATATCTTGATGGCACACCAGGAGGCTGATGAGCCTTTCTGAGCTAGAGTGGTGGGAAGAGCTGAAACTTGCCCCAGAATAGGCCTGTGCCTATCCTCACACAAAGAAGACACCACCACATATAGTGTATCTGGAGCCACGGCAAGGACGGACAGGGTCTTGCGCACTACAAAGACCTTTCTTTGAAGTCTCCCTACTTCAAAAGCCAAAATGGGTATAGGTTTTGGACTTCTGACACCAACTACTCGGAACACATCTGGACTGAGGACATTCTGCCAGTAGGAGGAGCTGCTGTGCTGCCAGGAGACACTGCCAATTTGCTGTGTTGACCTGCTGCTTCTGTCCTGGGAGTGATAGGACTGGACTTTGCTCTCCACATCTTGCTTTCTAAGGTTCGCTAAGGGCTTGAGTTGAGCTTGTGTCCTGTTGGAAGTCTCAGGGCCATGCCATCCACGACTACACTTGTGGCTCCTGGGCTCCTCTGCTGGGAGTCCCACTTGCCAAGTGGTGCAAAATCCAATTCCTGGGCCCTTGGAAGTGAGTTCCGGGCTACATGAAGAAACCAACGCAGAGCAATTTCTGAACCAACACCTGTCTGTAAGTTTGACGAAGGGCTTCTGCCTGCACTGGAGCCCTGGCACAGTGTAACAACTGTGACATACAACGCAGGCTGTGATGGCATCGCAGTGCCTCCTTCTTGCAGTGCACTGTCCTTGAGTACCAATGTGCCAACGACCTGCATAGTAGTAATGAACCGATGCCACACCTGCCTCCCCGATGCCTCACCCACTGTCTTTGATATTCGTCATCTACAAGATACTGTACCAGGGTCTGCATGACCCCCAACGCTGATCCTCACTCCCTGAAGTTAGAATGGCTTTGTAGAGTAGTCAACGTCAAGCGTGACCGGATAGTCCCATTGGAGCTATTGTGTTTCTAAAAGTCATACTTGATCTAATCTTGGAAAACTCGTATTCAGATTTGTGTATGTTAGATTAGTTTTGTCGTTCTGGTCTTGTTTTACTCAGATAAATATTGGCTATTTTTCTAAACTGGTGTGGAGTGCTGTTTTGGTGTTTTCTCAGTCACTTTGCTTGTATACAAATACTTTACACATTGCCTCTGTGGATAAGCCTGACTGCTCTTGCCAAGAAACCAGGAGGGGGGAGCATGGGCTAGTCTTAGTGTGTACCTTACTTACCCTGACTAAAGTGAGGCTCCCTACTTGGACAGGGTGCAAACCCCTGCCAACTAGAGACTCTGTCTCTAACAATGTCTTTCAAAGAATATCACCTATTTTGGAGATAGCCAAGTTTTCAGTAATTGGCTACATTTTCACAAGAAATCTTGGAAGCATAAAGAAAGCAGTAACGAATTTCAGTGCTTGGCTGCCACAACAGAAAATGCTAGGCCTCCAAGGGTAGTTTGTTGAAACTTTGGTACCACAACCTAAGCTGCCTTTGCTTCACCTATGTATTTAGCACACAAACAAAGTAAGGTGGCATTCTACATCACTTTATTTTATTCGTAATCGCTTTCTCTGCCCAAGATCACTGTCTTTGACCAACAGTTGGTATGTCCTGGGAATGCGACATAACTTGTGCTACTTGTTTGGGGGTAAGCAATCAGGAGGCAGAGTCAGTCAGAGCACCAAACACCTGAAATGCCGGCCACAGCCCGCGTGTGATCACTGCAGTAACAGTGCATAATCTGTGCACTTTGCACCTTACTTTTAAATTCCACTGCACTTTATTTTATTCATAACCGCAGTTTCTGTCCAAAATCATCATCTTTGGCACCTGTCCGCATCCAATCTGTGACCAGCGCCAGTCACTAAATCCCTTTTCCCTGAGGTCTTCCACAGTCTTCGGAGACAACCCTCGGTCAAGGGTCACATATGTGTCACAGTATGTCTAATGAGCCCGGATCATGTATTGGCTGCAGGAACGAGTTTGGCCATCCCATAGAGCTGTCCCTGGCTGCCTTACATGAACCAACATCAACCAAACCTTCTCTTGTCCGAGGGCTTATAAACGCATGTTCTCTAAGCAAACACACACAAGATATTACTGATTTAATTATAGAGAATAAGCTGTTTTTCTTGTTTATCATGGAAACCGGTCTGAAACCTTGGTGTAATCCAGATATAGCCATAGCAATACCCCCGGTATATACAATTATGACTAAGGATAGAACAGAAGGTAGTGGTGTTGGGGCAGCCAGTATATATTTCAAGACCAGTCTCAATTGTAGCTCCTTTGATATGGACTCCCTCAAAGGAGCAGAAAGCCTCGGCTTCTGCCCCAAGATTAGCACTTCTGAATCCTTCGCCGGCTATCTACTTTATCGCCCTCCAGACCCTGCACTAGTTTTTTGTCCACAGTACATGAGGCACTTACCCTTGTGGTAGTTTGCTATGCAAATTTCACCATGTTAAGAGATTTCAATCTTCATTTTGATGATCCAGATGACTCTCAGGTCAACTCCCTCCATGATATCTTAAAAATACTAGGCCTCCCCTAATCAATTTGTGCCCTGACCCACTTACGGGGCATACCCTCAACGGGATCTGAACTAACCACCATAGCCAGTCACTGGGTAAACCCATTACCCAACGGACCACTGGTAAGCCCCATTTAACATAACTATCATGCCCCAAAACATTCCCCTTGCAAAACAGATTCCGCTACCTCACTTACCATGAATGGGGAACAATGAAATTGAATCCATTGCTGATTTCCCGACTGTCCACCACTGTCCGAACCCTTAAAGGGAATTTGGTGGAAGACATCAATCCCTTCAATACCTGGATCACTGAAAAATCGTTAGATCTTGCACTTCCCATTCACCCCAGAAATGGTAGGTCTAAACACTGACACCCCTGGTTTTCCCAGGCATTACTTAAACAGAAGCATCAATGCAAACATTATGAATGGAATTTGCGCCTGTCATATAGCATGGACAACTTGTTTAGTTTTAATGAGGCTCAGAAAATGTACTATAAACTAATCAAAACAACAAAATAATCCTACTTTAGAACTAAAATTGAAGAGGCAAACCAGGACTCCAAAACTATCTTCAGCATATTAACAATGTTTCTGCAGCCTTAAACTCTTTTGGGAGAGATTTTTCCCTCCCAGGCCCTTTGTAACCAGATCTCAACCTTTTTGGAGGAAGAGATCCAGGCAATGCAACAGGGATTTACTGCCACCGCCATGACTGACCCTGTTAGCGGCCCGGCTCTCGTCAACCCCACAATCATATCAATGCCAATCTGACTCCATGTGAAGACATTTTCCTGTCATTATCACACCAAACTATCCTTTCCTGTAAATCAGGCTCGCCTCAGGATCCTTCCCCACCATCCATTCTTCATGAGGCGATTGACGTAATAAATCTTCTCATCAACCAAATTCTCAATACCTCCTTAGCTTCAGCCGAAGAGCCACCAACATGGAAACTGGCAGTTGTAGGGCCTCTACAAAAAAGCCTCTAGCAGATCCCATCACTTTTTCTAACCTTAGGCTGATCTTCCTGCTGCTATTGGAGAAAAATGTGAATCAGCAACTTACAACCTTCTTGAAAACTCAAACTCTCTTCACATGTGCCAATCAGGTTTGAGGTCTAAACACTCCATCCACCAAGTCAGCCTTACTCAAGGTCTCAGAGAACATTACAATGACCCCGGATGCTTGGAAGGATGTGATATTGATACTGTTGGACCTTGCCGCAGCATTTTATACCATCTCACACAACTTTCTCCTCCAGCAAATCCAAGCAGCGGGGATCTCCCACAAAGTCCTATTCTGGAACAGATCCTTTCTAACTGTTAGGAGACAAACTGTTGTCCTAGGAGAATTTTCTTCCGAAGAAAAAACGATCATGAGGGTTGTACCACACGGGTCATCCCGCAGCCCAGCCCTTTTTAAATCTATATTGCCCCTCTTATATCTCTGATTCACTCCTATGGAATAGCAACTACTTCTCATGAGGAGAACACACAGTTGATCATCCCTCTAGATAGAGGGTCTACAGGTACTGAAATGAATTACCAAAAGTGCCTTTCCAATGTTATTTCATGGATGTGAAATAATCATCTAAAGTGCAATTAGGAGAAAGCAGAAAGCCTTCTGTTTGGCAAATCTAATTTGTTTTCTTCTATGAGTGGGTGGCCAAACTCAGCCCCTTCTCCACCAGACATGGTCACAGTAGCAAAGAACATGGGAATCCAATTTAACACTGAACTGTCTTTTTAACCTCAAGCAGTGGCGGTAGCTGGGATGTGTGTTAAACTGATTCAATCTCTCAAAAATATTTTTCAATTCTTTCCCTGCACCACCAGGAAAACAGTAGCATTTGCCCACATTACGTCGAGACTCAACTATTGCAACAGCCTATATGTGGGCTGTTAAAAACATCTAATTCACAAACTTCAGATGGTTCAACACACAGCTAGACAATGTTACAGCTTTCTAAACGGAACTCTGCATCAACGACTTTAGAATGATTTCACTGGCTTTCTATATATAAACGAATCTTGCTTAACATCCTGTTGACAGCCTTAAGAGCATTTAAGGCTACAGGCCCAAAATATCTCATGGCCAGGTTTAGCCACCAAAGGTCCCTCAGGACATTGAGATCCACAAGAGCAAATTTGCTGAGGCCCCCGTCCTTCAGGCTAAAAACTCGAAGTGGAAAATTATTTATGGTGCTTGGCACCACAGCTTGCAATCAACTGCCAACACACCTCCGATATATAGACATGGAAGATGTATTTTAAAACACTCTGAAGACACTCTTTCACACCCTCATCTAATTGTTCCATTCAGGTCCATGACAAGGTTCGTAGTGATACTCATTACAGTATCCAAGAAGTAGTGATATGCTGTTCCTCTAGTGGCAGAGTCACTCAGTCAACGGAAGACCGGGTCCCACTACGCTCAATTTGGGACTATAGTTGGGAATCCAATTGTTGGATTGTAATGCCCTCACACACCCTTTCAGGTGTCATGCTTCATCATATGGGCTGCTCCTCATTGGGTCGGCGGTGCAATACCCAACGGGCTCCCTAAAAAGGGGCACTTCATTGTAGATCTTTTATCCAACAGTCATATGGTGAAGTACGGGTGTGGAGCCAGAACCGTGTAGATGGGCAGTGGTGAGTTAAAATAGGATTGGGAGTACCTAGCACAAATTAGTTTATTCTGGGGGTCTCCTATCCTAGTTGAAAACATTGAATAAGGCACTCATCCGAGTGTTGTGTCTCGGCGTGTCCTTTGTTAAAAATTATAGGTCAACATGTTTCTCACTTCCAGTAAAGTCTACTAGTCATTCTTCAGGACTGGGAATGTAAGTAAACTATCTACATTTAATGGTATTGGTATTAGATGCACTCACAGTATCTAATGATAAATGTACCTGATGCGACCTGGATCTACCCAATTCAGTAAAATACCCAGGCATCAACAGTACCCGGCGGATCATGCATAAGGCTTAGCTCCTATGTGTGCAAGAGGTTAACAGCATTATGTTACACCCACGACCTGCCCTATCTACCGGTTCCAGGAGGTACTCATTACAGTGCCAGGATGCTCACCTATGAGTGACAGTGCACTTAAGAAATGCCCCATTCATTTATTTATTCTTTGAAGTTTTAAACACATCCTTCACTCAACATCCTACCAGAGCCATCTGACCACCACCTTTCAAAGGATCATGACCTCCAGCTTTTATCTGACATACTTCATACTCAATCGTACCCCAACCTTGCTCCTCAGCAGCCTGCTTTTCAGGCAGAAATGGAGTCTCATGTGCATTTCACTTGAGACATAGAAAGGGATTATTTTTCATTTCTGCCAGTAATGGGATTTGGTGGTAATGCTGAGTTGGTGGCCAAACCGCCGTGTGTCATAGTGGTCCCGGGGTATGTGCTCTTGAACCAGTGGTAAGTAGGAAGGCTGCACAGTCCATTTGAGGACATAACTGCCCAGGAGTGGAGGCTGTGCTTGGTCTGCATTTATGATAGCTAACCCAGATGTTTGAAACCACATCTGCCTTCATGGGAGGCCACACTGGATATGTGAATCCATTCCAGAATGTAGGGATGCTGTACTCAGAGCCTATGCCTGGCATCAGGGGAGACTGTGTTGGGTTTTTGAGGCTATGAATATGAGTTTCTGGATACTGTTCAGGATCATTTGGGCTTTTCTGAAGATAGGGAGCCTGCATTAGGCATTTGAGGCTAAACATGCACTTGTGAAGGGTGCACTGAGCAATAAAGCCCTAAAATGGTACCTCCCTAGTTGACATTTGAGGCTTATCTATGTTACTGACCCTTTGTTACTTTTTATAGCTATGTGATAACCCTTCCTGTGGTGCCACGAGGGGTTGAAATATGAGTGATGTCACTTTGGCTACTCCCATAAGTGCTGGAAGTAGGGGTGCAGGGATTGCTGCAGCATCCCCATAATCACCATGCTGTAGTTCAGAAGGTAAATGAGCTATACATTATAAAGGAGCACCTTTGATCCTGAATCGTCTCTGGAGGGCTTCGGTTTCACCTCATCTTAATTCTTTACATAGTTTGACGGTCAAGAAATAGTACTCTTCAAGGCACTGGCTTTGGCCCATAAGGCCTTTTGTGCTTACACCCCTTAATATCTTTCTGATAGGTTTCAGCACTATATCCTTTCCAGAGCACTTTGATCATCCTATGCTTTGCTGGTTGCAGTCCCGAAATTCAGAGGCGCCGGAAAGGGTGGCTGATCCTTTTCCTATTTGGCCGTGCGAGACTGAAACCAGCTATACATTAAAATCAATGTATCAACTCTGAAATATTAGATTATCAACTCTGAATTGCAACAAGGATGTGTTGAATACCTGGACGTTTACCTCAGCCTAATTTGATTGGTGGCTGCTTAGGTTCCATTATAGCCTGGGACACTCCTAGGGGTACACATTTTTTATTAATTCATTCGAAATGTTGTTTCTATCGTGTCACATTTGCTGTCGTTCAAAGACAGAGGTCAATTATCAGGTCATGTCTTCTAACAAATTGCTGCTTATTCTTGTACCAAACAGATCTTCTTTCTCTGATTACAAAGTGAGAGGATTTTGTAAAGAGAAATGTGTGAACTAAGTCTTGTTGGGGAACAAGGAGTTGGAACAGATGTACATTTTTCTTAAACGCACAGCAAAATTTAGATTCGTGTAAATGAAGTGTACACATTTTTTGAAATATATTCACAGCTAGGAGACACATTTTTGTCTTTCTGAAGTGTGATGGAAACAAAGATTTTAATATGACCAAAACAAATCAAGACAATTTAACCCCTTCACTGCGGCGGCTATTCCGCCGCAGTGCTAAGGGGGCAGGGGGGGCCGCGCGGCGCGCCCATGCCGGTGACTGAACCGCTCCGTCACCAGCCGCAGTTGCGCTGTGCTCATGACGGAGCGGTTCCATCACGGCCCCGTCCGCTCAATGGAACGCTCAGCGCAGGCGCGGAATCTGCGCCGCGCAGGCGTTCCGTGACGGAAACGCTCCGTCATCAGCACAGCGCGACCGCGGCTGATGACGGAGTGGTTCCGTCACCAGCAGGGGAGGGGTTAATTGGTGATGTGCAAATGATAAATACTTTTTTTTTTAATCCTACACATTATGTATTGTTTTATCCTAAATAGACATATCAAAAAACTGTATGTCTGTGCAAATTTTGAGAGACATTTGTACATCATGGTGAGCTATTACACCATATTTTCGTAATATATTTGCACCAATGTTCTCACAAATGCACTACTGGACAATTACCACACTCTTACTACTTTGCTGCTGTGGCCATGGCTCATTTGCAAAACTTGCTTGTTGTAAGGCGCTTGGGGTTTTCGCTATCCCAATTATTTCAGTGATATAAGATTGACGCCAGCAACCCCACTCTGAAAAATGTTCTGGCACCACTGGCTACTCCAGTCACTTGGGTGAATAGACAGCTGTGGTGATGGTACAGTAGGAACATGCTTTAAACACTACAGGCAGTGGTTAATTTGTAAACAAAAAAATAAGTGCCACAGCTCTCGATAGGAGGCCTCCGCCGTAGCGGCCCATGGTGAGAGTGCTGCTGGGCCCTGACGTGGGCGGAGGAGGGTCAGGGTGGGGTGTAGTAAACTACGGATTACGGCCGATTAGATGTAAGTAAACATATAAATAAATTAAATTAATTTCATTGCGCGCGCTGCATCGCATTTGGCGATGCAGCACGCGCAACAAAGTTCGTTTTATTTATTTATATGTTTCCTTACCTCTAATCGGCCGTAATCCGTAGTTTACTACTCCCCACCCTGCCCCTCACCCGCCCCACATCAGCGCCCAGTAGCACTCTTACCACAGGCCGATACTGGGCCTCCATAGCATGCACCAACTATTGCCACTGCTGGCGTTGCCAGTAACAGTACCAACAAAACTACTAACCAGCACACTCTTACAAGTTTGACAATTCAGACTATTCCAGGCCCCCAAAGCTATAAAAATAGCTTGGGCTGCAGGTATTAGTTGATTATATTATATACTGAGTTAATAACCACTTGTTGTTCTGCTCATCTTTAAATTATACAAACAGTGCCACATGTGGCAGCTGTCATAAGTTCTGATGTTGACATTTAAGAGCTGGTGCTGAGCACCGGAAACCACCAGCTCAAATTAAGCAATGACTACAGAGGACATCTTTGCAAAATCAACAATTCAAGACCTTGGGGAGTTGCTTTTCAACCGAGTGGCCGTTCTTTTGTGTGCCTAACCCTAACACAGTTAGTGACATGGCGAGTTTCCTTATATGCATAGAGCTTCTCTATGTCCTTTGCCCATCATAGTCAGTGAGCTTTAAATTTCCCAGTTTCAGTGACATAAATTCCCTT
Organism: Lissotriton vulgaris; assembly: GCF_964263255.1. Classification (NCBI taxonomy): domain Eukaryota; kingdom Metazoa; phylum Chordata; class Amphibia; order Caudata; family Salamandridae; genus Lissotriton; species Lissotriton vulgaris. Next base: position 528,845,513 of record NC_141697.1, read on the forward strand.
GTAAACTTACATTTATAAATGAATTTACCTTGGTAAACAGGTTATGGTCAATATCAATAAATTCAGGTGAACATAACAGCTATTGTTTTTTTTAAATTTCGCATCTCCCTATGATTTATCAATACATTTCGTATTGAGGGACGCACATCCAGTACCATTACATGATGACTTTTTGTGATTTAAATATTTTAAAATCCCAGTGTTGTTCTGCGTAATGTGCAACTGCATCTACTTCAAACAAACAGATATTTTTTCTTGTAAGATAAAAGCAAATTGGTTATGCTGCTTCGCATATTACGTCAGCAATCTAATGAAAATATAGATGCAAGCTAAAACAGACATTTTTCTGTATAGCTGTGTTATATTTATCATGCAATTATAATGGAAGTTTAGCAAAGTTAGATACAGTGGTATTAGGATGGGTTGAGGCCATGTGACATCATTTCCTGGGAAGAAACAGGGTCCGAGGTCATACGATGACACTTCCTGTGATGCCACTGAGGACAAAAGATGTGTGATGTCGCTTTTTGCTAATCCTAATATTTGGATAAATCAACGTTCAAGGACGTCCTTCTGTCACAGACTCACACCCACTCATCTTGTGTGTCTGGCAAACAGACAGTGACATTTTTGTCCCAGACGAGATGCTGTCATAGGCGAGGGGTTAATAATCTTTCACAGAAACTGACATTTGTGCACCTGGATGTGACCAACAGCGGAGCAGACAAGCGTGACTGGTTCATAAATGCCACTGAAGGTTGTGTTTTTTAGCATCAGTGAGTTGTCCTCTTTCATCTGCAGAGCTGAGATATATAATTATGTAGTATTCCTCTGAGCCCCTCCCTCCTCCCTGTCATTGAAAGGCTCGTGCTGAGACTTATGGTCAAGATGCCCAAGCTGTAGTTTAGAGACACGGACATTCTGGGAGAGAAGTTTTATTTTGGATTATTTATACAAAATAGTTTCATATATTTCCATTTCTGTCATTTTCTTTTTTTTACTAATCAGCTTTAATTAGCCTGCAAAATATCTCAGTGGGTAGTTCATCTTTTGCACAGAAGTTGAAACTGAGAAGCAGCCGTGTAAATGTTTGCAGTGACTGACTGTATTTAGCATAGTATTTTGATAGTTGTATCAGGCTTCATACCTTTTGCATGGTGGTGAAGCTGTTTGATTTGCATTACAATCTCGGCCCCCTTTAAGAGTCCATGGCTGATATGGAGTTGTATAGAGTACAGCAAAATTGTAGATGTTGGGGGAGGTGGGTGTGGCTCAAAGATCTATGAGTTTAAAACACGGTGTGGCCACTGTCACTACGCAGAGCCGAAAAAGTAACACTAGACACATCACGCACACCTCCCATTTTTTATTTGATCATCTTTAGCATGTACTCATATGGATGAGCTCAATTTCATTGTCTTCCAATATTAGAGGTGAATTTCACTTCCTATTCTTGCGGCAATGAGTTCTTTAGAATAGACACCTAGTGCCACATGTACGTAGGTTTTATTTTGCAAGTTCCTAATAGAGAATTTTAGCGATTTACTATTAGGAAATCGCAAACACCTATGTATGAATGATTCCTTGGCACATTTAGCAATTCCTAATGGGGTTGCAATTGACCTTCCTCAATATTGGCCAGATGTACGACTGTTATTTGCGGTTGCGAATGGGAAATCAGCCTGTTTGTGACTGCAAAAAAATGTGGTGGTAGGTACAAATGCTATTTTGCAAGTTGGTGACTCTCAAAATAGTGTTTGCAGGTCGCTATTAAGAAGGGGCGTGCCAAGGGAGTCCCTTCCTGATAGCGAGTCACAATGGTATGTACCATTGTTTTTCCACTGCATTTGCAGTTGCAAAACACTTGCTGTTTACGGCCTATTTGAAGTAGGTGGTAAGACACTCGCAAACAGGAAGGGGTCCCCAGGAGTAGACAGTGGTCCCAGGAATGACTGCCTTCCCTTAAAAAATGAAAATAATTTTTTTCTTTTTTTTCTCTAAAAGCATCCCGTTTTTCTTTAAGGAAAATGGTCTGCATTTGAAATAAAAGTAGCTTCATTGAAAAATCAAACAAAGACATGGGGGTCTGCTGTCCCCAGCAGGCCACCATCCCTGTGTCTGTAGGCCATTTCCAATGAGTGCAAATTTTGACCTGCCTCATGAATATTAATGAGGCAGGTCCCTTGCGACCCATTTGAGAATCGCAAACAGCGTCTCAGACACAGTTGTACATTCCAGTTTGCTAGTCCCAAATCGCGAGGTGCCAAACATTGCAATTTGAGACTCACAAAATGGAATGGTCAGACATCTGGCCCTAATTTTCATGAGGTAGGTCGTAATTTGTGACCCATTGGGAATCGCTGAAAACACAGGGATGGTGGTGTGCTGGAGGCAGCAAACCACGACGTCTGTGTATGCTGTTAAATAAAGCAGCATTATTTTTCTTTAAATGCAGCTCATTGTCCTTTAAGGCAAACAGGCAGCATTTTTTAAAAAAAATTAAACGTTTCATGTTCATTTCTTAAAGAGAAGGTAGTGGTTCCTGGGACCACTGCCTGCTTTAAAAAAAAGTTTTTGCAACAATTCACATAGGGTAAAAGGCCCTGGGGATCACTTCCTATTTGCAAGTGGGTTACCACCTACTTGAAGTAGGTGGTAAAATGCGAATGTTTTGTGACCTTATTTCAGTTGCAAAATGTTTGCACATGGCACTGCGAGTTGCTATAAGGAAGGGACGCCCTTTCCATGCCCCTTCCGAATACAGAATCCCAAAACCCAAATTGCTATTAAGTAACAAGTTACCGCTATTTTGGCTTGGTACATGTCAAAAAGCCTTTTTGCGTTCGCAGTGGTCCGATTCTGCTCATTGGCCCGTTTGCTAGTGGCAAAAAGGTTTGTACATGTGGCCCACAGTTTTTGTCGGTTTGTGACTTTTTGAAAGGAGTGATGGTCGAAAGAGGAGAATCTTAGAGTGCATAGTTTTATTTGGCAATAGGGAGTTTGTTTGTTATGAAGGAAAAGTGCTCAGATTCCATGAGTTACACGACATGGGATGTTCTTTGTTTTAAAGGTGAGGTCCATAAGCAGCCAGTGCACGGCTGCTTATGGACGGCTGCTGTGAGGCATCAAGCACTTTGCTTTCAAGGTGATGTGCAAGGCCACGGGCAGCCAGTGCAAGGAGATGATGGCTAACGTGCTGTGTCACACACTTTGTTTTAAAGGTGATATGCAAGGCCAATGGCAGTTAGTGCAAGGAGATAAGTGCTAGTGTGATGTGAGTCCAAATGAACCAAGCATTAGCAATGCAGTAGGTCTCGCATTTGTGAAAGTTTAAGCTATTGGCACTGTAAATGACAATGCCTTTTGTTTGTCTGTTCGATAATTGAGACATAAATATGAGGCAATGTCACTTACAATGCCGATAGCTCAAACTCCTGTAAGTGCAAGGCCTATTTCATTTCAAAGAAGGGGCTGCCATTTCCCCAGGCTGCTTGGAAAGGGAAAGTGTGCATGGCGCACTGAATGTTGCAGGAAAGGATGTCATGCCTGCAGGAGGAGAGACTAGTTAAAGAAAATGGTACCTTCAGACTAAATAAGACATACTGATTAACAAAATAAGTAGACGGGCCAGTCCTCATGGAAGGTTACAGATGAAGACAAGGTGGTACTATGAGGGACTAACAAGCTTATTAACGAATCAGAAGCCAGCATTTACAAAGGACAATGACACAAGCCTAAATATGGGCGGAGAGTGGGTGGAGCTTCAAGTCCTTACATGAATACAGCATGTTTCTCACAGCAGCGCATGTGCTGCCCAGGTTTGACCTAAAAATTAGGGAAATATCTGGCAGCTGAAAATTAAATTTCCTGTAGTTTGCAAAGTGAGAAGAGAGGAGGTTCGAGGCATATTCCTTTTTTTAGACAGCATGATCTCTAAAGTGTCTTAAACTTTTTAAGGGAAGCCTGGGTGTTGGAAAATTGGGCACAGAAATCAAAGATCAAGGAAGTCTTAAATCTAACCCTTTTAGTAAGAGGATAGGAGAGAGAACTTTGCATCAGGTTATCAGGCCTTAAACGTATTTGAAATACGGGATGAAGGGATACATTTTAAGGCAGTTTTGTTTCTAAAAGTATTTGGTGAAAATCCCTAAGTTTCAGAGGATGTTTTGAAATGGAGTCCATGAAATATTTGGACAGTTTAAGATCTGCCACGAAACCCAGAATGAATATTCCTTTGTTCTACAGGGAGAACAGTGCCTCGCAGCAAGCTTTTATTTGTGCAGTTTTGGAATTGTCTCATTTATTTCCTAAAACAAAATGACGCACACCGTTTCCAATGTTTTAGATCTCGACTACTATTTATTTATTTATTTATTTATTTTATCAACTTATATGGTGCGACAGCTACCCAAAAAGGGTTTCCCGGCGCCTAACACACAGCCTGGTAGAAAGTGTAGCCAGCATAAGTGATCAGATTACTGGTTAAACAACCAGGTTTTTATCTCCTTTCGAAACCTGAGAGGGTTTTGCTCTTTGCGTATTTGAATTGGGCGTGTATTCCAAATGACGGGACCCAGGTAGGCAAAGGATTTGCCTCCCATCCTGGCCAGCTTAAATCTGGGGACACAGAATTTTTCAGCTGCTTTTGATAGTAAATTCCTATTAGGGATGTAGGGGGAAGCGAGTGCTTGCAAATATTTAGGAGCAGTACCTGCTTTGATTTTAAACATGTAGTTTAATGCTTTAAACCTAATGCGATTCTCCACCCTCAACCAGTGCAGTTCACGCAGGTAAGGGGACACGCTGCTGTTTTTAGGTATGCCACAAAGAAGACGAGCAGCCGCATTTTGTACAAGCTGCAGTCTTTTTGTGACTGCTTTATTTGAACCTAGATACAGGATGTTCCCGTAGTCAAACCGAGATGTAATTAAGGCGTTGACCACCGTTTTCTGCATAGGGCTAGGCAGCATCCACAGGATCTTCCTGAGCCATCTCAAGATGGTAAAGCAGATGCTCACTACTTTGTTGCCTTGCTGTTTCATGGACAGAGAGTTGTCCAGGATTATCCCCAGATTTCTAGCCTGCGGCACTGGTGTCGGGAGATTTCCCATCTGGGCAGGCCAATGTAATGAGTTCCAAAGCTCTGGTTGCCTGCCCAGAAGGAGAATCTCCGTCTTATCTCCATTTAATTTCAACTGGTTAGTTGACATCCAGTTGAAAATGGATAGCAGGCCAGCTTTAAGGAGAGATGGAGAAGAAGTTTGGGGTTCAGATAGTGAGAACACAATCTGAGAATCGTCGGCATACGACATGAAGGTTAGACCCGCTTTTTCCACTAGATCCGCTAGGGGTCTAGACTAGCACACACAGCAACTTCAAATGGGCTTACAAAAAAATTACAGTGGGCATACAGCCCACTCACTGCTTAGCATAGGTTGGCTTTATTTCCACTCTTCTTTGTGTGCTTATTGTTCGATGGCTTGCATTTGTTTCCTTGCGTTTGTCCCTCAGCATACATCTTTAGTATTCTTTTGATTAGCTGATTTGTATCCTTCCACTGATCACTTTTAAGGAACTACTTATTTGTTTTAGGTTAAACACACCATAAGAGTGCATGTGTTTTCCAGCTCTCTCCCTCATGTACTTCACCTCCTGACAAAAATCCACATTATGTTGCTCTCTCCCTTGTGTGCTGCTCTTTCTCATATGCTTGTACCTCATCAAACTCAGATGCCCTCGTGTGCTCTGTGTTGCTCCCTACCCCATGTGCATCTCCCCACCCCATGTGCATCTCCCCTGAACCCTGTGCTGCTATCTCCCCTGTATGCTGCTATTCCCCTCCTCCCCACACTCACTTCTCATTTGTTCCCTCCCACTTGGTTCCACCACCCATTCCTTTGTTGCCCCCCCCACCCTTGCAGTCATATTTATTATTTATTTTAGCACCACCTCTAAAATGCTTACACTCACTTAGCTATTTAAATTGTACCAATCTAATTGGCATCTGCCATTTTAGATCGGTCAATTAAAAAAGAAAATGCCGCCTGCGTTGCTCAGTAGGCGCGTTCATGCATGACAACCCATCCACACACATACGTAGTAACGAAAGCACAGTCCTACAAACTGGCATGACCAGCAACAGTGACCGTATAATCATGCCTTTTTTTGCAGATGCTGCACAGCATCACCAAACAGCATTAGCAAAGCCAATAGTCCCTAAAAAAGATGAGACCTATTAGCTTTGTCAATGCTTGCATATCGTGTCTTCAGAGAGCTCTGCTTATGCCTCTGAAACAGTTGTGGACCAGGTCAAACTTTTCCTATATAACTCCCAAAAAGGTTGGAGAGTAGTTAGGGGTGCTGGTTTCCAGGAAGTGAGAACTGAGAATAAGCATGGCTTGGCCGAAGAGAGGTAAGAGCCTGCTGCGCAGAAGGAGGAAAGTTACCACTGAAGCACAGTTCCCCAATTTTTATAGCATTTTTGTCCTCACTCAAAAGAAATTGCACAAGCTTTACCAATGTGGCAAACCTTTTCTGAACGACACTATGGTGCAAGCTCTTCGGCTTTACTACTCTGCACATCCCTAGATAATATGAGGATGTCTCTAATTGTGCCATGTGGCTATATATACCTCACTAAAGAGGTGCAAAACGTCTGTAACATCTCTCTTGTGTTTGACTTCCCAGAAGGGACAGAATAACAGTTTGGGTGGTATAGTCTTCATTTTCACTTGACCAGTGCTAGTTTGCATGTAGTTGATTCATGTGAATGAATGAATGAAAATCAACTTATACCGCGCAAACTTAACCCAACAGGCGTCAAGGTGCCTAACAAAACTATAAAGAATGAGTCATGTCTGTAATGGTACGGAGAGTTAAAATGATAGAATGGAGTGCTATCTAGGGAGAAATCCAAATGGCTAAGATTAATTCAAACATTCAAATTCTTGTTTTTGTTGTTGTTAAATGGAGCTGTTCGAGGTGGCTAAAGGTTTCTAAATGGTGGGTCTTAATCTGTAGCCATGGACAGCTTTAGGGCCAGAAGCTGCTCGGTGTCAGGATGTTGTGATAGTGCCTGCCTGGGCCACTCAAAAGAGTTTATTTTAACACCACGGGTTGCTTACGTGCCAAGGGCTATTTTATCACATAGGGTAATCAGTCCTCGAACCACCACTGGGCACCACATGAGCCTGGTGCAGCTGATCGCTAATGGAGGGCCTAATGTGAATTACCCCATTTCATTTCACCAAATGGGGTTTACTTCGTGACAGGGCTTAATTTGTGCCGGTGTTTGCCAGTGCTCTGCACCAGCACTCATTTCTCGAAACCGAGATTTATTTCTGACACATGGTACTGCTGTCTGTATATTTTTGAGAAGAGAACAAAACAATTATGAGAGAGATACCCTTCTAACAAAAAAGGACAGGTTTCAATATGCAACAACAATAGAAGATCCCTTTTGTGAGACACACCCATATTAATCCATCACTATAATCATCTTCTATGGGAAAACCCTCATCCATCTTTTATAAATGAATAAATAAATCAATATCATCCAAGCCATTATCTACACACTGAGGGCCCAATGTAGGTAAATTAGATTTACCGATTCATAAATACCGAATTTTACCGATTCGGTATTCATGAAACGGTAAATCTAATGTAGGCAATTTTTCGGTAAAAAATACAGAATCGTTAGCATTCGGTATTTACTGATTCTGTAATTACAGAATCGGTATTTGTCATTGATTACTATGGGCCTTGAAGCCCATAGGATTCAATGGCAAATACCGATTCGGTAATTACAGAATCGGTAAAATTACCGAATCGACACCCTGTTGCACCCCTGTTTGTGGCTTGCGTGCCATGTGACACACATACATGCCCTTAGGGCATGTATGTGTGCCACATGGCACAGGTGTACATGCACAGATGTGCATGTACACAGGTATTCGTTATTTACCATGCAATAGTATTACATGGTAAATAACGAATCGGTAAGGGCCTGTGGCACAGTTTTCAGTGCCACCTACATATTGATTTACTGATTCGGTAAATTTACAGAATCGGTATTTTACCGAATCGGTAACTTTACCGATTCGGTAAACATACCGATTCTGTACATTTTAAGCCCCTACATCTCCATTTGCAAATACCGAAATCGGCCGTTACCGACCGGTATTTGCCGACCTACATCTGGCCCTGAGTCCTGTATGATGTAGAAATGTTTCCTTTTATTACCAAAAATCGATCCTCGATTCAAAAAGTATACTTGGTACAATGATCCAAAAGAATACATAGTCTCATTAAGAAAAATATTTTAAAACATTATTCACAGTCAGTATATCATCACAATACATTATAAACACAGTCCTCTCTAATTGTGTGAAAACAAAATAAGCTTCTCATGAACTAGTGTTTTCCCATAGCAAGATGAGTATAGTGATCGATTAATACAGGTGTGTCTCACAAAAGGGATCTATCATTATTGATGAGTATTTTTGAGAAGAGCACAACAGCATTATTTAAAAAAATTCAATACACACTGAAATGAAAATAAAGTACACGAATGGAATGTACATTAAAATAACAATAGGATAGGCGGGAGTGTGGTATTCTCTCATTGGCTGCCTTTTGGTCAGTCAATGAGGGGAGGTAGCAGTCCCTACCCCGTCAAAGAGCAGGATGGGGTCAGGGAGTGTTGCTGACCCCACCCTACTCTGTGACAAGGTGTCAGTGATTGACACTCGGCCCTGAGCACTCAGGACTTAAAACTGAAGCGCCCATGTCCGAGTCAATCAGTGATACTCCCCCTGGTCATGAGGGGTATAGCTTTGAGGTGCTTTGCCAGGCTGGAGAGGTCACGCCCTCGAGAGCTGTGACATCTTCATCCCAGCAAAGTTCAGCTCAGTCAGCCAGGAGCCTGCCCATTTAGCGCATGTCTAGCTCCTGGCTGCCTGACCTGAAACTAAATAGTGTCTGTCAGGCCAACCTTTCCCCAGCCTGACAGACACTCTTCTAGTTGGTCAAAAGTGAGGCCCATAAGGACGAACCCTGGCTTCCATCAGGGGTCGTAGGGCTATATAAATAAATTGCAATGTGAAATAAAATGTTTGCCTAGAATCACACAATTTGGATAAGAAGGAAACCTGGTAATAATTCCAGGTTATCTGATTGAAATACAACTATCAGGTGTGTATCTCCAACTCTGGCTCTCTCATGTTTTACATCAGGGGCCCATGATTTATCTTTCGTTTTTGGCAGAAAATCTATATGACATAGTATTTTATTTATTTATTTATAAAGTTTTATATAGCGCGAACTTGATCCCGAAGGATATCAGAGCGCTTTACAATTTGAGGCAAAGGTAACAAATCAGAACATTCAAAAGGGAAGAGGAAAAAAACAACAACAACTTGCCCAACTGTGGCAGACATACACTTGCAATAAAAACATATTTAACTTTAAAAGTTCAAACTGTCACATACAATTCTAATACGATGTCCCAAAAAAAACCAGAATGATATAGAATGGAAAAAGCTTTGGTAAAGTATCAAACTGCCTTCCGCTTTTATGCAGATAAGCACATGTGATACAGCAAAATGCTGTTGCTCCCATAGCAAGAGAACCAATGGCTGATGTGGACTGGCCACCTCAAACATCCTGTAAGCTTTTGTGAGTGAAAGCAAATTGTAAATGACAGTTTAACATGCCAATTATAATGCCCAAGGCTAGCACGGCCACAACTAAAACTCATACAATACAAATCACAAAAATGACCTTATTCTGCTGGTCACACACCAAACACTTGAAATTATAAATCTGAGACGACAGTCCGCCTTTACAGCAGCTATTGAGCCCATGGTTACGGGCTTGCACAGGTCTGTTAGCCCTGTCTACAGAGCCAAAGTTCAACCCAAAAGTACAGCTGCTACAGACAAACTTTTTCCAGTCCTTTCCTAAGGGCCAGATACCAAATGGCTTGCAACTCACAATTATCAAGGTCCAATAGCTGCTGTCTACTGTAAGTAATTGCCTGAAAACGACCAGGGGTCAGACCCGACTCAGGGGCCCCAGACCCACCTGCCAAGCCAAGAATTCATTTATTTGGGAAAGTCACTCCCCTCCAGACCCCCTACCTCCGCAGATACGCCCCTGGGCCTTGTTCATCTGTTTCAGGGAGAATTCGATTATTTTACATATATATATTTTTTTACATTTAAAGCCAAGTCAATGTATTTTCGGGATAGGTAATATAGGGGCATATTACCAACGAGTAGCGATATTTATCGCTAACTAGGCTTTGCAACGATTTTTTTATCGCTAAGCATCGCCGGAAATTTTTGCTGAGATAACTTGCTACTAGCAACGTTTATCTCCAAAGCGATAATTTTTCCGGCGATAGCGTGAATATCGCTGAGTATTCAGCGATATTCACGCATTAGCGACACAATGCTCTTAGCCATGTTATCCACCTCCCATTGGATAACATGGCTAAGAACTGGTCTGAGCAGGCGTTAGTTTTTGGCGATAGCGGGAATATTTCCATCGCTACGCCCGCCTTGCTAAAAGGCGATAGCGAAGTTAGCGACTGCTTTCAGTCGCTAACAGGTTGGGTACGCCCACTTTGCATGTCATTAGCGATAAATATCGCTGACATGCAAAGCGGGCCCCAAACCGCTCGCTATAGCCTAAAAGCTGCCGCTAACTTCTGTTAGCGACAGCTTGCTAATAAAGCGATAGAATTATTGCCGCTAAACCGGCGATAATTGCCTATCGCCCCCCTTGGTAATATGCCCCCTAATTATTTTCCTTGCAGAGATATTTACAACATCGTCTTAGGGGTAATTGTTACCCAGTGCCTCGGTCAGAGGTAGCAAGTGAGCCGCTCAATTTACACATCAAATGTCCTGATTGTAACTAGTCTAAGCCCGCCTGTTTTCTGTGATAGTTACCTCATGCTGCTGGCAACAAGGCCTGTCTACAGCTCGGTTTTCACGGCCCCATCTCCCAGAGCACCGTATCCATAGCTTACCTCGCGCATCTTCGGGTTTGTGGTGTCCCGGACTGACTCACAGAGGCCTCAGACAATAGGCGGGATTCCCTCCCTGAGTGACTCACCACAGCGTGAATCAGAGGTGCGGCTGTCAGAGAAGGGCAAACTTACCGCCCCACGGTCATTCATCTTATGCATGAGCTGGGAAGACAAGCAGGTATGTGGCCTCATAAACCTACCTGTATTTACAAGTCTAGACTGAGCTATCCCGTCTGTGGCTGCACTAAATGCAACATGGCAAAACATTTACTTTCTTCCATGGGTGGTGTTATTATATGCAGCTTAGATAGCTCAGTGAGTTTATCTCTGGCTGCAGTATGTGAACGGCATAGTCGCGGGTCGACAAGGTTGCCTCAGCCGTTCATTTAGGTCGATAAAATGAATACCAATTTTGAAGGTTAACAATAATTGTGTATAAAATGTTTTATGTAAGGTTCGTATAGAAGTAAGAATTTGTTCATCGCTTAGGGGATTTCTGAAATTAATTCCTATACACGTCTGGGGCATATGGGCCACATTGTGAGCAGCTTGTGATAAACACTTCACTCAGCCAACCACTGCTTGGGGTACTATGAAACTATAGACAACTAATGCATTAAAAATAGCATTTCTTATGCTATGTCCTTGAGCAGAGCTGCAGCGTTTAATCCCAAAAGACCCCATTCCATCCATCTGATACAGCAATTGAATTTAAAAAGTACACTGTGCAATTCTGAGACGGCATGACAGGGGGAAAACTGAATTTGCATCATTTTCATTATTCCCTACCAAGGAACAAAAAAGAAAGGCATCTGTTTTTTTATTTTAAAATGTGGGGATCAAGAGTTCAATCAAGGGTAAATTCAGTACATATCAGAAGTTGCCACAGTAAAAAAAATTGAACTTTTATCTGGCATTAAGTGTCATATTAACTTCTGTATGCATGAATTTTACAAATGAAAAGTTAGCTGTAATCCTTAATGTGTTCCATGAAAATAATCTATTCATCATGGTACAAGAGTAGACCAGCCTTTCATCTTTTCAGCGTCAATAAAAGGAGTACCAATCAGTAGGGCAATAGTTACACTTGTTATTACTGTAACTGGGGATCTCATTGGACTTTAAGTGCTACCTGGAAACCAAGTTGTCACTGTGATGATCATTATTATTACTTTTATTACACAAGAGCTAAATTTTTATGAGGATTTTCGCAAAACACGTTGTATAAAATGAAATTATGTAATAAACACTAAGGGGCTTATTACGATGGAGGATTTTCCGCATCCTCCGGGCCGGCGGAAGCCACCGCCGGCCCGCAGGATGCGTAAAATCCTCTGTGGACCCACCAAAGACCCACCGCCACATTACGATGGCTGGTGGGTCCTGGTTTCCGTCCGCAGCTTTTCCGCCGCGGTTGGCTTACAACCGCGGCGGAAAAGCTCTAAATTGGTGACGGTGTCTCTCAGACACCGTCAGCCAGATTAGGCTGGGCTGTGAAACATGCTTTTCCGCGGCGGCTTTTCCGCCGTGGAAAAGCATGAGTAACTTCACTGCGGGGGCCTGTTGTGGGCCCCCTGGGTGAAGGGGGGGTGGGGGGTGCACATGGGGGGTACCTATGGTACCCCCCTGCATTTGTATGCCGCTTTCTGCATACAAATGCAATGTATGCATTTTTACCATTGCGGCGGATGCAGCTTGAAGCCGCACCCGCCGCAATGGTAAAAATAGAGGATGTGACCGCCAGGGTGGCGGTCACATCCTAATTACACAGGAGGGAACTCCACAGGCCATGCAGAGGTTTCCTCCTACTCTATGGTGGGGAACGGACTCACCATCATAATCGGCCCCTAAATACGGTAATATGCACAGTCTCATGAATCAATTAAAAAACAAGAACACCTTTGTTTAAAGTGCAATTTACTTTTTAGGTCGAGCCTGGGCAGCTCTTGAGCTGCTCTGCGAGGCATGCTATATTCGAGTATGGACTTGAAGCCCCGCCCACTTTCTGCCCATATTTGTCATTGGTTTGTGTCATTGTCCTTTGTAAATGTTGGCTTCTGATTCGTTAATATGCTTATTAGTACCTCCTTAGTACCACCTTGTGATCATTTGCAACCTCCCATGAGGACTGGACCTTTTACTTCGGTTGTTACGCTGCATGTCTTATTTAGCCTGTAAGCTCCATTTTCCTTAATGAGTTTCTCCTACTGCAGGCACGACATGCTTTCCTGCAACATTCAGGGTGCCAGCAACCGCTTTCACTTTCCAAGCAGCCCGGGACAATGACGAACGCTTCTTTAAAATGCATTGGTCTTGCACTTAAAAGAGTTTGAGCTATTGGCATTGTAAATGACAATAACTTTCATTTATGTGTTAATTATCAAAACAGAAATAAAAGGCATTGTCATTTGCAATGCCAATATCTTAAATTCTCACAAATGTGATAACAATTGCATTGCAAATACTGGTTTATTTAGGCCAAAGCAATTCCACCAACTAGGTTTCTGACCTGACGAGAGTGGGAAGTATTCTTAGTTAAAGAATTGTGGTATATCCTTATAATAAAGAGAATGATTATACAAGGAGTGCATGGCAAAACCCTGACAAAATGTTCTTTTTACAGGTTAGACATGGCTTCCTTCAGTACTTGCTTATAATGTCTAGGACAGACAAGCTATAAACAATCAAAATATAATTTACAAAAAATTAAATTCCATTAAAAATAACATCTCCAATTGCAATTATGTATACACATACACATGCTAACAATATCATAGAACAAGAAGCATTATTTAGCTCTTTTATGCTTTTGATAATTTTTTAGGCTAAACCAAGCCACCAAGGCATTCAGTGACATCTTACACGTGGATGCTGTCAAGGAGGCAGACAGACAGACTGACAACATCATTCCCCATTTGTAATGAATGTGCTTTTCGGTAAAAGAACACACCCTAACCCAACACCCCCAAAAGGCAGGGTAAGACTCAGCACTTCCTCAAGGTGGGGTAAGAAAACACACCCAAATGTAGGTAAAATAACACATACATGTTTATTAATACAATATTTTGGAAAGGCAGGCCGAATATATCAGTCAAGGCAGACTCCCATATATCAAGTAAGTAATTAAAACAAGCATTGGAAATGCAATAAGTCTCGCATTAGGAAAGTTTGAGCTATTGGTATTGTAAATGACACTTTTTTTATTTATGTGTTGGTTTTGAAAGTAGCAAAATTAATAGCTTTGTCAGTTACAATGTCAATAGTTTTAACTTTTGCAAATGTGACACCTATAGCATTTGTAATGCAATGTGTGTTGTATTTACGTGACTTAGATGTCTTGATATTACAAATAACAATGGCTTTTAATTTTGTAAATAATTAATACTTAAATAAAAGTTATTGTAATTTATAATGGCAATAGCTTAAACGTTTGTAAATAACTTTTGTGAAGATTATGTTCAGTGTATTTTATTGTGACGAAAATCCAAGAACATTGCATTTGCACCTACACACACACAGAGCCACACACATATAGATGTGGTGGTGGTGGATCTGGGGGATGTGGTGGTAATGGTGGATGTGGTGGTGATGGTGGTGGATGTGGTGGTGGATGTGGTGGTGGTGGTGGATGTGGTGGAGGTGGTGGATGTGGTGGTGATGTGGTGGATGTGGTGGTGGTGGATGTGGTGGTTGTGGATGTGGTGAAAGTGGTGGTGGATGTGGTGGTGGATGTGGTGATGGGTGTGGTGGATGTGGTGGTGGTGGACGCGGTGGTGGATGAGGTGGCGGATGAGGTGGCGGATGAGGTGGTGGATGTGCTGGTGGATGTGGTGGTGGTGGATGCGGTGGTGGATGTGGTGGTGGATGTGGTGGTGGATGTGGTGGTGGTGGATGCGGTGGAAGTGGTGGTGGATGTGGTGGTGAATGTGGTGGTGGATGTGGTGGTGGAGGTGGTGGTGATGGTGGATGTGATGGTGGATGTGGTGGTGATGGTGGATGCGGTGGTGGTGGAAGTGATGGTGGTGGGTGTGGTGGATGTAGTGGTGGTGGATGAGGTGGTGGATGAGGTGGTGGTGGATGTGGTGGTGGATGTGGTGGTGGACGTGGTGGTGGATGTGGTGGTGGTGGATGCAGTGGTGGATGTGGTAGTCGTGGTGGAAGTGGTGGATGTGGTGGTGGATGTGGTGGTGGATGCGGTGGATGTGGTGGTGGTGGTGGATGTGATGGTGGATGTGATGGTGGATGTGGTGGTGATGGTGGATGTGGTGGTGGATGCGGTGGTGGTGGTGGATGCAGTGGTGGTGGTTGTAGTGGATGTGGTGGTGGATGTAGTGGTGGTGGGTGTGGTGGTGGTGGTGCATGCGGTGGTGGTAGATGCGGTGGTGGTGGATGTGGTGGATGTGGTGGTGGATGTGGTGGTGGATGTGGTGGTGGATGTGGCGGTGGATGTCATGGTGGATGGGTAGGTCAAAGTTTAAAAAATGCGAGACTTATTGCATTGCAAAAGACTAAAAGAAAGCAGATCACCATGCATCGCCACCAAAAGTGTATACACAAATTACATAACTTATTAAAACAAAACCTGTAAAATGTAAGGACTGGAATCCGCAGTTGCACAAAAACAAGTAGGTTAAACACATCATAAGGAGTATTAAGACCTTAAGGTGTAGTAAACCTTTTTAAAGTGGAATTCCCAAAATCCCCAATGTGAACATGTTAAATAAAACACATGAGATAGTAAAAACGTCTGTTAATTATTTTTTTTAAAAAAACTAATCAGAGCGTAGTGAAACCCTTGTAAAGCATAACCCAAACATTTGGGTCCCCAGTATGAACATGTGAAAAAACATCACAGGGTGAAGTGAAAACAACTGTAAAGTGAAACAGAGACACTGAAGGCTCTCTCTGTAACACCAACATGTGTGATAAGCAAAGTCCCAGAGAGAAGACCTAATAGTAATCGCCTCAACATGAGATTTGCTGTTAAGTGAGAGATTTTATAGGGATTATTGGGCATGTCTGAGATGTCAGAGAAGGGGATATTAGTACAAAAACCGCTCTTGGCAAAGTCAATATATCTCGCCTTTGCCCCAATTGACGTTGCTAAGATTGTAAGCCCTGTCGTACAGCATCCCGATTTTGTACAGCGCTGCTTTTTTTTTTATAACAGGAAAAAGGGTACAAGCAGTCGGCTTTGTAATTTGTAGGCGCAAGCACCAAGCATGCATGCACCTACACACAGGCAGTTTTAAATAAAAAAGATTTTGCTTGCTGGTTTGAGTTTGACTGGTATAGAAAAACAAAACTGTGGAGCGGGAGGAGAGAGCAATAACAATGTGGGGGTTGTAAGGAATCAGAGACGGCATTTTGTAAAACCATATGGGGGCACGTGAGGGGGAAGGAACATAGGTGATGGGTGAAGAACATGTAGAAAGAGTAACGTGAGGGTGAGATCATGTACTGGATAATGGGAGGGTGAGATGCTGCAACTGACGTATTGAGCAGTTGTAGGAAGGGCTACAGCTGCCGTTTTTGGAACTGTGGAACCAGGCTTTAGTCCTTGCGTCTGTTCAAAACCCTGAGATTCTGGGCAAGTCACTTAATTTCCCCGTGCCTAAAGCAAAATGAACGTGCCCTTCTATTATATAAGTGTTGCTTTTGTAAAATCCTTCAATAGCTTCCACTCGAGCTCAGGTACATAGAAAAAGAAGTAAACATCATGTGAAAACCGACTAAAAACACAGAATAGTTTAAACATACAGATATCACCTGCCACAAAAAGCCGACTCTCTAGTCAGCTGAGCATACCTGTGACTTAAAAGCTGCCCTTAAGAAGAGTGCCGAACAACTCACTCCAAATCAACGATAACAATAAAATACAACACACCAACCCCTCAACTCTGACTCACGCGCTGCACTGCTGGTAATGATTATTGGGCGGCTGGCGAGGCGCTCTACACAGTGTGTTTGCGTGCAGCACATGCTTCCTCCGGTCAGGCTGGAGTATATGTGTTCCTGGCTCTATGTGCGCCCTTTTTTGCAGTGCATTGTTGTAACTTTAAGGCAGCTGCTTATACCATGCCTACCTTCATTGGAGCTGCAGGAAGGGCGCTCTGGAGAAGCCCAAAGCCAGTCAAACAATCGGAGGGAGAACTAGCTTCGGTGGGAAGGGACTCTAAATGCTGGAGCCAGGACTTCTCCAGGAAGTGGTGGTCTGCTTTCCTGGTGGGTTTTTTGGCTCTGGAGCAAATGAATCCGAGGGAGGAGGAGCGCAAAAGGGGAGGCTGAAGCTAGCGGTGACAATGGAAAGCTGCATCTAGTCTCTAATACCTTCCTGTTCAGTATTAACAGAGTGTGGACGGGTTCTCGGTATCAGCTCTCCCCATTGAAAATTAAAATGAAAAGTGAATGCCTTTGTGTTTAAAAAAAATGCCTTCAGCGGACCACGTTTGTTTTAGAGCTTAGACACACCAATAACCATGTGTTTCTCCCCAAAAAAATAAACGTAAATACCGAGTGTGATGAAAAAAACTGCTGGAGCTGGATTGATTTCTAGCCAAGCCAATTAAAGTAAACAGTGTAAACAAAAAATGTTCTTGCGGATTAGCTCAACAAACTCACCCTAGGGATGTATGGAAATACAATTTTAAAAAGTGGACGGAGACAAGTATTTGCTCAGTGAGAGTCACAAGAAAACACGCAACAAATTACCTCAGCACAGAAAGACACAGGCACAACAACCTGGACAATGTTTGATAGAATTAAAGTTGGCTATTGTGCGCCAGGGTTTACACTACTTCAGTTAGGGCCGCACACTGCATGTCAGAGAAGAGAGAGAAGGGGAGGGGGGAGGAGAAATGCGACACGGCGGGCAGGGGAGGGGGCGGAGCGGGGAGAGGGAACAGACGGAGGGAAGGCAGATAAGGGGAGGGGGGAGGAGAAATGCGACACGGCGGGCAGGGGAGGGAGCGGAGCGGGGAGAGGGTACAGACGGAGGGAAGGCAGATAAGGGGAGGGGGGAGGAGAAATGCGACACGGCGGGCAGGGGAGGGGGCGGAGCGGGGGCCTGGAGTGCGGCTGAGGGAACTGATGTGCACGCGCTTTTAAGCTCAATGCGCATGCGCATTGAGCTTAAAAGTCACGGGCACTGCAAGGAATCGCCACGATTCCTTGCAAGTCAGTTAAAGAGTGGTTAAGCCCCCATAGTCTCGCAAGCTCGATGCGCATGCGCATCGACAGGCGAGACCTAATAAATGATTGAAATAGAATGCAATATTTGTACACAGGTAGCAAAGAATAGAAATTATATATATATATATATATATAGAGGAGAGAGAGAAAGAGAGAGTGTGGTTAGGAACACCTCACTGATTGAATTTGCATCATCCTTGCAAGCTCAAGCTGTTGGAAGTCCGTCAACAGCCCAGGAAGGAGTTTCAATCAGGACTCAAGTTCCATCACCAAGCCACAGCAATACGTCTATTCTGTGGTGAACTTCCACCAGGCCCCTGAAAGCTCCCAGCTTTAATACCATTATTCAAAGTGGGACGAAGCTTCTAGAAAACCCTGCCCCTTTCTCATTGGTACCAGTCAGCGTCAAGGCCAAGACAGTGGCTGACACAGCCTCTGTATTTTAACTTTGAGGCAGAGTTGCACATTCCACAGATAATATCCAGTTAACTCTGGTCGGTGAGGAGTGAAAAACAAGTGAGAGCAGAAAAACATGCCCTCCCTACTTTGCAGCTAAGTGCGAGCACAGAGCATGGCGTCAGTTATGAAAATGGAGTCAGTTATGCAAATGCTGCCATGCAAACAGAGACGCTTAGAGCAAGGTAGAGTTAGGAAGCACGATGACATGAGGCCAGGTCAAAGCCAATAGTAAGCACTGCCGTGAAGCAAAGTGAAGTCAAAGAGCAAGATGACATGAGGCCATGTCAAAGCCAATAGTAAGAATATAATGTACTGTTCTACTCTGTGATGGCTCCCACTGATACAAGGCCGTCCTACATTAAGGCTAGGATAAAAAAACACACTAAAGTCAGTCTAAGATGGTGGTAGTCGACGGTCATCACAAGAGTGGCTCTTTTACTACACCATTTTGGTGTAAAAACACATAATGGCCGGACTTTGCAATGGAGATACTGGCAGGTAAATTTCATTTTGACCCTCCGGTATCTCCACTGCAAAGTCCAGCCAACTCATAATGAGGGGCATCTTAAGGATTTTGGGGGCCCTGGGCCAAGCATAATTAGGTGGCGCCTATTCAGAAGAGCTTTGAATTTAGGATCGAATTTCAGCTCTTTCCTACCCTCTTTAGCCCAGGTAAATTCTAAATGTGTTTACATCTAATATTCAGAGAGAGAGTGATGTGTGTTTTCAATATTTTAACCCAGCAGCAGCTCACTAATATTACTGCAAGTAATTTCTGCAGCATCATCCCATTTTTCATGTCTGAGGTTCTGCTTTGATCTAAAATAAACTTTTTATGGAGTTGCATGAAACACAAACACACTTTCTCTGCAAAATGTCTGTAATAGACTCTCACACATCACCAACATAAAAGATAAATTACAATATTTAAAACAATCTAATGAATAATTATTAAAGTTATTCAGGGCAAGACTCAATCAGTCAATCAATCAGGGGTTTATAAAGTGCGCTACTCACCCATGAGGGCCTCAAACCCCAGTCGACGAGCCAGGTCTTGAGCTACTTCCTGAATATGTGCAGGGGAGCGTCTGATGTTGACTGGGAGCTCTTTAGAGGACTTTGCTATGACCTAGGAGAAGGCTCTTCCGCCTGCTCTGGTTCTGCAGATGCATGGGGTCTCTGCCAGGGCGAAGTTGGCGGAGCGGAGGTTCCATTTGGGTGCGTGGAAGGAGACTCTTTCGTTGAGGTATTTGGTTCCGATGTTGTGGAGGGATTTGTAAGCATGGGAGAGTAGCTTTAAGGTCACTTTCTACTCAATGGGGAGCTAGTGGAGGTCTCGTAGGTGCTGGGTCATGTCCTTGTGTCGTGTGGCTCGGAGGACGAGTCTGGCTGTGGTGCTCTGTATGGTTTTGAATTTGTGTAGCAGGGTTTTGTTGGTTCCAGCATAGAGGGCGTAGCTGTAGTCCAATCTGCTGGTTATGAGTGCATGGGTGACGGTCTTTCTGCATTGGGGGTGGATCCACTTGAAAGTCTTGCGGAGGATGCGGAGAGAGTTGAAACAGATGGAGGTGACGGCGTTGATCTGGTGGGTCAAGGAGAGGGAGGAGTCTAGAATGATGCCGAGGTTCTGGGTGTGGTCCGTCGTGGTAGGAGGGTTTCGAGGGCAGGGGCCACCAGGAGCTGTCCCACCCAGTGGGGGAGGGCCTGAGGACGAAGACCTCTGTCTTCTCGGAGTTCAGTTTTAGGCAGTTGTTGCTCATCCATGCTGCAACATCTTTCCTTCCTTCTTGGAAGCTGAGTCTGGTGTCTTCAGGGTTCTTCGTGGGAGGGAAGATGAGCTGGGTGTCGTCGGTGTAGGATATTATGCTGAGCCCATGCTGTCTGACGATGGTGGTGAGGGGGGCCATGTAGATGTTGAAGAGAGTGGGGCTGAGCGAGGATCCTTGGGGTGCTCCGCAGTTGATCTCAGTAGGTTCGGAGAGGAAGGGAGTAACTCTCTGCAGAACAGATCTAGCTCTATCAAGGGCCCCCTGAAAGGCTGGGCCACTGTGCCCATGCTTTAAAACGACTCTGGAGGTGGAAATACACTGTGACTTGTTTGCCCAGCCCACCAGCTCAGACGATGGGTAAGGACAGTCATCTAATCATCTAAATACAAAGATTATTGTGAGGCCTAAAGGTTATGTAACAAAAGAGCATTGTGATGTTACAACCAAATATATCACTCTCCCACTGATGTCACTACAGTAGTGATAACAGAGTTTATTACTTTCAAAATCATTATAGTAGGGTACCCTTTTACAAGCAACTTTTGGCATGACAATACTTGCTCTCAGCAGAGAGGTGTCTGTCTTCTCTTAGTACTTGATTAATGGAAGTCCAGGAATCTGAGCTCTCTGTCGGCAAAGAAGGACCCTTCCTTGTCTTAGTGATTAGAAGAAAGAATCAAACTGTCAAAGAATAGGGATACTGCGAGGTTAAAAGGTAAATTAAGATAGGCAGAAGGGGAAGAAAGACCACACGACAAAAAAAATGAAAAAACTGCAGAGAAAATAAGAGGCGACATTGGTGCTGGGGGTTGGATCCCTCCCACTTTTATAACTCTTTCATTGCCCTGCGGATATATAATACATGGAAACCAGCAGTCCCTGTATAAATGGTCGCTTGTTATTAAAGGCGACTTGTGACGCCCCTGGTCATCTATAAAAAAGAAATGACATAGCCACTCAATTGTAATACATTATTACAATTGGGTTCTGATGACACAATGCCTGCTGCCAGAGCCAGCAGTTGATGAGAAAGGAAAGTTACAGAGCATAATTAAAGCTGCACTTTAAACAAGCCTTGGTAAAGCCAATAAGTCTCACTTTGATGACTCGTTTCCTTTGCTTTTTGCCAATTCTGTGTACCATCAGGGAAAACGTCAAATGCATTTGCCAATGTGTGTAGCTTCTGCAAAAAAAAAAGTAAAAAATGTAAAAAGGTATGATGACGCGGCTCATGTTGGCATGCAGATGTGTGACTTGGTATGCACATGCCAGTGGAATTACGCTGTTGCCATCTGCTTTGCTTTTTTATTCATTGATCCAGAATGGCAAATGTCACTTGGATTGGTAATTTCTTTTTTTTTACGTTTTAGCATGAAAGCGGAAAATAAAAAAAGCCCGCAGGCTGGGCAACAGGGGAGTTGATGTTGAGAGGAGCTGAAAGCAGCACACCAGAGAGAGAGGAATGCAGGAGGAAGGGGCAAAGAACATGGTGGAGAGAACAACACCGGTGGGGAAGAAGCACATGAGAGAGAGCTAGCAGCTTGTGAGGCAAGAGCAAGACAGGGTTGTGGGATGAGATGCACATGAGGGAGAAAGAAACACAGAGTGCAAGATGCCCGGTTGTGAATGACCTATTATGAGCTTACCAAAAACGTACAGTGAGCTTAGAGCCCGCCCATTGCTTTCGATTGGTTGGCTTTTTCCATTCTTCTTTGCTTGCTTATTAGTCAATGGCATTCCAGTCTCATTTTGTCCATCTTGTGTTTGTCATTCCCCTGGCGCACAGCCTCTTTACAATCTTTCTGATTGGTTACTTGCACTGATCACTTTTAGAGAACTGCTTTTTTCAGATAAATCAATTTCAGAACTCCCTCATTCAAAGGTGTTAGCTATCCAGAATGTGACTTGTTCTTTCTGCAAAGGTCCACGATCTCGCAGAGAATTTTAGCCTTAATGGTAATGGTATCATCCTTAATTCAAATATTACAAAGATACCAAAGCAATCAAGAAAGGAAGTCCAACAATTCATAGTCCACCAAGGTGGGTAAGCAGAAAATCCAGTTCAAGGATTTATTGATGCCGAGACAATTTAGTAATCTTGGATAATATGTCATCAGAACAACACCTGAAATGAGTTTTGTCACAACAAGTGACTTTTTCAATGCTATAAGTGTACAAAAATGCGATCAGATAGGAACATACAAAACAAATTTGAAAAATCTTATAGGAAATGCAGAGGATCAATGTAAGAAGGGGGACCAAACACCCATAGTTGGCGAATCAGTATAAGAGTGAGAAAAAGTATAAATTACACTATGGCGAGCCTAAGTGACAAGAAAAAAAGAGACATAGTGACCCACTCTAACAAAGTAGCGAAAGGCAACAGTCCCTAAGCCTTGTGCTTAGGAGTATCAGTAGAAGTGACCAAACTCATTGAGTCAAAAAATTTAATGAGAAAACCAAGTGAAAGATGGAATAAACAAATCAATCTGGTTAAAAAGAAACCAGTAGGCGACGCTAACGTCAAAGACTAAAGTAAGGTTACCGATATAGAACTTCAAGGAAGTGTATGTATCAAAATTCAAATACAAAACATTAACCTCGGAATGATTAGATGTATGGCAAGGACAATATGATGTGTGGATGGATCCTGAGTAAAGCCATCCTTAGCACGTGATTCTTTCAATAAATGAGCAAACTGGGTTGGAAAAAAGACAATAATAATAACCAGTATTCTAAGTTCAAGTGTCTAAGTAAAGGCCAAATATAAGTGCAACCTATGGCAGACACTGACCTAGACGCAATATATCAGCTGTCCAAGAAAAACAAGCATTTGTAATGTAATCGGTCTCGCATTTGTTAGTGCTAGAGCTATTGGTGTTGTAAATGACAATGTCTTTTATCTATGTGTTTTATTATGGAATGTAGTGGATGAATGAACAGAGACACAGTTGCAGCACTGCCTAGAGGACTTAGAATGAGGAATTATCGCTGGTACCAGAGAAGCAGCTGCAAAACTATGTAGATGACTTGAATGAGGAATTACTGACAGGACCAGAGAAGGAGCTAGAAGCATTGTCTAGAGGTCTTAGAATGAGGAATTGCCGAAAGGACCAGAGAAGCAGCTAGCGGCACTGCCTAAAGGACTATGGGGCCGATTACGATGGTGGGAAGTCCGCCACCGCTGGGCCGGTGATGAGGTCCGCCGGCCTTGCCGTGGTGGACTTCCCACCATCACCCTTCAAATTCCCACCGTCAAATTACGATGGCACTGGGAAGTTGGAAAGGTACCCCCCTGGGGGCCTGTTGCCGGCCCCCAGGGCGGTGGGGTGCTGCACATGGGGGATACCTATGGTACCCCCCTGCATTTGCATGTACAAGGTGGCAGGCACTGCACAGTGCCTCCCACGTTGTACATGCAAATGCAAAACATGTATTTTTACATTTGTGGCGGGTGCTGCCACCAGCCACAATGTAAATATACAGGATGCGCCCGCCAGTGTGGTGGGCGCATCCTAATTTGTTTTGCGGGACCGCCGCACCTATGGCGGGCGGTCCCTTTTCCAGCAGCCCGCCATCGTAATCGGCCCCTAAGAATGAGGAAGTACTACTGGGAACAGCAGCACATGGCATACTGTTGTTTTAATAATAAAAACTCAATATGTTATTTAATGAGCGCTGATGCAGAACCAGTTCTTCATGCAGCTGCAATGACACAGCTTGTGGTAAAAGCACACCTTCTACAGCTTACGGGGGAGCACCCCAGGCACAGAGCTGGTCAACCTGCACTCCTTGCTCCCAAGGAAATCATGACACAGCCAAAAGAGTGCAGGAGGGAGTAAAGAAGCACACTTACAAAACAGTAACATGGAGTGCTGGAGTTCACAGAAGCACACAGTTCTTGGAAGGCACACGAGTGCAGGGAGAGAAGTGTCTGAGGGAGACCATTGTAAAAGATGCAAAGACATGATATAGAGTAAAAAATATCGAGTTGCATAAATATCGAGTCATTAATATCGTGTTTCAGAAATATTGACAGCAAGAATATCGCGGTGGAAAATATCACTTAAGGTAAGTAATATCGATTTAAAAAATATCGAAGTGTTTAATATCGTTTGTAAAAATATTGTTGTTAAAAACATTGTTTTTTATTAATGTTAGGTATTTTAGTATATATTTTATATGTATGTGACGTATTTCTTTTGTATAAGAAGTTTGTATTTTTAATATATGTGTTACAATTTTAGTAGTTATTAAATTTTTCTTATTTGAATTTTGCAGTTTTAGTTCCGCAGCGGGTTGTAGGTTTATAGGAGAATAGGGTGGGAAGTTAAGTAATTATATTAAATGTATTGATTATTTTTTATTTATTAATATTAGTTTAATTGAGATGTTATAGTGTTAAATGTGTAAAGTAATGTATTACAAATTAATTACTAATTGGTTGTTATTTAATTTTAATTAATTAATTGGTAATTAATTATGGTAATTGTGTAACTAATGTTTGGTGTCCGTTGTTGTGTTTATAGATGTAAAGGTTGGGAAGTAATTTATTTTAAATTTATGAATTAATAATTGGTTGTTGATTAACTTCATTTAATTAATTTGTAATGAATTATTATAGTAGTGTAATTAATTTTAGGTGTGTGTTGTTGTATTTATAGGTTTAAAGGGTGGGGCGTAGTTTAATTTTAATTTATGGATTAATAATTGGTTATTAATTCATTTTAGATAATGAAGTAGTAATTAATTATGCTAATTGTAAAAATAATATTAGGTGTGTTTTGTGGTGTTTATAGGTGTAAAGGGTGGAAATGTATTTATTCTTAATTGATGAATTAATAATTGGTTGTTAATTCATTTTATTAATTCATTGGTAACTAATTATGGTAATTGTGAAATTAAGTTCGGTGTGTGTTGTGGTGTTTATAGGAGTAAAGGGTGGGAAGTAATTTGTGTTTCATTAATTAATATATAGTTGTTAATTAATGTTACTTTGGGTAATTGTTTATTTTTTGTGTGTTGTTTTTCCTTTTGAAGGGGTAAAGAGTGGACATTAAATCATTTTATTTATTTAATTATTAGTTGTTAATAGTAACAGTTTTTAAATTTAAAAATACGTTTTAATTCTGTTTTATTGTTTTATAGTTTAATTCAGGTGTGTGCTGTGGATAATATAGTGTTAAAGCATGTGTTGTCAATTTATGTTTATTTTAGTTTGATTTCAATATTAATATTTTTTAATTCATTATTAATTATGGAAGTTAATGTAATTAAAAGCGTTTTGTTATTGGTGTGGTGTTATAAGGTAGGAAATAAAATAAATACATTTATGTTTTAAAAAATGTTTTTGTGTTCTAGTTTAAAAGAATTCTTTTTTTATAAATGTATTATTTCATTTTATTTCATATAATATTTGTAGGTTTTTGTTATATGTAATTAATTTTATACTATGTGTTCTTTTTATATGTTTAATATATTAGATTTATTATTATTTATATATTTTTTTATTTATTTGAATGATTTGTTTAAATTTTAATTTATATACATTTTTAAACTGTTTGAATGTGAATAGTAATTTTAGTTTTTTTTCATTATCCAACACTTTAGCTGACTTTGCACTCACTGGAGTGGGAGTAATAATTTTTAACTCTCCGCTATACAGCACTTTCCCTACTGTTGCACTTACTGGAGTGGGAATAGTCATTTTTACCCCTCCGCTATCCAGAACTTTCTTTACTGATGCACTCTCTGGAGTGGGAATAGTAATTTTTACCCCACTGCTATCAAACACTTTACCTACTGTTGCACTCACCAGAGTGGGAATACATTTTTTTACCCCTCCGCTATCCAAAACGTATCCTACTGTTACATTTGGTGGAGTGGGAATAGTTTTTTTTACCCTATGGTATTGTGTCGATGTAAGGTTTTTGTGTTGTACAGAAAGAATGGCACTCAAGCTGAGTTGTGCGTCTGTGTGATGAGCTGCGTATGTGTACTGTGCCAACCGGTCGAAGGAAAACACCTTGAAAGTTAAACCCCGTATAGGTGTGAGTCCAGAAACCCACAATTTCAAAGCAAAGCAAAGTCCAGGGCACACGTAATGAGTATCAAAAACAGTTCTGTGCGATTTAGTGTTCAAAAAAGGATATTTGATCCACACCAGATGAATAGTTTCACGTGTGTTTCATCAATGAGGAAATGCGAAAGCAACCAGCCGACACGTGTTTCGTCACATGCAGGAGTAATCTTGTGACTTCTTCAGGGCTGGGGGACGATATAAAACATGAAATAAAACTTGTGCTATGAAACATTAAAGGTGGGGGATGCCAGGGATGTCCGACTAGATCCGCTAGTCGTGTGGTGGTGCAGCACCATATTAGCGTGGAAACCCTAGGTGAGCAGTGAGGTGGATGTTGTGGGAGTGGAATGAAACATGAGCATGAGAATGGTGACTGTGTGAAGTGAAGACGTAATGTTTTATAAGAATATAAATATGCAAAAGAGAGAGAACATGAGTGACATGACCCTGACACATAGTGAATTGTCTTTGTGTGCCAACAACAACCAGCAGTAAGAGAATGCAGATGTAAGCATAAACTAATTATAATGCGCTAAAACTGATATTATAGACAACAAGATATTCGTGCAAATGATGACATTGCGTATATTAGACATCTTGATTGCATTATAAGCTAAGGACTTGAATGGTGGTGTGGACAAGTATCAGAATGAGGGCTATAGGAAATGCTAGAATAGCAAGTGAGGTCCATATGTTGCACTCTTTGGAGTGGGAATAGTAATTTGTACCTCTCCGCTATCCAACACTCATCCTACTGTTGCACTCTTTGGAATGGGAATAGTAATTTTTCCCCCTCGGCTACACAACACTGTTGCTCTCACCGGAGTGGGAATAGTAATTTGTACCCTGCCGCTATCCAAAACTTTCCCTACTGTTGCCCTCACTGGAATTGGAATAGTGAATTTAATTCCTCCGCTATCCAAGACGTATCCTACTTTTGCACTCACTGGAGAGGGAACAGTCATTTTTACCCCTTTGCTATCCAAAACTTTCCCTACTGTTGCACTGACTGTATTGTGCAATTTAAGTTTAAATATTTTTCTAATAGTTTAATGTTTTAATGTATTATATATGTTATTGTTTTTATATTTAAAATCATTATTATATTTTTTCTTTTTTATATTGTTGTAAACTTTTAACATAAATTAAAAATAATAGTTTATTAATTGTTTTAAATTAAATATATATGCATAAAATATTATGTTCGTGTGTGTTTTTTTAAATTACGTTTATTTGTTGTATTTGTTATATTTTATTAAAATGTATATTAAATGTATTTTACTTTTATATATAATATATTTAATATATATTACTATATTTGATATTTATATGAATGTCAATATTTTAATATATTTTAATATTTTAATATATAATTTTAATATATTTAATTTATACTATTATAATATATGATGTATATACTTTTATATGTTAATACATAATTTTAATATATATAATATTCATTATTATATTTGATATTTATATAAACGTCGATATTTTATACATCTATATTTTTTACATTGATATTTTTTAGTCAATATTTTTGTACTTACCTGTTTAAGTATCGTCTTGCTGAGGGAAAAGAAACGGGCAGCCTGGGAAGAGAGGGAGCGGGGAGGATTTGAGGTGGCTGATCCGAGAGTGTGGATGCAGGAGAAGGCAAAGCTTGAGGGAAGGATGATTGTTTGAGAAGGAACTGGGAGATATGACCAGTAAAGTTTACAACCACAGTAGGCAGAGAGTGTGTACTTTGAAATTCATCTTTGGCGTGAAAAGGTAATTTCAGAATCAGGAAAAAGGATATTGTAATTTCAAAACATAGAGTTCTCGCACAAGGTTCAGGAAATAAAGAGACCAAAAAAAGGAACAGTCATGAAAAAAACACGCAGGCTACAAATTAAAAACATGCAGGCTGCAAATTAAAACAAGCCTGAAGTGCATTGTTGTTGGCCAAGAGGCAAGTTGCTATACATTGGTGTGATGTTTCCTGCCCTACTGAAGCGGCATGGATAAGTGACTTAACTTTTTGTGATGATACGGTGGAGTGTCACGACCGAAGGATATATGGCAACTGCTCAGAGACTATTTATCCCTCTCAACCCAGGACATTGACGAGGATATGGCAGCCTCTCCTGTTCCTCAATGTTCATATATGGATGGTATAAAACATGTATTTCTGTTATGTATGTGTACACATTTTCTGTATTGATGCCCGTTTTTTATATTTCCTCCGAATGTCATAGCACTCATCATCATTTTCTCCCATTGTCGCCTCTCTTTATATTCGAGCGGTCTCTTTTTCTACATGGATATGTGTGATTTCACAATGTCATGGCCTTATTTCTATACATGAGATTCCACTACCTCTGTATTTCTCATTGTTCTTTTATTCTCTTTTTGTTCTGGATGTTATAAAATGTCAGAAATAAAGATTTATTTTTTTAAACTGGAGTACTGCATGGATGAGTGAGCGCGGTAGACGCTGAATGCCAAACTTGCGTTCCACTTTGACGAGAGCATCTATGTCACCATTCTGAAGCTGAAAACGAGCCAAACCGGAAAAAAATAGTACTCAATCTGCGCACCAATACATGTTAGTTAAAGAAAGTGGAAAACCACATGTAGCAGGGGCAGTCTGCAGGGAGGATCTAAAAAGACAAAAGGCGGGAGTAATTAGACACACTAACCACACAGAAGCATGCATTTATAAAAGGCATGAAATAGAACGAATGAAAAAAAGAGGAGGGGCTTCAAGCCACAGTGTACATTACAGCATGCCTCGCACAGCAGGGCATGCAATGCTCATGCTTGACCTAAAAAATAGTTGTCACAGTATAAAAAATGAATCCTAGGTAGAGTATCCTCAGGTCATAAGTCCAAGAGAAGTGACTGAACGAGGTAAGAGAAATATATAAAAAAAATCAGTGTGCAAATAATGGTTCAGTTAATGTCAAAATAGGAGATTATATGGGACAGTACTTACTATAATATGTGTAAGTGAGAGTGGATAAGAAAACAAAATGTTTCTTAAAGTCATGAGTGTATTCCCTTTTCAGTAAATCAGGAGACAGCTGGCCGAGTAGTTAGCCGATCTGTGTTGGAGGTCTTCGAGTAAATCCCCTACAACGGTGCACAAATAATATCAGGAGCACATAAAGCATAGGAACCAAATAAGAGAAATGTATTATGTAATCCTATCCAAGCCGTGTATGAACCTAACAAGTGGAGACGCAAAAAATCTAGCCGTCCAGTGTGACACCTGATAACGTTGCATAAATACAGCGATGAGCCTATGGTAGGCTACTACAGAGATTCATATATAAAAAATAAAGAATATACAGCCACATGCATCATTGTAGGAATTTGCGATTCCTAAATTGCGAAAATTAAGGAATCGCAATTTAGGAATCGCAAATTCCAATGCATCAAGAAATCGCAAAAGTTTTAGCGATTTCTTAATTTTCCTTATTTGCGATTCCTTAATTGTGAATCGCAAATAAGGAATCACTTTACATTGATTCCTATGGGCCTAGAGGCCCATAGGTATCAATGGGAAGGCATTCTCATTTCGCAAATTCGCAATTAAGGAATCGCAAAATGAGAATGCAATTTCAAGGGTGCAGGGAGGGGTCCAAAGGCCCCACCCTGCAACCCTGCACCCCTGAAATGTCACGTAAGTACATTGTGTGTAAAATGTAAGTTTCAAAAATGCATTTATTTGCATGTTTGAAACTTTTCGCAAATTACCATGAAGATGTACTTCATGGTAATTTTTCCCTTCAAATTGCGAATTTGCAAATATAAATAAATCATGCCTAGCATTTAAGAAATCGCAAAATTTGCGATTTCTTAAATGCTATCGCAATTTGAGAAATCGAAAAAATTGCGATTTCTTAAATTGTGATAAATGTAAAATGAATGATGCATCCCAAAAAGTGATTTTGGAATCGCAAACGGACGAATTTTGCGATTCGCACCGTTTGCGATTCCAAAATCGCTTGATGCATGTGCCCGATAAACTGACGCTGAGGTCTATAAGTAAAAATCATGATTGCCACATAGATCTGTTTGTAGCACAAGTGATTGTGGCGTAGAAGTAAAATGGTGTGTGATAAAGACTCAAATGGCAGATCCTCCTGTAGTAGTTTACAATACACTAATTTTAAAAGTATATCATATTAGCTATATAAACAAATGCACACAAGAAAATAACTAGATATTGCAACCTACCTGTAGGAAGCCTATGGTGAAGCCTAGTGCCAAAGTCTCGAGAAAAGGTTCAGTTGTAAATACATCATGAGTATGAGGCCTTGTACCTTTAAGTAGAGTCTCATCCTGTGGTGCGGTGTCCGAATAGCAAATGCAGGATGCTGTCTCCCCCTTGTGGTGTAATACACCATTGGGGATAAACAAAAGACTTGTGAGACCACGTTGGGAATTCCCAGTATAGTCCGGCCATCTTGGAATCTAGTAATCCTCAATTCAGGTGAAATTCCAGAACCCCTTCATTATCGAGTTTTAGAAAGACTAAAAGTTAATCACCTCTAAAATAACCTTCCTGTGCCTGAAGAATCTGTCTTAGAACTCCAACGGTGGGTAGAACAATTTGTAACCCTGGCATGGAAAAGCTATCGTTGCTTCCACCCCAGATCTTGTATTAGTGTAGATGCAAGTCTAACAAGATGGAGCTGCAAGATACGTTGGAATTTCAACTGATGGCACATGGTCAAATGAGAAGTCATCTTTGCATATAAATTGGTAGAGAAGCATGCAGTTTCTTTGGCAATCCCAAAGTTTGCAAAGGGAAAAATAAATTGTGCAGTCCTGTTAAGGATGGATAATCTGACAGCTGCCAAATATATTAATCATTTAGGAGGAACCAAATGAAAAGTTCATGCAGAACTAGTGACATAATTTTGGTAATTCTGTCTCCAGCGCAAAACTTCAGTTCAAGCAGAATATCTGCTAGGAAACCTCAACACGGCTATTGACTGATATTTAAGGCATCTTCTAGATTCTGGCGAATGGTGCCTGCATCCTACAATATTAAAAAACATTTCTACTACTTGGGGTCCTTCAGGTTTGCTCCCATAATGTCTTCCCTCCATGTATAGCGATTACTAGCAATTCTGGTGCACATCCAGTTTGGCATTCCCAGGTTTGGCTCCAAACTCTATTGAAATCTCTTTCGGCATTCGCATATTTGGTTCCCAACCCTATTGGAACTCTCTTCCGACATTCTGATTCTAATTTCTTCTTTTCCCAGCCTTCTACAGAATCTGCAGGCCTCCCCTCAATCTCATCCTTAATCACTCCCTCACTGTGACAGCTTGGAAAAGTTTGTGCTAGCATATAGAAACCCCAGGTATTTCGACAGAGGTGGCAGAATTCATCAAACAATCTTTTTTTTTTATTAAACATAGGAAGCAAGTGAGTATTATCAATAATACAAACAATAATACAAAAATACAAATTACAGTACATGTTCACAAATACCCTTCCTTCACATTGCAGGGTGCACGTCAAATACAATAGATACAAACTTATTGGTAGCCTGTATTGTAGTTCCCACATCCCTTTGTTCCCCATGTTCGGGTGAATCCTCAAACGGCAAACATATCATCCCTCTGCTTTTATTCCAGGACCCCAGATCTTAGTCCATTTTTTAGGACAACCTCTCCCTTCATAAATCACTCTTTCAGCCTGCATGCATAAATCCAAGTCCTCCTCCGACTCTCGAAGTCTAGGACCAGTCACCCCCCTCCACTTCCTTGCAATATTAAGGTTCGCCACCATACACCCCAGGGCGATCCAGGTTCTTTCTTTTGATGTAAAATCATTGTCGTTCCAGATATTAAAAAGACACCATTGGGGAGAGACCGACAATTGTTTGCCACATAGAGTCAACATTTTTCCCCTTAATTTTATCCCAGTATCGCTAAATAGTCGAGCAATCCCACCACTGGTGTAAAAAAGTTCCAATCTGACCGCTGTTTCTAGGGCAGAGCGAGGAGTCAGAGACACCCATTTTAGCTAATTTCATACTTGTGTAGTATGTTGTGTGCAAAACCTTCAATTGTATAATGCGGAATCAAGAGCGTATTGCCACCTCCCGGGGGGATGCCAGCACCTCTTGCCACTCTTCATCACTCATAGCTCCGATATGTTCCACCCACCTATGTAAAAAATTGATACTTGTATAGCGCACTACTCACCCGCAAGGGTCTCAAGGCGCTTGTACGAATACCGCTGTGGAACCCATCCTGGCTTTCCCTGTGAGGCGTCCACTCCTGGGCACCCCCAAGGTGGAGGCCAGGCATCCTTAGCGTTGTGGGGGCGTTGTGGAGATTAAGCAAGCTATTGCCCAGAGTTGCAGAGTGGGACTCCATGATTGGAAGAGGCACAGAGGCGAGAATTATCAGGTCTGTGGAATTTTGAGCCCAAGGCCAACCGAGGTGGGGAATTGAACCCTAGTCCCAGCCAGACCTCTGCATCAGGGTCTGCCGCTCTAACCATTGAGCCACACTTTATGTATGTATGTATGTATGTATGTATGTATGTATGTATGTATGTATGTATGTATGTATGTATGTATGTATGTATGTATGTATGTATGTATGTATGTATGTATGTATGAATGTATGTATGTATGTATGTATGTATATAATATTTATTAAAGCACAACAAACACCCCACGGGTACCCTGGCGCTGCAATACGTAATTTCGAGAACTAGTATTAATCAGGGAGGCAACAGAAGGAATGGGCAATACTCGAGGGACAGAGTCCAATTCTAGGAAACAACCATGTCTTAGTCCTTTTTCTAAACAGCAGCAGGGAATTACATTGTCTAATACCAAGTGGCAGCTCATGGAGAAGTGTGGCTCAATGATTAGAGTGGTAGACCCTGATGCAGATGTCTAGCCCGGGACTAGAGTTCAATTCCCCGCCTCGGCGGGTCTTGGGCTCAAAAAAAAATTCCAAGGACCTGATAATCCTCGCCTCGGTGCCTATTCCAATCATGGAGTCCCACTCTGCAACTCTGGGCAATAGCTTGCTTAATCTCCATAACAGCCCCCACAACGCTAAGGATGCCTGGCCTCCACCTTGGGGATGCCCAGGAGTGGACGCCTCTCAGGGAAAGCCAGGATGGGTTCCACAACGGTATTCGTACAATCGCCTTGAGACCCGTGCGGGTGAGTAGTGTGCTATACAAGTATCAATTTACATTTACATTCCACGGCCTTGCCGCAGCAATGCTGAAAGCACATCCACCTAGCTCGTAGTTTTCCCAGGGGATCCAGCATATTATTTAATATCTTCTAATAGGTTAGCGATATTGCTTTTTTCGGTAAATAATCATCTAAAAGTCTATCTTCCAGGGTGGAGGAGGCTGAGAGTTCAGTACCCTCGGGTATATTTAGAAAGTGCTGTGAATTTCGAAAAGTTTCCCCTATTCCAAATTCATATTCCTTTTGTAGCTTGCTGAAGGGAACTAGCTCCCCCTTTGTCCATAGGTCCCCAACCTTGGAGACTCCAATGTGGTCCCATTTATCAAACCCAGGGTGCTTTGCCAGTAGCCCCAATTGTGCTGATTCCAGTAGAGGAGTAGCAAATGCTATCTAATTTTTCCACCCCAGAGCGGTTGTTGCAGTGTGCCATAATGTGAGTGTTGTTGATGTTGGTGTAT
Source organism: Lissotriton vulgaris (assembly GCF_964263255.1). Classification (NCBI taxonomy): domain Eukaryota; kingdom Metazoa; phylum Chordata; class Amphibia; order Caudata; family Salamandridae; genus Lissotriton; species Lissotriton vulgaris. The sequence continues at coordinate 528,879,735 of NC_141697.1, forward strand.
GTCGCGGCGTATTGCCTCGCCCACCGTATATCATTCTTAGGAAGTCTTCGGAGGGCTTGTTATAGCTGTCCCGTCTATATGCCTGCTCTGTTCGTGGTCAATGGACCCAGTGATTCATCACTGCAAGTTGGACCGCCCAATAATAATATTGGTGCTATTCTCCCATCATACCAACTTTTTGTGAGCTATGTTAGTGCTATATGGGGGATACCACTATCCCAAAGGAGTGTACGAATTTCAGCATCAATCGCCTGAAAATACTTTGGTGGAACTGGATAGGGAGTATTCTGTACCACATGAAGAAAACGGGAGAGTGCCATCATTTTGTATAGGGAGTCCTTTCCAAGCAACGTGAGAGGCAGTGTCCTCCAGTGCCGCACATCATCCTGGAGCCGCCACAAAGGAGGGGCCAAGTTACGCTCATAAAAAACTGCTGGATCCCTTGTGACATAAATCCCTAGATATCGAAACCCCTCAGTTACTCTTTGTGCGGCACAGAGCCAGGGAAGCTTGACGGCAGGGACCGCATAAGACGTATATGAGCGACTTGTCCCAGTTAATAGTATTCATCAAACAATCTTGGGCACCGGGTACTTCCGAAGTTTATCGATCTGCATGGACAGTCTTGTGATGGAACACACATTCTGTTTCAGCATAGGTAACAATGATTGTCAACTTTATGGCATCACTAGCAAGTCAAGGCAAGTCTTAGAGATCTGTGAGCACTTGTAGATCAAGGATTTTGGCTGACCATGTCTTCCGCAATGGAAAATCAGTGGGAGAGCGTCCACTCATTTGTCACCTGTTAAAGGGAGTAAGATTTTATTCTTATTGACTGCATGAGCAAAAAAAGCAGTAGTTCTCTAAAGGTGAGTGGCGGAAGGCCATAAGTACAGACTATGCTCCAGGGGAGGAAAAACACAAGATGGATAGAGAAAGCCATCTAACATGAAACAAGCAAATGACAGTCACAGTAAAGCCAAGCACTAGTAAGCAATGGGCGGATACTAAGCCACTATGAGTTTTTGATAAGCTGACAATAGGAATTTTTCTACCAGACTGCTATGCTGTCTCGTAGGCTCGACCTAAAAATGAAAACAAAAAAGTGACTTTTCCTTCTTCTGCTGTTTATTTCTAGATGAACCGTGATAAGGCAAAAGTAGATACTTATAGCAACATGTTTATTTTGTCCACACTTTTAAAAATATCTACCTGCTTTTTGATGCATTTAATTTTGCACTAGAGATTCAAATGTTAGTCTTCACATTTACAAACATACTGCCTTTTTCATATGAAGGCGTACAGCACCATGGCTTTAATAGGTTTCTGGGAAGGGTGATGTTGTTACTGTAGCATAAGGAATTAAAAGTACCCCCGGCCATACATTATAAGGATATTACATCTCACTTCAGAGTTCTTTAACCTTATAATGAATCTTGGATTTCGGCCTTGTTACCTTCTGTTGTCACGGAATTCCTCAATGACTTGCAGTAGTCTATATAAAAAGTATATAATACCATTGGTGGTCTTTGAGTAATCTTCACAAAACTCACACCCCCCAAAAAAAATCATTCACCTCTGTTCCTTCATGGAACGTTTTGTACTAATCCGGCAAGCGGGAGCAAGAACATGATTGCCTATGTTAATTGCCATAGGTAAACTTGCTCTCAGATACAGGAAAAAGGGCTGATCAGGTTTACACCAAATTTAGCAAAAAGTTAGACATTTGCTCTAAAATCTTATTTTTTGTGTGATTTGGTGTAAATCTCTTTCGATGTTTTTGAGAAATTAGCACATAAAGGATTCTTGGGTTGTGCTCAAGTGGTTAAAAAGTTAGGTATAGTTGGAAAATTGTTCCGAACGAAGTCCTGCAGTATCAATTTTTTTTTTAAAATAGGGCTTTTTTGCTGTGTGAGCTTTTTCTCCCATCTGTCATTTCGGTGGTCACCCATGGCAGAGTATGGCCAGGCCCATGGCATCCCTCCTCTTTGAAGGGCCAAAGGTCATGCTCAGCACTAGGATTGGCTGCCCACAGCGGGTTGGACCAAAAGCCAGGCCTTGTAGATAACCCACTCACTGCGCACAGCCAAAGACCTTGTGCAATGAAGAAGTTGGATGAATATGATTTTATTTAAATCCAGAAATTTTCTGAAAAAACAATGGTTAGTGTGATGTTATAGTTAGGTATGCTAATAAAATCTTAGCATACGTTAACAAACCCTTGGAATTCACTGAAAAAAACACAGGTTTAAGTGTTGTTATATTTAGGTGTTAAGATAAAAACTAATGTTTAAAAAATAGAAACTATTGAAATAGTTATAGATTGGCTCCCCTGTCATGCACCACTTATGACCTCGCATAATAAATCACTCATTACATGTTAAATCATTGTTGACATTACTGGCTTATTCACCTTAATGGGATTACCTTCTTGAAGAATTCTCATAACCCGTTATTTATTATTGTTCTTTTTAAATGTTTTTAATGGGATTTGTAAGAAGAAAATGTTATACATTTCAATTCGAAATCAGAATACACAATGCAATTTTTCTGACAAGTTACAGCTCTGTCAAAAGTGCATTGTTCTTGCATAACAGGGAGGAGGAACCGGTACAAAAGGGGAAAGCCTCTCAGCAAGGGAAGAAATTCCAGCCACCGTGGATAACGCTCACACATCTCAATGTAGAGCATCTCAGCAAACATAGCACACAGTGCATCCCACTTAGTAGCCTAAAGATCATAACCCGTGCCCTTGAGGGATGCCCCCTGGTCATTGCCCACCTGGTCTGTGAAGGCGTCAGCAGCCTCCACCCCATTCAGGGAACTCAGTAAGCATCAATGGGTGCCATAGGCCTTTGCGGTGGGACCTAATGGGCATCAACTCCCAATAGGCAGTCAGATGATCCTGACAATAGCCTGCATCCCGGAGCCACCCAGGCCTCAGAGGCACCGGCCACCGTTCCAAGTGCATCACAACCTGGCACGTAGCTAGCAAAAGCAGGATTTCTGTCAGTTTGTGCATTTCTGGGAGGAACTTCTTAACATATCCCAGAAGTACAACCCTTGGTGAGCACTCCGGAGGATCCCCAATGATTTTGGCAATAGCATCAAATAATGACCCGTTATTTTAAATAAAGAGGTTGACATTAATGCATTTGCCACAGAAAAGACACCTTCTTGCAGGCCCTATAGACAAACCCTTTGGGTTTGGTAAAATCCACTACACACATTCCTGAGATGGGCACAATTACACCTTAGAGCCATGGTTATAATGCCAGCGTGAGCTAAATCATCTCTCAGTAGGACACTGCTACATTCTACATTATTCAAAAACGAGCAAAGCCTTAAAATATCAGTAAAGGTCTGGAAATAAATAGCCACCCCTTATAAAAGTCCTCATTAAATAAAATTTGGCTGCAGCAATGTATTCAAACTATATAACTGTGGCAGGAGCCCATATATCTATTGGTGGATAATCTCTTGTCAACAGAAGCTTTGACCTTACCGTTTTTTGGAACAAGCTTTGGATTTAAGACTGAAGCTACTTTGAAACATAATTCTGCAACCTACATAAGGTGCAATCAGCCTTTCCCTTGTTTGACATGGAGTAATACCTGCACCCCTAACTTTAGTGATTTTTGTTCCAAGAGTGTGATTTCGATGCCAATCCCTCCTATTCACCCTTTAGACTTACTAAAACCCTTGCATTCGGTCAAGGGTGTTAAAGAAGGCCCAGGCTAAGGGGGAAACACTTCTGCAGGCTAGCATTTGTAAAACCTGGAATGAATGTTGAAGGCATAGCTTCAAAGGACCAGGTTTAAAGCTATCAAGGTCAACTAAGGGTGAGAGAACACAAGTACTAAGGAGACCACAACAATACATATGCATTGGGCATACAGCTATACAAGTGCAGGACTTACCCAATGCAAGTGGAGGGGATGCTGTAATTGTACCTACCATACTGCAGACCGCCCTTAGGAGCGCAAGATGGAAATCCATGCTGCCCCAGGAGACAGGAGAACTAGATATGAAGACAAACTAACAAAGAGGTAACTTATCAGAATTCGCCAAAATGGTAAAGGGAACTAGAGGATTAAGGGAACCTGAATAAGGCAGAAAACAACAAAAAGGTGAACAGTCAAACAAAATGAGTGAAAATCAAAGAGTCACAATAACCGATGTGGCCAGACAAGGGACTTCTCTGCAGGTGGTGTTGAAATAATTGGTTTGTCATATTGACCCGGAAGTGTTGCTGATAATGCTGGTCGTCTAGTGGCTGGGGATGTGCATGTGAGTCTGAGACATGTACTCTTTTGTGTACAAGTCCATATTCTTCACTATCCTGTGTGCTTTCTCCAAGTTCTTCTGTGGCCAAACGTGTCTTGTGACCTGGCACACGGGACAACAATTACAAAATAAAAACTACAATTATCATATGGCAAGACATGTAGAACATATGCACAAAAGTAACTGTGATGTATTACACTACAATGCAATTCATAGCGTGCAAAAGAAAATCAAAGGTGATAAAGAAAGAATACAAAATAGAGAAGGATGGAATTGGAATGTATCTTTAGTTGTAAACACAACAGCCAGACGGCCTTGATACAGACAAAGAACTGAATATACATTTGTAAGGAATATGTGGAATATATGGGTTAAACGAAAGCTATTTGCAAAATGTATATTAAAGATATTGTGATTGTTTACTGGACAGAAAGGCAAACATATTATTAAATACCCTAAGAGACACAAAATGCTGGCTAAATTATAATTTTCTAATAAAAGAGAGGGACCCAATAACCCAAAAGAGCAGGGTACCAAATGACAATTGTCAAACAATGAAATGCCCCTTTGGTAATTTCAAACCTAGGCATACACTCAGCTCAAAAGACATCCATACAAATAGCTAATACACTAACAGCAAATAGCAAGCAACGGAAAATGCAGAATTGTTCAAAATGCGAGAAAAAAAAATATATGTGTGGTAAAACCATACAGTTTATTAAAACAAGTTAAAACCAGCTCAGGCTTGTAAACAAAATTATAATTTTACTATCAAATATGGGAAACAGAAAACATTAAATCTGTCATCAAAGTACAGCATCAATAATTGGCCATTAAAGAAAAGAAGTCACACATCTAAAACCAAATGCAATGAGATTTATGAATATATATATCTATACTACTATTATAAAGAGAGAAGTCTGTCCTTTGAGCCAGGTAAACTCGAAAAGTACACCACCAATCTAAACACCCAAGACATCTATGAAAACCTCAGGGCAAGCAGAAGGACATAGGTGATATAAAAATTAAAAATATACGTTACTTAAAACATTTACGAATAAAAATAAAGTAGTCCCTAGAAAGTAGCGCCGTCCACGACGTCTGCGTGATGACATCAGGAGCGCGGGGAGGAGCAGCGTTCAGGAGCAACAGGAAGAGCGGAGGACGGAGGAGCTGCGGAGGACAAGCGGAAAGGAGCGGCGAGAAGCTGAGGAGCAGTGGCAGCGCGGGGAGGAGCGGCGGATGAGGTAGCGGACAAGCGGTCAGGAGCGGCGAGAAGCAGGGGAGCAGTGGAGCGGTAAACACAGCAGCGCGGGGAGGAGCGGCGGATGAGGTAAGTCAAGCAGCCGCGGGTGCGCAGCGAGGGACGGGCAGAGGCCATGAACAGTGAGTGATAAAGGGTGCGCAGCGAGGGACGGGCGGGGGCCATGAACAGAGAGTGAAAGTCGGGACGTCGGGGGAAACAAAGCGTGGGCAGAAGCGGCCGCTCTGCTGAGCCTCTCCTCTTGCGATGCAGCCCCTAGCCCCTTTCTGACACGGGCAAGGCCGGGGCGGGCTGCTAGTATATGTATATATATATATATATAGATTTCCAGTAGAAGGCAACTCGCCGAAATGCGGTAGATCCGGATTTGTATAGTAAAGGACCATCTTTATTCCCCAATGTTGAAGCCTTAAATAAATATATATTTTTTGTAAAACTGACCTGGAAGTCGGAATTTCAATTGGTGATTGCTTGACGTGTGCTGCAGTAGGAACGGGTGTCCTGTCCAGAAGAAAGAACATCCAATGGAGATATATATATATATATATATATATATATATATATATATATATATATATATATATATATATATATATATATATATATATATATATATATATATGTGTGTATATTACCTACTGGCGGTCGCCCCAGTAAGTAGTTATAGTTAGAACCTATTTTCCATAGGAAATCCCCAACATTCTATTTGGAATAACTTTGGCGCCGGTTGACGAATCTTCGTAAAATTTTTTGGGGCCGAATAAAAAGGGGGGTCCCAAAACGTGTTTTCCCCCATGGAATTTTCCATTGGAACCGTTCATCGCGGCTACAGCCCGAACTGCTGAACGGAATTACACCAAATGTAGCAAAGAGCTAGTCCTTAGTTCAGACACGTGCCTTTTGCTTAAATGGTGTAAATCCGTTCAGTAGTTCCTGAGAAAATGACATTTAAAAGTACATATATATCTATGGTCAGCAGGATCTGTGCAGCCTGAGAGCTCCTAAGCGCACCGTCCCGATCGCGCGCTGAATGCTAATCGGCTGTAAAGTGGTTGTCAACATTCGAACCAGGAAGTGTTGGTAGCCATTTTGTGCCTCGGTAGATGCGAGGCTGAAGAATTTAGTGGAATAAGTGTGCAAAATGTATAAAGGGGGCAGGGTAGAAATAACCTGACCTTCTAGATCTGCTTAGAGGTCCCACAAGGAATCTCAGGGCCCCCAATTGTTTTAAAAAAAAAATTTTAACGGCAGGGTGCGCGGATCCTGCAGAATTTTTTTTAAAATAAAACGGAGCTTCTTTAATAATTAGCCCCCGGGGGGCCAAATCCCGGGGGCAAAATTATAAAATTTTACCCCAGCCCGGGGGACTGCCACCCCCTGGGGCAATAAAATAAATGGTTGGGGGTCTCCAAGGCCCCCCAGAAAAATACACGGTGGGGGGCTTTGTGTATTGTTGGAGGGGGGGCACGGCTCCCCTCCTGGAGCCTTGCTGTGGCCTTGGGGACCGCCACCCCCCAGGGCCGGCTCCTGTTGTGTCCTGGAGTGCTCACCCCCAGGACACTGCTGTTTGCTATGAGAGGGCGAAAGTCTCGCGGCTCACACCCTGCCGTAGCAAACTTGGTTTGGATTTTCAAAGAGAGAGCAGGGAAAGCTGCTTTCTCTTTCAAAATCCAAACCAAATTGCTTTTCCACATGGGAACATGCATGTTAGCAGCTCCCCATATGGAAAAGCAATGCCGGCTCCCGAAGGACGCGGGGAGCCGGCTGGGACCGTGGGGGCATTGGGCCTCCCCCACGGTCACCAACATTTTATATAAGCCCCGGGGGATGGGGTCCCAGAGGATAATGAAAATTAGTGATAGGGGATATTTTTTTTTTACGGTAAAATTAGGAGTCGCGCACCCAGCGTGATGCTCAGTGTGGCCCCCTGGTGTGCACGCAATGCATGCACGACTACAAACCTGTAGGGTGCGCAAATCCAGCACGTTTGGTGCACGACTTCTACGTGTTGGTTGCACGATTCTGACGCGTTGGTGCACAACTCAAAGCAAAAAAATTTAATTTTTGGAGCTATAGATCAAGCTTATGTGTTTAGATCTTGGATGGCTCTAAAAAGAGCCATTGTGTTTATTTACAGAGTTTTGGTACCTACAAGTAAGTACCAATGCAAAGTCTAAAGTTTATGAGGAAGACTCTGTTTCTCTCATCTGTAAAATGTACACCATCTCTCCTATAGATGCCATTCATATTGAAACGCAGATTGTTGTGGTAAACGGACCCCATCCAGTAATCTCGGAGAAAAGCTTTATTGACATGTTTCCTAGCTTTTTCAATCTGTGGGCAAAATTGATTGGACCAGTTCCATTTCTGCCTTTGGCATATGTTAGAATAGACAAAGGCAGTTTGGTAGAAAACTGGCATTAATTCTCCAAAGATGTCCTTCATAAGCATTTCCAGACCTACCACACTCAAAGTGCCTAGGTCATTGCCACCACAGTGCACAATTATGAGGTCAGGGTGTTGGAGATGCAAAAATAATTTAACCAACGGCATCAATTGGTACCACTTTAACCCTCTCTGTCCAATCCATTTAATGTCTACATTTGGCAAAGCTAGGTCTTTGTCAATGCTTTTGTTTTTTGCATACCTTTGGCTCCAGAAAATATAGCTGTGTCCCACAATCCACACTCTAAGCACCTTGAAGGGAGGTCTGGATGCACTCAGATTGCCTCTGTGAATGAAATGGCAGTTTGAAAAGTAAGATTTTTCTAAAATGGTGGATATGATGCAGTTTTGAAAAAAGAAAAGAAATGATTGGTTGTTTGACAACATTCTAGACTGAAAACTAGGGTGCATGTTTCTGTTTTTTAAAAGCATGATTCTTATTGGTTAATAAAAACTTTTGAAAGTAACATTACATAGGATAAGCTGATATGTTGAAAAGTCAAGCACACTTGCTGTTTTGATTTGCAACATTGTGTGCTGAACTTGTGCCCTGTGTGTTCAGTTAAGTGTTCAATGAACTGTTTCTATGGTAACAGGCAGAAGGTAGATTGGGGGTAGGGTACACATTTATGTCAATTGGAAAGGGTTGAAATGTGTAACCAATAGAAATGTGTGTTTGCTTTTGAATTAATGTGGGAAGCAATGTGATTTAATATTTCCATGTATATGTGTACAAAATGAGAGGGAATCATTGCCATTCTTTCGTTTTGCTGACAGCTGCACAGTACAGATATTGTGTATAAGAAAATCTGGTGTGTGACTGAGATACTTCTAAATCTAAAAAACAATTTGAAAGGTGAGTTATTAATTTTTTGAGGGGATGTATGTGGTGCATTTTGTTTTTAATAAGAGTAATGTGTTTCTCCTGCTAAAGTGCAGGGAGTACTTTTTGTCTAGAATCTTATTGTGAGTGTGTGTGCATTTAGGAACCATTCTGAGATAAGCATTTGTGTATTTCATGTGTTTGCAGACAGATAACTTTTTAAAAACCTATGCTGTTCTAATGTTTTAGTAGAATTAGCAACCTGTCATTGTTCATGTATTTGCAAAATGAGTCAGGCTTCTACACTAAAATGCAGTACCCCTTCCAGACTACTTAATGTGTTTCGGTAAAATGCAAGGAATAGTGTTGCTTGTCTAGAATCACTCTGTGAGTCTGTGTGCATTTAGGAATCATTTTGAGAGAAGCATTTTGGTATTTCATGTGTTTGCAGACACATAACTGATTAAAAACCTATTGTGTTCTCATATTTTGGTAGAATTAGAAACCAGTCATTGCTTATTTATTTGTAAAATGAGTCAGGCTTCTACAGTAAAAAGCAGTACCCCTTGCAGACTACTTAATGTATTTTGGTCAAATGCAAAGGATAGTGTTGCTTCTCTAGAATTACAGTACTGATACAGTGATGTAGGGCCTTAGCAGTTTGACTGGTACAACCTCTTATGCATTATACATGTAGTCCTCCAACGACCTACACACTTGTGTTTCAGACCTACAATTCCCCAGTCAGTATTCATACACTCGAGCAAACACCATGTTACTGGACTTGCACTCTTGTAGTGACTCTTTTAGTACCATGTACTAATCAATTCACTAAAGTAAAACTCAACCAACTATGTATTCCACTAGTGTTTCTCTTTATAGTACTGTAATCATTCAGTCAGTATGCATGTACTCATGCACTGAGCCAGGATTTAGGGCATGGAGTGCTTCAAACTCCTATGCACTATTCATGTAGCGGTCTAACCACTTTTACACTTGTGTTTCAGGCCTACAATTCCCCAGTCACTATCCATTCACTCCAGCAATCACCCTGTGACTAGTGTTGCAATCCCATAGTGACTCATTTAGTACCATGTACTAATCCATTTACTAAAGTAAAACTCAACCAATTATGAATTCACCCAGAGTCTCTCCTTGTACTACTGTAATCAATCAGTCAGTATGCATATACAGCCAGATGCATCAAGCATCCATTTTGCGATTCCTTATTAGCGAAAAATAAGGATACGCTAATAAGGAATAGCAAAATGCCATGCATGAAGAAATCGCATAAAAAATAGCGATTTCTTAGAATTCCTTAATTGCGACTCGCAAATTGCGAGTCGCAATTAAGGAATACCTCCCCATTAATTCCTATGGGCCTAGAGGCCCTATATGAATGAATGGGAAGACAATCTCAATTTGCGAATCGCAATTAGTGAATCGCAAATTGAGATTGCGATTTCAAGGGTGCAGGGGTGTCCAAAGGACACCCTGTTGCACCCCTGAAATTGATCTGTGCACATATGTTGCGCACACACATGCCCTTAGTGCATTTTTCAAAGTTTTAGCAAATTACCATGAAGTTGTACTTCGTGGTAATTTGCGTGCCCTATTAGCGAATTTGCTATTTTTGAAACTTTCATGCATTGTATTTAAGGAATCTCAATTTGAGATTCCTTAAATGCAAACAATCGCAATTTAGCAAGTTCTCAATTTGCGATTTTTGCATTTGGGATGATGCATCCCAAATGCAAAAATACCGGTCGCAAAGGGACAGATTCTGAGAATCTGCCCCTTTGCGACCGGTTTTTAGCTTGATGCATCTGGCTGTTAATCATGCAGTGAGCCAGGCTTTAGGGCATGGACTGCTTCAAACTTGTGTGCACTATGCATATAGTGGTGTAACCACCTTCACACTTGTGTTTCAGGCCTACAATTCCCTAGTCACTAGCCATACACTCCCGTAAACACCCTGTGACTACTGTTGCAATCCCATAGTGACTCTTTCAGTACCATGTACTAATCCATTCACTAAAGTAAAACTCAACCAATTATAAAATGTTAAAATTATGCTGTGCAAAATATATTATTATATATTATAACTATTTTTTCTTTTCTTTCACATATCCTAATTCAAAAATATGCAATTTACTGCAATTTAGATTATAAAAAAACAACTGAATAAAATGTGTAGCGTTTTTTATCTGTATTACTATTGAGGTAAGTTTAACTAAGTATTCAAATGCACAATGGCCTGTGTTTGCACACAGGTGAAAAAAGGGGAGATGGATGGAGTAGATATGCGCCAGAGAATTCCATTGCAGACAGGTATCAAATAGGACGCAGCTTCAGAGCACCTGTCTGCAATACACCTGTATGGTATTCAATAGATAGATATGGTGGACTAGTAGGGGTCAGGGAATTTCAGGATTAAAAGAGACCAAATTCCTTAACTTAAAACACATCACTGAGTGTGTTTGTACATGTCACATCAGGCCCCATCCCTTCCCTTCAGTAATCTATGAATATGTCCTATAAGTTTGCCAAAATGTAAGTACTTGTTCTCTGTTTGCAGTATTGACATTTTTCTCCTTATTACTCATATAAGAAGAATTGGCTTAGCTATTAACCCTAGTACAAATTAATTTCTTTATATACTATGCATGTACATCATACTTATAGCGCAAAACACTGGCCAGATATAGGTAATCAATTTTTACCTATTCTAAAATACCAAATTTTACCGATTCGGTATTTTAGAATCAGTAAATGGGATGTAGATAATAATTCAGAAAATGTTGCCGAATTGGGAGGATTCGGTATTTTAGAATCGGTATTTACCGATTCGGTAATTCCCATTCATTCCTATGGACCCGGCGGCCCATAGGAATGAATGGGAAGCCATTCACTATTACCGAATCGGTAATAGGGGGAACTCATTCAAGGGTGGCAGGGAGTCACATTGACACCCTGTTGCACCCCTGAATAGTGCTTGTGTGCACATGTGGCACACATACATGCCCTAAGGGCATTTATGTCTACCACATGGCACTGTTGAAAATGCATAGAATTGCATTTTCAAAGGTATTCGGAATTTACCACCAACTTATAGTTGGTGGTAAATAACTAATCCTTAAAGCACATAAGCACTCTTAAAAGTGCTTCCTACATGCCATTTACCGATTCGGTAAATAATGATTCGGTAAATACAGAATCGGTAAATACCGAATCTTCAACTACATGGCAAATGCCTCAATACCGGTCGGTAAGCCTGAAAATAACCGAATTTCGGGTTTAGCAACCGGTAATGGGCCACCTACATCTGGCCCACTGTTTCATATTTATAAAGAGAGGAAAAGGCACTCTGTGTACCTTTTCTTCTCCATGTAAATACAACCTTATTATACATACCACTTTGCATCGAAAGGGCGTTCTATGGATGTAGCTGTGCGTGTTTGCACAGAACACTCATAGACCAAGACACATCTTCAGATTTATCATAAATCATAAATCTGGACATGTGTATGAATGCTCAGCATCCTCCAATTGGTGCAGCACGGCACAACAAGGAGAATTATTTTAATTTCTTCTCATTTTTTCTCTTTGAATGTATGCTAAAATGTACAGCATACATTGAAGGAGAAAGGTGCCTTCACAAATTGTTTTTGTGCAGAAAGGTGTGTCTTTTTGCACAAAAACAAACTCCCTACGATACAGATATCCCTGCACCATGGTACAAGGGTGCCTGTGTCACCAGATGGCTGCAGTTTAAGCAGCAGTGCAGAGGGAAGCACAGACTTGCAACATATTTATGCACGTATGTTACATCCCTGTGCTTCGGAAGTACCACAGCACGCTGTAGCTAAAGATCATGCTGCAGCACTTCCTTATAGTTCTGCACTTATACATTCACCATACACCACAAATGCATTTTTTCAGTCAATTATCCACTAGACATACATTCATGTAAATTTTCACACACTAGCCTATAAATGTAGCTCTTTTTTTAACCAGGTTAGTTAGTTCTGAAAATAACTTTTTTTTTCTTTTTGTAGTGTTATATTTTTTGATTTTTTTGGGGTGTGTTTAACAGAAAGAAAAAGTCACCAGGACGAACAAAACCAAAAACTTTGAGGGAAAAAAAACTAGCATCGATGGTTATCAATGGAGCGACAAACAAGGTCTACTGATTGCTCCACATAACAAATTAAACGATTGCACTTCACACAATGCATTTTCACTTTCCCAAATTGGGGACGTATGTCTTGTGTCGATGGTAATGCCCCAGAGGCACTAGGTATTTCCGGTGGTGGAGGTGCATTTCGGCGCAGTCTTCCGCATTCTTCCGCTGCATAGTTCACAGGATGCAGGGATTGGAGGTGTTTGCGCATGCTAGCAGTGCCACAGGAGTATTTCTTATTTGCATCTCCTCTGGACAGCACTGCCTTGCAAATCTTGCACATCACCTTGGTGGCATTTACTTTATTTTGCCCCTCCGGGAAAGTAAAAAATGTCCATACAATGGATGTATATCTTTCAGGAGGGGGAGGTTCTGGTAGAAGTTCTTCAGCCCCAGAATGATCAGACTCAGAAGATTCTACCACTGGTGTAGCCATTTTTGTCTCCAAGAACCAAATTGAGGTCTCCAATGAAGAAAAGGTGATGTTCTTCATCAATCAATCAATCAATCAATCAATCAGTCATTTGTTAAGCGCTCTACATACCCGCGAGGGTCTCAAGGCGCTGGGGGTGAGGTGGGGGCCGCTACTGATCAAACAGCCAGGTCTTTACTATCCCCCTGAAGGTCAGCAGGTCTTGGGTCTGTTTTAGGCTCAGTGGGAGGGTGTTCCATGTCTTGGCGGCGAGGTGGGAGAAGGATCTCCCGCCAGTGGTTGTTCTTCGGATGCACGGGACGGTGGCGAGTGAGAGGTCGGCGGAGCGTAGCTGGCGGTTGGGGGTGTAGAAAGAGAACCGTCTGTTGAGGTAGGCTGGGCCGGTCTTGTGAAGTGCCTTGTGTGCATGGATGAGGAGCTTGAAGGATATCCTCTTGTTGATGGAGAGCCAGTGCAGGTTTCTCAGGAGGGGGGTGATGTGGCTGTGTCGTGGTACATCGAGGATCAGTTGTGCCGAGGCGTTTTGGATGCGTTGTAGTCGATTGAAGAGCTTGGTCAGGGCTCCCGCGTAGAGGGCGTTTCTGTAGTCGAGTCTGCTGCTGACAAGGGCCTGGGTGACTGTTTGTCGGGATCCATCTGTAGATCTTGCGGAGCATGCAGAGGGTGTTGAAGCAGGAGGGGCGACAGCGTTGACTTGCTTGGTCATTGAGAGCGTTGAGTCGAGGGTGATTCCCAGGTTGCGTGCATGGTCGATGGGGGTCGGGGTTGCCCCCAGTGCTGTTGGCCACCAGGAGTCGTCCCAGGCTGACGGGTTGGAGCCGAGGATGAGGAACTCTGTCTTGTCCAAGTTCAGCTTCAGACGGCTGATCTTCATCCAGTCGGCGACGGCCTTTATTTCTTCATGGAGGTTGGCTTTGGAGGTGATGGGGTCCTTGGTGAGGGAGAAGATCAGTTGAGTGTCGTCGGTATAGGAGATTATGTTGAGGTCGTGCTGTCAGGTGATGTGTGCGAGCGGGCCATGTAAATGTTGAACAGTGTCGGGCTGAGGGAGGATCCTTGGGGTACGCCGCAGATGATCTCGGAGGCTTTGGAATGGAACGGGGGGAGACGGTTGCTCTGGGTTCTGCCAGAGAGGAAGGAGGTGGTCCCTTCCAGAGCCTTGTCTCGGATCCCTGTGGCATGGAGGCGTGTGCATAGTGTGCGGTGGCAGACGTTGTCGAAGGCGGCGGAGAGGTCTAGGAGGATGGATGCTGCAGTCTCCCTGTTGTCTAGCAGAGTCCTGATGTTGTCGGTGGCGGCGATGAGGGCGGTCTCGGTCATGTGGTTGCTGCGGAACCCTGACTGGGAAGGGTCCAGGATTCTGTTCTCTTTGAGGTATCGGGTTAGCTGTCTGTTAACGATTTTCTCAATGACCTTGGCCGGGAAGGGGAGCAGAGAGATGGGTCGGAAGTTCAGATGTTGTCGGTGGCGGCGATGAGGGCGGTCTCGGTGCTGTGGTTGCTGCGGAACCCTGACTGGGAAGGGTCCAGGATTCTGTTCTCTTCGAGGTATCGGGTTAGCTGTCTGCTAACAATTTTCTCAATGACCTTGGCCGGGAAGGGGAGCAGAGTGATGGGTCAAAAGTTCTTGAGGTCTCTTGGGTCTGCCTTGGGTTTTTTGAGTAGGTAGTTGATCTCTGCATTTTTCCAGCTCTCTGGGAAGGTCGCGGTCTCAAGGGAGAGATTGAAGACATTGCGTAGGTGGGGTGCGATGGAGCTGCTTGCTTTGTTGAAGACGTGGTGCGGGAATGGGTCTGACGGAGAGCCGAAGTGGATTGTGCTCATGGTCTTGATGGTGTCATCGATGCTCACGCTGGTCCAGGCTAGCAAGGGGCGTGGTCGATGGTGTGCGGATGGTCTGTTGTGTTACTGTCTGTTGGGGCTGTCTGGGTGTTGAATCTGTCGTGGATGTCTGCTATCTTGCTGTGGAAGAAGATGGCGTACAGGGCTTGCGACGGCAGGATGTCGTTGGTGTTGGAGCTGGGGTTTGAGAGTTCCTTCATGATGTTGAAGAGCTCCTTACTGTCGTGTGCGTTGTTGTCGAGGCGGTCTTTGAAGGAGGTCTTCTTGGCAGCCCTGATGAGGTGGTGGTGGTTGCGGACGGCGTCCTTGTGTGCTGCGTGGCTGTCCGGAGTTTGCCTGCTGATGAAGTTGGCGATGGAGTCGCTCAACTGGGGGCGGGGTCCGGGGGGTCGGTAGACAAGGGTGCATCGGAGGGTGGAGTTGGGGGTCAGTGTGGATCTGGAAATGCATGTGTTCAGCGGTGCTGAGCGCGTCGTTGGTGCTACTCGAGACCCTGATGCTGTTCTTGTGGACGATGGCGATTCCTCCTCCGACTCCGTTGGTGTGGTCTCTGCGGGTGATCTTGTAGCCGTCTGGGATTGCTATGGCAATGTCGGGTGCGGAGGAGTTGTTCAACCAGGTCTCTGTCAGAAAGGCGACATCCGGGGACGTTGTGTTTAGCAGGTCCCAGAGCTCGATGGCGTGTTTGCGTGCGGAGTGGGTGTTCAGTAGTATGCATCGGAGGTGGTTGAGGTCTTTCTTGGCGGGTGGTTCGTCGGCTCTGTGGCTGGTGTAGCTGCAGTTCCGGCAGGTGTAAGGACCGTGAGTACGTTTCGGGGCGGCCTTGAAGCAGTTGTGGGTCCGCCCGGGGTTGAGAGCGTGCGGAGTGCTAGCGTCGTAGTTGCGGCGGTCATTGTGGCAGGTGTGGGGGCCAGGGGTTCTGGCGCTGGGCACGGTCCAGGCGCGGACGGGCGCAGATAGGCTTACCGCCATCAGCGGCACATCCACGCAGAAGCCAGCATGTATGGGGAGGTGAGAGTGGGGAGGAGGGAGGCGGGGGCATTGAATGAGCAGTCAGGGGGGGCGGAGCTGCAGGGGACGCAGCGGCGTGGGCGGTGAGGGGTGATGAAGGAAACAGAAGGCAAAAGGGCACAACAATTGAGAGGGAAACGAGTGGCAAAGAGGGCAGAAAGGTCAAAAAAGGGGAAAAAAGATCACAAGGATACACGGGGAAACGAGTGGAACAGAAGGAAAGAAGGTCGCAAGAAGGGCAAAAAGGTCACAAAAAACGGGGGGAAATGAGTGGCACAGAAGGCAGAAAGGTTCTAAGAAAGGGCAGAAAGGGCACAAAAAACTGGGGGAAACGAGTGGCACAGAGGGCACAAAGGTCACAAGAAAGGGCAGAAAGGTCACAGAAATGCAGGGGCAGCTAAGCAACAGAAGGCAAAAACGGGCAGAGAGACACGGGGGCCGCAAGGGGAGCAGAAGGAAGAACTGGACAGAGAGACACAGGGCAACGAGGGGAGCAGAAGGGAAACCGGGCAGAGAGACACGGGGGCAGCGAGGGGAACAGAGGGAGAGAACGGGCACAGACCACGTACAGGCAGCGGGGGAGACAGACAACAGCAGTCACAGACACAACAATGAAAATGCAGTCACTACAACGGGAGCAATGAAAGAAAATACAGGCAATACAATGGAGGATGAGAAAACCTACGACCTACCACTGGCCACCAGGGATGAGGTGCAGGTGGTAGCCTGCGGGTGGAGGAGGGCCTCGAACTTCCTCCTCAGCAGCGGCAGCTGGGGCAGGGACACACAGACGGTGCTGTGCGGAGGGGGAGCAACCTACCTGGAAGGGTCGAGGGTCGCTCTCCTCACCGCGCAGCGGCCGGCCTATATGGGGAAGTGGGAGGGAGGAACAGCTGGGAGGTGGGAGGTGGGGGCAGAAAATGGGCAGGCAAGGGTGCGGGCCGCAGGGGACGCAGCGGCGAGGGGCGACGAAGGAAACAGAAGGCAAAAGGGCACAACAATTGAGGAGGAAACGAGTGGCACAAAAGGCAGAAAGGTCATAAAAAGAGCAAAAGGTCACAAATATTCAGGGGGAAACAAGTGGCACAGAAGGCAAAAAAGTCCCAAGAAAGGGCAGAAAGGTCACAAAAAACGGGGGAAACGAGTGGCACAGAGGCACAAAGGTCACAAGAAAGGGCAGAAAGGTCACAAAAACGGGGGGAAACGAGCGGCACGGAGGCTGAAAGATCCCACGAAAGGGCAGAAAAGGTCACAAAAAAAAGGGGAGAAACGAGTGGCACAGCGGCACAAAGGTCCCAAGAAAGGGCAGAAAAGGTCCCAAAAAACGTGGGGAAACGAGTGGCACAGAGGCTGAAAGGTCCCAAGAAAGGGCAGAAAAGGTCACAAAAAAACAGGTGGAAACGGGTGGCACAGAGGCAGAAAGGTCCCAAGAAAAGGCAGAAAAGGTCACAAAAATCGGGGGGGAACGAGTGGCACAGAGGCACAAGGGTCACAAGAAAGGGCAGAAAGGTCACAAAAAACGGGGTGGGAGTAGCAGAGAGGAAGAAAGGTCCCAAGAAAGGGCAGAAAAGGTCACAAAAAAAGGGGGGAAACGAGTGGCACAGAGGCACAAAGGTCCCAAGAAAGGGCAGAAAAGGTCACAAAAAAACAGGGGGAAACAAGTGGCATAGAAGCAGAAAGGTCCCAAGAAAGGGCAGAAAAGGTCACAAAAAAAGGGGGAAACGAGTGGCACAGAGGCACAAAGGTACAAGAAAGGGCAGAAAGGTCACAAAAAAAGGGGGGAAACGAGTGGCACAGAGGCACAAAGGTACAAGAAAGGGCAGAAAGGTCACAAAAAACGGGGGGAAACGAGTGGCACAGAGGGCACAAAGGTCACAAGAAAGGGCAGAAAAGGGCACAAGAAACGGGGGGAAACGAGTGTCACAGAGGCACAAAGGTCCCAAGACAGGGCAGAAAAGGTCAGAAAAAAAGGGGGAAACGAGTGGCACAGTGGCACAAAGGTTACAAGAAAGGGCAGAAAGGTCACAAAAAACGGGGGGAAACGAGTGGCACAGAGGCAGAAAGATAACAAGAAAGGGCAGAAAGGTCACAGAAAATGGGGAGAAACGAGTGGCACAGAGGCACAAAGGTCACAAGAAAGGTCAGAAAGGTCACAGAAATGCAGGGGCAGCTAAGCAACAGAAGGCAAAGACGGGGACCGTGAGGGGAGCAGAAGGAAAAACCGGACAGAGAGACACGGGGGCAGCGAGGGGAGCAGAAGGAAAAACCGTGCAGAGAGACACGGGGCAGCGAGGGGAGCAGAAGGGAATCCGGGCAGAGAGACACGGGGGCAGCGAGGGGAGCAGAGCGGAAACCAGGCAGAGAGACACAGGGGCAGCAAGGGGAACAGAGGCATAGGTGATAGCCTGCGGGTGGAGGAGGTCCTCAAACTTCCTTAGCAGCGGCAGCTGGGGCTGGGACACACAGGCAGTGCTGTGCGGAGGAGGAACGACCTACCTGGAAGGGTCAAGGGTCGCTCTCCTCACCGCGCAGCAGCCGGCCTATATGGGGAGGTGGGAGGGAGGAGCAGCTGAAGGAAACAAGGACGGAGAAGGCCAAGGGCACAACAATTGAGGGAGAAACAAGTGGCACAGAAGGCAGAAAGGTCCCAAGAAAGGGCAGAAAAGGTCACAAATATACAAGGGGAAATGAGTGGTACACAAGGCAAAAAGGTCCCCAGAAAGGTCACAAAAAACGGGGGGAAACGGGTGGCACAGAGGCAGACAGGTCCCAAGAAAGGGCAGAAAAGGTCACAAAAAACGTGGAGAAACGAGTGGCACAGAGGCAGAAAGGTCCTAGGAAAGGGCAGAAAAGGTCACAAAAATCGTGGGGAAACGAGTGGCACAGAGGCAGAAAGGTCACAAGAAAGGGCAGAAAAGGTCACAAAAAACGTGGGGAAACGAGTGGCACAGAGGCTGAAAGGGCAGAAAAGGTCACAAAAAAGGAGGGAAACGAGTGGCACAGAGGCACAAAGGTCACAAGAAAGGGCAGAAAGGTCACAAAAAATGGGGGGAACGAGTGGCACAGAGGCAGAAAGGTCCCAAGAAAGAACAGAAAAGGTCATGGACAGGTCTTCTCTCAAGGAAGGTCTAAGAAGAGTGATTGAAATGGGTGGGGTTCTTCAATAGTTAAAATAGGAAGTGTTATGAACCAATCAAATCTCTTTTTTTTGGTCACATGGGATCCGCGTAGGGTGCACACACGCAGCAGGCACTCAGCCCGACTTCGCGAAATTGCATTTAAAAGTAATATACGTTTATTAAAACTAAAAGTATATTATTTTTATGATTAGCTCAGATAATGTCTTGCCTTAATATTTATATTAAATACATATGTATGTATATCATTTTAGACATTAAAAAATGTCGTGGGAGTCGCGCACCCACCACGTCAAAAACGTATATGACGTCACGTGGAAATGCGCGAGCGTCACGTAATGTAATACGCACACGTCACGTATGGGCCAGGAGTCGCTTACTGGTCGCATAACAATCGCACAGGATAATCTGTACCCGTCGCATACCCTACGTGGATCCTACACAATAATCCTAAAATGGCGGCTAGGTTTCCGTGCAGTAAACGAGTAAGGTGCGCTTTGGGTGCGCGACTCCTCAAACAAATTTGAAGAAAAAAAACAGTAAAGAAAACATTGCAAAATATATTTAAAAAAATATTAAACAATACAATTTTTTTTATTTAAAAAAAGAATTATATTAAAAATGTGTAATGTAATTTAAAAAATAGGCTATCTAAAAATAAATAGATTAAAAAAATTTAGTAAAAAATATGAAAAAAATAAATATAACAATTAATACATTTAAAAATGATCATTGAAAAAACCTTTGAAATTCACTGAAAACCCCATAGGTTTCAGGCCTGTTATAGTTAGGAATTAGCATTTAAAAAAACCTTAGAAATTCACTGAAAAAACCATAGGTTTTAGGGGTGTTATAGTTAGCTAATTATTTCACTCATAGAAAACCATTGAAATTCCTCTATTATAGTTAGTTGTACTAACTATAACTTGCACGCCCGCAATCCACTGCTGATGATGTCACATATTACATCATTCATGACATGGTCAGTGACATCCCTGGAGACATCACTGATGACATTTCAAATGACATCACTGATCATATATATTTCCAATCTGAACAAAAAGGTGTAAGTCCATCACCTAACTAAACAAGCATTGAAAAAGCAAAAGATCTCGCCTTTGATTTAGTTAAAGCCATTTGCTTTGCTATGGTTTTGTATAGCAAAGCAAATGGCTTTAACTTAATGAAAGGCGAGACCTATTGCATTTTTAATTTTTGTTATTCTAGATGACAGTTCAAAAACTCTCTTACCTCCTTGTGGTGTTTTCAGTACTTGATCAAGCCAAAGGTATTTTATATTTTGTCAGTCCCCATTGGCTAATGGCTGTAATGTGTTTGAGGATTCTTTTCTTCAGATAGAAAATGTGCTGCCAATAAATTTTGTATGCAAAAATAACAATTGATGGACAGAATGCAGAACAATGTCATACATTCACCTGTGAGAGCGAATCTGTCCTCGGAAGTCCCGACCGTGATTTTCAGCTGACGTATTTGGCAGGAAGTAATATTCATCGATCCTCCTACAGTTGCATGCCTTTTCAAGATCTGAAGAGTCACAACGTGCCATATCTGGGCATTAAGATTATAAAAGATTAAAACGACTAGATTGATGTGAGTAATCTGAAGTTAGAACTTCCCCTTCAAATTATGTAGGGCTGCCCACTATGCATGCCCTGCATTAAATTTGAATGTTTTACATTCCTTACAGATAAATTATTCCCTCTATCAACTAAGATCGCTTTCTATTTGCAAAAGATCGTTTTTCTTCCTGTTCGATTATTAAATACGCTCATTTAGTAAGTATTGAGTCCTTGTATGTTTTTCTTTGGAACATGGCCAAAAATAAGGGGAGTACATACTGCTTAGAATTTTCACTTCGGATTTGGAATACATCCGAACTGGCCTTATTGATGACTTTGTATTACACTGCTGCAAAGGTCATTCTTGGACCTAGTTCTCTGTTGACATGCAGCTAATCATCCATTATGACAAAAATCTTTTTAATTTTATTCCTATAAGCATTGAAGTAAACAAGATTAAATAGACTCTATTTGTTGAAAGTCTTTTGCTTGTCTAAACTGTCAACTATTGTACACTGTGAAACTATGGATTTTGTTAACTATGTTTTTTAATTGTGTGTATTACAATAGTTGTTACAATATGTATATAAGTGATAGATTGAAAAAATATTATTACATGTTCTCTTATATTAATAAGCATTCCATTATACAATTTGTTCTAGGTGGCAATTCCTGAAGAAGGCGCTGGTTCGCCGAAACGCGCGTTGAATATATTATTGTGCCACTTATGTTGTTTTCTTTATTAATGTGTGATATTGATTTTATATATTGATGTGATTTGGTCTAATTTATTCTTGGATACAAATCTTTTTAATAAAATGTATGTTTCTCTTTTTAAAATGTTATTATGTAAATAAAAAGCAGAACCGTAGTTGTTTTTGTGTCACCTTGCCTAATTGTCATAGTACAGACGAGTATAGATAATTGCCTAGGTGGTTACCTTTCATATAGTAAAACACAAACAATTGAAGAATGGTCTGAGGGAAATTTAAAGACCTGCCCAGTTCGTATCCCCCTAACTGTAATCCTAACAGCAAAAGAACCGGGGGTCTATAACGGAGCTTCAAGTACTCCTTTCATATATACATTCCCCCCAGTACAGAGATCTGGGCCTAAATCCATCGTTTTTTTGCACTCCACACCACCCCAGTTCAGACATGGCCATATGCAAATCAGCCTTGACCCTGTGCCTCATGGGAACAGTCCAGCTCGGACTGCCAAGCCATGTCTTTCCTGGACCGGAATCAAGCATCCTAGGACCAGTTTCTGGCTATCATCCGTCTTCAGCCAGGATAGCTTACCTCCAGTGGTGTGGAGAGCATGGGACTCAAGTCTGAGCATACCCATCCCACTCGGGGTGACTAATGCAAAAACAACAATTGATGGACAGAATACAGAACAATGTCATACATTTACCCCAGTACAGAGATCTGGGCCCAAATCCATTGTTTTATTCCACTCCACACCACCCCAGTTCAGACATGGTCATATGCAAATCAGCCTTGACCCTGTGCCTCATGGGAACAGTCCAGCCCGAACTGCCAAGCCATATCTTTCCTGGACCGGAATCAAGCATCCTAGGACCGGATTCTGGCTATCAGCCGTCTTCAGCCAGGATAGTTTGACTCCAGTGGTGTGGAGAGCACGGGACCCACGTCTGAGCATACCCATCCAACTCGGGTGACAAATGCAAAAACAACAATTGATGGACATAATGCAGAACAATGTCATACATTCACCCCAGTACAGAGATCTGGGCCTAAATCCATCATTGTTTTGCACTCCACACCACCCCAGTTCAGACATGGGCATATGCAAATCAGCCTTGACCCTGTGCCTCTTGGGAACAGTCCATCCCGAACTGCCAAGCCATGTCTTTCCTGGACCGGAATCAAGCATCCTAGGACCGGTTTCTGGCTATCAGCTGTCTTCAGCCAGGATAGCTTGACTCCAGTGGTGTGGAGAGCATGGGACTCACGTGTGAGCATACCCATCCCACTTGGGGTGACAAATGCAAAATTAACAATTGATGGACAGAATGCAGAACAATGTCATACATTCACCCCAGTACAGAGATCTGGGCCTAAATCCATCGTTTTTTTGCACTCCACACCACCCCAGTTCAGACATGGCCAAATGCAAATCAGCCTTGACACTGTGCCTCATGGGAACAGTCCAGCCCGAACTGCCAAGCCATGTCTTTCCTGGACCGGAATCAAGCATCCTAGGACCGGTTTCTGGCTATCAGCCGTCTTCAGCTAGGATAGCTTGACTCCAGTGGTGTGGAGAGAATGGGACTCACGTCTGGGCATACCCATCCCACTCAGGGTGACAAATGCAAAAACAACAATTGATGGACAGAATGCAGAACAATGTCATACATTCACCCCAGTACAGAGATCTGGGTCTAAATCCCTCGTTTTTTGCACTCCACACCACCCCAGTTCAGACATGGCCATATGCAAATCAGCCTTGACCCTGTGCCTCATGGGAACCGTCCAGCCCGAACTGCCAAGCCATGTCTTTCCTGGACCGGAATCAAGCATCCTAGGACCGGTTTCTGGCTATCAGCCGTCTTCAGCCAGGATAGCTTGACTCCAGTGGTGTGGAGAGCATGGGACTCACGTCTGAGCATACCCATGTGGTATAGGGTTCCCAAGGCCTACATGCTCCACGGAAATACCCACTTACACCAAAGAACTGTTGGCACGGAAACTGAAAAGTACAAAAGACAAGTTTATTAAGACCCCATGGGGTGGTGGTACATTCCTACAGCACCCTTCGGCAATGCAAGAAGTATCACCCCGAATGTTGGTGTGAATGCCTCTTTTATACAATCTTACAGGTAATAAAAAGGTAGGCAGTACAGAGTTACACAGCTTTATGTGCATATATGGTCATTTTTGGAACACAGCCAACTCATGGGAGGAGTTACAACTCCGTTGGTCAGTTTGGCGGAACATTCCTGAGGGGTGACTGGTCAGTGGGGACTGCGCATGAACAGGCTTGACCGTTGCTAAAAATAGCCTGTTGCTGGGCAAAGCCGAGTGGTCAGTTGTACGGACAACGGACTAAAGGGCATGCTGACCACGAGGCCGCTCGTTCCCTAAAATGGCCGCCGCAACATACAAAATGGCGTTTTCTAATATGGCCAAGTTAAGGGAAATAACGTGTAGCAAAGCTAAGCGCTAACCCGGCCATTGTCAAATTACGACAGACGACCCTTTTAGCGTTTAGCTGAAGCTACCTCATAGTGGACATAATCGGAATACTCATCTTCGATATCTATTGACATTATTTGAGCAACTTCTTTATGAAGCATCATTTCATTTTGAGCAACAGTGCGTCTGGATGGAATGCAAGCTGATAAACACATAGAACATAAGGCAGGACCACATTGTATACATAAACATACGAAGAACAGTATCCCAACAATGATACATAGAATCGTTAGCAGTTTCCAACCCCAAGCAGTAAGCATTGACCAGAACCACCCTGAAAGAGTCCAAGTGCCATTGTCCGGGTGTATTTCAGCAGCTATTTTGTGCAATTTTGAGATGGCATCATAAACAGAAGGCGAATTATCGGGCACGTACACGCAGCAGTTACTTCCGATGATTCTACATGCCCCCCCACGGTCAGCTAGAACCACATCTAGAACCATGCGGTTCTGGAGCATAACAATCCTAGAAATCTGAAGTTCTTCTGTTATGTTCCCCAATGCAATAGCAGTATCATTGGCTACAGCCTCAACAACACGAGTCAGCCGTCGTATCTTCCGACTATTCAAAGCCGCCCCCACAAAGGAAAACAATCCCAAATTAAAGTCTACATACTGTTGCAAGGCAGTATCGGTCTGGTCAATATCGTCCAAGACCACAGCACGTTTAACACGATTTAATACAAAGTCATGATAGAGTGTATAGTCATTATGATACATTGGCAGGGCAATGAATACAGGGGGCAATACAAAGGATACATAACATGTACCTAACCATCCTAAAGGGAGCTGATGATAACCTTTATTGCCACAGATAAAATAGGTATTTCGAGATGCCACAAATGATATGCCATTCGGACTGTCAAATGTAAGTGTAGTGTTACATTCACTTTTCCCCACCGGGATTGTACCTTTATTACGAATGCAGAGGTCTGCCTTAGTAGTGATAACATTAATAACATGTGTACTGGACATATTAATGTTCCTTTGATTGCTGTAAACACGAGGTGCAGTCACATTATCGGGGCGGTACTCTTCCCATTCAAATCGAGTACCCTCAGCCCGTGGATACCCATCCCGATCATGGTAACAAACTTTGTTCAAACGGAAAAGCACCCCCCCTTTCGTTGGCCATCGTAAAGTGAATAGAAGAGTGTACCAGGCATTGCAGGAACCGTTGTGCGAAAATGGGAGTGGGATGAGTGGAGTGCCCCCTTTCTTCTGATGCCCAGGCAACATCCCACACACCCAACAATTTGAAGTGTTCGTCATATTGTGCGTATGATGCAGAATCTGAATGAAGCTATTGTTCAAGTAAGTCTGTCGGTGCTGTTCTTCATGGTAGGGCAAGGTGAAGTGAAAATGTTCAGATGGAGCCGGGGTAGTCGGCAGCAAATGTTCACATACAGGTACCACAAGTTCTACTACCCAGGCTTTTACTGCTATCACCACAATTGTTAATACGAACAAGACGGCACTAAGTATTCTTTTGTCTCGTGATGCAGTGGACGCCATAGTTCAAAGAGTTCACAATGTCTCAAAAGTATACCTAAAAAAGAAAAAATACGGTGCTGAGCTCCGAGGTAGCCGTTGTTTTCTTCTCCGGGGTCAAGACGGGTGTCGCTACTCTTGGCAGAACTGATCCCCCCCTCTTGAGATTCCCGGCTTCCGTTTCACAAACCCCAGAGTGGTAACCAACCAGTCTCGAAAAACAAAAATCTTCTTCCTATCTTGGCCGCAGATCGTAGCGCTGTCGTCCAGAAGCAGTGTGGTCCGGGAAGGCTCCCTCGACTTCGGCCGATGTCACAGCTGGGCTCTTTTCTTTATCTAGAATCTCCTTGTAGTCGGTCAGCACGGCAGGATTCACCAAATCCGGAGAAACACGACGGCAGTGAGTTGAGTGCACCCACCGCTTTCTGTTGGTCACTCGTACAGCTGTTCGGGTTGCTAGGAGGACTTGCTCGGGGCCACGCCACCTCGGTTCAAAGCTATTCGCCCTCTCAAACGATCTCACCATCACAAAATCCCCAGGACGGAGATTGTGAGCCTCTCCAGTAGAATTGTCAGGGAGCGCTTCTCGAACCTGTTGATGAATAGAAAGCAAATCATTTGTTAATCGTGCCAAATAATCGTTCATCATTATACAAGGCACATCATGTATCAATCGCGGCTTAGGCACTCCCCATATGTTCATAGGCCTTCCAAACACCACTTCATACGGTGTGAGGCCTGTTCGAGAGTGGGGCACTGATCTAAGAGAGAGTAATGCTAGCGGCAAGGCATCCGGCCACTTCAATGACGTGGACGCCACAATCTTAGCCAGCTTCAACTTCAACGTAGCATTGTACCGCTCGACAAGACCTGCTGACTGAGGGTGGAACACAGCATGAAACTTCTGCTGGATCCCCAACCCCTTCAGTACATACTCCACAATTTTCCCAACAAAATGAGGCCCATTATCGCTCCACAAAAATTTGCAAACTCCCAATCGAGGGAAGTACTCCTTGAGCAACACCTTAGCCGTTGTCAAAGCTGTATTATCTTTCGTGGGGAAGGCCTCAACCCATTTGCTAAAAGCACACACCACCACTAAGACATACTTAAGGTTATTGCAGCGCTCAAGCTGGATATAATCCATTTGGAGTACCTCGAATGGTGCAGAAGGTGGAACGAACCCTCCTTTCGGAGTATGAGTCCCCTTTGCAGGATTGTGCTGTAAACATATCAGACAGGTCTGCACTACTCTCTTAGCAGTATTGGCAATCTCGGGATGCTCCCAAACTCGTGTTAATAATCGAGTGATTGCAAGAGCTCCCACATGCGCTAATCCGTGTGTCATCTGAACCATCGCCTGCAAGTAAGCTGCAGGCAATTTCCATCTTTCCATATCCTTGCTTCTCCAACAACCCTCATCATCTAACACCCCATCTGCTGCCCATGCCGCAAGCTCTGATTCAGTCGCTGATTTTTGGATATCTAGTATCTCTGCTCTAGCATCATACCATCGCTCAGCCTGTGATTTTGTTACATACATGGGGGAGTCAGTTCGGGACATAGCCGTTTGTCTTGCTATGCTGTCTGCAAAAGCATTTCCTTGACCCACTTTATCAGTGATCTTTTTATGGGCACTGCATTTAATTATCGCTACTTTCTTTGGACAAACTAACGCGTTTAGGAGATCACGCACCAGTTCTTCGTGCATAATGTGTACTCCATGAGAAGTCAAAAACCCACGTTCTCTCCAGAGTAGCCCGACATCATGCGCTACTCCAAAGGCGTACCGGCTGTCTGTGTATATGTTCACACATAGGCCAGCACTCAATTCGCAGGCTCTTGTCAAGGCTATCAGCTCTGCTGCTTGAGCCGATTTCTGTGGTATTCTAGCTGTTTCTACCACTGTCTTGAGTGTCGTGCTCGCATATGCTGCGGAAGTCGTACCATCTGGCAGCCTTAAACACGATCCATCAACCCACAGTTCCCCATCCACATCTGGAAGTGGCCTATCCTGTAAGTCGACACGACCCTTTGTCTGTTCCTCAGTCAGGAAAACACAATCGTGATGTTTTTCTTCCTGTCCCTCCTCAACCGGATAGGGCAATAAAGTGGCAGGATTCAGAGTAGCGCATCGTTTCAGTGTGATATGTGGCGCCAGGAGTGTAAGCTCATATCCTGTCAAACGTGCACTCGTAAGATACTGTGTCTTCGTTTGATTCAACAGGGCATCCACTGCGTGGGGAACTAACACCAACAATTTGTGTGATAAAACCATTCCCTCACTTTGCCGTATAGCTACTGCTGTTGCTGCAACTGCTCGGAAACACCCAGGTAACCCTCGCGCTACAGGATCAAGAATAGCGGAGAAATACGCACATGGCCTCTGCTTATCCCCGTGTGCCTGCACTAACACTGATAACGCGCACCCATCTTTCTCGTGCACGTACAATGTGAAAATCTTTGTGTAATCTGGTGTACCTAACACGGGTGCAGAGCAAAGGGCTTGTCTCAGTTGATCAAAAGCATTTTGACATTCATCTGTCCATTCAAGGGGCATTGGTGTAGTTTTGGACAGTAACGCTAACAAAGGTTTTATAATATGCGAAAACCCCATGATCCACTGTCTACAAAAGGACGTTAATCCTATAAAGGCACGTACATCTCTCTGAGTGCGGGGGACTGGTGTATCTAAAATCGCCTGAATTCGATCTGATGTTAATGCACGCCCCTCCTTAGACAAAAGATGACCGAGGTAGGTCACCTTGGGTCTACAATATTGAAGCTTTTTCTTCGAAACCTTATGATTGTTCTGGGCCAAAAAGGAGAGCAAAGCAAGCGTGCTCTCCTGGCATTTTACATAAGTGTCTGCAGCTAACAATAGGTCATCGACATACTGGATAAGGGCAACTCCAGATTGCAATTCAAAAGAATCAAGCTGTCTTTTTAAAGCCTGGCTGTAGATACTCGGACTCTCAGTGTAACCTTGAGGAACACGACAAAATCTTTACGATTTAATATTTAACGTAAAGCCAAACAAATATCTGCTATCAGGATGGATGGGGATGGAAAAGAACGCATTCTTAAGGTCAATGACACTAAAGGTCGTCGCCGTTGGGGGAACCAATGTGAGTAATGTCGTGATGTCGGACACCACCGGGTATTGGGGAATGACAATTTTGTTAATTTTTCTCAAATCAATAATAAATCGATAGACCTTGTCGTCAGTATCTTTCTTAAGGATCGGAAGAATAGGGCTGTTACAAACATTGTAAGGAACCTCCTCCACTACTCCTGCAATGATCAAATCTTGAACAATGTGCGTCAGGGCAATTTCACCTTCCCTGGAAATCTTATACTGTGGTACACGTGGCAAAAGTACTCCCTCCTTTACAGTGATTCGAATAGGTGGAATAAGCATCTGTCCCACATCCGTATCTGAGGTCGCCCATAACGTGTGCGGGAGAGAGGCTAATGCTTCAATTTTTTGTATAGTGCAAAATCTGTCTGAATCTGGATAGTTGTCATTCAAAATAACTCGCACTCCCTCCGGAGCGCAACGTATCGTTGCTCGAAAATATTTGAGTAAATCAATGCCCAGAATGTTATCTGGTGTATAGGGTGACAACAAAAATTGACCAAAACAGAAAAATGTATCAAGACAAAGTGCAAGAGGCTTCGATAATGGGCTAGGAGAGGGTGTGCCATCAAACCCTATACAAGTTATCATGTCGCCAGACAGGGGAGCCCTCGGAACCAAGTTTTTAGACAAAGCGCTACGAGTAGCTCCTGTGTCGACTAAAAACTGATCAGTAGAACCTAAAATGCCCGCTGATACATATGGACCACTCTGATCTACTGGCACTTCAACTGATTCCGTACCCCATCCTACGCAGTCCTATGCATGCACGTAATCCTGATGCTCCACATTCTCACCCTCCGATATCTGATACTGGTTCCGTCTATCAAAGGTATTACGTTCATCCTGGCCACGGCCCCTCTCTTCAAATCTACCACGGTCACCTCCACCACCTCTCGCCCCCGAATAACTGTTCCTGGTCCTTCCACCTCCTCGACCACGCTGACTACGTTGCTCACGAAGTACCGGACAATCATCAGCCCAATGCCCAAACTCCTTACAATAGGCACATTGGTCCTCCGCTATATCCGTACGCCCGTACGACGCATTACCTCCTCCGCGTCTACCTCTATCATTCCCTCTAGATTGTGTTCCACGAACCTGTGCCAACATCACCTTCGTTTTCAATTCCTTCGCTTTCTTATCAATACTTTCTTTAGCCTCTAATTCCTGCCGCTCACAATACTGAGCCATGGTTAACAAAGACGCAGGGGTCGCCGTGGCCCAGGAACTTTCACTCGCCTTTAATCGTTTTGCAATCTCCGGCAGGAGATTAGCTACATACTTATCTACAAACAAATGCCTGCCCGTATCATCTGTTAACGATTGACCACTGTAATCATGAAACGCTTCTTCGAAGCGTGTAAAGAAATCGGATACCGTTTCATCTAACTTTTGTTTGCACAAAGCTAACATAGTCCAATCGATTTTTTTAGAAGGAACAAGCATTTTCAGTTTAGTTAAGATAGCCGCTGGAAGTCCTAGAATCAAATCACATGGTTTACATGCAGGTTCCCTGTCTAAATCAGCTTGGTTTATTTCTTTCCAAGTTCCCCCGAGCACTGTTTCATCATTAGTTTTACGAATCAACCTCCACATATCAGGCGGAAGAATTAACCCAAAGAAGAGATCTATATCAACAAGAGTCATAACACAAGAGGAAATGGCTCCCTCCACCCCTTCATAGAATGCGGCTGGATTTTTACGGAGGTCAGGTAATGAATTCTTTAATGCCATAACATCTGACCTATTCCAAGGCGTATACACCCAATTATATATAAAATACCCCTTTGCATCCTTCGATGTTTTATCGTCATCTGTACATTCTCCCTTCGGGGGAACATACAAAGGTGCGGCTTCACGCATAGGCATAACATGCACTTTAGAATTCTTATCTGAACCCCGGAGAGAACACTCCTTAATCTGCTCTCGTGACCCCGGCGCAGACTCCTTTTTCTTTTCTTCCCGTAGCTTGGACGCCTCATCCCGTAGCGTGATCAGTTGTTTGAAAAATGCATCGACATCTGAAAGAACAAATAAACCTTTATCCAGATTCTCACGATGAACCGACACAGCCTTAGGTTCTAAAGTCTCTGAATATTTACGAAATGTAGCAACAACTTCATCAGCCAGAGTATGCAAAAAACACATCAATTCTCGTTCTGTCCATTTACTCCTCTCAGCAACAACGTCGGTCACAGTTACATAATTTAAATTCAATTTACGGGCCCAACTACGCAAGTCCGCAGCTTTCTCCGCAGATAACCTGTCACTGGACTTATCCCCTTTTTCCGACTTATCCTGTCCTTCGTCATCAGAATCTGCAGTAGGAGCCGTAGGGAGAACGTACGGAGGCGGTGATCGATCTAATAACGAAAAATCATCAATGTCGTTAGTAAGGACAGGATAAAGCGGACGACGAATAGGAAATTGACCGGTCGCTTGCAATTTACGTTCCCGTTCCTCCCTCTCTTTCTTTTCCTGCGCCTCCTTTTCCTCAAGCTGTAAAGCCTTATCTCGAGCAGCCTTGCGCTGCTCTTTGTCCGCCAAGGCAACTTCACGTTTCATACGTTCACGCACCGCTTTCTCCCACATTCGTACACAATCAAACATATTCTGTCTAGACCTGCGCTGAAACAAACATTGCTCCACAAACTGAACCTTTCGTAAATCAAACGACCCATGTAGTGGCCATTGCAATTCAGGATCGGTCTTGGTATATTTATGCCATAATTTACTGTACATTATAGGGGGAAGGCCAAATTTTATGTACATTTCACGGTTTGGAGTTCCTTCTAGGGGAGCCGACTGTGATTCCGCTAACCTAATTGAGGTACCATTTCCAAGACAGCACATCCCTCGGAGTGTGCTTAAAACAGGCATGTTCAAAAAGTATCACGAAAGCGTGATACCATATAAATGGCACTTACAGTACTTCACACAAATGTGCCGCTCAGAATACGAAACAAATTAGAGAAACATCTCTACATGCCTGCCTATGTGAAGTGCACTACACATATAATTCAAAGTTCACAAAGTCAAAATGTTAGCTAACTCAAATCATAGACACAATCATAGAACTTCAGTAAGCGTCCAAAAACTACCTTACCGAACACAAATCATAGAACTTCAGTAAGCGTCCGGAGACTACCTTACTGATCACAAATCTTACCCAAATCAAATATCCAGGTTCCAGCTGCCAAGGTCTTTAATCGAATCAGCCAAACGGCGCTTATCCAGCAACACAGACGATCAAGAACTCAGTCGGAGACCGGCGCCACCTGGAAGGTCAGATCAGAAGGAAAGGAAGAAAACACCGTGGGTGCCAAGACTCGGGTCACTCGGTGGCAGCGTACGCGTCCATGGCGAGTTTCCAATCCTTCGTCACGACCTCTCCTTCGGGCATCCGAGTCGCCGATGAGTCCCTTCGTGGTCGCCAATTTGTGGTATAGGGTCCCCAAGGCCTACATGCTCCACGGAATACCCACTTACACCAAAGAACTGTTGGCACGGAAACTGAAAAGTGCAAAAGACAAGTTTATTAAGACCCCATGGGGTGGTGGTACATTCCTACAGCACCCTTCGGCAATGCAAGAAGTATCACCCCGAATGTTGGTATGAATGCCTCTTTTATACAATCTTACAGGTACTAAAAAGGTAGGCAGTACAGAGTTACACAGCTTTATGTACATATATGGTCATTTTTGGAACACAGCCAACTCATGGGAGGAGTTACAACTCCGTTGGTCAGTTTGGCGGAATATTCCTGAGGGGTGACTGGTCAGTGGGGACTGCGCATGAACAGGCTTGACCGTTGCTAAAAATAGCCTGTTGCTGGGCAAAGCCGAGTGGTCAGTGGTACGGGCAACGGACTAAAGGGCATGCTGACCACGAGGCCGCTCGTTCCCTAAAATGGCCGCCGCAACATACAAAATGGCGTTTTCTAATATGGCCAAGTTAAGGGAAATAACGTGTAGCAAAGCTAAGCGCTAACCCGGCCATTGTCAAATTACGACACCCATCCCACTCGGGGTGACAAATGCAAAAACAACAATTGATGGACAGAATTCAGAACAATGTCATACATTCACCTCAGTACAGAGATCTGGGCCGAAATCCATCGTTTTTTTGCACTCCACACCACCCCAGTTCAGACATGGCCATATGCAAATCAGCCTTGACCCTGTGCCTCAAGGGAACAGTCCAGCCCGAACTGCCAAGCCATGTCTTTCCTGGGCCAGAATCAAGCATCCTAGGACCGGTTTCTGGCTATCAGCTGTCTTCAGCCACGATAGCTTGACTCCAGTGGTGTGGAGAGCATGGGACTCACGTCTGAGCATATACAACAATTGCAACAAATGCAAAAACAACAATTGATGGACAGAATGCAGAACAATGTCATACATTTTTTATGACAAGGACATTTGATGACATCTGTGACAAAATACCTCTTGGTATATTTTTGTTGATTCCCCTCTTTTTTATGCCAGCTAACTCACATGCGTGTACTTTGTTTTTAAACGTAAAGGTTTTACATGTGCCTAATCTAAAAAATCTTCATTGATGCCAGATTTTGGCTTCTTTAACCACTGGTAGTACGCTTCCTACCAGTCTCTTGTTACATGAAAACATATTTTCGATACATAATCGGGATTCTGGCACTTATAATGAGCCTAAAAACGTTATTTGGTACTCAAGCTCTCCATAAGCTGTACTCCATTTTTAATTCTGAAGATGGCCCCTATGGGTGTGTAAGATAGTTTTTCTGTGTAGCACAGTTTTAAAATGGCCATTATCATTAACCATTTGCAAATCCAGATATTCTGTACAAATATTATTTGTTTGACATCATCATCTGTTTTAGTTTGAGATCATAATATTTAACAAGGCAAGAAATATTTCTAGCTTCTTGGTGCAATCCTTCCAAACAGAAATTACCTTTTCCAACAACTATTTATTTGGTTCATATCTCATATTGGAGTGACCATTTTGCTTGCTCATTCCACCAACCCATGAAGAGATTTGAGTAGCAGGTAGCTGTCCCCTGTATCTGTTTGTAATAGTTATTATGAAGGATAAAAATATTTTCAGTCAGATAGACAAAGCACAATGATTTGTGTGATCACAAGGATGTTTGGCAACCTTCAGACTGCTCTTGAAAATTATTTTCATACTCTTAAGCCATCACTATAACGTATGCTGGTATAGAAAGCATTAGCATTCAAAATAATATAGTGAAATTATCCTTCCAAGTATCATGCAAAGAAAATCTTTAGGATCTCTCATAAACTAGGGAAGGGTTTGAATAAATGGGGATAAGAAATAGTCAATATAAAAGTAAATGTTTTCCATGGGACTCCCATTGCAGGAAGACAGTGAGTCTATCAGGAGTTTTCATGAGATCCTTATGAACCTTGGGAATCAGGCATAAAGTGGACACTCTTGGCATATCATTTTTAAGAAAAACAGATTCCTCCCATTATAAGACCCCTCAAGTTTTCCACGTATTGAGAAATTCAAGCTGTTTTACTTGAGGATTTGCATAACACTTTTTGAATATCCTTTCATAGCACATGGTATTAAGTTGGCAGTGGGCCTCCTTTACGTAAATTTCTTTAGCTAGAATGCTGACTTTTCCACCTTTGTCAGATGGTTTCATTACCAAGGTTTCATCATTCTGTAATTACCTCAATGATTTAATTTCCACACGTTATGGTTAACCTGCAAACCTTGTATAAAACAGATGCACCTTTTTGGGCAGGAGACCTATCAAACGTGTTTAGTAACGCTCTGCAAATAAAAACAATTCCTGGAACTTGGAAAGGCTTTATAATAGTACCAATACATAAAGGAGGGGAGTGGTCAAAACTAGAAAACTACTGGCTTATTACGCTTCAGGACACCAAAGCTAAGCTCTTCGCAGGGATACTTCTGAAAGACCTTTTTGTATAGGGCAGAAGAAAAGAAGATTATCCCCCCAAATCAAACTGGGTTTGTTCAGGGTTTAGGCACATCATCCAACATTTTAGCGCTCTCAGTAATGATAGATAAATACACATTAAGGAAACAACCAATCTACCTCTGTTTTGTGGATTTTAAATCTGCGTTTGAATGTGTTCAACACAGCTTTCTGTTGCAAAAGCTGGTAAAACTGCATATCCCACCCTGCCTATTAAAAGCAATCCAAATGTTATATTTGGATACATGAATAAGACTGAAAATGGATGATGGTTCTCTATAGTCAAGGAAAATTAAAACCTTCCAGGGTTTGAAACAAGGCTGTGTTCTTGTGCCATACCTATTTAATTTGTTTTTGGCTGATCTAACGAAAGAGCTGGATGAAGTTAATGCACATTCTCCAAGGTTAGGAGATAAATATACATCAAATCTCCTATATGCTGACAATGTCATTCTGCTGAACCAAACAAAGGTTGGATAGCAGAGACCAATTAATAAAATATCAGATTATTTGTTACTTAATGGAATGGTAATAAATGAAAAGAAAACAAAGGTGATGCAAGCCAGTAATAAGGTTCATGAAATATATAAGTGGTTCCTACAAACTCAGCAACTAGAACAAGTTCAAACATATAAATATCTTGCAGTAATATTTGACGAAAAGGGCTCTTTTAAGCAACATAAAATAGATTTAATGAAAAAAGCAAATTCCCTATTCTCGGCATTTCGTTCTCTACAAAGGCCACAAATAGGCTTCACCACCAACCACTACTAAAGATAATATCCGCAAAACCTTTACCAACTATTTCTTATGGAAGATAGGTGATGCGGGGTAGAGATGCAGTAATATTAAATAAAATAGTGGCTAAAGTATTTAGATCTCTGTTCAAACTACCATGAAACGCAACACCAGCTCAGATAAGGTTATAATTTGGTCAGCTAAACTAAATCGTTGCACGATAAGGATTGTACTTTAACACCTGGAAAAGAATAAAATCAAATATTTCAAACCGATTAGATCAAACCGTCTGGCATGAAGTTCAAACAAATCTGAAGTCACCAACATGGAGGTATTTAACTGTGGCAATAGAAGATCTGTCCATGTATTCTTTATGGTATAATCCTCTGACACCAAGCCTAATGAAAACAACATCAATGTTAATGGACAAAGAATCATTTGTATCTAGATCACATTCCTGGATGGTCATAAATGAAAATAAAATATTTAAACCACAGTTCTATTTAGAGTCTGGATGGTACCAGCTACAAAAAAGAAGGTTCTTTGGAGCACGATTTGGAATACTTCCAGGCCTCGCGGATCCAATGTCGTGGTTGAGACATACAACATCCTGCAGACTGTGTAAACCTAGCGAAGAGAATATCATTCATTTAATTTGTATATGCCTTGTTTTTTTTGGAGCTAAGGCGCAGGTTGCTAAGGACACCGTTTAACTAGTGGGCCATTCCTTCATGCAGACAAGCGGTGATAGCATGTGTTAAAGCATGGGTACTCACAAACTTTCTCTCAGGGGCCAAATATACAGTGTGGTGTGTGTCCGAGGGCCGCACCAGTGGGGGCGGGGTCAATGGGGAAGGGGGCGGGGCTAGAGCAACAAAAAAAAACTGTGACCATGAGGTTGATCACAGGTCCCTGCAGCGGACGCCTTCGTCCACTGAGCCACCAGTCCTGGCATACACACATCTCTCTCTCTTTCTTTCTTTCTTTCTCTCTCTCTCTCTCTCTCTCTCTCTCTCTCTCTCTCACTCTCTCCCTCCCTCCCTCCCTCTCTCCCTCTGTCTCACTCACTCTGACTGTCTCACTCCCTCGCTCTCTCTCTGTCTCCCACCCTCTGTCTCCCACCCTCTGTCTCCTCTGTCTCCCACCCTCTGTCTCCCACCTTCTGTCTCCCTCCCTCTGTCTGTCTCCCTCCCTCTGTATGTCTCCCTCCCTTTCTCTGTCTCTCTCCCTTTCTCTGTCTGCCTCTCCCTGTCTCCCTCTCCCTTTCTCTGTCTCCCTCTCCCTTTCTCTGTCTCCCTCCCTCTCTCTCTCTCCCTCCCTCTGTCTCCCGCCGCCTCAAAACGCCTTCCCTGTTGTCCTCCGGTGCTCTATGTTGGTCCCAATGGTTGTGATGTCACTGAGCACCAGGCGGGGGGTTGCGTGGCTCTGGGTCTCAGTTGAATGGGCTTGTGTCCACTGCGCACCCTGGTCTCGCCTGTTAGCTTGTTGGTCTAGTGGGGTTAGGTAGCAACCCCCTCCTCCTCACTCCTCAGGTTGCTGGTGTGGCCCCCCCCATGCTTTACAGGTACGAGTAATGATGAATCACTGCTGTACAGGAGGGCACGCCACTCAGATGCAGGGACATCCCCCGTATTTTATGCCTTCTTCTGTTGTACAACGAGGAGGGATCCCGCTGCGCTCACACAGATCACACTGTGCCGTCCAGATCCCCGGAGTGCAGCCGCGAGCTGAACTCTCTGGCCAGGAACTGCTCCGGCACCACCCTCCTCCCCAGCGGGCCCGCACTATCCTCTGTGCTCACTGGTCTTGGCGGGGGGCACCTGTAGAGCTCCGTATTCTCCCCCGACCCTCGCTTCGTAGACAGCATCACGGAGCAGCATAGAGGACTGGGACACCTCACCAGCCAGCATGCGTTTTGACACTTACCGGGCTATTGGATGCTGAAACTATGACATTTCAAAACCCTACCTCTGACATTCCCGTTTTGAAAAATGAGCATGCTTTTCTCAAAGTGACTTTAACCGGGACTGGCAACTTTAATACATTTTATTTTTCATTATCTGTTTTTAAAATATGCATAACTATGTACTTTTCTTACTCTTAAAACTTTTTGAATATATTTCAGGAGCTAAGCATACCAGTGAGTCATACGATGTTTAGTTAAGAACTTGTGAATAAACACACATATACATTTTAATTTCTTGTGATAATATGTGATTGTTTTGTAGCATGTATTTTCATTTGTATTTTCACATGAGGTAGAGTTGTTTTCGGCCACTCAGAATACAATAATTATGACTGTGTCTTGTAGGTGCTGATTACGTGACCTGGGTCATAGACACTGGTCATTTCAATGGAAAAAGTTTACGGCTTTAGCGAATGGGATTCCCACCTCTATTTATTTCTTGGATTAAATTACTGTATACGCGTCCAACGGCCAGAGTACTCATCAATGGGAAATTGTCGTCGGACTTCCCGATCACCAGGGGGACAAGACAAGGTTGTCCCCTGTCCCCCCTTCTCTTTGCCATAGCCACTGAACCCCTGGCGGCTAAATTGCGACAGCATCATCAGGACAGTGCACTACGCTGCTTTCAGAGACAATTACTCGTCTCTATGTATGCTGATGATATCACCCTCTATGTTCGCCACCCAAGTGATAACTTACATCCCATACTCCGTGAATTCATACGGTTTGGTGCTCTCTCGGGAGTTCAAATCAACTGGAAGAAATCGTGTATCTTCCCCCTTACTGCCTCGACGGGTCAATTCCCGCTGGAATTCCCGCTTGCCTGGAGCACAGGCGATTTTAAGTACTTGGGCATACATGTGGAAAAGAGTAGGGAGGAGCTGATTTGTGCCAATTATGG
Organism: Lissotriton vulgaris; assembly: GCF_964263255.1. Taxonomy (NCBI): domain Eukaryota; kingdom Metazoa; phylum Chordata; class Amphibia; order Caudata; family Salamandridae; genus Lissotriton; species Lissotriton vulgaris. Next base: position 528,918,156 of record NC_141697.1, read on the forward strand.
CACTGTGATGGACAATATGAGCGACAATATATCTAGATGGATCACGCTCCCTCTTTCCATGGCGGGTCGTGCCTCATTGGTCAAAATGGTCATACTCCCTCAACTTTTGTACCTATTTTTGAACATTCCGTACCATCCCGGATCCCATTTCTTTCGACTACTACGTTCGGAATTGCTCCGGCTAGTGTGGGGTGGTAAGACGCCCAGACTCAAATGGGAGATCCTCGTCCGGCCATTCTCGCAAGGGGGATTTGGCATCCCTGACTTTGAGCTCTATTACCGAGCTGCTCAGGCCCACTATGCGTACTTTTGGGTGCGCCAACAGAGATATATGCCTCAACTGGCGGCTGAGCACTGGCTGGCACACCCGATCCCCATTGAAGGCGCGCTCTACTCCCAGGTTGAAGGTAGGGACAAGACCCCTTCCACGGTGTCGAGCACGGTAACGGCGTGGCGCTCCATTGTGTCTAAGCTTGACTTGCACTTCCTATACGCACCGAGACTGCCGCTGGCCTACCACCCACAGCTGCCGCTCCTCCAAGAGGCTGGCTTTCAAAAATTGTTAAAAAGAATTAATGTCACTACATGGGGAGACTTGTACCTAGATGGCGTCTTCCGAACTAGGGAACATTTATACGAAGGCATACAACCAACACCTCTAGACCTGTTTTACTATGTCAGGCTCAGACACGGACTACGAGCCATCACGCCTGATTTCCCCTGCGAGCCCCCAGTGCTTCCTCCCCTACAAAACATGCTGCTTCACGACACTCCTATTAAACTGGTATCCACACTCTATAAATCTATCCGGGCTAACATGACATACGCTGCTCTGCCCGCTAGGCAAAAATGGGAACAGGATCTAGCCTTGACTCTCACGGACACACAATGGGAATTTTGCCTACAGCAAACTGAGCACATATCATCTAAGAGCCGTTATAGGATAATTCATTATAAATTCCTACACAGGCTTTACCACACTACACAGATTCCAGCTTAGACCTACAGATACATGCGACAGGTGTGGGGCCCCGGGGGCCGATTTCCTTCACCTCGCGTGGGGGTGTCCCGAAGTGAATAGATACTGGACTCAAGTGTTTCAGGCGCTGTCCAAAATGATACACATGACGGTAGATCCGTCCCCATTGATGGCCCTTCTGGGATATGTTGCACCTCTCCAAGCGGCTCACCGCAAATATATGGCGCTGGCTATGCTTCTGGCTAAACGCAGGGTGGTCTGTAGATGGGGGAGGGGAAGAGCGCCCAAGTTTAAGGATTGGATGAGTGACATGGTGTACTGCCAGGAGCAATTGCATACCTATTCCGAATTACTGCCGCCTGCTTCTAGGCCTACTGATATATGGGCCCCGTTACAATGTTATTTGATAACTGATCCGCCCGAGGATAACAGCAATTGAAGTTGGGAAGTAGAGATCCTTCGATGATGTTTCTTGGTCTTGCAATGCAGCTCCTGGACCGCCGTGTGTGGCATGATGTGCTCGCTGCTACCTCCCCCCCCCCTCTCCCCCTTTCTTCCCCCCCTCCCCCCCCTCTCTGTCCCCCCCCCCCCTGCCTCCCCATTTCAGGAACTTCTGTGGGGAACTCCACCTTCCACGACGTCACCCGGGTGCCTGACAGCCCGCTGCCTCCGATGCTGTGGCTCCTCCTTCCCTCATTTGTGGTCTCGTGACTCTGCCAGCCCCGTGCCTCCCAAGGTTGGATGTGCCCGCCTAGATGCCCCATATGGCCCCCCCTATCCTTCCTGAGTTCGTATAGACACTGCACATGTTAATGGTTATATAAACATTTTAAAAATTCAAGACTCATTCATCTAGCTGTGAAAACGCTGCTCTTGTCACTTGGATGGAACTGTTGGCGAGACTGTTTTCGCACTCTTACATATCTGAGATGATTTGTATTTATATATGCATTGATAGCGGCCGGCCTCCGGGTTGTTGGCGAGACGCTGTGTACTCCTGGCAATGCTCAATAAATGTCTTGAACCAAAAAAAAAAAAAAAAAAGTTTACGGCTTTAAGGGAGCAGGGGGTCTGCACGGATCTGCATCGTACAGCCCCCAGACTTCTCAGGGCGATCTTCTCCCAAAGGACCCTTTCTACCAGCCGCACTGGCTGAGGCAGCTTCCGGGACACAGCCAGCCGCACTCGAGCAATTAACAGGTCTTTAAAAGACCATTTGCATTTTAATGGGGCTTTGTTGCATTTTACCTCCTTCTTAGGCCCCCGTAGCTCGACTCAATCACTGGAATCGCCCTGGCCCCGCAGCAGAGTTTCTCCGAGTCTCTCAGAGTTGCGCTGCTGAAACACTCAGTGTTTGCAGACACTCTAAACATTTTTCCAAAAAACACGGGTACAATGTCAGCAAGGTCCGCGGGCCGCAAAGGAAGGCTTGCCGGGCCGCCAGCTGCCCGCGGGCCATACTGTGAGTACCCGTGTCTTAAAGCATCTGATACAGCACTGGATTGTATATTTGTAAAATGTATGAGAGCAGTTGAAATGAAAATGGCATATATTATGAGATCATACTTTTACCCCTAGCAATGAATGTTGTCTTGTTTAATATAACATAGATATTTATAAGGAAATCATTTTTGTAGGTTCCTTAAAAATTTAAATATGTAATAACCTTTTTTTTTGCAATTTCAGTGATTTTATAATTGTGGTTAACTTGATTCTCTCATGATGTTTGTATTCTTTGTTAACTTGATTCTATCATTATGTTTTATTCTTTCAAATATTGTAAGATTTTAATTAATCAACAATAAACATTCTACCTATTGAATCGGAAAATGTGTTTTGCCTTGCTTAGATTGATTAGATCTTTATTTACCACATAAAAAACATCAATGGACTCTTGATGAAATTGTGGGACATAGTAAAATGCTGGTGTAAAATTGCTTTTGTTTGGAACACTAGTGTTAATCCCCAATTCTTTCACAAAGCTAATAATTTCATCTTTCTGCTCTGACAAAAGGGGATCTTCATTGTGAATGTCTTGCCCTGCTGTGGAAGAAAAGTGGGAATTAATGTATTTAACACTTACAAATCTGCTACAGAGAGATCTATATTAATTGTATTTTTGCCTTCTACTACCTTGACAATCACAGGAGTTTTCAGATATCCCACATGTGTTATATATTTTGGGCTTTTGCCTAAATTCACAATGACCAATTCCATTTTGCACTTAATTAAAACCTTGGTCAGGACAAAAGAAGAGTCTCAAATGCAATACCTCATTCTCTACTTCATTAAGTTCTCGGTGGGATACACTAATTATCATCATTTGTTCACATTAATTAATTGGGATTTCTTTTTTCCCTTTCCTTGTACTCACATAGGGATTCTCCCGTTACATGTTTCGTCTCTTTCTGCCCTTGAGCTGTTGTTTTCCATCTTCCTTTTCCTTAACCTTTTGAGCATCCTCTCTGATTTGGTACTTGTCTGTTCCTGTGGAGTCTCAATTAAATCTAAAAAGTAAGTCGATTGATAACCCTTTTTTGAATTAATGCTTTCCTCAGCAGCTTTAAAATCCACCTCTGAATTAATTTAAAAAATTGATGTTGTAGCAATTTGTTCTTCTTTCCACAGGGTCTGTTCATTGTTCGTTTAATTTTCTTACACATGTCTCCATATATCTTTTTAAATTGTTTTTCACAGTTTTATCAATCTGATGTGATAAATACTCCAAAAAATCCTTCATTACGGCAATATCTTATTTCTGTCCTCCTGCGTGCAATTTATCAAAATTGTTATCATATGTTTTGAACAATGTGATGAATTTATTGCATATTCCTCCAATGAGAATAATTTAGGGTTCTAATGTGTGAAAATTGTTTAGTTTTTGTAGCCTATTGGTGCACATCTCACTAAACTATTAAACCTCTATATTGAACCCTGTCAGGAATTTACAAATTGCATCTACCTATGTTCCAAGAGTAGGGAATGGTGGAAAGACAATTGTAAAGCCTTGTCGGGTAAATCTTTGGTACCCGTGTAATTCCAAATAGATTCCCTCGTTATCATGTAAATAGGTTCAGGTCATAGTGGGGTTAGTTCCTTCCTAAGATGGCCGCCACGATAGCCACTGAAGTCATTCAGAGTTTAGTACGTGAGGGCTAGTTGATGTGCGTCTCGCGCAGCGTTCTAACTGCGCACTTCAACTGTTCGAGTTCCTGAGGTAACAGCTAGAGTCTTACGCTCCGTGTCAAGTATTCGTGACAGGAGTAGTTTTTGGGATATTCTTGAGTCCGCTAATCTAGAGACTTGCCTAGAGAGAGTTTCATCTGTCTAAAGTTACTTTTGAGTGAATTCCTGGAAGTTCGTGAGGAAACGTTCTTCCGTCTGTTGCTGTGACTGAGACTTCGTTCATCTCCTTCCGTCATCGTCGTGGGAGCCAGTTCACTCTGCTGAAGCTCGTCTGAGGACTTCTTCACAGAAGGTTCAACGGACTCCACCAACCTCTTGCGGAGCATGCGAGAGGAACAGTAAGCCAGCGGCTGCTTTCTCCTTCTTCCCCATTGTCGGCGAACTTGTGCTGAACAGTTTTTCCCTTCTTGCGTTTAACCTGCTCTTTCCTCCCCCTCTTGCCTCCCTTGTTCCTTTTTGCGCGCTTCATTTCATTCAGCATTGGAAACCTTGGAGCCGCATGTTCACCACAAGGCATCAACAGATATAAACAGAACCCCAGTAGGGGCTAATACAGAAAGCTTACAGGTAAAGAAGGAGAGAGAGGGTTTTAGTTCCTGGGTTGTAGAATTTTCAGTAAGGAACATTTAGTAATGTTAGTCTTTGTCCTGCAGGCTTGAAGCTCTCTGAATGTATCTACACACCTTAAAGAAGAGTAGCAATACCTTTGGGAACTACTGGTAGGATAAGATTCATTATTTACATAGAGTGAGAAAGTTGGTAGGTAGAAGTGGTTGTTTATTCTCTTTCCCCCCCCGTTCTGTGCATTAGGCATCTACAGAAACCAAAGTCCAGGTCAAGAGTGATCTACCCAATCGGTGAAGGTGCCAGAAGCTCTCAAGGTGTCTCTTCTCTGTCCACTTCCCCTTTCCCTGTCACTAGTGCGTTCGCCCATGTGGCGGAGTCACTGGTGGAAGGGTGATCGGGTACAGCATCACTGCCTCTGCGAAGATTGGAGCCTTCTGACAGATTGAAGTGCCCAAGTATTCACTTCGCCCAGGCAGTATGGTGGAGGGCTTAAAACTAAAGGAACTGGGAGACATGTTAGCGGGTATCCAGAGGGAGTTAGGAGCAGTAAGGGAGGAAAATAAAAGTTTAAAATTAGAGTTGGAGGCCTCTAGGCAAGAAAATAGAGTGTTAGCTCAGAAGATGGATGGGTTAGTAATGGGAAATCCTGTTCAGGGTCCTTCTTCGTCCCACACCAGTTCTGTAAGTTCAGATCCTAAATCAGTAGCTCAGGTAATCCATTCAGTCTCCCCGTTAATTCCTTTGGCAGCTCCCGAGAGATTCTCGGGGGATCCGCAAAAAGCCCAACTCTTTTTAACTCAATGCTCCCTTCATTTCATGTGCCGCCCAACCCTTTTTCCCGATGCCCAATCCAGAGTAGCATTTATTTTGTCTTATCTAAGTGGGGATGCTGCTAATTGGGCAATGCCCTTGGTGAGCGAAGATGACCCAATCCTTTGTGATTTTGTTAAGTTCAAAGCTGAGTTCCTCAGAATTTTTGACAGGAGAAGGATTTCTCAGGCCACTGATAATGAGCTGCTTGAATTGCGTCAGGGTTCTAAAGATCTGCTATCATATCTGACGCAGTTTAACAAGTTAATTGTGGAAACCAACTGGCCGGAGGAGAAACGAGCGGCCTTATTTTATCGAGGACTGAAAGATGAGATTAAAGATACTTTAGCCCAAGTTCCAAACCGGCCCACTGAACTGTCTGCATTGGTGGATTTAGTTTTGGAGTTGGATTTTCGTCATTCAGAGCGTAGAGGAGAAAGAAGAAAAGATTGGAGAGTAAATGTTCCTCGATTCGACCGGGCTCGGTTCGAGAAAAGTTCTGGAGGGAGTAATGAAGCAGAACCCATGCAAATTGGAGCCGTCCGTGGGCCATTGAGTAAAGAGGAGAAGGAGGATCGGCGTTTGAAGAAATTGTGCCTTTATTGTGGGACCGCTGGCCACTTTGTAAAGGATTGTCCTAAGCGCCCCAGAATACCGTTTAAGGGAAACGAGGGGGGCCATCAGTAGACGGAGTCGCTCTGGTGGTGCAGGAGAACAAGACGACTCCGGATCCGCATTTAATCCTAAACACTCTTCAGTCGTGTATCCCACATGTAATCCTTCACATGACCTTAAAATTCCGTGGACGACAGATTTCTGGAGTGGCTATTATGTTGGATTCTGGGGCCACAGGAAATTTCTGTGACATAAGGTATGCGCGAAGCATGGGAATTCAAGCCATAAAGAAAGAAAGACCCGAGCCAGTGAGAGCCGTTGACGGAACCAATTTATCATCTGGGCCAATTATCAGTCATACGGAAGAATTGGAACTGATTCAATCGGATGGGCATCAAGAAGTGATGCAATTCAATTTAATAGACGCCCCTCAGTTCCAATTGATTTTGGGTCTACCTTGGCTGACTTTACACAATCCGACCATTGATTGGACGAATCGAACTGTCAGTATGCAGTCAAGCTTTTGTCAGGAACATTGTTATGGGCCCCAAGAACCCTCCGAGGAGAACTCCCTTGCTTCTTTACTATCGTATGGAGGTCAGTCAGTCTGTGTAATTAATGCTGGAGAAATTCCTCCCGAATATCAGGATTTGAAGATGGTTTTTAGTGAACGGGAAGCGGAGGTGTTACCCCCACACCGTTCCTACGATTGTACGATTGATCTGGTTCCAGGAGCAGTACTGCCTTGCAGTCGGATTTATGCTCTGACCGAAGCTGAAAATAACCATCTCAAGGAGTATCTGGATCGATATCTGGCCAATGGATTCATCAGACCATCGCAGTCCCCGGTATCCTCCCCGTTATTTTTTATTCCAAAGAAACAAGAAGGCAGTCTGAGAACCTGCATTGATTATCGCGCCTTGAATTTAGTAACAATCAAAAATCGATACCCCTTGCCTTTGATTTCAGTTCTTCTGGATCAACTCAAAGAAGCACAGATTTTCACCAAGCTTGACTTGCGAGGGGCGTACCACTTGGTGCGGATGAAAGAGGGGCACGAGTGGAAGACGGCCTTTCGTACCAAGTTTGGCCTCTTTGAATATTGCGTGATGCCCTTTGGGTTGTGTAATGCACCTGCAGTGTTTCAGCATTTCATAAATGACATTCTGAGTGATTTGATTGACAAGGTGGCGATAGTTTATCTGGACGATATCTTGATCTACTCTCAGAATACCCAAGACCATCCTAAGCACGTCAGAATGGTGTTGGAGCGTTTGAGAACACATCATTTATATGTAAAACTGGAAAAATTTGTTTTTCACGCTACCACGGTGGAGTTTCTAGGATTCATCCTTTCTCCACATGGAATCACCATGGATCAAGGAAAAGTGCAAGCCGTCAAGGATTGGCCAGAACCACGGAGTGTCAAGGAGATACAGCGATTTTTGGGATTCGCAAACTTCTATCGGCGCTTCATCCAGAGTTTTTCACACTTGATTGCACCCATCACCCGTTTACTAAAGAAAGGTGTGCCGTTCGAGTGGACCAGAGCAGCTGCTCAGGCTTTTAGTCATCTCAAAGAAAGATTTGTGTCTGCTCCTATTCTTTTGCATGCCAACCCGGAAGAACCTTTCTTTGTAGAAGCAGATGCATCCGATCAGGCTATCGGAGGAGTTCTCTCGCAACGACATTCCCAGACTGGTCAGTTGCATCCGGTAGCATATCGCTCTAGAAAATTAAATCCAGCAGAACTGAACTACACCATTGCAGAAAAGGAGCTGCTAGCGGTTAAGGATGCCTTTGAGGACTGGAGGCATTATCTGCTGGGGGCTAAACATACTGTGACTGTGTTTACTGATCACAAGAATCTACAATTCTTGAAGTCCGCAAAGACCCTCACTCCTCGACAGTTACGTTGGTCCTTGTATTTTGCAGATTTTGACTTTGTGCTCACTTTTCGCCCTGGAACAAAGAATGGAAAGGCGGATGCGCTTTCTCGCTTGGATACCGACGACTGTGAACATCCTGTTGAACCTCAACCAATCATCCCAGAGACTAAAATCATTTGTGCTCTTTCTCTGAGTAACTTTCAAGAAGAGGTGCGGAAGGGATTATCTTCAGAAGAAATGCAGAAGTGGGTTCAATCGGGTGAGGGGAGAGAGTTAATCCAATGTTTACCCTACTACAAAGGAGCCTTGTATCTCCCAACCATTCCTCTCCAACAAAGAGCCTTGCAAAACTGTCATGATCATCCTTTGGCCGGTCATAAAGGAGTTTCTAAGACTTTGGATTTAGTTCAGCGCTATTTTTGGTGGCCTGGGTTGTCCTCTCATGTCCAGCAATATGTGCAGTCATGTGAACTGTGTGCCAGGGGTAAACCTAGTCGGCAGGCTCCACAAGGATTGCTGCAACCCCTTCCTACCCCGACCCATCCATGGCATACAGTCTCAATGGATTTGATTGTAGATTTGCCGGTCAGTAAGGGATTCGATACTATCCTGGTGATTGTGGATACTTTCACCAAGATGAGTCACTTTATTGCCATGTCCGGTACCCCTACTGCTCATGAACTAGCACAAGCTTTTAGTGAGAATATTGTAAGACTACATGGGGTTCCCAAGATTGTGGTTTCTGATCGAGATCCCCAGTTCATCTCCCGTTTCTGGCAAGCCTATCTAAAGGGATTGGGGATTGAGAGAAGGTTGTCTACCAGCTATCACCCCGAGTCGGATGGACAGACGGAGAGAGTTAACCAAGAACTGGAACAGTACCTCCGTTTGTTTCTCCTTGAGAAGGGTGGTGACTGGTCAGATCACTTGTGGATGGCAGAATTCGCTAGTAATAATGCTAAAAGTGTTTCTACAGGTTACTCCCCTTTTTATTTGAATTCTGGACGCCATCCTAATCCATTTAGCCCTCAAGAGGATTTAGATGTCCCCGCAGTACAGACTTTGTTGACTAATATGTCCACTTTACATAAGTTTGCAGAAGAGAACTTGATCAAAGCTAAACAGGTCTACAAGAAAAGTGCAGATAGACATAGAAAACCCGCTCCACAATATAAAGTAGGAGATCAGGTGTGGCTCTCCACAAAAAACCTTCATTTAAAAGGGAATAGAAAATTCCAACCAAGATTTGTGGGTCCCTATCCAGTTGAGCAGGTTATGGGTCCGGTGACAGTGAGGCTCAAGTTACCAGTTAAATTGGGAATCCATCCAGTCTTCCACGTCTCCTTACTGAAGAAGTCTAAGTCCAACATGAGGTTGGGTAAACCACCTGAACCCCTCTTTATTTCTGGTCACCCTGAGTACGAGGTTCATGACATTCTAGATTCCAAAAACAAGAAAGGTAGGCTATTTTATCTGGTAGATTGGAAGGGGTATGGCCCTGAGGAAAGGTCGTGGGAACCAGCTACCCAAATTCATGCTCCTCGACTCATTAAGAGATTCCACGCACGGCAACCTCTCAAACCTGGACCGATAAATCGGTCTTTGAGAGGGGGTACTGTCAGGAATTTACAAATTGCATCTACCTATGTTCCAAGAGTAGGGAATGGTGGAAAGACAATTGTAAAGCCTTGTCGGGTAAATCTTTGGTACCCGTGTAATTCCAAATAGATTCCCTCGTTATCATGTAAATAGGTTCAGGTCATAGTGGGGTTAGTTCCTTCCTAAGATGGCCGCCACGATAGCCACTGAAGTCATTCAGAGTTTAGTACGTGAGGGCTAGTTGATGTGCGTCTCGCGCAGCGTTCTAACTGCGCACTTCAACTGTTCGAGTTCCTGAGGTAACAGCTAGAGTCTTACGCTCCGTGTCAAGTATTCGTGACAGGAGTAGTTTTTGGGATATTCTTGAGTCCGCTAATCTAGAGACTTGCCTAGAGAGAGTTTCATCTGTCTAAAGTTACTTTTGAGTGAATTCCTGGAAGTTCGTGAGGAAACGTTCTTCCGTCTGTTGCTGTGACTGAGACTTCGTTCATCTCCTTCCGTCATCGTCGTGGGAGCCAGTTCACTCTGCTGAAGCTCGTCTGAGGACTTCTTCACAGAAGGTTCAACGGACTCCACCAACCTCTTGCGGAGCATGCGAGAGGAACAGTAAGCCAGCGGCTGCTTTCTCCTTCTTCCCCATTGTCGGCGAACTTGTGCTGAACAGTTTTTCCCTTCTTGCGTTTAACCTGCTCTTTCCTCCCCCTCTTGCCTCCCTTGTTCCTTTTTGCGCGCTTCATTTCATTCAGCATTGGAAACCTTGGAGCCGCATGTTCACCACAAGGCATCAACAGATATAAACAGAACCCCAGTAGGGGCTAATACAGAAAGCTTACAGGTAAAGAAGGAGAGAGAGGGTTTTAGTTCCTGGGTTGTAGAATTTTCAGTAAGGAACATTTAGTAATGTTAGTCTTTGTCCTGCAGGCTTGAAGCTCTCTGAATGTATCTACACACCTTAAAGAAGAGTAGCAATACCTTTGGGAACTACTGGTAGGATAAGATTCATTATTTACATAGAGTGAGAAAGTTGGTAGGTAGAAGTGGTTGTTTATTCTCTTTCCCCCCCCCGTTCTGTGCATTAGGCATCTACAGAAACCAAAGTCCAGGTCAAGAGTGATCTACCCAATCGGTGAAGGTGCCAGAAGCTCTCAAGGTGTCTCTTCTCTGTCCACTTCCCCTTTCCCTGTCACTAGTGCGTTCGCCCATGTGGCGGAGTCACTGGTGGAAGGGTGATCGGGTACAGCATCACTGCCTCTGCGAAGATTGGAGCCTTCTGACAAACCCCTTGCAATGATCCTGAAGCAATCAAGAATAGCATACCATCTATCTGAAGATGACTCCCAACTCTCCATGAATTACGCCAGTCAAAACCATCCAACACCTAAATAACACTCTCCTCACAGTTAAAGTCTGACTGACCTGCAGCCACCTCAAACTCAATCTCAGAAAAACTGAACTCCTTCTCATTCACCACAAAGAAAAATCCTTTCCAGTAGACAGCTGGCTCATCAACCTCACAGCATTAAAATGCAAACTGTTCATCTTCAACTCAGTTAAATCCCTGGGGATTACACTTGACTGCCACCTAAGCATGAAAGACCATATCAATGCCTCTGCTAAAAGTCCATTCTACACACTGAAAAACCCTTAAAAAAGTCAAATCCTTTATCCCCAATGAAGACCTAAAGACGGCGGTAAAATCCTTAGTCCTACCCAAGCTGGGCAATGGCAACACAATGGTTGGGGGCGCCCAAAATCTTACCTAGCCCCGTTGAAAACCACACTCCATGAAGCGGCTAGACTTATATCGGTGGAAGGGCTCTTTGACCACATCACTTTCACCCTCAAACAGCTCAACTGACTGCCAATGGAGGCAAGGGCCATACTAAAAACTAACTGAATCACTCACAAAGAGCTCTACACTGAAAAAACAATCTACCTCACAAATAGACTACCAAAAGCCAGCCAAAAGAGACCTTTACAAAACTCATACGATCTACTTTTGATTCCTCCAAAATTTAGGCGATAGAAATCTCGCAACCGCTCCTTCTCTGGGAATGCTCCTAGAATCTGGAGCTCCCAGGACCTGCGGAAAATCAATTCTTCCCTCACTTCAAGAAGAAACTGAAACTTCTTCTCTTCAACAAATACCTACACCAAGTTCAAGTTCAGGAATTTGTATAGCGCACTATTCACCCAGAGGGTCTCAAGGCGCCTGGGGGGTTCATTATTTGTCGAATAACCAGGTTTTAAGTTCTTTTCTGAAGGAGATGTGGTTCTGTGTAAGGCGGAGGTGAGTGGGGAGTGAGTTCCAAGTCTTGGCCGCCAAGTAGGAGAAGGATCTACCTCCCATGGTGGATCTTTGGATACGCGGAACTGCGGCGAGGGCTTGATTGGAGGATCTTAGCTAGCGGGTGGGTGTGTAGAAGTACAGACGAGTGTTGAGGCATTCGGGTACTGGTTTGTAAAGGGCTTTGTGTGCGTGGGTGAGGAGACTGAACGTTATTCTCTTGTTGGCGGGAAGCCAATGGAGGTCTTTCAGGTGTCCTGTAATGTGATCTTGGCGAGGGATGTCCAAAATGATGCGTTTTGGATGCGTTGGAGTTTTTTCTGTAGTTTGGCTGTGATTCCAGCGTATAGTGTGTTTCCATTGTCATATGGATACTTCATTACATATATTGCGTTAAGTTAGCATGAGTGTATTACATGTTTAAACAGCCGGTTTGCCTTCGGCTTCAGTTTTGCACACGACACATACTTGTTGTTGTAGCTTTCACCCTAGAAGCGGTGAGGTGGTTTATTTGAGAATAATATGTTATTTCTATGCTATCAGCTTTGCCTGGTACACTTGGTACAACTGTCTGCACACTGAGAGCTGCACACTCTAAGATTAACCTAACACAAGGTTGCTGGGAGGCCTGATCCTCGCACCACATTAGACATAACACAAATAATGTTGATGCCAACATTTTGGGCTCTACGCGGGTTTAAGATAGAGTTACACGGAATGAACGTAGACACTTGGTGCTGCGCATGAAGAGAGCTGGTAGCTGTTGATGTGAACTGCTCCTACTGACATTGAGAGGTATGGGGCCGCCCTGCTAAAGCCCGAATGAGACCTTCATATATATAAAATAATATGCTAGATAGGGTGCGCGAAATATAGGTGCTATCGATTTCTATAGTTTTTGCATTATAACATGCTAGCACCTTTTGCTTACTATGGATTAGTGACTATGCTGCTGACTCTGATTATTATAATCTGCATTTTGGTATTATACAAGATACTGCGTTTGAGAACTTTGCATTGAATAATAAATATTTCAAACTTGCACTTGTGTTCTTTGACTCTCAGTTTTGGTTTGAAATGATTATATAACGAAAGAGTGTTCATGTGTTCCACGATTCCTGAGGTATTCTAAAGATCATGTTCTGGTTTGTCTAAGACATGGATCATTCCATAATGATCCATGAGACACTGTAGCTAGCTAGGTAAGGGGATTTCTGACACTGAGATGAGTTTTGGATCATCCTAACTCACTGAGGTTCTAGATCTCTATGCACAGTTCTGTGGGAGAACGGAAACCCTGCTACATGGCGCCCAACGTGTTTGTGATTCATACTCTCGGCCACCAGCGCGTGGGGGTCCACGCTGTTGGCAACTCGCTTGCTGATGAAGCAGCGAAGTCAGCGGTATCAAAATACTTAGTTGCAGCGGTCACGAGGTCCAAAAGCAAAATAGATGATGACATCTTGGCGGCTGTTGCTGCCACGGAGAAGGGAGGTAAATATCCTGCGGGGTTCCCTTCGAAGTACACATACCACTTAAGTCCCGATAAGGTTCCTTATGTGAAAATTCCTGAAGTTGGAGAGCATCTAGTTCCCAACTCGGATCGCAGAGCTTCTCTGATTACAGCGGCTCATGAAGGTGTGGCGTCTGCGCATGCGGGCGTCTCAGCCACTGTATCTCAGCTACAACAGAGGTTCTGGTGGCGGGGACTGTACAAACAGACGCGCGATTATGTCCTTATGTGTGACATTTGTCAGCAGATCAAACCTTCTACTGCTGCGCGTCCGCCTCAGACACAGTTGTACATCTCTAATAAACCACTTGGATGTGTTTATTTGGATCACTGCGGTCCTTTTTCTTCTGATACTGCGTATAAATATATCTTAGTAGCAGTTGACTCATGCACACGCTTTGTATGGATATGGCCGCATCGAAGCGCTGATTCGCGAACTGTCATTAAGGATTTGCGTGTCTTTGTGGGAATCTTTGCTTGTGGTACTTTCAATTCGGACCAGGGTCCGGCTTTCGCCTCTAAGGCGTATAAGGATGCTATGGTTTCGTTGGGAGTACAGGTGAAGTGTTCAAGCCCCTACAGGCCTGAGGGCAATTCTGTAGTAGAAAGAATGAACCGCGACTTAAAGCAATCTTTGACAGCCCGTGTTATAGGCACTGGTAGAAACTGGCTGACCCACCTCTATGGCGTGCAGCGTGCGCTTAATAATCTCCCTAGAAGGTCTCTGGGTGGGCGGACCCCATACGAAATGCTCTTTGGTATCAAGATGTATGTACCTGACCTTGATGGTGCAGACTGCCAGGCCCAGGCCGCGGCCTTTGACGTAGATGAACATTGCAATGTTTTACAGGATCTACAAAAGACCAGAGACAGTCTTGCAAAGGAACACTTGCCCTCCACGTCGGATGATGCGTTGCAGATCCCGGTAGTTGGCTGGCTACCCCAAGTTGGAGAACTGGTTCGAGAGAAGATCGATAACAAGAAAGAGTTTGGTCCCTCATATCGAGCACCAGTCCGAGTACTTGGAGTGAAGGGCACAAGAACAGTCATTTTACCACCACTTCCAGGTCGTAAAGAAAACAGATTTATTTCTATTGACAATGTCAAGACACACAGGGTGGCCGATTCTTCATAGCATGACACCGGCTGTTTCCTGTCCTTCCATGGTGAGGCACTCTGTGCTGGCTATTACATCTGGTGCAGATCAGGAGGTGTCCCTCGAGATGCCTGCCATATCCAGACCTTTATTAAATACTATTCCTGTTACTAACATTGATGAGGTGACCTATGCAGATCCTGCTGATTTATCCATGTCCGATTTACAAGCTCGTTTGGCTAACCAATCCAGATTCTCTTTTGACTCTGATTCGGAACTTTCAAAGAAACCATCGACTATTGCAAAATATGCCACGTTGTTTAAAAAACATTTTTTAATTCCACCTTGGACATACATTTGGCTGATACTATTTTTATTTCATCTTTTTATGTCGATTGGTTTTGTGTTTTATTTTTTCCGACTGATCGATGGCCATTATGTGAAAGAAAGAACAGGAATTCGGTACCTTAATGGAACATTGGCCCCTCTTTCCTCCTCACATTCAGTACACAGACTAAAGAGAGACTTACATTCAGTACAGATTACTGCTTGGCCAGTCCTTGATGGGATTGTGTGGGATGCGGTTAGGTTTCAGATACATGGCCCCACAGAAGTTATTAATGTTCCTAATGTGCTTAGAGTAAACATGGGAGATGTGATTAAGCAAAATGTTCGTTCTGATGATTGGGATCTTCAGGCCGTAGAAGCATTGTTCTCTGATTTGAAATATTATGCGGCCTTTGATGCTGAGGATTTGTACTTAGATTCTGTCAATTATGGTGATTTGTTTTGTTATCAACATTATGGGAATCATTTCTTACACAAGACAAGTTCAAGGAGGGTTCCTGTGAATTACACTCAGTGGGAACATTGCCCTACTCCCTTACAGGGGAGCTCAAGTACATTTCTGGGAAAATACTCTTATTTTACAGATTTTAATCAATCGAATCCTGAGTCGTTTTATTTTAAAGTGAACCAGAAATTCATGCCCAAAGTTAGACTGACTGATACAAAATTGCTGTATTCAAAGTCCTTTTTAGAAAGGTTATCTGTGGATGGCTATGAGATATGGAAGGATGCTATTGACCTTAAATCGGTTTGGGGTACCAAAGATTGGCAGGTACAAGGCACTGAGGCTTTGCATCGTGCATGTCTCATCCCGAATCACATGTTGTTTTTAAATTCTACTGTTTCTCAAACAACATGTTTTGGATTGGCTACATCTAAAAAATTAAATACCCCTACTATCCCTGACTTGGAAGAGTATTCTGGTTGGAGTAATTTCACTACGATATCCATCAGTGGGATACAAGCGCTTTTGCAGAATTCCTCCTTTAATATTTCCCGTTTTGATCCGGAGGGGTGGCTTTTGTGGCAAAGAAGCACTGATGCTTGCCAACGTAGGTTTTTGGGTTTATCTGAAGGTTTTACGCACATCAGGCCAGATCCCAGGTTTGAAACAGATCACACTGTTACCACTTATTCAGTAGGTAAATTGTGTCAGAACTGGTTACAACATTCCACTTTGGCTGCAGTTAAACTGCATCTGTCCCAGTTGAATGAGAATATAGAGCTAAATGATTTTATAAGAGGCCCGACTAGGGGTAGATCTAAACGCTTTAATTATGCTGTATACAATGAAATTTGGAAATTTTCACAGGTTGAGGCAGCTAAACGCCTGAGAGCGATTGATCAAGCAAATTTGGAAAAAGTACTAGCAGTAGTAGATAACAGTATTAACATGCTTTCTTCCAGGATTTACATATTGGATAATATTGTTTCTTCTGTTGTTGATATTGTACATGATGAAGTGTCCACGTTATACCATGGTCAAAATCAATTGCGTTCTGTAATGCAGTTTGCCTGGACTCTACAGACAATTAAGGCAGGTCGAGTTCCCTGGAACTCATTGAACGTTTCATCCCTTTTCGCCCCTTTTAATCTTACTGAAAAACAGCGCATGCTTTCAATGCGTGATGCATCATTTTCTATGTTACATATTGAGAAGCTAGAATCCTTGCCTTTCTCTGTTGCTGAAACCACTACTGCCACGTGGCTGATTCATAGTTTAATTACATTACCATTTCCTTTATATAAATTTACTAACTGTATGCGGTATATTGCTATAGGACGATATGAACCACTAGGCAATGCATTCTTACACGAGGCATGGTCATTACCATACACATACAGATGTCTGAAGGATGGAAAAGAAGTGAATCTTAATGGTGAGGATTGCACACAGTCACCTGACCAGTCATTAATATGCAGACACATTCAGTTACACGGTTCTTGTAATCAGGACCGCCCAAATTTAGCATGTGTTTTAAAAGGCACGCCAGTTCCAGCAGTAGTTCCCACGTTTACATTATTAGCTAATGGTAGTTATTTACTTTTAAACAACGAATTATGTTGTGGTTTATTAATTGGTGTGGCTTATGTGGTAACTGTATCAGAGCGTGTGGTGTGCTGCAAGAATGTTCTATACCCACCCACGCAGGGGTCTTCAGATGTCTCCATCTGGCCACGGATTCCAACCTTGGAAGCAAAATTCAATGGTTTAAGCAGAATAAGGGCCCTTTTGTCTCAAAAACAAGTGACCCTGAGTTCGGCCCGGGAAACTTATGTCCTTCACATAGCTAACACCCGCACAGAGGTGCAGGCGCTTTTAAATACTGATTTGCCGTTTCATTTCTGTGAACTGGTGCACCAGATTTTTAATGCTTCTTCAACGACTGGGCTTGCACATTTTTTTAAGTTAGTAAGCAGTGGCCTCGTGACTACGTTTGAAAAAGTTTTTGGTATCATTCCCACGTTTTTCCACACTATTTTTTCGAGTCTGTTTGGTGGACTACCTGTGTTGCTGGCTGTAGCAGCAGGCATTCTGTTGGTGTTTTTCTTCATAAAACATGGATGCCCATCCTGCGCAAGACGCCGTTCAACGCCTCCTGACACTGTGCCGTAATCGGATGCTCAATTACTATGGAACATTGCCGCTTGCAGCATTAAGCACGGCCTATAGATTGTCATTTCGGTTCACCGACTTCACGTGTGTCCAACCTGTGTTTCACTGCCTGAACTGCGAGTTCGATTGGGCCATTGATTTGTGCCTATGCTTGAGGACTGCTCCTGACGTCGATTTTGATCAGCTAATGCGTCCCGTGGTGGCTCACGAGCTGATCTGTTCTGGCGAAAGAGTTATGGCCTTGGCAGCGATAAATGGAGTTCTGGGCCAATGGGAGATCTCTGCAGCGGCGGATGCCTTTCTGACACACAGCGATCTGGTGAACCCACCGAGTTGTCCTCTGACGTTACAGGAGGATCCGATGCTGGAGGAGCACGTATGTTCTTTCCCATTGCTAAATTGGATTGCTGAACTATTTTCGGATGATGGCAGTGATTTCATGCTGGAGGCTGTTGCAACTTTCTTTGCATATACTTTCCAATCGTGAGATGCCTGGGAGGAATGCTTTGTTGTGAAATATGACTTTCCCCTCGCTGACTTGGAGGGATGGACTATGTTCAGCTGATGGAGAGTACAATCACGTGATGTAGCTGGGGATAACGTTAATGTGGCACATGACTTTGGAAATCGGATAAGTGCCTTGTTTTTTCTCTTACAAACATTTGAATTGATGAAGACCTGGTCCTACGTTTCATATTTTTGAGACCTGGCGGATGACTTTTGGTTCAAAAGTTTTGTTTTTATTTTTAGATTTGAGGCCACTGTAGGCATTCATACATATTCATTCATACATATTTTTAGCTTATTTTAGCTCAAGATTATTGATCTTTGCTTTCAATTGTTGTGTCTGATTTAGTATTGCCTTTTCCCTTATGTTTGACGGTGCTCGGACCAATGGGGGGGTGTCATATGGATACTTCATTACATATATTGCGTTAAGTTAGCATGAGTGTATTACATGTTTAAACAGCCGGTTTGCCTTCGGCTTCAGTTTTGCACACGACACATACTTGTTGTTGTAGCTTTCACCCTAGAAGCGGTGAGGTGGTTTATTTGAGAATAATATGTTATTTCTATGCTATCAGCTTTGCCTGGTACACTTGGTACAACTGTCTGCACACTGAGAGCTGCACACTCTAAGATTAACCTAACACAAGGTTGCTGGGAGGCCTGATCCTCGCACCACATTAGACATAACACAAATAATGTTGATGCCAACATTTTGGGCTCTACGCGGGTTTAAGATAGAGTTACACGGAATGAACGTAGACACTTGGTGCTGCGCATGAAGAGAGCTGGTAGCTGTTGATGTGAACTGCTCCTACTGACATTGAGAGGTATGGGGCCGCCCTGCTAAAGCCCGAATGAGACCTTCATATATATAAAATAATATGCTAGATAGGGTGCGCGAAATATAGGTGCTATCGATTTCTATAGTTTTTGCATTATAACATGCTAGCACCTTTTGCTTACTATGGATTAGTGACTATGCTGCTGACTCTGATTATTATAATCTGCATTTTGGTATTATACAAGATACTGCGTTTGAGAACTTTGCATTGAATAATAAATATTTCAAACTTGCACTTGTGTTCTTTGACTCTCAGTTTTGGTTTGAAATGATTATATAACGAAAGAGTGTTCATGTGTTCCACGATTCCTGAGGTATTCTAAAGATTATGTTCTGGTTTGTCTAAGACATGGATCATTCCATAATGATCCATGAGACACTGTAGCTAGCTAGGTAAGGGGATTTCTGACACTGAGATGAGTTTTGGATCATCCTAACTCACTGAGGTTCTAGATCTCTATGCACAGTTCTGTGGGAGAACGGAAACCCTGCTACACCATAGTCCAGTCAACTCGTGACCAGTGCGTGGGTGACAGTCTTTCTTGTCTCGGGGGGATCCAACTGAAGATTTTTTTGAGTATGCGAAGTACGTTGAAGCAGGATGATGAGACTGCGTTGACTTGTCTGGTCATCGAGAGTGAGGAGTCTAGGATGAAGCCAAGGTTACGTGCATGGTCTGTGGGTATGGGTGCTGTGCCCAGAGCCGAAGACCACCATGAGTCGTCCCAGGCAGAGGGGGATGATCCTAGGATGAGCACCTCCGTTTTGTCTGCGTTAAGTTTTAGGCGGCTGTTTTTCATCCATTCGGCTACTTCTTTCATGCCTTCGTGAAGATTGGTTTTGGCGGTGTTAGGGTGTTTGGTGAGGGAAAGGATCAACTGGGTGTCGTCAGCGTAGGAGATGATCTTAAGGTTGTGTTGACGCGCGATGGATGCGAGTGGACTCATGTAAACGTTGAAGAGGGTGGGGCTGAGTGATGATCCTTGTGGTACACCGCAGATGACTTCGGTGGCCTCTGATTTGAATGGGGGAAGTCAGACTCTCTGAGTTCTCCCAGCGAGGAACGAGATGATCCAGTCCAAGGCTTTTCCTTGTATTCCGATGTTGCTGAGGCGTTGTATGAGGGTGTTGTGACAGACTGTGTCGAAAGCGGCGGAGAGGTCGAGTAGAATGAGGGCAACTGTTTCTCCGTTGTCCAGTAGTGTTCGGATGTCGTCTGTCGCTGCAATGAGGGCAGTTTTGGTGCTGTGTTTGGCTCGAAATCCGGACTGAGAGGGATCGAGAGAGTTGTTGGATTCAAGGAAGGCGGCGAGCTGGCTATTGACGGCTTTCTCAATGACTTTGGCAGGGAATGGGAGGAGGGATATGGGGCGGTAGTTTTTAAGTTCAGCGGGGTCTGCTGTGGGTTTCTTCAGGAGGGCGCTGAGTTCGGCGTGTTTCCAGCTTTCTGGGAAGGTAGCAGAGTTGAAAGAGCAGTTGATGACATCACGGAGATTGGGTGCGATGATGGAGTCCGCTTTGTTGAAGATGTGGTGGGGACAGGGGTCGGTAAGCATGGGCGAATTTTGCGAATCTCGCGTTCGCGAATTTTGCGGATTTGCGAACTCGCAATCCGCAAAATCCACGAATTCTCGCGAATTTGCGGGGGTTTTTTTTGTGTTCGCGCGGGTTTCTGCCAGTTCGCGAGGGTTTTGTACAATTTCGCAAAACGCGAACTTACCTGTCGGGTCGCAAGTTTCGCGAACTTGTTGTTTCTACGTGTCCAGCCTGTTTGGGACACTCTTCTTCATCACTGCCACTCTCTGTCACCACTGCCACTCTCTGACTACTCATGCCACCCTCTGGCCCACCCATGCCACCCTCTGTTTCATCACAGCACCCTCTGATTGTCCAGTCAGTGTACATTATTGTGGCAACGCAAGCACACCTTCCCTGCCTCAAGTGACCTGAATTAATTTGGGGCTGATTAATGTGTCACAGAATATTTTTTTAGCTGGCACCTGCTTCCTTAGTGCTTCCTGATTAGTGATCTTTTGCACTTGCTAAGTGCTTTCATTGTTGCAAAATTAGTTACAACACCTGCCCTGCCCCAACTGACAATAATGAATTAGGGGCTGATTAATGGATTTGAACTTCCAGCCTGGCTCCTGCGTGTCTCCCTTAGCTGTAATTCAGGACCTTTGTGGCATATGTGTAACTATTCTGAGGTTCAGAGCAGGGTCACATAATAGTTGCAACTGGCAACTGAACTCTGGAGGGGCCCCTCAGGAAGCACTACAGGAAATGGCTACTAATGATGAGCCTGAACTTTTGAACCTGGTAAGTAGTTTCAGTTTTGCTAAGATCGTATTTCTGCAATTTTGCGCTTATTCGCGGGGCGCGAAGTTGTACTGGGAAGCCGCGAACTCACGCGAACAGTGCGAGCAAGCCATAAAATCCGCTGCTCGCGGATTTGCGGATTTTGCGGGAGATTCGTGAATCTCGCGGATTGCGAATTTACCGAAAATCCGCAAAATCCGCGAGCGAAACGGATTTTCCGCCCATGCTTAGGGGTCGGTAGGCGAGCCAGAATGGATGGAGTTCATTAGGCGGATGGTGTCTTCAGTGGTGATTGGGTTCCAGGCGCTGAGGTTGTTAGCGGGCGGTTTAGGTCCGGAGGGGGGTGGGGACGATTGTGCTTTGGAAATGTTCTCGAAGCTGTTATGTATGTCGGCAATTTTGTTGTAGAAGAAGGAAGATAACCAATCGCAGAGGTCTTGGGAGGGAGTGATGTCGTTTGAGGCTGCGGTGGGGTTGGTGAATTCTTTGACGATGTTGAAAAGTTCCTTGCTGTTATGGGAGTTGTTGTCGAGTCGATCCTTGAGTGCTGATTTCTTGGTGGCTCGAATCAGTTGGTGGTGTTTGCGGGTTGCTGCCTTGAAGGTGGTCATGTTGTCGGTGATTTGGTTTTTTCTCCATGTTTTCTCTAGGGTACGGCATAGCTTCTTGGATTTCTGAAGGTCATCGTTAAACCAGGGGAACGTTTTTTTTGCCTGATTTGATCTGGTGGTTTCTCAAGGGTGCTAATTAGTCAGCGCTGTGAGTGATCCATTGTTTGAATTTGGTGGCTGCTTGGTTTGGGTCCAATGAGAGGGTGGGAGGATTTTGGTTGAGCGATGTGAGGAGTTGGTCGGTGGTGATTTTGTTCCAGTTTATTCGAGGAATAGGTTGTGGGGGGTTGTGGGTCGATGTGGTTTTGTAGCTGAAGTGAACACAGCTGTGGTCTGTCCAATGGAGAGCTGTGGTGCGATCGAAGGAAATGTGTTTGCTGGAAGTGAAGATTGGGTCGAGCGTATGTCCGGCTACATGGGTGGGGGAGTCAACAAGTTGTTTGAGTCCGAGATTGGCCAGGTTGTCCAGAAGGGTGGTGGTGTTGTTGTCGTTTTTGTTTTCCAGGTGGAAGTTGAGGTCTCCTAGTAGAATGTAGTTCTCGGAGGCGTGTGGGCTGATGAAGTCAGTGATGTCTTCGCTGAATTGTTTACGGGTTCCTGGTGGTCTGTAGATGAGGGTGCCTCTAAGTGTGGTCCTGGGGTCAGTGTGGATTTGGAAGTGAAGGTGTTCGGCGGTAGCGAGGTTATCGTCGGAGCTGGTCGTGATTCTGATGGTGTTCTTGTGGACGATGCCTCCTCCTGTTTGGTTGGTGCGGTCTTTTCGGATGATCTTGTAAGCGTCCGGGATGGCTATGGCGATGTCGGGTGCTGATGATGCGTTCATCCAGGTTTCTGTAAGGAAGGCGATGTCCGGTGACGCAGTGTCGAGTAGGTCCCAGAGTTCAGTTGCGTGTCTGTGGACCGAGCGGGTGTTCAGCAGGATATACTTCAGGTGGTTCGAGTCGGAGCTGTGTTTGGAGGGCGTGGCTTTCTTGTGGGTCCTGATGCAGGTGAACTTGCAGGAGTGGCAGGCGAAGGGACCGTGGGCACGTCCAGGGGTAGCTTCGTAGCATTGTGGTGTGCGTCCGGGGTTAAGGGCTAGGAGGGTTGCGGCGTCATACGTTATGCGGGAGGAGTGCGGTTTGCGGGGGCCAGGGGGTCTGGCGCTGGGCGAGGTCCAGGCGCGGACGGGCGCAGACGGGCTTACCTTTGGCGCATCTTCGGCGCGCTTGGGGTGCGTCCGCTGCGCGTGAACGCTGCGCGCAAAAGCATCTGTCATAAATGGATAGTGGGAGTGGGAGGGAGGGCGAGGGAGGTTCAGCTGGGAGGCGGGAGCGGGGAGGAGACACGGGCCAGGAGAGGGCACAACAACAACAAAATGGCTACGGAGACAGAAAGCGAAACGGGGCACAGCCGAGGACCGGAAATCTACACAATAGCAGGCTACGGCAATTACATCAAACAATGCAGCGCCAAAGTACACAAAAGGCAATCTGCTTGTACAGTTTACAATTCCCAACAGGCAGGCTATGTTATAATTAAATTGGGAATGCGGCGCAGGAAGGGCACTAATATCGCTTTGCGGCTCACCCCTTAAAGCCCCTAGGTAGATCATTTTATTGCACAATTAATTAAAATCATTGCAATGAGGCCACATATAAATATACAATATAATATGCATATGATCCAATATTCTAAAAAGTAAAATGACGGGTTGTTTCAATCGCTTGTGCAAAGATTTAGAAACACTGTTTAGGTCACTATAAACAAGACGCCTTAAAGCGAGAAAATAACTTGACCCAGTTTTATACGTTATAATTCTATGCTATGGCCGGAGTCCAAAAATGCCCTTTCTGCCATTAAGTATTTCAAGAAACGTGCCGCCAGCTATGCTCATTCGCCTTTCATGCACTCGACTAGGGCGGCTTGACATGTTCTTATATTTAAAATAAGCCAGATTGGACGGAGACAGTATATTCTCAGCTGGTGCAGTGTCACACAGATGCACAGTATGTGAATTAGTGATTCCTCTACTGCTCCATCAGCTCAGCACTTAGTAGTAACAGACTCTTTATACCTTCGCCCATATTTGTATGCCAACAGTGGGATCAGTCCGAACCGCAATTTCATTAGTTGTTGCTTCATTATTGGTTTTAAAGGGGAGGACAGATAATATGGCAAAGTCACACTAGTATAGAGGGTCGAGTCCCAGCTTCCATGACTTAGGTTTTTTAATATTTGCATATCACAGTCGGCACACAGTATCTTTGCCTGTTTTGTTAAAAGTCTTGAGGCCGCTGTTATAGGTAGGGGGGCTGACCATATTTCCTTTGCTTCCAATACCTCAAGACAGTGGGCTAGATATTCGCACCATGTGGACCCTCAGGTGTTCATCATTGTCCAGATATGTTTCTTTAGTGTATTTTCCGGGGCTTATTTTGCTTTTAGACAATACGCTATAAATCTAGCTTTCAGGATCCATTTTTGGGATGAAAGGTTGAATTCTCTACAGATTTGCGCATGATCGGTAGCGGTTGGCAGGAAGAAGACTTTACGAAAGCAGGCCAACTGTGCTCTGTCCAGCCATGATATCATCTTGTCTTTGAAGGCTATCACACCATGGACTACAGATGGTAAAAATATTGTCCCCATTAATCGGATTAAGGGAGTGAAATCAGGAGAACATATGGCTTTCCTTACTCTACAAAAAAAGCCTTCCAAAGATTGAGCTGTTCCTTAAAGCACCTAACCAGCCTGCAGACACCCTCCCTGCACCCTCTAAATCAATCTGTGCACCAGTACCCTAGGGAAAAACTGTACCTCTAATTCCCCCCATCGTCCCCCCAGCTACCTCAGAACTACATCGGCCATCTTTACTACTGTACCTCTAATTCCTCGGTCCTTACAAGGCCTTACTCCATTTACCTCAGAATTACATTGTCTATCTATACTACTGTTCATCTTGTTTTGCCTTTTTTTATTGTGACTATGTACTTTTTTTTAAAGTTACGCCTCCGTTATTCTTGTACAATTGCCGCTGTGCTCTGTAAAGCACCATGTATTTATGTGTACTGTAACTACCTCAAAATTGTATTGCCAACTTTCCCTAATGTCCTTGTACACCATGTATCTATATTTACTCCAAATGCCTCTTACATAGTTGCTGCTTGTGCTATTTCTCATATACCTCGTCACTTTCTGGAACTCTGTATCTGCTGTTACTCCAAATTTATCTCAAGTATTTGTTGCTTGTGCAAACTCTGTGAAGTGCTCTGATGCCCTCGGGTCAATTTTGAACTATATAAAACTCAATAAATAAACAAAATAAATAAATAAGCTTTCACATATCCCTGTAAGGAGTGGGCTCTCTCAGGTAATACAAGATCAAGTAATACACGTAAACAGGGACAGAATCGCTGACACAGAATATCTTAAGGGGTTTTAGGGTCATTGTTGAAAACCCAGTTCGTGTTATTGACAGTACAGTTAAAAAGATTAATATAGAGCTCGATAGAGATCTGCTTCAAAGTGTTTTTTAATTACTGTTGGACCGGCAGGACCCGCCCCATTTAAAGACCTGGTCATAGGTCACAGAAAGGTTGGAAGACCGTGCTTCATTATATTGTATTCATGTCAGAGTCGCAGTAGAACAAATGATCAGATCCTGCCAAGCTTTCCACTGTGTGGTTTCTGCACCCTCTAGGGATGACCAATCAAGAGATAAATAACTCAGGTAAGAGTACTAATGCACTTTATTGATTAGAGGGCGTTCAAACTTTTGCTTTGCTGGACAAGGCTGAAGCTATATAATGAGAAGTGTTTAACTATACTGAGAATTTACTGTTTCTATGAGACAAGATATGAAATTATAATTGAATAATTGTTAATAGTAGGCTCATTCTTGACAGAGGGTTTCTTATTATCAAATAGACCCTGAGAGTGAAGCTTGAGATATCTGTGATGCCACTCTACACTTTCATGGTCTATCTGATGTCACTCAGAAACCGTTGGTAAAATACACCTCTGTGCTTCACGGTTACTAAATTACTATGTAATGTCATGTATACCCTCCCCCAAATCCTCATTGTCTGCTCAGACCAGCACTGCAGGGATTGAGGAGCCCTCACCTGCCTTAGACGCACATCACGTGATCAAAGGTACATAAAACATACTTAGTCCTCATATATCCTGTCACACACCATGTCCCCTTCTGGCCATCATTCCCCAACTCCAATTGAAAACAAAATACTCTCCATCATTCCACCCTCCACACCGACCCAGTATTATCCTCCCCTCCCAGACATTCCAAAACAAAATACCTGGTTTGCTGTCAACCGCTTTGCCCTCCGCCACACAAATCTCATGGGGGCATATTATCAACAACTAGCGATATTTATTGCTAAATAAGCTTAGCGATATTTTTTTTATCGCCGCTCATCACCGGATTTTATCGCAGAGATAACGTGCTATTAGCAACGTTTATCTCCAAAGGGATAAAATATCCGGCGATAGCGGCGAAATGCGTGAATATCGCTGGAAATCCAGCGATATTGAGGCATTATCCCTAATAGGGTCTTAACCAGAAGATCCACCTCCCATTGGATATACAGGTTAAGAAGTGGTCTGAGCAGGCATTCGGTTTTGGCGATATTCGCGCTTAGCGCGTGTTTTTTTATCGCTTCGCCTGCCTTGCTAATAGGCGATAGCTATGTTAGCGACTTCTTTCTATCGCTAACAGGTTGAGTACGCCCACTTTGCATGTCATTAGCAATAAATATCGCTGACATGCAAAGCTGGCCCCAAACTGGTCGCTATCGCCTTAGCGACAGCTTGCTAATAGGGAGATACAATTATCGCCGCTTTTCTGCCAAAAAGGGTCGCAAAAGCAGCGATAATCTCATATCGCCCGCCTTGATAATGTGCCCCATAGTGTCTGGTGTCCAGCCAATCACCCTCTCCTCCTTACCCCTACCCCCACACAAACATAAAAACACGCTGCCTGCCATCCTGCCACTCCCCACCACACAACCATTCGCACATGATAGAGTGGGTGCCATGCTCAAAGTAGCCCTGCCATTGGTCTGAGTCACTGCAGACCTGAGGGCTTTCAGGGAAGACAACAGCTTCAGGCAGCAAAGTTCCACCAGCCTTGCGCCACCTTTGGGCCTGCGTAGTCCGGAGAGAAGCAGGAGAAGGTAGATGAGACAGAACACCAATATCTGCCAATCCGCCACTTTGCTTTTACCACTGGAGACAAAAGAAGACATGATAAGTGAGTGCTTACCTGGGTGATGTAACAACAGCGAAAACTGTGAAAAATAACTGGATTTCGAATCCAGTACTCACACTAATGAATCTCAAAAGAATTCATACAAAACAAATTGCTCTTTGGTACAGAACTGAATGTAAATCCTGACATTTGCTTAAGATAATCTTAACTCCCTCCCTGTAGCTCAGTTTGATGACTGTCTTTGGCATAACATTTTAGTCACACCATAGAGCCTTCCCACCCACTGGCTGCAGAAATGGGCTATTTTCAGGCAAGGTGATGTTCAACTCAAGATGGGCATGACATCCTGAGAATTGAAAGGGTGGTTGACCAAACGCTATGGGGTGTATGGGTTGGGAATGTCTGGAATTTCGTTAAACACGGTGACCCCAACTGGGAAGGAAAAGACATGCATAATGTGACAAGGGACCAAGAAAGTGGTGGGGGTGGTGGATGTGTCGGCGTTTGGAGCACTGGTAGGGGAAGGCTGCCTAGTGGCACCTGTCAAACTACTTTCACCCCTGCCACATTTGGTCCCTTGTGGCCAGGGCACAAGTCAGGGGTACACGCAGGTACACGGCGTCCACCCCTCTTTTCACAGGGTGGACGCCGTCTCCCCTACCAAGAAGATGGGCCCCACAGAAATATGTTGAACTTGTCCCGGTGTAATTTTCAGACACCGGGACATGCTCATCAGCGCTTGTACGTTGTCTTCTTTCCATTCCCAGCAGCAACGTGCAGGCATGGAGGGGGCTTTTTTTCACCTCCAGCTGGGCCGAAGTTAAGGGGCCATCAGACATCCTTTTGTTTGAATATCCTTAATGGAGTGGCCTAGAACCTCACATATAAATGCCAGAGGGAAAAACAAAGACACACAGTTTGCCTTCTCTTCACAAGTACTTAAGAGAGGCATGCGTTTGCCTTTGTTCAGTCCCTGTATATAAGCAATGAACGCTTTCCCTACTGTTGCACTCTCTGGAGTGGGAATAGTAATTTTTACCTCTACGCTATCCAACGCTTTCCCTACTGTTGCACTCTCTGGAGTGGGAATAGTAATTTTTACCTCTACGCTATCCAATGCTTCCCCTACTGTTGCACTTTCTGGAGTGGGAATAGTAATTTTTACCCCTACGCTATCCAATGTTTTCTTTACTGTTGCACTCACTGGAGTGGTAATAGTAAATGTAACCCTCTCGCTAACCTATGGTAAAATTATTGTATACGTTTTCTTAATAATATGTGTATATATATATATATATATATATATATATATATATATATATATATATATATATATATATATATATATATATATATATATATATATATATATATGTGTGTATTAAAATTTTTATTTTTTTTAAGTTACATTATTTATTGATTTTAAGTTTATTTAAGTATTTTAAGTATGTTTAAATTAATTATATTTATTATTATTAAATATTTTTTTTAAGTTACATTAATTATTTATTAATTATAAGTTTATTTAAGTACTTTAAGTTTGTTGAAATTAATTATATTTATTATTGTGTCATTTATTTTTTATTATTTATTAATTTTAAGTTTATTTAAGTATGTTTAAATTAATTATATTTATTATTATATTAATTTTAAATTACTTTTAAGACATTTAAAAAATTCGATATTTTGACTGCCTATATTTTTTACAATCGATATTTTGGAGTCGATATTTTTGTACTTATCTGTTTGTAGATAGGAAGTCGATATTCTGGCATTCTATAATTTTTCCTCGATATTTTGGCATGTCGATATTTTGCTCCTCGATATTCTGTCAGTGATCCGTTCCCATATTTACACAAATACCAATTTCAATAGCACTACTTTATTTCTTTTATAGCGCTACGCACCCAATGCAGGGTGTCAGAGCTCTTTACGTAACATACCCATTATAATTTGTCAATAAATCGTATACATATCAATGTACAAGATGGGTTACATGAGACAGGCTTACAAGGTGTAGTGCTCATATGCCAATAAGTAACAAAGCATCTATGTGTTCAAAGCAGTAGTACCACTTACCTACCTACACAACATAAGAATTTGTCATCTGCATGTTACATGAAGTGCTTTGCAGGAGACACATTAACCTTCTTTCTACTGTGATTAAAATCTGAGACTACACAAAACACAGATCTCTCCAACAAATGTGTTAACCTCCAGTGTTATCTCAGCATTATTATTATTCCCTGCAATTTACTGGGCACCTCTGCAGCAGGTGCCTTAACCCCATAAAATATTTTTTAGATGCAATCTTTTCAGCCAATTAAGCATAACAGATCTACTGCCATGCTTTTTTTTGTTGGCAATTTCTTTGTGGCAGGGTTAAAAAAAGAATTTATTAGTTGAGGCCCAGATCTTGCTTCGGGATTGCGCCACTTTTTTTATACAATCCCAACACCAAATCTCATTTGTTAAATCTCATAATGCACCTGAATGTACTCATGATATGCATGATAAACATATGTGTGAGGTCTTAATATCTGATGCCACTTCTTGTGATGTCAGTTCCTGTGATGTCACGTGCAATGTTGATGGCACGCGTCATGATTTCACTTGGATACTGCCTAATCTGGTTAGTTCCCCCAGTTTTCTTTTTTTTTAGGACTTGTAGGGCACTTGTGGCAGTGAAAATAGTCACAGAATTCCTCTCAAGCTACTACTATTTTAAAAAAAAAGCATTGGCAGCTGTGCCCTTTGAGCACCTCTCAAAGTCTTAAACATCATGTTTAATGTTGTGAGTCATCAGACCTTTCATGATCACACATCTCTAATATTTTATGTCCAGTAGTACAAAAACAAATGCACCAGAATGTTCTGTTCTTAGCAATGCCGGGAGCAGGCGGCCTGCATGGGACAAAACCAGTTGGATCCTTTTTGTGTCAATAAATGGCTTCCATTGGCTCCAGTAAACTGCTCCTTTTTTTCCCCTCATCAAGGGATTGTTGTATGAATTTTAGGGGGATACCGAAACGGATGTATGACGTTACAACGCATACTTTTACTCCGCATACCATTACAACGCGGTATTTACAACGCATACCGTTACAACGCATAGCGCTTTGGGGTGCTGGATAGTGGTAAATATAATTTACTATTCTAACTCCAGTCCCCGTGGACCCTAGGGAAGGTGTTGGATAGTAAATTAAACTTACCTCTTATCCTAGAGCGCCCCCCAGCGCTATGCGTTGTAATGGTATGCGTTGTAATGCCTGCGTTGTAGTGGTAGTGCGTTGTAAAAAATGCGTTGTAACAGGTGCATACCTACCGAAACAGAGAAGTGCACACCTGAGCCCGATGTACTAATCAAACAGAACACCCCTCCTCCCCCCACCAGACACCGCTCTACCTAGTCAGAGACGTTTTAAGGCATGGGAGAGTGGGCCCCAGCCATTCAGGGGGCCCCCAGATAGAGCCAGCTCTGTTCTGCAGAGAGTCTTGCCATGATGACCTTGAATAATTTCCAAACAGATTGTTTTAAATGCTGTTTTCTTCTTATTTACTTTTAATGTGGGTGATCTGTGACAGTCTATCATACACTTTTGCAGAAAAAATGTGCATTTATGTTTCATGCAGCATCCATAAAAAAAGTTTATTTTAGATCAAAACAGGACCTCACATATGAGAAATGGGAGGGTGTCACAGAGGTTGTTTGCAGCAGTATAAGTTAGCTGCTGCTGTGTTGCAATATTGAAAATACATATCAAATTCCCTGAATATTACATATATAAACACATTTAGAATTTGGTGTCTCTGTGCACTGTGAGTGACCTGGACAAAGAGGGCATGAAAGCATTGAAATTGGATCATAAATTCAAATTTGTCCCGAACAGGCGCCCCCAAAATAGATTGGCCCAGGGCCTCCCAAATCCTTAAGATGTCCCTTCACCCAGCTTGGAACTGGGCAACATGCATTATTTATCAAGGTGTTTGATATATCGCAGACTTTGTTCCAAGGAGCAGCAGACCACGTACAAAAGGATTAAAATGCTGTGAAGTATCCTATTAGCATAATGAATCATCAATTGTGGTAAGGTTTCCTAGGAAAAAGATAAAACAATGGATAAAAGATAATATGAGATACGAAGAAATAAAAGCATTATTTTATAATATAATTGAATAAATTACATAAAATGTTCCAGTTACTTTGCAACAGTAGAATTAAACCGTAGTTGCTCATTTTTTTAACACCTCTTAAAAATAAATCCTGAAGGAAGGAGGGGCAATTGATTAATCAATGCCATGTGAGGGGCACTGATTATTAGGTATCGCCTAAAACAGCGTGCATGCGCTGTCCCTTGCAAGATTTTGCCTACTAAAGTTTTTGGGGGAGCCTGCCCACTGGTTACCAATTATTGGCTTCTTTGTCACTCCTATTTTCCTCGTCTTATTTGGCCAATGAGTGCCAGTTTCATTTCCTCTTCTTTCATGTGGTAATTGGGCCAAGTATGGATTGCTTCATTTTGATTAGTGTCCTTCCATTGCTCGCACTGTGATTGAAGTACTGTTTTTCTTTTTACTTCCCCTGTTGTTTAACGCTCTCCATACAGCTTCCTCCAGGTTGCTTCTTCCTCCCAGCCCCCCATTTACTATGTTGTTTCTTTCTTCCTATCTGAATTATCAATTTTGCTTCCTTCCCCCATCGCAGTGCTGATTCTTCCCTTCCCACCCTCTTGTTGTCTATGTGTGATTCTTCCCTCCCACCCTCTCATTAGCTGTGTTGCTTCTTCCCTCCTACCTGTCACCCTTCTGTTGTCTGTGTGGCCATTGGAATAAAAAGCGATATGATGCAGCCAGCACTGACCGCGCCACTGTGCCCGTTGTCTGTGTTCCTTCTTTATTCCCACCCACCTTGTTTTCTGTGCTGCTTTATTATCCTTCCATTGTCCATGTTGCATTTTCCTTCCTGACTCCCATTCCCCGGTTGTCTTCCCTCCCACACTCCCATTGTCTGTGAAGCGCCCCCACCTGGCATTAAAAAAAAGCAATATGAGGAGGTCACCGCTAGTCATGTCATAGCACTGTTGCTTCTTCCCATCCACCCTTTGTCTGTGTGGCTTTTTCCCTCCCACTACCCATCTCCCCCTTGTCTGTGTTGCTTCTTTCCCCCACCTCCCACCCTCCATTTGCCCTTGTTGCTTCTTCCATCCCATCTCGCACCCTCCCTTATCTGTGCAGCCCGCCCACCTTCCATTAGAAAAAAAGGCCCTATGAAGAGGCCAGCATTAGCCTCGTCATAGTGTTTTTTGTACTCTCCCATTGTCTGTGTTGCTTGCTCCCTTCCTCCTGTTGTTCATATTGCCCGTTAACTCCAATCCTTCCTCCTGTTGTTCATGTTGCCCAGCCGCCATAAGAAAAATGTGTTGTGACGCGGCAAGCGCTGGCTGCATCATAGTGATTATTTTCTAACTTTCAGGCATGCTGCACAGCAGCCGTGCTGTTGCACAATATGTCTAAAAGACATTGGCAAAGCCAACAGCTTTCACATATGCAAGACCTATTGGCTTTGCCAAAGTTTGTTTTTGTGTGCCCTAGTCTGTCAAACGTTGCAAGGCAGACCCAGACAGGGAAATATACTTGGATGCCTGTCTTTGATAGGGCAGGGCTTCTAACACAGCGACCAAGATGAAAGTTTAATTAACACATGGCTTTCCTCAGCCATTGACATCTGTCTCCCTGCTCGAAAAGGAAAACAAAACTTTACCCATCCCCCTGCCCCCTGGTTTAATGACCAACTCAAATGCGCCAAATCTAAGTGCAAAAAACTCGAACACACATGGAGATCTGAGTATTCCCTCAACGATAAAGAAATTTATAAAACGGAGCTTCGTTACTACCACTCCCTGTGCAAATCTGCCAGGGCAAACTATGTAAACACCTCACTTCTATCAGCCCAAAATCGCCCAAAAGCTCTTTTTAGAGCAGTCCAAGAACTTTCTGGACAATCAAGCTCGCCAAAAGCCCCCTGTTTGGACACAGTCCAATGCTATACACTTGCTAGATTTTTTACGGAGAAAATAGACCGCATTTACGCCGGTTTTGAGGCCTCCCCACGAGCCTTGGACAACTAACTCCCCCAGTACAGATTTGGACACTATCTTCCCCCAGGATACTACTATTCTTGCCCCTCACACTTCCATTGACAAATGGGACCCGATCTCTATAGAACTTTTCTTTAAACTCATGGCCAAAATTAAATCTGGCTCCCCACTTGATGCCATGCCCCCTCAAATTCTAAGCACCCTTGACACTCCCGCTCTTTTACCTATCCTAGCCCTATTGAATGCATCTCTGTCAGAAGCCATTGTTCCTGCAGCTTGGAAACACGCCATGGTGGTTCCCCTTCTCAAAAAAACTAACGCCGATCCCAATAACCCCTCTAATTTCCGTCCCATATCCCTACTCCCTTGCCTGCCCAAGGTATTAGAAAAACACATTAACCTCTGTCTCTCCTCTCACATCGAGGCTACGAAATTTCTACATCCATCCCAGTCTGGCTTCAGGGCTGGATTCTCCACCGAATCCACCCTCTTGGGTGTCACAGAGACTATCAAACGGCAGGTGGATAGAGGGGAGACGGTGGCGCTTATCCTGTTGGACTTAAGCGCCGCGTGCGATACCGTCTCCCATGACATCCTCCTATCCACCCTAAAGGCCGCAGGTATCCATGGCACTGCCCTGGCCTGGATCGCCAGTTTTCTGTCCGCACGCACTTTTCAGGTCTTTTCATCCACTTCTTCCTCCACTGCCCTCCCCTCCCACCACGGTGTACCCCAAGGTTCTATCTTAAGTCCTCTTTTTTTCAATATCTATGTTAGTCCTCTCGCTCTCTGGCAGAACAATCTGGTCTTTCTATTTTTTCATATGCGGACGACACCCAAATCATCTTTTCCCTCTCCTCCAATAAACACGCCCCCATTTCATCTCTCCGATCTGGGCTCACCAATATTGCCAACTGGATGCAGACCAATAAACTAAAACTAAACGGCGATAAAACCAAACTCCTTCTATTAGGTCCTGACACCACTCTCTGGGGCCCTAAGAACTGGCCTCAGCAAATGGGTCCCCTGCCGGTTCCATCTACCAAGGCTCGCAACCTGGGAGTTATATTTGACGACCAACTGTCCATGAAGCAGCATGTTGTGAAAGTCTCAGCCACCTGTACAAACATCATGCGGTGGCTGAGAAAAATAGCATGGATGCTTCCACCAGACACTCAAAGAACTGTGGTCCAGGCCTTAGTAACCTCCAGGTTAGACTACGGTAACGTACTCCTCCTTGGGGCAAGCGAGGAGGTAATACGTAAATTGCAGGTGGTGCAAAATATGGCAGCCCGCCTGCTCTGCAACCTGCCCAGAACTGCCTCTGCCACCGTTTCCCTGCGCAGCCTTCATTGGCTGCGCATCGAATCAAGAGCGAAATTCAAAGCCCTCTGCTATATGCACCGGATAAAAACAGGCAACTCCCCCCCTATCTCTCCATTTTGGTTCAACCGTACTGTCCAGCACGCACCCTCAGATCCTCCTCTCTTGGCACCTTCTCCGTGCCCCGTTTCAAACGCACCAGAGTTGGTGGTCGCTCCTTTTCCTATCTGGCGCCATCACTCTGGAACACACTCCCCATCTCTTTGCGCTTTGAAACCTGCTACCTGAAATTCAGGAAAGGCCTGAAAACCTGGCTGTTCTCTGCTTAATCCTCTCCCATTCTTCTGTCTCCCTGCTTCTTTTCCTCTGTCAGCGCCGGGAAACCCCTGGGTATCTGCGCGCTTTACAAACCCAAATATAATATATAAAATATAAGAAGAAGTACTGTGTATTCGCCATTGGTTCACAGTTTTCTGAGGCTTGCTTGTAGTTTCCCCGCTTCCAACTGAGGCTCAAAATTCATTCTTTTGCTGAGGAGGGAGCACCACCGATTTATGGATGAACACCCATTCCGCCAAATCTTAAATGCCCTCCTTAACCACATCTCCCTTATCCTGATTAAAGCAATCCCTACCATTCCTAAAACATGATTTTATTGAGCATTTTATGGCCTTTATATGAACTCAGCTTTTAATTGGTCATAGAACTCCTTGTTGTTTTGTTTACAAATCTTCCTCTTACATGAGCCTAAATAAAGTTATAAGTAAACTGAAAACCAGTAAAGAGTTACATTTTCTTGGAAATGCTATATTTTAATGAACACTTAAAACTTGAATTGCGCACTTACAAGATGCTTCCAGACACTAAATATGTTTGTAAGTATTCTAGCACTTTGTTCAATGTAATGGTCGGTATTCACCTTTGTGAATAGAAGAGACAGGTATTTTTGTCAATGAGATGCTTGTGAAACCACAGTAACATACCAGCAGGTAGAATGCAGGCAATGCCGTGCAGTAGCCATCTCAGCACATAGACCATGGGTAGTGCAAAAAATACCACTTACAAGTGGTAGCACCCACCAGGATTCAAGAGGCAATTAATACTTTTCGCACATTCTTGTCTTGGTCTCTCTCCTGAGAATAATGTTTTAATGTAAAGGACACCTTTTAAGACCAGTTATAGAGGCTTGACATTCTGCACTATAACTCTTCCTGTGTAAACAATGTTTATAACTTGCCGTTGCTATGGTTCATAATGGCATCTGATCATATCTGAATTTCCGCCTGATTTATGTCTCAGGTGCCTGACATTTTGACCCGTCTGTAGCGCCTAAGGCAGTCTATCTGCTTGTTGGGCTTGCAGCAGCATGGTTTTGTAACAACGCTATACTACAATGGAGAAAATAGTTGTAAAACATTGACGCACTCGTTTTTCCGGAGGCTGATGCCATTCCTGTGACAGTGTAGCTATCAATTTTGTATATTTGAAAAGCGTTTACATTTATTCACCATGCCTAGGTGTCAGCAGTGTTGCATTGTTGCTGTCCATTGATAGTCAAGTTGACTTGCATAATAACTTATAGGCTTAGAATAAGTGTATACGATTGGGAAGGAAAAAGTGCTCTGCATGACTCTGGAAAGTGCGCACCACTGCATCGAGGTCCCCATAGAAAGTGCTGAAGGATTTTTAGGTCAAGCCTGGGCAGCGCATGTGCTGCTCTATGAGGCATGCTGGATTCAGGTAGGGACTTGAAGCTCCGCCCATGTCCCACCATGTTTTCAATTGGCTCCTCTTACTGTTCTTTCTAAATTGCAGCTTTTCATTCATGAATAGGCTTAGTAGTCCCTCCTTTGTGCCGCCTTGTCTGCATTTGTAACCTCCCATAAGGACTGGACTTTTTACGTGTGTTATTACACAGTCTGCTTTATCTAGGCTGTGTGCACTATTTTCTACAAGGATTTTCCCCATTCCACCCATTACGTGCTTTTCTTTCTTTCTTTACTTTATCTGTGCGGTCCGCTTTAAGTATAGCGGCTGCGCTTATTCATTTATTTAATTTGGCAGCGCGGTCCGCCTTAACTTTAGCGGCTGCACTACAAAACATTTTTTTTTTCAGTGAAAGCCCCCATACCATGCTTTCACTTACATAGTATCCACATCCCTTTCTTTAGACTCTTTAGCCATAATTACGTTACAGCGAGCCGTGTCTAAAAGTGATGAGCGTGCACACCATTAAATTGAAAGCACAGCATGGGGCGCTTTTACCCCCCAAAAAACATTTGTGAACCAATGTTTTTTTTTAAAAAAAGCACCCCATGACGTGCTTTCATTCATAGGTGGCCAAGCCCCTTTCTTTAGACGGGGCTCGCTGTAAGCTGAATACGGCGAGCGGCATCTAAAGAAAGGGGTGCAGGTACTATGAAAGTAGTTACGCATTTGCGAGAGTGCGAGCTATTGGCATTACAAATGACAATGGCTTTTATATATGTGTTGGTTTTGAAAACATAAATAAAAGGCATTTTCATTTACTTTTTTTTTTTTTTTGAGGTTTAGCTTTCATCCACGGTGTTCTTTATACAAATTAATCAAAATAAAAGCCCCAAATTTTATCAAATTTTCTTACCCCCGACCCTTAAAGCATAACTATGCTCGCTTTTGCTGACTCTCCACATTTTTTATAACCATTCCTGCATGGATGGGATTTGTTCGGACCGCCAGTTTTGTAGTAATAGAGATCTAGCCACTGCCATTGCAATATACACCATTTTGGCCAGCGAGTCCGGGAACTTGATATCTGGATCAAAACCGTAAAGCATAAATTTTATATTTGAGGAAATCATAATCTGATAGTAAGTTCTTAAAAACGCAAAAATGTAATCCCAGAATACCGTAATCTTAGTACAGTGGACCATTACATGGGACCAGTTGGCCGGAGCATGATTTGAGCATCTAAAACAATCAGATGAATGACTACTATACATTTTAGAAATTGCCGCGGGTATATAGTACAATAGCCATTTGCCAAAAAATAACATTCTACGCCACTTGGCACCCCTTAATGTACTAAAATTAACACATCGGGACAGCTTACACCCCTGACAGAGGGATGTCCTCTCCAGCTACTCCCCCCTTATGGTAACGAGCGCCTTGTCCGTACACCCCACTCTACCGGTAAGATCCCAGGTATTATACCACGCAGCTCAGCCATTGGCAACTATTTAATCAACTAGACAGGGTCTGGAACATGTAAAACCCGAACTATATGTGACATCAAGTGTCAAGATAACATCTCTAGAGCAGGCACAGAACGTTTTACCCATAGCAACACCTGGAACCCCCTCGGCCACATTAACTCAAATTTCGACCTTAGCACCCGCATATGATCCCAGTAAGACTGATAATTTCAATGTAATCTCATGGAATGTAGCAGGGCTTGCTGATAAGATCATTGACCCTATTTGGACCCAGTTTATCAGCCATTTCCTAATTATATGTTTACAGGAGACCTGGTCAGTCGACTGCAACTTCTATCTATGTCCCAGCAATCCCCGCAGTTAGAGGGAAAGCCAGGGGAGGGTTGGTCATATTTACCTTCCTGGCACTAAACTGTAAAATTAAGACCATTCCCTCTCTGAACAATGACATGCAGGCTATTGTTCTAGAACGGGGTAATCTCAGCTTATGTCTAATACATTTTTATAATGTTGTTTACAGGGAAAAAGGCTGTAAGATCGCAAAGCTGCATAACTTCATTAAGCTGCATCGTGGCCTACATAGAGAGAGTATAATGATTATGGGGGATTTTAATATCCACCCATGTGGAAATCCCAGGCTATCCAAAATGAATGAAATGGGCTGCCCGAGGGTGAAGGGCTTACACTTTGAGCACTCAACACAAGGTGAAGCATTAAACGATAGTTTAGACGATTTTGACCTCTTCCTAGCTACTAGCTTGTTAACCCCACTGAGTATACAAAAGGTACCCACTTTTAAAGGAGGTCATGGTGGGTCTTTTATTGATCAAATATTAGTATCTACCAACTTCCATACCTTGATTATGGGCTATGCAACTCTGGAAAGCCCTTATAGTGATCACAACCCTGTCTGTGCAAAAATAAGTAATAATCTTTTGATTAGAAAGGAGCTTGCGCAGGCAGGGGGTACCCTCAAAACATCTAGTAATAGGCAGCGTCTTAAGTGGACCCAAGTAGCTCCCCTAATATTGAAAATCTGCAAGAATCATGCAAGGCAGAATTCTTGTACTGCCTGGATCCAGAATCCTCCGCCACAGGCACAATAACGGCCTTTGAAGGTATAATTAGTAAAGTAGGGACTCTACTAACAGTTGGCTACCAGAATAAAATAATTGATGATCCAAAATTATTTGACCACAGCTGCTCAAAAGCGGCCAGTGATTTAAAAGATGCGCTAAAGAGTACCCCTAGGGACTATGTGTTAATTTTTGTGGCCCAAGCTACATATAAAAAACAGTTAGGTCTCTGCAAGAGGGAGGTGAAGGAGGACATATGGCGGGAACTTCTAGAACCCCAGACTTTATCAAGTAGCTCTAGATTCTGGAATATAATTAATAGCCCGCTATTCCCACCTAACAAATCAGAAGATATGGGAACTAATATAACCGAGGAGGAATGGATAGATCATTTTAGTGCTATTTTTAAATGTACAACATCTGTCCCTGTGCCTCAAATTAACCCAGAGTATGGAAATGAGATTATATTTACAGCCCAAGAGGTGGAAAATAGCATCAATAATCTTACCTGTAAAAAGGCCCCAGGCCCTGATGGCGCTCCACCTGATCTTTACAAATCAAATTTATCATTGTGGGCACCTGTCTTGGTGGCAGTTCTGAATGCAGCAGTAAAGGCTGGATGCCTTGATTCTTGGGGACTGTCTACAAGGTATTGCACCGTTACAACGCAACTTTTACAATGCACTACCATTACATCGCAACTTTTACAACGCAAATACCATTACAATGCATGCCATTACAACGCATGTCATTACATAGCAGATACTATTACAACGCATGCCATTACATCGTAAGTATAGGTAAGTATGACATTTTTATTTAATTTTATTTTACATTATTTTATTAATTTAATTAAGATTAAAATTAAAATAAAATATTAATATATTAATTTAAGTAATTTTGGGGTATTTTTAGGTTTTAGGGCTGGGTTTGGTTTTTGGGGTACAGGGGTATTTTTAGGTTTTAGGGCTGGGTTTGGTTTTTGGGGTACAGGGATATTTTTAGGTTTTAGGGCTGGGTTTGGTTTTTGGGGTACAGGGGTATTTTTAGGTTTTAGGGCTAGGTTTGGTTTTTGGGGTACAGGGGTATTTTTAGGTTTTAGGGCTGGGATTGGTTTTTGGGGTACAGGGGTATTTTTAGGTTTTAGGGCTGGGTTTGGTTTTTGGGGTACAGGGGTATTTTTAGGTTTTAGGGCTGGGTTTGGTTTTTGGGGTACAGGGGTATTTTTAGGTTTTAGGGCTAGGTTTGGTTTTTGGGGTACAGGGGAATTACGACTTTAAATAAATTAAATTAATTAAATTAATTGAATTAAATTTAATTAAATTAATTACAATATTTATAATTATTAAATTAATTGAATTACATTACTTAAATTAAATTAATTACTTTTTTTATTTATTTCATTTATTATAATTAAATAATATTATTTACAATTTTGTAATTAATTAATTTTCTTTATTTATATTAAATTAAATTATATTAAGTATTATTTTAAATGTAATTACATTATATTTATTGTAATAAATTACATTATATTTTTTACAATTTATAAATGTATTATATTTCATTAATTATATTATATTAAATATATTAAATTAATTACAATTTTAATATTCATTAAATTACTATAATGAAATAAAATTACATTAATTACTGTTTAAAATTTTTTTACATTATATTTATTATTTTAAATTAATTAAATTAACTTTATTACATTTTTTTAAAAAAGATATACTTACCTATACTTACGATGTAATGGCATGCGTTGTAATAGTATCTGCTATGTAATGCCATGCGTTGTAATGGCATGCATTGTAATGGTACCTGCGTTGTAAAAATTGCGTTGTAACGGTCTGCGTTGTAAAATAACGCGTT
Source organism: Lissotriton vulgaris (assembly GCF_964263255.1). Lineage (NCBI taxonomy): Eukaryota > Metazoa > Chordata > Amphibia > Caudata > Salamandridae > Lissotriton > Lissotriton vulgaris. The sequence goes on from NC_141697.1 coordinate 528,958,718, forward strand.
GTAATGTCATAGATCCGTCTACAATAGTTCCTGTGTTCAAAAAGGGGATAGGAATTGTACATTGAATTATAGACCTATCTCCCTGATTGATTCAATCGTTAAAGTTGTAGGGGGAATAGTGTTGAATAGATTAAGGGCTTGGGCCGAAGAAAACAGCATCATATCAGAAGTGCAGTACGGGTTTTGCCCGGGAAGATCTACTGTGGCCCAATGCGTCAATTTACATCTCATACTGGGAAAATACACTGTAGCTCAGGAGGGGTCAAAATACATGGCATTCATGGACCTATCCTCAGCCTTCGACTGTGTAAATAGGGAGGGGCTGTGGGAGTCCATGAACGCCAAGGGGGTTCACGCTAACTTGGTGGCTTTCCTGAGAGATCTCCATAAAGAGACCAAGGCAAACGTCAGGTACTCGCAGGACTTAAGGGTCTCGAGGGTTTTTAGCATAGAAAGGGGGGTACGTCAGGGATGTATTCTAGCCCCCCTTCTTTTTAATCTTTATATAAATGATCTGGACCGAACCCTGCAGGCAACTGGTGTGGATTATCCTTATGTGGGTGATAGGGGGCTGCCCGGTCCGCTGTACGCGGACGACGTGGTTCTCCTAGCACGCACACCTAAAAGCCTACAAGTCCTGTTAAACACATTTCGGGGGTTTATGGCAGAAAGAGATTTGGCCATAAACAACGCAAAATCCTTTATAATGCAGGTAGGGAAAAGATCTAAGCGGCAATATCCATTAATGGTAAATGGAATGAGAGTGACCACAACCTCCACCTTCTTATATCTAGGGGTTCTCCTAGATGAGCGACAAAACTGGGTCCCTTTGACCAAGAAGAAGTGAGTGGAGGTGACCAGGAGCAATACAGCAATTCTCAACTTTGCGAGCAAGATGGGCAATCGCCCAGTGGCCGCAATGTTGAAAATTTACCAAGCCAGGAGCGTAGCCATAGCTACATATGGGAGTGAATTGTGGGGGTACACCAGAGTGGAAGGGATTCAGGTCGCCGAAAATACCTCCCTAAAAAATCTGCTGGGGTCCCCCCAAGGGACATCAAATTTCTCTGTTCACGGAGAAACTGGTGTTGAATACATCAGTGACACCCTTAGTTTGCACCCCTTGCTTTTTTGGCTAAAAAGCTGGTTAAACAAAGATCTCACTCTCACACATAAAATCTATAGTAATGTGCTGAAATTGGACCATATGTCTGTAATACCATGGTTCAAATACTTAATGAACTCCTTCTCCGAGCTAGGTCGCCCGGATCTTTTCTTAACGCCAGAGTGGATAACAAGGGAAAATGTGGCCTCTGTAAAGGTATCATATTTAGATCACCAACAGTTAAAGCGTAAGGAGCAGGAACTCCAGAAATCTGGAGCACGCAGACACTTAATGCTCAAAACCTCTCCAGGAATGGAGCCCTATCTTGCATGGCCCCTCTCAATGCATGAAAGATTCCTGCTAGTCAGGTTTAGACTGGACTATTTTCATCTTTTACTGGCAGTTCCAAAGGGGAGCCACAAAGGACAGGTGTTTGCACCCTGTGGCTGCGACAATTTGTCTCCGCAGGATCTGTTACACTTTGTCCTTTTTTGTGATTTTTATTGGCCCCCAGATGATTGTTCTTAAAACCTCTTTTAAAAAAGCAAAATTTTGCACAGGCACGTCCAGCTCTGTTTTATCTGCAATTGTTAAAACCCGACTGTAAACCATTGATTTTAGGGTTTTTTAAACGCTCTCTAAGATATAGAAAAAAATATAGAAAAAGTATGGACTGTAATTGACTTGGACAAAACTGTATTATGAATTGTTTTTAAAAACGGTTTTATACGGTTTTATATTCTTTTTAATGTGTAGTGATCCTTCCTGAATTTATGTAACCTGATTTGCGATGTCCATTTTAAACCAGCATGTTTATTTGTGTAAATGTAACTTTTATGGTTTTTTATCTTGAAGCCGAATAAAGTTTGACGAAACGAATACTAAAATTTAATTTATTAATAGTACTCCAGGTGTTCAGAGATAATACCTGATTTTCTTGTTCCTACCATTTTTTGACTGCTTTAAGGCCTAAAACCACCTCCCTAAGCAACGTTCCCAATCCCCAGGTTTCCTCAGCACTATGTTGACAAAGAGGTCATTAGTTAGCGGGGATGACTGAATAAACTGTATGGGATCCAATTGCTCTAGAGTTTTATAAATCATATTATATGACCCAGCCAACAGAAAGTTCCCATGGACTAAACGTGCCATCTCTGACGGGGATATCCACACTCCATTTCTTAGGAAATCGGCCACTTTAATGAATCCTGCCCTGACCCAATTTTCAACTATCTCTGGCCCTACCCCAATCTCTATAAACAAAAATAAATTAGACAACAAGGTTGTTGAATTAAATGGGGGCAGAGCATATCTTTTAAACATTGCAGAACGTTTCTTAAAGAACCATACTAATGTCTTGTAACGGACAAGTTTGGGAGATTTAAGAACCTGCAAAGGGAGGGGGGTATCTGAAATTCGAGGCAAATTAGATCAAAAAAGAAATTAATAAATATGTTTTGCTGTAGAGTTTGGTTTTTAAATCTTGACAAATACTGAGCAAAATAGGCATAGTAGTAATCCCTAAGATTCGGTAGAGAGAGACCTCCCTGATCCAAATCCTCATAAAGAGTGCTTATTGCAATGCGGGGTGTTTTTTTTGCCCAAACAAAGCCTGAAAACATAGATTTAACTTTAAAACAAAAATTCTCCTGGCAAAAAACAAGAATGATGGAAAACAAAAAATTAAATAAAGGTAGAACAGACATTTTTATCAAAGCAACCCTGCCAAGGATTGACAATGGCAATGAGTTCCAATGAGAAAACATTGTACAAATCTTTTGAAGAAGGGGATCGAAGTTAAGACTATAAAGATCTTTAACTGAAGCTGTAAAAAAACCTGAGGTATCTTTTTGGTTTTCCATTAATACATCGACTTATGTCAGGATGCAATTCTGGATCTCTACCTCCGCAGACCATGATTTCCATTTTCTTTTTATTGATCCGATACCCCCCAAGGCTTCAAATTTTTCAAAAAGCTGAAATACCTGTACTTGGGATTGTAAATCGAGTTTAATCAATAGCATAATATCATCAGCATAAAGCTTGATCTTGGCCATTAATGGAACGAGAGGGAGGATATCGACACAATTCCAAATTGCAACTGCTAGGGGCTCAATAAAAACGCAAAGAGAATGGGTGATAATGGGCAACCTTGCTTCGTGCCCTGCTTAACTGAAACTGAACCTACCATTGCCGTATTTATAATAACATTAGCTTTAGCACCCGTATAAAGGTTACGAATTAGATTGATAATTTGATCCGGGATACCGAAATATTGCAAAATAATAAAAAGTGTCTCCCAAACCACCAAATCAAAAGCTTTTTCAGCATCTAATAACAAAATTAATGCTGGAATCCCCGGTGTCTCAAAATAATCTAAAGCTTCAGTCAGATAATGGGTATTTGTTATCAATTGTCTACCTGCAATGAATCCATTTTGATCAGAATGTATCAATTCTGTTGACATTTGGTTAAGCCGGATTGAAAGTAATTTTGTGGCAATTTTATAATCCGAATTTAATAAAGTAATTGGGCGGTATGAGTTAGGATCTTTGGCTTTTTTCCCCTTCTTCAAAAAGCTAACCACCGTAGCCTCTGGGAAAGATTCAGGAATTGGTCCTCCTTCCAACATAGAATTGAGTAGTTGCAAAAAAATTTAGGAAAAGGCGCAAAAAAAACTTTATAAAACTCGGCAGGTAGCACATCTGGGCCACAGGCCTTACCATTCGGGAGATATTTCACTACCAGCTTTATTATTTCTTCCACAGAAAAAGGACTCGCCATTTCTGTTTGTTCAATTTGGGGAAGAGAAGGCAATGCATATTTTTCTAAGAAGTCAGTTAACTTTTGCTGATCTATTTTATGTTGCTGACTATAGATGTTATTATAGTGGGTGAGCATTATCTTCCCTATTCCAGCCGAGTCTACTGAAAGCAAATGCGTTGCTGGGCACTTTAAACCTCGGATCAAATTTGCGGCAGCTTGTTCTCTAACCTGTCAAGCTAAAAACTTCCCTGTAAAGTTGCTCTCTTCGTATATTTTCTGAGATTGACTACGAAAAATCTCCTCACTCAGAGAGTGTAAATGTGCACTAAATTCTTGTTTGGCTTTGTTTAATTGTTCTAGAACACTACTGGAGGGGTTCTGCTGCCTCAAGATACTTAAATCCTGTATACGTTGTTCCAGTGAATTTTTAATGGACCTAGCAGCGATTAGAGCGGCTGTGTATTTCCCTATGACTATACCGCGGATAAAAGCCGTTAAAGCATCCCAAACGATGTTAAGTGGGGCTGTTTCAATATTGCGGGAAAGAAATTCTCTAATCTCTAATTTTAATGCTGCAACCCATATTTCGACATTCAAATATATTTTTATTAAACACCCAACTTTTAGGAGTCCTTAAATTTTTCCCTAAGACAAATTCAATGACTAGCATTGCGTGGTCAGAAAACCCATTATACACAGTCCTCTGGTGACACAGACTGAGTTTTCTAGAGGCGAGAAAAAAGTCAATCCGAGAAGAAGACTTAAATCTCCCTGACCAACAAGTATATTCTTTTTTGGATGGATTATGTATAGGCCAGGGGTCACAAAGATCGAGTGCTGTTTTATAGTTAAGAATAGTTTTCAATGCTTTGGGTTTAAGCTGCTTTCTCGATTGAGTAGTTGAATCTAGATTGGGATTCATAAGGACATTAAAGTAGCCGCCAATAATAATATCTCCTGACACCATCAATAAAGATTGAAATAGATCTTCATACACTCTGAAATTATCCTCTAACAGTGCGAACGTAATAGGTCTCTGTCTGTTCTTAATTTTACATGTGGCCCAGCACCAACGTCCTGAACCTCCCTCTTCTGTTTGATTAATTTCAGCGTGTATGTTATTATTTAAGAATATTGCAACCTCTCCCTGGGATTCAGTGAACGAAGAAAACGCACGATACGAAGCCCATGATTTAAACATTAAAAACTCCTCAAGCTTAGAGGAGGAAATATGTGTCTCCTGCAAGAGTATTGCAGAGGGGTTTTCTGCCTTGACCCACATTTCTACCGCCCGCATTTTCTTATTATTATTTAAGCCATTAACGTTAAAAGACATTTTTTTCAAACCCTTCCTGCTAGACATTCAAAATGAAACCACATTTGGACACTTCTGTCCATCCAACCCTCTCTTTTTGAATATTATAAATGACCAGAAATTTGTCCAAAAATAAGCTAAGCAAAATAACACCAAGAACTTCATTTTTCCATCCCTTTTTTTCCACCCTCCCCACCCATGAACTAGGCCCCACCCACCCCAGCATCCAGTGGCCCATCTCCCTTCCCCCACGCTGACCACGGGAACCTACCCCCTAACATTGGGGTGTCCTGTTGTTACACCCCTTGACCTCCAGGACCCCTTGCCCCGCACCACCCTGCTTCCTCCCCCGACTTCAAGAACACCTAAACATAATAGCAATAATCATATCAAACTAATGAATCAACTCAGCGATTTCTAACTCTTCTGACCATTTGAAATCTCCTTAAGCCTATATCTGACATCATATAGAATCTGCCATTAACCACCACTTTCAGCTTAGACTGCTGAGCGATCATAGCTTGGGCAACCTTAGCTTTAAATAAATGTAGAAGTTTGACAAATTCCTCCCTTCTGCGTGCGGCAGCAGCGGACATGCCAGAGAAGATTCAGCATTTAACTGTCTCATTGACTGCAAATTGTCTTTGCTGGATAGCCGTACAAAGAATAGTCTCTTTTATCCGGACATCTGCAAAATTTAGCAAAATTGTGCGAGGGAGCGTGGAATTAGGAAAGGGCTGGGCAGGTACACGGTGTGCTCTAGTGATTGTTAAATCACCCTTGTGCTTAGGAATCACTTTTTGTTCTAAAAAGGAAATGACCCACTGCAGCGTGTTGGACCCCTCTATTCCTTCTGGAATCCCCACTATTCGAAGGTTCGATCTTCGATTATAATTTTCTAGGTCGTCCAATTTCGTTTCCAGTGTCAGTGTGGTCTTCGAAATCAAATTAGCGTCTTTTTTGGCCTCTGTCATCTGATCCTCCAAGTTCGATATTCGGCTCTCAGCTTCCTGAAGCCGAACTGGGAAGGTGGAAACTAAGTCCTCAATCTCTTCCATTCGCTGGTGGATTGAGGCCAATTCTGATTTTTAAACCTCTTCATCTCGCGCACCTCATCTAGAATTAAATTCAACATGTCTTTTACTGACATCTGGTATTCCCCCACAGTCTCGGTATTCAGATCTAAGATGGGACTAAATGGGTCAGCAGGGGATGTAGATCAGATGTCATCTTGTAGTGCGACTGCATTCACCACATCATCTCCGTTTTAAGCTGAAGATACCAATAGTTTTTTTCTCTTCAGGTAAGAACTTGACGGGTGTGGGGATAGTGGTGATAGTATTGGTCGTCGGACCTAACGCTAGGCCCGATTTCCCCGTAAACAGAGTCCCTGCTAGTGTGTTTGGAGAATGGCTTGTTGCTGAGAAGGCAGCTGGTTTAACAGGACTGCAGATGGAATACATGTTTGCTTTTCGAACAAAGGAAATTGTTCTAGCGCACCTGGTGTCTTAACCGGTGTCTTAACCTTCTTCTCTGCGTTTAGCCCTTCTTGAGTAGGTTGAGCAGTTACAGCGATTTGGGAGGCCTCCAAGTCGATATTCACTGACCTGTCTCTTTTCCCGGGTTAGTTTGATTTGGCAGTTCCATAAGAGACCCCTCCAATTCATCTGAGCTCTCTGAGGAGACACCTTCCTTACATTCGCCTTTATCGCTTTTATCCAATAATTTAGCAGCGTTTTTTGCTTCTTTAGCTTGCAGGCGAAGGGCTTTCGCTTTACGTGTATTTGGCAGTTTCCCCATATGGTAGACTCCAACCCTTTAAAGCCTTTAACCAGCAAAATCCAACTGAGCCTGCTCTTGCAGCTACAAAAAAATTCACCTGCGCCGCTGATGTAGAATTACTTTTTACCCAAAGCACAATCAATCTGTCACCAGGGATCAGGAGGCAGGATCGAGTCCACAGGGGCTGCAAGTGCATGGGGCATAGGCTGGGAGGACTAATATATTGCGCTGTTTCAGTTGTCTCAATTGTCTTAGTTCTTATCACACAGCACACGCACAGCGCTTTAACTGTTATTCTTTGGGCGTAAAACTATACACCTCACAATTTCCATCCCCTGTGCTTGCTTGCTGCCAGATGAGAAAGACTCACCCACCACCACCGCCGTGATGAAATCCAGCAAAAGTATCAGGGAAATGTCTGTCGGCAGAGAGCAGCTCTGCAGATCCACAAAACCTGCGAGCCCGCAGGTTTCGAACACGAGCTTCAGGTTTCAAGTTTTCCAGCTGGGAGCTTAGGCTTAGGCTCGGAGGGGGCTCGGAGGGCTCTGAGGGCTTGGCTGTGGCTCCAAATCTCGCTGAACTGTGACTTAACTGTCGCCTCGAATTTTGCTTCCAAAAGTATCAGACGCCAAAAACCACACTGAATTAGTGCGGGAACTTAGAGGCAGCAGAGACGCCAGCTACCTGCCGCCATCAACCTCGTGGGGGGAGGAGCGAGGACCAGGGGGTCCCAGGTGCTACACGGAGGCGTGGAACGGGCATTGTCATTTACAATGCGACAAGCCTAAACTCTCGGAAATGTGAGACCTAATGCATTGCAAATGCTTGTTTAACATTGTCACCTCAGCACACATGACATTCATGTCTGTGCTGAGGGCTTTCTGTGGGATGAGTATAACCCAAGGTGGGTGCTGTTGTGGAAAGCTCACACCATGTGCTCTTTTCATTCATGAGCATGGCTACTTTCAGCTCATTGGGCTGAAGCACACTAACACTGAAGGCAGCAACAAATTATAGTGGCAGGACAGGCCTTCTTACCTGTCACCTGTCAGGAACAGTTGCATACGGACCTCTTTTGTTTATTGAAGTTGGTTTGCTAGTCCCCTTTAGCTTGGCCCTTTGCTTTATCCATGATAGACTTGGATGGCATATTTGTGTGTGTAACCCATGTGTGTACAGTGGGCTGAGTGTGGAGTGTGTCTGCCAAACGTGGCTGTGGGCAGGAAGGAATCCATTGTAATTTCTTGCATTTGAGTAGAACCTAAAGTGGAGCGTTGGAGGGAGCCCCAGACAGGGCTTTAAGTTGGCTGGGCCCTGCCGGTGCTGAGCACTGGCAGTACTAAAAAGCAGGTGTTGAGACGGGTCCCTATCAGGCTCTCCATTTTTGCCATCACTCTCCGGGTGAAAAAAATCTTAACTCTGCAGCAGTACCACCCTTCACTGCCTTTTGGGAAACTTCGAAGAGACTTATTAAAGATTCTTTCACAGTCTCATCATTTCAGAACTGAAGGATAGTCATGTTATATTCAACGAAGTCATAGTTGTTGCTTATTTATCTTCTGCAACTAACAACTATTGACAACGCCAATAGTCCTGGCTTGTTGTAGGTGTAATTTTCCGTGTTGTATTATATATCTGGATGCAATAACATAAGCAGCAAAATACCAGTCGGTTGGCACACTATGCTAAGCACATATTGTTTGCTTATGTGTTTTAAGCCACACCCTTAATTACATTGGCCATGCCCCCTTTGAGAGACCGCCCAGTTTTTTCATCTCACTCAAAGCCCCAGATAACAGTGTATGATGAGTTAAAAGTTTCTCCCAGGTACTTCTGAGGTAAACTGAAATGGACCAGACAGGAGATTTTGAAGATATTACATTTGAGGGTCCCTCAGCAGTGTGGAGAATAACACTGCTCACTTCCTGCTTCCTTCTTTCCCGGAAGTGTTACTCACACCAGGTTATGTGGTGCTTAGCTGGGGAGGCTTCTCCCTTTTCTGTACCTTTGTTTTGAGCTTCTCCGGGCATGAGGCTCCCAAGTCCCTTATACCATGTTATGTTATGTTACATTGATTTATTGAGCACACAGCTCCTCCCTGAAGGGATCTCTCAGCGCTTGAGCGGTCAACACAGATCGCAGATCATGATAACATTAAAGATTCAACAGCCATGTTTTTAAAGATTTCTTAAATGAAATCCGGTCCGGACAAGAGCGTAGCTGTAGGAATAGTTGGTTCCAGTGTTGAGGAGCAAGGAAGGAAAAGGAATGGCCCCCATATCTGGCTGTATAAATATGTCTGGGACATAACAGCAGTAATTCACTAGATCTAAGTTGGCAAGCAGGAATATATAGGTGCGGCCTGTACTTAAGATGGCCGGGATTATTCCCATATAAAGATAAAAAAAACAGAGACGTTTAAAAAGGGCACGTTTTTTGATAGGAAGCTAATAAGGGATCTAAATACAGATTCAGATGGAGAAAGAGGAGGAAGGTTGCAGACTAGGTGGGCAGTCATATTCTGAACAACCTGGAGTTTGGAGTTTAGAACAACCTGAAGTTTGGAGAAGAAACCTTTGTTCATAGCAACCATTAAAGCATTGCCATAGTCCAGGTGACTCAATATCAGTGCCTGGACAAGTGTTCAACTGGTATGCAAGGGAATACAATGGAACGCTTATTTGAGCATGTGCATCAGACCAAAACATGAGGCAGTGATTGAATTAACATGCTTTTTTTTCATAGAAAGGTTATCATCTATGAGTACACTTACATTTTTGGCAAATTTTGGGGGATTGATGTAGATCTCCATTCCGATGGCCACCAGTCGTTGGACCAGACAGCGTGTGTTTTATCATCCTATTAACCCTCTGTTACAAAGACCAATACTGGACCAGTCTGGGAGAAATAAACAAAGCCCATGAACTACCTAAAACCAATCCCAGAGTGGACTTCAGCATTGCAAAAACTCTTTCTGTAAAGTTAGGGGCATATTTGCGAGCCTCTTGCGCTTCCTTTGTGTCACGTTTTGTTACACAATGCTGGCGCAAACTACCAAACCATATTTATAAGGCCACGCCAAACCCACTTTGCATTGCTTTGAATGGCATGACAAATATGGCGTAAAGCAAGGCATTTCAAATCATTGTGTTGGCTACTGGCTCCCGCCTCTCGCCTTTCCCCAGTCCGATACAGGTTGACTCTCGAGCTCTGAGTCACCCTCACCCAATTGCCTTCGTAATCATCGAAAGTCCCCCTGTCATGCATCCCTCTTTCTACGTCACCCGCTAGGTCGGAGTCCGGGCAAGTGCCCTCTACGGATCGTGTTCCGCTAATCCCACTCAATCTTTACAGGACCGTCCCTAACTCACAGGACAATGGTCCTTCTACCATCCACAAAGCAACGGTCAAGCTGACTGTCCATAGTGGGCACTAGGCGTTTTCTTGGTTGGCCGAAAGGGTGGGGGCCACCTTTTGATACAAGGGGGGCGGTGTTGTTACTGGGTGCCGGTTTTGCAGCAGTGCTGCAATATTGGCGCCCTGTAACAAAAGCGCCAGCGGTGCTTGACACTAGCACCCTCCCCCGGCACTTCTGAGTAGCACCCCCCACACTCCCTCGAGCCGGTTAAGAGGAATTGCCAGGGCTGGTTTCTGTTCCTAGTTCGGCCGTGGTCACAGTCTCCTCAATTTAGGTTTTGAATAAATGGCTGTGGTCAATTAGCTCAGAGTACACCGTACCACACCTTGGGTGCACTGGCTGAACCTGGATTAGGTAGTGCTAAAGGGGAGAAGGCAGGGTTTCTTGACATATCTGTATAAACTACCATCCTGGATTAGCAAGGGCAACTATAGGTCAAGGGTGAGGTGCATTGACAGAACATGGATTAGATGGGGATGTAGGCATGTGGCTGGGGTTCATTGGCACACGTCTCTGCACTGAAGACCGAGGCTAGCATGGGATACTATTGGACACACCTGGGATACATTGACCAGTGATGTAAATGGGCAGGTACTGTCCAGTACTGAGTACCTGCACTTCTTTAATTTGAACCTCTCTGGAGTTACGATATCACCGCGGTCCAGGAAACCTGGGTTTTGTCCTCGACACCATGGCTAGATTACACTGTCTATGAATCACACATCATAGCATCACAATTAGGTGGCCAAGCCTCGGGTGGGGTAGCCATTTACGTTAAAAACAAGCTGGCCGTACAGGTATCGCTGATAAGTGAGGGAAGTGGAGACTATGTTTTTGTTAAGGCAAAGTGGCTAAAACTAGACTTGCCAGCCCAGATTGATCAAACCATGATTCTAGTTGCATCTACCTTCATCCATCCAAGATCAAACGAGAAGCAACCCTAAGCAGAATGCTACCAACAATAAATGATCTCCATTCCCAGTGCCCAGATGACCTATCGATGATAATGGGTGACTTTAATGCCAATTTAATGGCCTCAGATCTAACCTCCCCCTGGTAGCCCTGGACGACTCCGCATGGTCTATTCCAGATATAAACGGCCAGTATCAACAAAAGATAATCATGGCCTTAAACTCTCAGCTTTCTTTAACCATCTGGGTCTTCGTATCCTAAACGGTAGAGCAGCCGCTTATACACACCTTTCAAATGTCAGACTGGCTACATTGGACTACATCTGGATCTCGGTTGCCCATTTCCACATTTCAATACAATTCAGAACTTCTCGGTAACATCTACTGTGGCAAGTGACCACACAATCATCACCTGTGATATCATAGCCCCGCAATGTCGTCGTCCTGGAATCAAATTCATTGGTGAGGAGGAAAAACTGGACTCAATGAAAAAAATAAGGTGGGCGATAGAGCACCAAGAAAAAGTCAATTCAGAAGTGGAATCTCTATTGAACAAAGTAACCTAGGGTAACAGCGAATTGCCCTTAATTAAATCATGGGAACTCCTCTTGGAAGAAACAAGGGACAAACTAACAATGCTGACAAATCCAAGACCCAACCAGCTTCTCCCAAAAAATTATCGCCTCACAAAACAAAAGCTACTAATAAGGCAATAAAATGCAAATTAAATAACCTTGTGCACAAATCCACTAAGGAGGTGCCGGAACATAGATCTCTAAAGGCAAAATATAAAGATATCTGCAGAGAATATAGAAAAGAAAGATTTTCCTACACAAGAATGATGAGTAGAGCACATGACATTATAAAATCATGAGACCAGAAGCATTCTGGAATTGGATGACTAAGCGCTGTAGATCCACTCATCGACCTACAATCACAAATTTGTCTCCTACAGCTTGGGAAAATTACATAGAAATTCTCTATGTGGAGACATCCAGTTACAATGGCACAATTCCCCTTATGAGGAACATTAGCAATGTATCTCGGAGTATGGAGTCGCATGACCCCTGCAATGACCTAAAAGAAATCACATCCCTTGAGGTCTCGCACCTCATTAGTAAAATGCGCTTTGGTGGGGCACCAGGTCCCAAAGGTATTCCGCCCATGGTTTTTAACACCTTCAATGCTATAGCAATTCCCCCCGGGTGCTGGGTGTCCCTTAAATCCCATTGTTCATGATGAGCTCAGCTCGTCATGAGCACAGGAGCACTGTACTGCATGATGAGCTGAGCTCGTCATGAGCATGGAAGGGGATATAGGGATGTTTCAAAAAACAGTGGTCCCTACTCGTGGACACAATGGTATACTAAACTGATAATCACACACCTGATATGTGTTATGTCTTTTGTCCAGCCGGACAAGGAATTTATTTAACAATTCTCTTAATAAAACAGAATGAGTACATTAATAACAAGTGGGCACAGCCATGACCCACAACATTCAGACAAAACAACAAACAGAATGGTAAAAGGAGCAACGCAAAAATATGTCTGTGTACTTGTAGTCAGTGTTACAGACAAAGATTGTTATAACCACACCATTGCATTTCACAATATTTTAAATGTCATATTGCATAAGGGTTTTTTTTGGTCGACGACGTTTCGATGCCTTAAGTTAAATGAGGGGCATCATCATCAGGACAAGATTATAGTCATTGTTGTCTTTAAATATTACATTGCCTTCTAACGCAATTGCGTATTACAACAGGCAATGCAGCGGATCAGCGGATACCGCGAACAATGGAGGAATCGGTACTGCCTTGTCCAGCGAGGAGAGTCGTCTGGATCGGGAGCGTAATAGCTCGATATGCAGAAGTCAACGGCGCTGTAGCAGATAGTGGGGTTCTGGTCTTTTAGTAAAATGCGCTTTGGTGGGGCACCAGGTCCCAAAGGTATTCAGCCCATGGTTTTTAACACCTTCAATGCTATAGCAATTCCCCCCCGGTGCTGGGTCTCCCTTAAATCCCATTGTTCATGACGAGCTCAGCTCGTCATGAGCACAGGAGCACTGTACTGCATGACGAGCTGAGCTCATCTTGAGCATGGAAGAGGTTATAGGGATGGCACGTAAGTGGGCAACAATCATGGTGCCTTTATTCTGGGAGCACAAGCTGGGAAGAAGTATCTCTGAGTCATGGAGAGGATCCCTTCTTGTCCCAGTACACATAAAAGGCTCAAGAGCTATCCCAGAAAACAATCGAATGATTGCGCTCCTAGATGTGGATGGGAAATGCTATGCTACTATACTGCTGCAAGAGCTGATGGCTTGGGCCGAAACGTGCAAATTGATACCTCACATGCAAATAGGGTTCCAAAAGGGATCACACATGGACGACAACCTGATCTGTATTTCCAACCTGATCGAAACAACAGTTGCAAAAAAAGGCAGGGCCCTGTATCTTGCATACATCGATTTCCAAACTGCCTTTGACAGTGTGTCCCGCCAGCGACTATGGATTAAACAAAAAAATTGGGGCATTGATAATACGCTCTTAACAGCACTGATCGCTTTATACTAGGACACCCGGGGCAAGATTAGAGTCATAACAGCCTGGTCCACCACCAAAAAAATACAAACCAACAAAGGCTTAAAGCAAGGATGCCTATTGGCCCCAGTGTTTTTTAATCTATACTAGGCTGAATCACGAGAGTTTCCTCCCAAACTAGCTGAAACCAAAATTCAATTGCTCCAATATGTGGACTGCACGATATTGCTCGACCAAACCCAGAATGGTATACAGCTGCTGTTAACGGCACTGTCTCTATACTGCAGAGAGAACAGTTTAAAAATAAACACAGCAAAAACAAAGGCAATGATAATTTTGCGACAAACAAAAAGGAAATGTGAATGGAACATTAAAGGTAAACCCATTGAGATAGTGACCACCAACAAGTATTTAGGAGTGTGGATCGATTATAAAAGACGGCCCTCCGCTCACATCACTGCAATGTTAGGAACAGCTCAATCTTTGGAAGGCATGTTTTGTAGAGAAAGGAAAGCCATCAATTCACCTGATTTCACTCCCTTAATCCCAATAATGGGGGCAACATTTTTACCATCTGTATCCCATGGTGCAATAGCCTTCAAAGACAAGATGACAACATGGCTGGACAGAGCACAGTCGGCCTGCTTTCGTAAAGTCTTCTTCCTGCCGACCGCTCCACTCATGTGCAAATCCGTAGAGAATTCAACCTTTCATCCCAAAAATGGATCCTGAAAGCTGGATTTATAGCGCAACCGACATAACTATTTTTACACCCTTTCATATTATTGGAATAAATGCACTTTATATTGTCTTTTTATATGTAGCCTCATTGCAATGATTTTAATTAATTGTGCAATAAATAGTTATATATTATCAGTCAGTCAAAATACTTTATTCGGTTCATAACAAAAACCACAAAAGTATACATGTCAGAAAAAAGGGGAAAAACATTCATAGAACAATATAATTAACCAACAGCAACAATACATTAGCCAGGGAAAAAATATATCACAAAAACTTTAAAACAAGAGCAATTCATCAAGATTAAAAACAAGAATTCATTAATTAACAATTTCCAAGGTATCATTACAAACAAACTAGTTGTTCCCTCAATCTCATAGCTATATTTAAAAAGGTGGCAACGTTAAAAATTTCCCACGTATTGGACAACAATTGGAGACATAAAAGCGCAGGTTTCACTTGTTTAAACCCTTTGTCCTTTAATAGTGGTACAATAAACTTTTTCCGTAACTCCTTAAAGTAACCACAAAAGAACATAAAATGGGCAGTATCCATTATTGAAAAACCGTCACAGGTACATAATTTCACGTCTGTATCCTTAGTCCAACATTGGCTCCCAGATATGAGTAGATGAATTTTATTCAATCTAAACTTTGTTAATAGATATCTATGATTGGCATTGTTAACAACTTTCAGATATAATTCTAGGTCATCATCCGATGTTACTACTAACTGGTGGGCTCTCACAGATGGCTTAGTCAACTCGGAGCCCTCTCTTTCCATCTCTCTATGTAGTTTAAAATTAATCTTGACCCATTTTATATCTTCTTTAACCAGTTTAGATGGCTCCTCAAATAATTCTGGCCCTCCCAATGAGACTGCAGTATTTCTCACATAACTTAACCATGGTATAGAACCCCAATGTACTAGTTTAAGGCAATCCATCAAAATCTTGTGGTTTACCTCAACCTCTGGGTTTAATAATATCGTAATCCATTTTAAGAGGGGGGCAATGGCAATTCGATCTTCTAAATAACCCACCCCACATTCTTGGTGAACAATAAAACCTGAAGTCGATTGTGGTACAGAAAGAATAGACTTTAAAAATGTATCCTCTGCCACCTGTAACAGCTTAACGTTCTTAAAACCCCATAAATCTGCGCCATACATTGCAATGGAAACACATTTAGCGTCATAGACTTTTAACACTGCTTCTAATGGTTTTACCCCCAATTTACGAGAAAAATTACAAAACAGCGGAGATGGACCTTACAAAGGCATTTCTTTTCTCGGATAATTGGGGGAGCCAGGT
The DNA here is from genome assembly GCF_964263255.1 of Lissotriton vulgaris. NCBI lineage: Eukaryota > Metazoa > Chordata > Amphibia > Caudata > Salamandridae > Lissotriton > Lissotriton vulgaris. The sequence continues at coordinate 528,974,613 of NC_141697.1, forward strand.
GGATTTTTCGTCAAAGACCACCCCTAAGTATGGAAATTTGGTTACCCTAGATAACCTGTTTCCGTTGCAGTGTAAGGTCATCAACTTCCTGTGCCTGCCCTTTGTGCCCACGGCCATAACGTGAGATTTGGTGTAATTTATGCCAAGATCCAAAGCAAACATAAACTCATGGAATGAATTTAAGAGACTTTGTAGGCCCACTGGTGTGCGTGATATAAGTGCGGCATCATCCGCATATAACAGAGCGGGTAGTAAAAACTTGCCTGCCTTTGGAATATCTTTATAAACTGTTCCCAGGACGCTTGCTAACTCATTGATGTATAAGGTAAATAATAATGGGGCTAAAATACAACCTTGCCTGACCCCATTTGATATTCCTATCTTACCCGTGTGGTTCCCCTTCCGATCGTATCTCACTGTAGCGGTGAGATCCCGGTGAAGATCTGCAAGAAAGTATACTATATTCTCATCAATGCCCATTTTAAGAAGCAATTCCCATAGCTTGGACCTGTTTACTCGATCAAAGGCCGAGGACAGGTCCATAAAAGCTATGTACAAACAACCTTGCCTTGCTAGGGTATACTTTCCAATTAGCAGTTGAAGATTAAGGCTCTGGTCTATGGTGCTACATCCCTTTCTAAACCCGTACTGTATGGCTGACAGGGAATTTGTATCCTCAAGCCAGTCGGATAGTTTACACAGTACCACTCTGCCAAGGACCTTCACTGCGGAGGCTATGAGGGAAATTGGACGGTAATTGCTCGGCTCTCCTCTATTGCCTTTTTTGAAAATGGGTACAATTACCGACTGCGACCAAGTCTTTGGGATGCCAGTTGTTGGGATTCTATTTAAAAATATTAGATAAAACTTTGGACCATGTTGCTATGTCGGACTTAAAAAGGTCGGCTGGTACGCCATCAGGTCTGGGGGCCTTATTACTAGTCATTTTACCGATGGCTTCAGCCAACTCAGCCTCATTCACCACTAAAGTGTAAGAATGGGTAGCCCCTATGCTTGTATTATCCCCCCTTGCGGACATGTGTTCATAGACTGATTTAAAGTGGGAGAACCACTTGTTCTCATGAATACCACAATCTAAAACATTGTTACTTGAATTCGAAAAGTAGGGTTGATTAATCACTGCCCAAAATTTTGCGCTATTTTTTATGACTTCTATAGAGGTCAGTTCTGACCAAGCATCTTCCCTGATCTCCCGCCTCCTCTGTTCTACTGCTCCTTTATAAGCTTTCCTTAATAATGCCACTCGCTTCCTATCAAGGGGCTTACATTTCAAAGCCTCCTTCAGTTTACGATTACAGGTTGAGCAGTTGCGATCAAACCAGCCAACGGATCCCGATTCTTTAACTTTACCATTATTTGTTAAGTCAGTCATAACCTGGCGGCAAACCATTTGGTATGCCTCCACTACCTCCCTGTCCCCTGCTTCTCTATCCATACAGATGTGCATCTCCTCACCTCTACTGTGGAAAACGTTGCCTAGAAAATCCTGGGGATGACTTTACACCATTTAATTCTCCGGGCCTGATCTGTGGGCCGAATGTCCAGTTTGTCCCCACTATTTGATTTCATCTCGGATCTACTGAGGACTCCACTGACTCGTAGAAAAACAGGATTATGATCACTAAAGTGGGACCATACCGGGGAGTAGTCCACAATGTTATACCCTAGTGTTAGGCTTGTGAAGATATAATCAATAGTGGACCCGCTACCATTACCCTTAAAAGTTGGTATGTTAATGTCATCCCCATAGGCAGCATCAAACCATTTTCCGCCAAGATATATTCCAATAATGTCCCCTGTTCCGTGTGCTCGAAATGAGAATCAGCTTGCTCAAGGGGGGCGAAAAGATCATTGGGCGGGCATTTGTCAGGGCATCTATGAATGTTAAAATCTCCCAACAAAATTACAAAACATTCATTCTCTGACAGCTCCTTATAGTCTGCTAAAAAGGAATGTAGCGCTGTCAGGTTGCTCGTTGAGGTAGCTCTATCAAAGGAATTATAAAAATTCACAATTAACACATTGTGGGCCCCTTTACAAATGATTTTAACTACCAAACAGTAAGGAGAACCTGAATCAATCATAGTGTGTTTTCCTGTAATGTTAGCTGCCACTAAGGTTACCAAACCTCCCCTTGCTCTTCCTCTAGTGGTGGTGACCGCAGGGAGAAAATAGGTGGTATAGCCATCCAAAGTAAGTATGCTGTTTTCTTGTAGAGCGATGATGTCAGCGGAACCTAGGAATTCCCTCCAGATAGGATCATCGATTTTATTCCTAAGCCCTGAAATGTTCCAGGTACCTACCTTAATATACCTTCTATTTCTAAGGGGCATTCCTACACTCCGGTTGGTTTACTGGGCTAGCTGTTAAAGCCTTGCAAGTGCCAGGCTCGTGGGCAATTGGGGCTAATACCAAGTTACTTATATCTGTGGCCCTAGCCTCCAAGCCCATGTTTATCGGGGAAACTAAGTTGTCCTTTTCCCGCTTATCACAATCTGATGTAGTAGCCACCTGTTGTCAATCAACCCAGTCTAGGTCAGTCAGGCACTCATACTGATTTGCCATCGGTACATTGTAGGGGTTATTTAATGAGTGAGGGACCTCTGCATAATTATAATTGTAACCAGTAATCACGCCGTTGCCCCTAAACCTATCTACTTGGGGTCTAGGATCTTGATTATACCTGCCTCCTCTACGCTGAACTAAGTTCCACCCCTCCTCACTGGCCCTGTCCCAGCCATGGGGGTTCCTTACCCTGGGTACCTCTTGCCTCATGCCTCCCTTATGATAGGTTGGCTTTTTAAGCCAACTCCATCTATTATCCTGTTGATCTTTGGGCATATAAAAAAAGGACAGGGGTCTAGCCGTGACCAAAGAGCCATTATGATTACAGGGTTTTCTCCTACAGATATATTCTACAACATGTGGATCTTCAAAGGTCACTACTATGCAATCCCCCTCTGTTGTTTTCCGATTTTGTACTACCCATGGCGTTCTCTCAACCATTAAGATGTTACCACAAAGATTTGGTGGTAGAGGGTGATTATTCATGAGCCAGTGACATACCTTATTTTTAAGTGCCTGAAAGTTTTCTGAATGTGAGGGGACCAGTTCTGTTACCCCCGTCAGAATGATCACATATGGACAGGCATCTGGCGGGAGGTGGATATTGCGCCGTATACGATTTTTCTTGGTGGTGGCAAAGTCAGTTTGTGGGGCAGGATTTATGGGAGTTTTAGGGATGGCTTGGACAGTGGGCTTGTTTGATGTTTGAGATTGAACTTGGGAACTTACTTTATTAATCACAGGGATAGGTGGGTTCGGGGTCTGATTCTTTGTCGTTTTCTTATTTTCTGTTACTAGACTCTTGGCCACAGGCCGGGCTTTAGTGGCTGTAGTAGTGACATTGGCGGCCCTGTTGGCGTAGCTGCTATCATGAAACCTGATGTCTTTGTGTATATCATGAAGCACTTTTTCAATGCCATGCAGTCTGGCTTCTAAGGGTGCAAGTAAGCTTTTGATTATTTTAGTTATGATGCAACCTATTGATTCCTCCTCACCATTAACTACCCTAGATGTATCAGCCTTTGACCTGTCGACTATAGTGCTGTCCTCAAGAATATCCGCCAGGGAATCATCCAAGATAGTATCATCAATAATGGTCAAAGGTAAGCTGACAGTATCTGAGCCATTTTGATCTGCCCGCGTATCTGTCCGGTAGGCTCAGTTACAGAGTCTCTTACCTCTGCTGAGCCGCCCGTATCATTTGTATCCTCGCTAGTTTTCCTAACTTGAGTAGGACAAGCTTTCTTGGCTCTAATGGTACTAACAAATGATTGCTTTCGTTTAGGAATTGCCCCTTCCCTCTTTCCCCTTCTTTGTTCATCTGTACAAACTGAGTGGGGGGCTGCCTGAGGGATTGTCTGAATTTGACCCGTGCTGGTCTCCGTAGAAATAAAAGACTCAGTCTGGGGATTAAGGGGCAATGAATCTGATGAGCCTTGCTGACTGTCGTTTATGTTGTGAATATCAGCCAAAACCTGGACCGGGTTAGGTATGTCTAAGGATTTGTCTGGGGTGCGGGCGGAGCTAATGAGACCCAACGAGGATCTCTTAGCAAATACCAGTTCGTGAGACACCCTTCTTTCCATAAGTACAATGCCCTCATTAATCAAAGAATTAGTGTGCACGATAAAATCATCTAGCGTGCCGGTGAGTTTTTTCCCTCCCGCAGCTGCAATGCTTCTGGTTTCACAACACTCCATAATCCTTGCCTGAACAGAAAGCAGGGGTTGCGGGGGCCGCGGACACTATTATGAAAGAGGGTTATAAGAAAATGACAACTAGGCAAATCAATAAAGCCCCCACACTAATCTAACAACTAAAATAGACAGAGGGCACTAACAAAATAAATTCAGGGGATAACCGAGAGTAAAGAGCCTAGGCCCAGTCCAGTCTCTACCGGCCTCGGACGGCCGCAGACGGTCCCACCCTTGTCCCGGGCTTCTCCCGGCGGACTCCCGCGCGCTCCCGCGCAGTGGTAAACTGGTCCTGCTAAATAGGGTGTAGAGAGGGCAGGGGGCGTGTCAGGCAGGGAGAGCGGCCCAGGTGGTTCGAATTGGTCTCCAAAGGGACTCCTGGGATACGGAGTCCCTGTTAACGCTTGCAGCCCTGCAGCAGCCTGCACCTCAGCCCTCGCACTCCACAGGTCCTTACAGCTCCTCTTCACAATCCGCGAAGCGGGACCCGCGCAGCGGGTCCGGCGAGCGGTCAACAGCAACCCCAGCAACCCCCAGCAATTCAGCAGGTAACAGGGTGATGAGCAGCAGCCACAGCGCCAAACACAGAAGATTCCCGCTGTAACTCCAGGTATCCCCACCTTTCAATGTTCGAGGGCAGGGGCGTGTCAGGCAGGGAGAGCGGACCAGGTGGTTCGAATTGGTCTCCACAGGGACTCCTGGGATACGGAGTCCCTGTTAACGCTTGCAGCCCTGCAGCAGCCTGCACCTCAGCCCTCGCACTCCACAGGTCCTTACAGCTCCTCTTCACAATCCGCGAAGCGGGACCCGCGCAGCGGGTCCGGCGAGCGGTCAACAGCAACCCCAGCAACCCCCAGCAATTCAGCAGGTAACAGGGTGATGAGCAGCAGCCACAGCGCCAAACACAGAAGATATATTATCTATATTTAATTTGAAAGGGAAAGTAGCTGTACTTCTCAGCATGGGTGCAATACATTTAATGGTAGAGTACCAGCGCTCCATAGGAGCCAACAGGACTCTGAAGTGAGTACTTGCAATTCTATATTCCCATGTAACGTATTGGCATTGACAGATCCTTACCTAGATGGTGTTGTACGCAGACTCTGTTGCTTACTAATTTCCACTGGTCATTCCTAATGCCTACAACGCACCACAGCTTAACGCTTAGCAGCGGGTTTATGAAGGGAAATAATAAGTGAGAGGCAGGACATAGGAGGTTGTGACAGTGGAAGGTGGGGCACATCCTTCTGCCCGTGAAGCAAATCAAGCACTGGAAAACCCAATAGGTCTCAACTATGCAAGAGCAATGTTTTAGCCATGTTGTTCACCAGCGCAGCTGCTATTCAGCTTGGCTAAAGGTTAGCGACGTAGAGGAGAGTAGCATGAAGTGAAGGGTTGTGAAGTGGCATCGCACAGAGTGGAGTGGCATAGAGTTGAGTGTATTAGAGTGGAGTGGAGTGTTGTGGAGTACAGTGGAACGTTATGGGGTAGACTGGAGTAGAGTGTAGTGGAGTAGACTGGAGTAAAATGGATTAGAAAGGATTAGAGTGTAGAAGAGTGGTGTAAAAGTGAAGTAGAGTGAAGTGATGTAGAGTGGACGGGGTAGAGTGGAAGTGTGTTAAGTGAAGTACAGTAGTGTTGGGTAGTGAAGAGGCATAGAATGTGGTACTTAGAGTGGCATAGAGTAGAATACTGGAGTAGTGTGCTGTAGGGTAGAGTGGAGTGGAGTAAAATGGTGAGGAATGGCATAGAGGGAGTTACAAAGAATGAAGTAGGGTGGAGTACAGTGTCGTAGAGTTTGAGGGGCATAGGGTGGAAGGGAGTAGCGTGGAGTAGTGTTCAAGAGTGAAGTGGGATAGAGTGGAGTAGAATGTCTTAGAGTGGAGTGGCATGGAGTGGAGAAGAATGTTGTAGAGTGGAGTAGAGTGATGTAGAGAGGAGTGTTGTAGAGTGAAGTGTTGTAGAATTGAGTGTCAGAGAAGAGTGTCATAGAGTGGAAGGGAGTAGAGTGGAGGGTTATAGAGCATAAGGAAATGAAGAAGAGTGGAGTGGAGTGCAATAGAGTAGGATCGAATATAGTGGAGTAGAGTGGCTTAGACTGGTGTCCAGTGGCATTGAGTGTAGTAGTAGGGCACAGTGTGGAGTATAGTAGGGTGGCATGTAGGGTAGAAGGGTGGTGTGGGGAATTGTCAAATGGAGTGCTGTAGAGTGGAAGGGCATAGAGGAAGGGCATATATTGTCTTGGAATGTCATGACTTAGAGTGGAGTTTAGTATTGTAGAGCGGAGTGGAGTGCAGTGCTGTAGAGTGGAGCGCCGTAGAGTGTCATAGAGTGGAGTGTGATGGAGTGGAGTGAGGTAGAGGAGAGTGTCGTAGAGTGGAGTGTCGTATAGTGGAGTGGGATCGAGTGGAGTGTCGTGGAGTGGGATAGAGTGGAGTGTCATAGAGCCGAGTGCCATAGAGTGGAGTAGGGTGGAGGGGAGTAACGCAATGTGAAGTATGGTTTTGTAGGCTGGAGTAAAATACCATGGAGTAGAGTACAGTGGCATATATTAGAGTAGTGTGGCATCAAGTGGAGTGGTATAGAGCATCGTGGAGTGTTGTAGAGTGGAAGAAAGGGTGTAAAGTGGAGTACAATGTTTTAGAGTGGGGTATTGTAGAGTGTTGTAGAATGGAGTGGAGTGTTGTAGAATGGTGTGGAATCTCGTAGAGTAGAGTGGCGAAGAGTGAAGTGGGACATAGCGGAGTGGAATAGAGTGCAGTGTTGTGGAGTGTCATAGAGTACAGAGTTGTAGAGTGAGTTTCATAGCATAGAATAGAGTAATGTGTTGTAGAGAAGAGTAGCATAAAGTGGCATAGAGTGGAGTGCAATGGCGCAAAATGATGAAGAGTGGAGTGATGTAGAGTGGTGTGGCGTAGAGTGTTGTGAAGTGTCAGAGATTGGTGTGGAGTGTCGTAGAGTGGCATAGAGGGTAACACCCATTCCAACACAGACTAAACCACGTAGTGCCTTAACAATGCGGGCACTACATTGAAAGCGCCATCACCACACATTCCTTTAGTACGCAGGCTGTTACAACAACTTGCTTTAGGGAACATGATGTTGGACTGTTGTTGGATTTAAAGTCCTTCCCTACTGATACACCCAGCGCACTCCTAAGGCAAGTCATCATAACGACTAGCATGCTAAAGAGAAGCATGGCAATGACCCAGTCGTGGTAGTAACTGCGTTGCTAAGCCATGCGTAGACTAGGCATGCGTGGTTCCATCGTACAACGGGCATAAAGAGGAGTAGAGCAGAGTGGCGTAGAAGTGAGTAGAGTGGCATATAGTGGAGTGGAGTAGAATGTTGTGGAGTGGTATGGAGTGACATAGGGCCTCATTTATGAAAAGTGACGCATCGCTGCGTGAAAACAGCGATGCGTCACTTTTCATTGCGCCCTCCTCGCAACACCAATGATGCGTCATATTTACAGTATGACGCATCATTGCTCAAGGAGTTACAGATACGTCAGTATTTCTGACGTATCTGTATGGCGCAAAAGTGACGCATTGCTGGAGTGTGTCACAAAAGTGACGCAACTCCAGCAATGTGTCCTTTCACATGGGGCAAGCCCCATGTGAAAGGGCCTGCGTCAATCTTACGCCTGCTGTGAGGCAGGCGTAAGGAATTGACGCTTTTGCGTCCTAGAAGTGGCGCAGTGAAATCTTATAGATTTCACTGCATCACTTCTATGATCCTTTCTTGAGTCAGAACGACCCCTGCATACATTATACCGCAGGTATAATGTAGCGCAGGGGTTTACAAAGTGACGCATCTACCTAGATGCGTCACTTTCTAAATATGGTGCAACCAGGCACATTTTATACGCTGCTGGTGCGTCACAAAAAGTGACGCACCGGCGGCGTAAAAGTGACGCACGGCCTCATAAATGAGGCCCATAGCGTGGCTTGTAGGGGTGCAGAGTGGAGGTGAGGTGAGGGACATAGAGTGGAGGGACATAGAGAGTAGGGCCATTAAGTGGAGTGTTTTGAGTTGAGGGGCATGGAGTGGAGGGGTGTGAGGGGAGTAAAGGGTCAGAGGGGATTGCCGTAGAGTGGAATATAGTGTTGTGGACTGGAGTGTCATAGAGTGGAGGTTCTTAAAATAGAGGGGCATAGAGTGGAGTAAGGTATTGTGGATTAGAGTGGTGTGGCGTTGAGTACAGTAGAGTGGAGCGGCATGGTGCAAAGTGGAGTAAAGTGGGTAAAGTGGAGTAGAGTGGAATATAGTAGAGTGGCATAGGGTGTTATAGTATGTGTCGTAGAGAGGAGGTTCTTAAAGTAGAGGACCTTAGAGTGAAGTAAGGTATTGTAGAGTAGAGTGGAGAAGTGTGGAGTAGAGCACAGTAGGGTGGAGTGGCATGGTGCAGTGTGGAGTAAAGTGGGTAAAGTGTCATATAATGGAGTACCAGAGAGTGGAGTGTCATTGAGTGGAGTAGAATCGTATGTAGAGTGAAGTGGCGTAAAGTGGATTGATGTAGAGTGGTCCCGAGCTAAGATGCATAGAGTGGAGTAGAGTCGTAGAGTGGAGTGGTATCTAATGATATGGGGTGGAGTAGAGTGTCGTAAAATGGAGTAGCATAGAGTGGAGAAGAGTGTCAGAGTGGAGTGACGTAGAGTGGCCAAGCACAGAGTGGAGTAAAGTGTCATAGAGTGGTGTGGCGTTGCGGGGAGTGCAGTAGAGTGGCTTGGAGTAGAGCAGAGTAGAATGGAGTGGCATAGTGTAGAGTGGGAAAAGTGTCAAAGTGTGGAGTGGCGTAGTGTGGAGTGTTATAGAGTTGAGTAAAGTGGCATGAATTGTATTAGAGTGGAGAAGCATAGTGTGGCATATAGTGCAGTGGAGTGGCATAGAGTGTTGTAGAGTGGAGTGTTGTAGAGTGGAGCAAAGGAAAGTGGAGTGGAGAGGCCTAAAGTGATGTAGCATAGAGTGTCATAGAGTTTTGAAGAGTGGAGTGGCATAGAGTAGAGTAGTATAGAGTGTTGTAGAGTAGACTGGCATGGAGTGGAGTGTCCTACGGTGGAGTGTCCTAGAGTGGATTGGAGTAGAGTGGAGTGGAATAGAGTAGAGTGTTGTAGAGTGGCCACAAGTAGCATAGACTGGCGTAGAGGAGAGTAACACAGAGTGGAGTAGAGTGGAGTTTCGCAGAGTAGAGTGGAGTGTCGTAGTGTGGAGTGGAGTGGCAGAAAGTAGAGTGGCATAGAGTGGAGTGGTATAGAAAAGGGTGGGGCGGCATAGAGTGGAGTAGAGTAGAGTGGCTTAGAGTGGAGAAGAGTGACATAGAGTGGAGTCTAGTGATGAAGAGAAGAGTGGTGTTACATAGAGTGGCGTGGAGTGGGGTTGTGTAGAATAGAGATGGGGAAAGTGGAATAGGTGGGCCTAAAGTGAAGTAGCGTAGAGTGTCATAGAGTTTCAAAGAGTGGAGTGGCGTAGAGTAGAGTAATATAGAGTATCGTTGAGTAGACTGCCATGGAGTGGAGTGTCCTAGAGTGGAGTGTCATAGAGTGGAGAGAAGTAGGGTGGAGTGGGATGGAGTGGGGTGTTGTAAAGTGGCCAAGAGTAACATATAGTGGTGTAGAGGGGAGTAGCATGGACTGGAGTAGAGTATCATACAATGAAGTGGTGTTGAGTGTCCTAGAGTGGAGTAGGATGAAGCTTTGTAGAGCAGAGTACAGTGGAGTGTTGTAGTGTGGAGTGGAGTGGCAGAAAGTGAAGTGGCATAGAGTGGAGTGGTATAGAGTAGGGTGACACAGAGTGGAGTAGAGTAGAGTGGGTGGCATAGGTTGGAGTAGAGTAGAGTGACTTAAAGTTGAAAAGAGTGGCGTATATTGATGAGAGAAGAGTGGTGTAAAATAGATTGGCGTAAAGTGGTGTAGAGTGGCATAGAGTGGCATAGAGAAGAGACGCGTAGAGAGGCATTGAGTGGAGTATAGTGTCATAGAGTGGAGTATACATGGTGTGGCAGTGCACTGTCATTACAACTAACACATTTTCAATTGAAATGACCAATACATTTGCACAAACATACAGTTTTGCAGATAAAACTATACCATGCACAAACTATAATGTGTGGAAATGGCATCACCTAGTGTATTGATTTGTTTTGATCGTATTAAAATATTTGTTTCCAGAAGACTTCAGGATTATAAATAAATGTGTTGCGTTTATGCTTTCATAATTCTGAAAAATATGCAGTTTATTTATAAACATTCAAATTATGCTGTGTGCTAATAAAAAGCCTTTTCCTTCACACCCCCACACTGTCAGATAAATCCTCTCGGTTTGAAGTCAGAGAAAGAAAAGTAAATGCCAACCTCCTTCAGAAAACACAGCCTGACATTTGACCTTTATCTTGGAATGCAAAGCAAATGTGACAACATAAGAACAGAATCTAATACCTGTTTACAGAAAGGGAGCACGGAAGGGACATAGACATGTTGGGCCGTCTAAACAAATAAAGCAAGCAAACAGATGTGAGTTACAAGCCGCAAACCAATAGTAAGCAATTGGTGGAATGCATTCTTAGATTAGCTTTCAGAATGTCCCAAAGAAGTCTTTATCTGGTAAGCTTTGTCTCAACAAGTGCGGGCATGGGTGGAACTGTGCAAAAATAAGAAAAACAAGCATTGGCAAAGCCAGCATATTTCACCTAAGTGGCAGCTATTGGCTTTGCCAATGTCTTTTAGCCATGTTCTACAACAGCATGGACTGGAGTACTGTAGAGTGGAGCAGAGTGGCATGGCGTAGAGTGATGTGGAGTGGAATAGAGTGGAGTGACATAAAGTAGAGTGGATTAGAGTGGCCTGAAGTGGCATAGAGTGAAGTGGCGAAGAGTGGAGTGACGTAGAGTAGAGTGTTGTGGAGTATAGTGGTGTAGAGTGGAGCTGTGTAGGGTGGAATGGTACAGGGTAGAGTGAAGTGGCATAGACTGGAGTGGAATGGCATAGAGTAATCAGGCATAGAGTAGAGTAGTGTGGTGTACAGTGCGGTGGCATAGAGTAGAGTTGAGTGAAGTAGAGTGCCATAGAATGGAACCTGGTAGACTACAGTGGCATAAAGTGGACTGACGTGGAGTGGTGCAGAGAGGAGCAGAATACCGTGTAGTAGAGCGGAGTGGCATGGTGTACAGTGGTGTGGAATAGAGCAGTTTAGGGAAAAGTGGTGTGGAGTGGAGTAGAGTACAATGGCTTGGAGTGGTGTAGAGTAGAGTGGCGTAAAGTGAAGTTGGGTAGTGTGAAGTGGCATAGAGTGAAGTGGCATAGATTAAATTGGCACTGTGAGGAGTGGAGTGGATTGAGGTAGTGTTATGTAGAGTGGCACTGTGTGGCGTGGAGTGGCGTGGCAAAGAGTAGAGTGACATACAGTGGCATAGAGTGGAGTGGAATACAGTGGAGTGGCATAGAGTAAATTTGAGCGGACTGGTATATAGTACAGTATCATGGAGTGCAATGGCGTAGAGTAGTGTGGTGCAGAGTATAGTAGAGTGGCATAAGGTCCAGTTGTGTAACATGCAGTGACATAGATTGGTGCAGAGGAGAGGAGAGTGACATATAGTGCACTGGTGTAGAGTGCAGTGGCATAGAGTAGAGTGGTGCAGAGTAGGGTGATGTAGAATGAAGTGTCATTGAGTAGAATGCAGTAGTGTAAAGTCAACTGGCATAGAGTAGAGTGGTGTAAAAGTGACAAGGAGTATAGCAGTGTTGTGTGCAGGGGCGTAGAGTAGAGTGCAGTGGCATAGAGTGCAGTGGCATTGAGTAGAGTGGTGCAGAATAGAGTACAGTGGTATAGAGTCCAGTGGCACAGCGTGCAGTGAGGCAGAGTATTGTGGTGCAGAGTAGAGTGGCATAGAGTGCAGAGGCATAGATTACAGTGTGCTATTTTTTGAAAGAACGAACAGTAGTGAACATGGTCATAAAGCCAAAAAACCCAAGGAAAACTATAAATACATTAAATGAGTATTGTGACATGTAAGCAAAATTAATAGAAACCAGTCATGCTGTTTATATTCAAAATAGTATTTGTAATTTATTTAAATATTTTCTTCATTTTTGTTAAGATTATCTTTTATAAAAATACCTATAAACCATTAAAAAAACAATGACATACATTTTGTGATTCCAGAGAAATATCTAAACATAATCAAACACAGAAGAAAGAAAAGGGGATTAGATTACAGTGTGCTTCAGAGTAGATTGCAGTGGCTTAGATTAGAGAGGTGCAGAGTAGAGTAGAATGAAGTAGAGTGCAGTGGCATAGAGTGCAGTGGTATAGAGTAGAGTCTAGTGGCATAGAGCGCAGTGGCTTAGAGTGCAGTGGTGTAAAGTACAGAGTACGGGTAGGAGGGGAAAGAAGCAGCATGTAAGGGGGCGAGTGGGAGGTAATAAAAGCTACATGGACGTGGATATGGGAGATTTACTGAAAACACAAGCCCTCATATGGACACAGGTACTTTGTCATGCTCCAGGGGAGAACCAAACACAAGAAGAGGACATAAAGGATGTTGAAGCTAGGAAATAGTAAACAAAAGTCTTGCCGAGATAGCACATGCGCTGCCGAGGCAAAACCTAAAATTGCAGCACAATATAGAGGTGAGTCACAGAAACAAATCAAGATCTGAATGCAGCCCACCCCCTATCCCAGGTGGAGTGCCATTATTAATGACGCTTTATCCCAAAAAAAGAGTGCAGACCAGAGAAATATGTCACAAAGATGTTTTGGAGAGAGAATGAGCCACTTTTCAACAAAATATACACAGCAGAAGGGTGAGCAGGGAAGTCTGTAAGTAGGGATTTGACCGCAGAACAGACACCAGTGCTAAGAATGCATCAGTGAACGTCTCTAGGTGACAAGGCCTGGAAGCGAGGAGTATGTACTGGTGAGGTATTGTATTACAGCATGAGTTTAATGCTTTAACTTTCTGATGAGCCCATGAAGGCATTCAACTTGAATTCGATTCCTGGTCGAACATTTAGAGTTGTGACTGCAGAGTTGTGGGATGGAGTTTCCTCTATGAGAATGTGTTGACTGAATGACTTGACGTTCAAAGCTTCACCTTAATCAGGCTATGGTGATCAGGATACTGTGTATAAGCATGATGTGTTGCAGATCAGTGTATGAATAACAGCAGCTGTGTGTGCTGGTGCCTACCACCTACTATAAGATTCCACATGATTGTATGTAATACTGATTCTAGATGTGAACCCTGAATTTCGATCTCAGAATATCAACGGAACACAATATCGAGGGCAAAATATCAAGAGAAAAAAATTGCCACGTAAGTAAGGCTAGATTTGCTATAAATATACGGAACTTATAGCTTCAAGGTACATAGATGTGGAGTTACAAATAGTAAATCTATACTTCCCTTTATATGCACTTACCTTTCGATATGTTGTCCCTCGATATTCTTGTGCCACAATATTTTTGGAGGTCTATATTCAGTCATACAAACCTTATTCTAGGTTCGCTGGCAGGTCAATTTGCACTTCTGTCCTGGATTATCAGTAGTTGCTATTAAGTGACAGCTAGATAATATTGAATGTGGTTCATTCTCCTAGATAAACCGTAGCCTTCCCTGCTGATTCTGGCAGTGAGCTTTGGCAGAGCCATTGGTTTAATGCATTCTGAAATTCGGTGGATAGGAAATTTATTGGAAGGATATATAAACCAAGCATTGACAAGTTCAATAGGTCTGACCATGGCAAACCGGTAATATGGTTATTTTTTTTTTTATTACCAGTATACACAAAACATACAAAAAAACATAAATGAGGCCCATAGAAAAATATATGGTATGAGTGCAGTGGGCTGGCGAAAGTACATGAGAGAGGCAGATGGAAAACATGCAGACTTGTAGTGTTTAAACAAAAAGAAAAAAGTAGTGCCTGAAAAAAAGCAAGCAGTGCAAGGACACAGTACTGTGTCTTTTCTCCAGAGGAGGGACAAAACATAAGAGGAAGGAAAGCCCACTCACGTCAATGATTAAGAAGTAAGCAAAGTGACAATGAAGCCATCCAATGGTAAGAAATTGGAGGGTTCTAAGCCCATTGTATTGGGGTACCTGTGTACCACTATCTCAAGCTTAACTCTTATGCAATGAATATCACAGAATATATTGGGGGGGCACAGTAGAGACCAATGAAGCATCACGTGTTGACCATGGGAACTGAGCAACAGTCCAAAACCTGGAAAGACTCTTAAATCAAGGACTTCAAATTGATGACGATCTGCAGACTGATCGCTCAGATTTGGCCATATGTTTTTTGGTGTGATTTTTCCATTCTAAGCAGCTGCGCAGAACTGTGAGAAGAAGACAATCTGCCGTCACCATGAACATGGTCTATATTTGCACTGTATTTTGGTCTAACCGTATGACCTATGATGCATCACTCCATTAAGACGACACTAAATGCATGGTTCTTGATTTTTTTATTAGAAAGGGAAAAGTCATTGTCCAGTGGCATGTTGAGTTTAACACTGGGCACAGACTGGGTTGTTGATAGGGCAAGGTTGGGTGAGCACTATCTTCTTTGGGTGAAGTTGGGGGTTTGATGCCAAGGGTGAGAATTGGAAGGAAGTTGGTAGGGTGGGAGCAAAAGGTCTCTTGGCCAATAAGTGAGGAGAGCAGGAGAATGAAGTGAGATATGGTAGATATAATTATTTGAATGTGTGGTCACTGGTGTAAGTAATCTGCTTTTGTTTATCAGCACTTTGCAGTATGGGATGGAGTATTATCCTAATACAGTTGGTGGTTAGGTTAGTGGGGAGATGGTAATGGCACAGGAGGGAGTCATATGAGTTTTAGGAGCGTCCAAAGGGTGAGTGGATGTACTCAATTATGTACTCTTTTAGGCAGCTCTGAGTTGCTGAAAAACATGGTGAGTGGAACATGGTGCAAAGAGAAGGTGTAGAGATGATGTGGTTGTATACTGGCAGGATGGGGCAGTTTTGATAGTTGTTCCGGATGAGGGTGCACCACGGCTACAAATCAGGTTGAGATATGGACTTCATTGTTGGGGAGGAAAGGATTTATGTTGGGAATTTGAATCTGATAGAGGATGTGTTAGGGGAAGTGGTTACTGAGGGTGTAAGGTGTCAATAGATGAACGTGATGGTTGAGTGAAGGGAGTAAAGGATCGGGACTTGGTGCTCAAGAGTGTACAATGGGGTTAAAGTAGATTGCAAAAAACATCAAGAATAAATATTGTTTCCACTTTTTATTACAAATAGTACTAAACATATTACAGCTCTACAAGTGTGCTCTGTGTCATGCACAGCCTAGATAAATTGATATTTGTACATTATGGTGATCAAAGTAATGTAGTTGGTTATTAGACCACATCTGCTAATATTGTTGATCTTGTGTGTGAGAAGTGTGATTTAATAATATTGGAAATATAGGATTTTCTTATTATACAAGGCACATTTTTTTGTATTACTTTATTTACGTTATATTACAGGATTTTATCTTTAGTCCACTGTGAGAAAAACGATGTATTACAGGCACCTTTAGCTGTCTCACCAGCCCCAAATAACCAAAACAAATCATAAATAAAGCATTCAACATAAATAGGGGTCTTTGGGGCAGCTTTCTTCCTTCATTAATCTGTTCTAGTATCGTTCCATTTTACTTTTACCCACCACAGCGTACATCATGGGGCAATGGGGCAATGGGTCACCCTACTTCAGCCTTTAGTTCCTCTACATTGTGAGTAATAACATCTCGCCTGACTACATTTCCACACCCACCTAGAAAAAGTGCAAATCAGTAGCAGGGCTTGTAGATTAATACTTTACTGTGCCAATGGTTTTCTCTTTGCAGTTGTGATCTTTTTCACTTTTTAAATCACCTTCCTGTGTGAAAAGTATTTTTTTATGTTACAGTAATTGAAAAAAATAGTACCTTTCCTTTCTGCCAATAGATTCATATTTTCCTGGTATAAGTATTAAACCAAAAAGGGTTTATGTACCTGTACTAAATTCATCTGCCTGCTAGGAAGCACACATAGGATTTATAAGGTCCTACCGGCACTTTTGCACCGCCAGAGCATCTCCTTGTTTTACGTTCCGGTGGTGCAATGTGCCTCTGGCATATTTATAAGGCCAGGTAAAGCCACATTACGCAGCTTTTGATGGCCTTATAAATATGTGCCCCTTTTACACAAAAAACTGCATGAAAGGGGCTTTCCATGGCTGTCCCTGGGGCGTTCCCAGCAACATCCATAGCTTTTTTTTGGCACTGCCCCAGATTTACGAGAAATCTTAAATCTGAGGTAGCGCCAAAAACGTACGTCTCCCCAGGGGTGGCAGAAGAGAGGCACAACGAGGAGAAACATCTTTATTTCTCCTCATTTTTCCTCTTTCTATGTGTGCTGCATTCTGCAGCACACATAGAAAGAGGAAAAAGCCTCTTGTGATTGTTTTTGTGCAGGAAGGTTTCCCTTCCTGCACAAAAATAATCATCTCCGCAACGCAGGCACCCTGGCACCATGGTATCCAGGTGCCTGTGTTGGCGCACAGCCCACTGTGCGCCGGCGCAGGGGAAAAGGACAGGAATGCGCCGTATCTAATAAATATGGCGCATTCCTGCCCTTTTCTTTTGCCGAAAGGGCAGCGCAGCAGCAAGGCATATGGGAAAAAATTCATAAATGAGGCCCATATAAAAATATATGGTATGATTAATAGCTTTTAAATGTACTATTTTTACTGAGCGCGTTTGGCCCCCATGTTTACACAGTAGCATGTTTTGTGCTCTTTTCCTTTTTTTCATTTTTGTGACATATACCTGCAATCAAAAAAAACATTTCATCACACCAGTTTGCCAAGGCTCACCATATTGTCTTTGAAAATGCTTGTTTCAAATATGTACTGTAAGTAGATTATCTGGTCATAGAACTTCATACAGCTGCCCTTGTGTGCTTTAAAAAGTGCCATCACATCCCTATACTTGACAACATCTTATAACAACAGGATTTTTCTGGTTTCAAAACCTCTAATTAGCATCAGGTGACATGACTAGAAATTACATTGCATGACTTTTGGCCCCACAATGACATCACTTAAAACAACTTGACAGTAGAAGGGTCCAAGACAAGAGGAAATTATTGTGTGACTTTTGACCCACATGACATTTGATAGAAAAGATATGGCAAAAGTGAGTGCGCTTAATCACTGCGGCCGACCTTCAACCCGCTAGCAAAATGTCAAATTAGCACCTGCAGCAACAGCTGAGGTGCATGCATTTTGAAATACTGTACAGCCTAAAAAAATTGTTCCTAATTCTTTTTCGGAAATTTAGCAGTTAAACTCCACAGTTTTATAATTGTACGATGTAATGGTTTAAAAAAAACGGTAGCCTTCAGCCTAAATCAATGGATTGGCAAATCTAGAACCATTTAGTTCCCTTGGACTCCGAGGTTTTGGTAGACCAGGAATACACTTCATGCGAAATTCATTGAAATTACATAATGACTACTCCATAAGCGTGGATCGAGTATAAATCCTATCGCAGGAGCACAGGAACAACAACAGAGTGGCTCTTGTTTGTGGCACTTGTGTTTTTTCACTATTATTTCTACAGGAAGGGTGCATTTTGCACTAAAATATAGTGCAAAATGCCAGATTGCCGTTTTGTGTAATTTGACATAATTTTACCAACATTTCGTATAACTCCTCCTAAAAAAATCATGTGAATTCTGCGCAGCTCTAGGCTGTGTGGAATGAGAGAGCGTTTCATTGAAAAGAAAGTTAGTGTCAAAAATTGCTCAAATTACAGTTTGGAAGTGATTCGACGGATGACCATGAGGGAAATTTAAATAAATAATTAATTTTCCCGAGTTGTCATCTGTAGTAATACTCCCACCCGGCCCCACACCCGGCCCCACTGCTCTTACCTGCACGGGCTGCGACTGATCTGTACCTATGCTGACAGCACCCATTTGTATTTTAGATATTTGTCACCGGCAGACATCCACTACGAGAGGATCTACCTCAGTGACATTGAAGTGTGGATGTCCCTTCACTCCATTAAATTCTGGTCGTCGTAGACTGAAGTCCATCTTATTAAAATTTCCATTCTCACCTCTTTGTTGCTGCGAGAGTAAAACTACTTTTTTGGGTATCTACGGTATGTGCTGCTGATTTTCCTTGGACTCCTTCCTTAATGTACATTCTCAGATTTTCGAAGTGAGACTTTCTTGTTCTCAGCAGCAGGTCTCGCTTCTTTGTACTAAGCAATCCAATTTCTGGAAATTTCTGAGCTGGATGATGGTAACGAACTTCAACACATCTCACCACAATCTACTCTGATCTCATTGAAGTCAATTTTACATTCTGCTACTGGCAGGCACAAATAATTTGATCACACTGTTGCAATTCTTTTCTGATTGCACTGGCATCCCTTGTATGATTGCATTTAGATGAAATTGTGGTAGCTGGCTACTAGGAACTTCCTCAGTCCTCAGTCTAGAAAAGTGCGGTGTGACCGGTGCCACCGCACCGGTGCTAACTTCAGGAGGGTGCGCTGTGCTTGCAAGTCTATTAAGTTTTTAAAAGCACCAGCTGCCATGTTCCTTGCCGCCAGAAATTTCAAGGCAACAATAAAAATGTCAAGATAACTCCGGTGATCAATGTTCTTCCTGGAGAGATAGATTGGTGTTTTGTGTAGCTAAGGTTTTGACTGATCATAAAATAGCACAGAGGATTAATATGCCTGCTGCAAATAATGTGTACCATGCAGATCACAAAGTGCAAATAATGTAAATAGGTCAGAGAGTTACTGCTTTTCTAGAGATATCCTTTTGTTACTTAGTTTACAAATTAAAATCCTAATATAGAACAGTGAAATATTTACTGTCATTATAGAACTGCATGCACACTGCAAAGTATAGATTAGGGTTCATTTGGGAAGAAATGAAATCCTATTATTAAAGAGAACCCCCAAGCATGGTGTTACATTTTAAATGATATGTGACTCCTGCACCTTGTAGTCCACTGTTTTATATAGCATTTCCCCCCCAAATTTTTTTACACTCCTATGATAGATTGTGACCAAGCACTCTTAAACTTATAGGGCCTCATTTATGAGAAATGACGCATCGCTGCGTGAAAGCAGCGATGCGTCTCTTCTCAGTGCGCACTCCTTCCTTGCGACATTCCTGATGCGTCATATTTAATGTATGACGCATCATGTCGCAAGGAGTTACAGATATGTCAGTTTTTCTGACGTATCTGTAAGTGCAAAAGTGACGCATTGCTGGAGTGTGTCACAAAAGTGACGCAACTCCAGCAATGCGTCCTTTCACATGGGGCAAGCCCCATGTGAAAGGGCCTGCGTCAGCCTGCTGTGAGGCAGGCGCAAGATTTAAACGCAACGGCGTCCTAAAAGTGACGCAGTGAAATCTCATAGATTTCACTGCGTCACTTCTACGACCCTTCCTTGCGTCAATACGCCCCCCTTGCATACATTATACCTGGTGCAGGTATAATGTGGCGCAGGGGTTTACAAAGCGACGCATCTACCTAGATGCGTCACTTTGTAAATATGGCGCAACAAGGCACATTTTTTACGCCACTGGTGCGTCACAAAAAGTGACGCACCGACGGCGTAAAAGTGACGCACCGCCTCATAAATGAGGCCCATGAAACATTTCCTTTACACTGATTTACACACCTGTGATCGATTGTCTCTGTGTAGCTTGTGTGATGTAAAGTGCTCTGACACCCTAAGCTGGCATGAGTCTCGCTTAATAACCAATTAAATGCATTTTAGAGAGAATGGTTATGGAAACTTGAGGGGCACTGTTAAATGGTGGTGGTGAGGGAATCCATGGCAGTGATGGGGTGGTCATTGGGGGGCGCCAACAATCACTGTCCCACCGGGCGCCACAAGGTCTAAAGCCTGCCCTCAGTCTACATAGCAGATAAGTTGCAAGTCATGGAGTTAAAGGACTGCACAAAATAGGGAACACGTCGGGGTAGATCCTGTAAGGTTTTGGTGGGCGATCTGGCAGAACAAGCTTTGTCAAAATGTAAATCTCCCTGTAGGTCCATCACCGACAACCACAAAGTTTTATTAGCGACAAAGGTCAACATCGCCATCGTTGATTATCTTTTGGATGGTACATAAACATGGTTTTAAGAGGGCACTCGTTGATTCCTAAATCATGTTTTCAGGGCCGGAATGGGAAACAAAACCGGCCCTGGCAAAGTGCTCGCCCGGCCCCCTACACTCGCTGGGGGGGGGGGGGGGGGGGGGGGGGGAGGGGTGAGGGTGCCGCCGAGCTCTTTGCGAGGGCTGGTTTTCGGCCGATTTTGTTACAGGGTCGATTTTGCAGCTGCAAAAACGGCCCTGTAACAAAAACGCCCCCCAGGGGCCCCAAACCGGCCCCCCACCTGTGCGGCGCACCGGGGGATTGTACGGTGCCCGCTACGGCCAGTCCGGCCCTGCATGTTTCTATGAATGCTTTGTGCTACATCACCACAACACAGTATTGTATTGTCCGCTGCTGAGATGGCAATGAGTTCCTCGCGGATGTCCGCCATTCGAATGGTCTTTTTGGGGGGGGGGGGGGGATCTCTATTTTTTGTTTCTGTAGGCTGAGGCCTGTTAATAAAGGTAGACACATGTGCACTAATAAACAAGGTGCCTTTCTTCTAAGAGTGCAGACTATGCAAATGTGGGAATAGCCTGACTGCCTATGAGTGCACCACACTAAAACTATTGCACAATAAAATATTCAACTCAAACTCATGGCAGGGCAAATGTACAAGTGCAGCAGACAAATCTGCCTGTTGGTTCCTGGCCAGTTATAGAATTGTGAAGCTTAGAAAGCTGCACTGACCTCTGACAGCTCTTCTATACAGCCCACAATTCTGTCAATGAAATTCCTAATTTGGATGTCAGTCTTAGTGGCGGCATTTGATAAGAAAACCAGATCCTATATGTACTTTGTCCTGTAAAAAGCAACTCCTCAATCAGATTTGGGCTTTCTGTTTCAATTTATGTAATTATGAGGTATAGAGTACAGAGTGCCCAAGGGCAAGACATCATATGCATAGTATTGTAATTGTATTGTGATTGAATTTACATAGCACTTACTACCCCTGACGAGGCGTCGTAGTGCTTTTTCGGGGAGTAGCACGCTAATCCGGAACCCATAAAGGATTAGTGGGGAATTAGTATAGTTAAATATGAAAGTAAGTTGAGTGGTGGATATGTTAGTCAGTTATTTGGATTGAGAACGATAGTGGAGGGAATGTGAATAAATAAGAGTTGCAGTTGTTACAGGAGGGCCCCAACACCTTAAACCTCTCAAAAAACATGCCTAATACATAAGGTTGGCAAAATGATATAATGTTCACACATAATACCAGTAATTCATGCAAGAATTCTGGACTTTACTCAAATTACCCATGGGCGGTTGACTGCATGAAAACTATATGCAAGATATTCCCTTGCATACCAAAGGCACCCAAAATATTAGTGCAATGTATTCTCCATGCGGTTTCTAAATTAACCCCATGAATGTTGTTTGTACAGTGCAGGCTGCAGCTGCAGAACACATACAGTTTCACAGTTCCCATGAGACATTTTCTGATTGAACCAGGTTTCCAGCAGACATTAAGTAATGAGCAAAACAGAAATTACTTTAAATAATGACTTTATGGGAAATTGCGCTGGTGTAAAAAAAATGATGGCCAGCCAGCTGTATCTAATATACTTGCCAAATCGAGAAGTCAAGCGCTTGAAAGATATTTTGCAGGATCTAAAAGGTGTTGCTGAATTAGGTTGGCCTGGTGAAGGAGTGTGCCCATGGGGCTCCTCAGGGTTCTGGGAACCTCTTTTTCTGTGTTTTAACAGTATTTCAGAGGACTGGGAACACTTGACTCTTTGGAGGTGAATTTTGAGATCTAGTGCAAGTGGAAAAGTATACGAAATGTGCAAATAAATTGAATAGCATTCAGGAAAGTGTCACCTGCATTTGAATGCAGTCATCACTAGGAGGAATATAAAACCTTAGGGAAAAGGGGTCAACTGCAAGATGGGTGAAACTGCACTATTGAATGCAGTCATCACTAGGATGAATATAAAATCTTCGGGAAAAGGGTCTAAAAGATGGGTGAGATTGCACCATTGATTGCAGTCAACACTAGGAGGAACAGAACATCTTAGGGAAGAGGGTCTGCAAGGTGAGTGAAGAAGTGTTTGTAGAAGACTTCCTCTCAGTCATGGAGTGATGTAATATACATGGGTGTCGATAAAGGGACCTGGCGTATGTGGTGTATGTTTCAATGCCTAGATCTCTAGGATGTGGCTTAACAGCTAAAGCGGATGACTTTGAAGTTTTGAAACCAGACTGGAGTCTGGAGGGAAGCTCAAACATCCTGGGCCTCATTTATGAAAAGTGACGCATCGCTGCGAGAGAACAGCGATGCATCACTTTTCCTTGTGCCCTCCTTGCAATGCCAATGATGCGTCATATTTACAGTATGACGCATCATGTCGCAAGGAGTTACAGATACGTCAGTATTTCTGATGTATCTGTAGGCGCAAAAATGACGAATTGCTGGAGTGTGCCATGAGGCAGGCGTAAGATATCAACGCATTTGCGTCCTTGAAGTGACGCAGTCCCTTCTACGACCCTTTCTTGCATCGGAACGCCCCCGTTGAATATATTATACCTATACCAGGCGCAGGTATAATGTGGCGCAGGGGTTACAAAGTGACGCATCTACCTAGATGCGTCACTTTTTAAATATGGTGCAACAAGGCTCCTTTTTTATGCCCCTGGTGCGTCACAAAAAGTGAACGCACCGTCAAAGCAAAAGTGAAGCAGCGGCTCATAAATAAGCCCCCCTGTGATTCTGGGCCAATCACTTAATCTCCCCGTGCCTAGAAATGAATGTGTACGTCTGGAATGCAACAGGTGCTCATGTAAAGCGCTCTGATATCTTAGGGTCAAGTATGCGCTATATAAAACTTTAAAAAATAAATAAAAAATCGACCCTAACGATTGAAATATTTTATACCTTATGCATGCATCTTAGTCTGCCTGTGGACAGCAAGAGGCAGCCAAATGTAATGGTAGAGACTACCATCTGGGCTCCATAAGTAGTCACAAGCGTATTTAACAAAAATGTGTAGAACATGATCTTCACAACAGATGTATTCATTACAAATCAATCAATTATGTATATATATATATATATATATATATATATATATATATATATATATATATATATATATATATATATATATATATATATATATATATTAACTTTTCACATTTGTCCACAGACGAGGCTCACTCACATCAGATAAAATAACTTTGCAATCCACCAGAATGTGCGCATCGCTTCAGTTTTTATTCTTTGCCCAACGCGTTTCAGATACTTCAATCCTTGTTCACGGGCTGGCGATAAATGAACAAACAGGTCAAACTTAGGGACTCTCTTTAAATACCCAAAGAGTTTCATTATTACGTTCAAGTGAACACATGATCGTTCGTATTGCATCATGGAAATAGTAGTCCATCACCAATTCAACATATATCGTCATTATTCACAGTCATTATTTTCTCCATCAACCCTGATAAGTTGTGAAGGTGCACAGAACACCTGGTGAATTAAATCCGCAATCTGATGTCCTGCCGGGCTCCGTGTTCAAAGGGCCCCAGGTCCGCCATTACAGTCCCGGCGGAGGTGCGCCCCCACGGCTGGACTGCCGTGTTTTAATTAACTTTTCACATTTGTCCACAGACGAGGCTCACTCACATCAGATAAAATAACTTTGCAATCCACCAGAATCTGCGCATCGCTTCAGTTTTTATTCTTTGCCCAACGCGTTTCAGATACTTCAATCCTTGTTCACGGGCTGGCGATAAATGAACAAACAGGTCAAACTTAGGGACTCTCTTTAAATACCCAAAGAGTTTCATTATTATGTTCAAGTGAACACATGATCGTTCGTATTGCATCATGGAAATAGTAGTCCATCACCAATTCAACATATATCGTCATTATTCACAGTCATTATTTTCTCCATCAACCCTGATAAGTTGTGAAGGTGCACAGAACACCTGGTGAATTAAATCCGCAATCTGATGTCCTGCCGGGCTCCGTGTTCAAAGGGCCCCAGGTCCGCCATTACAGTCCCGGCGGAGGTGCGCCCCCACGGCTGGACTGCCGTGTTTTAATTAACTTTTCACATTTGTCCACAGACGAGGCTCACTCACATCAGATAAAATAACTTTGCAATCCACCAGAATCTGCGCATCGCTTCAGTTTTTATTCTTTGCCCAACGCGTTTCAGATACTTCAATCCTTGTTCACGGGCTGGCGATAAATGAACAAACAGGTCAAACTTAGGGACTCTCTTTAAATACCCAAAGAGTTTCATTATTACGTTCAAGTGAACACATGATCGTTCGTATTGCATCATGGAAATAGTAGTCCATCACCAATTCAACATATATCGTCATTATTCACAGTCATTATTTTCTCCATCAACCCTGATAAGTTGTGAAGGTGCACAGAACACCTGGTGAATTAAATCCGCAATCTGATGTCCTGCCGGGCTCCGTGTTCAAAGGGCCCCAGGTCCGCCATTACAGTCCCGGCGGAGGTGCGCCCCCACGGCTGGACTGCCGTGTTTTAATTAACTTTTCACATTTGTCCACAGACGAGGCTCACTCACATCAGATAAAATAACTTTGCAATCCACCAGAATCTGCGCATCGCTTCAGTTTTTATTCTTTGCCCAACGCGTTTCAGATACTTCAATCCTTGTTCACGGGCTGGCGATAAATTAACAAACAGGTCAAACTTAGGGACTCTCTTTAAATACCCAAAGAGTTTCATTATTACGTTCAAGTGAACACATGATCGTTCGTATTGCATCATGGAAATAGTAGTCCATCACCAATTCAACATATATCGTCATTATTCACAGTCATTATTTTCTCCATCAACCCTGATAAGTTGTGAAGGTGCACAGAACACCTGGTGAATTAAATCCGCAATCTGATGTCCTGCCGGGCTCCGTGTTCAAAGGGCCCCAGGTCCGCCATTACAGTACCGGCGGAGGTGCGCCTCCACGGCTGGACTGCCGTGTTTTAATTAACTTTTCACATTTGCCCACAGACGAGGCTCACTCACATCAGATAAAATAACTTTGCAATCCACCAGAATCTGCGCATCGCTTCAGTTTTTATTCTTTGCCCAACGCGTTTCAGATACTTCCATCCTTGTTCACAGGCTGGCGATAAATTAACAAACAGGTCAAACTTAGGGACTCTCTTTAAATACCCAAAGAGTTTCATTATTACGTTCAAGTGAACACATGATCGTTCGTATTGCATCATGGAAATAGTAGTCCATCACCAATTCAACATATATCGTCATTATTCACAGTCATTATTTTCTCCATCAACCCTGATAAGTTGTGAAGGTGCACAGAACACCTGGTGAATTAAATCCGCAATCTGATGTCCTGCCGGGCTCCGTGTTCAAAGGGCCCCAGGTCCGCCATTACAGTACCGGCGGAGGTGCGCCTCCACGGCTGGACTGCCGTGTTTTAATTAACTTTTCACATTTGTCCACAGACGAGGCTCACTCACATCAGATAAAATAACTTTGCAATCCACCAGAATCTGCGCATCGCTTCAGTTTTTATTCTTTGCCCAACGCGTTTCAGATACTTCCATCCTTGTTCACGGGCTGGCGATAAATGAACAAACAGGTCAAACTTAGGGACTCTCTTTAAATACCCAAAGAGTTTCATTATTACGTTCAAGTGAACACATGATCGTTCGTATTGCATCATGGAAATAGTAGTCCATCACCAATTCAACATATATCGTCATTATTCACAGTCATTATTTTCTCCATCAACCCTGATAAGTTGTGAAGGTGCACAGAACACCTGGTGAATTAAATCCGCAATCTGATGTCCTGCCGGGCTCCGTGTTCAAAGGGCCCCAGGTCCGCCATTACAGTCCCGGCGGAGGTGCGCCCCCACGGCTGGACTGCCGTGTTTTAATTAACTTTTCACATTTGTCCACAGACGAGGCTCACTCACATCAGATAAAATAACTTTGCAATGCACCAGAATCTGCGCATCTCTTCAGTTTTTATTCTTTGCCCAACGCGTTTCAGATACTTCAATCCTTGTTCACGGGCTGGCGATAAATGAACAAACAGGTCAAACTTAGGGACTCTCTTTAAATACCCAAAGAGTTTCATTATTACGTTCAAGTGAACACATGATCGTTCGTATTGCATCATGGAAATAGTAGTCCATCACCAATTCAACATATATCGTCATTATTCACAGTCATTATTTTCTCTATCAACCCTGATAAGTTGTGAAGGTGCACAGAACACCTGGTGAATTAAATCCCCAATCTGATGTCCTGCCGGGCTCCGTGTTCAAAGGGCCCCAGGTCCGCCATTACAGTCCCGGCGGAGGTGCGCCCCCACGGCTGGACTGCCGTGTTTTAATTAACTTTTCACATTTGTCCACAGACGAGGCTCACTCACATCAGATAAAATAACTTTGCAATCCACCAGAATCTGCGCATCGCTTCAGTTTTTATTCTTTGCCCAACGCGTTTCAGATACTTCAATCCTTGTTCACGGGCTGGCGATAAATGAACAAACAGGTCAAACTTAGGGACTCTCTTTAAATACCCAAAGAGTTTCATTATTACGTTCAAGTGAACACATGATCGTTCGTATTGCATCATGGAAATAGTAGTCCATCACCAATTCAACATATATCGTCATTATTCACAGTCATTATTTTCTCCATCAACCCTGATAAGTTGTGAAGGTGCACAGAACACCTGGTGAATTAAATCCGCAATCTGATGTCCTGCCGGGCTCCGTGTTCAAAGGGCCCCAGGTCCGCCATTACAGTCCCGGCGGAGGTGCGCCCCCACGGCTGGACTGCGGTGTTTTAATTAACTTTTCACATTTGTCCACAGACGAGGCCCACTCACATCAGATAAAATAACTTTGCAATCCACCAGAATCTGCGCATCGCTTCAGTTTTTATTCTTTGCCCAACGCGTTTCAGATACTTCAATCCTTGTTCACGGGCTGGCGATAAATGAACAAACAGGTCAAACTTAGGGACTCTCTTTAAATACCCAAAGAGTTTCATTATTACGTTCAAGTGAACACATGATCTTTCGTATTGCATCATGGAAATAGTAGTCCATTACCAATTCAACATATATCGTCATTATTCACAGTCATTATTTTCTCCATCAACCCTGATAAGTTGTGAAGGTGCACAGAACACCTGGTGAATTAAATCCGCAATCTGATGTCCTGCCGGGCTCCGTGTTCAAAGGGCCCCAGGTCCGCCATTACAGTCCCGGCGGAGGTGCGCCCCCACGGCTGGACTGCCGTGTTTTAATTAATTTTTCACATTTGTCCACAGACGAGGCTCACTAGCATCAGATAAAATAACTTTGCAATCCACCAGAATCTGCGCATCGCTTCAGTTTTTATTCTTTGCCCAACGCATTTCAGATACTTCAATCCTTGTTCACGGGCTGGCGATAAATGAACAAACAGGTCAAACTTAGGGACTCTCTTTAAATACCCAAAGAGTTTCATTATTACGTTCAAGTGAACACATGATCGTTCGTATTGCATCATGGAAATAGTAGTCCATCACCAATTCAACATATATCGTCATTATTCACAGTCATTATTTTCTCCATCAACCCTGATAAGTTGTGAAGGTGCACAGAACACCTGGTGAATTAAATCCGCAATCTGATGTCCTGCCGGGCTCCGTGTTCAAAGGGCCCCAGGTCCGCCATTACAGTACCGGCGGAGGTGCGCCCCCACGGCTGGACTGCCGTGTTTTAATTAACTTTTCACATTTGTCCACAGACGAGGCTCACTCACATCAGATAAAATAACTTTGCAATCCACCAGAATCTGCGCATCGCTTCAGTTTTTATTCTTTGCCCAACGCGTTTCAGATACTTCCATCCTTGTTCACGGGCTGGCGATAAATGAACAAACAGGTCAAACTTAGGGACTCTCTTTAAATACCCAAAGAGTTTCATTATTACGTTCAAGTGAACACATGATCGTTCGTATTGCATCATGGAAATAGTAGTCCATCACCAATTCAACATATATCGTCATTATTCACAGTCATTATTTTCTCAATCAACCCTGATAAGTTGTGAAGGTGCACAGAACACCTGGTGAAATAAATCCGCAATCTGATGTCCTGCCGGGCTCCGTGTTCAAAGGGCCCCAGGTCCGCCATTACAGTCCCGGCGGAGGTGCGCCCCCACGTCTGGACTGCGGTGTTTTAATTAACTTTTCACATTTGTCCACAGACGAGGCCCACTCACATCAGATAAAATAACTTTGCAATCCACCAGAATCTGCGCATCGCTTCAGTTTTTATTCTTTGCCCAACGCGTTTCAGATACTTCAATCCTTGTTCACGGGCTGGCGATAAATGAACAAACAGGTCAAACTTAGGGACTCTCTTTAAATACCCGAAGAGTTTCATTATTACGTTCAAGTGAACACATGATCTTTCGTATTGCATCATGGAAATAGTAGTCCATTACCAATTCAACATATATCGTCATTATTCACAGTCATTATTTTCTCCATCAACCCTGATAAGTTGTGAAGGTGCACAGAACACCTGGTGAATTAAATCCGCAATCTGATGTCCTGCCGGGCTCCGTGTTCAAAGGGCCCCAGGTCCGCCATTACAGTCCCGGCGGAGGTGCGCCCCCACGGCTGGACTGCCGTGTTTTAATTAATTTTTCACATTTGTCCACAGACGAGGCTCACTCACATCAGATAAAATAACTTTGCAATCCACCAGAATCTGCGCATCGCTTCAGTTTTTATTCTTTGCCCAACGCGTTTCAGATACTTCAATCCTTGTTCACGGGCTGGCGATAAATGAACAAACAGGTCAAACTTAGGGACTCTCTTTAAATACCCAAAGAATTTCATTATTACGTTCAAGTGAACACATGATCGTTCGTATTGCATCATGGAAATAGTAGTCCATCACCAATTCAACATATATCGTCATTATTCACAGTCATTATTTTCTCCATCAACCCTGATAAGTTGTGAAGGTGCACAGAACACCTGGTGAATTAAATCCGCAATCTGATGTCCTGCCGGGCTCCGTGTTCAAAGGGCCCCAGGTCCGCCATTACAGTCCCGGCGGAGGTGCGCCCCCACGGCTGGACTGCCGTGTTTTAATTAACTTTTCACATTTGTCCACAGACGAGGCTCACTCACATCAGATAAAATAACTTTGAAATCCACCAGAATCTGCGCATCGCTTCAGTTTTTATTCTTTGCCCAACGCGTTTCAGATACTTCAATCCTTGTTCACGGGCTGGGGATAAATGAACAAACAGGTCAAACTTAGGGACTCTCTTTAAATACCCAAAGAGTTTCATTATTACGTTCAAGTGAACACATGATCGTTCGTATTGCATCATGGAAATAGTAGTCCATCACCAATTCAACATATATCGTCATTATTCACAGTCATTATTTTCTCCATCAACCCTGATAAGTTGTGAAGGTGCACAGAACACCTGGTGTATTAAATCCGCAATCTGATGTCCTGCCGGGCTCCGTGTTCAAAGGGCCCCAGGTCCGCCATTACAGTCCCGGCGGAGGTGCGCCCCCACGGCTGGACTGCCGTGTTTTAATTAACTTTTCACATTTGTCCACAGACGAGGCTCACTCACATCAGATAAAATAACTTTGCAATCCACCAGAATCTGCGCATCGCTTCAGTTTTTATTCTTTGCCCAACGCGTTTCAGATACTTCAATCCTTGTTCACGGGCTGGCGATAAATGAACAAACAGGTCAAACTTAGGGACTCTCTTTAAATACCCAAAGAGTTTCATTATTACGTTCAAGTGAACACATGATCGTTCGTATTGCATCATGGAAATAGCAGTCCATCACCAATTCAACATATATCGTCATTATTCACAGTCATTATTTTCTCCATCAACCCTGATAAGTTGTGAAGGTGCACAGAACACCTGGTGAATTAAATCCGCAATTTGATGTCCTGCCGGGCTCCGTGTTCAAAGGGCCCCAGGTCCGCCATTACAGTCCCGGCGGAGGTGCGCCCCCACGTCTGGACTGCCGTGTTTTAATTAACTTTTCACATTTGTCCACAGACGAGGCTCACTCACATCAGATAAAATAACTTTGCAATCCACCAGAATCTGCGCATCGCTTCAGTTTTTATTCTTTGCCCAACGCGTTTCAGATACTTCAATCCTTGTTCACGGGCTGGCGATAAATGAACAAACAGGTCAAACTTAGGTGCTCATGTAAAGCGCTCTGATATCTTAGGGTCAAGTATGCGCTATATAAAACTTTAAAAAATAAATAAAAAATCGACCCTAACGATTGAAATATTTTATACCTTATGCATGCATCTTAGTCTGCCTGTGGACAGCAAGAGGCAGCCAAATGTAATGGTAGAGACTACCATCTGGGCTCCATAAGTAGTCACAAGCGTATTTAACAAAAATGTGTAGAACATGATCCTCACAACAGATGTATTCATTACAAATCAATCAATTATATATATATATATATATATATATATATATATATATATATATATATATATATATATATATATATACACACAAAAAATTGGAGCAAGAATCATGGCTGTTTCCAGTTCAAATCTGTATGACCTAATGCGTCTTTTGTGAGTGATGTTTAGTTAGAGTGGAGTTTGAACATACTGTTGACTTGTTCTTGTCTCGTGATAGGGAAAGTGATGTGTAGCTTGTTTGCAATAAAGTCCGTTCATGATCTGATACATTTGTGTGTTGTGAGATTTATGTTAGTTTTACTGTCACTGTACATTCAATAAATGTGCAGTTGGGGTCTTGACAACTTGAATCACAATGGAGGGAACTGTGATGTGAAGTCTTTAGGGGTTATGGAAAAATGTAGTTAATGCACATTGATATCATGAAGGAGGTACGTAAGTATTAGTTGTGTCAGGAATAGTTTTGTATTAAAATAATATGTGCCTTTGGTCACATTGTAGCCCTTTGAAAATTCTGAATAAAATAAGGTAACGTTGATGTTGGATGATAAAGTTCAGATCTGACACCAGATGTTTTAGAGGGTTGCAGACAACAGTCCATGAGCAGGTTGAAAATATGTGGCTATTAGGTGGATTAGGTGAATTGTCCTGAGGTTCACAGGAGGATATCACTTTTTGGTCTCTTGGTGGTAGGTTCACTGTTGTTGGCCTCAATCGGGTGAGCTAAACAACCCATCACAGGACCACTGAGGCCTGTGCGAGAAGAGGGTGGATGGTGACAGGGGACTACATTAGTGGCATTGTCTTGCTTTCCCTGGGAACTGCCAACCTGAGATGTTGGAGGTGTGGAGTTGGCAGCAGATGGTGATTGACCACGTAAAGCAGAAACTAAATCTGACACGGTCAAGGTCAGTGACCTGAAGGAATTCTGCACTATCGCAGAATGTAAGGTTCACACACTCAGCTCATGCTCCAGGAAATCCTACTGGACCCTAAGGAACTCTATCATAAAGTCCATCCGATCCACCTGTCACGTAGCTGCACCCATTAAGTTTTGTCTTATGACAGTCACATTCCCTACTACACTCTCAACCTTCCACGTATTAAAATAAAATATAACATGCCGTGAGGCCCAAAAGTCTAACATGCGTTTACAGTGACAATTGTCATTTCAATGGATCGTAGCATTCCCTGAGAGATCCAGCTGAAGCATGTAATGATCAAATGTGTGCAATTGTGGATGAATTTAATGTTTTCTTTCAATACATGTCAATGGAACATGAACACATGATAGAAACTATTAGTTCGACTAAACTATCGAATGTGCAGGAGACACGATCTTCTCACTCATATAATGCCAGAAGTTCTTGAGACTTAGGTGGTGATACATTAACATACTGCTGAATTTACTACTTCTCCTGAAAATTGCACTTCTATTTGCCAGCATTGAAAACGCGGCAACGCTTTACTACGGGATGCAGAAAATGTGCAAATGTATTACCTCTAATAAAATGGTGTCTGGGCCCAAACAAATCACTAAACTTAGCATGCAAGTTAAGGCTAATGAACGTGTCACATTAATGCAGAAATGACATTCAACTTGGTTTTGTAATATAAATCTCTGGTCTTTGTTGGAGAACATATAGCCAGTGTTCTATGGTGAATGTACATCCCCACTATCAGAAATTTTAAGAGTTACATTATCCTTCAAAGTCTACCTAAAAGCCCTTAACATTGCTTAGCTTTAACCAGTGGTAGCAGGTGGTGCCCACCGACACTCATCTTAGGGGACTGCCACTTATATTTCCTCATCAGACGTTCAGTTAGAGCAAGAGAGAAAAACACAAAAGGGAGGAAGAAAGAGGAAGAAAAAGATGGGGAAAATGACAAAAGAAGAAAGCAGGGGTGGAATAGAGCCTGCAAGAGCGGGATAAAAGAGCAAGGATTGTCTGGTGGTCGATTAAAGAGGCATGAGGTGGATTCAAGATGACACAGGTTTGGTGTTTGCCACTCCTGATATTTATAGCACTGGCTTCGAGCCTCTGAGCAAATGTTTGGGCCCCAACACTCATTAATTTACAAATTAAGCACAAAAAACTTTGCTGACATTCCTCCACCGCAGAAAAGGGCAGATGAGAGTAACTCATCCAGAGGGACTTATTACTGGTGCGTCACTTTTTGCGACGCACCGCTGGCACAACCTCCTGCCTCATATTTACAAGGACACGTAAAGCCACCCTGCATGGCTTTTCCTGTCCTTGTAAATATGACCCCTTCTCACGCAACACTTTGCGTAAAAGGGGCATGTCATGGGTGTTGCTGTGGGTGTTCCCACGCAACACCCATGTATTCTGCAGCATTTTCAGATTTACGAGAATTTGTAAACCTGGAAATGTGTCATAATGTTACGCCACCCCAGGGGCGGCGTAGCGAGGCACATTTCTCCTAATTTTTTTCCTCTTTCTAGGGGTGCTGCATTCTGCAGCACACATAGGAAGAGGAAAACACCTTGTTTTATTGTTTTTGGGCAGGAAGGTTAGCCTCCTGCACAGAAACAATCTCCCAGCAACACAGGCACCCTTGCAGCATGGCGCAAGGGTGCCTGCTTGGCGCATGGCAGCCGATTGTGCGCCAGTGTAGGAGAATGCATAGGGATGCGTCATATTGTTGTAAATATGACGTATCCCAGTGCCTTCAAAGTGCTGCCGCGTGGCGCAGCCAAAGGGCTTGCGGTGCCGCGCTACAGCACTTTCCTGTAAATAAGGCCTAGAGTTTTTAATTTATGCTTCCCATGAGATTATTCCCGATATTGTGGTATTTATCCAGCAAGTCTGTCATTTGAAGAACCTTGTTTCTAGCATATTGCTGTAGCACACGTGATTGGCTGCTACTTGTGGTGACTAAAATGTGGCACGGTGGCTGTGGCCTATTGTGTTGCTTCCATGTCATGACGTAGGTGTGTACTCTGTGATGGGAAGTGTGTTGTGGATGCTTGATTAGGTACCTTCTACTTATTTGTTTGTGGGGGCTATTTTTAGACACTTGAAGAAAAATAACCTGGTAATCCAAGTGTTTCTCTTATTGTTGTTGGGGTTACTGTCCCCAAGCTGCTGTATTATGTGTTGCATGTCAAGGGCCAGGTAATCACTTCTTTACATGGACTGTATCTTTTAATTTTTGACTGTTTGACCAGTCCCAGTCCCAAATTAGTTGGGAGTATGCAACTGTTAAGTGGGAAGCAATTGTAGCTCTGCAGGTATGTTCTTTATAGCTCAGGCCTATCAATAAGTGCTGCAGGCCATGATATAGTTGCATTGCAATAGTTGAGTGGATTCCAGTATTGCCTCGCATTATATGCTTCTGACAGGATTATAGTGTTTACACAGAGTTCTGTCAGTACCGGTAAGGTCATGACAAGAAAATCTGAGGCTAGCATTGCAATGAATTTGCATAAATATGCGAGAGGGTGGTACTACGGCTAGGTTGCATACAGAGACAGCATTACATTTCAAGGCTATCTCAAGGTATTTGATGTCATAAGCAAGGTACCTGTTTTGGATTCTGCCCACATTTTTTTCATGACCTCTGGTCCAGGCCTCCTTAAGATCACTGGCAGCTTTATGTTTGAGGCCCACAAAGAGCCCAAAAATTTCCCACCCCCTGACCTGTCATACCAGCCAGTTGGTCACTGCCAGATTGCCCTACAGCCCAGTCAGACCATGAGACGC
Source organism: Lissotriton vulgaris (assembly GCF_964263255.1). Taxonomy (NCBI): domain Eukaryota; kingdom Metazoa; phylum Chordata; class Amphibia; order Caudata; family Salamandridae; genus Lissotriton; species Lissotriton vulgaris. The sequence goes on from NC_141697.1 coordinate 529,009,267, forward strand.
ATTCCTCCACCAGAAAGTCCCCCACTTCCCCTTGGGTAAGCTCCTGCTTCTTACCTCATGCACAACCTGGGAGCACCAACCTTTCCTCTCTCACCCAAGTCCCACACCCGCCCTGCCGCCGCCATGCCTTACTCTCTCTGGTTGTTTTACAGTTGCAGGGGGGTGCCACCCTCCAAATATGGGGAGCTCCACAGAAGAGAAAACTTTGCACTGGTGAGGTGAGGAAGAATCAGAAATCCATGGCCCACCTCTACATATCGATAGACCAAATAACCCACACTTAACATAGAATGACCCATGCATAGATTTTCACTGCATTATAATATTGGAAATTGGAATGTTTTCAAAGCTACTGGAAATTACTGGTGTCCTGGGCCAAGAGCCTTTCATCTGCTTGTTTTGGTACCAGTCACTGTCTGGTGTTAGCCAGATTTCCAATACACCTGAACACAAAAAAAGATGACATCTTATCTTGTCTACTTGCTCTCCGGAAAGAGGGAGTGCTTTGATTACTGAATATTCGACATTTTCCGTCACCCTTGCCCTTTACAAAGTCGTCTTTTGTCAGAAGACACATCGGAAACTGTTACGAGACCAGAAGTTCACACAAATGTGTGCTCCTGCCTTTGAAGAGTTCAGGGAAAGCCCTGCTAGTTCAAAGCTAATCTGCCAAGGCTGTCTAGACGATTAAAGGAAAAAAATCAAAACACCACCTTTAAGCCCCGAGGAAGAATTTCCATTTAAATAAATCTGACTTTGATTGTAATACGCCCCTATCGTGGAACCTGCCTGTGCCATCCGGTGCAACGTACAAGTGTTGTCGTTTAAGTGGGCTTTCAAAGTGGGCGGGTCGCTGCTGTACCTCTCGGGTACCGGACTATTTTATAAAAACTTTCTTCGTGTTAAAAGTTGTGACATACGTCGTGGCACCTCCTTCACGGCAGCTTTCAACACTTTTCCTCTTCCAAACATAAACGTACCTGAAGTGTTTTGGTTTTTTCTACAAGAAAAAAGGAAGCGCGTGCCGGCAAGATGGCTACGCGAGTTAAGCACATCCTGCTGTGACGTGAAGATCAGGAGTTCAGATCCTAAGAATGCCAGTCCATATTGCCCATTTAATTGGATACCAATAACTCCCATTATTTTAAAGTAAAAACTGTGGTATGATGAAGCAGTATATCAAATTAAAATATTGAGGTTTGGTGTTAAATGCCATTCGTGCATTAGGCTGAAGCATTTCGTTTTTTTCTAATTTGTATCATTTATATATCGCGTCATACTTCTGACAGAGTCATGAATCACTCCTATTCTCAAAAGGTCCCTCTTCACCCTTTGTAGTGTATGGTTGAACCTGGTGTTGGTTGTTAGACCAACATGGGTGTTGTTTGGAGACTTAGGGGCAGATTTTCAAAGAGGACACGGAACACAGCGCAGCAGCCAAAAATGCTGCGGTGTGTGACAGGAAGGGAGCAGGAGGGTATACAACGTTTACAACGGAATTTTTACAACGCACTACCATTAGAACGCAGGCATTACCACGCATACCATTACAACGCATTGCGCTGGGGGGCGCTCTAGGATAGGGAATAAGTATAATTTTATATCCAACACCTTCCCTAGTGTCCACGGGGACTGGAGTTGGAATATAAAATTATACTTACCACTATCCAGTGGTAACAGTATGCGTTGTCACGTCATACATCCGAGCAGGAGAGTGCCATATTATCTACACAGATATGGCTCTCTCCTCTCCTGTCCCTAGCGCCTGTGCTGGTTTCAGCTTTCATGAGCCAGGCACACACCTTAGCGCTGTAGCGCTAAGGTGGCCTTAGCGCTAAGGTGCGTGCCTGAGTCTAGCATAGGTTTTGTACAAAATATTTTTCTCACTTTGTATGTGTGCTGCACAGTGCAACTCGCAAGTAGGAAAAGAAAGGAGAAATTAAAACATTTCTCCTCTTAACGCCTCCTTTCAGTTGGCTTTAACTTTTGGCTCTAAACCCTGTCTACAAATGTTTGTAAATAGGGTTTTGTGGCAAAAGGCATGGGTGGTTAAATGGGAACGCACATGCAACGCCCCCTTAGGGCTAATTAGCGCAAAGCAATGCTTCGCGCTGCTTTGCGTTACTTGTAGGGTACTTTCTAACTCAAAACAAGTTTTGCACTGGAAAGTAAATTGGTAAAAAAACATTCTGTGCTGGTTAGCGTAATTTTTGTGATGCTAACCCAGCATAAAATTTTTGAAAATATACCCCTTGGTCTGGTTTGGCGTGTCAGTTGACATAAGCATGGGGAAGCAATAAAAAATGCGAGCCTAGACTCATTCAAGCCTGCTGACACCCACTCTTTTATTTGGAATTTAACTATAGGCGCAGAATGTGCCAGGTTTTCAATGCTCTCTGGAATTTGAATGGCTTTAAATTATTCTTATTCTAGCATGGTGTGAGATCCACATCGTAGTAGTTTTAACTGAGGAGAATTTTCCTGGGGCGCGAGATTTTATGAAGAAAGAGATGGACAGGAGCTGAAACAACGCAGATCGTAGAGCTATAGTTTGGTGTATATCTAGTTTGTGATGAAGCAAGAGATGTTCAAAACCATGGCCTCCATGAGGAGCAATGCATATTATTGTGAAAGTGAATCATACAACTAACGGCAATCCATGTGGAAAAAAAATAGAGGGGAAATGCAGGGCAGGCATCTTCTCATGTAATGGGATCCTCTTGTAGCTTAATTCAATTGATGAATCAAGGAGTGGCTTGTATCCAGGAGCGGCCCATGTAGGTAAAAGCGGTGGGGCCTGGTTGGGGAGGGTTTCGACAGATGACCATCTGGGAAAATTAAATAAATAATTAATTTCCCCTCGTCGTCTTCTGTCAAAATGCCCCCCAATCGCTCTTACCTGCATGGGCCGCTGCTGCTTGTATCCCAATCACTCCTTGATTCTTTATATGGTGTGATGGATTAGGAGGTGAGCCTTGCTTTTTTGGCATGATGCTCGACACATGTGGAATGTGTACATGTACCACAAGATAATATTCGCCACATACCATCCAATGGACAACAGCTAGGAAGAATTGTCCAATGAAACAGGAGTCAAGATCAAGTTCAGTAACATTTGGCTGTCATTCACAAAATTGCTGCAGTTGATATTGAAGGAGGACATGAGCTCCAGTTGTGATCAATCAATCAATCATAGACATTTATAGAGCGCTCTACTTACCCGGAGGGTCTCAAGGTGCTAGGGGAGGGGGGGGTGCTGCTACTGCCCGAACAGCCAGGTCTTGAGCTTCTTCCTGAAGGCGAGGTGGTCTTGGGTCAGGCGCAGGTCGGTCGGGAGGGAGTTCCAGGTCTTGGCGGCCAGGTAGGAGAAGGACCTTCCTCCTGTTGTCGTTCTTAGGATGCGGGGGACGGCGGCAAGGGCGTGACTGGCTGATCGGAGGTGTCGTTTGGGAGCGTAGAAGTTGATGCGGTTGTTGAGGTAGCTCGGGCCTTGATCGTGGAGAGCTTTGTGTGCGTGGGTAAGGAGACAGAAGGTGATTCTCTTGTTGACCGGGAGCCAGTGCAGGTCTCTTAGGTGTCCGGAGATGTGGCTGTGTCGTGGGATGTCGAGGATGAGTCTGGCTGAGGCGTTCTGGATCCGTTGGAGTCTCTTCTGGAGCTTGGTGGTGGTTCCGGCGTAGAGGGCGTTGCCGTAGTCCAGTCGGCTGGTGACGAGGGCCTGGGTGACAGTCTTCCTGGTCTCGGTGGGGATCCACCGGAAGATTTTCCGTAGCATGCGCAGGATGTTGAAGCACGACGAGGAGACGGCGTTGACTTGCTTGATCATGGAGAGGGAGGAGTCCAGGATGAAGCCCAGGTTGCGTGCGTGGTCTGTCGGTTTGGGTGCGGTTCCCAGGGCGGGGGGCCACCAGGAGTCGTCCCAGGCGGAGGGCGAGGATCCCAGGATGAGGACTTCCGTCTTGTCCGAGTTCAGCTTCAGGCGGCTGGTCGACATCCACTCGGCTACCTCTTTCATTCCTTCGTGAAGGTTGGCTCTGGCGGTGGCGGGGTCGTTGGTAAGGGAGAGGATCAGCTGGGTATCGTCGGCGTAGGAGATGATGTTCAGGTTGTGTTGGCGTGCGATGGCCGCGAGGGGGCTCATGTAGACGTTGAAGAGGGTTGGGCTCAGCGAGGATCCTTGGGGTACGCCGCAGATGACTTCGGTGGCCTTTGATTTGTAAGGTGGTAGGCGGACTCTCTGGGTTCTTCCGTCGAGGAAGGAGATGATCCATTCCAGTGCCTTCTCCTGGATTCCGACGTTGTAGAGGCGCTGCACTAGGGTGCGGTGGCAGACGGTGTCGAAGGCCGCGGAGAGGTCTAGGAGGATGAGGGCCGCTGTTTCTCCGTTGTCCATCAGGGTTCGGATGTCATCAGTGGCAGCGATGAGGGCGGTCTCGGTGCTGTGGTTGGCTCGGAAGCCAGACTGTGAGGGGTCGAGGGATCCGTTCGTCTCGAGGAAGGCGGCCAGTTGCTTGTTGACGGTCTTCTCGGTGATCCAAGGTACAACTTAAAGAGCTGGAGAATGATTGTACATTTTGAGGAATTCCAGCAGTCGATCCAAGTGGTGCGGAGCAGGAAGGTGGAGATGATATAATGAAGGCTCTCTTAAAGAGGAAGGAAGTCATTCAGTGAAGGATGGTTCATTGTATTTAGGCACGGGCGAAATGTATATTATGCCAGCATAAATTCTTCAATTTGGGGATTTTGTATTACATTTGTTATGCAAAATTCCGGTAATTAAGTCATCATGGCACTTTGTGTAATATCTCACAAGTCACAGTAAAAATGTACCACCAATGCTCCATTCGCAGTAATAAATGTACTGTGGACGCACTGGGACAACAGAATGTGAACAGCTGATGTATTTTTTAGCACAAAATGCATAATTGTGTCACAAATTGATGACAAGAGGACGCATTGTGCACTAAGCTATAGTGCAAAATGAAAGATTAGCATTTTGAGAAATTACGCATAATTTCTCATATTTCTGTTGAAAACTCATGTAATAGTGCTAAAGGAAAATACACTAAATTTGCACAGTCTTACTTGTATCCTTATAGCATCAAGTGTCCGTGACAGTGCAGGATAGAGGTCTACATCAAAGGAGAAGTGCTGTCACTCCATTTGAGTACAGCAAAGTCTTCATGTTGTCCTAAGTCAAAATTTGTGTAGTTTTAATGCTCCACCAATGGTGGAAACATTTTGATTTTTTTAAAAAAATCTTAAAAGGGGCTTAGAGCCCACCCATTACTTACCTCTACTTACCACTGTCTGACTCCAACATGGGTCCCATGTCACTTTGCATACCACTTTCTGGCTCCCATGTGGTTTTCATTTCCTTGGTCAGCACCTCTTTACATACCATTGACTGGCTTCCACGCAGGGATTGTTTTCTTGCTTCCTATTGGTCAGCAGCTCCTCTTGGCCTCTGGCTTTCTCTTTGGATTCTTCGTCCATGCTGTGGAGCTTGGACCAAGTACTGCTTCCGGTTGCCAGTGTCCTTTCACTGGCCAGCAGGTACTTTAAAAATGTTTTACCTTTAAACATGCACTGAGAGTGCATGAGTATGTAGTCTCTCATTAAACTGCATTAATGAAGATATCGTTGGGTGTTGGTTTTTACTTGGCACCGAGGAGTGTGGGTATCTGGGTCTGAGAGGGGGGTGCTGGTTCATGCAGCCCAGCCAGGCACCTGGGTCCACAAGGTCATGGCAACAGCATTGGGCTTTAGCACCTACCACGTTGCCAGAGCGGATCTGTGAGTGTAAGTGCTCCAAAGCCGGTGAGGTGCTTTGTGTCGGTGGTCCTTCTCCTCTTGCACCCTTGGCATCAAAGCAGTTGGCGGGGGCTATAGTTATAGCCAAATCAAGAACAGACCGGGCGTCTGCGGCCCACATTGGACATTTGCCTACTTGCCTGCTTCTTTCACTGGTGTGGAACTCAGTCTCTCACTGTGCCCTTCACCAGTGGAGGAGTAGTAACAGGCCAACGCCATAATCACGCCAGGAGAATCCCACAGCGTAATCTGGCAGCCTGAGGCCCGTATCAGTTATTTACCTGCCATTTGCCTGTTTGCCTGCCTGCTCTTCTTTGCTGTTACTTGGTCCCTCAGCGTGCTCGTCGTCAGACATCACAAACGCCAGGAGACTCCCACAGCACTCATTACCCACTGTGGAATCAAGGTGCATGGCATACAGGTGGGAACAGGCAGAGACAGACAGCAGTCAAGAAAATCTTTGATTTGCTTGGTGTATGAAGTAACGGGGTGTTGCAGTCAATGGTGCAGTCTAGGCCTGTGTGCTGCAGAAGCAGCTCAATCTCGAATCGGTGGAGCTTGCAGCACCAGGTGTGCCCCCTACCTCACCCCTCATTACCTGGTGAAAAGATGAAAATATGATAAAGAAGGGCAGGCATATGCAGCACCAACCAACAACGAATATTTTAGGTTGCCTGGTATTGCCTAGATTCAGCCAACCAAAAGTTGAGTATTAAAATTGGAACGGATGTTGATACCTTACCTTACCTGACTTTAATCAGATCTTCTCATATTTCTCCTCCATCATTGCTGATATTGCCTGGTTGCTAGTGTCATAAATATGCAGCAAAAAATCAAAATAGCTACTTGTCTGCCTACAATTTATCCAGTTGTTTTTGTCTCAACGTTTGGCTCACATGAAGTTAAAAGTGAGAAGCATTTAAGTTCTGGTGTGCTAGTGTCTCCCTGTGCCTGCTGTGCCACATTCTGAATACATCCTTTTGGCAGATTCGGGAGGAAGGCGGCATCAGCTCCGTACCAAGGCATGGTAAAGGGAAAGGATAAACAGGTCAGTGGCCAGATTATACAAAGAAAAGACAAAATCCTTACTTAGCCTCTTCCTTGTATAACTTTCTTATAATCATGAGGTCTGGATGCCCCAGTGGGACCAAACAACCTCAAACAAAATGCCATAAAATGAAATTGAATACATTGGCATTGGGATCATTAGTCTCTGATTCAAACGATCCCCTGGTGGGGGAGGAAATTTCAAAAACAGTACTGGGTCTCTCCTACTTCACACCAGCAGGAGGTTCTCCAAAGCAAAGTAGTGGTATTGTCTCCCAGCCAACCATTGTGGACTATTTTAAATCTTCTGAAAAATCTATGAAGGCGCTTGGAAGGTAATTAACTATAGTCACATTGACAGAGTTAAGTCCTATAAAACCTGTGACAATAATAAGCAATTGTCGAGAGAGGAGCTACGCCAGCAAACAAGATGGCCACGTAAGCTCCCGGCTCCGCCGACCTCCGACTCCTGCCAGAAGATCCTGTTATTTATCCTGTTTTTGCGCCCGGCCTCCGTGTGTATGATCTGGACTCGAGCTTATCGGTGCAATCCTGAGATTTCTACCAGTTTGGTAGACAAAGATACGTCGTGTGGCAGTTTGCGTCTAGACCAGCCTGGAAGCCAGGGTCTCGAGTACTGGCCCTGCCGGGTTTCAGTTGAACAACATCGGCTGTAGTTGTGTGACAGGGTCCAGTCTACCGAGGTGGGAATTTTTTTTTCTTGGACCGAAGTTGACGATGGTTGGCTAAATTGGTGAATATTAAAGGAGGGGTGACAACGCACAATTGGAGCGGCGGACGGGAGTCCCTGGCCCGGTGGCCCGGTTAGGGCCCCGCCGGTGTTCGCTGGGTTGGGATCTCCGCCGGCGGTGGCTGAGTTAGGATTGTTATTGTCCCCAACGACAAGTCCGCCTCTGAAATCGTCCGTTCCGCATCCACCTGTTTTCCCCGGGGAGACCGGGCTCTCTGGGGACGCGAATATGACTGAAACTGAGCGTGATGTTGTGGAGCGGACTGAGTGTGATCCGTCACTACAAACGGTGTTGGCAGCCATAGGGTCACTTCATGTTTGCATTGAAGCCAGCATCCATAAAATGATAGTGTTTTTGTCTGGAACTGGGCGGATGGGACCGGACCCTGGTCCACTACAAGAAACGAAACGACTCGAGATACCCAAGATGGCCACTTCGATGGAGGAAGCAAACCCCATACTATGGGAGACGTTGGAGCCTTTGACCAGAGTTTTGGGTGCTGAGAGCAAGCTCGATGTCGCAATTGGATTGTCCGGCCTACGATCGATGCCGACTATGGATGGACTACCTGATGGACTACGTGATGCTCCCTTTCCGTAGACTTTTGATATGAACTGTTGTTGGTTTGAAACTGCGTCACTCCCCTATACATTGGCACCGCTATGATGGCGGACGAAACAACGTTGGGAATCCATGACGGTGTGGGGAGTCTTTGGACTTAGCGGAGTTCTCAACACCTCCATCTCTCTGCTTCGTCTCGGATTGAACTTTGCTACAGCTTTTTTGTGCATTGACTATCCTGCGGAAGCGACAGTTTGTCCGGAAGGGGCGCACATGTTTGATCGGAAGGGTCAAGGATGAGACTGTGTGATTGAGTTTGTCATCGGGTATTACTGGACACGGGGTTTGCAACCACTATGCGTTCGGGAGGTTGGGCGGTGTTTGGAGTTTCCCCTGTTGCACTACGTATTTGCAGCTTAATAAATTTTGAGACCTTAGTCTGGGGATTCTTGGCTTTGCTGGGTGGAGCGGAGACTGGGGGCATGTATGAAGATGTCCTCCTCCATTTTCTACTTTTAGTACTTAGTTAGTTGGGGCGACAGGCACACTGCTACTTGGGGTTAGGCGATAGCCATATGCAGGGGTGCAGGGTGGGGGGATGGGTTTATTGTTTTGTCTTCTTTTTTGTTTTTATGGTTTCTTTTTCTTCACACTCTCTTTCACTTTCCTTTTACAAGTATATTTGGTGGAACATCCTGACTTTGTTGGTATTTCAGTATCTGGTGCTCATGCTTCTCCTATTATCCTGATTTTATGGGTGGGCAGACTCTGAGAGCTTGCGCTTAATGTGAATTGTATATTGTACTGTGGCACACCCTGTTTCTCATACATTGGCGTAGGCGTCTCAGCCATTTCTTCACTGCTTAGTATCCATCCTGTATCAACATCTGTCTGCCTTCTTATTATGTCTGAATGTATGGCACCTGATATGTCTATTACTTTCTTTGTTTTGAAACTAATCAAAAGATTTAAAAAAAATAACAATAAGCAATTGTCAAACAGTCCAGGGGAAGGATATTGAAAGTAAGACAACAGCTGATTGTAATCTTCCAAGATGCTTACATTTAGTAAACTACCAGTAGACAACAGTGCAATATCTACTTTTGAGGAAGGTTCCCACTCGATGATCGTAAAGCTCAAGTAAGCAAGACTTCTGCCCTCCAACACGAACCCAGCTAAGTGTTGCATACCATCTAGGACTGGTGGACCCCGGAATGGACTACTGACAGAAGTTAACATGTTTATATAATAGACCTCGATCTTAGTTTGAATGTGAATAATAGGGTTATTGATCTATCATCTGGCACTGTTTCAAACGCAAGCCAAGAGATACCCTCGTCTTCGATAAAGCGGATATCATTGATAATAAAAATTTTGATCTGGATGTTAGGAATATTTTAAGTAACAACATGGACCATGAAGTTCAAGACAAAACAGGCTCCAATTTGCCAAAGAATAGAATAGAATAGAAATTTAGGGGCATATTATCAAGAACAGCGTTAAAAATTATCGCAAGTAATCCTCCTCCCCTTCCTAAGCGCCTTGAAACCCTCTGGGTATGTAGTGCGCTATATAAATTCTATGACTTGACTTGACTTGACTTGTTTAGCAGCAGAAAACTGCAGCTAAAGCGGCGATAATGGGCTTGATAATATGCCCTTGAGAATTCCAATAGAAGTCGATATTCTGGTGTGAACATGGGCTTCTATTGGAATTCTCCAGGGTATATTATCAAGCTCATTATTGCCACTTTAGCTTCAGTTTTCTGCCGCTAAACCAGCAATAATTTTAACGCCGTCCTTGATAATATGCCCCATAGTCTGTAATCGGAAGAAATCAGGTAGATCAGAAACCGACTCTCACTCCTGAGAAAAATATCCTTGAGAAAGTTCCCTTGGTACAAGGTCACTGTAAGGAAGAGAAAGTGAACTTTATGAATAACTCCCTCAAGTCAGCCCACCTCTCTCTTTTAGCTAAATAGGATGAAAACACCACTGAGGAAGTCAGTTCCCTTAATGGCCCTCCCCAGGTTCATACTGGCATATGGGGGAATATATGGTTATTGATGCAATAACCACAACTCTAAATTTACATTCTGATAAGTTGAATATACAAGTGGAGCTGCTTAATACTCTCCCTCTCTATCTATGTCGCTGGTATCGATTCTAAGCTACTTAAATTGACAAACTTAGTCCTAAAGGCCCAATCAGATAGTGACAATTAAATGATCACTTTAGGAAGTTGGCTCTGTATATACCATACCAAAGTAAGGTATAGTGTGTACAGAGTCCAGGGGATCCCCAGAGGTAAAGCAGAGGCTAAATTAGATAATCACTAACAGCTCCCTTTGTGGCAGTGTGGGCGAGCAGTTAGGCTTATCATGAGGGTGTGTTAAGCATTTATTGTATTCACTCAATCAAGGACGATTACACACACTCAGAGACAGAATCCAGACCAATAAGGTAAGTATAAAAAAAGCATACTTATGTTTTATTTCTAGAACCAAGCAGGACTTGGTACAGGTAGGTAAAATGTACTTACAAAGCTCCGGGGATTAGGATCAGCACTTCAGGGGCCAAAAATCAGCACAGGAGCTGCATCATCAGCGGCACAGAGGCTCAGATGCTGCAGGCTCGATCAGGGAGGCTTCCTGGAGGCGACAGACTGAAGAGGTAAATTGGATTATTGGGGGATGCCTGGACATTGTTGGTTGTAGGGGTATCTTTTGGTGTCAGGTCTTCTTACCAGCTCCGGTCGCTGTCGGGGTGACCCTTCAGGTGGAGGCTGCAGGCATCGGCTTGAGGCTTGAGGGAGGTCAGGGATCACAAGGTCAGGATTGCTGGGGAGACCTCCTTGTGGTGTTGGGCCACTTAAACTCAGGCCATGGGCATCGGGTGCAGAGTGGTGCAGAATCGCAGACCCGCCTGAAATTCGGATTCTGTGGCTTGAGTCTTTGCTGAGCAAACCCGGTGCTCACGAGAGACAGTCTTTAAGGTGGGTGCAAGGCAGGTCCTCCGGGCTCTAGAGGGCTGCATGTCATGCCGGGGTTTCCGCTGTAGGCAGTTAGGAGTTGGGACCGGCCAGCAGGGCTGGCACCAACGCAGTTGGTGTCCTCTTCTTCCTGGGTCAGCAAGGCTCTTCAGTCCTTATTCTTTCTTCCTCAAATCTGAGGAGGCAATGTTCAGGGTTGCCCCAAAATACTAAATTTAGGAGCGTTAAAGGTATAATTGGTCGAGACCAATAGGTCCCTTCCTGGGGGTGGGTAAAGCCCCTATTATGCCATCCTCATGGGGGGTGCATGAGCCTCTCCCTAATTTGCTGGGTCCCCTCATCTTCAGGGCGGAGGGGGCTGAGATGTGTGCTTCACCTTGCCTCCCCCACATGAGGGCTGGGGTTGGCAAAGGTGGGCACACCTCTCCTCCTAACTTGATTTCCCTGCTGATTCAAAGTGTGTGTCAGAACCGGTGGGAGCAAATAGCTTGGGGCAGAGAAAGAGGGGGACAGCTTGCAAAGGTGGCAGGCCTTTGAAGCTTCACCTTCGTGGACCCAGCCCATCCTGGGGGAGGAGGCATGACACCTCTGCCTAGGATGGCCTTTGTTTCTGAGCCCAGAGAGCAAAGGCCTTCTACCCAGGGGTCCAGAAACCTGTCTGGTGGTCGAAAATGGCGGCAGCCATTTAGGAACCACCCCAGGGCTGGTAGTTTTTCAGGGAGCATCTCTAAGATGCCCTTTGAGTGCATTTTACATTAAATTCCACACTGGCATCAGTGTGGGTTTAATGTGCTGAGAAGTTTGCTACCAAACTTCCCAGGTTTCAGTAAAGCCATTATGGAGTTGTGGAGTTTGTAATGACCAACTCCCAGACCACCTACTCTTAATGGCTTTACTGCACTTACAATGGCTAAGAATGGACTTAGACACCTGAACCATGGCAATTGTTATACTCAGGCATGTACTAATCATTGTCCTGATGATGATCCTATTATTGTTTTGAAAGGATCGAAACATTGTCGACCCATGTAAACAGCATGTACATGAATCCACTGAGATAAAAAAAGTGCATTTTCTGTTTCCTTTTAAAGCTTGCCATAATTTACATTCGCCAAGCGACCCTTGTCTTGCCTGAAATGTCTTTCTTGTTTTGTAAATGTCATGTGTTTATGCAACATACAGGATTGTGTCTCACTATATTGTTGTGTTGTTCACATAATTCCCTTGAATTCATTGATTTAATAAATTGAATGTCCGGCTGGACACTTCCAATGTAGCACTGATTTCAGTCTATATTTATCTAGTTAAATTAATTGCATATTATAAGGACCACTGTTCTAAAATACTTGATTGCTACCCAAGGTCCTTATTTACCTTTCTGGTTTCCTTCTTTGTTTTCAGAAGTGCATTATCTTCAGGCATTATGATTACAAGTTCACTCTCAAGCACACGTATTTGCGAGCAAATTCCTAAAAAGCTGGTTCTAATGGTGGTTGGGCTTGGCTTGCACCAATTCTTAGAAAGGGAAAACAAGAAGAAAGCGACTGATGGTTGAACTGTTTTGCCAGACCGCAAATGTCTATCAGCATCTGGTCCTGGAATGTGCATGGCCTTTCAAGACTGCTGGGAAATCGACGTACAACAGTCTTCTTACAGAATTTCGAAATTTGAATGTTCCAGGAAACTTGGAAAGAGGATAACATTGCCATCATTAGTTAGCAAGAATATTACATTCCTACAATTTGTACATCTTTGTTTGGCCGAGATAAAGTTGGGCTCTCAATTTATATTTCATTAGAATTAGATACCCAGCCTCAAGAAATCGATCTTCAATTACCATGGCTATAATGTATTAAAATTCATCTACAAATCCCAATCATTTTATTGAACCTATACTTGAGCACAAAGAAATCAATCGAAACAACCCAGATTACCGTCTTCTTTGAAATATTCAAAACTCTTACTCATCAATACCCAGAAACTATCCTAATTATCACAGGTGACTTAAATATGCCATGGTTATTAGAAATTCTTCAGGTAATTCAAATAGTGTCGCAATCCAGTCCTGTTGTGCTCAATTACAAAAATTGAGCCTAATAGTACTGCAAGAACATCCATTACACAATTCAATAGGCGTACCAACCTATAAAAACACTAAGCACCACTCTATAATTGATTACATTATCATTTCAAAGCATCTACTTTTAGTATCTGGAAAGGAATTGGTATTGTGCTGCTCCGTAATTGGAAAGTGGTCACAATTCTCAAATCAGAACACTGGCACTAGCAGCTTATCTATCATCTGAAGAAAAATAACTTTTAACAAATGCCAACTGCTTTTAACCTGAAAAGTCTTATATGGAGAATAAAAAAGCAGTTGGAAATAATGACACTTGTGGAGAATCAAATCGAATGTGCCCATCGCGAATCTCAAAATGGAAAATCCATGGTAGACACCTTGTCTCGTTTATGCTCTTCTTTAGTAGAAAACTTTCCAGCTAAAAGTACAGCTAGGGAAATCCCTATTAAAGCCACTTACAACAAGTGGTATTGGTATGACCTTCATTTACAAAAGAAGGCTCTCAATTAAGCAACAAGGGCAGTATATAAGCAACTAAACCGAGATTCTAATTTTGCCAGAAAGCATTAATTGAATTGCTTGAGAAGAGCATACAAACAGAAGATTTGGAAGGCTAAAAGGGCGTATCACAAGGATTTATAGTCTAAGCTACAATATGCTTGCAAAACTAACAATATGAAATCTTTTTGGGAAGCTATTAACAACCTGGAGAATGGTTGCAGGAGGGCAAATAGCACAAATCTGAATCTGACTGGGATGCTTTTATTTCTGGTCTATATGGGGTCCATCCTGACATTTATACAGGATAAAACATCCAACGGAATATTACAACCGTTTTAAGTGATACAAACTATCATCGTATTGTGATTGAAAGCCCTTACAATGGTAAGCCACTACTAATAGAAATAACAAATGAGGAAATGATACCAACAACTATAGGTGGGATGAGATCCAATGGAGCAGCCGGCCCCAATTGTATTCCTAATGCCGCTTTTAAAGTTAATCCAGAACTATGGGCTAGAGTTCTTACTCCATTATTCAAAGATGTCGTAGCAACAAATGGTTCCGGAATCGGGGCAAGGGAGTATCTTACAGCCTATTTATAAAAGCGGCCCTTCAGATAATCTGGCTAACTATTGGCTCATAGCCCTAACCGATGTGGAGGCGAAGGTCTTCGCATCATGCTTACTTAAAGACCTTGAAGAATGGGCCACATTAATGAACATAATACCAATATATCAATCAGGATTCCGAAGAGGCCAGTAAACAATTACAAATCTACTGTCCCTTACATCGATGGTGGAAAGGGCAATATACAAAAAGTTATACATCTGCTTTCTCAACTTGAAAGCCGCTTTCGAAACGGTCCCACGCAAGTTGCTTTTGGAGCATGGGGTGGGCCGCAAAAACTTCTAGATGTGATTATGTTGTTATACACAAACACATGGGTACAAGTGAAATTGGGGGGCGGCAGTTGTGTGATCCAGCATTTCGAAACCTCCAGCGGATTGAAGCCAGCCTGTGTATTAGCACTATGTCTTTTCAACCTTGTTATGGCTGAGCTACCTCTCCATTTGCAAAATATTAATGCTCATTCCCCAAATCTCTCAGGATGTAATATAAAATATTTACAATACGCCAATGATACCTTATTACTTAGCCATACACCAATAGGTCTCCAACGGCTAATAGAATCCTTCAACAATTATATTACAGCAAACTGTTTACAAATTAATAAAAAGAAAAACAAAATTATGTTGATCAATGGATTTAAATCAAGGCTGCAAGAATGGAAAGTAAATGGAAAAGTTATTGAATAAGTGAAGGCTTATAAGTATCTAGGAATTACATTTGATGATAGAGTGTCTTTTAAATTTAATTTTAATAATCCAAAGGTTAAAACTACTTCACTTATATTTGCTTTTAGAATTTGGCGTGACAAGCTTTCATGTCCCAGCTATGAAAACTTAGTAAAAGTTATAAAGGCTAAACTGATTCCTTCATTGGCTTATGGATTGGTAATCTTCTGAGGCAAGGATTGCGAACTCTTACATAAGTTACAAATTAAAGCTTTTAGGTCTATTTTTAAGAATCCAAAGAACATTGGTCATGCAGAAATCCGAATAGAGTTTGGTCCGCCTAGCCAAAACCTATTGAGACAATCTGTTTTTTTTTAAAGGTTATATTCCTTGTTTTTATCTGATCCCCGCACTCTTGCAAGTTTGAGTTGGCAAGAACTCACAAAATATGATTCTACAAGTTTTTTGAGATCCTATTTATCGGAGAGCATACATACTTTTAATCTTCAGCCCTTCAGTCATTTGGATGTAAATAAAGCACCTACAAAACACCTATTAAACCTATGATTGAAACTTTTATCTTTTATGCAGGATAAAGAGGAATTAACAATAACAAAGGATGCTTGGGCTGTTAGTAACACGCTTGAGAAACTTGAGATTCAAGCCTATCTACAGCTTGTGGTCACTCTTCGGGCCACTATAGAAGTAATGTCCACACCCAGGAGCAGGTTAGTGTTATAATTTATTGTACTGAAGTTATTTTTAACATTCCTTGCAACAGTTTCTGAGGAGGAAGTTCAGACAAACAATATTGTTCTTCTCTTTCTTGTTGAGGGATGTGTCTCCCTCCTTTACGGCTCACTGTCTTCCCTGTGTTTGTTATCCAGGTCTTGTCAGGAGGTCTAGGTTGCCCCTTGAAACAAAACAGTCAAGGGTTATGAGTAAATTGGCCATTCTAGTTAAGTCACCACTTCCCAGTGAAGAGCTCTACTCATTAGGGTTTTAGTTTTATGTGTGCCCCTGTGTAGCCCTTTTACTCTCCAACCACCACCGACTTACCTGAGGCCACAGCCTTCCGGGGTTGTGGCAAGGGGTGTTGCAGTGTCTTCCTACTCCAGGGGACGGCTAGACTTGTGCACGTTGCCTCTGGGCTGTTCTTAGTTAGGCTCGGCTCTGCATTCTCCTTCGTGGCTGTCGTACAGCTTTTCTCCTAGGTCCTGGGATTCTTCCGTCAGGTTAGAATTTCCTTCTCTGTGTCGCTACTGCTTTCTCTTTCTCTGCTCCTGTCCTTTATTAAGGTTTGGCTCTCTCCTCCTCGGCTCCTTTCCTCTGCCCCCTTTTAGTCCTCGACGATGCCTCCAGCTGTCTCTGACTTCTTCAAAGAAGCATCTGATGACTCGTCATCACGAGTGCGCCGAGCACTGGTGCGTTGCCTTCCGCACTCAGGATGGAATTTATGGTGGCCATTTTGGAGATCCCGGTCCTGGGAAGCACGGGATCACAGGGCTCATCTACAACCTTTTATAAGGTATTTATTTCTTAACTTAAGATTTGCTAGATATACAAGAAAGGACCGCACCCCAAGATGGGTACAACAATGATCAGCAAATTGTTGGAGACTTCTTGTTTTAAAAAAACTCTTTATTGCATATAGTGTGTGTCTGCCCTCACCTACTTCAAGCATGGCGATCTTTGCTGAAACCTTTGTTTAACGATCATGGAGTGAGAACGTGCCACAAAACTATAATCCTTTCTTTATCTGGGAGATCAACCAGTTTAATCGGACTCTATAATGTGGACCACGCTTTAAAAGCATACCATGGTTACCCTCCTTATTTAAATTCAAATTTAAGTTTGCTGGGCACTGAACACAACCAGATGTGGAGTCACACATTTGAGAGGTGATGGCAGTTTGTGGTGTGTAGGAAAGCTTTCCACTTTACTTTTACATTGTTCGTCAGTGTGCATTTTTTGGGGGGAGGAACATCATCCTTACACTAATCACCACCCTCGCCCGAGACCCACCAACCGACCACACCCACACCAACACAGTCGCCCGCAACCTCAGGCAATGGATTGACGACTGCGCCAACACTCTCGCCCCGATCAAGAAACCCTCATTCAGATGCACTGACAGAAGGGTCATCTGGTTCTCTGCCGACCTCCGGACATTCAAACAGGCCTGCCGAAGACTCGAGAAGAAATGGCGACTCAAGCAAACAACAGGCAACCACACAGCCTTCAAGAACGCCTGCCGCAGGCACCACCAACTCATCAGAACCGCCAAAAGGACCTCCTTCAAGAAACGCATCAACAACAACGCACACAACGGCAAAGAGCACTTCAACATCGTGAAGGAACTCGCCAACCCCAGCCCCAGCTCCAACGACATCCTGCGGTCACAAGACCTCTGCGACTCCCTAGCCACCTACTTCCACCACTAGACCATAGACATCCACAACAGCTTGAACACTCAAACCCCCCCTACAGCCGCCGACACCGCAGACGCCCCGCCCCCCCCCCCCCACCCCCCGGTCACACTGGCTTCCTGACCTCCTGGAACTACGTCAACTACAAAGTCACACTCAAAACCATGAACATCATCCACTCCGGCTCACCAACAGACCCCTGCCCCCACCACATCTTCAACAAAGCGAGCTCCATCATCACACCCCAACTTCGAAAGATCCTCAACAGCTCGTTCGAGACTGCCACCTTTCCGGAAAGCTGGAAACACGCAGAGATCAATGCCCTACTCAAGAAACCCAAAGCAGACCCTAAGAACCTTAAGAACTTCCGGCCCATCTCCCTGCTACCATTCCTGGCGAAAGTCATCGAGAAGATCGTCAACAGACAACTGACTCGATTCCTCGAAGAGAACAACACCCTGAACTCATCCCAGTCCAGATTCCGCAGCAACCACAGCACCGAGACCGCCCTCATCGCCGCCACCGACGACATCAGGACCCTGCTGGACAATGGCGAAACAGAGGCCCTCATACTCCTAGACCTCTCGGCCGCCTTCGACACCGTCTGCCATCACACCCTACGCACACGCCTCCACATCGCAGGGATCCGTGACAAGGCCCTGGACTGGATCACCTCCTTCCTCACTGACAGAACCCAGAGAGTCCGCCTCCCTCCATTCCGATCCGAAGCCACCAAGATCATCTGCGGCGTACCCCAGTGATCATCCTTCAGCCGGACCCTCTTCAACATCTACATGACACCACTCACCAACATCGTTCGATCGCACGACCTCAACATCGTCTCGTACACCGATGACACCCAGCTGATCCTCTCCCTCACCAAAGACCCCGCCACCGCCAAAACCAACTTCCGCGAGGAATGAAGGCCATTGCCGAATGGATGAAGAACAGTTGCCTGAAACTGAACTCAAACAAGATGGAGGTCCTCATCCTCGGATCCACCCCCTCTGCCTGGGACGACTCCTGGTGGCCGGCCTCACTGGGAGCTGCACCAACACCCACCAACCATGCACGCAACCTGGGCTCATCTTGGACTCATCACTGTCAATGACCCAGCAAGTCAACGCCGTCTCCTCCTCCTGCTTCAACACCCTCCGCATGCTTCGCAAGATCTATAGATGGATACCCACCGGAACCAGAAGGACAGTCACCCAGGCACTTGTCACCAGCAGACTGGACTACGGCAACGCCCTCTATGCTGGAACCATGGCCAAACTTCAGAAGATACTCCAACGCATACAGAACGCCTCCGCATGCCTCATCCTCAACATCCCCCGCCACAGCCACATCACTGCCCACCTGAGGGACCTGCAATGGCTCCCTGTCAACAAGAGGGTCACCTTAAAGCTCCTCACCCATGCTCACAAAGTAATCCACGACGCCGGACCAGCATACCTCAACAAACGACTCACCTTCTACACTCCCAACCGCCAGCTTCACTCTACAGGCCTCGTCCTCGCCATCATTTTACGCATTCACCGAACGACCACTGGCAGCAGATCCTTCTCCCACCTCGCGCCAAGACATGGAACACCCTCCCCATCCACCCGTGACAGACCCAGGACCTGCTGACCTTCAGGAGGCTTCTCATAACCTGGTTGTTCGAGCAGCAGCAGCTCCCCCCACCCCTCAGTGCCTTGAGACCCTCACGGGTGAGTAGTGAGCTCTACAAATGAATGATTGATTGATCAATTACAAAAATAGTGATTGTGTTTAGTGCAGGCGATACAACGGATGCCATCTTATAACGGAACATATGCCACAGTGACGAAGTAAAAAAATGTTTGTCCTCATTCGTCATCAATCTCACTTCAAATCACTCTCTAGGTGTCTGTACTCTCTCTCGAGAACTGAGGAATATAGGCTGTTGGAAGTGGCGCCCCGCCTACTGGTACCAGAAACACCTTAGGGATCAATGAAGAAACCACTGAGATACCTTTTCTGCCAAGCTCAAAGAGCAAGATGACTTTCGCGGATAGACCACCATGATGCCTGGCAATACACGACTTAGCCCGAAGAGTTTAATGGCATAATCATAGGACACAGAGAGAAGAAAAAAAACACCTCTCGAGATTTCCACGATTTTACTTCGTCATTTGAGCCACTCATCTAAGTTGCAAAGGCTTCCAAAATGCCTTCTTCTTGTCACTTCCTTGTCTGGCCAGGTCCAGTTTATAGACTGCCAAGACTGAAGACTGCCAATCCGCAAAGGTGGGAGGGCTTGATTCCGTCCATTTTATAAAAATTTGCTTCTTAGCTAGTAGAATAGTGTAGAAAGGCCGGAAAGCAGCACTCCAGTGAGGCCAGTAACTTTTTCTGCAAGGCCAAATATTATTAGAGTAGGTCCATATTGACAGTACAGCCAAAACACTTGTCAGGAAATCACCGACCTCCCCCCAGAAAGTGGCAAGAGAAGGACATTCCATGAACATATGTATATCTGAGCCAGAAACCTGGTCACATTTTTTACAGCTAACCGGTGGCCCACTGCAAATTTTTGTCAATTTGTAAGGAATAAAGTAGGCCCTATGGATGGTAAACATGTAGTTATTTTTAACCAAGCTGGTTTCACAACTTCATGTAAAATCTTACATGATTTCTGCCATAATTTGGCACAGTATTGTGTGGGTAAGGACCCCCCCACAGTTCCTCGGCTAGCTTGAATTCGCCATCTACTTCTTCCAGCAGGGTTTGATACCAAAAGGAGACTTCTTTCCTCCCTAGGGGCTTGGTCACAAGCTGGTGTTCTAAAATGCTACCTCTACTAACAGCATTTTTTTGTGGGCGAGATTAAACCCAGCTTGCTAGTAGATAATGTTTGTACCGGGAGAGTCCTCCCCCAACCCTATCCTAGAGATGTTCCCAGGGAATAAGGGTGCCTCCAAGGAGGAGGTCTCTCCAAACCACCAACACCACGTCCCTCAAAGGTTTTGCGAGTCTATCCTTTAGGCACTCTGGGGTACCAGGGGAATCCCAAAGGGGAGCCAAGCTGTAAAAATAATTGAGCACCACTGCCCCCCTCACTGTGGCCCAAGTTTTGGCTACCCCCTAAAGAACCTTCAGCTTGACTTTTTTTAAAAACTTCGGATCCCCGAATTTAAACAAAAAGCCCTCCTCTGACAGTTTAGCAACCCTAAGCATAGCCAAGAACATCCATCCGGCACCAGTATTCACGGGGATTCTCAATATCATGCAGGAGTGTGGAAGTTGGAAGGCCCAAGCATACAACTGGAGGTCCGGTAGCACCAGGCCCCCCTTTTCTCTTCTCCGCCTCAGTTTTTTCCATGCAATCCTAGATGATTTAGATGCCCAGACAAATGAATTAATTTCACTCAGAAGCTTATCAATTGTGGATATTTCAAAATAAAGGGGGATACAATTAAAAAGAAATGTGATCTTTGGGAGTATCGTCATCTTGATCAGAATAATTATAGACAAAGGAAGTATGGCCCAAGATTTCATTAGCCTTTTACATTCCTTTACCACTATATCTAGGTTGATCTCGGCAATTTTTGTGATATCCTGAACCACATGGACTCCCAAATATCTCATTTTGGAGCTGGGCTGGTGACACAGCTGTGTCTCTGTCAGATTCCAGGTCCTGATTTCCGTTTTTGCGGCATTAATCTCATATCCAGAGACAGAACCAAACTCTTGGGCTAAACTGATGACTGCTGGGAAGGCTGTCTGTAAATCAGCAGAGAAAACCAAAATATCATCGGCATACAGGGCTACCTTCCTCTCCCACTCCCCATACTTAAATGGCTGGATATTAGAATCTTCTCTAAGAAATTGAGCAAATGGCTCGATGTAAAGATCAAATAGAAGTGGGGAGAGTGGGCAGCCCTGTCTAGTCCCTCTTGTAATTTTGAACAAATCTGTGATATTCCCATTAACCAATAGCCTAGCCATGGGGTTCTGATAAATCAACTGGACCATATGACAGAATCTTTCCCCCAAGTTGAACTTCCTCAAGGCCTCCGAAAGGTAGATCCAATTTACTCTGTCGAAGGCCTTGGTAGCGTCCAATGTCATGGCTGCTAAGGGGAGGGAATATGTAGAGGCGAGGTCAATGGCACCGATGAGATCATACGTGAGATCTGAAAGTTGCCAGTTCCTAACAAAGCCCTTCTGATCTGAGTGGATAACATCTCCCACCATAAGACACAATCTTGCTGTCAAAATGGAGGTAAAGATTTTATAGTCTACATTTAAAAGCGAGATGGGAGGTTTTCCAGGTTTCAATATCAGAATTATTAAAGCATCATTCCATTAAGCTGGGAGCCCTAAACCAGCCTCCAGCACATAATTAAACAACTGCGTTAAGGCGGGGATGATCTTATCTCCCAGCATCTTATAGATCTCCACCGGTAGGCCATCAGGGCCTGCCGCTTTCCCGGTCCTACAGCGTTGAATGGCTTCTCTAACCTCAGCTTGGGTAAAAGCTTGGTCCAAATATTGTTGTTGGTCCGGCCCAAAGGAGGAAAGGGGGATATCCCCCAACCAATTCTGAACACTAGCGACATCTAGCCTTTTATCCTCACAATAGATCTCCTAAAAGTAGGTCTGAAAGGCCTGGTTGATTTCCCCATCTGAGCAGAAGGTTTCATTTCCGCTGATGATCTCATTAATATGATTTCTTGCCCGATCAGATTTTGCTTTCCAGGCAAGCAGCTTCCCTGCACCCTCCCCATATTCAAAATGGGCGATTTTACTAGCCTCCCATCTATGGATAAGCCTGGAATGAAGGATGTTTTCTAACTGCCCTTTTAAACTATCCCATTTGGCTTGACGAAGTCCATCTTGAAGGCTCCTTCTACTTTAACAGTCTGTCAGCACTCATGTTGCACAGCACCACGGTTCTCAAATTCACATTTTACAAGAGAGGAGGTGCTGTTTGAGTTTAACCTCCATACCTGCCTCTGCAGCCGTTTCCAGGATGGTCTGTATGGACATGGAGAGGCTGGGGCTTAGCAGCACAGGGAGACACCAACAGATCCAAGGGAGCTGCCATTGTGTCTATCCCTCTTCTCTTTGTGCACACTGACATAATGGAAGCAGCCGCGGTTTCTGGATGCTGGAGCCTTTCTACACAAAGAATATGTCCCACTCCCAACTCTGTTTCCATCTCACGATAAAACACGTTCATAAATAACCAAATGATTTCTGAGTGGCAATATCAGGAGCCTGCCTTTTTTTGCCATTGCTAATCAGCATTGGCAGTAATCCCTTTTTAGATCTCACCAACACAAAGCTTTCAGCTGTCCGTTTCCAGAAGACCGCTTTCAGACCATACCAAAAACTTACAGTGGACTTAAAGCCTACCATTTGCTTACTATTGATTAGCTTTAATGTCACTCTGTTTGCTTCTTATTTCATGGCATGTCTTCCTCTTCAGGTGTTTGTCCTTTCTCTGGAGCACAGCTACTTTATCATGCTTTTGATTGGCTGACTTTTATCCTTCCATTATTCACTTTTACCGAACTATGTTTTTCTTTTCATTAAGCACTCCATGAGAGTGCGTGTACTTTTGTGCTCTCTTTCATGTGCTGCTTACTCCCTACGGTCTGTATTATTTTCTCCCCTGCTGTGTTCTTCTCTCCATGTATACTTCTCCCCTGCCTACTTTTTGCTCTCTCCCTCATGATATGATTTTCCCCTCTTTGCCCCATCCTCTCCCCTCATTAAGTCCTACATTACGCAACCCATTCCCTTGGTCCTTTTTTTATACAAAAACAAAACCTTCTTTCTTGCTAAAGAAAATCTTCTTTTTTAAATGCACTAATCCAAGTGTCAACGGCCATATTGAATCAGTAAATAAATCATTAAATGGAACCTGCTTCATTCTACTGTCACGTGCATGCATACCGATGCATGCACACATATACGTCATCATGCATGTGTGTGCCGGTGGAATGATGTAACTGCAAGCAGCAGTCGCATTGTTGTGCTTTTTTAAAACATATTTTAGAGTGCTACTGACAGAAGGCCTTGGAAAGCCAATAGGTCTCAAAGCAAGAAAGCCTATAAGTCCCAAAGGTGAGACCCACTGGCTTCGCCAATGCATGTTTCCTTTTGTTGATGATGAACATCATTAGTAAAAAGCTCTGCATTGGCCCAGCAAAAGTCAAGATTTTATTTTGCTTTTGTTTTCTTTTTGGTTTTTTGTCACATTTAAAATTTTATTTTTGATTTAGACCTCTTCAGAGATTAACAAAATAATGAAAATTAATACAAATTCAGTACATTAACTTTCATACTATGGACCATTTACAATACATCTTTTAAAATGATCTTAGAAACGTTTTTAAAAATTTACACAAGTTATGACAAACAAATTTATTGGGTGGGGATCCTAAAAGCTTAATTAAATCTCTGACAGTAAATATATTTGAATCCTGTACATATAGGTTTTAAAAAACGACGCCGGGCCTCTACCAATAATTTATTTGGGCCTACATATAAAACATGGGTTATATCTTGGACTCGTCCGCTGCATTTTTTGCATAAGCCTGTCTTATCGCCATAGTTGCTCCAATAATTTGTATAGGCTTTTATAGGTAAAATCCCTAGGCGCAGTATAATAATGCAGCGCAAACACTATGTTCTAATGTAAATCTCCGGTATCTTTGGTGGACCTTACATTCTTGGGTACCTGCGTAGGATCTGTAATGCGATAACTGGGAGCAGTGATTGAGATCGAGTTCAAAACGTAATCTTGGTGTCATATTTTTCAAAAATAATTTCAGGAGTGCAGTAGACCAAGACTGCAAAAGTGCTATTTTATTTTGGGAAAGTTTTAGCACTGTTGTACGATTTCTATAAAAAGTATAGTGCCCTGATTCACTTTTAAAAACTTTCACTTTTTAATAGGGCCCTTAAGGAGCCTACTTCAGTGAGCATTAGATTACACGCCCATCTGATTATATTATCTAGGGCTCTAGAAAAGGTGCTTACTAGGGAGAGCTCAAGGCGCTGCGCCTGAACTGGAACTGCTTGATTTACTGCAGTAATTTTTTGAAGCAACTTCCCTTCGTTCATGTTTGAAGTGTGCCATTTGTGCATAGGAATATATTTCAAGGCATAAGATAAAATAGAAGGAATTTTTGTGCAATATACTTCAAGAGGGGATATAAGTGTCTCTTTCCGAAGGAAGAGTACAGTCTCTTCAAGGTACCGATATGGGCTTCCGCCAATCAATATGCTGAAGATGGCAAGAGGCTTGGAGTGTCTGAGAGAAAATTCTTCCTAGATAAATATATACGTTAGCTACCTCAATAGGCCGCCTCCCTAATGTCCAGTTATGGTGGATATAATGTTTTCTTACCCTGAACAATACTACCTTTATTTTTAGATTTTTACTTTAAAAAAAATCCTCTGTATAACTGGATAGTGTATCTATATTTCGTTACAAGCAGATCGGTGTGAGGTCAAATATGACCACATCATCGGCATACATTAGGATATGTATGTTACATGATGCTATTTTGGAGGGAAATTATTTATTTTTAAAAAGCATTCTGGTCGGTCACTTAAAAATAGGGAGAACAAAAGAGGTGTTAATAGATATCCCTACTTTAGGCCATTCAATGTAGGTATCTGTCGAGTCAGGCTCGCCCCCTTCCAAACCCCCCCCCCTCCTCCCATCTGTACTCTGCACCAGGTTGAGGAAATGTACTGTAACAACTAGCCTTAGGAGACTTCCACAACCATCTGTAAATTTGCCATATTGTCCGTTGCATAATGTTTCGGTCGAAAGCCAGCTTGGGCCATGGGAATTGCCCCTCTAGGAAAGGCCCAGCCTTTTAGATGTTCCAGAATCCTGGAGGCAAAAATCTTCCCAGTTGCATCCAGAAGAGCATTTTGGCGGCAGTTGCTGGGCAAAAGGCTGGAGCCTTTTTTTCAGACAATGCTCTTAAACCATGACCTTGGTATATTGCTTTGTCAATGCTTGTTGGAATATGTACCTGTGACCTGCATGTTGCGCGAAGGCATGGCTATTTTACAAGTGAACATGTTGTTATGTGGGAATCTAGGACCCTAGTGTAACTTTTCCCGAGTCATGCCTATATATAGGTATAAACCATCAAGTCCTTATATAGGCATAAAGAATGATTGCCTTATTTAGTTATAACCGGCGCATCCCTAATACCGCATGGCTACTTCCACTAAACTCCGAGAATCCACATTGATTTCGTGGTAAAACCCGCCCTCAGCAGTCAGGAGCCTCCCCCTGCTTGAGTACTGATTTATCCAAGAAATCCGGGAGTTTTCAAGGAACTAAGGCACTAGTGATGATATTATGTCCAATCTTACGTCAGACTCGGCACCTTCAGGGGTATAAATATGCCTACATTTGCCCAGTCATACACACGGTGGTTCCGGAGCAGATCAACTAACTACTTGCCCGACGCCCTGCTGATGCAAGTGCTGAAGGAAGCCGACCCACCAACTGACGCACTGAAAGGACGCTGTCTTTTCTCCTGCCGAGAAATCCAGCTCCAGTGTTTCCAGGCTACCCTTGCGGGTTGCTGGGAGATCGAGTCCCGAGAGAGAGATTCAAGACCTCTATCATTCTAAAACCAAGGTACGGAGCTGATTAGATCCCTAGAGAATTCTTGAACAGATTCTTGGCAGAGAAATACTAAAACTTAAACTACTCCTCACTTACTCCTCCCTCGTACTAGGCTTAGGTTAGGTACACTGGGGTAGGCGTACATTAGAAGCACCAGTTGAGTACTTTTAGCCATCATTTTATCACTGTATGTATTTTATGCATTTTATGTATTCTATGTTTATGGCTAAGAAACCATATCATGCTTTTACAGTACTATTTTATAATACTATTCGTATTATATGCCTTGTACTTCTAAACTAGCATTTCAATTGTAGCAGTGCATTTCTTATGCTTAAGAAAAAAGACTTTTCAATAAATACTTTTATTGAAAAACGCCCATCTCTCTATTTCTAAAGCAACTCTGGTGAAACTAAGCATGCACGATTGACTGAGTGAAATAGCCGTCTATTGTTTCCGCGACTCTAGAGATACGTTTCATTCTGGGGAAACAAAGTTGTCATGTTATATGGTTGTCAGAGACTAATCCCTTCTTGTACTTTTGAGAAAGTTTCTAGTGACCTCTGAGCTAGCTGGCACTCACAATTAAGTCTAATATATTTGGCAGAGACCTAGTCGGCATAAGTCCTACGTCTAAGCTGCAGGATATATTATTCCAATGCGCAGAGCCTATTGGGAATATAGGAACTACACTACAATGTAGTTGCAAAGGGGCGTTCACCCTTAATAGCAAAGCGGTAGATAAAGGACAAGAAAAGACGTGGGGTCCTAAGGGGGGACAATTGATAATCTGAAGGCTCGGCAAAGCCACCAGGGTAAGGCAAAGGGGTTTGAGTGAAGTGCTGCCCATCGTTTCTCAGCTGAGCGCGAGGCCCTGGGCAGCTGCACATACTAATCATGCCTAGTGCCGGCCCTGGGTTTGGGGGTACCAAGTAACGCAGCCCGAAATCCTGGCCAAGGGGACAGGCACACAGTGCAAATGGACCAATGGTAGCAAGTTGAAGCCAGGAATCTGCAGGGTTCTTGAAAGACATCCCCAACCAGTCACAAAGCGAAGAACGCAAATTACATATATAATATTATTTTTGTTGCAGATTTATATAGCTCGAACTCGACCCGAAGGTATTGGAGCGCTTTGCATGAGAAGCAGTTACGTTAACAAGCACACATTAATTTCTTGGTAGTCGCAGGGAGACAGATTGTGATATGCCCAGAATCACCTGATGCTGAGCCGACACCGAGTCTCGAACCTGGTTCCTCAGCTCCAAAATCGGCAACCTCCCCAATGATGTTGGCGGATTCACAACCCTACATTTTTGTGATGTCTTTGCCTGGAGCGGCAACTTGACACGATGTGCTTGTATGAATCAATAAACTGCGGCCAAGTTACCCCACGATACCTATTGCGTCCATTGCAATTATGGGGAAAGAAGGGACGTTAAAGTCGAGGTTCATGGCTCCTTCCCTCCTGCCCGCCGCCACCTTTCTCCACCCGACCTTCGCACACCGGTTCTGCGAGCACCAGAAACAACCTGTAAAAACTGTAGCGATAAATTCAGTAAATGTCAGTGCAGCTTTTATGAGGCTCGAGACCTACGTGTGCGCGCCTCTGGCAGCGGCCTCTGACAGCTGTATGTATCCCGCAGATCCTGGAAAGAGAGCAGTAAACCACGGGCTCTTTAATGCCCCCTAAGCAGCCCCTTTCATCTCCGATACCACACTGCAATTACGGATTTCCTTGTTCCGCGGTAATGGGGCGTAATCTGCCGCATCTCTTGCCAATTGCCAAAACAAATGGCCTCGTCAATTAGGGACGAGTACAGGCAAGTGCCTGACAGCGCGCGCGATAAAACCGGATTAAACAATAACACCGAGAGCCCTCGAGGCCTCTGCGCTCCACCCATAGACACAAGACACCCTCAATTACACCCTGCCTTGCATAAACCTTCTATAAACTTCATTAGAAGAGCGGCGCAGGGAGAGCCACCGTGTATTATACCTTCAGTCCCTCTCAGCTGTGAAGCCAACAGCACGCTGTGATGTCATGGGCCCTAATGCAAGCAAGCTGAGAAAATGGGCCCCTCTACCTCCTTCCCCCAGTTTAGCAATTAGACAACAAGGTTAATTGGAAGGCAGGGGAACCCTCACCCCCCCCCCCCCCCACAAGTGGCGTAACGAAACTTGACCCCCCCCCGCCCCCCAACGTACATGGGGCAGATTTACAAGCCCTTTGCGCCACTTTAGCGTCACTTTTAACATGGGAAAAGTGACGCAAAAGTGGCGCAAGGGGCTTGTAAATAAGCCCCATAGGGACCCTGCCCGGCCCACCACCGACCACTTTGGTCCTACTGTACTGTGCTGAGTGCCCCCCCCCCCCCCCCCACCCGCACCGCGGGGGCTGCGAAGACTAATGGTACGTGCGCCACTGCACTGGGCCTGTGTTAGCTCGGTGCGCCGTGCGCCCCCCCTCACAGAGAGCTAGGCACCTGATCCCCGCTTCCTCTCTGTCTCTGTAGTATTGATGCATAATAATTCTCTTCCCCCACCTTGCTTACGCTCTTTCTCTCTCTCTCTACACCTTGTTATGTGTGGTGTCTTGATGTCATGTCTGGAATCAGGAACGCTGCGCGCTCGTGATTCCAGAGATGACAGTTACGACCCAGGCTCATGGAAAAGGTTTACTCTTCTATGCTCTTAAATGAATAAATAATTATTTCACTCACCACTTGTGTGCCTCGTCTGGACTTTCACATTGGCAACGATCGGAAGCGAACTTCAAGAGCCTGGAGTCCTGCTCAATGCAGATCAGAGTCGTCGAGAACAATACACTCGAACTTGTAGTTTCTATCTCAGTTTGGATTACCGAAGCATTTCCCTCGATACATCAACCCTTTTCCCGGAAACCGCGTGTGTTTTGGAGGTCTGGTGAGTTTTTAACTCATTTATAAGTCATTTCTTCGTTTCATGCTCACAGCCCTGGAGCTTACAATAGACCCTGACATTTACATAACGTATGACGCAGGAGCGTCAAAACGTATGGCGGCCATATTTTGGGAGATATTTTGCAACCACACACACGCAAATGAGAGAAGGGATCATTCCCGACTCCCTCAAAGTCGGACAAGTCACACCTTTGCTAAAGAAACCTACAGCCGACCCCTCTGACCTAAACAACTACCGTCCCATTACCAACATTCCGACTCTTGCCAAACTGCTGGGAAAATGCGCACAAATACAATTGACTAAACACATTACTCAGTTTGATCTCCTCAACTCTCATCAATCAGGCTTCCGAGCAAATCACAGTACTGAAACTGCTATGACTCACATAATCGACGATGCCCTCCAAATCCTAGATCATAACGACACCTGCCTCCTCATCCTCCTTGATCTCTCCTCCGCATTTGACACCGTCAAACATGAGAACTTACTCGAACTATTAAACACAAGAATGGGCCTATCTGGAACTGTGCTCAAATGTTTTACGTCCTTTCTGCATAACAGGTTGCAGAAATTCAAGAGCAACAACTTGATGTCCGCGCCAAGACCTGTATCGCTAGGCGTACCACAAGGATCCTCCCTATCCCCAACTTTGTTCAACTTAGTTATGGAACCTCTCACCACCTTGCTGCAAGAATCCAATGTACACTTCCACATGTATGCTGATGACACCCAACTTTATCTCAAACTACAATCACCCAAAGACATCACGCTCTTGAACTCAACCATCAGAAGCACCCAATCTTGGTTGGCCGCTAATCATCTCAAACTCAATGCCCTTAAAACAGAGTTCCTTCTGATCTCACCACCCGCGAAGATCACTACCGCACAAATGTGGCTTAAAGACCTAACGGCACTTAATGTTCAACCCACCATTGTGGACTCAGCAAAATCCTTGGGCATAACACTTGACACCAATCTCAGCATGCAGGAACACATCAACAAAGCAACTAAGGGAGCAAACTACCAAATCAACACCCTTAGGAAACTTAAACCTTTCCTTCCAGCCAAAGACTTCCAAACTGCGGTACAATCACTAGTCATACCTCGAATAGAATACGGCAGCACCGCCCTCTGCGGTCTCCCCCTAGCTACTACGGCACCCATAAGAGCCTCTTTAAACGCCGCAGCGAGACTTATCACTGGATCAAAAAAACACTCACACATTTCCCCTGACTTCAAATCCCTGAACTGGCTGCCGTTTGAAGCCAGAATACACCTGAAAATCGCTTGTTTGACGCACAAGGCTGTCCACCTGAGCTCACCTAGATACCTCGCTCAGAAGCTGACGATTTCTGGAGGCTCCAGAAACACTAGAGGCACAAACAATCTTTTGCTAAAGCCTAAAAGATTCCGCAAGTCAAAAACCTATAAACGTTCCTTCTCGGGAATGGCTCCCAGGATTTGGAATTCGCTTCCCCCTGAAACCAGGCTCATCACCTCCTCCATACTTTTCAAGAAAGAAGTAAAAGCGATCCTCATGGCTAAATACACTTGAACCACTACTGGGGTTAAAACTACAAAGACTCGTTACTCATCTGTACTAATTGTTCGAACCCTTTGTATTTTTATTTTGACTCTGAATTTGATTTGCTTGACTGTTTTATGATATCACTTCAATGTACTTCTAACATGATTGATGTATCTGCGTATACATGCTCCCCTCCTCTGTAAAGCGCTCTGATATCTGCGAAGATCTTGTTCGCGCTATATAAAACTTTCAAAATAAATAAATAAATAAATAACGTGTAAACGTCAAAACACACGGCGGCCATATTTTGGGAACCAAAACTCTATGATTACATACAAAACCATTTGGAACAGGCTTTACAACGTGGTTTCGGTCTATCATTATATCGCAACTTTAATTTTGACCATTATAACATCTACTTCTACAGTGAAAATAAATTTAAACGCTTTCTGTGCAAAATAAAGTTGGAATTATAAAAAAAAAGGAGAAATACAATTTTAATTTTTTTTTTTAATTCTATTATTTCATCATATAATCCAAATGGATAACTTTTCTGCACCAGCACCTTTTCTAGCCTCTCCTGGTGAGCCTGTCTTGGAATGGAAAAGATGGAAAGAAGGTTTCCAAGCATATATTGAGGCGATAGGTGGTGATGACTACACTGAAAAAAAAAATTGGCTATTTTAAAACATTGTTTGGGTGCAGAAGGTAGACACGTCTTAAGTCATTTACCTCCAAGTGGAAATGCAACATCTACCACTGAAGGAGAAGTGGATGCCTATGAAGAAGCTATATGTCAATTGGATAAACGATATATTAAGAAGGTTAATGAAGTGGTTTCACGACACAGATTTGTCAGTAGAGGCCAAATGCCCAATCAATCAATTGATTCTTTCATGAACGATTTAAGAATTTTAGTGTCAAAGTGTAACTATTCAACCTTCCAAGACCAAATGCTGCGTGATCAAATGGTGCATAAAGTTGCAGATGTGAAACTACAAGGAAAGTTATTAGATACTGAGGATTTAAACTTGGACAAAGCTTTAGACATAGCTCATCGTTTTGAGGATATGAAATTGGGTTTGAAAGAACTGGCTGAGCAAAAAGTCTCTGAAATAAATCTAGTCAAGAAAACTTACTCAGATGACAATAAATCCAAAAATAAGGGCCTGCAATTTCAAGAAAAAAAGACTATATTTGTTTTAAGTGTGGTATTTCTGGTCATTTAGCAAATGACAGAAAATGTCCAGCCATCGGTCAAGTATGCAGATATTGTAAATTAAAAGGCCATTTCACAAAAATGTGTAGGAATAGGAATAAGTTCAAAAGCAAAAATTTTGATCGTAAAGGGGTTTCTGAAGAGAATGTTAAGGAAGTAATGAGTGACATGGAAGATTATGAGTCTCTTCTAGCTGTATATGAAATTGATACATCTGTAAAAGATGCTCTTTTTTGCACTGTCGTAATTGGTGGAAAAGAAATTAATGTTATGGCTGATTCTGGTGCTAAGCACACTCTTATTGGTGATGAATGGATGAAAGAATTTCCCAATCTTACCCTATCACCTCCTGACATAAGGCTGCTTGGGTATGCTAGGAAACCCATTGAAGTGTTAGGATTTTTCGTAACAACCTTAACTTTTAAAGGGAAGACAATTACTACTAAGGTTTATGTAGCTAAAGACGGTTCTTGTCTTTTGGGTTGGCCACAACAAAGGGAGTTGATGATAACTTTAGATCCTAATCATCCTGAACAGGTACTAGGGTATTCTGATTTGATATCCAGTGTAGAATCAGACCCGAGTTTAGAATGGGAAAGGAGATTTCCTAATGTCTTCTCCTCAGAGAAGTTGGGTCTTTTAAAGAAATTTGTACATAAGATTGTTTTGAAGCACAATGCCATACCAAAGGTGCACAAAGTGAGAAATGTACCTTTACATTTAAGACAAGCTGTTAAGTGTGAGTTACAAAGATTGTGCAAGTTAGATGTTATTGAGGAGATAGAATCTTCCGAATGGTTATCTCCATTAGTTGTCGCACTTAAGCCCAATGGTAAACTGCGCTTATGTGTTGATTTGAGGGATCTAAATGATAATGTTTGGGTTGATAGACATCCCTTGCCAAATATAAATGATATGTTCACAAAATTGAAAGGGGCTTCAATATTTTCTGCCCTAGACTTATCTAACGCTTATCACCAGATTGCTCTACAAGATGACAGTAAACATCTCACATCATTTATCACATCTGAAGGCGCATTTCGATATAAAAGAATGCCATTTGGTTTGATATCAGCCTCCTCTGTCTTTCAGAGGGTAATGCATAATTTGTTTAAAGACTTAGTAAATGTCTTATATTTCCCAAGATGACATTTTGATTTTTGCATCCAATCCCTCTGAACATACAAACATTTTACACAAGGTTTTATGCATCTTACAAGATAATGGTCTTACCCTCACAAAAGACAAATGAAATGTAAATTTGGTG
Organism: Lissotriton vulgaris; assembly: GCF_964263255.1. Classification (NCBI taxonomy): domain Eukaryota; kingdom Metazoa; phylum Chordata; class Amphibia; order Caudata; family Salamandridae; genus Lissotriton; species Lissotriton vulgaris. The sequence continues at coordinate 529,042,332 of NC_141697.1, forward strand.
TGTCATCTGTTGATTACTTAGGTCACTCAATTAGTAAAGCTGGGATTTCTCCAAAACAAAACTTGATGAGAGCCATTGATTTAGCCCCAGATCCTGAAAATAAAGATCAGCTAAGATCTTTCTTGGGGCTTGCTGAATATTATGCAAAATTTGTGCCTTTGTTTGCTGATAAAACCTTCAACATGAGATGCTTAATGAAAAAGAACGTATCATTTGTGTGGAATGATAAATGTAAGGAGGAATTTAAAGTGTTAAAGAAAAGTATTATTTCTGCACCTGCGTAAGCAACTTTTGACACGGCATGCAATTCTGTCATTGTCACCGATGCCAGCAATGCAGGGATTGGTGCAGTGTTGATGCAATACCAGAATGGTCAGTTAGTCACTATAGGCTTCGCATCTAGACCGTTAAGGGGTGCTGAGTGCAAGTATTCCACTTTGGAAAAGGAGACCTTAGCCTGTTGGTGGGGAATTGAATATTTCCGCAAATATGTTTATGGTACCACTTTCAGAGTCAGGAGTGATCATAGACCCTTAGTTGATTTGTTCACTACAAAGGGTTGTGGAAAGGCAACTTCTAGAATCACAAGATGGCAATACAAATTGCAAGACTTTCATTTTAAGGTGGAGTATATTCCTGGTGCAAGAAATATATTAGCTGACTGCTTATCAAGATTACCGGCTCCCGATGACCATGTTGTAGATGATGATACTGATTTAGAAAGTGTTATTTCTATTTGTGAAATATCTAAAGGTTCTCTTCAAGAACATGATTGGAGATCAGCATGTGATAATGACACGACATTGAGAGATGTTAAGTTGTATGTTAAGTCATCATGGCCACGAAAAACTGATTTGGCTGAGAAATTAATTCCTTTCTTTATGATTGCTCATGAGTTATCTCTGTGTGATGTCATTTTGTTTAGAGGTTTGTAGTTAGTAGTTCCTTGTGAGTTACAACAGGAAATTTTAAATATGGCTCATGAAGGTCATCCTGGCATGACAAGCATGAAAAACAGAATTAGAAGTGATTTTTGGTGGCCTGCAATGGACAAATCCATTGAACATAAAGTTAGAGATTGTATGGAATGCTGTTTGAGTGATAAATCTCAAAAACATATTTCTTATGAACATTTGCCCCTTTCTAGACCTTGTCGTCCTTGGGAGTGTATTTCCGTAGATATAGCTGGTCCTTTAACCTATAATAAATGTGCTGTTTATGCCATTATTCTAATTGATCAATTTTCTCAATGGCCTGAGGTTAAAATAGTTTCAAATATTACCTCATGTGTAGTTATAAAGTTTTTAAATGAGATTTTTGAGAGAGAAAGCTTTCCTGATTCTATTACCACTGATAATGGCGTACAGTTTATATCTACCGAAATGGAAGAATATTTGAGAAGTCATGGAATTATTCATAAAAGATCTTCTGTATACTATCCACAGAGTAATGGAATTGTGGAAAGGTGGATACGTGTATTTAAGGAGGGGTTACAATTAGCTCTACAAAATGGAAGGGATTGTAAACAGGCATTAAGTGAGATTTTGTGGTGTTATAGAAATTCTCCTAGAAGCATGGGAGATTTGTCTCCTTTTGAAAAAAAAAATGAGGGGAAGGAAGAGTTGTTCTAATATGTCTCAGTCGTGGATGTCAAATTTGACCAATAAGTATAACGTTAATATCTCGAAAGATGTTTCTGGTCAAATTGACGTCAATGATTGGGTCCGTGTATGGAAAAGCAGGTTAATCAAATCTGGTGAGTCACGGTATTCTGATCCTTTGAAAGTTATACGTGTCGGCAGGCAGGTAGTTGAACTATCTGATGGAAATGTGTGGAGCTTATCCAAAATTGTTAAAGTTCCTCGTTGGTTGTGGCCAAATGATGATGCCCATGATTCTGTTGTTCCATCTTGTTCAAATTCTGCCAATGCCGCTAAAAACTGGAGAAGATTTACCACTTCACCTCATGGTGTTCCATGTGTCCATCGTCATCAAAGAAACCGTCAGAATCCTATGTGGCATAGAGATTACTCTTTTCAAAAGTAATGGTTTTGGTTATGTATATGCTGATTTTCTCCACCTATTGTAATCACTAATTCTTATTCCCATACGTTCACAAGAGTGTAATTTTTCACTGTAATTTTTCATTATATATTTTGTATTCTTTCCTTTGCTGCATAGTTATCCTTTTGTTGTTATCTTCCACTTCCGTTTACTTTTCTGTAAATTTCTCTTCATGCAATCTTTGTTCTTTTACGAGGGGAGATGTGTGGTGTCTTGATGTCATGTCTGGGATCAGGAACGCTGCGCGCTCGTGATTCCAGAGATGACAGTTACGACCCAGGCTCATGGAAAAGGTTTACTCTTCTATGCTCTTAAATAAATAGATAATTATTTCACTTACCACTTGTGTGCCTCGTCTGGACTTTCACATTATGCAAGCTCTCAAACTCAGCTCTATTCATTTCTCTTCCGCTCAGTCTTGTCCTCTCTTATTCTCCATACAGCCCTTTTGCTCTTCCCCTTTCTTTCTCTCTCTCTTGCTCGCGTTCTTTCTCTGTAAACCTCTCTCTTTGCCTCACTCTAACCCTCCTTTACTCATTGTTGGTTTTCTTTGTTATCTTGTCAGGTCCTTCCCTTTGTATTGTTCCTTTGGGTGTAAACTGCCCTTGTTGAATATACATTGTCTCCTTTCAATGCACTGCTTAGTACTATTGTTGAACTTGGACTACCAGCCCGGCAGCAATCCCACATGTCCCTTTCACATGCAAAATAATTAAGCGACCATCAAGGCATGCGATTTAAAATAACCACAACTACCAGAATGCAATGGGGCATGGAAACCTACAAACAGAAGAACTATTGCTGTCACTGTGCAGTGTCTGAGCTCATTTTATAAACTATCAGTTATGTCTGCTTTGGAATGGAAATTATTTTGACTGTCAATTGTGAAAAGTACCCCTGTCGAGGCTGGCTTTGTGACCCAAGTGGGAGTACATGACCCCCTAATTCTGGCCTCCGGGTGAACAGGCAGTGGGGGTTCCTAAACATCAATGGGGCCTCCTAATGGTCAGAACAACTGCAGCTTTTCCATCATGGTCAAATTTAACACTTTGATATTAAAGGGACCACATCTAAGGGAAAAAGAAAGCAAAGAAACAGGCACAAGCAAGACTGGGGCTTGTGGGGACAGGGGTAAGAGTAAGCATGGAGGACAAAGGGGACATAGGCTAGACTGGAGTGTCGGAACCCCTTTCTGAAGCCCAGAAGGCATGCAGGGGTTGCTGGACCCCACTGTGTTGGTTGGGGCTTTTTACTCCTGTTGTCCTGGGGCCCGGCCTACTATATACTCTGAGTAGCTGGGCCAAAGGCTAACCCTTAAGCACATGACTTTGAGTGGTAGTGCTGATCGAGCAGTCCAAGGCCTTCGAGGAGGAGGTAAAGTGTCAGTGTAGGCGTACATACACAACTCAACACAGTAACCCCAATAACTCAGGTCCAACATAATACTGAGTTTAAAGGGAAAACATGTATATACTGCACACAACTGTTCACATCTATCACTTTGAAAACATCAACACAATTCCCTGCATATCTAAATCTAGTGCTTTGGGCAAGTTAACCTGAGTCCCTCCCGTTTCGGGCCACTCCCCTTGTATAACGTGTCTAGGCTATTATGAGGCAAATGTCCCACAGGTGCAACCGCCTGTGCTCTAGGCTTCTGTTCATGAAGTTTGTACCAAGTTCCTGCAAGTATTGTAGACAGTTCTCGCATGCATCGCATTTAGGGTGACCAGATCTTCAGAACCAAAAACCGGGACATTTGGGAAAAATAGAAGAAGTACTACAATTTTTCATCCACGGAATGGCACAGACTGACGCTGTCATCAACATAGGATCACAGAAGATGCATTAGGAAAGTAAATAAAATGTAATTTCTACAACCAAAATAATACCTATTAATTAAATTGCTTACTTATAACAGCTGCTAATTAGCACAGCTTTAGAACACCCCAAAAAGTACCTCTCGCTGTTTTTAGTCCACCCCCTCTAAAAACCGGGACATGAGCCAAAATTGCAGAAATCTGCCGGGACAGCTGGTGAAAAACCGGGACGGTCCGGGAAATCCGGGACGCCTGTGTAGCGTCCAGCTACAATGAACACAGACACTTCGTATAATCTTCTAATTACTACTTTATTCAAACACGTCTTTACTGTTTCCTGTCCCTACTCTAACTAACCCCTTCCTGTCCTGTCCCCACCTCTTCCCCTTTGCCCACCTAACTCCGCCCTCCCAGCTACTGGACTGCTAACTTCGTTACATCTCCCCCTTTCTTATTAAAGCGAACAAATGAGAATATAGATTAGTCCATCTCCACGATCAGTCTCTTGGGAGGCTGCACATGATGTCGGGGTCTCGTCGGAGTGGGTGCAGTGCCCTCTTCCGGTAGCCCTTCGGCTGAGGAATGTCCGGTGTGTGGTGCGGCAGGCTCAGGATTATCCTGGCTCTCAGGCGTGGGGGTTGACGTAGTACTTTCTTGATCTGCAGGAGAACACTTCTTGAAGTGAGAGGCATTGCGGGCGACTCGTCGGGTTTCCGATTCCGCAGTCACCATGGTGCCCTTTTGTTGGACAACTGTTAGAGGCTCATCCTTGAAACGGCAGTCAGTCTTTTGGCGTTGTTCCTGCTTGACAAGGACTCTGTCGCCTTCCTTCAGAGAGGGTGACCGGGCTCTCCGTTTGCGGTCAGCATATTCCTTCATTTTGTCTTTATGAAGTCGATCTGTCACTGCCATCTTTTGATGTTGTTGGTCCGAGAGGGGCATTCTCAGTGCTCCGTCCCAGGTTGGGATCCGATTTCTCATTGTCCTCCCGAGCATGAGAGTGGCGGGGCATTGCCCAGTTGTGGAGTGTGGGGTGGTTCGGTAGGCACTAAGGACCTCGTTCAGCGCTGACTTCAGGTCTTTCTTGTCGGCAGTGGCTTGCTGGAAAGTTCTCTTAATGGTGGACATGAATCTCTCCACGGTGCCGTTGGCTTGTGGCCAGAGTGGCGTGACTTTGCGGTGTTGAAAGTCCATTTGCTTCGCGAACTCACTGAACTCACGACTGTTAAATGTGGGTCCATTGTCCGTCTTGATGACCTTGGGGACGCCCCATGTCGCGAAGGCTTCTTCAAGTACCTTGAGGGTACAGGCGGCACTGGTGGATGATATGAACTGAGCCACGGGGAATCTAGAGTATTCGTCCATGATGACGACCACGTACTTTCCTGATTGTAGGGGCCCGTAAAAGTCCATGGCAACTTCCTGCCATACCCCGTCAGGCAGTGGGGTCATTTGTAAAGGTGCAGGTGGACTGCTGTGGCTGGTCAGTTGACAGAGGTGGCAATCCTTCAATGTGTCCTCAACCATCTGGTCGAGAGCCGGAAACCAGACACGCTCTCTCCGTGCTCTTTTGGTGGACACGACTCCTCGATGGCCTTCATGGGCGAGGTCGATGACTCCTTGCCTCAGTGTTGCAGGAATGACTAGTCTGTGATCTCTCAGAAGGATGCCATCAGTAGTTACAGAGAGTTCATCAGAGATATGTCAGAAGGCCTGGAGTTCTTTCTTGACGGCAGGGTCTTCCTCTTCCTCCTGCGGGTGGTATCTCCACCGGTTGGATTGTATGCGCTTCAGTACTATTTGTAGGATGTTGTCTTGATTGGTCGCTTCCCGGATGGTGTGCATGGGGATAGCTGGTGGACGAGCATGCCCGGTCACAAAGTGGATGTATTCCTTCGCGATGGAAGGCTCAGTCTCTGAGGATTCTCTGGGGTGGCGGGACATGTAATCGGCTGGATTCTCCGCCTTCCCCGGTTTGTGGACAATTGTGAAAGTGTACTCTTGTAGCCGTAGGCCCCATCTTTCGATCCTGGGGGGCATCTTGCATTTGGGGTTTCCATAGATCGTGACAAGTGCTTGGTGATCGGTTATGAGTGTGAAATGTTTCCCGTATATAAAGATGTGGAAGTGCTCACATGCCCACACAACGGCCAGGCTCTCCTTCTCCGGTTGGGAATATTTCCTTTCGGGGTCAGTTAAGCTCCGACTGGCGTAGGCGATGATCCGCCTCTGATCTGATTCATTGTCGTATTGTGCCAGGATGGCTCCTAAGCCCACGGGGCTTGCGTCCACGGTGATTTCTGTTTTCCTCCTGGGGTTGAAATAGGAGAGGCAGTCGGCCGATTCCACAGCGTGTTTGATGTCCAAGAAGGCACGCTCACACTCCGGGGTCCAATCAAAAGGTTGGCCAGCTTTTGTGAGGAGCCTCAGTGGGTGACTTACGGTGGCATAGTCACGAATGTAGCGGGCGCAGTAACTCGCCATTCCAAGGAAGGAGCGGAGATCGTTGACGTCAGCCGGGCTCTTGGTGTTATTGAGCGTGGCGATCTTGTCAGGGTCCGGTTTCATGCCACTGGACGAGAAGATGTGACCGAAGAATTTCAAGGTGGATTGATGAAATTCGCATTTTCCTCTGTTGAGGGTCAAGTTGGCATCCGTCAAGGCGGGGCAGACACAATCAAGGGCGATGTCGTGCTCTCGCGTGTCAGATCCGTAAACTAAGATATCATCACTGTAATTGAGGGTGTTAGGGATGTGCTGGATGAAAAGACGTATCGCCTCTTGGAAGATTTCAGCAGCCGACGAGACGCCAAAACTGAGCCGTTTGTAGCGGAATAGACCAAGGTGCGTGGCGAACTTCGTGAAGGAGCGAGAACTGACATCCAGCTCGAGCTGATGATAGCCCTTATTCAAGTCCAGTTTAGAAAACACTTTCGCCCCATTGAGCGCTGTGATCATGTCACTCAAGTGTGGGCCGGGGTGTCTCTCCCTTTCAATGGCCGTGTTCGGCAGGCGCATGTCCACACAGAGGCGGACCTTGTTGGGGGTCCCTTTCTTGGGGACGATGACCACCGGAGATACCCAGGGGGTGGGGCCCTCAGTGCGCTCGATGATGTCAGCGTCCAAGAGTTCCTGCAGTTCATCTTCAACCGCAGATTGTAGGTGAAAGGGCACCCGCCGCGGGTGCTGGGCCACTGGCTTGATCCGTTCATTTATGTGCAGATGGATTTGCTGACCCTTCAAATTTCCTAGGCCCTGGAATAGTGATGGAAATTTCCCAACACAGTCCGAGCTGTCGTTCACGTTGAAGAGGACAAGCACCAGGCGTAGACGTTCGGCAGTGGGAAGGCTTAGCAGACAGTCGGCATCCGGCCCTTTAATGACGTGGATAACTACTGGGATGGAGATGTCGCCATGCGTGAGGGTGGTGTCAAACTTGCCGAGACACAGGAGTGGTTTCCTCGACATCCAGGTGTACACACGGACGGGCGCGAAACGCAAGATGGGTTTAGGGTCCATGCGTTCATGCTCAGCAACTGATATGTAGTTGAGCGACGCTCCACTGTCCATCACAAATTTGGCAGCGTGATTGCCCACTTTGATGTTGAGACGTGGGTATCGTTTGAGCTGATCGTTGTCAGCGATGTTGATGTATTCAGTGGTATAAGAAGACCGCCTGGACGAGGACAATCTTGACCCTCTTGACGGAGACCGACGGTCCCATCTGGAGTGTCGAGATTCGTGGCTGGAGTGTGAAGACGCGGGAGACCTCGTGGATTCACCTTGGACTGCTCTGATGTGGTGACGTTTGGTCTCAGATCTCGAAGATCTCTGCTGGCTGGCACATCTGTCATTGTCACCGCGTCTTTCTCTGTGGTAGTCACTACACATGGCCTCAAAATGATTGGACCGGCCACATTTTCTGCAACGTTGGCCCATGGCAGGGCAGGAGTCGATGTGAGGATAGTCTGAAGCACCGCCTCGTGCGTTCGGGCCGTCGATCCCTCCTCTCAGGTTCTTTCCTCCTGTAGTCCGGGCGTCGCCTGGGTGAAAATCTGGAGCGACGTGACCTGTCTCGCGGGTTACGTCTACCGCTGTCACGCTGATCCGATCTTCCATGCCGTCGATCAGAGACACGGTTGGCGTGTTCATTACTGGTACTGGGTCCGGTTTCGATGTCCGCCGCATTTTCTTCAGCCTGGTCGTACAACCGGGAGTTCTCCTCGATTTCTGCAAGTTCCTGCGGCTTTCTTAGCAAACGGCGTCTCAGGGATTCCGAGTGACACCCAGTGATTATTTGGGATTTAATGGCTGCATCAGGCGAGAAGTTTGTGAAGTCACAGTGTTGGGACTGTCGTCGCAGTCGATGTACGAAAGAGCTCAGTGGTTCTTCTTTCCCTTGACGCTGCTGGTGGAACTTGTGTCGTTCATAGTCGACATTTCTCTTGTGCAGAAAACGTTTATTTAACACATCTCTAACTTTGACATAGGTGTCGGCTTCTGTAGTTGGGATCTCTCGCACAATTTTACTTATCTCACGCCCCCCTAGGTTACGGAGGGCTATTATTTTGTCTTTGTCCGGCTCTATTTTGGACCAATCAACATAGTCCTCGAAGTCCTCGAGCCATTCTTGCCATTTTAGGCCCATGCTACTTCCAGTTGTAACAGTTAGTGGCTCCGGTGCACGCAGATGCGTTCCCCCTTTGACTACCTTTTGCGCGGGAGGGTTAGACATCTTAACAGTGGGTCTTCAGTGCTTGTTTCTGACTTTTATTCCTGCTATGACTCAACACTTTTATGCTCTTGGCATGGATCAATGCTTGTTTCTTTACATGTACCGATGTTTGTTCACTCTTCGCTAATACTCGTCTTCGCACGTACCACTGCTTGTTGACTTTGCCTTTACCAATGTTTATTTCTTTATTATTATTTTTTTGTCAATGTTTGTTCACTTTTGCCAATGCTTGTTCACTTTTGCCAATGCTTGTTTACTTTTGCCAATGCTTGTTCACTTTTGCCAATGCTTGTTCACTTTTTTTGCTGTTGCCTGACTCCAAGATGGCCGCTCTATGAAATTCAGGGGGTCTGTCCTGACGAGCGCCTGACTTAAAGATGGCCGCCGTCACTGCAGTCATACACGAGGCTTTCTCCTGATTCATGCACTGCTAGCTCACTCTGGACTCACCGGCCGGCGTCCTCGGGGCTGCACACATCAAGGCTCACTTTTCTTTGGCCACCACAGCTACCAGGTGAGGTTGGGGTGGGCTCCCGCCTTACTTTCTACGTTCCCGCTCTTCTTCTCCGCTGGCCAGCCAAGTTGCACGCATTCAGCGTGACGCGCGCTTCCAGCGCGAACAGATTTCCTTTCCGGCGCGTTTTCAGGAGTCACTTGGCTTCTGGGATCCCCTCCACACTCACGAGTCACTTCAGGAGGATTGGGGTGAGCTCCCAGTACCTTCTTTATTGCCAGCGTCACTGGGGCAATTCCGACGCTTTCTTTTGGCGCGAAAGCGTCTTTCAAACGCCGGCCGTGCAGCGCTTCCACTTAGCTTGCAGGGCAGGGCTCCACACGATCGCCCGATCGTGGAGCAGCGTCTTTGATGCTGGCTTCACGCTGTCGTGGCGGCGATCTCGTCGGGGCACAGACGGCGCGATTGCGACCTCGTCTTGGAGGGTGCCCGGGACAGGGTACTTCTTGCAGCAGCAGGGGTGGTGGGTCACCGTGATCCCACCCTCGTGGCCAGTTGTAGCATCCAGCTACAATGAACACAGACACTTTGTATAGTCTTCTAATTACTACTTTATTCAAACACGTCTTTACTGTTCCCTGTCCCTACTCTAACTAACCCCTTCCTGTCCTGTCCCCACCTCTTCCCCTCTGCCCACCTAACTCCGCCCACCCAGCTACTGGACTGCTAACTTCGTTACAGCCTGGTCCCCCTAATCGCATTGCACCTCAGTCCCCAAGTCCTAATGAACACCTGCTCCATGTGTCTCACGCTCCCCAGGCAGTAGCAAAAATTTAACAGTCCCCTTCTACACTACGCCGCGTGTTCTCGTGATTTCAGCACTTGGACGGAAGTGCTGCGGCCTGGTGTTGGGTAGAAAACTTACAGCGATTCACAAACCTTTTCTGGCAGTGGAGGAACCCTTCGACAGGACTCGGAAGTCCAGTGGGATGGTTGGAGCCTCCTGATCTTGCAGAATTCTCATTGGTGGGCAGGTCCTAATGTGACGTCAGGTAAGTAGCTCCCAGGCTCCTTGGGTTTGGAGGTGCACATTCAGGGTCACAGACAGTGGACACAAAGTCATGCCCGCCCACTCACCTCGCAGATGGGGGTTCTCGCATGATCGCTTGGTTCCTTGGACGATGGCCCCAACAAAACACTTAGGTGTCGATCCCGTTGTCCAACGGCAATAGCCCACAATCCGTGCCGATGGATGAAGGCCGCAACAATGTCCCTGGGTGACAGCCCACAACTCACAGGCAAATGGCCATCCGGGCACTGTGGTAGTCCCACAGCATAGTCTCTCAAGATGGTCCTTCAGCCTCTCGCCTCGCTCACCTGGAACCTTGTCTCCTGATCCCCCGGTGCCTCGCTCCCTCCAGGCTCTTCTCACTTCACTAGTTGTGGCCGGCAGGCAGGCGTGTGGTGCAGGCTCAGGGCAAGTGTTCCTGGAGTCCTCGACTGTTGCTCTCTGCCCAGCTGGGAGACGAGAAGACCTTGATCCCTTGTCCTGGTTGCAGTAGCTCAAGTCGTGGTGATCTATGCAGTCCCTATAGACACAAATGTGATTTAGTGCCTGGCCCTGTGAAATTCATGTGGTGGGTGTTGGGCGTTTTGAGGGGGCCTGCTCCTCGGTTCTGCTCTTTGTCCAGGGGCCGGACTGCCCCAGTAGGGGTTGCACCAGTGCTGATGGGCCCATAGCCCAGGTCATGGATGCTGCAGCAAAGGTTTCACCTGATTGGCAGTCTCCAGCAAGATATGCCTCTCAAAGGCATATGAGAATCCGTGAATTTTGTGGATTCGAAACGCGTTGGCTTTTCTGAGCGTGGGGGATGGTATTCAAATTGTGCCTTGAGGAATGTAGCCCAAAATATTTTTCTTTCCTCATGTGTAGGCAACATTGCTTAGAAACATTACCCCGGTCTCTTGGCCTAGGCAGGACAATTAACAAATGCAGTTTAGAATCTAATGTCCGCTTGGTGCTGTATGTTAAAACTAGGACTGGTGCTGTACTGTCAATGTTAAAATGTTATTTCACATGAACGTTCAATTTTGTTTCACCTGTCATTTTTTGTGCTTATAATTTTTGTTTTTGTATTGGAATATAATGTGTACAAATGTGTTTTTGTAAATGTGGTGTTCTATGAAATGGAAGGTCTCCCTTCTAAAACATGAAACATATTTAATTGCTTTGCTAATCTAAATAATTTGAAATAGGCAAAATAAAGCATTAAGAACCCCAGAGTTGACGGTCAGGGGTATCCTTTAAAGCATGTTAACCAGTCCTTCAGGACACATTCTCTTTTTTTGTGTATATAGGGTCCTGTCCAGGAGGTTTAGTACCCAAGCCTTTCTTGTTCGCTCAAAGGTTCAAAGCATTAAATAAATGAATATAAGAAATCCAGGATTTATAAAGCCCTCAAAATCACCCGTGTGGGTCTCAAGGTGCTGACTTGTAGGCATGGGGAGATTAAGTAATTTGCCTAGGGTGTTGACGCCAACGGTGAGACTCGAACCTTGGTCCCACCAGCTCCGAAGTTGGCAGCTCTTACATATTTTATGATTCTGTTTTCCTGTAGTGAATACCTTACCAGTCCCACTATCTACCATAAACACTATGCTCTAGCCTCACTGTCCAGCACCCTTCCTCAATCATAATATTCTTTTGATTTGCACTGGGGATGCTCAGCTACACCTCCACCGTTCCTTCCCAGAGAGTGATTTTAACCCCTGCCCCAGGAATGTCAGCAATCCATATCTCCTGTCTGGGTCTGTAGTCCATACCTTACTTTTAGAATTTTCTAGGTCCTGGGGTTCCCGAAATGGAGCTTCAGAGCCTTTGTGCTATGTAAGCATGGGCGAAATTTGCGAATTCGTGATCCGCGAATTTGCGGATTTGCAAATTTGCGATCCGCAAAATTCGCGAATTTGTGCGAATATGCAGATTTTTTTATTTTTGTGTGTTCGCGGGGCGCTTTGCGTGTTCGCGGGGCGATTTGCGTGTTCGCGGGGCAGTTTGCGTGTTCGCGGGGTATTTTTTGTGCGAGACCGCGATGCGCCATCTGGTTCATCACAGCCACCCTCTAGTTTTTTGTGCCCTTCTGCCCTCTGTACCACTCGTTTTTGTGCCTTTCTGCCCTCTGCCCCACTCCTGTTTTATTTTAGAATGGCGCCGGCAAGCTGCCAGCGCCATTCTAAAATAGTTACTAAGTTAGCTTCATCAGGAAGCACTAATAGATAAAATAAAGCAGGTGCTCGAGTTGAAGCTCGAATTCAGTTAAACTCGAGCACCTGCTTAATTTTATCTATTAGTGCTTCCTGTTGAAGCTAACTTAGTAACTATTTTAGAATGGCGCTGGCAGCTTGCCGGCGCCATTCTAAAATAGTTACAAGCTTGAAGCTTGAACTTTTGCCCCAGGATCCGTTCCGCTCGCGGATTTGTGAATTTTCGGCAAATTCGCGGGAATTCGCGGATCGCAAATTTGCTAAAAATCCGCGAGCGGAACGGATTTTGCGCCCATGCTTAGTGCTATGTACTGTCACAGGGACGCATACATGCAGTGTTTGGCACACCCAAACATATGCACGCTTCACAGTGCACCATTCCTTTCAGGTAGGCCTAGTGAGTTGCGAATGAAGCTGAGTAACTTCAACAGAGTGGGCCGGTAGGCTCCACTCCAAAGACACAAGATACAGCCAGGCCATTCGGCTATTCTACTGCTCACTAAACGGATATACAGCCACCAGCCTGCTCATATTAAACAACTCTCAGTGAGGCAGTAGCCCAACTCATTGAGAGGGAAGCACTTTTGGTGCCCCTTCCAGTCTATGGTTATAGCAGAACCATAAAAGAAGGCATAGGTCTCTGCATGCACGCATGATCCGTGCATGTTGCATGACCGATTTTGTAACCAGTGTTTCAGATTTACATGTAGATGGGGCATTCAGGGCTAAGGTGCACTTCCATTACCATGCAGGGGACTTTTCCATCCTAACAGAGTGTAAGGGAGTAATAAATGGAGTATAGCAGGGGCACAGGCCAATCTGGAGTGTAAATGGGTCACAAGCCTTAGATATAGCTATAGATTAAAGGGGAAGTGGTGACAAACACATACCACATGTAGACGTAGAGGGGACATATTACCAGCTGGACCATATGACGGCACAGGCCTGTGGGATTAAGGGGAGTGTAGGCCAAACTGTAGTTCAAGGGGGCATAAACCACACTGGATTCTAAAAAGTTCAGTGGCTGAACTGGTATGTAAGTGAGGGGACATTGCATCATAATGCAAAATACATGCATCCATTTTTTATTATCTTAGATACAGCGAAAAGGAGTGCAGCACGTTAACTGAATTTTTTTACGTAGCAGAGGCTTCTCAAATACGTAGTGTGGTATACTGAATCATAAGAGGGATGGGTGGGATTCAGATTATAGAAGGCAGCATATGATAGGTAGGTGGAAGCAAGTAACCCGTAGCAAGATGAAGGCACATGACAGTGATGTACGCAGAAATACATTTTTTGTAGTTATTACTGAACAGAAGATTTTTTTGGGGGTGGTGATGGGGTTTATTTTTTTATATGGTGCGTTTACTGCACTGATTTTCAGAAAGAAAAGTGCCCGATGGGAATGCATCCTGGTGGCCCTCAGACCTACCCCTACCCCCACTGACCACACTCGGAACCTAGGCATCTTTCTGGACAACAAACTAACCATGATAACACAGGTCAACTCCGTCTCCTTTGCCTGCATCCTCTGCATGCTTTTCAGTACTCAAATGGCTACCCCAAAGCTCAAGACGTTCAAGGGTCTTATCTCCAGCTGACTGGCCTACGACAACGCTCTCTAAGCAGGGATCGCAGTTCACATCCTCCAACGACTATAGACCAAACAGAATGCTGCAATCAGACATGTTGTGGATCTCCCTAGATGATCCCACATCACCCCCTACCTCAGGGAACTCCACTGGCTCCCTGTCCAGAAAGGATGCCAGTTCATGCTCATGACCGATGCATACACAGTCCTACACAACTGTCGACTAGCTTACTTGAATCACCGCCTGAGCTTCCATCAGCCCACCAGGCACCTCAGCTCCATGTCCTTTTCTCTAACCGTTGCTCCCCACATCTGACGTAGCAGATGCGGAGGTTGCTCCCTCACCTGCCAAGCAGCAAAGACATAGAACAAGCTACCTATTCATCTACGGACCTCCCCATCTCTTTATGAATTCCGAAAGTCCTAGAAGACCTGGCTATTTGGCTAATCAACTGAACCCTGCCAGCACCTGTCTACCCTCATGGGTGATAAGAAGCGCTCTACAAATTTACTGATTGATCAAAACAGCCACTTCACAGCTCCCATTCCACGATTGCTCTTTGGTGGAGGATACGTTCTTGATGACTCCTTTAATGGTACAATGCCTGGTCCTCATAGAGGGGTATTGGTCTGACTGTGTGCCTATCTCTCAGGGATAAAAGGTGGGTCTGGATAGGTTCTTATCCCTCAGGGAGATAGTTGGATGAGTCCCAAATTTGTGCTGTCTCTCAGGTAAAAAGAGTGGTTGGTGAGATGTGGCCCTGTCCCTCTATGGGATGAGTTAGTCATGATAGAGGTCTGTCCCACAGAGAAACACATAGAGCTCCACACATTGCCAGCTCTTGCTCCAGTTGTCACCAAAAGCCTATTACTGTGCACTTTTCAAGAGGACAACCAATAGCAGCATTTCGAATCACAGTACTGTCTCAGGACCATAATCTGATTCCAAGCAAACAAACAGCAAAACCTTTCTTCGTCACTCGGCATGTTATCACCTTTTTCAAAGGGAAATACCTGTCATTTGTGGATGTTTTGAGGTATGGAATGGCAAGGTGCTGGTTATGGAATAACAGTTTGTTGTAACCTTCTTCGTATTTTTTAACACAGCAATTCCTCCTCTTTTTGCTTTGAAACAGCTAGTAGTAAAGTAAATTATTTTCATGTGTTTTCTTCTTGTATTGTTTGCTGTCAGTTTATATATTAAGGGGTGAAAAAATCTGGATTCCAATGACCTTTCTAACTTTTGTAGCTGTTTCAGCTTAAAAATAGTTGTTGTGTAGCTCCTATAAAAAGTATACAGGATCAGCGCATTTGGACAGCATACACTGTAGGATTGATGTCAGACTGACTCTGAACAGCTCCACCGGGTATGTTGAAATGATTTACAAAAAGGGTCTAGGATATAGAACCGCACTTATTTATATTATGGGAAATTTTGTAACCATGTGGTGCGTTGACCAAAGGAAACAGGACCCTTTTAGTTTCCTATGTCGTGAAAAACTTTCTCAACAGACAATTGCAAAAAATGCGGTGTTGGAAATATAGAGAAGGACGCCGTGCTGGTGATACACTTTTAAGGCATGGGTCAAAATTGACCGTATACTGTGCAAGGAACCTCTCCTATAATACCATCTTGATCAAAGACTCCAAACTGAGGAAGTAAAGCTCCTGAAGCTGCCTTATTACGAACGGAATCTCATAGGGGCACTAAAAAACAAGTGCGTCCTTTAAACAGAAGATCCCAATATTGTAGGGATACATAAGGTCTGCACAACTTGAGAAGAGATAACACTCATTGGAACATGACTGATGATTGATGAGCCCTGAAGAAGTCCTTTAATAGGACGAAACGCGTTGGCCACTGTGAAGAGAAGAGAAAAAAAGACTCAAAGAATAAAGAATTGTGTGGACTATTCCACCTGATGGAACTGATTTCTTGTGTGTAGTGTGTGCGGATCAAATCATTTTTTGCTACTGGGTATGTTGGCCTTTTGTACCAATTAGCTCACAGTGCCACTAGAGTCTCCTCTTACCAAGGAGAGAATAGTTCTTGGCAACCTTGACAATCCTGATCCCTCAGAACAGTGGAAACAATATACTACTTTTCGCTCATTCACTCGTGCTTACTTAGTCTGTCTCAGAGAGACACACAGAATAAACAGGCTGGGCGTTTACAATAAGTATTTTTTGAGCAGTTGTTATTCTGGTGTAGAATAGATGAGCTGCAACAACCGTTAGACAGTATAAGATATAAATGATTAGCAGTACTATAAAGGTAAATGGATGGTATAGCTCTACCATCATACAATAATCATGAATACATACAAGTATATAAAACACATGACAGTAAAAAAATGCATACTCCTAAGATGCTTCCCTAAATAGATGTACCTAAATCCACCTAGCATGTGTGTAGGTGTTAAGCCAAGAATCCCTCTAGGATAAAGTCAACCCCATTACCTGAAGTGAAAGACTGTGGGACCCCGTGCTGATGTCGAGTTGGAAACCCCACGAGGGATGTTTACACCACTGTAAGCTGTAGTGTCTGCATGCAGGAACCTCAGTGTCTCTTGTCAGTGTGTCGGCCGGGAAGTATCAGTCTCCTCTGCTCTATCATAGCAAGATGTGATGTATATATACCCAGAGGTCTCCCCAGGGGTCCCACCTCACTGTATTACTGTGTCAGTCTAAGGATAACATCGGACATGAACTTTATACATAGATATTATACAGGTGATGGTTGTCCTGCTGTGCTTCCAAGAATCCTCAAGCGTAATGTATGAGATTTCGAATTAGAGAAAACCCGTGTTCTGAATGCAGTGTTGTATCTAGGTAAAAGGTCAGTCCCTGTAAACCCTTACAAGTGTAATGTAGGGAAGAATATAGAAGAAGGGTAATGACGTTACTAGGGCCTACATTATGATACCTATATGGGATATAACATAGTGACCAGGCTGGCAGAATACTAGTCAAGTGGCAACTGTAAGGATCCAAGGGGCAAAGACTTTACTGTTACAAACCTGAGAAACAATGAGCCACAACCACTCTGCCTTTCCCACTAATGCAGTGCCTAATTTAGTGTTGGGCACCCATGGGTGAGCTTTCTCACAAATGGGCCGACAACGGGGACAGCGACCGAAGGGAGGTCTGTTTCTTCGGGGTTATTGGGGGAACCAGGCGCAGTCCAGTCAGCTGGGCTGGTTTGGGCTACATCCAGTAAAGGATGTAGCCCAAGGTATATATATTTGCCATTTTGGGGCTGCCACCCACCGTTTTGTGTGGTAGGTGCACACAATAGCATCCCTTGGTAGTCAGGCATTTTCCCACTGTGCTTACTGAGGTGCGTAGCGTGTATAGGGTATTTAGCATTTCAGGCAAGTATTTTTGCCATTGATTACGCCCCTGGTTATGGCACTACAGGATGAAAGGGTTACAGAAGCGCTCTTGCTCTTGATGGAGGCCGGACGCTTGGATCTCCTAGCAGCCGAAAAGGTGACCATGCAGCCGGCGCAGCTGGTACGCAGTGCCTCTTGTGGGGTGGCGGCCGCCGTATGGGCGTGCTCTTCACCAAATAGTTCTTCTGTTTCCCAGGTGAGTCAAAGGTGCTGCACGGGTATACACACAATGTGGCCCTGACAGTAAAAGGAGAGAGGGGTGGGGCTATGGACATGTCGCATGTGATAAGTGACATAGAGGAGAATTCAGGGGGCGGGGTAGCTTCAAAGAAAGCTGTGGTCAGAGGCAAAGGGAAGGCCTCTAAGGGGCAGGTCAGTAAACCCCATGCAGATAACAGGAATCAGGCAGAAGGGTGAGAGGTTCTAGCAGCCAATGGGAGACAGCAGGACAGTCTGGGGACATAGATTTGCCACAGAACTATTGCAGCGCCAACGGTCTCAAACAGTGGATTCACGATAAATAAGATGATGAGGACAGCTATGTTAGGAAGCGGGAGGGGGAAGTGCAACACACCATTGTCTGATCAGATGCAAATGCCATGTGCGCCCTCGGAAGCCTCGGATTATTTAGGGGGGGGGAGCGAGGAGTGTGTAACTTAACTGTGCCTGCAGCCTAACAAACAAAGCTGCCGACTTTACCCTGGGGAACCGGGTTGTAGTCTCGGCGTGGACTGCTTTAAAAACAACATGTGAATGTTAAAAAATAAATGTAAACTTCGTCACAGGGCACTCTCAGACTGCATCGACATAGGGCAGGAGGCCGAGGGTGGGCCAGAGGGGAGAAGGCAGTGTGAACACATGAAATGAGAACAAGCTCTTGGCATTGCTGTGGGGAGGGGGGAGGAGAAATGCGAGACACGGCCTGGCAGCCGTGAAGTGTGAAGCAGTGGGCGGGGGGAGGAGAAATGCGAGACACGGCCTGGCGGCCGTGAAGTGTGAAGCAGTGGGCGGAGGAGGCCTTTGAAGTGAAGCTCTCCAAGGGAAAAGCGCGTGCTTGTGTTCACGTGAACTGTCGGAAATCCTCCCGATGGTTCGAGAACTTATTTTTCACACTAAAATTTGATCCTATCCATTCCTTGCGAATGGGATAGGCTCGACCTAAAAATGAGGACTTCTTAGTCTGCACTTACCCAAAGGGAAGCCAGATAACATTGTGTATTCCTTTATTAAGATCACAATGGACATTGCAGAAAATTAAAGAAAGACTAATAAGGGGAAAAGGAAAGAGAATACGGTCTGGTTTGATTATAACTACTCACAAGCAAATCGAAACTCAAGAGGGCCCTAAAGCGCTCACCGAGGGATAAAGAGGAAATAAAGTTACTGAGGCTGAACTATACACAGACAATAAACAAGAGAAGAAAAGCACTGCAAGAACAGGCATGTTTTGGCTTTGAGCAGGCTGTGGAAACATCATATAGTACACTATTCTGGAATATAATAAATTCTCCATTCCTTAAAGACAGCACAGACCAGAAAATTGAGGTTTTAGTTTCCCCACGGGACTGGTTATGTCACTTTGAAGGTATATTTGACCCCCGCACGAGGATTTTATCATTACTGAGGGTATCAACAGTGTACAAACGCCACCTCCCCTGCAAGTAGTTAGTCTCACTGAGGTGGCAACTGCAATTGAAAAGCCATTTGCCAGGAAAGCCCCGGGCTCTGACGAGTCCCTATAGATGCCTTCAAATCTTGTCCAGCAATGTGGGCACCAATCATGGTGCAGTTTTTCAATGCTGCGGCGAAAGGGTCTATTCCATCCACCTGGGCTGACTCAACAATAGTCCCTATTTTTTTAAAAGGAACAGGGGAGATGCTAAGTCCTACTGCCCAATATCGCTTTTAGACTCATCTGCAAGGTTAATGGGGAGAATTATTTTGGAGAGACTAGAGTCATGGGTGGCTGAAAATAATGTGCTAACAGCCTCCCAGAAGGGTTTCAGGAAAGATATTGGTACACATGAGCAATGTATTAACTTTCAACTTTTAATTTCCACATATACTGCAGCAAATCAAGAACATTTACATCTCTGCTTTGCTGACCTAAGAAGCGCTTTTGATTGTGTTAACCACACCAAGTTGTGGAAGATCTTGGTTGAAACCCCCAGTGGATATCATCTCATTTCTCTCACAGATCTAGGCCTCACTAACCGCTTGTGTGAGATTTGGGATAGAAGGAGAATGTACCCCACGCTTTAAATTGACCAGAGGTATGAGGCAAGGTTGTGCTTTAGCCCCCTCCTCTTTTCCCTCTATATAAATGGCGTTGATGGGAAGTTACAAGAAATAGTCGTAGACACGCACAGAGTAGGTTTACGTCCTACTCCTGTGCTTCTCTACGCCAGTGATGCGGTAGTGCTATCTTGAACCGCAAAAGGACTCCAATTGCTGATCAATAGCTTTGTTACCTATATGGAACAAAAGGATTTAAAACTAAATCTTGGAAAAACCTTTGTTATGGTGTGTGGGAGTTGAAGAAAAAATCTCATTATGTGAGGGGCCATAAATTGGAAGAGATTCATCAAGTGGAGAAGTGTGGCTCAAGTGGTTGGAGTGGAAGACCCTGATGCAGAGGTCCGGCCCGGACCAGGGTTCAATTCCCGCCTTGGTGGGTCTTGGGCTCAAATTTCCCCGGACCTGACAATTCTCGCCTCGGTGCCTATTCCAATCAGGGAGTCCCACTCTGTAACTCTGGGCAATAGCTTGCTTAATCTCCACAACGGCCCCTCGCAGCGGGATGCCTGGCTTTCACCTTGGGGATGCCCAGTAATGGGTTATCTCGCAGGGGAATACCAGGACGGGTTCTCTAAGCAAGCGCTGGGACGCTTTCGGGCAGCCATGCGCTCTACAAATCAAATTTCATTTCATTTCATTCATAGCTTCTCTTATCTTGGTGTGTTGTTTTCAAGCTCTACCCTGTGGGGACCTCAGACAATGGAGTCTGTGTTCAGATTTGCTACTAAAATTGGAAATAAACGAATCTACGAGATGCTGCAGCTGTACAGAAGTCAGTGGATCCGCACTGCTACATGTGGGGCATCCCTATGGGGTCTGGCGGGGCACTCGATTCCGCAAAAACAGGAAACCTCTTTTCTGTGTAGACTCTTTGCTGTGCCTCGTTCTGTACCACCCTATATCACCCACAGAGAATTGGGTATAACTTGTCTGGTGACACCTTAGATCACTGTACCTTAGTAGGGTGGCAGAGCATTCGGGGCAAGGCTGATACCAAATTTACAAGTGATTTAATTAATGATTGCCCCGCACTATGCCACTGTGGCAAGAAACCCTGGTTGGCATATGTTAACAGACTACTTCAGGAAATTGATGAAAATGATTCTATTGAATATCCCATTAGTGTCTTACAGTACAGCAAAAAAGAGCTCTAACAGATTTTTACCAACAAACAATGTTGGGCCGCCACTACTGAATCATCCTATTTGCTCCATGAAAAGAGAATCTGGGTGTCGTCCGCATATGCTATCACTTTAGCCCCTAATGACTCCGTAAGATAAACCAGCGGAGTCACATAGATGTTAAAAAGTACACCTGTAGCCACCGGCATAGGCACAGAGGCACACGGAGGAAGCCAGACTGCTGTGACTGACCATCCAAAAAAGACCTAATCCACCGCAGGGCCTAGCCCGAAATGCCTATCTCTGGCAGACGGTCGAGAAGCAGAGAGTGGGGCATTGTGTTGAATGCCGCCGAGAGATCCAGCATAACCAGCGTTGCTCTTCAGCCGGCATACAAACACTCCCGGATCGCCTCTGACACCTCTAACAGAGCTGACTCCATGCTTTACGAAGCATGGAAGCCCGATTGAGCCAGATGGAGCAAAAACTGAACCCTCAACATAGTTGGTTAGTTCAGATGTAATCACCTTCTCACATACCTTAGCCAAACTTACTTGGTAAGAGCGAAATAGGGCAGTAGTTCTCAGGTAGCAGGGGGTCAAGAGATGGCTTTTTAAGGAGAGACAGGATCAAGGCCTGCTTCCATACCATTGGGACATATGCCTCTCGGAGCGACTGATTAACCATTAGGTTCACTTCTGGGTTAATGGTCTCTGCCACATCAGACACAAGCCTGGTGGCACACGGGTCATTGTGTGAGCCCGACTTTAGTGTCCTGAGAATTCTGAGTGAACTAGGCAAGTCTACTGCTCTAAACGTGGAAAACATGGAGGCAGATGAGCCCATTGGCACCACCAGCAGCTCACCTACAGGTTTCCTAGAGGAAGTAGAGAACGTCTCTTGGATGCTGGATATTTTATCCTTGAAAAACTTTGCCAAAGTGTTGCACCAGGTCTCCAAGATAGGTGCCCCCGCCACTTGGGCGCTCGGGGCTAAGAAGTTCTGCACAATGGCAAAAATGTATTTTGAATTGTTGTTGGCCTGAACAATGTGAGCAGAGTAGTATAATCCTTTGGCCGCACAAATGGTGGCGTAATAAAGTTTCTGCTTGGTTCGCTGGTAGTGTTTGTTCATAGAGCCGTAGCCACTGGTGTGCCATACTCTCCCCAAAGATTTGCACACATGTTTCAGCGTCCTCAGCTCAGAGGTAAACCAGGGCTTAGAGGGGGACTCTCTCCTCAGCCTAGGTTGTTATGGTGCTGCCAGGGTAGTGACCGAGCTAGAAATCCATTTAGCAAACTGAGCCAAATTATCCTCCTGGCCCCCTAAGAGGGGGGGTGGCGAGAGGCCACCAAAGAGCTACTAAGCTGCCCGGGGTCCAATTTCCTAGTAAAAGGGTGGCGATGACAGTTGGCCGGCCATGAAGAATGATTAATGTCCCATGAAACAAATATGGGAAAATTCTCTGACCAAGTGACTGGTCTAGGCCTCACCACCGATAAAGAAAAATTAGAACAAATGGTGTCCAAGTTGTGACCTCCTTGATGAGTAGGGTGTTTAACCCATTGGGACAAATTGGCCAAGTGCAGGGAATCCAACAAGGCTGCAGAGTTGGGTGTATCGATAAGGTCTAGATGGAGATTAACATCCCCAAGAAGCACATCATTTGAATAACGCAGTACACTCTCTGCTAAAACATCCCCGCAAGTCTCCAAAAAGATGCTGCCTGAGCCCAGTGGCCGATAGATCAAGGATCCCACCAAGGTATAATGGGCCGAAGGTTGCAGGCTGAAATCCAAAGCCTCGCACTCTCCCCAGCAGGTGGGTAGTTCACTAAGGAGGGTCCAACCGTCCCTATACAGAATAGCCACACCGCTCCCTTTACCGACCAGGCGATCCACCCTGTGAACTTTAAAGCCCACTGGTGTAGCCAAGGCCACAATAGGATTTGAGAAAACGTCCAGCCAGGTCTCAGTGACAAATAGTAAGTCTAAACTGTTGTCAATAACCAGATTGGCAACATCTACGTAGTGCTTCTTCAAAGATCTAGCATTAATAAGGCAAGCCCTGATACACCCAGGCCTGGATGTGTCTACCGTCATGGCCTTCGGAGATAACTCTGGTATAAAAATAAACCCGCAATCTACACAGACATAATCCCTAGTAAGCTTAGCAAACTTTCCAGTGTGTGACACGCAAAGTGAGGATCTAAAAGACTGTAATGTCTCACTTGACATGCGAATGACCCTACTGCTTCCTGTAGAAAATTGAACAGAGTGGCTCGCCCTGAGCGCTGACTTAGAGCTGACAGGCTTGCCTTAGGCGCGCCATCGGCGCGCCCGCTGCGCGCCCGAGGGAGCACCATTTTTGTAGGGTATGGCTTAAGCCGGTGTACAACGTGCATCAGCTGGAACGCTGACCGCGCTAAGTGCGAGTCGCGTCCAAGATGGCTGATGTCAAGCCGAGCCGCCCCAAAAGAAGCAGCCGAGGATCAAGGCGTAGCGTACACAGTGAGTTTTAAAAGTGCAGTGTAGCGAAGTTAAAAAACAATTTCTCCAAATTTCATTTTAAAAAGTCTGAGTGAGGCAACATTAAATTCACAATATATCCCCACAAATTCCCTCTATAGAGTGGACAAAAAAGCTTAGGCAAATGAAGTAATGCGCATAAATGAACCTTTCTTAAACCAGTAGAGTCATGCTCAGTTGTCTCAAGACTAATTTAGAAAATTAACTCCATGAAACAGTTGCACCTGTACTTCTTCCATTTCGTCATGGCAGGTTCTTACTAGCTCCTTCACTTGGGCATTGAAATGATCAACAGGTTTAGGGATTGCTTGGTTTGACACCGAAGGAGTTATTCATACTCAGGATTGGTGAGAAAGGTGTGTGGCATTGTAGTATCTACATAACAGAATATCCAGTAAATGTAGATACATTGGTATCCTTTATTGGAGAAGCATATATCTGCATCCAGTCATAGTTTCAGCCAGTATTCAAGTGAATAACTGAATCATAGAATGTACTTGACACAGCATTTGTATACGCGCGAGGTCATCATAGCGTAATGGAGCGTAGAACGAAGACAAATAATGCCGAAGAAGCGATGAAATGAAGCCCTGAACTTTTGAAAGATGCAAAAGTAAGGCACATTTGAAATGCGCCAGGTTTAACATGCAATTACAGTGGATCGACCTCCCACACTGTAATTATCACCGTAAATAAGTTACTCACATTAACGACAGTCGAGCGCTTCTTATGTAGACTTTGCAGCAATCCGATCGTCGATAATCTCCCCGTACAGTCCTGGTTGTAATCATCGAAGATAAGATCAATTTCGAATCAATAGATAAATCCAGATAGATGTGAGTCCAAAAATTAATGAAGGTGTTTCAGTCATTTATATTCTCAATATATCCCAGTATTCCAAAAGCAATTTTCTTCAGAAATTCCTCTGTTTTTTTTTTTCAAATCTCAAAGAAATAATCAGCGGATAGCATCCCGAATCGTCGCCAAATCTTTTGTAGTATCTACATAACAGAATATCCAGTAAATGTAGATACATTGGTATCCTTTATTGGAGAAGCATGTATCTGCATCCAGTCATAGTTTCAGCCAGTATTCAAGTGAATAACTGAATCATAGAATGTACTTGACACAGCATTAAAATACAGCATCAGAACCCAATGACATGAGTAAACTCTAAACTCTACAGAAATAAATAAAAAAATATAACTTACCCAATACTACAGGCATTCAGAGCTGTTAGGGCAGATTGTACATGAAAGGCAGGCCTCATAAAGGGACCTGAAGAATTTGAAAACTGATACCAGAGTCTAGGCACTGAAGTGCCTTGCTGCTAGTAGGGTACCTGACGTGTGAATAAACAAGCTACTCGTTTGTACAGGGGAGTCCAAACTGCCTACTGTGTGTGTGTGGGTGTGGGTGTGGGTGTGTGTGTGGGTGTGTGTGTGTGTATAATAGCAATATATATAATAGCAATATAAGTATACTATGTAGCTTCCTGAAAGGGGGTAAGGGGAAAAGACCTCGTAGCCCTCGCCTCCTTATATGCTATGAAATATGACTTCTGCATGCACACAATTTTCTATCACTTTATTTTAATTAAAGGTATAACATCAAAGTGAAAATATGTCTAGCTCACCAGGTATTTCGAGGTCTCTTGCTTTGACTCTTAGGAGCAAATTTGACCTTTGACTCGGTTCCCCCTACGAATGTGTTGGTTTGCCCGTCTCTAATTCTTGTGCCATGCCTCTAATGCCTTTAATATAGCGCTAGTTGGTTCGGGTTTGTCGGGGTTTTGAACTCCTCCTCACAACAATACACATGAAACTACAAGTCCCAAAATACAACATGTAATTATTAACGTGTCCCACATGACAGGCGATTAAGCAGGATTGGTAAACTGCGCCCCCAATCCATCACCAGGAGCTGATGGGGCAGGGGTTCCTTTGATCAACTCATCTTCGACATCTTCAAATCTCCCGGAAGTCTCAGGAGGCTGGTTTGAAAGGGGGGTTTACGGAGATGCTTTGGGAAGATTGTGGTTTCGCTCTAATTTAGCGCTGCAAAGTACAGCCAATCCCTATCCCAACAGCCTTAACAGAATAGGCTTAAAGCGCCTATAATCACCTGAGAGGGTGGGACGGCACTCACTACCGCGCTTTTCTCACCCACAACACTTCCGGTTGGGATGAATGCTTCTAAACTAAAGCATTAGGGTTAGTGCCGTCTTTCGTGTTCTTTAGGGCGAGCGATTGAGGAATCTCTTAAGCAGCTGTCATGATGCTTTCTTTCCAAAGATGGCGCAGCCCTTGTTCACCGCAGGAGGCCCTGATTGTTGCAGCTTCCAAGGGGCCTGGCTGGCACAACGACAGGCAGCAGATTTGTGCGCGTGGCCACACACACACTCTAAGGTGACCAACTGACAGGGCTGCAAATTCAGGAAGGTGAGTGTAAAAGTTCAGGACAAAGGGTCAAAAATCAGGACAAAAATTCAGGAGAAAAGGTCAAGACTTCAGGACAAAACTTCGGGACCAAAAGTATGTTTTACAGACACATCAGTGCCATTGTGTGATGTAAAGCGGCAGGCATAGGATGTAGCTAATTGGGCCCGGCAGTACTGGACTAGAGTGCGGCCCAATGAGTGGCCAGCTTTATGTGTCAGATAGCTTCAAGCATTCCATCTCCGTTCAGCTGGTGATGAATGGTATAGGGGCTGGTACAGTACTGAGTGATGGATAAGGCCCATAGCGGACACGTCTTGTGTGACGGTAAGAGCATTAAGCAGGAAAAGGGAGTTATTAACCAACCTGCATGAGCTATAATTGGCTGCACACTGCTGAGCGTTATGGTATTATTGTGGGTCAGAGCAGTTAGATAGGATTTGACATTACTATATAGTGCCTACCCATATATCAGCCCTCCTTATTTTACCTGCATATTGGAAATAGTATACTTCTTGGGCTGTTTTATTTCTGTGAGCTGTAAACTGCAGATTCTCACTGATGTACAGAACTGTGTTACAGACTACAAATTGTATACATTCTTAAGGCATAATTGTAGGGCAGAAGGAGGCACTGTCTTTTACACACAGAATATTTCCTATTGAATGGAAGTAAAATGCCAACATGCTACTTTACTGATAAAACTATATACCGCACAGAATACTAATGTGTGGAAATGTGGTTTCGGCAAATATGTATCATTTGAACATCACCAAGTAAAGTGTCTTGATTGTTCTTCTGAATTACAAGCAAGTGGTCCATTTGTGGTTTCCTAACTGCTGATATGTTTGGAAACATTTGCACAGTTCATTTGCAGATATTTAAATGTTGTGTGTTGCAAACTGACAACTTACAACCTTTATTTTCCCACCCACAAGAACATTTGGGAAACCATAGTGCATTCTGCAACACATTTGTCATTATATATCAATTGTATTCACTTCTAAAGCATAGTAAATTATTACTTTTATTGCACCAGGATACAACGATCTTTGATGGGGCTCTTCAATGCTTCCCTCACTATCACCAACAGTGACTCTCTCTCACATGTATTTCATTTGTTTTATAGCGCCTCTCATACCAGCGTAGGGTGCCAGAGCACTTTACATCACACACTCATACAGAGACACTGAATCATACATGTGTAAATCAGTGTATAGAAAATGTTACATAAGGCAAAGGGGACTACAAGGTGTAGGATGCATGTCACCCATACCGGTAGGCATCTTGTAAGAGTGCTTGGTCTGAAGAAGCTCAAACTCAGGATTCAGAACATAGTACAGTAGTTAGCGTTGACTTTAATGATAAGAATGTATTACTACCCAACAAACCTTTTTTTGCAGCATAAGAAAAAGGAAAAACTGTAAAGAAAATATAACTCAGTAACCTGTACCTTGCAGCTTATGTATAGGGCTCCCGGTTTTATGGTATTTATTTTTTCTACATTTCCGTCTGTATTTATCCATATTTATTTTTTGCTAATTTTGTCTGTATTCATCCATTTCGATTTTGTGTTTTCTGTATAAATGAAACTGCCATGGGTATTTTTCCACATTTATTTGACTGATAAATGTACATTCGCATTTGAATGTCCATAAGGTTTCAGCAGTATACGGGTATACAGTGCAATAGCATTATCTGAAAACACTTGCATTGCAGAATAGCATAAATAACTGTGGATCTGCACTTAATTAAACCTTAATTTGGAAATGTATTGTCTTTTTTTCACCTGTCCTACCTCTTCAATCTATACACTTACTGACCTGGCACTCATGATTGACAGTAGAAAAAAACATCCAAAGAAGACATATTTTCCGTATTTTTCTGTATTTAAAAATATAGACAGGAAAAAAATTATTTTCTATCTGTATTTATCTGTAAAAATCAGTAAAAACTGAAAACTGGGAGCCCTACCTATGTACCTTAAGAACTGCAGAGTAACAAAATAATCTCAGTGACAAAATCAGAAACCCACTGAGCTCTGCACATAAAATACTTTTCTTTGATATGCATGGTACACATTCTTTGCAGCATGCTTGCATACTAACCCTCTATGCTAACTTATATGATTCAAAACTGCCATCTCTCTCCAGCAGGTACATTAGTCACCAGAGTTATTGTGACACTTTTATTGTTGCCTGAAAACGTCTTAATATACAAGGAACTTTCCAGTGCCAAACCCCAGTAACAAAACCACCCCCACCCTTCCAGCCTCACTGGGAAACGCCGATGCAGGTACGGCCAGTCCGGCCTTGCTACCACCCTCCAATGGTGCCCCTCATCTCCACATAGACCCTCTTTCATGTGTATTTAATTCCTTTTATAGTGCTACTCATCCGAAGCATGTACAGGAGGGTGTCAGAGTGCATTACATCACACACATATTATATAGAGACAATGATTCATAAATGTGAAAGTCAATGTATAGGAAATGTTACTTAAGACATTGAGGGCTACAAGGTGTAAGAATCAGATGTCATCCATACTGGTAGGTGTGTTGTTGTGTAGCGTGGGCATGCCCACAGGTGTGGGTGCTCTGGGTGCAAATTTCTTAGGGGTGACATTTTTTAAAGAAAAAAATGTATGGTGGAAGGGACTCAGGAGTCATGTCGGTGCTGTTGTCTGCAAGTGCAGATTATGTTGTCTTGCCCAAACTTCCCCACATTACGGCTGCACGGAGCCGTGCCCTCACACATCTCTTGCGGCCTCTGGGCAGAAAGAGGGCTTCTCACTCCGCCTCCCGGTGGCATTGAGAGCTACGCCGGCCACCGGCAAAGCAGCGGAATGACTCTTGTGGCACCATGGTGTCGTACAAGGATTTAGATTTCTGCTTTTTGGCAGGCAGAAAGAGCATTTCGAGCTTGAGTTCCACGCTTGCTACCTGACATCATGTGTTGGTTTGGGACGGTGGGTTTAGTCATCTGAGGCTTTGAAGCGTTGCTGCACACCGGGAGGCAGTTGCCCCGGCCGCCAAGGAGCTCTTTATTTTCCATCCCTCATCAGCAGTACTTCCCCTAAGAGAAATTGCTGCTTGTCTTCTTGTGGAGTCTGTGTCATGTGAAAGCTGTTTGTTTCCTGGAGAGTGAAATTTGGAGTCTCAAGTCATGGTGAGGACAGAAGAAGTGAGAGGTTGGCGAAGGCAGCCTCTGTGCACAACTTTACTGTCTGAGTACAGTCCCAGTACTACACTCTGTGGGCAATGGGCATGCTGGGATGGTGGACACCACAGTCTTTGCTGTACACTCTGACTTACACTCACTGGCTGTGGGATTGTAGGGTTGGCAGACACTGTCTACCGTCCTGGCTATGCACCCTGCCTCACACGCTCTGCCTGTGGTCACCCTGGGCTGGTGGGACTGTCTACAGTCCTGGCCGTGCACTCTGCCAGTCTATGGGCATGTATAATGGGTTCTGGCAGCTGTCACCATCTCAAATGGCATTCATGTTGCTGAGGTTTTTCCACATCTGTGCCCAGGCTCCAGTTGCTGTTAGCAGGCACACACCTGCTGTTGCTATCTGTAGGGTGTTCTAGTTATTGCTGTCAGAGAGGGAGAGTGTAAATGCAGTAGATACCACACTTTGTGGTTATTGTGCAGTAACCAATTAATGCGCAGATCACTACCACGTGCATTGTATTGTAATTGCATTTATATAGTGGGTTAGGGTGCAATACTTGCCTTGCCCCGGGCCCTGCCAACCCATGTTACGGCGCTGCTGCTGGTAGGTTTTTTATGTTAACAGTGCTTGGCCTGGAGAAATGTAGAAACTCAGGATTTAAAACATAATATGGTGGTTTAGTTTGCTTTTACTAATAAGTATTATAATGAAAAACAAATGCAGGTAGCAAAAGGAATTGTGTGACAACAGTAGTTAACCTTTGAGCTATTCGCATAAAAAACAATTTGTTGATCTGCATGTTACACTATCTGCCAGATTCATGAAACCATATTCTGCGAATTCTAAATTGCGATTAATACCGAATCGCAATTTAGAATTCGCATAATGGGATTCATGTAAATGTGCGAGAAAATATAGCGATTTGCATTCGGACGCAAAAGCCGATAGCGAGTATTCCGAAATCGCAGAAAAATCGCAAAATCGGACAAATTACCATGTTGAAATTGCGATCTCGCTATTAGCGTGATCGCAAATTGCGATCTCGCTAATAGCGAGATCGCAAAAACGAGAAGTCGCATTTCGAGCACTGTGATGACATCACAACCAGGAAGCAGGCAGTTCCCTCCCTCATTCTGAATACTGAGGCATACTTGGAAGCAGCACTGCTCAGAGCTCCACTCCAACCACCTCCAGTTATTGTATTTGGATACTGTAGACTGCAGCAATGTCACAGGAAGCAGCAGGGCCCAGTGCCACAGGGAGAAAGCGTAAAATAATATTCTCCGAACAGGAGCTGGAACATCTCATCGAGGGAGTCTGTAAAGACCATGATAGACTGTTCGGGAAGGACTCCAGGAGGATGCCAGAGGCCGAGAAACGGCGACTGTGGTTGCGCATCCGCGCAAAAGTGAACTCTGTTGGAGTCACCCAGAGATCAATTGACGATCTCAAAAAGAGGTGGTACGACCTCCGAGGTCGTGCCAAGGAGAGGGTCGCCGAGAGGCTGGGTGAGAGCCTTGCAACAGGAGGGGGAGAGCTAACAGTCCCTCCCAACACCCCATTGGAGGATCTTGTTGAGGAAACATTGCAACCTGAGGCATGCGTGGGGGTAACCCGGCTGGACTCCTCCCGACCTACCCAAGACAGCCAAGGTAAGTGCCATGCGACTGCGACCCTGTCCCCTAACAATGGCCATGACCCTAGAGCTACCCATAAGAAACCCCAGTCATGCAGCCCATGCACACCAGAATATCCCTATTGCATTGTGGGACATGTAGTCTGACCACAATTTACAAAACGTCCCATACAGCCAGACATGTCCTAATGTAGTCAATGCAACAGCCAGTCAGAGAATGGTAGCCAGCATGCATGTAGCAACCTTTCATGTGAAAGATACATGTAATTAATCAACGTCCACTTTCCATCACAGGTGGCGCTGATAACAGCAGCAGCGACAGTGAGGGGCTGCAAATTGATGAAACCCATGAGGATTCTGAGGGTGAGGAAGATACATCCACACAACCAGCTCCATCTGGCCAAGCACCAGTGCCAGCAGGCGTACCACCACCTGCAACGCCAGCTACAACAGGCGCACCACCATCGTCAGCTGTGAGACCCATGCCAGTGACATCGTCAACACCAGCAGCCGCAAGATCACCAACACAACGCACACCTACTGTGCCCACCCAGTCCAGCGGACAGGTCAGGGAGCGGCGCCAAAGTACACCACGCACCGGCAGGAGGGGGATGACTGTGCGTGTGCCAGGGCTCTCAATAGAGCGCCGCATGCTGCGTGTCCACCAGTTACAGGCACGGCACCTTGCAGCAATACGCCTGCAGCTGCACAATACAGGCAGGAATGTTGGCCAGCTGTCCGACCGGATGGACCGAATGACCACAGCTATGGAGGCAAACACTGCGGCCATGCTTAGCCAGCGAAACCTCACCCGCCGCCGCCACCGCCAGCACCTCACACGCCTCTCGGCGTACACGCGCTCCAATTATGTAATTGGCAACGCAACTTCCCAGCTGTCCCGTAGATCATTGGCAATGCAACTCCAGATGGTCCAAAGCTGTCAGGACGTGGCACGGGCACTCGAGCAGGTAACCACTGCTGTTCAGGCTCTGCAGCCAACTGGCCACGGCAATGCAGGAGGGGATGACACAAGTGAGGGGACATCTAGCCACAGCAGCCTTTCTTTATCACAGGTTAGTGTTCCACAGCGCAGCAGCAGGCCCACTGCGGCATCACATGCTCAGCTGGAGGAAGAGGTCGAGAGGCGACTGGGAGCTTCGCGCAGGAGGCGCCAATGACATTAATGCTCATAGGGCAGGGACATGCTGATGACATAAGCATGCCCACTACAAAATCTTGAGTAGTATGACGCAATACACCTCAAATATTACTGTTTGAAACAATGCCATATTATTGTGCAACCAACAATAATATTTATTCAATAATAGTACATCAGACTCATGTCATTATTTCCATTGTCATGCATGAGTGAAGTGTTGGGTGAGGGGAGTGGGTGCACTAGAAACAGTTCATTGTGATTTGGTTGCGGCGTCTGGTCCTTCAGCTGGATTTTCCCCGCGTGCATGACGCGCATGTGCAGGTGGGCGGTGGTCCCCTTCCGACTCACTGCCAAATATCTCTACAGGTATCCGGCGCTTGGTAGCAATATTTTTTATTTTTTTATTTTTTTTATTTTTGGAAAACCTTTATTTTCAAATCAGTGCACACAGCTATTTAGCCTTACATCCGGAGGCTAGGCAGCATATCATCGGTCAATCGGCTGGTGTACAAGAAACATATTACCAAATCGTACAAAGGTTTTTTATTTTAAATTTTTTTAAAAATAACTAAGATGAAGAAGGGAAAAGCACCAAACTAGTGCTAAGAAACAAGGCAATTTAAACATTTGTGTAACAGAGCCCGATCATAGGAAAAGCTAGGCCCAATAACATAAAAACAATCTGAACAGCACCCATTGCAAGACCATGGAGGGGGGGAGGATACAGGATACATCCGCTAATAGAACGTGTGTTGGAGCCATAGGCTACGGGGACATTCGTTCTTCCAGGGGGGCGGTGTCAGGCGGCAGGCAAATATCACCCCTATACTCGTTCCAGGCCCCCCATATCTTTTGCCACTTTTTGGGTTTACCCCTGGCCATGTACACTGTATTCTCTCGAAACATGCACCAATCCATGTTGGCCTTCCACTTTACCACCTTTGGGGCTGTAACAGCACCCCACATCTGAGCAATATCTCGTTTCGCGACCATGTTTCCCAAAGTAACCCATTGTGTTTGTGCACTATTATAATCAGTAGGACCCCACACATTCAGGGGGCAGCGCCGGGCCTCTGCCATAACGTCTACCCCAGTCACCTCGCTCATGATCATATGTACACGCCTCCAGTAGGAGGCGACCACCCGGCACTCCCAAATAATATGCATGAAGGTGGCTAATGCACCACAGCCACGCCTGCAGAGGCCGTCCACTGAATGACCCATGTGTTTCAGCCTGGGACCCGTCACGTACACTCTATGGAGAATCTTTAATTGAACCAGCCACAGCCTGGCCGGGATTGCCACCTCCTTGGGGGAGGACACTGCATATTGCCAGTCTTCATCATCCACCTCAATCCCATCACGCACCCACTGGTCTCTCACCCCAAGGAGGAGGTCCGTACGGACATTGATGAGTTTTTAATAGATTAAGGAAATGGCACTGTCCGGCATATGGCCGTCCAGCACCCTGTCCTCCAACGGGGAAGACTCAGGGATCTTCTCGCCCTGCGGCATCGCTGCCAGAATGGCATGACGCAGTTGGGCGTACCGGAAATATTCCGTTCCACCCAACTGGAACTCTGTCTGTAAAAGAGTAAAGGACTTTATCTCCCCTTTCACAATCATATCTTCCACCTTGGATATGCCTATCATGTCCCACCTGTCGAATCCCTTCGTGTGCCATAATTTGCCCAGTATTTCAGATTCAAAAAGAGGAGTTGCCATCGTAAGACTACCCTTCCACCCCTGTGACTTTGTGATTGCCCGCCATATGTGTACGGCTGTCTTCGTCGGCCCCGACATTCTACCATCCAGAGATCTCGAGTATAGCGCTCTATGATACTTCCCGTCGTCCAGGAGCCACCAATCCATGGCATAACCTGGGCTTACTGCTGGACCGTAGAGGCCATGATTAAGGGCAGCTAGCTGGGAAGCCCAATAATATCTCCGGATGTCAGGCAACGCTATGCCTCCGTCATACCATGGGAGCGTAAGCTTCGTAATGGCGATGCGTGGCCTGCCATCCCGGAGAAGGGTCCGCTGCAAACCCTCGACCTCCCTAAAGTAGCTGGATGGGACCGGATCCGGGGTATTTTGAAGAGCATACAGGAATCTGGGCAGGGACATCATTTTAAACAGTGCTGCACGCCCAGGCAGGGAAAGCAGGAGTTTCCGCCATCCCTCTACGTCACGCCGGAGACGTACGAGAGGGGGGAGCAAGTTATTCGTGTAGCGTACCTTGGGATCCGTTGAAATATAGATCCCCAAGTATTTGAATCCCTGCCGCGCGACCTGTATGTTGCAGTCCCTTGGAAGCCGAGGTGTCCCACCTCTCAGCACGTATAGGTGTGACTTCGACCAGTTACTAACCAGGCCAGAGTGCCAACCAAAAAGACGTAGCACATCACACACCACAATGAGTGACTTACAAGGAGAGGTGAGATATAGCAAGATGTCGTCTGCATATAGCGACACACAGTCCTCGAATCCAGGGGACCACCGTATTCCGTTTATATCGGGTGAAGTCGCAGCCACGCCGCCAGCGGTTCAAGCGCCAATGCAAACAACGGGGGCGACAGGGGGCAACCCTGCCTGGTGCCTCTGCGGAGAGCAAAGGACGCAGATACACGACCATTAACCGTTACGTTGGCAAGCGGGCTAGCGTACAGGAGCTTGACCCACCCTATGAATTCCGGGCCAAATCCGAACTTCGCCAACACTGCCCACAGATAGTTCCACTCGAGGGAGTCAAACGCCATCGTAGCATCCAAAGACGCCAAGACGGCTGGCTCCTTGAGCGTGTGGACCCTTGCGAGGGCCCCATGTAGTCTCCTGAGGTTAAGGGCAGTGTTGCGGTGTGGAATAAAGCCCGACTGGTCCGGGTGAACCAAGTCGCTGGAGAAGTGTGGCTCACTGGTTAGAGCAGGCTGACCATGAAGCAGAGGTCAGACCCGGGACCAGGGTTCAATTCCCGACGCGGCAGGGTCTTGAGCTCAAATGTCCATGGACTCGATAATTCTCGCTTCGGTGCCTGACCTAATCATGGGTTCACACTCTGCAACTCTGGGCATTAAGCTTGCTTAATCTCCACAACGGCCCCCCCGCGGCGGGATGCCTGGCTTTCACCTTGGGGATGCCCTGTAGGGCCTATCTCACAGGGAAAAGCCAGGACGGGTTCCCAAGGCAAGCGCGGAGATACCCCTTCGGGGGTCGATTCTGGCGCTATATAAGAAACATAATAATAATAATAATAATAATTTGTCCCGCTCCGCTTCCGACAGGCACGGGAGCTCCACTTCTGCCAAGAGCTCCCCAGAGTCAGTCTCGGACATGTCGGAGACCGAGGTATAAACGGTCTCGAAATAGTCTGCAAACGCCATGACAATGGCACTCGGGTCGGTGACAGTCACGCCGTCCTCCCCCAGCACCTCCGGGACCACACGGCTGGCTCTCTCTTTTTTATCCAGCCAAGCGATGAGTTTGCCCGCCTTGTCCCCGACATCATAGATCCTACCCTGTTGCTCTCTACCCATGACCTTGGCAGCATCCGTAACAGTAGCCCGATACTCTGACTGTTTAAGTGAGAGAACATGGAGTAGGTCCAGTGTCGGGTCGACTTCCAATTGGGAGTCCAGATCTTCAATTTCAGATTCGATCCGCACCACATCCGCGTCCCTGCGTCTCCGAACCTCAGCTATAAGGGAGAACGCCTCACCCCTCAAGACCGTCTTAAATGCCTCCCATAGGGTAATAGCCGATATAACTGACCCCGAGTTTTCAGAGAAATAAAGCTCAATAGCCTTAGCCATGAGTCCACAAGTCTTGGGGTTGCAGAAGTACCACGGATTAACCGATACCACCCTCTCGGTCGCCACGATGTTGAAGTCAAAGGACACCCAGACCGGAGAATGGTCTGAGATGCCCCTCGCTTCAGAGACTGCCGACGCGTGGGCCGCTAGAGCCAGAACATAATCGATTCTGGAGAGGCTTCCGTGTGCCCCTGAGTGGAATGAGTATTGACTCTGGGTAGGGTGCATGAGCCGCCAGCAGTCAATAAGTCCCATAGTATCCAGGAAGTCGGGAAGCCAGGATTGCGAACCTCGGAGATCTCTGGATGGATGTCTGTCTAGGGTCCCCGAACAAACTGCGTTGAAATCACCTCCTATACTAAGCAGACCCTCAGGGAGACCTAAAATGGCGCCCCCAATGTCCTGAAACGTGTTGTTTTGCAACCCAGGGGGAACATAAACCGAAACCAGAACCAGGGACCGTCCCTCCCATCTCCCCGAGACGGCGACGTACCGCCCCCTCTCATCGGCAACACTAGAGTCAATCTCAAATGGGAGAGACGCGCGCACCATGATCCCCGCCCCCCGGGATCCCGAAGAGAACCCCGAGTACGCCACCATCTTGAAACCCTTCCTGTTAAGCGCTTGGCACGTGTTTCCCGCCAAGTGTGTCTCTTGTAGCAAAATAACGTCGGGCATACATCTTTTAAACAGTTGCAAAACTACACCTCTCTTTATGCGATACCCCAGCCCGTTGACATTCCAACACAATACTTTTAGGTTCCTACCCCCCATCGTCGAATTGTGGGCCTTCGCCAGTCCCGGCAGTCATCATAGTTACAGAACCGTAAGAATTACAGTTTTTACATTGCCTTGGAGAAGAGAAAGGGAAAAAAGGAAAAAACATACAACCAACAACCAAACCACCCCCCACCCTGCACCCCTGCATCAGACTAAGTAGCCCCCCCAACCAGCAGTGTGCCTGTCGCCCCAGAAAACTACGCTACAGAAAGACCCTAGAGGAGAATGGGGATCACGCAGGCCCCCCCGCCACCCTCCTTAACAAAGTAAAGGATATTCATTATAAAGTGCAGGAATGTGACACCGGTTGTCACCAGCAGTCCCACTGTCCGACAATGTTCCGAAGATAGACTCTACTCCTGTTGCTCAGGGCCTCCCGAGGCGCCCACCGATTGTTCCTCGCGCTCACCACTTCAGGCAAATCAAAGAATATGGCACGGCCATCATGTTCAATGCGCAGTTTCGGAGGGAACATCATCGAGTACTTCATCCCCAGGTCTCTGAGTCACCTCTTCACCCCCGTGAAGCTTTGTCGCCGCCGCTGTACCGACCGAGCAAAGTCCGGATAAAAGTTTATGTCCGCATTTTGGAACTTAAGCGGCCCGTTTCTTCTTGAAGCCTGCAGGATAGCATCCCGATCCCTGAAGTTAAACAGCCGTGCTATAATGGGCCTCGGCGGGGCACCCAGTTTCGGGCGTCCCCCTGGCAGTCTATGAGCTCGCTCCACTGAGAAGAAACGGCTGAGGCCCGCAGGGGCCAGATGAGTTTGTATCAGGTCTTCCATGAAAAGATCGGTGGCCGAGTCCTCTGCCCCTTCTGGTACGCCGATGATTCGGACGTTCTGTCACCTGGCACGTCCTTCAAAATCATCCTGTCGTCTCGCGAAAAGATCGTTGGCCGATCTCAAGTCTCGGACCTCTGTTTGTAGGTCCGATACATCAGTTGTGAGGCTCGCGGTTTTAATGTCCAACGATTTGACCCTATCGTTGGTCTTGCCCAGATCGGCTCTAATCAAGTTGACCTCAATCGCCAGGGTGTCGACTCTATGCGTCAGGACCTCGTGTTGTTTATGCATCTCCGTTTTGATGCCCGCAATGGCACCCATAACGTCCCGGAGTGTCGGGTCTGACGTGTCTGGCGACTCGTCTCGATTTGAGTCCTTAGGCCGGGCAGCTGCGCCCGGCGAGCTCTTCTGCTGGGCATAGCGATCCATTTTGTTCGATTGGGAATACGTAGTTTTCCTACTCCCACGGACCGTCGCCTTGTCCGACTCGCCTCTGCCCGCCATGATGGTTTTGGGGACCAGCACAATGGATCACACGCCGGGGCCACACCAGCTCTTCGATGCGACTATCGGGCGCCGCGAACACCAGTTGCTGATCAGCACCGTCCCACTCCGCAACTCCGCGTGCTTCGTTGGGCCAGCGGAGTAGTCACTCTCACACCACACCGCTTACGTGTGACAATGTCGCCGTCATCAGCCACCGCACAGGCAATAGCACGTCCCTAGCACGAATCTCCTACACAGTGTAACTCCGCCTAGGAGTGTCGGATTTTGAATCGGACAGCGAGTCCCGCCTCAACAACCGTTCACCCACAATATTCCACTACCGTGGATCAGGATTCTCATCAGGATTTATGTGGAGGATCGGAGGGTCTCCGGAGCTCCGAGCTTACGCGGCCATCTTGCTTGCCCGCGAAGCTCCTCCCCAGCAATGTTGTGTAGTATTGCACATACGGCCACAATGCGGCGGCAGACCTCAGGCTCATATTTGATGGCCCCACCAGTCTTGTGAAGTATGCGGAATCTGCTCTTCAAAAGGCCAAATGTCCTCTCAATGCAATTTCTTGTGCGTATGTGTGCTGTATTGTAACGCCGTTGCTGTGGTGTTGCAGGGTTGAGGTATGGGGTGAGGAGGTACTCATGGAGAGCGTAGCCGCTGTCACCTGAATGAGAGGAGCAGAGGGTGAGTGCCTGTGCTGCGCAGCTACATCATCACAGTGTAACATTGTGGGGCATGTGTACTTACCTAGTGGGTGTCCTTCACCAAAGTCTCCCCTGGCCAGTCGTGTGTGGATGCCGCTGTGCCGGAATATGAAGGAGTCATGTGTGCTCCCCGGGTACTGTGCCACTATGTCCGTGATGTATGTCTTAGCATTGCACACCATCTGGATGTTGAGGGAGTGGTAGGACTTGCGGTTGCGGTACATGTATTCCGTTTGTGCTGGTGGGCAGATGTGGATGTGGGTACAGTCAATGCATCCTATTACATGTGGAAATTGTGCAACGTTGTAAAATTGATGCTTGGTCTCATTCAAGTCCTGTTGGCTGGTGGGGAATGAGATGTAGTGGTGTAGCCGGGTCAGCATTGCATCCAGGAAACTCCTTAGGCAGCGGGATATGGTGGGCTGGGATATCCCGCCTGCAACAGCGACTATCCCCTGGAAGCTTCCGGAGGCCAGAAGGTGCAGGCTGCACAATACCTGGACATGTGTGGGCACGGCAATGGTCCTCCTTGTTGGGTGCTGCATCAGGGGGTCTAGGTCCTGGATTAGCTTGATGATCATTGGCCCATTCAGGCGGTACTTAGCGTATATTTGCTCCCTGGTTTGGCCCAGAAGGGTGACCCGCTGGCGAAATATCCGCTCCTGGATCCTACGTCTGTTCCGTGCTGCTCGCTGTAGCCTTCACCGCCTGACCACCATGTAGAGTCTTGGCATTGTGAGAGTCCTGATGCTGCAGCTGCAGCTGCATCTCCTTAAGTGTGTTTGGTCAGGGCTGCACCTGTTGGTACTTAGGAAACGTTTTTTTCGACAAAATTTTTTTTTCCTTACTGGTTACCACCTGGTTTGGGTTCTCCTTAAATTGCGCGTCGCAAATAGCGATTTGTGGGTTTTTCGCAATCTGCGATTTTTTATGAATAGCGATTGCGATTTTTTTGCGAATTCGCAGATTTATTCGCAGAATCCATGGTTTCTCGCAAATTCAGATTCGCTAATGGGCTTCTTCCAGGATTCTGCGAATTTAT
Organism: Lissotriton vulgaris; assembly: GCF_964263255.1. Lineage (NCBI taxonomy): Eukaryota > Metazoa > Chordata > Amphibia > Caudata > Salamandridae > Lissotriton > Lissotriton vulgaris. Next base: position 529,081,633 of record NC_141697.1, read on the forward strand.
TTGCGATATTGCAATTTTTCTTTTGCGAATTCGCAAATTTTGGATTTACACTGCCATGAATTCCTTTACATCAAATTGCGAACGCAATTGCTTTTTCGCAGCTATTGCGATCGCAATTTGGCTTCATGAATCTAGCTGTATGTGCTTTACAAGTGGCACGTTATCCCTCGGTGCTACTTTGAGTCATACTAGGACTATATATTTATTTGAGCATGTTATCTTTCTAGAAAATGGAGAAGATCATTGTAACTATCTGCAGCTTGCTGGTATGCTTGCTTTCTTCTGAGCCAGGGACATTTTTGCACGATTCCACCTCTTCTATTTACCTTCTTTTGCTGGCTTCTTTTCATGAATTGGATTCTCACATATAGCAGCATGCTGAGCATGGGATTTTTTGTACATTTCTCCCATCTGGTAAGGTACAACATTGTTCTTTATGTACTGTGAGAACAGTTTTTTCCTTGATAAAAACAGAATGCCCTGCCCTAGACCAAGGCACCAGGAGGCCCACCAGATGCTGTAACAGCCCAGACTGGCCCATTGAATAACAATGGGTCCATCCCAGACTGTAAGGGGTCAGGGAGGGGCTGCTCTGGAGCACAGAGGACTACGCTCATTAGGAAGAGCAACAGTTTTGTGTCTTCCTGATGGTGTCCTTAGTAAATCCATGCAACACTTGCATGAAGGATGATGTATTGGATCAGACGAGTGTCACCTCGAATGATCTGTACTTCAGCCTGTGCCAGAACTCCGACCTGCGTGATAACTTTATTTTTCAGGGCTGTGAGAAAAATCAGATGCTTGTTTTTCATTGTTCTTGTTTCGGAAAGGCACAGATTCTTCATAAATAGTTTAAAGAAGATCATTATTTTCATGACAATTTAGCTGCTGCGGGAATGGATAATGGATTTTTCACTGAAACTGAACCATGATAAGACAAAATGCCTTGCATTGTACACAATTGCATTCCCTCTCATAGGTTCCAGTTGCCTAATGCTACTTTCCACCATAGGGTGCTGGTCCACTTCAATTCCTTTAGCAATATAACTCAGCTCCACTTTGGAATCTCATTGCACAATTTGCGAAACTGACAAACGCTGCCTTTATGAATTACATCTCTTACAGAAATAAAAAGCACTGATACTAGCAAGAAGCATTAGACCAACAGTTGAAGCCTTATTCTGACATTTCAGCTAGAGATGTCCTTCTAGTTGGAGTGATTAAGTCCACCTCATCTCTGCCACAGGTGGTGTACACTTAGCAGAAAGATCATCTTCCGAACCAGAGAACATGATCACATTACACGTCTTTCTTTTCCCTACATAGGCTTCCACTAGAAGCAAGATTCTTCTTCATGAATACCTGCCTAAATTGCAAAACTGACATTCTGTTCAAAGCTATAAAACTTCCTAACAAAGTATCAATGAAGGAAGCTCCACCACCAACCAAAACAGGTCCATTCTGCCTCTGGGATTGCCTGAGCTGAAAAAACAGAATGCCCTTCCCAAGACTGAGGTAGGAGGAGGCCCACTACATGTTGTGACAGCCCAGACTGGCCCATTGTCATTCTGTATGCAACCATCAGCCAGCATACAGAATTACAATGGGTCCATCCCAGACTGTGAGAGGCCGGGAGGGGCCCCAGCAGGGAACTGAGGTTTCTAGCAGGGAAACAGTGTTGCTCCTCGAAATGCCCAAAATTACGGACAAAAGGCGTCTGTAGAAGGGATCGTCATGGACCACGGACGTGACATCCAAATAACGGAAGGTACATGAAATTTACGGACTGTTGGTTAACCTAACACACATACACACACACACAGACAGAGTTGTGCAGTGGGCCCTAGAAGTACAATTCTGAGACAGCAGGCTGCATGGATGACAACAGCCTGCTGAAAGGCTGGGAGGTGAGACTTAAGTGCGGACTTTGGAACAATTACGAGGGCTAATGGTGGGTCCAGATAGGAGGAAACCCTGCGGGACGCCTACTGGGGGCCCGGAGAAAGCCAAAGTTGCAGGCCCGCAGTAAGAAGGCAGGACTAATACAATGGGGAAAACGCCCTAATAGTCACCAGAGGAGGAGAGCCCAGACATTACTATAGGCACAGAGGGAACCACACAATAACAAGTGTTTGAGAGTGAGGTGAAGGGGGCTTAGAGGACATGAGTGACCTCACAAAACTTTATACAGAGGAGTGGCCCAGTCATGCTACTGTGGTATCCACTGGGATTGCCGCACAGTGAACAGGAGCTGGAGTCACGCTGTGGGGAAAAGAAGTAGCACCCGCGGAGTGTAGAGGACACACATGGAGCCCTGAGGAAATCAGACTCCGAGATGGAGACGTTGGGCGAATGCACACAAGGAGAGGGGAAGAGAAGAGAAGGCCAATTGACCGCAGAACAGTGATCGGTGGGGTCAGTGGTGTTGCAGCTGCCCCCTCTCCTGGATACTGGAGCAGCATTGAGCTGAGCTCCCCCAATCGCGGACATGGTGAAGGATAAATCCACCAGAAGGGGACAATCCCACAAGACAGTATTCTACACCGTCCCGAGAGGGAGATGCCCTGGGACGGACCACGGGGCAACACCCCATCTGGGGCCTGGGGAACAAGCCCTGGGCACAGCGGAAATCCTGGAGGCCATTAGAGGTACCAGAGTAGCACTTGAGGCCAAAATAGATTCAATGCAAAAAGAACAATTGATGGATAGAATGAGGAACAATGTCATACATTCACCCCAGTACAGAGATCTGGGCCTCAATCCATTGTTTCTTTGCTCACCATGCCATTCCAATTTGGACTGTTCCCATGAGGAACAGGGTCAAGACTGATTGGCATGTGGCTGGGTCTAAACTGGAGTGGCATGGTGAGCAAAAGAACGATGGATTTAACCCAGACATCTTGACCCGGTGTGAATGTATGATTTATTCAGCATTCCGTCCATCATTTGTTTCCGTAGCAAAATAGATTCAATGGCAATGGACATCAACCACCTCCGATTAGATTTGCACAAAGTGGTAGACAGGGTCACGACAACGGAGGAGGATGTAGCTACCCTAAAAGCAGCAGTGCAAACAACTATAGCTGGCCTTAAATGCAGTGCCACGCTGCTTGACCTTCGTCAGTTAGATGCCGAGGGGTGATCTCGGCGAAATAACCTCAGATTCCCAGAGTGCGCTGAGGGTCCCTCTGCTGATCTGTTTCTAGAGAAATGGCTCACCACAGCCTTGAATCCGATAAAGTTATCCAAAGTCTTCACTATCGAACGGGCCCATAGGGCCTTGGGCCCAGTGTGGTGCCCGGGGGCACCCCATGAGCTATTATAGCCCGTCTCTTCAACTCCTGGGACAGTGACATAATATTGCAACATGTCTGCAAGCAATGCCTCCCAAGATATCAAGACCCCCTGATTCAGATTTGACCTAACTATACCAGGAGGGTGCAGGACTTGCGTAATAATTTCCTGCCAATTAAGCGAAGACTTTGTGAGCACAATATAAAATACAGCCTGATGTTCCCCACACAGGCCTGGGTCCAATTTGAGGGCAAGGTGCTATTCTACGAGTCTCCCCAGGATGCCCTCGATTGGATGGACTCCGTAGGACTGCAACATGTTGATCGGGATCTGAGTGGAGGAAGCAATGGCGTAGAGGATCGAGGCGATCAATAGACGTTGGGGGACTTCTCAACAAAAGAGTGATACTCATGCAGAACATAACAAGGGATGGATCCTAGTTAGCATGGACAGCACTCTACGGATAGAGCGAGAGCACTTTGAGACACAGAACTCATATACACAGCTGGAAATAATCCCAGAGACACAGGTAGACACTGTGCCCCCAGGCTGAACTATTACATACTACAGCTGATACTTCGCTATGATATGGCCGAGATACTGCAACCAAGAACAATAAATCACTGTGTGTAATTAGTGGAAAATCGCAGCTCCTGTCTTAGAAGCCACCCTTGAATAGATACTGTGTCTAAGTTTGATACTGCACAACTTGGGGATGCGCCTTCACAGGGTGTCATATGCCAGGCTATGGGTCTCAGGCGGCTGGAGCTGGATAAGACCAGAGGCTGAACACCTGAAAAAGGTAGTCCAGACACCCGTTGGGGCCTCGTGGGGACACGCAGACCTGGTGGTCTGGTAAAAGAACTATAAGAAGTGACGTTCTACAGGTATTCAAAGGGGATGGAGGGGTTGGGGAGGGGGTTTGGGGCAGGGTTTAACTGTCCTCTTGTCTATCGGTTATGGCGGGAGTGATGAGTGACAACTACCAGTGGGTGGGTAGGGGAAGGTGATATAATGTAGATCTGCAATTTCCTTTACAGTCTAGTTAGGTCTCGCCTGGCGAAAGCAGCGTATGGGCTGCTCTCGCCATGAGAGGACCTTTTGCGATCGATTCAGCCAAAGCTTTATGCAAGCGCGTCCAGATGGACAAAGATGGCTGCTCTCGCCATCGCGTATGGACAAAAATGCACGTGCATGTGGACAGCCCAACGCCATCTTTGTTTGCGTAGGGATGTGCACTCGCGCGTGCATTTTTTTGTCCGGATCACTTTCATTCTTTCACGGCCGCTTGAGTTCGCCGGTAGGATCATTGACACAGCTTACTCCTTCACAAATGCTCACTTACTCCCACTCACATAGTCATTCATTGGTGAGAATCTTGTCACCAATTACTTCCCACGTACCTCACTGAGCACTGACACAGAGCAGGCCGGCGTACATAAGAAGCCAAGGAGTGACATGCCACAGTACAGAGAAGTAGTGAAGACAATAACATGCAGCGCCTCACTCGTGCTTTGTCCAGCCTCCTCCTCTCATTGGGCTTACTGTTTGAATGGGTGAACCAGAGAGCCAATGAGAAGGAGGGATCTTTGAGGCTGGACTCACCATGATCGGGATCAGAACAAGCCAGCTGCATGCCCAGAACCTAGGCATAATCTCCACTTGTGGCAACACACCTGCTTGCTTTTACTGCTATTTCATATATGTACAAACTTTTGTAGAAGGGGTACTTGGACACACGATCACAATAGTGCTGCTGGGCAATGCGCACTCCGGGCGCCTCTACGATCACCCGGTTGCCCCTCCCACGAGGGTCACGATCGCAGCAGCGCTGCAGGCAAAGGCACACTCCTTGCACCTCAGCGATCACCCTGCTGGCCCCCACGAGGGTCACGATTGCAGCACGTAACTCGGGCCAGCGGCGGTGATACTTCCTCACAGCTGATCATGCAGATCACGGGCCGGCAGCGATGACAGTAGGCACACAGCACTTCTCAGGCTCCTCGCGGCCACAAGCAGAGACGATCACGGGGAAAGCTCCTCTCGGTCACACGGACCCCCCCAGTCTGTGAGTACACCCATTAACTGCAGTGAGTAGTTGTCAGTTACGTGGGGGAGTGAAGGGGGAGGTCGGCGCACACTCACTCACACTGAGTTTAGAGACCCTAGAAGCACAGTAACTGCACACAGGTCTTCAATGTGTTAGCAAAGGGCTGTCCCTATCCCACCTCTAAAGGAATCTTCCATTGGTACGTGATACCCCCACCACCCCCTATTAAAAAGTGGCGACGGAAAAGACCATCTGCATTGTGGTATTTAAATTACTGTGTCAGCAGATAAAACACACCGGCAAAATTTAGAGTATATTCAACAGAAGAGGGAGGGAAGCAGAGGAGGAAACAGGGTGCATCTTTCTCTTCCCTCTCTCACCTAGGACTCCAACGCAGCGCTGGGCCTCTAGGCTCTGCAGAAGCGCTCGTTGGAATTCTTCCACACCCACCAGATGTCAAAACATTGCGTTTTTTGTCAGGTTCTGCGAGTGGCGCCTTACACAGTGTGTAATGTCCCTCGCTGCACGTGCAGAAGTAAAAGAGGATGTACACCTTTCTGTGCCAGCCCCTTGATGCAGAGGGTACTACACTGCCCGTTTGAACCTGAGGCGATGATAGCCCTCTCGTTAGATATGCAGCAGGGCTGAATTATTAAAGCCCATCTGGGCAATATGATCTACCGCACCCAGCCAACTGTACTTAAGAAGGGCTGAGGCTGGGCGCATCAATAGACACAAGACACATCATGCCATCCCCCGGTCCCCAGCTGAGCATCTCCTCCAATAAGTAGCTATCCAGTGCCTCTCTGTGCCCTGATATGAGATCACCCCGAGTGGGATGGGTATACTCAGACGTGAGTCCCATGCTCTCCACACCACTGGAGTCAAGCTATCCTGGCTGATGACGGCTGATAGCCCGAAACCGGTCCTAGGATGCTTGATTCTGGTCCAGGAAAGACATGGCTTAGCAGTTCGGGCTGGACTGTTCCCATGAGGCACAGGGTCAAGGCTGATTTGCGTTTGGCCATGTCTGAACTGGGGTGGTGTGGAGCTCAAAAAAATGATGGATTTAGGTCCAGATCTCTGTACTGGGGTGAATGTATAACATTGTTCTGCATTCTGTCCATCAACTGTTGTTTTGCATTTTTTCACCCCGAGTGGGATGAGTATGCTCAGACGTGAGTCCCATGCTCTCCACACCACTGGCCATGTCTAAACTGGGGTGGTGTGGAGCGCAGAAAAATGATGGATTTAGGCTCAGATCTCTGTACTGGGGTGAATGTGCAATTCATTGTGCATTATAATTATCCCCTGAGGCGGAAAGCCGGGGGTTAGGCTGGGAACTTCTAGAAAACTGTAAAATTTGTTTTAACTTTGCGTGATTTACTGGAAGACTTAATTTCCTTTTAACCACACACTCACCCTCGCTCTTGCACTAATTAGATCCCTGGTCCTCGCACAGCGATTTACAGCTGATGCGATTGAACTCAGGGACGGACGCCATCTTGGGGAGAACGAAGGGCAGCGTTCCAGTCTTGCGACGCCATCCGCCCTCCCAAGGTATATAATTGGCCTCTAACTCGGCGCGCATCAATTCATTGTGCATTATAATTATCCCCTGAGGCGGAAAGCCGGGGGTTAGGCTGGCAACTTTTAGAAAACTGTAAAATTTGTTTTAACTTTGCGTGATTTACTGGAAGACTTAATTTCCTTTTAACCACACACTCACCCTCGCTCTTGCACTAATTAGATCCCTGGTCCTCGCACAGCGATTTACCGCTGATGCGATCGAACTCAGGGACGGACGCCATCTTGGGGAGAACAAAGGGCAGCGTTCCAGTCTTGCGACGCCTCCCGCCCTCCTCCACCACTATATGAAGGAGTACACCTCCCGTCCGCGCAGCGGGCGGGCGCAGCGGGCGCGACGGCGGCGTGCCAAAGGAAAGCCCATCTGCGCCCGTCCGCGCCAGGCGCTGGACACTCTGTTCATTTACACTCCATTCCTCTGTATCAGGCAAGCGACCTTCATAATCTCAATACCGCTAATAATTGTTCGTGTATTATGGATATGAGTAAGATTACGGGACCTTTTTCCTGTAAACACTGCAAATGGACTTCCCTTGGGCTCCCAGTTGTGACTATAGTTTCTCTCAGTAATACTACTGACAATGCTTTACATTTTAAAGGCGGGCTGATAAACGCCCGGTCCATGTGTGGCCACGGTCAAGATATCAATGACCTTATTCTTGAGCAGGACTTAGATTGCCTCCTCATAACTGAAACATGGCTGACTAACAGTAGTAACCCAGACTTAGCAATAGCTCTGCCAGACGGTTATACCATTGTTAGGCAGGATAGACGGAAGGGGAGAGGAGGAGGAGTAGCCTTGGTGTTGAGAAATCATATAAAATGTCATACTTTCAATTTAGAACCTTTGAAAGGCTTAGAGGGGCTTGGTTTCTCCATCAAGCTAAATAATTCCACCTCCTTCTCAGGAGGGCTAATCTATCGCACCCCAGGCAGTGCTACTAAGTTTTTAGAATCACTTACCGATTCCTTAGGCCAGCTCCTTCTCCGTTACCCCCATTTTACAGTTCTGGGAGATTTCAATTTGCAGTTGGAATCTAAACTAGACACTCAGGAGCTCAATTTTTATCAGACCCTGGATATTTTTAATTTACAACAAAGGGTAACCAAACCGACACACCAAGCAGGTCATACCCTGGACGGGATATGTACTAATTTTTCCCTCCTGAAAACCCATACACCAGTCCCACAAATTTGGACAGATCATAGCCTGATTCCTTTCAGCATTAGAACATCACGCCTTCAAAACTCACAAAAAGTGAACAAACATTCAGAAAATAATATCAACTGGACTAAGGTCGAAGATAGTTTCAAGCTCCGACCCATAATACAAACTCAGATCCCCAACCTGTCCGGTAATGCTGAACAAGATTCGATACACTTTCATAGCTGGATGCAGCAAGAGATTAAAAAACCCGTTCCACCCAAACATCCCTGTCGAATGGAAAAAAGAGGAAAGAGGAATGCCCCCTGGTTTACACCAGAATTGGCCTCACTTCACCTATTATGTAAGAAGGGTGAACGCAATTGGCGTAAAACCTATGATCCTGCCAACAGAATTCTTTATGTCCAACAGAGGAAAATATATCTAGGTGCTATTAAGAGCGCTAAGAAGGAGTACTACACAAATGCCATTAAGGAAGCAAAACAAAAACAAAAAACGTTATTTTCCATTGTCAAGACTTTTACACATCCAAAAACCTTACAGTCTGAGATTCCACCCTCCTTAGAACTCTGCAACCAAATTGCGGATTTCTTTGTGGAGAAGATTGACTGTATACAAAAGGAGTTCCCAGTCCCGCAAGTCCACCAGTCCTCATTTTCTCCTTATCAGGACGAAAATGCGACCAGTAGTCTCAGAACCTTTACACCAGTTTCGCTATCCCTAACTCGGGAAGTAATTCTTGCTTGTAAATCAGGTGCCTCTTCTGATTCATGTCCCCCTCGAATTCTCCATCAGGTAATCGAAGCGGTCAATCCCTTTATAGACGAGATTGTAAATACTTCTCTCAATACAGGTATAGTCCCAGTCCAATGGAAACAAGCAGTCATAAAACCCCTGATGAAAAAACCTAATAAACCCCCTACTGAGCTAGCCAACCTACGCCCAATTTCACTTCTCCCTGTCCTGGGCAAGATTACCGAACAGATGGTATATAAAGAACTAAAAAGATATGTAGAAATCAACAATATTCTTCACCCCCAACAATCGGGCTTCCGGTCTCACCATTCCACAGAAACAGCTCTGATTGAACTCACTGATTCCATAATAATCTTGCAGGACCAAGGAAAGAACGCCGTTCTGATTTTATTAGACCTCACAGCGGCGTTCGACACCATCTCCCATCCAATATTGATAGGGAGATTAAATGATATTGGAATCTCGGGGGTTGTACTGGAGTGGATCCTCTCATTTTTGACGGAGAGATCACAAATAATTGCATTGGGTCCTTTCCTTTCCAAGGAAAAAAAGGTAGTGTCGGGAGTTCCTCAGGGCTCCATATTGAGCCCACTCTTGTTCAATATTTATATGATTCCTCTCATCGCTCTCATTGAGTCATACGGCATACTTGTGACATCGTATGCAGATGATACTCAACTTATTGTGCCTCTTGAGAAGAATTCCACCAAAGCGGAACAAAACCTCAAGAACTGTCTTGAAGATGTGTTTGTTTGGATGGAAAGGAACCATCTCAAATGCAATGTAAATAAAACAGAGATTCTTCCTATGGGAAAGTCTCTGAATTTTTGTCCCAGCAAATGGTGGCCGGAAGATTCTCCTGCTCCCCCACAAACTGTGGTATCAGCAAGAAATCTAGGCGTCTTATTTGACACTGAGCTGTCATTTGACCAACATGTGAGGAATGTAGCAGGAAGTTGTTTCAGTATTATAAAATCTTTAAAGAAATGTATTGACTTCCTGCCCATTGACTCACGAAAAGCTGTTGCTGTGGCCTTAATCCTCGCACGTCTGGATTATTGTAATGGTTTGATGGCAGGTGTTAAAAAAATTACACTGAAGAAACTTCAAAGCGTGCAACACGCAGCTGCCAGACTCGTTCTTAAACTGCCAAGGAGATCTTCTGCATCGGCAGCCTTAAAGATCCTTCACTGGCTGCCTCTACATAAAAGGATATTATTTACAATCTTGATTGTCGCCTTTCGAGCATTTACCGGTGTAGGCCCGAAGTATCTCATTAAGTGCTTCCCCCATTACAACCCGCCCAGAATGTTACGATCTTCAGGAGACAATCTAATTAAATTGGCCAAATTTAATTTTAAAAACAAGGGGGGGGGGTAAGACCTTAACCCTCCTGTCATCCAAAGCCTGGAATGCAATGCCTAAGAACCTCAGATTGCTGACCCAGGAAAACCAGTTTAGGAAGCACCTTAAAACCTGGATTTTTAATCTTCCAGATGATTACGTAATGACCACCACCTAATTTTGTACTTGTAACTGTATGCACATTGTTTTACCAGAGCCAGGATGCTCCTTTCGGAGCGATAGTCTGCGCTTTACAAATAACCAATACAAATACAAATACAAATGTATGACATTGTTCTGCATTCTGTCCAACAACTGTTGTTTTGCTTTCTGATATGAGATTACAGCATTCACTCACTGTAATACTACAGATCAATCAGGTGTCAGCATGCAATATATAACGCTCTGCCATCACGGAACGAGGTGACAAATTGAAACAAGCATTTGCAATGCAATAGGGCTCGCATTTCGCGAGTTTGAGCATTGTAAATGACAATTCCTTTTAAGTTTTTAAAACATAAATAAAAGGCATTGTCATTTACAATGCCAATAGCATTATCATTTACAATCCCAATAGCTCAAACTCGCGCAATTGTGAGACCTATTACATTGCAAATGCTTGTTTTTTACGGAACGGTAATGTTACTGGGGGAAAGAGACGTTTTCGAGTTGAAGGACACTGTTAGATGCTGCGGGGGCTAATTATTGAGGTTCCCTTAAATGTATGGGTATATCCATTTGTTTCTCACTGATACCACATGGATAACAAGAATAACACAGACTGGTTATAAATTTGTAACCTGGAATATACGTGTTGTTTCTGTATGAAGCAAAACAGGGTCCATGCATACCTGAAAAGATATAGGATATTGATAGTTTTTCGGCAGGAAACACACTTGTGGGGGACGGTATAAAACATGCTCAGAGACTCTGGAAGGTCAAATCTTTGCAACATCTTACTCAGGTTACGCACAGGGGCAGTCATATGAGTGGATCTCGGAGTCTTATTGAGGTCCACTAGGGCTTGTCTAGCCCCCAAAGATCGCTATATAGTAGTAGAGGGCACCCTTGATACACATGACTTGTGTTTGATAAATGTATACGCGTCAAATGTAGATAACGGTGTCTTTATGGGCGCGCTACTGAGGATGGCGCATGTGTCCCTAGGGATGGAAATTGTAATAGCAGGGCACTTTAATTGTGCACTGAATGGAGAGTTGGATAGATACACCCCCCGAACTGATGTTAAAGCGAGGGCGGTGGCTGCATTGCATCAGGCGCAGGAGAGTCTCGGGCTGGTAGTCACTTAAACTACTTCTTTATACATAAATCTGCAACCCATAGGGTACAGGACTCCCAGTATGTGGCTCGCTACCTTTCGAATCACTCCCCACTAATAATCACATACAACCTTCATAGACCGGTCCCCAGGATACCATAATGGTGACTACACACAGAGACACTCACTGACCAGGCATTCCTAGTTACAGTGAATAGAGAGTTATTAAAATATTAATTGGTATTCCACAGATGACAGGGCCATGAAGTGGGAGGCCATGAAGGTAGTCATCCGGGGGCTCTATATGTCCACATTGGTCGTGACAAGATGCATATTAGAGAATGACCTTAGCAAACAAGAACGCATACTGGAGTCCATAGAGAAGTTGCTGCCCATGTCTACTGCAGGGGCAACTAACTGGAGCAAACAACAACAAAAGGTTGCATACTTATGGGATCAGTTGTTACAAGGGCGAGCCATCGATGATGGTATATGGAAGGGGATAAATCTAGGCGCTTACGGGCCCGCTTGTCCGTTCAGAGACTGTAGTACAGCCAGTCCTGTTGGTCTGACAGAGAGGGGGTAACCTGGTTTACACACAACAACTTATTAATGAGGTGTTCGCAGAACATCTCCGGAGGGTGTATTCAGAGCCATGGATGGCACTGGAGACATGATAAATGGACGCCTACTTTAGGGCTTTCCGCTCCCATGTCTCACTGAGGAAGATCGAGAGGCTCTGGGGGCTCCAATAGCCAAACAGGAATTGCTGTGTGCCGTTCCAGCCAAATTTTATAGACATTTTCTTACAGACCCTTCTCTATGCAAAACATGGATCTCAAACTTCTGAATCAGGTTCTGGCACCTAGGCTTCTGCCTTTTCTCTTACAGCTTATACACGATGACCAATCAGGCTTTATCCCCCAAAGGATCACATTTAGCATCCTTCGCCGACTGGCACATGCTATGCAGACTCCAGGGCTACAGGATGATTGTTACACCCTGTCTTTTCTCGATGTGGAGCAGGCCTTTGATTCTGAGAGATGTGAATATGTATGGCGGGTACTCCACAAAATGGGTTTGGGCTCCCCTTTATAAAATGGGTTAAAATGCTATATACGAACCCACAGGTCAGAGTGCACACAGGGATATACTTTTCAGAAGTGATACCCTACTACGAGGTGCCAGAAAGTGATGTCCACTCTACCCCCTGATCTTTGCCTTAGCTATGTAACTGTTGGCTTGCCACCTCAGACAGATGGGTTGGGGACTGAGGTTAGGCACGACGGAGGATATTGCCTCATTGTATGCCGACGATGCAATGGTATACTTATGATAACCAGACTTGTCAGTCTCATTGATGCTGGGAGCTTTAGAAGATTCCTAGGTGGTATCTGGTTTATGTATTAACAGAGTTAAGTCTCTGCTGTTCCCACTTGGACCGCTACGAGACATACCAAAGGACCAGCTTCCACCGTTGGAGTTACCCTGGATGGTGGACAAGGTCTGATGATATCTGGGAATATATACCACCCATGATGAGAAGCAGTTTTATGTTAACAATATGGGGAGAGTGTTAGACAGACTGTGTCAGTTTATACAGTTATGGAATACATCATGAATGTCTTTGATGGGCAAGATAGACCTTTTAAATTGGCGTTGCTGCACCACTGTCCCTGTGTTATGCAAGGAATGTTTTATGAACTCCTGTAAACTCTCTGAAGCGATGGGATGTGCAGGGTAGGTCTTGACATGCTGCAACAGGAATGGAAGAATGGAGGTCTGGAGGTCCCAGATTTAGAGCTGTACTACTTAGCCACACAGTTACAGCATGAAATCCATTGGTTGGATCCCTAATGGCTGGCGACTGTGATGGCCATAGCAGGGGTCGCTACTGATGTGTGGTAGACAAATGCCTCGGACATTCCTCCACCTGATCTGACTGATGGTAAACTCTGGGAGTGGACGACCCAAAGGATACTGAAGAGAGTCCCATATGCCCCGGACCTGGATGTCTGGATCATACGACCCTTTGATAGAATGACTCAATTGATGTCTACAGAAAAATGGAAAGAGGGACGGCGCAAGAGCCTGGCTGACCTGTACCAAGGTGGGAGGTATATAATAATCCAAGATGCTATGACTACATTTGATTGAGGCCTGGGACAATTTCTACAATCCACAAAATTAGCAATTATCGCACGCCATCTGTGGCCAAGCTTCCCGGAGGCCCCAGAGCCCACCCACACAAGGGTGACCATGCTGTTCATGACTGAAGGCTGCTGGCTGGTCACACATCTATACCGCGCACTCTGTAAGGATAAGCGGCTTAAGCCACTGCAAGTGGAAGATAGATGGCAATCTCTTAGCGGTGAACCCCCTCTGCCCAGGGATTGGTCTAAGATGCATGAAGGGGTCTGAAGAGTATCAGTGAGCACAAAGTTTAAGCACATTCAATTTAACATAATTCATATAACCTACCAGTGCCCGAGTGCTTGCATGCTATCTATCCGATGAGAGAGTCCTGATGGCCGAGATGAAAGGTTAATGAGGCTAATTTCTTGCACATGCTCTGGCACTGCCCGCCAGTAGCTACCTTTTGGTGAGAAATAGTACTAACACAGCTCAAGCAGGCACTGGGTTGGGACGAACCACTGATGATTAATCAGTGCCTGCTAGGCATACTGCCAGATGACCCAAAGTGCAAACTAAGCAGATGTTTTGCAGTGGTCTGACTTACACTGGCAAAATGCCGCATAGCTATCCATTGTATGTGCAATAGGCCCCTCATTAGGGAAAAGAGGGAGAAGGACCTGCGGGAGTGGGCCAGAGCAAAGAAGGAACATATACGGAAGACAAGATGTGACAACAAATTGCCAGAGGTGCTGCTTGCATGGGGGACAATTATGAGAGATTTCTTGGAACCGGTTGGATCCCAGGGTCCCGCGTCGGGATGATTAGAAGACTCGTGCGAGAAAGGCTATGAGGTAGTGAGAGTGAGACTAGAAACGCTTCAGTCCAGTAGATGGGATGGTAAAACAACCCATAGCTAGGGCAACTGTTCACCCAGGTACGAAACACATCAGGCAAATAAAATGAAGCACAGAGGGCAAAGGATGGAGAGGAAAGGAATAATGGGAATCCTAGACCCTTTTCTACATGGCAGCTTAGGGGGGGAGAGTGGGAGTTGAGACATTTTTCAGATTTTATTTTACTGTTTATGGGTGTTATTACTTACTAAACCAAAGGGGGTGATTGACAGAGTGTTGAACAATGCAAGCACTCACCCCCTGCCAAATGATCTGGGTTTAAACCATCATCATTCTTTAGCTCACTCTCCCGCCCCAGTTCAGACATGGCAATATGCAAATCAGTCTGACCTTGTGCCTCAATGCAATGTTCAACACTCCGTCCATCATCCCCTTTGGCTTTGCTTTAGTTCATGACTGAGAAGAACACATGTTGCAATTCAAAGATACATGTAAAGTCTTTATTTCAAAGTCTCTTCCTTTCAAACATTAATCCAAAAATCTCAATTTACAGAACATGACATCCAGGGGCGTAGCTAGAGCTTGTGGTGCCCGGGGCTATCCTTCAGATTGCCGCCCCCTGGGGGGGGGGGGGGGGGGTGCTGGGGAAAAAGGACGGCAAGCACCTGAAAGTGGTCCGAGAGATACATAGTATTGCCGCTAATAGTCAGGTGAAGCTCACAACTTCTCCTCCACAGGCTAAGCTGAAGTCTGGAATTGGGTGTGAAAGAACTTACTTAGGTCGAAACAAGCAAAATAAATCCCTTCCTCTGCTCGTCCTTGAAAAATGTACAGTAGCTTGAGGCATGTTACCTACCTATGCCTTCCACAGCTGGAAATGGAAAAATTGAACAGCAGGCACCCTGTACCAGAGTACCTGCTTGTTTCTGAGAAGTGCAGGTACTCTGTAATTAAACGTACTATGTCACTATTGAGAAGTGCCAGTACTCTCCAATTAAACGTATTACGTCACTCTTGAGAAGTGTCGGTACTCTCCAATTAAACGTATTACTCACTCTTGAGAAGTGCATGTACTCTCCATCTCAAAATAAAAAAGTTCTGGTACTCAGTACCTGCCCATTTAAAGCACTGATGCCTTCCTAAAACACAAGTGCTAAGCAAAGTGGGTACACTCAGGTCTACGTTAGTCTTCACTATCCACCGAATAGCTGCTCAGCTGTTTTGTTAGTCTGTCCTAAGTGGGGAGGAGTGGGAGACGCCTTAATATAAGCCTGACATGGTTTTATTCTGCTGTTTGTGGAGTAGCTGTTGTCCCTTTTTTTTTTCAAGCAAGGTGTTTAGGGTACTAAGGAGCTGAAGGTTTTGGCCTGCACTTGGGTGTTGCAATTGGGGCATGGATATTCACATAGCTTACCCAATTTTTCCTTAAAAGCGGTGCTAGCGTCTGATGTGGATTTGATAGGGTGAGAGCTGACATCAAACACACTCCTTTCCTCGCACGTACTATGTATTCCCTCCCTTCCAAATATGTGTGTGTCCGTGCATCTTTATATAGGTGTGCACATATGTGTACGTGTTTATCTGTGTTTCTCACTGCACCACTTTTTACAGTGGTATTTATGCATTATTTCTGTGGAACTCTATATGTGACACACACACACACACACACAAATATGCCATTGCAGAGATGTTTTAAAGCATGGGCAAAGTGGGCAATTGCCCAAGGCCCCCATCTTGCAAGGGGCCCTCTGCGAAAGAGAACGTGTTCTCTAGCTGTCTTCTGTGCATTTGTTTATCCTAAACTTTAAGGTATAATTCAATATTGTGTGGTAATATAGGGCTTGAATTAGAAAAAAAATGGGTCATAGCATTAAAAGGTGTTCCAAACAGAGACCCCCTAAACCCTTTTTGCATGAGACCCTTAAGATGACAGTGACCACTCAAGCCCTGCCTCCATGCCACAGGGCAAATGCTGGTCGTACGTTTCTTACTGTTCCGGGTTTCCCTCTCTGTTGTTACCCTGTGGATCCTCTCCACCGATCTCACTGCGCTTTTGCATATCAGACATGCCAGATTAGGAGGGTGTTCTTTACTTCCTTTGATGCCCAACGTTGGAGCTCTCTCGCCCTGCATACATCAGAACTATCTTCATTCCCTTTCATTCTTAAGTCTTAAGTCTGAACTGGTATCTACTGATCAAGCATGTTTGTCTAGCAGCCTTGGTAGCTTGCTGTGGTCACTCATTGCAGTTTATGTCATTCAGTCATTCAGATCCTGTATTAACCATGGCTTCCAACAGAGCTTGTCTATGTTTCGCCTCCTCCCACGGAGCTCTAGGACTGTGACCTGGAGCTACAACCAGATGATAAAGTAAATGAAATTGAAGCTAGCAGGAAAATATGAGGTTGGGTTTATAATGCAATATCCATCCTAAGCAGGTCTTCTCGACTCGTGTAAGGCTAGTGTGTTCAACATACATGCAACATGCACACCTAAATTACAGCGCATGAAGAACAAAGAGAGAGAAGTGAACCCAGTAGCAGCAATTCAATGGGTGTTGCTCAAAGATTTACTTATTTAAGGATTTTATTTCCCAACTTTTAAAGGCAAGTACAAGTCTTCCTTAATTTGCAACTAACTGATGTCTTTATTTATGTAGTTATTGAGAAGTGATATACATCACTGCATGCCACTGCCCGAGTGCAGTTGGATGTTTCCAGACACGGCCACAGGTCTGAATGAGCTCATCATCAGTCTTTGACCTGGAGGAGCTGAAGTGGACTGTGTGTGCCGCGTGCGTCAACTGAGCGCTTTCGGCGCATTGAAAGTCTCAGCCTAGTTGGGCGCTTGGAGTTGGACTTCCGCATTTACTGTTCCTAAAAGATTTGCAAGACAAACGCTACGCACCACAAACGCTGAGGTACGTCGCGCACCGTGGTGCGTGCGTGCCGTGTGCAGTGCGCTGCAGGCAGCCTTTTTTGCTTGTCATTCTGTCAAGCAGGTGTGCACTGCACAAGCAGCGCTTGGCTGCGCTTCAAATGACAGCCGCCCTGCACTGGCTCGTTGTGGCAGCCTTTATAATTTGGGTACACTGACTGACAGTAGTGTCAGTGAGTGTACCCAAATAATTTATAAAGGCCGCCGCAACAGGCCAGTGCTGCGCGGCCGCAGCCGCCGCCCTCAACTTAGTGCCGCCTGGGGCGGACTGCCCCCGCACCCCTCTAGCTACGCCGGTGATGACATCCACAACCAACACGTGTTTTGCGAGTTTATCGCTTTTTCAGGACGTAAAATGTTATAAATCAAATAAATATCTCAAATCTCCAAATTCCAATTATTCTGTAGCGCCCGTCTTATTTTCTGAAATATCATCATTTAGGTGTTTTTGTGTTGTCGCCATCGTCAATTTCAACTCCCGTTAGTCTCCGTTATATACACATGGAATGGAGTTCTGAAATCGCTGTACAAAAACACTATATCCTATTTGTTAGAAATGGGGGTCTCTAGTTGACACCTTTGTCCAAGTAGGGACTGTTCTTCCTAGTCAGGATAAGGGGGATACACTTCTGAAATAAGCCCTGCTGACCCCCTTGGTAGCTTGACACAAGCAGACAGGCTTATCTCGGAGATAGATTATAAAGCATGTGTGCACACATACTGTAATACAGTGAAGACAATACAAATGGACAACACGCCAGTTTAGAAAAATAAGTAATCTTTATCTAAACCAAACAAGACCAAAACGACAAAAATCCACATTAAAGTAATCAAAAAGGTTTCTCTTGAATTCCAGAAATGATCTAATGCCCAGGGGTCTGGGCCCCAACATATATAGTCCATTTCTCTCTCTGTTCTATGGTGTCAGAGAGTCTCTGTGCTCAGTCCAAACCAGTTCTGTCCTCTGGTGCAGCTTCCCGACAGGAGGTGGAGACAGCATTTTGTAAGGCAGACCAGGCCTATTCAGGTGAAAGGAAATCCCCACCCCCCTACTCTAAATGCAGCCCAGGTCTATTCAGCCCAGCCCTAATTGCTCCAGGAAAGACAGGACACACCTCAACCCCCCAGTGGCTGTTTACAGTGAATGCCCATACCCAGCCCCTGTCACTCCAAAGCCAGACCGTTATACACAAACCAGCAGAAGTACACAGGATGGCTAAGCAAGAAAACAGCTACTTTCGAAAAGTGGTATTTTCAAACACTGAATGTGAAAATCATCCTTACTAAAAGATGCATCTTTATATTCTGAGTTCAGGCATACTAAATGTTACCTTCCTATCTTGTCCCAATGGGAATTTATAGTTATAAAATGTTATGAATAAACAGCGAAATTCACTGTTGTTCACTATCAGGACATGTTACACACATCAGATGTCCTACCTTTCACATACACTGTACCCTGCCAACAGGGGTACCTTGGGCCTAACTTAGGGGTGACTCATGCAAGAAAAGGGAAGGTTAGGGCCTGGCAAGTGGGTGCAATTGCCAGGTCGACTTGGCAGTACCCGACTGTGCACAGACACTGCAATGGCAGGTCTGAGAACCTATGGCAAGGCTGCTTGTGCGGGTGGCACAATCAGTGCTGCTGTCCCACTAGCAGCATTTGATTTGCAAGCCCTGGGCACACACAGTGCACTGGACTATGGGCTTAGTAGTCAATCAAATACGATAATTATGTAACCAATAATCCATGACAACAATTTATAGAAGGAGAACTTGCACTTTGGCACTGAACAGCAGTGGTTAAGGGCCCAAAGCATCTAGACCAGCAAAAACGAAGTCCAGCACACAGTAAAAATACATGAGGCAGAGACAAAAAATGCAGGGGAAACCCACGCCAAGGATGCTAGGTCTAACACTATAATATAAAAATGACGTGGTCACTGAACTGTAATAACTTATTACAGTCGAGTTCTGATGTTACAATGCCTGCTGCCAGAGTCAGCAGACAAAAGGAAACACAGGTAACATGACAGAGCATAATTAAAGCAGCTGCTTAAAGAATATACACAAAACATAGATTCTCGTTATTCTGCTCTGTTTTTCTAGCTGAACAGTTATTATCAAAAAGGAGATATTTCTGGCAACATGTTTATTTTTTGCACTCCTTAGGTAAAAGAAAAGGCTACAGAAAAGTTAGAATCATTATGCATGTTTCTAGGCATTCCAAGTTTCTGCACTTTAAAAAAAAAAAAAAGAAACTGGCATGTATTAAACGGATTAAAATATCAGTCAGTCAGCCAAAATAACGTTATGTCGTTGATACAATACCGGCATAAAAAGTATTCTACAAAGATAATTTCAACAATAATTAAAAAGGAACATTACAAGATAAGATAATATCTGGCTAAAAATACAGTTAATTGTTTTTAAAATGATATATAAAATTATTATAATATCGATTTGCATGAAATATCTAACAGATGTTTAGTGTGTTTAACTTTGCTCTAGAGAGTCTGTTTTTATTTTCAAACACGCTCTCTTTCACATGAAAGAGCTACGCAACGAGGATTTAAGTGGTTTGTGGGAAAGATGATGGCGTGACCATGAGTTACAAGGAAATAAAGTACCCCTTGCTGTACTTGATAAGGATACTGCAAGTCACCTCAATATTCCATCTATACTACTATTATAAAGAGAGAACTGTGTCCTTTGAGCAAGGTAAACTCGAAAAGTACACCACCAATCCAAACAACCAATACATGTTTGAAAACGTCAGGGCAAGCAGAAGGACATAGGCTATATAAATTTAGATAATAAACGTTATTTACAAAATTAATATTTAAAAAAAAAGTAGTCCCTCCAAAGTAGCGCCAGCCGCGATGTCCATGCTCACGTCAGGAGCACTGGGAGGAGCGGCGTCCGAGGAGCGGCGGACATGGCGCTGGGGAGGAGCGGTGACCTGCGGAGCAGCAGACAGGCCAGCAGCAGTGCGAGCAGCGGAGAGGCGGACATGGCGTGGGGGAGGAGCGGCGGCGGACAGGCGGTGAGGAGCAGAGCAGTGAGGAGCGGTGAACTGAGGAGCGGCAGTTGAGGTAAGGCTCTGGGGACAATGTCGAGGCAGGCGGGTGTCGGGCCAGGCGGGGGACGGAGAGTTACAACAACACAGATCGGCTGAGGAAAGGCAATGTCGGGGCAGGCGGGGGTCGTGGCAGGCGGGGGACAGGGACTAACAAGGTGACGGGTGGAACATTTTGCAGGTAGTACTGTCCGACCTCCATTGACTCAGGCCAAGCGGGGGTCGAGCCAGGCGGGAAAACAGATCTGCTGAGGAAAGGCAATGTCAGGGAAGGTGGGGGTCGGGGCAGGCGGGGGACGGGGCGGGCGGGGTAGGGGAAGCCTGAATGCTCCCGGACAAGGTCGGGACGGGCTGCTAGTAATCTTTTAAAGGAACTCGACCTTCAACCTTGCTCTTCTATATAATCGTGGCCTCCTTAGTGATTTGTAATATCCTTAAAATGTACAGCAGGGGCGACTTTATCCCATATATTTTTTTTCCAGAATATCCCACAAAGAGTGATCTCATCCACCACTAGGCATCGGTGCCCGCGACTAGTTGTGATATACCTCTAACAGGAATTCAGAATCCTCCTGAATGAAACAACATCACTCAAGGATCAGTAGCACTCATTTATTATGCAGTTATAGCAATGCTTTTCCTCTTCACTGAAGCCTTTGTCACAACCCTGGACAGCATCAACAGGAACCCTCATCAGCAATAAACCAGAGAGGAAGCAACCATGCAAGAGCAACCCAGGAAACAGACAAGTCACAGAATCCAATGTGGCCAATTAGGACGAGGGAGAAGCAGGAGACACCTGGACCAAGGACTGGTGGTTCCAGGAAACTTATACCAGTTGAAGCCTGATAACCCTCAATGGCTCACGGATGAGTCATGGCCCAAGGTGAGTAAATGGGCTAGGAGCAAAAAGGTAAACTCAAATAAATATAATCAAGAAAAAAGACAAAGCTACAGAGTACTCTGGGAAGGAAGGGACTAACAAAACTTATGAGCTGGAAAAAAGTTGTGGTGAAAACCTTTGATCGTATACAGCACAAATATGAATGGATATAGAAGCAGATAAATAAAGGGGAAAAAAGTAGCTGACTAACTAGAAACCGCTAAAGTTCAGGAGGACAGAGACATCGCAGAGGAGTACACCAGAGGAAAACCTGGAGACATATTAGAAAGAGATTATTAAAGTATGTTTTTCTGCAAGAACCCAATTTAGCCCCGAAATTACAGAAATAAAAAGAGGATATCATGATATTAGTCAGAGGAATGCGATGTGAGTCTTTATTTGTTCATTTCGGTTCTTGTTTTGCGTTTAGTTATCTATTTTCTCTTCAAGGGTTTTTAATGGATCATGAATTAGGGTTTGCCAGGGTCGCAGATGCAAACCACCTGGCTTCCACCTTGTGACTCCAAGCACTGCTTTTGCGACTCCTGGCCTCAGAGGTGGCAAAACCAGTGCCAAGAACACACAGACGGCTCTGCAATGCTATTTTCATTATAGTTTTTAATTACACTAATGGTGAATAATACTCTATTATTCACTATTGGTGTAATGAAGAATGGAACACACTTAAATTAAACGGGAGTTTTGGAACCAGCCATGCCGCTACGGTGAAGACTTTAACTCCGAAGATACAGTATCACAACGACCCCATATAGACAAGGGCAGGGAAAGAAATAACTGGATTTCCTGAACTAATTTGAGGCAACAACTGCCAACATTGGAAGCGTGGAGACATATAAGGGAAGAAATACACTACACTGGAAAAAGATCGATATAAGAATAAGTAAGTGCAGGGCCGATAAGGAAATAGTTTGAAAAAGGGAAATACTTCACCCCACGCTGGCAGAAAAGACCGCAGTGGCCTGAAGAAACTCCCTGGTAGGGAGTGAAACACGTTGGCTGACCTTTTTGTACACTACTTGGTGAGCTGTATTTTAAGAATGGATAAAGATAAATAAAGAATTTTTCTACTACCTAAATGAACCGTTTTGTTTGGACTTCTATTTGGTGCGCCCCCACAAACATCGAACAAACCATCTAACTGATCTGGAAAGCACAGCAACGCCAAACAGCAGCTGGCGTTGGGGTTGGCAGCACAAAAAATATACACACAAGAAATAGGACTAACTTTGGACCTGGACTTTAGGTGCGGCATTATAAGGTCCGCTGCTGTTTTTTGCATTGATCTTCACATGGACCACATTCTACTCTTAAAAAACATTTTGGTCAACATTCAGAAAGGGGAAGCGGTCCCTTGGAGACCCCTTTCATGTTTGTGAATGGTGTACCATTACATTTGTGTTGTCTGTAAAATATGAATGTTTTGCAACCAGATTTTGGCCGCAAAACATTAATACATCCCATTCCGAATTGGTAGCTGGAAGGGAAGATGGAAACTCAAATTGTGATTTGAGAATGTGTTAATGTATCGTGATTTGGGGTAAAACGTAACAAAAAGTCTTTCCACGGTCCCCAACAGCCTGATTCTGCGAATCGGACCTATCGCGAATGTAAGCAGTTTCACACATCTGGTCCCTGGTACGTACAAGCTCAAAAAGGATTTCTCACCCAGACTGAACACCATTGGCTTCCAAGCTGTGGATGCAATACCGTGGCTTAAAGAGCTATTTAACAGTGAAGGAAAGTCATTAACTGCTAATGGGAAAAGTTGTTATGGCACTAAAATGTCAGCTATTAAAGATGACTCCCCTGAGTTGGTAGTGTATAACTGGCCACTTCTGAGAGGCTTTAGTAATGAGATCAGCATTGGCACATTTTCAGGGCTAATTTCTGTAAGATTTGTTATGATCTTTCAAAGAAGAAACTCAAGTTGTCACAGAGCTGAAAAGGCAGATAGAGTGACTTTAGAGCACTGTCACTCAGCGGTATTATGAGCGATTTCCTTTGACAGATCAGAGGCCTCCATAATTAGTTCAGAAAAGCAGGGCTTCTATGCCTCTCTGATCTTATTTTTAAACTCAGTTGCCAAGGCGACATAAGCATTCCTTAGTTCTGGGGAAAGACATCACCTCAACTCTTTCTCTGTCTCTGCGATCTGGAGCTCAGCCAAGTTTGCACCTGCGCGGACAACAGCAGTCAGTCAGTGCAGACAGAAGCACGGATCAGTCGTTCACTTGTCACTCCCTTTTTCTGTACAAACATAACTTAATTTGAGCCGGTGGTTGCAGATGGGGCCCATCAGCAATTATTTCTGAGCACCAGCACTTATTTTTCCTCATCAGACTTTGACCCAGAACAACAGAGAGAAAAACTCAAAAGAGGGAAAGAAAGAGGAAGAGAAAGAGGGAAACATAAGGACAAGGGAAGAAAGCAGAGAAGAAACAGAATGTGCAGGAGTGAGCTTGAGAGGCAAGGAGGGCCTGGTAGTTGATTCACGATTAACAAAATGGAATCAGGACAATCCAGCCATGCTATTCGGCACCCCAACCTTCTGCCAGCAGCGGCTCCTCCGCTTTGACGGAGGAGCGTTGCCCCCCCTGCCAGCCTCAGGCATTTAATTTTTCTCCCATTGAATGAGGCTTGGGTATGGGGCCATCGCTGGGCAAGTCAGGAGGGACAGTGGTGAGCACTGTGATCCAGTGCGCATGACGGTGTGACCAGCCGTCGCAGGCCGACCAAGGCGTCATGCGAAGTGAAGCTCTTTCCAGCCCCAGCTTCATTGCTGGATTGGAGAAAGCAGTCAAAGACTTGCAGTCTCCATGGGAGCTCAATCAAGGGCACTCAGGCCAATCCTGACACTGTTCTCATGCATGAGAGCAGTGATGGAGCAGGATTTCGCAAAATGAAACTGCTCGGATTGACACCCCCATAATACGTACTAACATTAAGTAGTAATAGAAAACTAACATGCACCTTACATGAACACGAGGGAAACTGCTTTGCGCATGTATGCATTAATATAAACTAATGCTTGAAAGAACAAAACCGTATTTACATTATGCTTCGAAAGAAACTAACAATAATGTATGACTAGGCCGCATGTGCATTTCGTAGTTTGCATGTTGCATCTTGCTTTAAAATTAATAAATAATGCAGCTTTTGCCTTAAGCTTCTGCTAGGAGAAACCCTAACAGGGAATAGTGCAAAGGTGGGTGGTAAACAGTGGAAAGTGCATTATCATATAATTAATGAATGTTCATGTTCCATTTGCTATAGTGAGCCAGGTGAGAATCCATTTTCCCTTAACCTGGCCTGATAGAGGAGGGGTTGCAAAATGGAGTGAAAGTGACCTTTCAGAACAGACAGAAGCACTGAGTTCTGCAACGATGTGATAAGAGTTCCAGGACACTAAGGGGCACATGCATCATTGTAGGATTTTGCATTTCCTAAATAGCGAAAATTAAGGAATCACTATTTAGGAATTGCAAAATCCTATGCATCAAGAAATCCTAAATTTTTTTAGGATTTCTTAAATTTCGGAATTTGCGATTCCTTAATTGCGAATCGCAATTAAGGAATGGCATTACATTGATTCCTAGAGGCCCATAGGAATCAATGCCGTTTTGCATTTCTTTTTTAGGAAATCGCAATTTGTTGATGCATTGCAAGGGTGCAGAGGGGGGTCCAAAGGACCCCCCCGCACCCCTGAAATGTATTTTAAAGTGCATGTTTCACACACACATGTCCTAAGGACATGTGTGTCTGTAACATGACACTTTTCAAAATGCATGTTTGTGCTTTTTGAAACAATTTCGCAAATAACACGAGGGTCAACCTCGTGTTAATTTGCACTTCCTATTTCAAAATTCGCATTTTTTTTAAAAATGATGCATTGCATTTAAGGAATCGCACAAATGGGATTCCTTAAATGCATTCGCATTTTTAGGAAATGCAAAAAAAAACTAATTTTGAAAAAATGTTTCATCCATCCCAAAAACGTATTTAGGAAGCGCAAATGGCCGAATTTACCGATTCGCACCGTTTGCACTTCCTAAATAGGTTGATGCATGTGCCCCTAAGTACTGAATGAATTGTCCACCTGCCAGAGGACATGACTGACCATGGGACCAAAGAATCGTTCCGCGGACATTGCTGAAAATTGTGTATAAAAATGTTTAATGTATCATGTGTTAAATCATGAGAACGATTCAAGAATTAGGTAATGGGAATGGATGTAGAACAATGAATATGCCCAAATATTGAATGGAGTCACAGTGTTGTGACACACCACCTCCCAAACCCACCAATCATCTGTCGTATTTTGTGAAATGTTTCAACTGATGTGGGACCGACATGTAGGTTTCAGGGTATAGCTGGGGTACTTTTGGGGGTGTGGTTAGAGCTCCTTACCTCAGGCTAGCTGGGGAGAGAGAGGGGAGATGCGTCACGGTCCGTCGGTTTGCAGAGAGGCCTAGCTGTTCCTATCCTGTCCTGTTCCTGAAATCTTTGTTCCCTCACTCTATTTTCAGGGGTCCCCCATCATTCCCTAGACCAGGGGGTGGTTTCCTGCAGATCCTTTGGGTGTGTATTATTATTCTGACTCGTACATAATTTATTTGTAAATGTGTTTTTGTCTGTGAAACTTTTGTCTCTTCATCTACTCACTCCGTCACATATATATATATATATATATTGTTTCTTGCATTATTTTTTGCTGAAACTTATATCTCTTAATCTATCCACTCCTTCATATGCCTACCGTGCATTGAAAGATGAAGTTTTACTCTGATTGCATTTATTGATGTTTTCTCTCCCTTTTGTGAATTTCATTGTTTGCATTTGTGGCCATATGCATTGAGCACTTTATTGATCAATTTGAGATAAAATGTTATTAACTTTATCAAGAGTCTGTGAATATTTAGCTGACTGAATAGTTAGTCAGATAGTAATATCATTTATTTATTTATTTTATATTCTTATAAAGCGCCAGACTAGACTCCCGAAGGGGTATCTCTGCGCTATTGCTGTGCCACGAGATTGTGCAGGTTACGAGAGCATGATAGTTAAGGAGTGCCGAAACTGAAGGTAATTTATTTATCGGGATATAGGTAAGTCTTTAAATTCTTCCGGAAACGCAGATGACTGGAGATTGATCTGAGTTCTGGGGGCAAAGAATTCCAGAGTATTGGGCCGGCATAGGCTAATGCACGGCCACCTTGTCTGGTTTTTTTTATTCTTGGTGTCTGTAAGAGCTGCTGATGAGTAGAGCGCAAAGAACGCCCCGGGATATAGGGCTGAAAGATCTTAGTCATGTACTTCGGGCCCTCTCCTATCCTGCTCTTATGGATTGTGCATAGAGTCTTAAATTGGACTCGCTTCCTCACTGGAAGCCAGTGGAGTCTCTTCAGCAGGGGGTTTGAAGGAGTCCTAGCTGGAACATTCAGGACAATCCTTGCTGCTGTGTTTTGGATTACTTGCAATTTACTGAGCTGCTCCTCGTTTGCTCCGAGGAGCAGCCCATTGCAGTAATCCACCCTGCTGATGACCAGAGCCTGCACGAGCGTTTTTCTATGATGGTCTGGTAGGTAGGGGAAGACTCGTCTCAGCATCCCGATAGCCCGGAAACAGGTACCAGCCACCTGATTGACGTGTCCCTTGAAGGTAAGTTGCTGGTCAAAAAGTACTCCCAGGTTCCTGACGGAACTCTTGGGGGTGGGGACAGGGCCAAGCTCCGCGGGCCACCAGTCAGATGACCAATATGTCGCTGCTTGCCCGAAACACATTACCTCCGTTTTCCCCACGTTGCACTGCAGACAGTTAGTTGACATCCAGTCTGCAATGGCTCTCATACCATCTGCAAAAGTTCTTTTTGTTGCAGCTGTGAGAGTTTTAAACGGGAAAAGGAGTTGGGTGTCGTCAGCGTACGACACCGGGGTGAACCCGAAAGATCTAGCCAGGTTGGCTAGGGGTGCCACATACACGTTGAAGAGTGTGGGACTAAGGCATGAGCCTTGTGGCACTCCCTTATTGAGCTCCCTTAGTGTGGATTTGTGGGAGCCCAGCCTAACTTCTTGGACACGACCAGTCAGAAAGCTCTTCATCCAGGTCAGAGCCTCTCCCTCCACACCCACCTCACCTAGGCGGTCAAGGAGCACCGTGTGAGACACCGTATCGAAAGCGGCGGAAAGATCCAACAGCACCAGAATCAGGGAGCTGCCCTCATCCAGTGCCATTCTGATGTTGTTGGTCACTGTCTGAAGGGCTGATTCTGTGCTGTGGTTAGGCCTGAAACCAGATTGTGAGTGGTCCAGGCCTTCCGTCGCTTCCAGATGTTGAGAAAGAAAGGTGTTCACATGTCTCTCTGTAACCTTACCCAGGTGAGGCAGGAGGGAGATCGGTCGTAAATTGGAGAGGTCAGTCCAAGGAGAGGATGCCTTTTTTCTGATCGGGTTCACCACTGCCCTTTTCCAATCTGCAGGGACCTGGCCTTTAGTTAGGGAGATGTTAATCACATCCAACATGTGCGGACCCAAAATAGGGATCATGGGGCCGACCATTTTGGTTGGAATAAGGTCATTAGGCGACCCGGATTTAATGTGGCTGCAGAGTGAAAGGAGCTCTGTGTTAGTGATCGGTGGAAAGGATGAAAGGGTGGATTTGTTACCAGATACAGATGTTTGAGGATAAGGGTGGCCAGTGTTGGAGGATTTTATAGCAGCATTGGCAACCACTATTTTTTCGTAGATGTTATTTATTTTATCCTCAAAGTATCTCGAGACTTCATCACATAGATCTTGTGAAAATTCCTCTGAGCTGTCACAGGCAGTCGGCTTAATAAAATTCTGCAGGATGTTGAAAAGCTCCTTAGAGCAGTTGCCGGCCTGTGCAATCTGCTGTGTTAGGTGTTGCTTCCTGGCTTGCTTTATATTTTTGTAGTACTTGGATTGAGTATCTTGGAAGGCTACTCTACTGCTCTCGGTCTTCCCTTTCCTCCAAGCTTTCTCAGCCCGTCTACAATTCTGCTTAGCTACCCTCAACTCATGGGTATACCAGCTGTCTTGCTTGGACACTGGGTATTGTTTGTGCTTTTTTAATGGGGCTATAAAGTCAATAGCTTGCTTGATTGAGACATTAAGCTTAGTTAAGGCCATATCAGCAGTGTCGTTTGCTGAGATTTCTGGATTGAGCCAGAATTCCTGGATTTTATTGGCCGTGACTTTGTGCCACTCTCGTCGCCAGGTAGGGGGAAGAGGTACACTCTTGACCTTTTTTATAGGGGTAGCCAAAAGGAATTCAAGCATGGAATGATCTGTCCATGCTATTTCTTTTGCCGGGGAACAACTAACTTTAGCGCAGTTACAAAAAAGCAGATCTAGCGTGTGTCCACCTTTATGGGTGGGTCCATGATTCTGTAGCTGCAGACCTAAGTTGGCAAGGTCTGTAATCAGGGCAGTGGCATCACAGTGTGTGGGTAGATCAACATGTGTATTGAAATCTCCCAGAAGAAGAAAGTCTTCTTTGGATTTGATATGAGGGGCCAGAATTTCTTGAAGAAGAAGAGCAAAATTCGTGTTAGTGCCTGGGGGTCGATATACCAAAGCACCTTTCCAGGTAATATGATTGGTAAGAGTGAATTTAAAAATCATTATTTCTAACTGGGGGAGCATGTGCTGCTCACTTATAGTGACTTTTATACAATCCTTATGTATTATAGCAAGACCGCCTCCGGTTTTTATTTCTCGGTCTAGATGTTTAATTTTATACCCAGCAGGGATCCCCATGGCAATGGCGGTGACTGTATGTGGCTTTAGCCATGTTTCGACCAAGAAGCAGATGTCTGGTTGCATAGAATAGATTAGATCCCATACTTGATGTTGATGCTTAGGTAATGACCGTACATTAAGGAAGAAACTCCTAAGACCCGAAGGAGGAGATTTAGGAACTGTGGGGGGAATACTATTTCGGGATGAACGCCGGCATTGCAGACAGGAGAAACCTCCCTCTACCTGGTGCCAGGGAATGTTCGTGCTACATGACCATGATGGTCTATAGCTCAGTAGCGTTTGGGCCGAGTAGGTAATTATCCGTGTGCCCTTACCGGTCAGAACTTGGTGGGTAGAGTCAGGGGCCATCGCCCCTCGCCCCGTCCTGTCGCGGACGGGCGCAGACGGGCTTTTCTTCGGCGCTTCTTAGGCGCGCTCGAAGGCGCCCCCTGCGCGCAACCGCTGCGCGCTTATGGGAAGGGCGTGGCTAAATAGCCCGGAGTGAGGTAGCCACTAGAGCGCTAACCTCAACTCCGGGGAAACCGGAAGTGCAGTCTACCTGGCTCTTGCCTGTCCGCCCTCCGCACAACGGCACTATTGCCGGGTCGGAACGAGGCGGGCAGGCGGGAAATTGAGCCCAGGAGATTTAGAGGGAGAGGAGCTGATTTAAATTAACACGAGAGTCTGTCCAATCATTACCATCAACTAATTGGTTCATCGACCAAGAAGAAGGAAAGTTGATGTACAAGATAGAAATACATTTGGGGATGTGAATATGAATTAATAAAGGGAGCTGAAATTTGAAGTCATTATAAAAATTGACCCCAACTCTTCAGGGATTTGCGTGAATGTGTATGGGCCATTGTATTGTGATGTTATCGAGTACTGATCCCTGATCGGGTATTGGTTTTGCGCTGGATCAGCAGAGTCAGGATTGGGCGCAGGGGAGGCTGAGAGTCTGTGATGCAGCGAGGCAGAAACAGAAGTGCTGCCGTTCTACGGGCGAGTTGCGGCAGTAAAGTTCTTTTTAAAAACTTTTTATTGTACTGTTTTTGGCCCGTCGTCCCCGCAATTCCCCCACCCTGCAACTCCAACGGCACACCAACCGCTACTCCCTTCTGCAGTGCCAGCTGCAGCTTCTGAGCTCAAATGTTTGGGCCCTGGCTGTTACTATTTTACAAATTAAACACTGTGTACAAGTGATCCCCCGATCATTGAGTGGACTGTGAAGACCCTCCACAACAGTGCGTGGAGCCACAGTTCAGCTTCTGCTGCTTTATTAATATTTCTTACTGCGGGCGAGAGTCAAGGATAACAGAGAATACTTACTTGAGGACTACTAATCCACCTCTGAAGTGCACTCCTAGAAAGTGGTAAGCGGTTAGTACATCCTGAGTGTTGCTCTTATAGTGTGTCCATGGAGGGCCACTTTACCTACACCCTGGTGATTTCCATCAACAATGCTGGAGCTCAGGTGAAGCCACTCTCTCATTTGCTTGTGGCCACACTCCTATGCAGATGGTGGAATGCGCTCCAAATATTGTGTGGGTACTGTTTTTACTCTGCCGTAAAAGGTGTTACAGAACGGGCCGCACAAATGTATCAAAGTTACCTAAGAATGGAAAAATGAGATCAAGCATCAGAGGAGCTCCCTGGGCACTTTTACTAATATGACTTCTGGTCACCCAAAAGTGGCTAAATATTACCACAAGGGCAAGGTAAAGGGAATGTATCTGTGTGGATGGGCTCAAGATTCTAACAAGCATGAAAAGGTTGAATTGACCATGTAGATATCAATAGTGAATCATCACCTGGGAATTGCAACTCATTCTCCAAGTGGACATAACGAAATTGAAGAAACTAGTCCAGAGGCCATTGCGAATTACTTTGCCCCAGCTTTTTTGTGGCATGGTTCATGAATCTAAATAACTTTACACTGCAGAAAGGTAGTTGCTCCTGTAGTCTTCTCCCAAAACTGTTAGTTTGCACTAATACCTTGTGTGCATTTTGTGTGTGAGTGCATACCTTGTTTAGCTTTTTATTGCAAGTACACTTAAAGCTATTTGCATCAGCAATTTGCAAGCATTCATAACTGAATCGATACAAATAGCATTCTCGTGAAAAATGCTCATAGGACTACTGATTCTCACACAGAAAATTCCCTAGTACAGAAATTTGGGAATGATTCACAAAAACATTTATGAGTATGAGAAGTAATCTTAAATACCTTTGAGACTCAGTCCTGAAACATTCAACTAACTTTGTGAATGTGCAAAGAGGGCACTCTTGTATCTGTCTGTACTTATTGTATATGAATGTGTCCTGAATATTTCCATTTTATACTCACTTTAGATGTTTCAGGGCTGTTTCACAAAGGCACGGGTATCTAAAAGACTACTACATGAGTACTAGTTTACATACTACAAAATGTCTTTGTGAATATGCCCCATTAACGTCTCATTCTTTTGCAAGTCAAAGACTGTGGACAGATCCATGAATGCGAAGGTAAAGTGGACAGCACTTAGCAATGGTGTACTTACCAATGTTTAAATTTACATTTAGACATTGTACCATTCGGTCCCCTAACTTATATTGACATCTATGTAAGATGAAATTCTCGACAGTCCATTTACGAATCCTATTATAAATTACCCTCCCTAAGATTTTAACAGAGGAGTCAATTTGTGAAATAAGGCGGTAACAACTAGGGTCAGAGTATTTGCCTTTCTTAAATATCAGCATCGGGACCTGATGCCTTCTTATTAATGCTCTGCCAGGTGGGCTTCGAAACCTCAGATAATGAAAATGACTGGCGCGATTGGATGTGGCAACAAAAATCAACTCATGATTGATAGGACTAGGAGTATAATTTCTTGAGAAGTGGACCACCCATATTGCACTGGAAATATCACTGCTAATAGTGTACACTGGACAGCTCATGGTACGTACGGAAGTTACTGTCGCTTAAAAAGTCTTTGAATCTTTGGTGTTAGCTGCAAAAAATAGCTTTTCCCAGTGCTGGGTTATGACTTCAATCTGTCTTTTATTAAAGGCTGCTTTATACATTTTAGGTTTTGCAACTATTCCAACAGGGTCTCTAGAGTTAGCATTAATAGATGTATGCAGTCGCCAGTTCACCAGAGAGCAGTCCTTGTTAAACCATCTTGGGTATAACTCAATTTTTTATACATTTACATAGGGCAACAAATGAACGAACAACTAAGTCATTCCCTCCCACTATCTCCAAACAACTCAAAAACACAACTCTATTGGAAAGGGGCGACCGAATCGGTCCCCCCGAACTTATGGCCGAGTGCCTCGATCCCCCCGGGAAGCCATTTTGGGCGGGAGGCGCGTCTCAGCTGGTATGCCCGAAGCGGCGTAGCTGGGGCGCGCTCGTTCCCGCCCTAGAGTGGGCTGGCCTAGACACCGACGCAGCCAGCCACGCCCTCAGGGGCAGGCAGGGGCGGGTATACGCCCGCCCTGAAGACGGATAAAAAGGGACGCAAGACCAGAAGACATCCTCTTGTTCTTGTGCTCTGAAGCTGCACCTCCTCGCTGCACGTGAGCTCGGGACAGAACGAAGAGCCAATTTTGAGCGTTTTAATCTCTCGTTTTGTCTTTTAGATACTTCGTCGAAAGGATGCCCAAGAAAGGAGCAAAGGGAATGTCGACTGACCAGTTGGTTCGGGCACTCATGAAGGACATGTCCGAAATTAAGAAGCGGTTGGCGGAGCGAGACGGCGAGGAGGGATCGGGGCGTCCACCGGCCGGAGGGAAGCCAAAGAGGCCGAGAAGGGGGCCGGTCGGGGGAGACGTCCCGGTTCCCTGTTCTCCGCTCGAGGCGCCAGCCCCGGTACCGGCCCCGGTACCGGTTGAGGGGAATCCGATTCCCGTGATAGTCACCCCGACGTCTGCCGAAGATATGCCTCCCAAATTGGCGGCACAGTTAGCAGCATGGTTGGGGGACAGTAATGGGGGCGCCATGGCTACCGAAGCGCAAGCACTCATAAAGCAGTTGCGCGAGAAACGTGATGCAGCCAAGGTGCCCGCGCCGGATGCGGCGATAGACAAGCCACGAGGGACGGAAGCAGCGTCCGGTGCAGGTAAGCGGCCATTGCCGATTGCAAGGGATGAGTCAACACCCTCTCGTAGAGAAAGATTGGGGCAACATGTTCCGTTGCCAATAAAGGAAAAGATTTGGGCGGGGGAATACGTTAACATTTTCTCCCTGCTCGTTGATCACTATGAGGTCGAAACTGTTAAGGGTCAAAAGGATCTGATGCATCCGAGTGTTTGGCGCGCAAAAATGGCCGCCTTTAAAGTGAATGAAAATATTGGTAACTGGGGGAATGCTTGGGGAATTTTCACGGCAATTTTGGGGGAACGTAGGCCTGATTTGCTCCCTGAATTTCCAGTATATCAGTCACGAATTATGGGGTACTCGACATCACACCAAGGTAACCAATGGTTCTGTTATGATAACCTTTTCAGGAAAGCGATGGAGCATAACAAAAGTTTAACCTGGGACTGTTACGATTCTTTAACATGGAATAAGATGAAAGAGTCGGGAATGTTGAAAGTGCCATTGGTGGGGAGTGCTGTTAGTGAGTCCTCCCGCCAAAATGGGGGGACACCCTTTCGGTCGGGTACGGGTACAGACGATTACCCGAGACCCGCCGGCAATACAGGGAAGAGGGGGTTCTGTTTCAATTTCAACAGAAGCAAATGTACTAGGCCCCCGGGATCTTGTAAGTTCAAACACGAATGTAGTGGTTGTGGGGCACCCCATCCTGAGTCCTCGTGCAGAGCCAAATCGGGTGAAAATGGGGGTAGAGGAGGCGCTAAACAGGTCTAATATAGGCCGAGGGGCGCCTTTACCAACCCCGATTGATACCCTGGCGATGATTCCCTGGCTCAGCGAATACCCAGATCGTACTTCTGCTGGGGTGCTACGAAACGGTTTTTCATATGGTTTCCGCATCCCGGTGGGTAACTTTCAGGGTGTCGGGACTTGCAAAAATCAACTTTCCGTCTTGCAGCATACTACTGTAGTACAGGATAAGATCCGGAAAGAGGTTACCCGAGGTCGGGTTGCCGGCCCGTTTCCTGTCCCCCCGGTACCGAACTTTGTTTGTTCTCCTTTAGGGGTGGTCCCCAAGAAGGACCCGGGTGAGTTTCGATTGATTCACAATTTATCAGCCCCTCATGGCCTTTCTGTAAACGATGCAATTAATCCAGAAATGTGTTCGGTGCGGTACGCATCATTCGATGAGGCCGTAGCCATTTTGAATCGCCTGGGGCCCGGGACGCTGATGGCGAAATCAGATATCGAGTCAGCGTTCCGTTTGCTCCCGGTATACCCGGATGACCAACGTTTGTTGGGATTCATGTTTCAAGGTTTGTATTACATGGACAGGTGTATGCCAATGGGGTGCTCGATATCTTGTGCTTATTTCGAGAAATTCAGTAGTTTTCTGCAATGGGTTTACACGAAGAAAACAGGTTTTCGGAATGTGATGCATTACCTCGACGACTTTCTGTTCCTTGGGGCCGCTGGGGATGATGAATGTGCCCGGGCCTTGACTGAATTTTGTGTTTTAATGAATCAATTTGGCATGCCGTTGGCACCAGGTAAAACTGTGGGTCCCACGACTTGCCTCGAGTTCCTCGGGATCGAGTTGGACTCTAGTGAGGGTTGTTTTCGTTTACCAGCTTCCAAAGTATCGAAATTCAAGACAGCCCTGCAAATGTGTATCACTGCATCTAAAGTTACGCTGCATCAATTGCAGCAATTGGTGGGGAAGTTGAATTTTGCCTTAAGGGTGATCCCGATGGCCCGCCCCTTCTCCCGTTCGATTGCACAGGCGATGGTCGGCCTAAAGGAGGGTCACCATCGCACGAGGTTATCGGCCGAGGTCCGCCAAGACATGCGTATTTGGTTAGCATTTCTGGCGGATTTCAATGGTCGAGTCGTCTGGAACAAACCGGCCTTGTCCTCTGAAGAGCTTGGTCTATGGACGGATTCAGCGGGAAGCATGGGTTTCGGCGCCATCTTCGGCACAAAATGGTCGGCACAAAAGTGGCCAACATGGTGGCACGATGAGGGGCTGACGAGTAATATTGCTTTCCTTGAGCTGTTTCCTATTTTGGTGGCCCTCAGATCCTGGCCCGATGGATTCAAAAATCATTCTGTCATATTTTGGTCTGACAATATGACCGTTGTAGAATGCATTAATAGTCAGGCAGCACGTTGTAAAATGATTTTGAGGCTGCTTAAAGAAATTGTCTTACTGTGTATGCAACTGAACGTGGTATTCAGAGCAAAACATGTCCCGGGGGTGATGAATCAGGCTGCTGATGCACTGTCTCGTTTTCAAATGCAGGCTTTCTCGGGTTTCCTTCCCTCAGCGGACCCCGAGCCAGCACCCTTTCCCGAAGCTCTCTGGTCTCTCGGTGCCCCGAACTTCGTTACCTCGTGGGAGAGAGTCTAGCACCAAGGACGAGGAAGGCATACGAAGGGGCGTTTCGGGCTTATTTGGCCTTTTTGGGGACTGAGAGAGGGGGACTTTGGGGGCATGAGGATTGGGTAGTACATTTTCTGATGTCCTTGCGTAAGGCTGGGAAGTCGGTGGCTACAGCCCAGAGGCATCGTGCTGCCATCTCCTTTGTTGCCAGTTGCTGGCCACACTCCCCGACATATGCTCGTCTCAGTTCGAGGCCTGTTTGTTCCGAGCCGCTTTTACGCTTGCATTTCACGGGGCTATGAGGATAAGTGAGCTGGTGGCAAGGAGCAAGCGGGATGTGGCGGGGGGTTTGTGCCGGGAACACGTTCAGATCAGGGGTGAGACTATGACGGTATCCTTTGTCAAGTCAAAAACCGATCAAAGTGGGGTGGGAGACTGCATAGTCATTCGCAGGATTCCAGGGTCCTCCATGTGTCCGGTGAGGTGTTTAGAGGATTACCTAGCACAAAGGGTGGCATCATGGGGGGGGACAATGTTGAGACACGCGGACGCCACCCCACTGACAAAGTTTCAGTTTCAGCGGGTGCTCGCGATGTCAATTACCGCAGCAGGCTTGGACCCGGGTGAGTTTGGGACCCATTCCTTTCGGATAGGGGCTGCCACTGAAGCTGCAGCCAGGGGTCTTAATGTGGAACAAGTAAAACGAGTGGGGCGTTGGTCCTCCAATTGTTATAAGAGGTATGTGCGGTTGCACATGTTGTGAAGCTGTAACAATGTACTCACGCTTCTTGTCTTTTGTTTGGTTTTCAGTTACGCAAGCCTTCGAGGCGGGGCGGACTATGCAGTCGGACCAACACCGGGCCAGCGGTCAGACATCACCGGCTGTGAGAAAGGAGGTGTGGGTCGTGGGCCACTCATACGTGAGGCGTGCCGCAGATGTATTCAAAGCAGGTGACATGATTCACGTGGCTGGGGAATACGGGTACAGGATGTCCTTCTACGGAAGGGGCGGTCTCTGTATTGACCAGTTTCAAGCTTACTTTGAGGGTTTGTTAGGGCGGATGAGGTCACCGCCGTCTATAGTCATAGTACATTTAGGGGGCAATGATTTGGTCACCACCGGTAGACGACTTCTCCTGGAGGCAATGCTTTCCACCGTAAGTTGGTTGGCGAGGAAAGTTCCGGGGTGCATAATTGCGTGGTCTCATATGATCCCACGAAAAGTGTGGCGGGGGGCTATTTCGATCCCTGCTTTGAACCATTCTGCTAGGAAACTTAATAACAAAATGAGTAGGTTGTTCCGTTCCAGGACATTGCATTCTATCTCGCACGGTTGTATTAATGATGACAGTATGTATATGGGGGATGGTGTGCATTTGTCTCGGGTGGGAAATGAGTTACTCATAGGAGACTTCTTAGCATGGTTAAAAACGTTGGAACATGACCTTTAGCTAGGAGTTTTGGTGGGGGGCCCGGATAGCCGGTCAACTATCCGGGCCTGTGGCGGTAAGGTCATGATCGGTGAGCACTAATTAGTAGATCCCTATGAGTGGGCGTCACCCAACACGGATGGGAGCGCTCGGGAGAGGTGGCCATTGGCCCCTCAATGGGGAGGCGGTCCCTTCTAAGGATGGGTCGCCGGAAGTAAAGGAAAGGCGGTCAAGGCCCCTTCCTTTGTAGGAGGGGTTACAGCCCCCTCCTGGGGAATTTCCCGGGGCCAGTGACATCTGCGACGGCAGATGCGGTAAGTTGTGTGGGGTTGGGATAAGGGCCACGATACCTTCTAGATACCTCACACGAGTATTCGAACGACCTTTAACTGGCGTCGAGTTTTAGGTGCCCCCGTCAAGTCAAGGGAAATTGGTAGTAGTTGCACTTGAGGTACGCCTCCGTGCTGTCGCCCATCCCAAGTGGGAGGGGTAAGTCCGGTTAGGGATCTTGACACCGGTTATGACCTTGCCGTTGGCCCTTAAACGTTAGGTTGTACAATTTCAATATGTCAAGAAATGTTTTGTAGGTTGCTAGTTCGGCTAGGAGAACCTCTGTATTAGAGAATCTGTTAAGGTTAGCCAAACATCGCAATATGGTAATGAAATTGTACATAACATGAAACGTTTAATGTTTTAATTTTGTTTTAATAAATACGGCCGGGATGGTCACTCCATCCCACTTCCAAAAACTTCAAGAACTGTTTCCGGTTTCACTCCTTTTGGGGATTGTGTTGAGAGGGGGTGGCGGGTATCTCGGCTATATGGAAAGGGGCGACCGAATCGGTCCCCCCGAACTTATGGCCGAGTGCCTCGATCCCCCCGGGAAGCCATTTTGGGC
The DNA here is from genome assembly GCF_964263255.1 of Lissotriton vulgaris. NCBI lineage: Eukaryota > Metazoa > Chordata > Amphibia > Caudata > Salamandridae > Lissotriton > Lissotriton vulgaris. The sequence continues at coordinate 529,119,573 of NC_141697.1, forward strand.
GGGAGGCGCGTCTCAGCTGGTATGCCCGAAGCGGCGTAGCTGGGGCGCGCTCGTTCCCGCCCTAGAGTGGGCTGGCCTAGACACCGACGCAGCCAGCCACGCCCTCAGGGGCAGGCAGGGGCGGGTATACGCCCGCCCTGAAGACGGATAAAAAGGGACGCAAGACCAGAAGACATCCTCTTGTTCTTGTGCTCTGAAGCTGCACCTCCTCGCTGCACGTGAGCTCGGGACAGAACGAAGAGCCAATTTTGACCCACCCACCAGCCCCTGAAGACAGCCAGTTGTGTATAATAAAGTTGTTTAATTTTGTTTTGTTTTCGTTTCCAGGTTGTAGTGCCATGTTGATTTTGAGTTAATAAAGAATGTTCGTTTTGAGTATGTTTGCCATTAAAGATATTCAGTTAGTGTCGAATTTTGATGTATGCTCTTTCAGTCATAGTGGCCAATGTATTCTTAGGTTGATTTGCACTGTCGTATTTATTTTGGTAGGCGGTAAGGTCATGATCGGTGAGCACTAATTAGTAGATCCCTATGAGTGGGCGTCACCCAACACGGATGGGAGCGCTCGGGAGAGGTGGCCATTGGCCCCTCAATGGGGAGGCGGTCCCTTCTAAGGATGGGTCGCCGGAAGTAAAGGAAAGGCGGTCAAGGCCCCTTCCTTTGTAGGAGGGGTTACAGCCCCCTCCTGGGGAATTTCCCGGGGCCAGTGACATCTGCGACGGCAGATGCGGTAAGTTGTGTGGGGTTGGGATAAGGGCCACGATACCTTCTAGATACCTCACACGAGTATTCGAACGACCTTTAACTGGCGTCGAGTTTTAGGTGCCCCCGTCAAGTCAAGGGAAATTGGTAGTAGTTGCACTTGAGGTACGCCTCCGTGCTGTCGCCCATCCCAAGTGGGAGGGGTAAGTCCGGTTAGGGATCTTGACACCGGTTATGACCTTGCCGTTGGCCCTTAAACGTTAGGTTGTACAATTTCAATATGTCAAGAAATGTTTTGTAGGTTGCTAGTTCGGCTAGGAGAACCTCTGTATTAGAGAATCTGTTAAGGTTAGCCAAACATCGCAATATGGTAATGAAATTGTACATAACATGAAACGTTTAATGTTTTAATTTTGTTTTAATAAATACGGCCGGGATGGTCACTCCATCCCACTTCCAAAAACTTCAAGAACTGTTTCCGGTTTCACTCCTTTTGGGGATTGTGTTGAGAGGGGGTGGCGGGTATCTCGGCTATATGCATTTGATTAATGATTCAAGACATTGGGTGAGATTTTGAAGTTTCCAAGCCATCCTAAGACCATCAGAAGAAGGTTGTATGTTGTTTAACCCATCCATTTCATTCCCAGCCCTTATTATTGGCAATGAGATTACAGCTTCCAAGGGGTTATGATCACTGTAATTCAATGATAATATTGCACTCTTTTGTAAATGATTAATCAGGCCACTAGAGATGAAAATATAATCAATTACTGATACCCAACCCCTGTCCCTGAAAGTTGGTACAGTGTTTGCACTACATCTCAGTAATTCCATAACATTACTCAAATCATGAGATGATGAATAAACAGCCAATTCTGTTCCTCTCTGATAGGTATAACCCACACGATGCTGTAGGGCCTCCATCATGGCACAATGACCTAGTCTAGCGTTGAAATCACCTGCAAGAACAAAGCGCATCTTCTGACCCATGTTACAATGTTTTGACTTAATAGTATCAATAAATCAAATAAAATAGGGTGCTTAATAATTGATTAATTAATTGCTATAAAAATTCATCAAATAAATACAAAATCGAAAATGTCCCTTTACGTCAATGGCTTGAAAGTCCCATCCATAAGAAGCAAAGTAATCCATATGAATAAGCCCTCCAGAGGCTTTCCAGTATGGCTGGCTTTCTAAAACAAATTGTAACCACTACAGGTTACTGGTTCAGAATCCCAAGTTTCTTGAAAGAGTATAATGTCAAAGTTTCTTGTGAATAGTTGTCAATCAGGCTTAGTCATCTTGGTGCGAAGACCTGCTACATTCCAGCTTAAAACCTTGGTAATGGACGGGGGCTTGTTTGATTCTGTTACCGGTCTCACACTATGAAGAGTATGGACAATTTGCTTGTTTCTAGAGCTACTTGGTCCCCTTGTGGTGGGAAATGCATTGGTGACTAATAGAAAAATGCAAGGCTCAAAATGACGACCTCAGTAGGGTAAGACTCCGAACTTTTCCTGGTGTTGCAGAAAATTCCTCGCAAAAATGGGAGTTTGGAAATTAACTGCAATGCAGCCCCCAGCAATTTTTTTTGGAGGTCCCTAGCTTGTCCACCCTTTTGTACCATTAAATCTTGTTACAGTCAGCCAAGTTGAACCTTCTATATCTATATTGCCAGCAGATTACTTTGTTTCACAACTTGGTCCTAGACTCGGGTTGATTCCGCTATAAAGGAGGATCTCACGCCAATACCACCACATGTGGACTGGAGTATGGTGGCAGATTCATGACCATCTGGTCGGAAAGGAGTGAGTTGTCCTGACTGCGTTCTGTTGTTGGATTCTGATGTGGATGACTACCTTCTTGGTGATAAGAGACGATTGGGGTCTAGCTAGTGTGTCCTTCTATAGGTGGGTTAAACTTAGCCACTAGATTTGCATCATGGGAGAGATTGTTTGCTGCACCCACTGTTGATATTTAATCCAGCAGTTATTAGATAGAAGCATCGTGCTGACGAACTGGTTGCGTTCGAATTACAACGGGCACAGGTGCTCAATACTGGGGGAGAATGAGTTGCTTAGATTGACTGATTTCCAGTTTATCCAACTTAGATTCTATATGACTGGGTTGGTCCAAGAGTGAGTGAAGCTGCACCTGTAAAATCTCTGAGCATGTACTGCACTATAGCTAAAGGAATGAGAGATCAGGTGTATTGGATCCTCTATCTAAAGCTTGTAGGGAGGAGGAGTGAGGGGTACCTTTTCTACGCTCGGTTTCAGGTTCACTGGGCGACTAAATTGCTTCAGGGCTAGATGGAGCCAATTGGCTACTGATGTCAAGTATTCTCACATAAAGAATACCGCAGTCGACTGTTCATCAGCAGCACTTTCTCCAGCGATGGGTACATTGTCAAAACGTATTACTTCCCCAAGTGCTTGCCCTTGATCAAGTGAGAATCGGCGTTAAGTATTAGCAATCTTGTGAGTTAGGACCACCACACCACCACCCTTTCCAGCATACTATCAATCAGTGTAACTCTATGTGGCACAATTGTTAGACCAGTCACTTTACACTTGCCCACAGCAAATTGTTGAGCACTCACCTAAAATGTCAACTGGATATACTAGATCTCCTTGTGCGAACTAAAGAGGGGAGGCCCAGCCCGGCCTTGTCCTGGCTCGGGTTGGCTCAGATGGGCCCAGCCTTTGCCTGGGCCAACAAGCGCCTTAAATGATGCCAGGTGATCGTTGCTGGGTGGAGGCGCCTGGGCTTGTGGTCCTGGCCCCCAATGAAACCCTTTTGAGTAGCAAACAGATGCGCATCCCCATGGAATGGCTACTTTTATTGCAAAAACCTCACCTATACATAGCAGCCATATGCCTGCAGTAAAAAAAATTAATAAAAAAAAGCCATCCCATAACATTTTATTAGAGCAGTGCAGATGCTTCCGGGCAGGCAGGTGTACTTTCTTAAATTTTTGTAATATCTATCACTGATTTACTGACAGCATCAACCACTCACTTAATCTTATAAACATTTGTTCTGCTTACACCTGCCGATGGTGTGACCTATAAGCGCTGTTCTGCCGCATAGCGTATATCGCTGCCCAGCTTTGGAGATTGCACACTCCGTGGTCTGTTTACGGAATTTTTTCAAGCCACAAACGTGCTGTGTTAGTGACTTGAAGAATGGTAAGTTGCCATAATCGAGGCCCTTGGCAGTTGTGTTGATTGTGTCATGCTGGGTGACAGCATGACACTGAATTAGTCAACAACACCTCCTTCAGGAATAGCCCACCATGGACGTCAGACAGCTGTGAAGAAGACTCCACCTCTTTGTCCCCTGTACAGCGACACATACCCCAGCTGATCTCATCTGCACCTTTATTTGTATCCAATCAACAATTTATTTTCTGTACCCACTACCTATTCATTTGCTCTGTTTTGTTTTGTTTGTGTGGTTTTTTTTATATAGACTACCTGCCCCTTGGTTTTGGCATTGCCTGTTGAGTATTGTGCATCTGCACATCAAAGAGTTAAAACATGAGTTGTTCAGATAATCAAAGCAGGGTGCAAATGGTGACATAATGATGACATATAGAGGTCAGGAAAAGGGAGACGTTTGTGTTTAGGACTTAATATTTGTGTTTATTACAGTGAAAGAACTTAAAAAGCCTTACAGCATCATTAACGTCGTCAGTTCTGTTGTAGCGCGGCAGGTGTTAAACATGGCTGCGGTGTGTACAATGAGAGGGGCACTGCATGAACACAGCCTCTCTCAGAAGTTCTAACTGGATGATTTGTAAGCATCAGGCAAATTACAGGCTACATAACTGCAAGTACTTCTGAAGCAAAAGCGCGCATGCCAGCAGAGGAATGCCCGAAAAGCGTGCAGAGGAAACATGACAAGTTATGGGGAGGGATGCAGGTGGTGTCAATTGTCTCTATCGCTTTCCACAGTGCCACAACAAACGTCAGAGCAGTCGTGAAAGGGTGGACACCGGCACTCGTGAGATGAAAGCGTCCGACGTTCAAGTGCTTTAACAATGGCATGAAAGTGCCCACAAAGCTGCAATCATGGCCGGGTCTTTGAAGGTGAGCCCCCTCGCACTCAAAACAGCTTCAAAGGTAAATCTTCATCGAATGATATAGGGATGATGTGCGAAAGGTGTGTGTAAATATGGGGGGAAAAATTCAGTGGAATCCAGATTGGAGAACCCAAATCCTCGAAAAATAGTTGGCATGAAAAGCCTTTGACTGAATAGTCAAAGGGGCAGATGTACAAGCCCCTATAGCCACCACAACGTCACTTATATCGGCGTTGTGGTGGCGATAGGGGCTGCACCTACACGCTCCCCTGCACTGCGTTGGCACTAAATTGCTAAACTTAGCGCCACCGCAAGGGGAAACTCAAGGCTGCACCACATTCTTGTAAATATGGTGCAGTCTTGCATTTCAGAAGTAGCGGAGAGAGGCGATAAGCCAGGAAGACTAACCCCTCTCTCCGCCACTTCCTTGTACATATCTCCCAAAATGGCAAAAATTAGCAATAGACACAATGGACCAGAATTACAGCCTGGGCCCATTGATAACTTTTTTTTAAACAATGAACAAAATGCACAACAATTCCCCAAAAAAGGGTTTGTAGGTTGTTGTACCTTTTTCTTGCCTGCTATCGGTTTGCGCTGCTGGTTCTAACACATAATTCTTTGATATTGTGGGCAAGTCTCACTTAAGTCTTCATAACTATTTTTTTTAACAAAAGATACCCTGGCCAAACATTTCCAGAATTCTAAAGATACCACAATTTATCATCTACTCTTGAGAAAACTGACAAAATAGCCAAAATGTGGAGAAAATCTTTGGGGGGATCATTTGAAAAATGGGAAAAAGTGTTACGCATAGAAGTGTGTGTTATTATTTCTATACATTGCATTTATAATATAAATTGAGATCATCCTCTTCCCAGCTTTCGGAAATCGGCAGAGTTGTTAACAAAAAATCGTCAAATTTTTGCTTCTTTCAAAGTCATCATTTCCTATTTTTGTAGTTTCTACTCACTAGCAGTTTATGGGCGGAAATAAGTGTGAACCTATGGTGAATCCATAAACCTATACATTTCTGAAAAGTAGAGAAAATTCTGAATTTAGCAAAGTGTCTTTTATGTAGATTTCTATTGGGTTTTATAAAGAAAGCAATAGTTGAAATCAGAAATAGTTAAAGTAGAAAAAATAGTAATTGGTGACTATTTTTCAATCTGCAAGATTTTTCACTGAAGGCATATCTGCAAAAGTGATATATCTTTATGCCGGTCATACTCTCCAGGTTGAAAAGATTGGAAAGATATATAGCATTATGCCTGTTGCCCAAAACACGCCAAACCAAAAGCAATCAACATGACTTCGGGAAAATGTTATTTTTCATTGTATTTCAACAATGCATCGATTCATAAGGTAAAATATAATTAATGAAAAATGGGAATGAAGGAAATATATGCATTTTTTAAATGTGCTCTTGAATCTGAGTATAGGAGTATGGGTTATTCATACCACCCTAAATTCGGAATGCGCCAATATTATCTAGTGATTTTTACGGAGTTTCACTAAATGTGTTTTTCCCTGCACACAGACATATTTGGAAGCCAAACTTTTACCGATATTCTGTACATAATAAAAACAATTAACTATTTTATGTTCACACACTTCTTCCTGATAAAACAGTACCTATTGCACGTCGTATTACAGATCCAAAAACAGACAATGGCAACAACAAGGTTTTTGATTTAAATTACATCTATTCCTTGGATGAGATAACTATGGCGATTGGAAACCAAGGTACCCAATCAACTGCGGTAATTTTGCTCGGAGTCAGAGTGAGGCGTTCCTACCATCCCCACATATTTCTGAAAACTAGACATTAAGGGAAGTCCAGGATGATTTAGCTTGTGCTGATTGAACTACTTTTTCTTACCCAGAATGCCCGGTAAACATCACACTTTGGATACAATCACTGAATTTCCTCACATTTCTGTGAGAGAACATTCCAGAATCAGTGGAGTACCACAAAAGTCCTTCCACTGAGTAGTTTCACGTGTCACCTGTTGAAAATAGTACTTCACTTATGTAAGTGAGCCTATTGCACAGGACAGGGAATGCCCCAAAATTACAAAACAAAAATATCAAGATGTTTCCTTTCAATTTCAATCAGTTTAAAGATGTGAATAGATGTGTTATTAGGGCCTGGTGTTGTCGGCTGGCACCTTTGGAAACCCACCAACCCCAGACATTTGTGAAAACTAGACACCTGGATGGGTCCAGGGTTTAGTAGCTTATGTTAATCTCACTAAGCTTTCTCACCCAAAATACCATGCACACATCATAACTATGCAACATACACTCCAAATACAACTCAGTGCCACATATTTACACCCCACATAATTACACTCTACTGAATGCAACACACACTCCACACAATACCACTCAGTACCACATAATTATATGCTACACAGTTACACTGAATTCAATGCAACATACACTCCAAACAGTACCACTCAGTGCCACATAATTACACGCCACACAATTACACTCTACTGAATACAACATACACTTCACACAATACCACTCAGTGCCACATAATTATATGCTACATAATTACACTGCGCTCAATGCAACATACACTCCAAATACCACTTAGTGCCACATAATTACACACCACATAATTACACTCTACTGCATGCAACACACACTCCACACAATACCACTTAGTGCCACATAATTATATGCTACATAATTACAATGCAACATACACTCCAAACAATACCACTCAGTGCCACATAATTGCACGCCACACAATTACACTCTACTGAATACAACATACACTCCTCATAATACCACTCAGTGTCACATAATTATATGCTACAAAATTACACTGCGCTCAATGCAACATACACTCCAAAAACAACTCAGTGCCACATAATTACACGCCACATAATTACACTCTACTGAATGCAACATACACGCCAAAAACAACTCAGTGCCACATAATTGCACGCCACATAATTACACTCTACTGAATGCAAAACACACTCCAAACAATTCCACTCAGTGCCACATAATTACACGCCACACAATTACACTCTACTGAATACAACATGCACTCCACACAATACCACTCAGCGCCACATAATTATATGCACATAATTATACTGCGCACAACGCAACATATGCTCAAAATACCACTTAGTGCCACATAATTACACGCCACATAATTACACTGCACTCAATGCAACATACACTCCAAATGCCACTCAGTGCCACATACGTATATGCTACATATTTACACTGCGCTCAACGCAACATACACTCCAAATACCACTCAGTGCCACATAATTACACACCACATAATTACACTGCACTCAATGCAACATACACTCCAAATACCACTCAGTGCCACATAGTTACACTCCACATAATCACACTCTATCTATCTATCGCATCACCACAGCATCACTCTGCACCAGCACAGCATCACTCAGGGGCACCACAGCATCACTCAGGGGCACCACAACATCACTATGCGCTACCACAGCATCACTGAACGCCACAGCATCACTCGTCGCCACCAAAACATCACTCAGTGCCACCACAGCATCAATCTGTGCAACCATTCAACAAGAACTGGTTCAAATATGTTCTCTCAATGTTTCAAGCTTTATTACAAATGTCACAAAAAGATGTTAATATTTCACTTCTGTTCTTGGATTTTCGTCACAATAAAATACACTGAACATAATCTTCACAAAAGTTATTTACAAAAGTTTAAGCTATTGCCATTATAAATTACAATAACTTTTATTTAAGTATTAATTATTAAAAAAAATAAAAGCAATTGTTATTTGTAATATCAGTACATCTAAGTCACGTAAATACAACACTTATTGCATTACAAATGCTATAGGTGTCACATTTGCGAAAGTTAAAACTATTGGCATTGTAAATGACACAGCTATTAATTTCGCTATTTTCAAAACCAACACATAAATAAAAAACGTGTCATTTACAATACCAATAGCTCAAACTTTCCTAATGCGAGACCTATTGCATTGCAAATGCTTGTTTAGGTTTTGCTTGACACCACAGCTGTCAAAGACCTATGGTTACCAATTAAAATAAATATAAATAGAGATGGCTTTAGCTCTGCTCGGTAGGATTTGTCTCTCACCTTTGCTATTCGGAGTTTGGTGTCACTTCCCCTCCCGTGGAGCACTTGCACTGCAATTCACAAGGGACTATTTTGCATTCTAAAAGTACACTGAATAATCACTATTTTGTTAAAATCTAAAGATGCACCCTTTTCTGTTTGTTTCACTGCAGCAGAACTTTGGAATGTTCCATTAGGCTCTCACAAGGTAAGCCAGAATTTGTTGGCTTTGCCAGTGCTTGTTTGATGTCTGGTTTGGAGAAGGTGGTTTTCTCCACCTTGTCAACCGTTTTCTGTCACTGATGTTTCCAGGACTGGTGATGACGAGGACATATAAACAAACATCTCTTTGCTCCCTACACACAAATAACATATGCACCACTCAATTCACTTTCATATTTCTTTATCTTAATTCACCACTAATTCTTCATGGGTTCCTGAGAAGCGTGCTACTCGCTGAAAAAGCACTTCAACACCCCATCAGGGGTAGCAAGCGCTATATGATGCAAACCATTTTCCCTCTTCTATCCTTCCACTATCCTTCTCAATCCAAATAACTGACTAACATAAACCCCACTCAAATGAATTTCATATTTCACTATACTAATTCACCACTAATCCTTTATTGGTGATGGTGTAACGTGCTACTGGCTGAGAAAGCGCTTTGAAGCCTCGTCATTTGTAGAAAGCGCAATATAAATGCAATTACAATACAATACAATTGTGCACTTCACCCTTAGTCATCTGTGCTGCTCTTCACATGCGGGCCAAATAGGAGACACACTGGGGAGCTGCTGTAAAGTTGGGCTAATGTGCGATAATTTACTCCAATCTAATATACCTATGTTCCCAATTTTTGTAACATAAAATATATTCATTTCCAGTAAAAATGAAAAAGAAATACTTCTGTCGAATTGCCAGAGCCAGGCTTCAAGTGTGACTCAACAAGTTTCTAACACAAAGAGATTAGGGACCGATGAAACAATGACTGAAGAGGTAAAACTTCTGTTGCTCCAACATGTTTATGAGTAAAGTGCTACTGGGTTTATAGACTTTTTACCCAAAGGGCTCTGCTTCTCGTGCTTCGCTACTAGTTGTCATAACCTGTCATTGAGACCCAAACCTGTTCTGTGAACTTCAGCACAACCAGACTCCTTATTACACATTTTCATGATCACCAGCGTAGAACAAATATTTCAGCTGTGGGTAGTTGTAGAGTAAATGCTTGGCTCACCAAAACTCACAGAATGTGTCTGCTTAAAAGGCTGTTCAACTAAAATGGCGGATTTTGGAGGGTGTTCCTTCTGTCGGGCCTACAAACCGTCTCAGGGGCAATATTTATTTTCAAGAGTCATTGCACTAGAACCATTACAGTAGAACCGAATCGGAAGAGATATAGCCCAGCGACCAAGTGGTTGTTTCACAAATCGTTTTTTTCCAAGATTAAATGTGACTTACTTCTGGAGCAACAGGAGTAAGTTACACCCAAGTGCAGCACTATCTTCGTGAACCATAAATAAAGTTGTCAACTTTCAGAGCCCGGTTTTAACGGCAACATTCTGACTTAACTACACAATGTCATGTTAGACATTTCATGCTACCTCCTTGTGCACAGTTTTCTAATCTGCAGGCGTATGAGTGCTTAGTTTAAGAGAGAAACATTGGAAATACATGACAATGGAGGACAAAATTATGCGGCAGAGGGGATTTTACTATGCTGCAAGAAAAAGTAAATGATGCAGCATTATGCTACACATTCTCTGGTAATGTTACCTCAGTGTATTTTTAATTTAAACACGTATTAATACAAAAGATACCGCACTGTGGGAAATTGTTTAGGTGTCCCAGCGCAGTCAAAGATCGCTATGCTCAGACTGTATCGACCAGAGACTCCAGTGTACTGTGCCTTAAACCAGTGGAACCCAAACGTGATTTCCATGTGCCCCCCTTTAAAACTTGAATCTCAGGGTAGCAGAATGAAGCAGCCAAGGCTTACTCAGGGAAGTGGCGTCTGGTTAGAATGTATGTACTTAATGATCCACAATTATAGACCGATATCAAATTGACCAGTTTGAGCTTGTTCTTTAAAAAAAAGTACTGCACTATAAAAAAAGACACAGAGCACCATCCTACACATAAAAGGTTTTAGAAGCAACATGTTACCACAGGTCTATCTTCAACTGTTATTGGTCAGAGTGGCATGTACCACTCTCTCTCGAGGGGGGAACTGTGCCAGGTGCTTTTGCATTACAGTCTCTCGGATTCCACTGGGCCAAGCGATGGAGCTGAGGGAGTTGTTCTTGTGTGGTTGGAAACACGTCTTAGTTCTCTGTTATCATTGGAGTCTGATCTGACACTGCTCCCCTCAACATTACTGTTCGCCTGTAGTTCAGAGTAGATTTAATGTTTCCAGTGCTTAATTTGAGCCGGTGTTGTCCGGTGCTCGGCACCAGCACTTCATTGTCAACACCGGCGCTTGTGCAGTCTGCCACAAGGTGGCGCTGTCTGGCTTATTTAGAGATGACCACAACATTAGCCAATTTTTAATCCAATATATAATAAAAGTGCTATTTCCTGCTGCCCAAGCCATTCTTATAGTTTTGGGGCCTGAAAAAGTCCGAAATGTCACACATGTAGGAGTGTGATGGTTTGTAGTTGTGTTGTTACTATCATTGGCAACATGGCAGGGGCAATGTGTGGTGCAAGCTGCAGTGGCCTCCTGACCAGAGCCCTGGCACTTATGTTTTTTACAAATTAAGCACTGTGTTGACCTTAATTTTGACACCGGCCATGCTAATGCTGTGTGCTATGTTCCGTGTTGCTTGCAGGGTGTGCACTGCCTGGCATCCAATGATGGTGGAGCAGCGGACCTTTCCAGTGGAAGGTGTGCAACAGGATCCGTGTCACCATGCAGATCAAGGGTAAACAGGGGCAGTGTCAGTACCAGTCAATGAGGCGCAACAGTGCATGCATCTCTTGGAACTTGGAAGTTCTTCCTCGGGCCCAGACACAAACCTACCACCAAAACGACATGGTGCCCACCTCAGATGCGTTCTTAGCTGCTGGTGCTAATTGCTTTATCACTTTAAGTTGGCATCTTGGTGATATCGACCACCGACAACAGATCGACACATTGTAGAGCATAATAGTCTTGTGGCGTTTGGGTGCTTTCTTATACTGCCTCTTAGCTTTACAGCACTAAGATGTTGGGGAACTCACACAGGTACTTATGTTTCCAGATACCCTCAATCTTCGGGATATACAGTTCATTCACACTATTCTGTCTCCTCAAGGACTCACAGATATTTCCTTCACAGAGTGGCACAACCCTCACCCTGGCACACAATGGACTTCTCCAGCAACAACTTCTCAGCCTCACTTGCCTAGAGCAGCTTCTTCATCATGCAAGGACAACATCTTTGTCCCTCCTAACCAGCTGGTTAACTCTCCTTCTCAGCAGAGTCCTGACAGTTCAAAGTGGGGTTCCCCGCATTCCCAAAACTGGCAAGGGAAGATGGCAGTGGATACCCCAACCCTGGAGCTCAAGAGTGTCCAATCTTGGCATTCTGACTGGATGTTTCTGCCGCATCTTTATACTTATGTTGCAGACAGACTTTTTATGTTCCCATAGTTCAGTTCTGTACAGTTCTGCACTTCTGTTATTTTCATTCTTTGTCTAGGGTGTAAGCAGTAAGGTGGGATGGAGCTGAAAATCTCCTGCCAAGAGAAGCTCAAAACAGAGCCACAAAAGATTTGCATGTTCTCTCACTCAGCTACCTGAGAACCTGTGGGGTTATCCCTTCCAGATAACCAAGGGCTAGGAAAGGAAAATGCGAAACTTCCTGTCTTCAGAAGGAACTATTGTATCCTTCCCCCAACACTCTCCAGTCTGGCCCACTACAAAGTTCACTAGAATCTCTGAATGAGCCTGCCAATTCACGGTGGCTGTCTGCGCTGTCCCCTAGATCTTCCATCGTAAGTACAAACTAGATTCTGTCCCTGTGGAACGGAAGCCAGTGTGGCCATGGCCACATACAATGTACACGCTGAATGAGCTTCTTCCACCATGCAGATAAGTTCATATATGTGACATCCAAGTCCCACATGGATAAGTGAAGGACATGGATTAAGGGGACTAGGAGACAGTTTAAAAATAGGAGAGGCCGGTAGGCCACTCACCCTAGCACATGGCAACTAAAAAGGCTGCCTTCGTTTATAAGCACTACTCTGCTTGTACTATCAGTCCTACACAGCCCTGTGAGAGGATAGTAGCCAGGCTCTTTAAAAGGAAGGTGCACATGGTGTGCACCCCTCACCAAAGAGCCCTGCTCTGGGTATCATTCCACATCATGGAAAGATAAATTTTCTTTAGTGGGACAGTCACTCTGGTTTGTGTCCCTGTCACACTTTTTCCCGCTGAGCAATGTGGGTCATGTTTTAGAATGTTAACAAGCTGATGTAGATTCAAAGTCCAGCTCTGCCAAACGAGTGTCAGTGAGCCGCACCAGGTTCCTTCCGCGGATCATCTTATACTCACTCGAGGTCCCGCATTTGGTCAGCTCCTGCACCTAGAACAGAGCTTGTTGACAACAAGATCCTTTTGGTGCTCTTCTACAAATGCAGGCAAATGTGATGTCTGGGGTTTAATATTGTCTAAAGCCTCACAGCCATCAAGAGTTCAGGGCAACTTACACAATATGTCTAGGATCTTTGGGACTGAAGCTACTTGATTGTAAATTATATGACCTAACTTATCCTAACAGGCAAACAGCATCTCTTGAGCATGAGCAGTCTACCTGATTCAAAAGATTTGCCACTTTTAGTTTTGAGGTCACCTAACCCCTTTGGTGGGCTTTGTATCTGAGTGGCCCATGGGGATTGTCATTTTTTCACTATGTATAGCAGATCACAAGATATTGTCGCGTACAAGGTCCACTAACTCTAAATATAAGATGCAGGGTGGCACTAGCATTCAAGGGGGTTAAAATGTTTTAACTGCATGCAGCTGCAACTTAGATGATGACCTTTATTCATCATTGATTAGGGGAACTATCCATAGTGCTAAACTCTCAATTTATACTATTGATCCATTGATTGCTATGAAAGATTCATGGTTATTCAGGAGGCCGCGAGTTTTTGAACACACATCTTTTTCACACTATCCCTGATGAAGGGCTACATTCGCCCAAAATGCATTGGGATGAATAGCTATGCATGAAGAAAAATTATGTTTGATACTAACCATGGAGGCATTTATAAAAAGTGTTTTACATTGACATTTGAATGCTAACTTGAATGAAGTAATTCAAGATGAAATAAAACACTGGAAATAAATTCAATTTAGAATTATCAAGAAGAAGCGATTACAGTTTTTCCAATTGGAACTCAGCACTGCATTGAAGGGACGCTACCCCGTGGGGGGAGCTCTATTCTCAGACAAACCACATGACATGACACTGGCCCAAAATCTTATGAATTTGTTTGCATTAGTTACAGCTTCAAACCTTGAGACTACCACCATTCTTCTTAATTATTTACCATGGTATAAGTATGAGACGTTAGTCAGTGTCATGTTTTCTAACTAATAACCCTGAGTTTACATTTATTTGTATACTCAATGTGTTATATGTGGGAAAAAGTGCCACCTGCCGTACATTATAGGATATTTCAGGTCACCAAGGACGTCCTTTATAAATTCAAGGAATTCCACCTTCAACAAAGAAATTGGAGACAAGTTTTTATACAGGGATTACATGTATCCCATATATTATAATGTTTCTAACTGCACCTTCAAACCAATTTCCTTGTGCTGGCCCAACCACTTGATCAAGCTATGCAGGGATGTCAAAAAGGATGCAAAACCTCCCCGGTCTTACCCCTTATATGGTAGCCCGGTCAGCTGGGATCATATGCAGCCTCCCCATTCATAATGCATGGTGATCCCTACAAACTTGACACAAAGGTCCTTAAAGGTTCAATGCGATTAATAAATAGTTGGTCCAGCGAGAGGTGAACGTAGGCCACTGCAGTCCTAGAGTGATGGGTCCACGCTTGGTCCATGGACTTTTTTATAACTATGAGAGAGCCTACCTAATTGACATGTGTGGAGCACTTGATCACATTTTGCATAGAAAACCCTCAATTTTGTGTTACATTACTGCATCCAGCAGCTCCAAATTGATAAAAAGAAATGAAATTGAGGATATCTAATCTTTTTCAGAAAAAAAAACTGTCCACTACAGTGCACTTTGGCCATTAAGAAATTCATTGCTGTTCCTTCCAGGTCAGGAACTATCTGTCTTATCTTCTGTTTCCCCAGTCTCGCTCACATCGGTACACAGTTTCACCTTCGCCAAAATAACCCACCTCTTGGTCATTAGCCAGGACATAATCTCCCTCCACTCTCACAAATCTACCTCAGCTAGTTAAGACCCAACGTGCGTTGCATCTTTACAAACCAAGATTCCCGACCACGGGTTCAGCACAGTGGCACGCGTGGTGCTTTAAGTGGGATGAAATAAGTGTGGGTCTCTAAAAGGGGCATGACCTGTGTAATTAAGGGTGTGGTTTAACCACGTAAAATAATTTCTATGATTCCTATAATGTGCCTCTCAACTAGTATTTTGCTTCCTCTCTGAGCTTTCCGTTGTTGCTTCCATATATATAACACAATAACTGGCACACACTCACAACCAGACCAGACTATTGACTTTGTCCATGGTTTTTATCTGTTTAAAATAAATTAGTAACAACAATGATTTTGTTGTAGTTCAAGTTACATTTATTTGATTTAGTTCTCTATTGAGAACAACACATTTTGAGTAAGACATTTGTTATAAAACAAAATAAAAAAACTTTCAATACAAGTTTAGAAACGTTTTTAATAATTTAAACAAGTTATGACACACAAATTCATCTGGTGGAGATTTAAAAAGCGAGATCAAACTCTGCACAGATGCACTATTATATTCAAATTGAACTACTTTTAAATAGCTCCTTCTGGCCTCAACCAATATCGAGTTTGGGCATACCAACAAAACATGCTTCAAATCTTGCACTTCTCCATTACAAAGATCGCATATACTGGTAGCATTTTCTTTATGGGTCTATTTAAAAGTCAATGATTTAAAAGGGAGTATCCTGAGCCGCAATAAAATTATACATCGCCGGATTCCATGCCTTAAAGAAAAACGGATATAATGTTGTACCTGTTTATATTCAATTGATTCTGCGTAGGGTACGTAATGGTACAATTTGAACAGTGTTTAATGTCCAGATCGAAACTAATCCTCGGTGTTAGATGTTTTAAGAAAAGCCTTAGTGGCGCTGGAGTCCATGATTTCAAAAGTGCAGTTGTACAGTTTGATCATTTAAAAGCAATAATCAGGTTTTGGCTAAAAATGTGCTTTATTGATTCAAGCTCAAATGTTTCTTTCTGGGTCCTTTTAAAAGTCAATGATTTAAAAGGGGGTATCCTGAGCCACAATAAAATTACACATCGCCAGATTCCATGCCTTAAAGAAAAACGGATATAATGCTGTACCTGTTTATATTCAATTGATTCGCGTAGGGTTCGTAATGGTACAATTTGAACAGTGTTTAATGTCCAGATCAAAACTAATCCTCGGTGTTAGATGTTTTAAGAAAAGCCTCAGTTGCATTGGTGTCCATGATTTCAAAAGGGCAGTTGTACAGTTTGATCATTTAAAAGCAATAATCAGGTTTTGGCTAAAAATGTGCTTTATTGATTCAAGCTCAAATGTCTCCATTTTTATAAAGATCTTAGGGTGCCTTGATATGCATGTAAACGATTATAGGCCCATCTTATGATATTGGTGATAGCTCTGGCAAAGGAGCTGACTAGAGAAAATTCAAGGCGCAGTGCTTGCGCAGGGACAGCTTGGTGGACCTTAATCAATTTACGAATAACTTTCCCTTCTTTACTTTGGATTTGATGCCACTGGCTAATTGGAATATATTCCAGCGCACACGATAAGCTTGGGGGAATCTGAGAACTATAGACTTGTAATAAAGAAAAGAAGTGCCTTTGCATATAAACGTTGATTTTGTTGTAATTAATATAGATAATGTTTCAATCTGAAATTGTGAGGCTGTGAATTAAAACATTACTGAGGTCTATGGAGGCGGTAGTGGTCTTCAGAGGGTTTCAATCACTCCGGTTATGTTAGACATCTGCACCTTTTTCCTCTCCACATTTCGTCCATTTGCATATCTTACACCTCATCTCTTTTTTCTTCAACACCCTCTTTAGTCTCTCTTCTGAATGCACTTCCTCACAACCCTTTCACTTCATCACCGCCAAACACACAACACACCCACGCACCTGTAAGCACTGCATTTCCTTTTACTTTTCGGCTTCTGTATATTGTGACAAGAATGTACCCCCTACACACACATTTGCACAGAGCCAAATTTACAACATGAATATGTGACCACTACTCTGTACACTCTGCAGAGATGCCAAGGATGGGATGACCATGTATCCCAAACATATTTTTGACCCACGTACAGTCACTGTGAGAAACTCGCACAGCTTTCAACCTCAGCTACAGAGCTCTCACTCGTGACCTGATATAAACTCAGGAGGAAAAGTATGCACTATACAAGAGTCATATGAAACACAACATCCTGGACGTAGCTAACACACTTAGGGAATGCAACATTAAATAAAAGATGAAATACAAACAGGAATTAAACCACAGGCAAAGATTGTCTTAACGTTTTTTACAATAATTGTTTAGAAAGTCGTTAATTGTTTTTGCCAGTGAAGTTAAGGGCATTACTATAGGGCCCGATAGGGAACAGTTTCAATGTGCGTTTTTATCACTACCAGATCCGAGACCCGGAGGGACCCCGGCCACTTAAAGCCCTGCAAACAGATGCACGATTTTTTTATTTTCAACATGGCGAATCGTCTTGACTCTACCACATTCGTGTTTCATCGCTGAAGCCTGGAGTTCTGTAACACCCTCCTCTCCAGGGGTGGCCTCAGACCTGGGCCTCCAGAGCCCAGGAGCCAGAGGTTTGGGAATTACCTTTCATGTGCGCGCTCGTGCTCCGGGCTCATTGTCTGCCGTTGAATTGAAACAGCACTTTGGCCTCGCGGGCTTCCTGGCGGCAGGTGGCCGATGACGGGTGCCTTCCACTTCACCTCATAAACGGAATCAGATTTCGCAGTAGAGAGCCTGCATGTTCCGGAAGGTGACTTCCTCACAGGTTATGAACAGAATAATGGAGGACGGTGGATTTTTTGAGCAGGTCAGGGGTCAAAGGCCTCACGCGACCTACTCGGGGGCATTGTAACGTCTTAACACTTGTTCCTCTGCTGTGCAGGTCAGCCGTCACCAACGACTTTATCTAGGATGAGAAGGAATGCGAGGAGATGTGGCTACTGTCGCCAACCTTGGAACGTAGGGGTTCGAGTCGTCGGTATCAAATAATTTCTCTGTGCCTAAAAAGGAAAAAAGTTCAAAATAGTCTTGTTCTTTTGTTAAGCACAGGGTTGCCCTATTAAAAAAGTAAATAAGTGTTTTGTATGCTTGTCCATAAACCACAAATTTACCAGAAAATTATTTGCTGCCTTGATTCCAAGGGCCTCATTTTTGAGAAGTAACGCTTCGCTGCGTGAAAGCAGCGATGCGTCACTTCTCAGTGCGCCCTCCTTGCGACGTGATTGATGCGTCATATTTACTGTATGACGCATCATGTCGCAAGGAGTTACAGATACGTCAGTATTTCTGACGTATCTGTATGGCGCAAAAGTGACGCATTGCTGGAGTGTGTCACAAAAGTGACGCCACTGCAACAATGTTTCCTTTCACATGGGGCAAGCCCCATGTGAAAGGGCCTGCATCAGTTTTACGCCTGCTGTGAGGCAGGCGTGAGATATTGACGCTTTGCATCTTAGAAGTGGCGCAGTGAAATGTAATAGATTTCACTGCATCATTTCTATGACCCTTTCTTGCGTCAGAACGCCCCCCCCTGCATACATTATACCTGGCGCAGGTATAATGTGGCGCAGGGGTTTACAAAGTGACGCATCTACCTAGATGCGAGTTGCGTCACTTTGTAAATATAGTGCAGCAAGGCACATTTTTTACGCCGCTGGTGTGTCACAAAAAGTGATGCACCGGCGGCGTAAAAGTGACGCACGTCCTCATAAATAAGGCCCATAGATTTCACTGCGTCACTTTGTAAATATGGTCCAGCAAGGCACATTTTTTACGCCGCTGGTGCGTCACAAAAAGTGACGCATTGGCGGCATAAAAATGACGCACGTCCTCATAAATAAGACCCCAGGTTTTAATTGTGCGCAGGTTTATAAAAGACACTAAACAATGTCACAACCTTTCAGTTCTTAAACAGGCAGCAAGATCTATAGCAAATTATCCGGGGCTGGAAACTTAATGATGACTATTCGCTTTTTATTATTATTATTATTTTTTTACAGCGCCTCATACCGCACTTCTGAGGAGTCTAGGCTCTATAACTGATAGACTGTACTATCAACCAATCAGAACGGGACAGGCCTTTTATTCCACCCGGCATTTTTCCGGGTGCACAGAAGCCCGTTGAGTCTGGTTTTGTAAGTGCAGGGCCGCCTCCTGGTCACTTCCTCCTCCAGCTCCACGCGGGCAATTTTATCGGGCCTGGGATGTTTCAAGAGAGGGAGGGAAGGATGGGGAATGTGGAGAGAAAGAAATAAAAGATGGAGATTAGAGAGAAAAAAGAAAGAGAGAGAGAGAATGGATGGATGGATGGCAAGAAAGAATAGTTCAAGAAGTCGAGGGGAGTGGGGCTGGTTTAAGCATTTTTTCCAAAACATCTTTTAATTTCCCAGTCTGGGCCTGTACTCAATTTATGATACCAGATTGAGCAACCTCACATGGGTGAAAGGCTGAGTGTGAATTACAGGGATTTGAATTTATGGCACTACGTTTTATTATAAATGTAGTGGCAACTCTACGAGATATCTTCCATGATCAATGACCATAAAAACATTGGGTGGTCAAGGTTGGATTGAGATCAAAAGTAGGCCCGTGCACCTGTAAAAAAGTGGCCAACATTTGCGGATTGCACCTTTTTGCAAAATCATGCCACCATACAAGTGTACAGTGGGAGTAATTTGGTAATTCTGCAGCAGAGTAACTAAATATTAGGCCCTACAACACATGTGGTAAATTATAGTACCCACACCGGATCCTGGACTGTAACCACTTTCTGCCTCAGAAACCAGACAATAGGCCTCCCTGTTTCCCACTGACTTCATTCCCTTTTCTGCCAGCTATGAGTTCAAAACAAGCTGAATGTAAGTGCAGTAAAAAAAAAACATTTCAGAAAGCCTATCAAGATGAACAATTCACTAGGTAGACAGAAATCCGCACTACCGCCATTATAATTTGGACTGGCGGGTAGATTTTAGCCATCGCAATAAGTAATGTGGCACCTAACCTCAACTTTACCTTTTAAACAAAATATGCTCATAATAAACACCTAATTAAAATCTGGGCTAGTCCACCGACACAGTGGCATTTCGCTGGGGACAGCCTCCTTTGTCCCTTACCATAAGAAGCATCATGCTTAAAGCTCTTAGTAGTGTGTGATAAGCAAACTGGACTGAAACCCAATTCACACACACATTGAGTAATATATCTTTGAAGACTGCACCCGGTGTCTTGGTTTACTCTCCGAAATGTAGACTAGTGGACAAGTCAAAAGCCTGAGAGAACATGTAATCTTTTATTGTAGTTTTGGTTCTCCCACTTCACCAGATTGCCTCATCTTGTGCAAATATGGGTCCAAATATACTAAACATTTTTAAGGTCACCTACAGTCCAAATAGCCATGTTTGACTGCAAAAAAATATTTCTTAGTAAGTACTAAACCCATTATATAGGTCAATAACATTTTAGCGACTCCTAAAATGAGTTTCTGACTCTATGGCAATTCAGTAATCGGAAGGGTGTATTGTAGGCATCCCTTCCAAATACCAAAGTGATATGGGTTGTAGAAATGTTTTGCAACTGAAATCCAGTTTCAAAGCATCTGGCAGATGTATCAAGATTCCATTTTGCGATTCCTAAATAGCGATTTTTAAGGAATCGCTATTTAGAATCCGCAAAATGGAATGTATGAACAAAATCACCTGGACTTGCTGTTCTGTTCTCAGCTTTGTTGTGCGAGGGAACTGCCCTATGCTGATTGTCTCCTGCGCTGCCAGTCCTGTGCAATCGATCATCTCTCAGCGCTCCGTGGTGCCGCCTCCCCTGGACTCGCTGGTGTGAGCGAGAGCTGCAGTCTGCACGCTCTGTCCCACGCTCCCAGCTTGAGTCCTTAGGGTCGAGGCCAGGGCGCAACAACAACACACTCAGCCCGGGGGACTGCGAGGACCAGCAATCCCAGCTTGGATCAGCTGGTTCCTCTTCCCCCAGGCGACACGCCCACGGACACGCCCACCGGCGAAGCAGGCATTTAATTTCGTGACACCCGCTTCGCGGGCGCCACTCACCTGGACTTGCTGTTCTGTTCTCAGCTTTGTTGTGCGAGGGAACTGCCCTATGCTGATTGTCTCCTGCGCTGCCAGTCCTGTGCAATCGATCATCTCTCAGCGCTCCGTGGTGCCGCCTCCCCTGGACTCGCTGGTGTGAGCGAGAGCTGCAGTCGGCACGCTCTGTCCCACGCTCCCAGCTTGAGTCCTTAGGGTCGAGGCCAGGGCGCAACAACAACACACTCAGCCCGGGGGACTGCGAGGACCAGCAATCCCAGCTTGGATCAGCTAGTTCCTCTTCCCCCAGGCGACACGCCCACGGACACGCCCACCGGCGAAACGTATATAAATTACATCTAGCCCCCCGCGAAGCGGGACGCGCGCGGGACCAAGCGCGGAGCTAAGCCCGGGCAAAGGGCGGGCCGTCTGTGGCCGTCCGGGGACGACCGAGGACGGGACGGGCCACCCCACTTTCACCTCACCTAGGAGTACCGGTCTACTTGGAAAAAAGAATCGGCCGTTACTCTGTCCAGGTGAGACTGTATACTAATTTACGCATATCTCTAGGAGTTGACTAAAGCCGAGGACCCCGTCCATTGATATCCTTCACATTTCACCTAAGAACAATTTAAATAATACTAAACATCTTTCAAATAAGATACAGAACTAAAAACAAAATCTACATAGAATCAGTAGTAATCACTAATATCAACTGATCTCTAGCCTCCTTATGATGGCCTTAAAAAAACTACGCTCACGAACAATCTATATGAAGCGCATGGGTACTGACGCAGCTGTCAGAAAATCCACAGACAAATCGATAAAACCCGGACAAATTTCCTGTACTCCTGCAATAACTAAATATTTTTCTACCCTTTCTACGAAAAACCATTCATTTCTTTTTACATCAGAAGAAGAAAAAAAGCTAAATCTCTCAATAAATAAGACGGAACATCAGTTGCTATTACCCTCTGAACTAAGCATGTATAACCAGGGATCAACTAATATAGAGAGCAACTTGGCAAAGATCTCCTTCTCTGAAGAGCACCATAAATCGATCTTAGAGACGTCACAAATAAACCCTATAAAACACCAGGATAGCGAACTAAGTCTGGAGGTCTCTGCAAGTAACATTACGAAGATGGAAGAAGAAAAATTTGAAATTCCGTTAAGTCAAAAGCAGCCACTTACCAGTTCCCCAGAAAAATCACCCAATCTGTATTCTAATCAAACTAACCTCACTGACCCCTATTTTTCCAATTTAACTCCGGCAATTACTGTTTCCCCCCTGTCGAAAGCACTTTTTTCCTTACAGGACATTCTGGAATCAGTTCTTACCCACCTTGGTCAAATTCTAGCTAATTCTGATGACACCCTCGATGTCCAAATAGGTATTCTCAAATTCTTGGTGGAAGAAAAAAAGAAAAAAGACCTTATTAATGTTACATCAAAAAAACCTGTAACAGCCAACATGTCACAAACTGAAGATGGCCGAAAAAAAGGAACTAGGTCTCCAAAAAAACAAGATGCAAGTTCACAAACATCTGACGTGATAATAATTGAGACTAAAACTAAGGAATTAAGAAAAAAGAAAAAATCTCCTATAACCTACTCTCTCAAGAAACTGTTCAGAGAAGACATAGAAAACATCATCGAAAATAACATTAAACACTATCCCATTTTTTCAAATAAAGAAATCGACACCGGTCCAGGTCCGATAGCTCGTGACAATAAAGTAGATTCAACGAGAGTTATCGATGGACAGGAACCAAATCAAACGGGAAAGACCAAAAATAATAACGACCAGGAAGAAAAAAGGGGAAAGAAAAAGAGAAGAAAGCCTCTGAGAAGAATTCAGAAGAAAAAAGGGAATAAGCTTAAATTTCAAAAACATACTTTCTCAAACTTTGTGAACTCTCCAGCAACTCAAATAACACCGCTGGTGAAACCTTTGAACCCAAAAGCAGAAGAATACTGTCCGACCATAGTAAAAAGAACAACAGGGCAAAAAACCAAGGATACAAAAGAACTACAAGACTATAAATTACAGCAGTGGGACGGAACTCTATCAAAACACATAATAATAGAAGAACTCTTTCCCACAGACAATATGCCGTTCAACCGTGGTAGAATAATTAATCTATTACAAGAAATACCATCCCTGAACTCTCTGACAAGTAAAGAAATTGACCTAGTACGCTTTCCGAAAAAAGAAAATGACAAATTAGTACAAGTGTCATTCTTTTCCCCAGTTCTCCCTGGAATAATTATAAGAGAGAAGGAAATTCTACACAAGAATGGCTATGACGTAATCTCAATATCAGAACTTAAAACAAATTTACAAAATAACGCTGCAATTAGACAATCTCATACAAATGACAATTTCAGTTCAAAATGGGGAGAATCTGTATCAAACACTATGCGAAAAGACACACTAAAAATACAAGTAACGCATGGTGAAAGGTCAGTATGGTCCCGGGACACAGGTCTAAGTAACACAGTGAATTCTCTAAAATCTTGGGCATGGCTATCAGAAGCTTTAAACAGCAAAAAAATGGATAAACCTCAACACCATCTGGTTTAGCAAAGGATTGAAGCTATTGTCATGGAATCTGGCCGGGAAAACCGCCAAAAAAATGAAAGATGCAACTAAAGATCTTCCAGATATTCTTGCCCTGCAGGAAACATGGTCAATCACTCCCTTCACACAAAAAGGATATTATGTCTATGAAACTTCAGCAAATAAATCCAAAAGGGGTCATGCGAAGGGAGGTTTAGCAATCTTGTTGAAAGAAGAATATTCTTGGTCACAAGAAATAATTGACACACATTCAGATAACCTGCAATGTATCAAAGTATTATTTAAAACACAATCATCAGCTATTCATAAGAAAACACTACTTTTTAACATTTATGCTCCGCCCAGTAAAAAATATGACCCATTATTTGACCACCTATTGGAGATCATTACTCACATCCTCGAAGATCAACTTCATTTGCCATATATCATAATGGGTGACTTAAACGCTAAAATCTCAAACAGTGAAATTAAGAAATGGGCTCTATTATTTAGGGAGGAATCTTTGGAAATATCACTCCCGCAATTTCCAAAAGGAGCTAAATCAGACAAAAGAGGAAGCTCATTATTATCATTCCTTCCTAGTATAAATGGGACAATACTAAACGGAAATACCAACGGAGATAAACCAGCATCATACACTAGGCAGGGTAATGGAATTCCTTCTATTCTTGATTACTTCATATGTGGGAATGAAGAAAAGGAACAAATCACTCAACTGTCCATTAAATTTAATGAGGAAAGTGATCATGCACTCCTACATTTAACAACCCTCTGGTTGGCACAGAATACTTTTCAGAACGAGCCAATATTCAACAAACCTAAAATGGAAGTAAATATAGTCCAGCGTCGGATTTACTGGGGTGCAGAAAATCTGGACTATTTGAATATTCTAATTTCACAAACTCAATTGTTAACTACTGTTTACTCAGATGACCCCATAAAGAACTTCGAATATATAATGTATGAACTTAAGCATGCCTTACAAAGTAAATTAAAACAGGATAGACCAATACAAAGAAAATGTGCCAGTAGGAACAAAAACTGGAATCAACCAACTATAAAAAAACTCAATAGGTTGATTCGAGCCCAGTATTTGAGTTACTCGTCAGTAAATAGAGTAGAAATTAACAGACTAAAGAACCAAATACGAAGAGAAAAAACTAAACAGGAAAAATTGAAGCTGGACTTTAACTGGATTGACATCCAACTAGCAGTCAAGCAATGTAACCAACGCAAATATTGGTCTTTGATTGCGAAAATGACCGGAACCAAAAAGAAGTTAGAAGCAATCCCTGTTTCAGAGGAAGACTGGGGCATCTACTTAAGCGACTTATATAAATCTAATCTGAATATAATGGTGAGAAAGGACGTTGAACGAGATATGGAAATCAAGGACACTAAACTCACCAAGACTTCGGCATTGTCTATTGCCACGAACATCAAAAAGGCAAGAAGTACGGGCGCATCCGGCCCTGATCAGATTCCTATCAAGGTCTACCAAGCTGACCATAAAGCATGGGGCCAGATGCTCTCGCCACTATTTAATTATATATTTGATTCTGGAAAAATTCCAAACTCCTGGAAAGGAAGCATAATAATTCCAATATATAAAAAAGGAAAAAGGAGTATAGCCGGAAACTACAGACAAATAGCTCTTATGGATGCTGCCGGTAAGATCTTCGCTGCAGAAATATTGGACAGGTTGAAATCTTGGGCATTTACGCTGGGACTAATTCCCATGTTTCAGGCTGGATTCCGACCGAATCATTCAGTTACGGACAATATAGCAATCTTTCAAACAATCCTAGATAAATATGTAACTGGAAAATCTCAATCAATATATGCAGCGTTCATAGATTACTCTACTGCCTTTGACCGAGTGGATAGACCGACCCTGTGGACAAAATTAAGAAAGATGGGTATCCCAGAGCCTCTATTACAACTAATAGTGAACCTGCATAGTAACACCTGGTGCCGAGTTCAAATGGGGAGTGATAAGGGCTTGTCAAAGATAATACGGACATCCAACGGCTTAAAACAAGGGTGTCTCCTGGCCCCGATCCTATTCTCTCTGTACTTAAGCGACCTACCGTCCCATTTATAACAAGGGCTATGTACTCCTCCGAAGATTGCCACTCAGCGCATTCATGCCCTGCTGTATGCGGACGATATAGTTATGTTCGATTTAACGCCTTTTGGACTTCAAACTCTTCTAGATATCTTATACAACTACTCTAAGGAACATTTTTTAATTCCAAATATAAATTAAACTAAAGTAGTTGCATTTTCGAAAAAGAAAAAAGGTGTGAGGTACCAATGGAATCTGGGAGGAGAGACGCTGGAGCAGACAAAGGAATATACCTATCTTGGTAGAATTTTTTCACATAATATGAGTAACAACAAACAAATTAACCATTTAAAAAGGAAAAGTGATCTACATGCTGGGGCCATGTCACGCCTGTACACGGCCACTGGAAACAGGCATTTTTCGGCATTAATAAAAATCTACAGAGCTAAGATTCCCCCGGTGCTGTCATATGCCTCTGAATATATTCCCTTAAAACAATGGAGTTATATGGACTTAAACGAAGGCAAAATTCTAAAAAAATTACTGAAAGTTTCTAACTCTACACCTGTACAGGCGCTAAGACTGGAATGTACGATCACAAGCGCATATGCGACAGCAGTAGCAAGCATCATCCGGTGGGCCTATAACCTTCTCCACTCAAAAGAAGGTACTCTACGATATCTGTTAAAAGTCGAGACATTCAATAATGACTCCACTCATTTTATTTTCTCCAAAAATATGGGAGAGGCTTTTCGGTTAGCAAAAATCAGTTCAGAATTGCTGTCATCATGGACACCTGTACAACTCAAACTCTTTCTAAAAAACTTTTCCCCAAATTGAGTTATGAGCTTGACCATTCCCACTGTACTAATCTATCTATGTACAAGACTTATGCTGACTCTCAAGAATATAAGCAAAAACAGCCGTATTTGGAATATACTCTTACACACGGCGCAAGGCGCACAATCATGATGTTGCGCTTGGGTATACTTCCCGTATTATCCTTTACCTCTTCCTGGAGACAAGACAGTCCCTCGCAATGTAACCTTTGTCAGGGGGGCAAACAGAATCTTGAGCACCTGCTCTTTATATGCCCAAACAACAATGTTGTTAATGCAAGGTTAACATGTTTAGAGCCCATCTATCTGTCCTGTAGGATTGTCAATGCAAAAGATTTTATTTCTTTATGTGTTAAGCCACCTAACGAATATGTTTACTATAGAATTTTTAAGTTTATGAAAATTTCATTGAAAATGTATTAATTTGTATATAAAACTAAATGTATATTTTTAAAACAATTTTGTGGTCCTCAAAAGAGTACCGAAACAAAATAAAAATGTTTGACTTTTGGCTATTTTTTTGCGATTCCTTAATCTTCCTTATTTGCGAATTCGCATTTTGCGAATTTGCAAATAAGGAATAATTTCCCATGCATTCCTATGGGCCAGGAGGCCCATAGGAATGATTGTGAAGTAATTCTCAAATTGCGAATTCGCAATTTGCTAATCGCAATTTGAGAAGTATTTCAAGGGTGCAGGGGTGTCTCAAAGACACCCTGCTGCACCCCTGAAATGTACATGTGTGTGCATATGGCGCACATACATGCCCTATGGGCATGTGTGTGCGTCACATGCCACCATCTAAAAATGCTAAATTGTGCATTTTTTAAAGACTTCGCAAATTACCATCCACTACAACTTGGTGGTTATTTGCGAATTCTTAAACAAAAATCGCAATTCAAAAATGCTACATGCATAGCATTTAAGGAATTGCAAAATGACGATTCCTTAAATGCTATGGCAAAATAAGGAATCGCAAAAATGTTGCTATTTCTTATTTTGCAAATTTTTGATGAATGCCAAAACATGCAAAAAGACCTTTTGCGATTCGCAAAGGCCGAAATTCTGTGAATTTCGGCCTTTGCGAGTTGCAAAAGGCTTGATACATCTGCCCCTAAAATCTTTCTGACTCCCAAGGAGGGGTAGTAATCCATTTCCAAAAGGAAGGTTCCCAATGGGGCCCCTTTCCCTGTGTGTTTTTTTTTAAAAGTTTGTTGTAGAATAGGTAGCAATGCAGGGGACCATTGGAAATTCTTAAACTTTTTAAATGCAGCTCTGTTTCCTTTAAGAAAAAGGGACTGAATTAAAAAACAAATTCTACATTTAAAAAGCAGTCAGAGACATGGTGGCCTGCTGACCTTTGCAGACCACAATCCCTATGATTATGTCCAGTCGGATTGAGTTGTAATTTGCAAATGACCTTATGAATATTGATGAGGTGAATCTAATTATTACTCATTCCAATTTGGAATTAGTACATGGGTCAGGTCACAAAATTCCACACTGGTAGGAAAAATTGCGACCTATTTATGTAACCAGTTTGATAGTACACTTGAACCTTAGTTATCCCAATGCCTTTGCTCCTTTAGCCACCGTTTAGTGAGAAGTTTGAGACAGGCTCAATACTAGAATTGAGCATTAAGGAAACACAGAGTTTCTATTCAGGTATGTTTAGGATTCATTTTTGTTTTATGGCTAGAAGGAGATTGTTGACTGGTAACGGCTGTCTGGACCACCACGGACCTTGGATAACGAAAAAACATAACACAGTCATTATTCTCAATCTGTGTCTTTTCTATTTACACTTAATATCAATTAAGCATGCCAGAACAACCAAGTACTCCATGATCACACAATTTGTCAGCAAGCAGTTGGGAACTCTTCGCTTGAAATGCAGCAAGTAAAATGATTGCTATCAAAACTACCAATTCTCCAATGATGCTTTAGGGATTTCACAGAGTCCATCTGAATCATTTTGATACTTGAATAATAGTTCAGATTTTTATGGAGTAGGTGCGTAGGCACACACCAAACACACCAGGGGGCATACATACAAGCCCCTTTCGCCACCACAACATCACTTTTACCAAAGTTGTGGTGGCAATAGAGGCTGCGCCTTATGTACAAGGTAGCATTAAGCCACTTAACGTGGCTTAAAGCTGCCTTGTACATCAGGCCCCCTTTCACGCCATGGTTAGAGTGAAAAGGGTGGGCAGTGGATGTTGCGGTGGGCGTTCCACCTCAACACCCATTCATTTTGATGCTGCCCCCTATGTACAAGGATAGCATACAGGCAGCGCCAAAATTAAGACCAGGGAAAACCTAGTCTTAAGTTAGCGGAACGAGAAGAAATGCATTATTTCTCCTTGTTTTTGCTTTTTCCATGGTTTGTTTATGTACAGGAAGGTGTACCTTCCTGTACATAAACAAACCTTTAAAAAGAATGCCATTTTGTCACTTTCATGTGTGCTGCATGAAGCAGCACAAATGGAAGTGTCAGAATGGCATTTTAGGATTGTTTATGTGCAAGAAGGGACACCTTCCTACACATAAACAATCCTCCCCTGCACGCAGACACCCTTGCACTCTGGTGAAAGGGTGCCTGCGTTGGTGCTGAGTTGCTAAACTTAGCGCCATCGCTGGGGAAAAGCAAGGCTGCACCAAATTCTTGTAAGTATGGCGCATCCCTGCGTTTCTGAAGTGGCGGAGAGAGGCGTTAACTTCCCCACTTCATTGTACATTTGGCCCCAAATGTTTTGCCCTTAGTGAAGCTTCTCCGACTGCTCTGATGACTGAACATGGAAGATTAGAGGTTGGTACTCTTACCTAGTTCCGACCCTGTCCTTGCTTCCATTCCCACTAATTCTAAAAGCGGGGCACACTTCTGGAGAGATCACCACACAACCTTATTTTGCAAAATGTATTGCAAATCAGTCGTTCTCCGTGGGGTCAAAAATCAGTCCATGGAATTGAGTCTTTGCTCTTGCAATACACTTGCAATAAAAACACTTCATGTATTTGGTGTCCCGTACCAACTACACACTGAACAGACACCCCAATAATGGATGATCCTCCAGAAAATGTACCATACCAGTAAAAAATGAAAGTGGCCCAGTAACACAATATGTAGAGCAAGCATACTAAAAGAACATCCACACATGTATTACTAAAATGCAAAGGTAAAATTCCATATTAGCACCACAGTGCAGCGTAGCTAACCAGCAAAAACAATGCTTAGCACCTTACAGAAGCGTTTTACAGAGACTTGACAGAAATTACAATTCTGCTGGCAGCTACTAGGCCTATTCTGTGTGATTTTATCAGAATACGTGGATATTACCCTTTTCATCCAGAGTCAGGTTAGATACTGTTGTTTATACAAAACAGGACAAACACTATGGCATAAATCATATATGCAGCTGCACGGAAAATAATAGGCTATTTATTGCCATCGCTTATGAATAGGAGTGCCAAGATGTCACATTTGAGGCACTATCTCACAAGAGTCAATGCCACATTTAACACTGGCAATATAGAGTGTATCTACGCTTTCCTGTTTTCAGTTTCTATTTTTGCTTAATTCTGGTGGGGTTTTTTCAGTTTTTTCAAAACCTTAAAAAAACAGTGATTATCAGTGTTTACAAATTTTTGCGCCATTAAAAACTACAGAAACAGTGTTTTTCTGGTGTTTATGAAATTTTAATTAAATTGTGATTATTGCTTGCTTTCTGCACTGATAGTGCATGTGTACAGATAGTGTATATACAGGGTATATTAGGTCCAATTACATTTTTACTGCACCAGAATGGACTACAAAGTCAATAGCATTCTTCAATAACTCTGGAGATTGTAAAGATGCTTTCAGGATACCATCTAGCAAGTTACAAGGATCTCTTACTGAGAAGCACTTCAGCTCAGGTATTGATTTTGACAGACCATCATACAGTGGGGAAGAGGTGTGGCGCCGCAGCCAGGGCGACTGACACTGGACGCTGGGGATCATGGTTCAATCCCTGGCTCCGGCGGCAGGGGTCTGCCCTGCACCATGCGACTCTGGGCAATAGCTTGCTTAATCTTCCCAACTGCCCCCAGCGCTGAGATACCCCTTCAGGGGTCGATTACTGCGCTATACAAGTACTGGATTTACATTTTACATTTTTCACATACCCAGCTGAATTACTGCAAATTCAAACAATATCACTCCAATTGTTTGGGAACTTGGTGGGAACTTTTCTCAGCAGCATTCCAAGTTACACTGCATTCCATGTTTACCATTATCTCAGATGCTTGGTGACAACATTCTTTTCACATATACCTGTCACTACATCTTGCATTGAATGTTTAAAGCTTTGGGTTGTTTGACAATTTATTTACAATCAATACTGACTCACTAGGAAAGGGGGCTGATGTACCAAAGGATTTCACCTATTCTCTGTCTGTGGGTAAATGTGATGGTACATATTAGGAAAGATTATTATGAAAGCAGCCATTTTACCTATCGGTGAAACATATGTACCCAAAATATCAAATATGATTTTGATATTTCCCAATTCTCTACAGTTTATAAAATAACTGAATACGACCTAAAACATGCTTTAAACACTTCATCTATAGACCAGAGACCACAAAATTGAAAAAAGCTGAATAAAGAATAGACCATGTGTTAGTGACATCCCTAAACAACAAGACTCAAGCAGAATACTGCTAGCCTAGTCTTTCTCGAAACTACCTTGTATAGCAAAGTTACATTGTATTGGCCCTTTCAGGAAGAAATAAATGGCACTTAGTTTGTGGTTGAAAAGGTGTTTTTTCAGTGTTTATATGTTTACACCGGTGATGGCTATTTTCCTTTCTGTGGGGTTTTATCAGTTATCATAGGTTTAAACCTAAAACCATATAGCTGAAGGCCACGATGCAGCAAGTTGCCGTGCAGATGTGCAAGAGTCAATGTGGGCATGAGTAAATGTTCGAAAGAGGTTACTGGTGCAAGTATCGATCTTGGTGGGAGTACTAGTGCTGTGCCTGTGCCTGTGTGAGTGCAGTTGTGAGTGAGGTTAAAATTGCAAGCACAAGTACAGGAGTGATTAAAGGTGTGAGAGCAAGTGCAACCGTGAGTGCAAGTGAAAGGGTGGGTACAACAGCCAGTGGAGGCATGAATGCATTTTGAACTGAGGTTACTGGTACAAGTGCCAGTGCATATGTGAGCAAGATGAGGTGAGGGTAAAGGTGCATGTTCCAGCACATGTGCAAGTGCAGGAGTGAGGTTGCCGGTTCGTGTGCCTGTGTAGGTGTGAGTCAAGTTACAGGGGCAAGTGCCCCTAGTGGTGTGAGGGCAGTTGTAAGTCTGAGTGGTTTCACTGATGCAAGTGCTAGTGCAGGTGTGACCAGAAGAGCCAGTGCACGTTTAAGTGTTGTGGGTGTGAGTGCAAGTTCCAAAGCAGGTATGATTACAGGTGTGTTGGGTTATTGGTGCAATGTATTACTGCAGATACAAGTGAAGTAACGTGTAAAAGGCAGAATGTCCATATTGTATGTTTTACCCTCCTTCCTTCCTTTTTGTAAAGCGCTCTGATATCCTTCCGGATCTTGTTCGCGCTATATAAAACTTTATAAATAAATAAATAAATAAATGAGTGCAGAAGCACATTAGATTACTGGTGCAAGTGCCAATATGAGTGCTGCTGGTAATGTAGTTGTGAGTAGGTTTACTGATGTTACTCCAGGTGGGAGTTAGATGTGCAAGGTTACTGGTGCTAGTTTTTATATGCACTGGTGCACTTGTCAGTGTAGGCCTGAGTGCATGTGCCAGTTTGAAGACTGTATTTGCTGCTGTTTAAGTTCAATGCTCTGAGCTGTGCCTCTATATGTCTGGAGTATATGTTGCGCGTTGGGCTGTGAGCTCCTGCTTCTGAGCCACTAAATGGTGTAAAGAACAGCGCCTTGAAGCCACCCATGTTAAACTTTTGGGAGCTTAGAAACCATACAGAAGGTTGAACCAGAACCTTAAATCAAAAGTTTCGTCCAATCTAAGTGGCTGTGGTAAATATGGTGATAAAAAATAAACAAGCAACAAAATAAACTTACATTTATTGGTATAACCGATGCACATTTAGACTATGTTTCATCATGCTCCCCGGAACCACAAGGTATTGGTGCAAACAGAATTCTGGACAGAACCCTGAATGGTCTATGACACTTCTGCAAAGATTAACATAGCTGAGTATTTCATCATATACTCCGACCTTCTCCATTTTGTTCAATTTAGAGAGAGACTGTTAGCATCAGAGAGTCCTTGTTTCAGCCTTCAACCGTGAGTTACTTATTATATTGTGATGTTTGCTAAGTAATCAATGTCATTTACAACATTTACAATTGCTTTTGGCTCAATCTCCTGCTTAAATATTTTCTCACTCATGATCATCCACTTGGAGAGCATTGCCTTCCGCCCGATGAGGTATATGAAGCGAGGAGGCCCAGGAGTCCTGATTTTGCCCAGCAGTGAACTGGAGGGTGAGGCAAAGTGGGACATTCTAGGGGCACTGGGGCTGTAGTGTATGCACAGGCTGGCTGGGGCAGGCCTGATTCAGTGACAAGCATTGTTGCCAAGGGCCCTAACGTAAGCAAGGCAAAAAAAAGTCCTTTGTTGCCCCTTTGTGTTAAAAAAATACTATCAAATTGAGATGCAGAAGGTTCCTCGTGGTGTGGACCCATGTGCCACTGCATCTGCAGCAAGTTTGATAGCTATGCCCCTGGCCTGGTTGGGGTAAACTGCAGAGATCAAATCAGCCCCTCTGCCTCAGCCTATCAAGAATCTTATGTGGCTCACTCACCAGGGGCAGGAGGTGCTGCCATAGTCTGTGAAAGCTCCACCTCATCCAGTTGGAGATTACTCCTCAGATCTAGGCCAGTCCAGGGGGGAGGAAAAGGGTGTTTGTAGCAGCAACACTGAAGCAGCTCATCTACTTGGACATTGCTCTTCTGAATCAGTGATCAGAACCCCGCACTCGCCTCGCGTCAGCTTCTCTGGCTCAGACAGTACTTTGGGTTTTCCAAGACCATGCAGGACGGAGACCAGCAGCGCCTGCTGTCCCCATTTAGCCCACAAATGACCCAGCCAGGCTTCAAGACAGACTAGTACATGCACACCAGCGGCGACTGCAGTCAATCCGAAGTGTGGGGGCAGAGCAGGGAAAATAATAATGAAAATAAATAAATAAAGATACACTTACTTTTCACTGCTGGCCACAGCCTCCATGATCTTCTGCTAATGGCTGTGCTGTTACTCAGCTCCCAGCACTGCAATCCCCAGGAGCAAAGGCTCCCAGACTCCCAATCCAATCCCAATGCTGCTCTCATGCTGTAACCCAGCATAAGAGAAGCAATGGGATTGGGTGGAGCTGACTGGTTTCACGCTTCAGCAGGGACTGGGATCCTGTGATCCTTAAGAACTGCTGACTGTTGATATCTCCAAGGAACAACCTAGAGATATCTAAGTGCGCATGTTGGTTGGGCCATCCTAAAATGGCCGGCCAAACTGACATAAGCACTTTCAGTGTCTACCACTTCTCCACCTCCCGCTGAGACTGTGACATGGCCACGCCCCACCCTAGATTCCGTGGACTAGAAGTGAAAAATAAAATGATAAAATAGTTTTATTGTCAATGCATTTTTCTTCTTTCTGCTGCCTTTCAGCAGTGGGGTGAGGAGCGGCCCCTGATGCACACCCTACCTATATTATGCTAAGTATGTTGTCATAGTCCCAAACTGATTTCACCTATCCAAATAAGAAAACAAACAAAAAAAAACTGATGCATTTAATTGGGAGGACAGGGGAACAGAAAAAAAATATGGCCCAGCAAGGCCCAGCCCCCTAACCTCGGCCTCTCTCCCTGCCTTACTGTCTTGCTCAGGAGACAGCTTCAAGGACTTTCAGTTTCAGTATAATTTAGTAGGCAGAGCTGAGAAAGGGGATTTCGTTCAACCTCTGAGATGCAATGTAACTTTTTTTTTAAGAACTGGAGAGACGTCTAAATAAAGGTACCATCTGCTCCTCAGCCACACGTACGACTGAGATACCCAAAACCAAAGTTCCCCAGGACCACACCCTCTCTCGGGTTAAGCCACGACAGCTCACTTTCGGAACATTAAAGTCTCAAAGGAAGCCATTCATTGCACCTCAGTGCCACCTGTCACCGCGCGCCCTCGAGGAAGAGCGCTGACAGGTGGAACCGGCTGAGCAGGCCTCAACCGTCGCAGGGATGACGCAGAGGTCAGGACGGCCGGGCCCAGTGACACCTAGGTGATGCATTATTAGCAAGCAGCAGCTCCAGGTCGCCCCGGGCAAGCGACGCTCACAAACGACCCATTCACTCGCAGTTAGGCCTTGTTTCTCAGGAAACCTGTCTTATCAGTACGTGACCAATTTATCTTGTCTTCTTCCATGATGAAAATTCCGGTAGGTCATTTACAAAAGGATTGTTACTTGGACCATATTGCACAGACTTACTGTCCTTCAACCAATGGCGTAAGGTTCTGCAAAGGGCAGCCTGGATTAAGTTTCATTTTCAAATTGTTTTTTTGCGCTGAAAATGTTACGTTAGTTCTCTGAAAAGCGAATATGTGGCGCATTAATGTATTTAACGGGGCTGTAACAGGGGTGGGAAGAACGCATACACCCCTGCGATTCCACGGGAAGCAACATCGACTAAAGTAGCGTGATCTGGCTTTTGCTTGAAATCGTAGCGTCAAATAAAAACAGGTGCAAAATATGGGTATTAATTGGTTGGAAGAAAATGGAATCATTTTCTCATGTACTATTGGTAAAGTTTTCGCAAAATTACACATATTACAGGATTTCCCCATGGGTGGTTGTCTGCGTGTCAAAATCTGTACTTGGAGGTGGGCTCAAGTACAAATATCATGTAAGATACCGCTTTGCTCTCCTTTGTGCCGTGGCGCAACTCTTAGCATCACCAAAACACATTTGACTAATGACGTCATCAGCAGGCAACTTTTGAAATACAGAGATGCTAATTCTGCAGCACACATGCAAAGAGGAAGTAAAGAGGAGGAATAAATATATTGTTTATCGTTACGCCATCCTTGGATAGGCTCGCCATTTTGGCGTTAACTGAGGTTTATAGACTTTGGTAAATCTCAGGTTGCATCAAATTACATGAGAGAATGCATGAAATGCCTAAGCTCCACCCATGTAATGCCTACCTGACGCAAAGTAACGCAATGTGCTGTAAAAACACGGGTTGACCCAATAAGTCGCTGGGACCTGGGTGAATAAGTGATGCAAACAAAGTGGCCCCAGATACTAAAACAAATAGACCATGAATGAAAAAACACTTGAATAAATTCAAAGAGAATATAACAACATTGTTTTTAATCACAACGTGTACCTTAAAAAATAATTCATAAAATACATCAATAATTAATCACAATTAGTGCCCCTAATGAAATGGAAAGGGAAGGGTAGTGGTTGGAAAGTGAAGGGACTGGATGGATAATGAGACAATGGTCACTATGACCTCAATAAAATATAACTATTAATTAATTAACACAAACTAAAAATCACAATTCATAAATTGATTAAACAAATTCATGCCTCTGAAAAACAAAATCACAAATGATAAATCGGGAAAGAGGCTGAAGATAGGAAGGAGTGTCGACGTTTCGACCCAAATTGATGCAGGCATACAGTGGAACCTTGCTAGAGGGTCTTCATCAGGACAAGGACGAGAAAGGGGGCAATAGATCTGCATAGAAAATTAATAGATCGATATTAATAATGGTCATATTGATCCATGTTAGTCATAAAATAGTAATAAATGGCCGGTGAGGGAACAATTACCGTGGAAACACAATCATTGAAACCAGGGCAATAAGAGGAATACATACATTTGGAGAACACCAGGTATCAACCGATGATTGGTTAGACACCACAGAGGGGTGATATCATGACCCCATCCTAATTAGTACCAAATGTCATCTTAAGGTTGCTGTTACTAGTACGTATGGTATCAAAATGAGTTCGAAGATCTCAATAGAATGACTGAAAACATAGTCGAACCTTACAGTTGTTACAAAGGTCTCTTAGAGATTTAACAAAGAACTCTCAGGAGATGGATTATCCCAGGTGGAACAAAAAAACACGAGAAATTCGTTATCGTGCAATATATCTGTCACATACGTGACCAGATGTGTTATCAACAATTGGTGTTAAATGACAGCAAATACTGGCAGAGGGCACATTAGACTTATTACCTTATCAAAGGAACATAGTCGGAGGTGGAAGGAGAATCCGCCGCATGAGTCAGGATCCTACAAGGGGTAAATTATCAGAATTGGGGTCACTGACTATTAGATTAAAGGAGTTTGTCAAGACAGGCAGCAATTCAGCATTAGCCTACCTGAAAATCTTAATGGAGCTTTCATTCATGCTCTATTTGTTTTAGTATCTGGGACCACTTTGTTTGCATCACGCAAAGTAACGCAAGGCAGCACTTTGGCTGCCTTGCGTTACTTTTTTTTTTTATCCAAAGCCATGCGAATCGGCCTTTGTGTGACTTTGTAAATCATTAAACACATTTTGTGTCATGGGTGCACCACAAAATATTTGTTAATCTGGGCCCAATTACTTTCAAATATGGGAGTTTAGCACAGAGTGACATTGTAGAACATCAATCTCGCAAAACATCATATTTTTACATTTCATTTATTTATAAGGTGAACTAGTACATTTTTTTTTCAAATTAAACATTAATAGGCCAATCGATTATTCATAAGAAAAGTTGCTGAATGACATGTAAGTTACTAATTGTATGCTGAACCCTAGACCAGATGTGTAAAACCATTTAGCAGTCTCAACACCTGTGATTTACCATAGCCTCATGATTTGGAAGTGTGTGTTTAGGTAAACCCTCCCAAATTGTGATCACAGTTTTGATTGCAAACAATGAATAGGTTACAGAATTCTTGAAGGAAGTGGTAACCCACTCAGAAATTGAAATGGATCCATGTGGGACCCTTTCAATTTGTGAATGAAGAAAGTTTGGTCGGGTAACTCATGAACACATTTTTTTTAATGTACTTTTAATTCTTAAATACAGACCCATTTTGCTTAAGGAAAAAGGGTTGCATGAAAAGGAAAGATTTCTGTGGTCTACTGACCCTAGTAAGCTACCATCCATTTGATAGCATCCAATCAGCGTTAGTCGCAATTTGTTGCCAACCTGATGAATGCTGACTAATTAGGTCAAATTGTGAGCCATTTTAAATGGTGTTTTTGAGAACCTACCTATTAGTACATAGGTTAGTTTTCAAAATGAGAATTTATTTGCAAAAAGTCAGGGTACAATTTTCGATCACTATTTATAAATCAATCATTAGCACAACAGGCCCCATTTATCTTTTAGGAAATTATGCGCTAAAAGGTCATGCTTCTGTGCTCAACATTAATTACCATCAGCAAATAATGCTTATTTCAAAATGCAATGCAAATACGTGATGAAGAAACTCCAAGACACCACTACTTAGAGAAATATCTGTATCTACCTGTGCACTCTCTACACTACCACATGACTAAGGTGGGCTCAAAGAATGGTCATCTTCCAATTGCTCAGTAAAATGCATAGATCAGAATGTACTTTTTTTAGAGCTAACAATCACAAATTTAAATATAAAAGGGATAGTACCCAGGACAGTGTTGGAATAGAGGCAGATCCAGCTGCATTATGGATCCAGCCCCAACTGCCAGACTACAAGCCATCTGAATAAGAAGTTTCAACTTTGTTGGGACTCATCAGTGAGTTGCAAATTAGAGAAGTTTTGACTTTATAGGGACTCATCAGTGAGTTGCAAATTGAGTCATATGACAAAGTGACCTCTGGATTCATGCATAAGCATACAGTTCCCTGTGAGGGAGACTTGCGTAGATAGGACATAATGTGATGGATAGAATGGTTGAATTAATCTCATCCACTTGCATTTATCCTAGGTCACATTCCATCCCATCATTTTTAACTCCTCTGTGCCATTGTAGACAAGGGCTAACCATGTGCACATCAGTCTTTCACGTGATGCTCAATAGCTCTGTGACGCAAAGCATATGTGAAAATCCTGGCTACATCTACTCAGGAGCCGAAATTGATTATTTTTCAAACCAATACCCATAGGGAAAAATATAAAGTAAACATTCAAACCTGATAAAAGATTCCAATCATTTGCAAGATCTTGAGAAAAAATCAAATTGTAAAACCTCACATTCAACTCCATATAAAACACTGCATGAAGTTTACAGATTATTTTATCCAACATATTTGCCTTAAAAGAGGCCAATTTGCTCTTTGGTCTGCATATCCGAGATGCAGCCTACTACCCAAAACTGTTGAAGTTTGTCACAGCATTCAAGTTTACATTTTGGCTCTCCATTCATTTTGTATGTTTTAAAAAGCACAGATTTGTACTGCAAGAGGCACATGGAAAGTGCATAAAAATAAAATTGCTACAGTTCGTGTGGGTAGTTGCAGGTGGTGGTCACTGGCATTTCTGATTGAGGGCTGGGACTTATTTTTAGGTTTGGCATTAGCCAAGACGTTTATATTTTGCTAAAATTGTGTTCATAATGTGCTTGCTTAAGGTGGCTTTTGGTCAGGCCTCTTTATCTTTTGGTCTATTGTTGTGTCATCCACATGTTTGCTCTACCCACTACAACATACAACATGGGGCACTCGGTCGGTCAGCACACGTCAGCTGTTAGTTAACTTCAAAGAGAGACAGCATTCATGTCTGGCACGTGGTCCATATTCACACAAAAAGTAGTCCTCTTTAGTGCCAGGTACTACTGTGCCAATAATGGAAGAAGGCAGGTATGAAAAGGAACCAGCAACAGTGAGATGAAGGGACAGGACTGGTAGCATTGTGGAAGAAAGAGGCAGAGTTTGTATTCCGCAGCCCCAAGCATTATACAGAGCTGGTGGTGGGCCCTAAAGGAAAGCTTTGGACCCCTGCACATTTTATTTTAGCAAATTATTCACTGTTGCGATCACAATACTCCCTACTGTGCACTAACATACCTAGTCCATGAGCTGATCAGATAGCAAATACCAGTAACTGCCTTCAGGGCTCCAACTCGAGGTTTTCCCACTTACTTTACATTCGTAGGGTGATCCCAAACAACAGTATGGCTCAAAGTTAAGTATCTATCATTCCATATCAGTAGATAAGCATTATGGGCATAAATACAAGCCCCTTGCACCTGCTGGTGCGTCACTTTTTTTGACGCACTGGTGGCGCAGGGTGATGTTCCATATTTACAAGGCCACATAAAGCCACAGTGTGTGGCTTTAGGTGGCCGAGTAAATACGGCCCCTTTCCACGCAGCACAGAAAGAGGCGTGCCATGGGTGTTGTTGTGGGTGTTCCCACACAACACCCATAGATTCTGCTGTATTCCCAGATTCACAAAAGTTCGTAAACCTGAAAATGCGTCAGAATATGAGGCACAACGAGGAGAAATACTTATATTTCTCCTTGGGTTTTTTTTCTCTTTCTATGCATGCTGCATTCTGCAGCACACATAGAAAGAGGAAAACACCACATAAGATTGTTTTTGTGCTGCACAAAAACAATCTCCCCTAAAACGCAGACACCCGTGCACCATGGCGCAAGGGTGCCTACGTCGGCACTTTGCAGCCAATCGCGCGCCAGCGCAGGGGAAAGCACAGGGATGGGACATATTGTTGTAAATATTACGCATCCCTGTGCATGGAAAGTGACGCAGTGCGGGGTAGCCAAATGGCTTGGGGCGACACGCTGCATCACTTTCTTTCTTGTAAATAGGGCCCCTGTCGTTAACACTACTTTATGACATGTGTCTTTCCTCTCCCCTGTTGCCATAGTGACCTGGCCAGCATTTATGCGGTATGCAGCTCTTCACAAAAACTCCTAAAATAAAATTTATGCATTTATGCTAGTTCCATAAGACCATTATACAGTTTGTTAGATTTGCTGTGAATATTATCCATTAACTATTTCTCCCTCCTCACTCACCCTTCCAGCCTTTGCCCTCTTGTATATAAAGTATTGTTTAGGTTGAAAGTAAGGAAAGTATACTTTTCATGTTTAATCCAGGTTGCGGTTGTGTCTGAGTCACGCACGGAGGGGAGAGGAGCAGACACTGTTTGGTCGGTGACAGGCTCTTTTTTTTCATGCAGGTACAAGTGTCTGCTGGAGATAGATCCCCAGAGGGCAAAGTGGTTACAATCAGATCATTAAGGCAATCTATATGAGAGTAAACCTACAGGAAACTGGTGTGGGACTCCTGTTCACACGGCCACCCAGGTGTCTCGCCATCTCCGAAGGCCTCACCCACAACCGGTTACACAATCTAATCTCTACTTTGCTGATCTCGGGCTAGACGAGTTTCACCACCTCAATATAAATTCCGAGTTGTCACTCTGTACTTAGGTTTGAAGTGAAAGCTGCTTTGAACCAGACTCAACATAGAAGGGGATTTCACCTCTGACCTTTCGCTTGTGAGGAAAAATGATGCACCCCCCGCCCCCAACCCAAGGCACTTCAGTCATTACCAGCAGTTGATTTTATTTCTGAAATCTAATAGGTTACAATAAAAAATACAGCTGCAATACATTAAAACCATGAAATAAATTCAAGCAAGGGTGTATGTTATCTAAACAAGCATTTGCAATGCAATAGGTCTCGCATTTACTAGAGTTTGAGGAATTGGCATTGTAAATGACAATGCCTTTTATTTACTTGAAGCAAATCAATTTTTGTGGTAAATGAAGCTAATGGGAAAAGAGGAGAGGATGTGAGGTGTAAAACTGTGCCCTGGTACAGGAGAGGAGATGCTAGAGAGGGGGGTTGGACTTGGAAGTGCAGGATGAAGGGCGAGGAGGGACAGTGCGGAGGAAGCACACAGGGTGAGCACATGACAAAGGGAAGTGGAGAGGAAGCACACAGGGTGAGCACATGACAAAGGGAAGTGGGGAGAAAGTACACATGGGTGAGCACATCACGGAGGGAAGTGGGGAGGAAGCACATAAGGGTGAGCACATCACGGAGGGAAGTGGGAAGAGCACACATGGGTGAGGACATCACGGAGGGAAGTGGGAGGAGCACACATGGGTGAGGACATCACGGAGGGAAGTGGGAGGAGTACACATGGGTGAGCATATAACGGAGGGAAGTGGGGAGGAAGCACACAGGGGTGAGCACATCACGGAGGGAAGTGGGGAGGAAGCACACATGGGTGAGCACATCAGGGAGGGAAGTGGGAGGAGTACACATGGGTGAGCACATCAGAGAGGGAAGTGGGGAGGAAGCACACAAGGTGAGCACATCAGGGAGGGAAGTGGGGAGGAAGCACACAAGGTGAGCACATCAAGGAGGGATGTGGGGAGGAAGCAAACAAGGGTGAGCCCATCACGGAGGGAAGTGGGGAGGAAGCACACAAGGGGGAGCACATCTTAATCTCCTTCTTCCGTGCCTACCAAAAATGAACGTGCCTAATGTAACTGGTACTCATGTAAAGCACCCCAATACTTTTGTCGACTTCAATTTTTAACCAGCGCGCGTCCAAGCTGACATTTTGACAGCAGTGAAGCAAACTCTGCATCTCAGCAGGTCACATGTACAGGGATTGGCTGCGTCCTCCATAAGTGGAGGGTGAGCTGGTTTCCTCCATACGTGGGAGAGGAGGGCTGTGTCACGGATGAAAGTAGGAAGAAGCACACAGGGTGAGCACATGATGGGGGGAAGTGGGGAGGAAGCACACAACGGAGAGCACATCTTAATCTCCTACTCCAGCGCCTACCAAAAACGAGCAACGTAGCAAGCAGCTGCCTTGCGGATTTTATGTTTGGCATTACCAGTGGTGCCAGGCTCATACCGCTGCTTGTGGTCCGTCAAGTAACGGAGGATAGCGAGGTAGCTTTCTTCGCTGGATATTGCTCGTAATTTATTACGATTTAAGGCAAGGGCTGGGCAGCTAGAGGAATGTTATACTTTTTTCAGGCTAGAGGCGGGAGATGTGCACGAGGGTCCATGTAGTTAAGCGGGAGTGAATATGGCCATACTCCAGCGGACATGGCGTCAACCCAGGCTTCAACAATCAATGTACAGCTGGTTCCTTGTCTGAGATGGCAGGTTTATTCTTGCTGTATCGTACTAATTAAGGCTGTTGAATCAATTGTGACATAAATGAGCACACCTTACAGTTTATTTAGTAGCTGAAGATTGATATATATATTTGTGTTAATGTTGTGTTACTGTTCTGAATCTGCGTGTTTTGGTGATGAGAGGACTTTTTGATAAATGTATAATACTTCATCAAGATCAGTGTTGTGTCCGCTTTAAAGATTCCACTTCCATGGTGCTCAACATAATAGCAGAACAGGAGCTCGGCCACACACACAAACAAATACAATAAAAAATAATGTAAAAAATACAA
The DNA here is from genome assembly GCF_964263255.1 of Lissotriton vulgaris. Taxonomy (NCBI): domain Eukaryota; kingdom Metazoa; phylum Chordata; class Amphibia; order Caudata; family Salamandridae; genus Lissotriton; species Lissotriton vulgaris. The sequence continues at coordinate 529,162,951 of NC_141697.1, forward strand.
TGGAGAACGCATACAAGGAAAAAGCAATTGCTTAAAGCCACGGGATATGAATAATGCTTTAGACTAAATCCGGCCGTACCTTAATGTTTGCACTCGCAGCATTTCTGTTGGAGGGCAGAAGCAGCATCGGGCATGACCTTTCTTTAAAGAAAATACTGCATTTGTGTCGCAGGGTGGTGGGAAGACAGTTTTGTGGATTTTCAGAAATGTTGGGTAGTGTCGCGGGACTGTGATATTCAGGGCCGGACTGGGAACCAAAACCGGCCCTGGCAAAGTGCTCGGCCGCACCCCTCCCCCCCCAAGTCCCCGCCGACCTCTTTTGAAAGGGCCGTTTTTCGGGCGATTTTGTTTCAAGGCCGATTTCGCAGGCCCCAAACCGGCCCCCACTCGTGCGGAGCCCCAGGGGATTGCCCCGTGCCCGCTACGGCCAGTAGTGGTGATGTTGTCCAGCACCCTTTTGTCCAGTTCTGACACCCATACACTGCCCTGCCAAAGCACTGCATCCCTGATCAGCAGCGCCCTCTGCCACCGCGGAAGTGGGCCCTGCATACAGCTCTTCCGATGCCCCTCAATGGTCCCTGTGGCAGTGGATGTTGTCCCAGTACCGGCACTCACATGCAGCTCCCCCGCTGCACCTACTGTGCTGGCCAGCACAGCACTCACTCCTGTACTGTGCGAGCCTGGGGCTCTGACAACACACTAGAATCCGGGCCCTGAGCTCCCTGATGTTCCAGTACCGGCGCTCACATACAGCTCTGCCAGTGCACCTCATTCCTGACATATGGCCCCCTGGATTGTCAAAGGGGTAGGACCCGTATGCTGCTGTTCTTTGCGCCTCTTTCTGCCTACACCACCCTTTGCTATTGAGGAAATGTTGGCCAAACTGCTCTGTTAGTGCATCTCAATCCAGCCCAAGCGCCTCTACTGCTCCTGTACTGGGACCCACACGCAGCTCTGCTGAGGCACCCAATCCTAACCTGCAGTGCCTTTGCTATTCCAGCACTCGGATCCTCACGTTGCTTTGCCAATGCTCCTTAATTAATCATGACCTGTACCAGCCCTTCTTTCAGTGACAAGACCCGAAAACAGCTCTGTTAATGCACCCCACTCTAATCTGCACCGCTCCGCATTACTTAAGTGATCGGACCCACACAGCTAAGCCCCATCAGTCATGCAAGTAATGCTTCCTATTATCGAGGCGCTAGGACCCAAGCACAGCTGTCAGTGCACCTCAGTCACACCGCCCTGTGTAAATGGTATTATTTGTGCATTTGATACAGGCAGAGGCTCACTCCTGCCCACGAGCAGATGGTGGGATGGGGCAGCCTTCTGCACGCTGTATAATATTACTCCCCCTCAGAACTGCAGATTTAGCTGCTTGCCACTCACTTGTAAAAACAAGTCTTGTAATGCCAGTATGTCACCATTGTTACATGAAAAAACATTACGATCTCCATATGTATGGGCTCATCCTCTCTTAGGTAGTTGTTATTCCTTTAGTGCCAGGCCCAGATTTTCATGTTACACAACGGAAAATATATTGGCTGGTGAGAAATGATTTTCAACATCTGTTTATATAACACAGGTATCTGCTCATGTACATCTCTGTTTGTGCCCTCGTTCAGCAGCTTTATTGCCAATTTTGCATATGCCACATACTTTCAAGCACATTCCATAGTGACTTGTGCCTCGTCATTTTGTAATATCCTGATTAGTATCAGCAGGCATGATAAATTGCTCCAGACTGAGCGACGGTTCTGACAACTTTAAATGAATGTTCCATCAATTGCCACATAAGTTATGCCAAATTGCTTTTAAAGAACAGGTGCTTCTTTCGCCCCCATGTATTCAATTAACCAACACTGTACAACAACGTACAACCGAGTGAAATTTCTTTGTAGAAGAAGGATGGGATGTCAGCGTCCCTGTGTCACCAGCTCCTGAGGGTCACTTCATGAGCGAAGACATCGTCGCTGCCGTCGGTGACGGGCTTAGAGAAAGGATGACTTCGCGCTTAACCCGAAGTTGGGAGCATACGGAGACGAGCGAGTGGTGATGACCGAATGTCGTTGCTGTTTAGGGCAAGTGTCTCTTGTTGTTTTTTCTAAACTAGCTTGGCATACATAATTGTGTTCTGCGCGGGAGAGTTTTGCTTAAGCATTCTCTCGAGGCGGACACTGTTGTGTTGCACTGCTCGTGAGGTGAAAGGGTGTAAGGCAGCAGGCTTGAAAACTGCTCGCGACGCTGTATCGGCATCAGCTGGGCAGCACAGTGGGTGAGCGAGGTAGCGCAGATTACCTGAGTCTGATGCGCAGTGCTGGGGTCGTATTAAGAGCCTCTTTCCAGCAGTTTCCCCATGCAGCGTCTGGATGTGTCAAATTACGAGCCTCCGTGTTCCATTAGTCGACACTGAAGAAGGACTCTTCAATAATAACAAAGACAATTGCGTCTCACTCTCGGTGGGTGGGGGGAGTGTGGTTGAGAGCAGGGACACGCAACGATTCCCTTGCGGGAGCGTGCACCATAATTGCTAACAGATGGTGTCGCGCGCTCCCGCAAGGGAATAGCCAAACGTGCACGCTTTGCAATTGAAAGCAATGCAAAGCGTGCACTTTTTTTGGCAAAAAAGCTGATCGTTTACAAGAAGTCCCCCTCCTATGCAGCGCATGTGCGCTGCGTAGGCGTGACCTAAAAATTAAATGGAAATAAAATATCTTTCTGAATGGATGAAAGTACCCGAATCCCAAGCTTTTCTCATTTCCTGTTGAAAAATTTTCCAAATGTTAAGGACCGCACCTGAGAATGTGTGGCCGCCTAGTGCCAAGTGCGATGGCGTAGGCTGAGCATCTCTTCCTGACTACTGGATCCATCTGAATACATCCAGAGGGTTTGACAACTATGCAAGTAACTATGGATTACGGAAAGTGGATGCAATATTTTAATTTATTTTTAAAAAGTGGAGGGGCCCAAAGGTTTTCTTAGGAGAATTTCACCTGTGCTGCTGAAAGCCAAAATTGCCTAATTTCAGGCCTGGTCATTCTTGGTGACACTCATGTCTCTTTCTTCCCAACATTCTACACGTCTGGTCTCCAGCTCGCCAGTTCTTTTTCACTCCTGCGTTCGCACTGTGTCACTATTTTGCTAGCTTCCTCTTTCTTTTCAGGCAATGCCCAGAATCAAAAAAATAGACGCAAATTTCTAGATATACTCATAAAATAATTTGTGGGTTCTCCTTTGGTATGCAGGAATAAACACACATATCTTTGCTTGGAAAAAAAACTAGCAAATGCACAGTTCAGTTCAGTCCAGACAAACTTAGTAGACATGGGACTGCTGAAAGGCCGGTGCACTGGACACTGGGGCTCCCGGTCTACAATACCTGATAGAAGGGGCACTGCTAGGAGTGGTCACAGCTTCCTACTGCCAGAAGCGACAGACGATAGGGGCTCCGACGCTTGGAAGGAGCTCTAACATTGCAATGCCGATCACAAGTGGCCCCCACTGCCGCTTAGAGGTGAGGCCAAGCGGTAGGACCCGTTGAAGGAGATGCAGCGAAATCCTGGCGATGACAAAGACATTACCATAGCCGGCTGCACTGCATCGTGCTACACCAAACACTCCATGACCCATGAATAATGTGACCGGCCAATTTATTAGGACATGGTTGCGCATCAACAACTTTATTAACAATTAACATTAGCTTTATAGCTAAGGCACAATCCCCCAACATCACGCGTCCACTCACTTCTCACACCAACTTTCAACCCCAAACGTCATTTCACGTTCCATCCTTACCCGACAAGGTATCGCCCCAGACTTTTCCTCCTACACACCATTCTTCTTCCCCCCAGGGTGTGGAAGAGCCCGAATGTGACTTTCCATCTCCCAAGACTCCCGCCCCACCTGCTAACCCTGCAACCCATCCTAATTTTGGCTGAAGAAACCATGTAACATTGAAACATGTCCCCCACTCCTTGACACTTCAAAATGTAGGGTGGGTGGGAGGACAAACTTAACAACTTCCCTGGACTAATAGACCCTACCCTGGTGATGCACAGGGTCCGGAAGAGGCAGGTCCTGGCTCTCCTGACCCTTAAATGCTAATTAGTTGACCCATCCCTTCCCCCGAGAGCTACCAATCCCCACCCATGCCCTGTTTGGGCACAAATTCCCCTGGCGAAAGACTAATCTGCGCCCTTCTCTCCCCAGGGGGTGTCCATGGAGCGAGGCAGGAGGACTACACACACCTGGGGTCCCAATAAGGGCGTCTCTACTGTGGAAAATTAACACAAACTTGGTGAACATTATCGGCGTCATCTTGCCCCTTTTCAAGCCCATTCGTGCGCGTAAGCGGCAGCCATTTTGAACACCATGGCCTCCCTGCCCCTCGCTGATAGCCAGCGCGTCTCTCTCTCTCTCCCTTAACCTCGCAAGCATCCCCCCGCACACTGACAACCCCCGCTCTCTCATGCCCTGGGTCATAAACCCCTCTTCAGCGCAGCTTCATCACGGAATCCCATCCTGTTCCCAGCGCGACACCTCCCCTCATTCCTTTCATGGCCTCAGATCCTTTTGATGCAAACCCCCTTTTTCCTGTGTCCCCGTTTGTCTTCCTTGTTCCCAGGCCGCCACCTGGCCCTGCGGATGCTGTTTATCACCCCGTACAGTAGGAAGCTTCCCCTCCCCATCAAAAGACCCTCGAACCGATCAAAGCCCCCACCCTATGAGATCCGATCAAACCCATGCATTCCGTGAATCGGCGGAATGCCCTGCTGTGCGACAACCATCACCTGTTGTGACCGGGGTGGGGAATCCAACTGTAAATGTATGTGGGAACGGGCCTGATGGGGAGATTCCGAGGATGTTCTTTCAACTATCAACGTATTGCGAGAATGTGTTATGTGCAATAAAGGTCATAAACCCTAGTATAAGAGGCCAGGCCTCAGAGATGTGGCTAGAGCACCTCGTGACGATACTTGCTGTCTGAATTGATGTGTTCTCCTCCGGAGAGAATAAAATCCTCGTTTCCTGCCTTCCAGTCTCCAGCGCCTGCTTCTTCATTGATTAACATTGGTGGGTCATAGAGGCGATACCGCCGGGCAACATAAAAAGGGTCTTTGGTTACTGGTTGTCTTTGGAACCCCTTTTTTACAATTGGCGTCCCAAACGTGGGGCCCATCAGCGACTCGTGGATCCAGTGGGAGAGGTCCTGACGACAGAGTGAACGACTGCAACGATCGGAAGGTACCCTGTCCGATAGACCCTCGTCTGACAGCCGATCATCCGAACTTCACTGGTTCCGAACAGACCTCTCTCGAGTGATCTGCGGTCCTGACTGGGAACCATCAGGAGTGCCACGAGAAGTACGAAGAGAAGAGGACGATCGGGCGCTGGATTCGGAAGACAAGAAACTGTCCATGCGGTCCGGGTAAGGTCGTGTAAACACGACAAATTGCGAAAGTGATTGATAATTGAAAGTGATTGATAATTGATGAGAAAATACTAGTATTACTTTTTGTTAATTTATTGGAGATTCACTGTCTACGAATGGAGAAACAACAGGCTCTCCCTTTATAAACAGCGAAGGATAGGTACGCACCCGTCGGACCTATCTTTCTCCCCCACTGAACAATTGCCCCTTCCCCCCATTGATTAACTGTTATAGATTGTTTTCTGGAGATTCTCTGTCTGCAAACAGGGAAAAATAGGTCCCCTCTTTACAGATAGTGAAAGGGTAGGTGACGCGAACCTTTGCGAGCCTACTTATTCTCCCCATTGACCATATTGATTTTTTATTTTCGACCTAACATTGATTGCTCAAGATTGGTTCATGAGGTATTCACTACGTGCAAACAACGTAGAATAGAAATATTCTGTCTAGTCTTTGCATGCAGTGATAAGATAGGTAGTGCTGACTATTATCCCATTGTGATCCGTCATGCCTGTCTTCTCCCCACTGGTTAGTAGCCTGTTTAGCCCGGACCGCTTATTAGAGATGAACCATCCGGCTCCGCTGGAAGGCACCCCTAATAAGGACATGTTCATGAAGCATGGATTGATCGCTATAGCCTATAGTGAGCTGTGGCATAAATATACGAAAAAGGATCGAGAAAGTCAGTGGCCACTGAGAGGATCCTTTGATCTTGACAAAATAGAAACGGTAGAAATAGCCCTTCGTAGGAATGAAACAACACCTATTATGCTCGATAGTCTCGGTATGTGGCGCAAAGAAGCCACACGACGAAGGGAAGGCGACGAATTTAGAAAAGGTGAAGGGACACGACGGACAACCCTCCAAACGTCTAGTAGGCAAAGGGAAGGGCCAGCGATGGCACAGTCCCGAGGAGTAGATATGAAAAGAGAACGGTGTAAAGGGGTGTGCCGACAAGTCAACCCCGGAACACAACGACCCGAAGGTAATCCCCCGACACTGCGCACAGGACGAATAGATTTAAAACAGAACCAATGTGCTTTCTGTAAATGCCTCGGACACTGGAAAGCCCAATGCCCGACTTTGCAGAGCATAGGTAAGAATGGAGGGTCGACAGAAAGGACAGGCCGACAGAAAGGGAAAAGGCGCGAAATAAAAACCAATCAGACTAGTGCGGACAGGACAGATAGAACCACCCCGTTTGATTATGCTCGATGGCACAGATTTCGTCAGACTAATTTTAACGACATGTTAGAGTTTTGGGACTGATTGCTCTCTGTTGCTCCCCCACTCTGAAAACCAAACACAATTGCAGATCAGTGTAAACAACCCCCGTTAGAGAAAGGACTCAAGGAAGCCAAGCGTCTATTACATAACTTAGGATTTAATTACGGTAAAGAGAACACACAACCAACAGTAAATAGAATAACTAGTAGAACTCTCTAAGAAAAAAAACAAACTTGACTAATAGGAAAAATACAAAACATATTATGCTCACTCCGGAAGTCCTCGAAATGTAACAGTTCGATGGTCCCGCCCATCCGAAACACATAGCACGTGTGGGGCGGGGCCTGCCAGCAGCCATGAGCCAAAAGAGATCGCCGGCGAGAAGGTCCTGGAGGCTCCACCAAGCAGGCAATGAAATGGTCTTCCCATACTACCCTTCCAGGGATGGCGTCCCCCGGGCCGCGAGTAGGGAGGGGGCGGCTGCAAATGACCCCCTCCCTCGTATCTCCTGGTCCGGCCATCACGAATCTCTCCATCGAACGGATGCAGGGTGGGCAGGGAGGAAGAGGCGACGCGGACGAACCTCTTCCACCTCCACAGGTAGGAGGCTTCCCTGCCCTGGTCCGGCGCCGACGTCCTCCAGCCGGGCGACGGCTATATACCTACGCTGCACAGGACACATAATGCCCGACTGGTATATTTCCTTAGCACGGGACATACAAGACCCAACTGGTATACTTGCATAGCACAGGACACACAATGTCCGACGGGCATATTTACGGAGCACCGGACGTACAGTGGTCCCCCAAGAGTCGGAATCAGGGGTGTAGGGTGGTCATCATGTGCGCCCCTGATTCAAAGGGACGGCGTAGGATGCGCCGGGAGAGGAAGGCGGCACGGACGAGCCTCTCTCACCTCCCCAGACGAAGGCTCCACTGCTGCACCCTGGCGCCCCGAACCAAAATGTCCTGCTCCAGCAGCATGATGCTCTGTCTTTCGCCATCTCACGAAGTTTCTTCCACTCCTGATGGATACGACAAAGGTGGCTGCCGCAGGGTCTCAAAATGGCGTCTGGGCCCTCGAAAGGCGGGTCTAGGCCGCTGGAGTAACTTTGTCCGAAATTGCAACTCGGGCACTTGCCCGCCTGGGCGCAAGCCCTCACCATCGACAAACATCCCCTCGACTTTGAAGATTCTACCAAAGTCCCAAGAGCCCTCAGCCCCTTCAGGCTTCCGGTGAGGAACAGCTGCATTGATCTCAAATGAAATAACCACGGCACAGCAACAAGATGGCGGTGCTCTCGTGTCTGCATCAGCTTCCGTCTGAACCACCCAGGAACATTATGGGCTAACGAACTCGAGTAAGTTCCGGCTGAACATCAGCATGACCCGGTAAGAAAGACTCTACCCCCTCCCTCTCTTGATTGACGGTCCACACCACCAGCCCCTCTGTTAGCACAGTTTTCTTTTGAACTGCCGAAAGGGACCCTGGTCCAACCGCCAATCGTCGGGGATATTTTTTCCTCTGGTGCTACTTCCGGACTAAACCGGCCTCGCCCAAAATGGCGCCGGTATCAATGGAAACTAACGGACGCCTCGTGGTGTTCCTTAACTAATGAAACTTGATGTACTAAGATATATATACGAACCATTGTGCACTCGAGGGGAAAGGGAGGAGGGTTCACTTGGCGAACGTTTGAGAGGGGTTCCGTGAAAATGTTGATTTCAATGAACGATTTATTTTTTGATATTTATTGTAACTGGTACATAACGTCGCTTATGATGCACACCCACGGTTTACATCTAGGAAATGCGATTCCGATGAGCTTGACTGTGTTTCCATTTATGAACTAAAATGCCCCTGATTCCCTTGTCACGCAATGAAATGTTTTTAGTTACTTGCAAATAATAAATTAGGCCTTTTTACATGTTCTTGTGCTATAAAATAACCCCCTACTGTATGTGCTTCCATCAACGACATGTCAGGCCAAATTATGATTGTGCTCTCACATTTTACATACTGAATGATTATACAAATAAAGGTCTTAAAAACTATGAATAGGCATCGCATATTTTTGTAAATGCGGGTATCGGTGGGAGGGTTTTTCTGTGCGCAACCGTTCTGCTCTTTTTTTTAAGGTTATCCGAGAAAAGGTTGTTCGGCCCCGGATTGATGATCGGATCCCAGGTGTGATACGTTGCTTCCAAAATATGCGACTAAGCTCAGGAACTAACGTATGAAGAAGGACCTCGACTTCTGAGAATGGGTAAAGTAAAGCGGGGTGATCAATAAAATGTTATTAAGATATGGTGGTCGAAGGTACTAAGGTACCGGGTTAAACGAAGAACTGATATGCCTTAGAACCTCACAGCTTTGGGAATGATTTAAGGATCCCGAAGGCCAAATACATCTACAAAACCGGGTACCTCACGCTAGGCACCTCTGATTCCTTTTTAAGCGTTTCTCTACACACGATCCTTAATGCCATCCTCGAACCTCCCCATGAACCACCTATCACATTACCCGCTCCCTTGACTTTCGGAAACCAAAACCCTAAGGGATTATATCCCAAAGAGATGAGTACGAGTATGCGGTAAGTAAAGGACTTTCGTGCCCGTACATTTGATGTGTTCGAATGTTGTCCCCCCACCTTCCCCTTTCCCTCCTTTTTCCCTCTGCAGGTTACATTAGAATCCCGATTAGAGTATCGTAAGGGATCTGGAACCACGTCACGCCCGATGCATGAAAACGGACTAACGCTGCAAGACGGCACGAAACGGACGCCCTACCCAATGCACGACCTTTTTGTACCTGATCTAATGCTCTTCTGTCCCAAAACTGCATGCTCTCTACATCCTAACACAGACCCGAAACGTCTAACGTTGGGTAACGCACTGAATAGCCCAAACAATACACGGTCATTCTCCATGTCCCACGTGTACTGTTTGGCCTATTGTCTCTCTCTCTCTCTCTCTCTCTCTCTCTCTCTCTCTCTCTCTCTCACTCTTTCACCCCTCCACGCTTTCCCTCTTCCTAGCGATTGGCACCTAATTGACGAACCTGGTGCACCTCCTGATTGGCCCCAAATACCATAAGTATTTGCACAAATTTGTCCAAAATAAAATTGTATCGGTACCACGTTACTACCTCTCCTTTTCTGCTAAATATGGATGAAATTTAAATTGGCCAATAGGAAAGGGACAGGTAAGACGACTGAGGTTCCCTAAATTGGACCCACAGTCAGGGAACTATTTGTCAGTGGCTTCTATGATAAAATACGTCTGTGGTAATGCGACCATCCCCATTCCAAATTGTCTCTACACCCCAAACAGTAAGAAATGATCGAGACACCTCCGTCTTCCCAAAATGCCCCCAGTTTGGGGTCAGCTGCCCTGAACAAGAGCCTGAAAAACGCCCCCTGCTCTAATTCACTGTGTTCCCAATTGTTTTCCATAAGATCCCTCCTTCCCCGAGGATAAGTTTAATAATTACCGCAAACCACCCCCCGAGTTTTTGTAGTAACCAGGTTGCGAGGATTTATATAGAAAGTTAGAAAGATGTGTGCAAAGTTGAAAATTAGATCGAAAATCGAAAGAACTTGTTGCAGTAAGCCTTGTTGAAAATAAGATGTTTTTTATGTAATGCAGACTTGTTTAGCACATGTTCACCCCTCAGAAGGATGCCTATCAGACTATGGTGAATAGCACGTTGCACTTTTTTGTAAAATACAAGGCCCTGAAGACCAGCCCAGCCTTGCAAGACTCGTACTAGGGAAATGGGTCTCTACCAGAAGAACTGACATCTACTATAATAGACGTATGCAATAAATGAGTACCAGACCTCGTACCTATTACAAATGAACGTAATAACCATCAAAGCGCCAAAGAATTAGCCAACAAAAGGAAGTTGTAAGGAATCCAGCAAACCCATCATCAATTGTTTATACGTTAGCCGCAAGAATCTCCAATGTAGCGAGTGCTTACCCCAGTTGCTTGATGTTGGGAGAGAAATAGATTTATGTAATTACCTTCTTCTGCAATATCTCTAAAGACTGTCTTTTCAAAACTCATTTAAGGGTATCACTGTCGGAGGAGAAAGAGACCGGATGTGGGAGCACGCGGCCTGACTGCGGATTGTGGAACATCAGCGACGGAGGCCGAGGCGAGACCACAGCAGTAAGGAGACGCAGGACGGGGCACTGTTTCAGACAAAGCTAAGGAAAGGGCTGACCTGAAGCCCCTGCTCTATGATCAACGTGTGCCAAAAAGTCCCCGCTCTCTGAACATGGTTACGGACTCGCCTGTCACAAACTCTCCGCCCCCCTGATCTGTTCCCGACTTGACCTTGCTCCATCCCCTCCTCCTCCGACCTACCATAAGGACTGTTCACACCCGCACCTTTCCACCCGAACTCCCAAGTTCCTCCAAATCCTACTGAGCTATCCAGAGAAGATTACTCCCTACGTCAGAAGGGAGGGAGCTCCGACTAAGTAGACCACGAACTATGTTAATCTTAGAACGGTGACCTAGAACTCCACCAAGGGTCGCCTCTAAAGAAAAGATGAACGAAGTATGTGGTTCTACCCGCTGCTGAACGCCTCGAAGATGATGGGAGCAACAGGAAATGCCCACCACAGAGACTCAAGAAACAAACAGATCTCACAATTCAGGAACAATCGCATTTTTTTATTGCAAATCTATGCTCTGCGTTACAAAAGAAAGTGCACCTGCTCCAAAACCGTAACGCATTTCTCCTATGAGGTCTGGCGAAACAAAACAAAATGTACCCCTGCCCGCAGACCTCCAACGACTCAATCCACATGAACATTTCTGTTGATAGGTAATCCAGGTGCTCAACAGTGCCAACAGAAGACGGCATAGACACTGAGAACTCTGATTTTTATTTTTTATTATATCTCATTTCTCTCCCAATCATCATTGGACTGACTATGCTCCCGCCGAGTACAGAAAAAAAAAAAAAAAAGGACTTACTTGTATGATAACTTACCAGTTCTTATTCCAAATGACTATAAGCATCTATGATCTGTACCCAACGCCCTCGCTACGTAATTCTAGTCTGATATTGCATTACGATGACCTTTTTTTTCTGCAACCAACTTAACGATGAACCCGCCTACTAGATGATGAGATTTTTTCAATATGATGTTTATAATGTGATGTTTATGTACAGTTCTTTTTGCCTAAATCCCCTCTCCCTTACTTATGATCGCTGCATATAGGTATAGATAGGAAATAGGCCAGCAAGATGTCTTGGAAATGTTAAAGGGAGGACTGTGGAAAATTAACACAAACTTGGTGAACATTATCGGCGTCATCTTGCCCCTTTTCAAGCCCATTCGTGCGCGTAAGCGGCAGCCATTTTGAACACCATGGCCTCCCTGCCCCTCGCTGATAGCCAGCGCGTCTCTCTCTCTCTCCCTTAACCTCGCAAGCATCCCCCCGCACACTGACAACCCCCGCTCTCTCATGCCCTGGGTCATAAACCCCTCTTCAGCGCAGCTTCATCACGGAATCCCATCCTGTTCCCAGCGCAACACCTCCCCTCATTCCTTTCATGGCCTCAGATCCTTTTGATGCAAACCCCCTTTTTCCTGTGTCCCCGTTTGTCTTCCTTGTTCCCAGGCCGCCACCTGGCCCTGCGGATGCTGTTTATCACCCCGTACAGTAGGAAGCTTCCCCTCCCCATCAAAAGACCCTCGAACCGATCAAAGCCCCCACCCTATGAGATCCGATCAAACCCATGCATTCCGTGAATCGGCGGAATGCCCTGCTGTGCGACAACCATCACCTGTTGTGACCGGGGTGGGGAATCCAACTGTAAATGTATGTGGGAACGGGCCTGATGGGGAGATTCCGAGGATGTTCTTTCAACTATCAACGTATTGCGAGAATGTGTTATGTGCAATAAAGGTCATAAACCCTAGTATAAGAGGCCAGGCCTCAGAGATGTGGCTAGAGCACCTCGTGACGATACTTGCTGTCTGAATTGATGTGTTCTCCTCCGGAGAGAATAAAATCCTCGTTTCCGGGGGAGGAGCCAAGATGGCGACGGGAGCGGATGTGTAGTCCCTCGGCTCCTCGGTCCTTTGTCCCTCGCGACGATATCCTGAACTCTATCCTGCCACTGGGTGATAGCGAGAGGACGGCAAGCGAGCGTGGCATTGACTGGTGCTTCTCCCGGTGTCCCTGCCGGCCGGGATCCCGACATATTACCGAGTGTTTGGCGGCGTCCGTCCCTACCCCCGTGATTGTGACCCTGGACGGGATGAAGATATGGCGGCCGCCGGAGCTACGAGGGGTTGCTGATGCAGAGCGAGCCTGGCGTTCTATCTGGCGCTTCTGTCTACCAATGTATGCTACTACCCTCACCCCGTTCACTGTGTGCAGGCAGACCGAGAGTCCTCGCGGGTGCCGCCCCTGTCGAGATCTACAGGTGAGGTGCGCGGCGCTACCCCTGTAATGGCGGACACCGCCTTGGATACGCACTGGATTGTTCTGTGGGGCCCTGGGCACTATACTGACTTTGGAGCCGTGGCTGGGCTCGTGGAGAAGATAAATCCCCCGGCAGCTCTTACATACAGCTCTATCCTCTGCGCAATACACAACTTGCGGGCTGACATGCGTGAGGGCTTTCTGTCGCTGGGCAAGAGAATTGATGCTGTCACGCCCGGGGTGGATTGTACATCATTGGTCTTATTTCCTCGCCGGGATGCTCTGCCTATACTGAGTCCAGACCGGGCTACAATGTTGCCTCACGAGTGCCCTACACCTTGGCTCCTCGACAGTGCTGGCGCACGCGTTCTACTGCCTGCCTTTTCCGTCAGCGTTACACTGTATCCATCTCTTTCGGAACCTGCAATCTCTGCCTTGACTTTATTGCCGCTGGGAATGGCGCCGCAGGCGCAGAATCTGGTTGCTTTGATTGCTCACGCTCCGTTGGCCTTGCTTCAGACTTTTCTTATTTTGCTACACTGGTTGGCACAACTTCAGGATGTTTATGGACTTGGTCGGGAACGGACCCATCCATTTTCTCCTATAACAACAGCTCCCTGCCAGGAGCGGCCATCTTGTTCCTTTGTTCTCCTAGTGGAGGTCGCCCCACGAGGGCTCCGGCGGGGGAGACATGAACGGTCTGGCCAGGGTTAGCGGACTGCACTTGGTAGATTATGCATACCTGGCTAACAAGATCTCGGACTGAAGCGCTCCTATAAAGTGTACAAATGTGCCTCTATATGATCTATATGACGCTCGTAGCTCACTGCTTTTGCTGATATGTGTGTGGGGAAGTGACGGACTGGGTTTGATTGGCGGGTGGAGACTCGGGATGGGCCACCTACTCAGTGCGACCTTGGTGTGATACATTTGGTCTCGCCCTATTTTATTCAGTGCTGTATGCTATTTATTCCTTTTTATTGTGTATAGGGTAGTAGACGTGGTATGGCTTGGGTGTCCGGGAGACTTAGTAATTGGTGGGCTCCTCCCCCCCTTTCTTCTTCTCCCTTGGGAGTTTCCCTTCTGTGGGTTCTTGGGGCGACAGGCACGTTAGTGGGGGGGGAGGGCCGTAGCCTCTTCAACGTGCAGGGTGGGGGGGTGGGGTCTCTATTTCTTCTTTCCCTTTTTCTGTTCCTATGGCCCTTTCTTCTTTTTCTATCTCCTAATTCCTTTTTCCTTCTTGTCTATCTTGGGTCAGACGGGGGGCTGGGTTTGGTTCTTTTCGGGGCGATCTTTGCGCTTTACATCTATGTCTTATTTCATGGTTTATTGTTTCTCCGACCAAGATATTGATTTATATGTATAGCCACTGAATGATAACATCTTTTGCTCTTTTTTCCCATCAATGCGATTGTTTGAGGGCGCATTTCCTCCCACGAATTCTCCCATGTAATAATGTGCTTTTTATGTGTCGTTATATCCTTTTATTGCTGCCATACAATGATCCCTCTAATATCCTACTATATCGTGGACAAATCAGATTGTAACTCCAGAGGTGATATATTGATTGGGCGGGCACTCACTGGGGCGACATGTATTTTTGCGCTTGTGTATCCTTACTGTGATGATTCACGTCAGTATTCTTATAATGATGGTCTTTTTTGGATATCCCTTTCTGTGGTTCGCCCACTCAGCTACCTGACCTGACCTTAGGACGATTCGTCAAAATTAGAAAATGAAACCTCTTTATCCTTTTCCTTTGGTCCCTCGCCAGTTCACCGTAGTGTCGTTATCCCTGTCGTCTATTGCAACACGAGGTACCTTGGAAGATTGTATATTGTCATGGCGGCCGGCCCGCAGTGGTTGTAGGCAGACGCTGTGTACTATGGTTGCGATAAATAAAGGTTTTCAAAAAAAAAAAAAAAAAAAATCCTCGTTTCCTGCCTTCCAGTCTCCAGCGCCTGCTTCTTCATTGATTAACATTGGTGGGTCATAGAGGCGATACCGCCGGGCAACATAAAAAGGGTCTTTGGTTACTGGTTGTCTTTGGAACCCCTTTTTTACACTACCCCCTATGAGAGGATCTGGCTAGAGTTCCACTGTTTGGAGCCTGCACTGAAGGGCTCCCACAGCAACAACCCGACACGGGCCCCAGGCACGCATGTATAACAGTGCTGGCCTCCTGGAGGAAGATCTGTCATCATATACCAGCAAAGTAAAGTACAATTGGGTCCCCAAGGAGGAACAGAGACGGTGCTGGTTGGCGATCTGGTCTTGGCTTCCTTCAAGACATTGCCTGTGGCTGACACTGTGGAGCAGAGCTGAAAGGAAAAATGCTGTCACAGAGGGGGGAACCCCTGAATCAACTTGAAACTAATCTATAAAAGAAGTCTGAGCAGTTTGACAGAATTTTACCAGCAATCCATGATACCAAAACCTTTCTGCAGGTCAAGATTGACAGTCTAGCTAGTTGGAGGTGAACCTACTTAGACCCGATTATAGGAAGCTGACTGAGAAGGTCGTTGATACGGAATCTGCCTTCACCGCAATGCACCCCACCCTAAAGGCGGTACAGTCACAGTTGCAAAATATGAGGGCTGACATCAATCGCCTATGGTTGAGAGTAGAAGGTGCCGAGGGGTCCTCGCGACGCAACAATGTCCGAAACATGGGCCTCCTGAAGAGGGGCTGAACTTGAAGCTGGTCTTAGACCAATGGCTGGTGAACACTGTTCTAGCAGGGAAGGCCCTGAAGTTGCTCTCTGTTGAGCGAGCGCACTGCATCCCAGGATGGCCCCCACCCTCTGGAGTTGCTCCATGCCCTGAAAATTGCACGCCTAATTAACTACAGAAACCTCATTTTACACTCCTTCAGATCAAAAGGACTGTGACAGTTTGAAGGTACCACCATTACGGCTTACCCAGATTACACAGGAGAGGTACAGTGGAGGCAGAGCTGCTACACAGAAGTTAAGCTTCATGGGCCTATAATTCACCCTCCTCTTCATCACCGAACTGCAAGTGGTAGAGTGAGAAGAAACTCTAGGGCATATTATCAAGAAAGGCATTAAAAACTGTCGCCGGTTTAGCAGCAAAATACTGCTGCTAGAGGCGAAAATGGGCTTGATAATATGCCCTTGAGAATTCCAATAGAAGTCCATGATCTGGTGTGAACATGGGCTTCTATTGGAATTCTTCAGGGCATATTATCAAGCCCATTATCGCCGCTTTAGCAACAGTTTTCTGCTGCTAAAACGGAGATCATTTTAAAGCTGTTCTCGATAATATGCCCCAAACTTCTTCCAAAGACCGAAGGAACCCTGGTCTGAGCTGCACAAGAAAGGCATCCCCAACAAGTGATGAATAACCCAAAGGGGGCTGGGAGAGCCAGAGAACGAGAAACACACACAGTTGGAAACAAAGCGTTGATCGATAAACAAACAGGCTGCCAAGGAAAGAGGACAGGTGGTCATGGATGTTCTGCTACATAGCAGGAATCCCTTTACTGCCATACCTTCAGACTATGGCTCAGACTCTGAGACTGGCACTAATTGATCAGGTACCTCTGGGGACTGGGAGGGTTGGGGCCCGGGTCTCACTCACTGCCTTGCCATTGACATAGTGTGAAGCAGGCTAGTCATTAAATACCTACTGATGACTGGTTAAGGTACGCAGGGCTGGACTGAGAACCAAAACCGGCCTTGGCAAAGTGCTCTGCCGGCCCCCTGGGGGTGCGACCGAGCTCTTTGTCGCGCCGGTTTTCGGCCGATTTTGTTACAGGGGCGAAAACGACCCTGTAATAAAAACGGCCCCCTGGGCCCAAAACCGGCCCTCACCCTTGCGGCGCACCGGGGGTTTGCCCGGTGCCCGCAACGGCCAGTCTGGGCCTGAAGGTACGCTTATCAACAGACTCCGGGTAGTGCAGGAAGGTGGGCACTGGAGGGGCAAGGGGCTGTTTGTCAGAACTGGGCCTCACCCAGCCGCGGCATACTCTAGGCCGTTGCCACACACCCACTTTTTCTGAAATGGTCATGAACATCTTGTAAATGGATGACTACCTCTCTAGGTATTTGGTGGATTTGGATGGTGGAACACATAATAAATGCCCAGCCAGACGGTGGGGAGAGCTGGAAAAGTTGTTATTTAGAATGCTGAATGTTGAAATGTTGAAGATCGCATTTTAAGACCCACCAGTGCACACACTCAGTGACACACACCAGAAAACATCAGATGGCAGAGGCAACAACACTCTGTACTGTGGAGGCGGGTTGACTTATGGCGGGAACGGTAGCTAATGCAGATAGAGCAGATGGGGGACAGCACACTTGTATTGGTCCGGACATATAATTTGCTGACATTGAACATAAGGGACATCGCGAAAGTCAGGAAACGACACGCAGTGTACACATACCTCAGACGCCGCCATATTCATATAGCCTGCCAGCAAAAAACGCACCTGCTGTCACCGGAACGGCAGAAGGGGCAGAAGAGATGAAGGGGGAAAATATAAGGGTAGTATCTTTACTTTTGAAAGAGGGCTACTGGTCTGGTTCTCGACAGGGGTCCTTTACATGAAAGTAACATGCAGAATAGACCCGAGAGGCAGATATATGGTCATAGAAGGACATCTAAACGGGGTCCCACGTACACTAATTGCAATTAACGCATCTAACAAGAACCACTCAACAATTCCTAGAACACAGGCACCATGCATGGGGGGGGGGGGCTTTAACTGTGTCCCTGACATAGAAATAGATAGGTCCACTCCCCCAGTGGGCGGAGCCACGAGTCGCAGGCTGACACAACACTTCCAACAATGGATAGAAAACAGGAGGGTACATGATGTGTGGAAACTGATACCCCCGACTAACAGAGAGTACTTGCTCTACTCCCAAATAGATGATGTACTCACATGACTGGATTTATTTCTCTGTAGTTACGAGGTATGCCCACGCTCTGTGGGGGCAGAGTACCTTGCGCGCATCATCGTGGACCACTGCCCATTGAAATTGGTCCAACAAGGGGACAAGGAATGAGTAACCATTCCAGCCTGGCAGTTGGGGACAGAGGCATTTCAGGACCCACCGTACTGCAACACCACAGCACCACACGGACACAGACTCGTGAGGGTCATTGCCAATTAATGGACTGAGTGACAGGGTATAATAGCCTTCATCCCATATGTTGGTGTATCGCAGTAATCAGTCCCCGTGCGGGATCAATTGAATGCCATAACCATCTGCAATGAAAGATCTGATGTATGTAATAATGAAAAATGCCAATAAAAATGTTTTACAAAAAAAAAAAAACAGCACCACACATCACACAGTACTTTGAAACCAACACCACTTCGACCTTGACTGCAGCCACGAAATGGGAGGTCCTCAAAGTGGTCATTCATGGGCCCTGTGCCAATACTACATGGGATGGTAAACAGGCCTTACACGGGGCATTACTAGACACTGAGCAGAAGCTACGCTGCATTGAAAACACAAACCCACTACAGTCTGACAGAGTGAGGCACCTCAAATGGACACACACTGAACTGGCCACCAGACTGATGAAACTGGTCACCAGGGAACAACTGGCCTGCCAACAAGGGGAGAGTGAACGCACTGGCAAAATGCTTGCATGGCTACTGCATGAGGAAACAACGCGTCCCCCCCCGTAGGGGCCGTCCGGGCTGCTGATGGTGCAATGCTTATCACCCAGACAGACATTAATACAGCCTTTGTTGAGTACTATCATGCTTTCTATGCTGCAAATTATAGTACGACCATAGATCGAATACAAGATTTCCTACAGGGAATCCCCACCCCCACCAACGCGACCCGCTCCAGCGGAGGTAGATGGCCCGCTACAGATACGCAGGCCAGAGCCCAGATAGCGTGGAACGAAACTCCTGGTATGGATAGTTTCCACTACGAATACTATGTAACCTATAGCACATATCTCACCCCGAAATAACTAGAAGTTTACAAAGAGGCTAAAGAAGTTGACCCACTCCCTCAGAGAAGCCCTGGTCATTGAGATTTCCACACCAGGCATCAACCGCTTAGATGTACACTCATATTGAACACTTTCGCTTTTCAGACTGGGTTATAAATTACTGGGGAAATTACTGGCAAATAGATTGTTACCAATAATAGGCGGGATGGACCATACAGACGAAATCAGTTTTATACAGTAATTGAATACTTTTTAACATAGTTGCCAATTAATGGGGCTGAAGGGGCCCCACCCCGGAAACCTGGAGGGCTCCTTGGCGATGTCACGAAAAGGCATTCAACACCCTTGGCTGGACGTACCTCCTAGTGGTACTTGAGAGAATGGAAGTGGGCCCATCATACCTTCAATGGGTGAAAACACTCAATATCAGACTGGTCATGAGGGTCAAGACAGGCCGGACAGTATCAGACAGATTTGAAATTCACAGAGACATCAGACAAGTATGCCCACTCTTCCCGCTCAATTTTGAACTTGTCATGGGTCCATTGGCATGCATGTGGCACAAGAAAACCCGGTAATGAGGCATGCAGACCTACTGAGGGTGGCACATAGTATCACTATAAATGGACGATGCCTTAATTTACTTGCACGACTCCCACACATCCATCCTGCCCCTGAAGGAGATGATGGACACATTTGGAGAAATATCTGGTCTTAAAATTATTTGGACTAAATCCTGCTTATTCTCACTACAACTGATGACAGAACACTGAAGAGAGACTGCAATGCCTACTAGACTCATGTGGCACATGGATACGCTTAATTCCCTGGGAGTAAACGTAAATATACATATATATTTGCTGACTTGTTAGAAGGTAACCTGAATGGGGTAATCGCTTTGATCCGGCGATCTCTCTTCTTCTGGATAGCATTACCACTGTCCCCACTAGCCGCGGGGGAATAGCTAAAATACTAATACTGCCTTGGCTATAATATTTTTTCACGGCCCTATCACTTTTCCTTCCTAAGCGGTTCTTAAGCGAGCTTCACTGGCTAATGTTGGACTTGATTTGGGGGATATCCAGAAAAAAGGGTTGCAGTACCTACCAAGCAGAGTTGCTGACTGAAGGGGGGACTAGGTGCCCCCAGCTATGAACTGTACTATGCAGCAGAACAACTTCAGTAGTTGAGGCACTGGTTGAGGATCGCTCCAAATGCAGAAAGAGCGGACATTCAGCACGCCATCGAGGGCGACCATATCCTTACTTGGTTATTACACTCTGCCCCGATGTGGACATCCAAAACTTATCAGATGCTAGTTATGCAGAGATGCTGGCACAACTATATACACAACACAAGGGTACCCTCTCACACCCAGCAACGGCCAATTTGGTCGCTAACATAAATAATAGATACCGTGGCGTGACATGACGTACAACCATGGATGGAGGCAGGAGTTCTGCTTATCGAGGACCTATATGCTGAGGGCACCTTGTTGTCCTTCCAAGTGGTCAGAGAAGCATACAGGATATCTCCGGGCGGTTTCCACCATACAGTGCCATACAACACGCTATCATCACTCAGTGGTAGCAGGGGTACTCTGAGCCACGCATATCACCTCTCTCACAGACTATGCTCTCCCACGGTGGCTGGAGGAAAGCCATAACTGCACTGTTCAATGCCCTGCACTCACAGTACTATGCGACAGAGATGGCAATCAGAGAGGTGGAAAACTGACCTACAACCCGAACTGACCTACAAACAATGGGCAGGCGCTAAACAACAGGTGAACAAGATCTCCAGCTATCCACGTTTCCGCTACATAAATTCAATTATATGTATCAGGTTTGCTTGACGCCAAAACATATTCAGCGTATGTTCACAGTGGTATTGTCGGAATGTCCCAGATGCTGAATACCAGATGCTGCCTTCCAACATATGGTTTGTGATTGCCAGGTAATCCGCTGCACATGGGAGAGGTAATAGGCATTGTATCAGAACTAGGGGATGGCACAATATCACCCACGCCTGAATTCTGCCAGTTGGGCATACGGCCAAGGGGAAAAAAATACATTTGTTGGTTCATAGACTTAGCTCTTGCACTTTTCAAATGCATATAGCAATATCTTGTAAGGCCTGTGTGGCCCCTGGCATGAAGCGCTAGCTGGGAGAGCTTCTGAAATGGGCCAAAGCAGAGTTGGACACCTTTACACTAGCGTGTTTGTAGGGTGGAATGGTCCCGGTCGGGACTGTATGGGATGTCTAGGCTAAAATCGATGAGAGACCACCTTGAGGGTGGACTCAGCGGCTCCCATGAATTTTGGAAACAATACGCAGATGAAAACCCAAAAGACATACTGGAGGAATGGACTACCTGCAGGAATACATAGGATGCCCCCAGTGTATAGGGTGACCAGACGTCCCGTCGGGACAACGTGTTTCGGTGGGTTAAAATGATCCGACCACCTTCTTCAGGAAAAAAGACTTGGTGTCTCCCACAACTTCAGATCTATTGTAAAAACATTATATAAAACCAAATTCATGATTGTTCAACATATCTTATTCACATTGCCATGCATTGCATAATATGTACACCATTGTACCAGTGCAAATTGCAACCATTGTGCCTTAAAGATGCTAGTATTTTGTTTTGGAAAAAATATAAAACATATAATACTCATGGTGAACCTAATTTTTCACAAAAACTCTGGTGCTTTTGGAATCTCAACTTACAGCACCACACATTATGATATAAATCCCAAATCCCAAATACACAACCGGATGTCACACCAGATCACATTCAATGTTCTAGACCCCCCCCCTGCAATAGCAGTTATGAAGGTTAACCCACCTGAATGGTGATGTGTTATTATTCAACCAATGCTCTTGGGACCTATTTTTATATAATCTTTTTACAATAGATCTGAAGTTGTGGAAGACACCTTGGGGCATATTATCAAGGGCTGGCGATTCAATTTTCGCCGCTTTAGCGTCCGTTTTTGGGCTAAAAGCGGCGATAATTTTATCGCATTATTTACAAGGACACACTAGCACGTGTTTCAATGACATAGCGCCCGTTTACAGCACGCCTCGCATTGCATGCTAATGAGATTCAAAGTAGGCGTGCCTCACAAAACATCATGGAAAAATATCACTAATGGGGCATCGCGATATTTACAACGAGGTCCTGTCTGGAAAAGCGATAATCATATTCGTGCTAACTCAGCATTAACGCTGCTTTCTAACGTCTGCAAAAATCATGGGGGTGGATTATGGTGATACGACCACAGGGTCGTATTAGCAAGGTTATCACTGTTTTTCATGCAACATCGCTCGTCTTTCAGCGATGTTGGCCCATTTCCCCCCACTATCGCTGGAATCTTTATTGCCATTGCGCTATGCGCTGTTAATACAGTGCCAGCATGGTGATAAATTCCAGCGATAAGAACATTTGCGATAAGCGCTGCCCGCGATAATTATCGCTGCTGCTTGATATTATGCCCCCAAGTCTTTTTTTCTGAAGAAGGTGCTTTGATCATTTTAACCCACCGAAACGTGTCGCGCTGCTGCTACAAAAGCAATAAATCAACTTTATCTTGGCCAAATAAGAAACTGTACAAAATAGTGGTTTGCCCGATGAATTTCTATTTGATTAGTGCTAAACAATGACAAAAAATGTATGTCTATTATACTCTCCCTTGTTTATTTGTTGTGATTTTTTTTATAACGTGTATGACCTCTTGAGGTGATTCACTATTGAGGGAGTCACTCTGTTTTGTGATTCATGTGCTTTATCCTATGTACTTTTTATACAACTTTTTATCTGAATCTCACAAAATAAAACGTTTATATATTGAATTTTGGTGAACAGTTGGTATTCTGTGGTGATATTGCCACGCTTGGATGAATGGTGTATGAGTCACTAGCAGTGTGTTCAAATATATATACAAAGGGAATTGTTTTTGATTATCTCTCAAATTGGCGTCCTGTCCCTTTGGTTAAGGAGGATCCCCTCTCTTGCTGTTTGAGATCCTACACTTTTCTTCAAATTGAATAAATGTCCCCGTTTTCGGGTAGTGTCTGGGTTGGGAAAAGAAATGTCACGGTTTTTAGGTTGAGCATGCCCACTTGTGTTAAAAAGATGTGCACATGCTCACTTCTCACTACTGGAGAAGTTATGGTGTGACGTCACTCCAGGTGAGCGTTGTAGCTGGAAGGGAAATCCTTTAAAGAGAGACATTTTCTCTCAGGATTCAAATTCTCTTTCTACAGCGCAGCAAGAATGATGTCATGCCAGCCATTGGGACAACAGCTGTCTGAATCCCAAGTGACCACCAAAACCCTGTCTGCTCATTGGAATCAGAGGTAATGGCCTGCAGCAAGATCCAGCCAACCACTGGTGTGAACCTACTCTGCCCTTTTTAAAAAAAAAAAAAAATTTAAATTTTTTTTTTTTCCAGTTCAAATACTCTGGCCTTTTAAAGTGAGCGTGCAGACTAGAGAAGAAATCAACAGCACCCAAAAGCGAAAGGGGCATAAGAGCTGCTCCAGCCAGAAACCATCAGCAACCACAGGAGACCTACCCTCCCAGTCTGCAAGCCAGCACAAGACTCACAACATAAGTATTTAAATGGCTGTGAGGCATTTCTCTTTGCTGTCTGGCCTGTGTTGTGTTTCCACACCTCCCCAAAAGATACCACCCATTTGTTTAAACTTTCTTTGACACAAGTCAGAGTTAGATGGGGTCCCCAGGGTTGCCTTTTTTTCAGAGCAAATATTCACAATATCCTCACATTTTACATTTACTTTAAACAAAAACACCTGATATGATGTTTAGAGTTGTCTTGCTGTCTTTATTTACTTTACTTAGCAGTCAGGGGTAAAAAAAAGGCAACCATACTTAGGAACTTGCGCACAGCAGAAGGAGTGGGCCCCTCTGGGTTACAGGAATAGGTCAAAGCAACTCTGCTTTTGCAGAGTATCTTTTTTTACCAAAGAGGCTGCAGGGGGGCTCACTTCAAGGTTGGATGTTGGATGTGTGGCTTCTTCAGCTGCCAGTGGTGGTTCTGCGCTCAGTTGTACAAAGAGAACCACATATGAAGGAGGCATCAGCTGTCACCTGGCGATGTGGCATTTCTCCTGCCGCATAATATTGTGCTCTCCTGCCACATAATTCCACTGGCCCTGTATATTATATAGAGACCAATAATTATACAAGCATGTAAATCAGTGCATAGGAAATATTACATAAGATGTGGGCTACAAGGTGTAGGAGTCACATGTCAACCACACTGCTGGCCATTATATGTTAAGAGTATCTGGTATGGAGAAAAAGGGTCAGATTTGCTGAGTTTTTACACAGAGCAGTCATCAAAATTGCTGCTTTGCATGAAATGGAGACAGAAGAACAGTGCCATAACTCTGAGATATGGCTGTGCTGCTCTATCCCTAGCGATGGCACACATTAGGATGCCTTGCAAGAGTGATGCATGTCAAGCATATGTTTTGTACTGGAAGGGTGCCCCTTTCAGTTCAAAATGGTATGTTTTGACAAAGTACAATACTATTCTCACTAGAGATTACCTTCAAAAGTGGTTGCATGGAACCCCGTGTACACCCCCAAGATGCAAAGTAGCGTTTACTGCTATAATACCTTATGAATGCTTTAAAATGCAAATCAGGATTTGTGTTGGTAAGTAAAGCCGAAGGCAACCCTTTGCGCTGGGTTTGCGTCATTTTTGTGACAACGTTTACAGGCAATAAAAGACCTCTTCATCTGTGTCTGTGTAAGAGGTAGTCATTGTAGTCCTTTGTTTATGTCCATGACAGCTGTTAAATAGTCCTGTTTTTCAATGGAGGAGGATGGTCAGGAAGTCTGTTGTCTAGCTGACCCTATATAGGGATTGTAGAACCGGCTCTTGGAGACCCTTCCCCACTAGGAGAGTCAAAGCCAGCGGTGCAGGGGACACCTTAGAATCTACTGGTTCTTCTTGCATAAGTCATACATTACCAAAGAGACCAGGACAACCAGCTGTGGAGGGAAGTAAGTTATTTATTAGCTTGAGCTAAGGACAGTGTCCCAGAATGGTACAAAGACAATTCTACGGAGACTGCTGCTTTACTCCACAGCGTACACATATTTATAGCACTAGCCACGCCTATTTGCACAGTACAAGTTCCTTATTTCGATAAGTTCCTCATCTGACAAGTTCTTCGTCAGACTTGTGTGGTGCAATCGTGGCCAGAGGACATTTGTCTCTGATTGCACAATGTACGCAGCCCCGTGCTTCCTTGCCCAACTGGTGTGGTCATGGGGCACAGCCTTGTGCTTCCTCTATCAGTTGGTGTGGTCACAGTGCACAGCCTCATGCTGCCTCTATCAGTTGGTGTGGTCACGGTGCACAGCCTTGTGCTTCCTCGTCCACATGGTGTGGTCACGGGGCAGTTGGTCGTGACAGGCTGAGTTGCCAACAATGGACAGGATGTGGCTGAGTCTCTGGCACAACTGGGGGGGTGTGAGGCACACAGGCAGCTTCTCTGAATCGGCACGACCACAAGGAGCAGGGAGGGTTGTGCAAGTTTCAACAGAGACGTGGAAAGCAATCCTTCACCAGGTTGCCGAGAGCATGGCAACACAAAATGGAGTCATGTGGGTCGTTTTAAAATACAGTTCAACAGACCCTCCTTTTGCCATGCAGAGGCAACAATCAATCGTCGTCTAGGTCAATGTCCATCATTTCCTGGACCTATCTCGATCATCACCATGGCATTGTTATGGTGTAATTTTATTTGTTTGGGTGTCAAAGAGGTTGCGCAGAGCCCACATAGCACGGGCATGTGTTGAACACAGAGGCAGCAAGAGAACAATGTGGCTGCATTGATGAAAATCATTATCTTCCATCCCCACTGAGATACCATGCTCCAAAACCAGCCGGTTAGGGACCACGAACCCTCATCCTGATGGATGTCGGAAGAAATTTTATGCAGTCTCTGTATTGCTTGATAGATTGTTGGCGCATTGTCAGGTATGTAGATGCAGCAGCCTGTCCTGATCAATGTGCAGACTCCCCCACGGTCTGCCAGTATGATGTCATGCGCCATTCTGTTCTTTAAAGTCATGAGGCGGTCTGCTTGAAGTTTCGCCATGATGTTACTGAGGGCACCGGTAGTTACGTTTATGGTGGCCTCTACCACCCTTGTGAGAAGTCCCCAAACTCTTGGCCAGCTGTTTCTTCAGCATCAATCACACCTCTCTTCTGGATGTGGTGTGTTGCATCAGCTGTGTAGGTGGGGGGAGTAACAACCCAATGTAACAGGTGCCGGCCCAAGACTTGGGGAGCCAGGTGTAGGCCTTGTTCCCACACACGAAGTACGTATTCAGTGAGGACACCAGAGCTGGGAGAGTCGAACCATTGAGCTGGAGTGTGTAGGTGCAGTCACTTTGCCTGCCCCACCCATACTGTTCCATTGCCTTTCATGCAGTATTTTCCGGGATGTGGGTAGACAGAGTGATCCCTGAGAGGTGGCAGTCTTTTCTTTCCCCTACCATTGTAGATGTTCGATGGATAAAAGGACCCATGATTGTTCTCATATTCATTCTTTTCTGCTGAATATTTATCCCTGCTTGGCCACTCCGCAGCCATGATGTGGCGGAATGCTTGTCTGCTACTGATCTTCCCCAGGGATCGTGTGAATGTGTCACCTGAATAGAATGCGTCGAAGAACACAGTGTACCAGCTGTAGGCTAAACCAGCTCGAGAAAAAGGAGCAGGAATCAGGGACATCTCAGTGCTTGCAGTATGGGGCAGCAACCCACATACCCAACAGTTTGTTGTGTTCAACACAAGCTGGTGCTGGGGTAACATTTGAATGAAAGTGTTGTTGAAGAAACCTGTCCTTCTGTTTTCCTCATGGGTGGGTAATGACACATGTTGATGAGGTGATTCTGTAGAGATAGGAGGCTCAGGTGCTGCAAGGGCAGCGTGTAGTACCCACCCGATACAGGCCAGTACCAGTGAAATAGTCATTAGTACGATTAGACAGATCGAGTACC
Organism: Lissotriton vulgaris; assembly: GCF_964263255.1. Classification (NCBI taxonomy): domain Eukaryota; kingdom Metazoa; phylum Chordata; class Amphibia; order Caudata; family Salamandridae; genus Lissotriton; species Lissotriton vulgaris. The sequence goes on from NC_141697.1 coordinate 529,190,062, forward strand.
GGCCACGTATTGTCTTTATTTCTTTGCTCTTCAAGCTTTCAGTGTTCATTTTGGTCATCATCTGCTTCACTTGGTCTTCCCTAGTTGCTGCCTGTGATTAGTGGTTGCTTCACCGGTCAGTGATTCCGTCAGTCCTATTGGCCCGCTCCGGTCCGCTGTACCACCTCCGGTCTAATGCGCCTGGTGTATCACAGCCCTGCAGCGATTTGTCGTACCATGTCAAGCAGAGGGCAGGACCTGGGCATTGTTTGATCAGGAAACAAAGGCTCTGGTTGTTGAGCGTCCCGCAACCTCAGATGCGGAGGAACGGCAGATTGCAGGATGCCGTCGTCTTCTCGTTCAGATGAGGCCCAGGCAATGTTGGCGTCACTGAAGAGTACAAAGTGTGGGACTTTCTCACATCCGTCATCTCCCAGGCCTTCCTTGACCCACCGGTCGTATGGTAGCGGTAGAGGCACCTTCTTGCAGTGCACTCCGTGAACTCAGTTTTTCCTTTCTGCCACCTTCACTGCAGACCTGGTAGCCAGCAACACTTGCTGGGGCGGCTTCCACCTCGGCTCCAAGTTCTTGATTCTCTGGAAATTGCGGATGCAAATCCAGTCGCCTGGCTGGATGGTGTGACCAGGTCCCTCGGGTTTGGATTGCAGGATGTCTTGTACCTGACGATGAATTAGAAGTAAGTTAGTGGTCAATTCAAGTAAATAATCAATCAACAACGGGTATTCAATATCAGAGTATTTCTTTGGGCGGGGTACTCCCAAAACATTTGCTGGTCGACCAAACACTATTTTGTACGGAGATAGTCCGGTACGAGAATGTGCCGTGGCTCTAGTTGATAGGAGGGCAAGGGCACGGCGTCCGGCCAAGACAGTCCTGTGTCCGCCTGGATTTTTGCCATTTTCAATTTCAGTGTTCCATTGTGGCGCTCAACCAAACCCGCTGACTGGGGGTGATTGGTGGCATGGAATTTTTGTCTGATCCCCATCCCTACACAGACTTTCTTCATTATTTCTCCTGTAAAGTGGCTTCCGTTGTCGCTCCAGATAATTCTGGGCATCCCAAATCTGGGATAAAATTCCTTCAACAGTATTTTGGCAGTGCTTATAGCAGTGTTGTCCTTAAGGGGGTAGGCCTCAATCCACTTACTAAAGGCACACACAACTACCAGGACATATTGGAGATTGTTGCATCTTTCCATCTGTATGTAATCTATTTGGAGCACTTCGAAGGGGTAAGATGGGGGTGCAAAATTCCCAGCAGGTGTTGGTGTGCCTTTTCCCGAGTTATGCATCAAACAAATCATGCAATTCCTGACTAACCTCTAACCATATTTTGGGATGTGTTTGTTTTGCCATACCGGAGCTAGCAATTTGCAAATACCTTTTGCACTAATGTGCCATAGTGACCACTGGCAAAACATAGGCATCGGGTAACAACCATCGCTGTTGTTCAGACAGATCCGTCCAACAGCCATTCTCATTTAATAGGCCTGTTTGCTCTTCCCAGAGAGCCTTTTCCTCTCTAGTTGCCTCTGCCTGTATTTCCCACACATTTTCAATAGTATCCTCGTGCATCCCCTTCTCCGGTACCCAGTTTGAGAGACCAGCTACATACATACGGGTAGAGACATCTCTAGCTGTTTCTTTTGCAGTCTGGCCAGCAAATGCATTACCCCTTCCTATGTCATCAGTCACTTTCTTGTGGGCGCTACATTTGACCACAGCTATCTTTGAAGGAAGAGTCAATGCTTCTAACAGCCTGCTGACCAGATGACCATGCTGTATCTTAGTACCGTGAGAAGTAAAAAATACCCTCTAAGCCCAAAGTCGCACAAAATTATGGGCCACGCCAAAGGCGTACTGGCTGTCAGTGTAGATGTTGACGGCCATCCCCGTACTCAGTTCACATGCTTTTATCAGTGCTACTAACTCGGCGGCCTGTGCTGATTGGTAAGGTATTCTCTCACTCTCCACTACTGTCTGTAACGTGGTGATAGCATAGGCAGCAGTTGGGCTACCATCAGGAAGTTTGAAGCAAGAACCATCCACATACAGGGTACCATCAGGGTCAGTGAGAGGTGTGTCAGTCGAATCCACGCAGCCTTTAGTCTCTTCCTCCGTCCGGAGGACACAATCATGTGGATCAGAATTAGTGTCACCATCAACAAAGGGTAACAATGTGACTGGATTGAGCGTAGTGCAGCGGCGGATGGTTTTATGACTGGCTAAAAGAGTTAATTCATATCCGCATAAACGTGCACTAGTAAGATGTTGAGTTTTTGTCCTATTTAATAAACTGTCAACTGCGTGAGCAACCATAACTGTAAGTGCAGTATCGAAGACCAGGCCAGCAGATTGGCAAATGGATATGGCAGCTGCAGCTGCTGCTCTCAAGCAACTGGGTAGTGCACGGGCCACAGGGTCTAGAACTGCAGAAAAAAAGGCACAGGGGCGTTGTCTGTCACAAAAACACTGTGTTAGCACTGAAAATGCGCAACCATTATGCTCGTGTACAAAAAGAGTGAAGGGCTTCTGATAACTAGGGGTGCCTAGCAACGGGTCGAACAAAAGGCTGTTTTCAGTTCTACAAATGCATGCTGGCACTCGTTTGTCCAAGGGAGTGGGTGAGGAACATCTTTAAGTGTGAGGCTCAATAAAGGTTTAATGAGTAAAGAAAAATTGGGTATCCACTGGCGGCAGTAGGAGGTGATACCAATAAAAGCACGGACCTCTTTCTGCGTTTTTGGTGGGGGCATTTTACTGATTGTTTGTATTCGTTCAGGGGTGAGGCGGCGTCCCTCCTTCGACAGGAGATAGCCTAAGTAGGTCACCTCATGTCAACAATATTGGAGTTTGGAGAGGGAAACTTTGTGATTGAACTGTGCCAGATGCAGGAGCAATTTCATTGTAGCTTCTTTACATAATGCCTCGGTGTCTGCCGCTATAAGCAAATCATCAACGTACTGAAGTAATGCGGTAACTTGGGGTAGGGTCAGGGAATCAAGTTGGCCCTTGAGGGCCTGACTATAAATTGAGGGGCCCTCTGTATATTCTTGTGGAGCTCTTCAGAATCGGAAACTTCGTCCTGCCTATGAGAATCCAAAAAGATCCCTACTCTGTTCATCGACTGGTATACTAAAAAGGCATTTTTTAAGTCGATGACAGAGAAAAAACATGCAGACAGGGAAACCATAGTAAGTAGGGTGGTGATATCTGGGACCACAGGAAACTGGGGAACTACTATTTTGTTTATCTCATGTAGATCAATGACAAAACGATAAACAGGGGGCTTTGAAGGATCTGTGCGTTTTAGAACAGGCAACATTGGGCTATTGCACACATTTCCTCTTGTCTCTTCAACCACACCCCTGTCGACAAGTTCAGAAATGATCTGGAGTAATGCCCTTTCCCCTTCTTTGGGTATTTGTATTGGGAAAGTCGGGAGGGTGAGAATTTTCCTTCAGGGTAACAGAAAAGGTGGGTATGGACAAAAGGCCGACAACAGTATCACCTTGGGCCCAAAGAGCAGGAGGGACATTCTGAAGTTCCTGGGGAATTGGATCCGAGGAGGCTAAATACACTGGATGTGTGGTAGGGGGACCCATGGTGATGTAAACCCCATCAGGAGAACAGAATATGGTGGCATGTAATCTTTTTAACAGATCTAAATCCAACAAATTTTCCCCACATGTGGAAGTCAAAACCAAAGGGGAATCATGTGGGTCGTATTAAAATACAGTTCAACAGGATCAAAAATCGTGTATACATTATTCATAATCATTTAATTATTTCTTATTCCGTGGTATTCCAGTTTTTAGCCTATGTTAATAATTTATGTTGTTCGTGTTTCCAATACTGTAATTTGAATTATTGTATTGTTAATAAATACGGCCTGAGATGTTTCTTCTTTATGGTTTTGGGCTGAGTTCATTGGGTTGCTGTTTGGTTTTGGTCACCTCGCGTGATCGATGAGTCTGATTCTTCTAAAATCATTGTGCTTATGATGTGCCCTAGAAGATCATGGCAAAACAGCTTTCACAAAATGTACACCAAGATTTTGTACTGCAGCACACCTTAATCAGTGTTCAAGACAGATTTGACACCATCTCCCACTCTCCGTGCACCAAAATGCATCTTTCCAACAATGATTTGAAACTGTGTTCATACTAGGATTGAAGCACGCTGAAGCAGTGCCCAGAAGCAACTTTGCCAGCTGCATCAACTGCAATTAAATTATGCTCCTTTTAATATGTACTGTTAGATAATAAGTGCACATTACCTCGGAAGCACTGAGGTGTTGTACAGAAACTTAGGGGCATATTAGCAAGGAATAGTGATATTTATCACAAAATGCGTTTAGCGCATTTTTTTTATCGCTGCCTATCGCTGGATATGTTAGCGGAGAAAACATGCTATTAGCAATGTTTTTCTCCATTGTGCTGAAATATCCAGCGATAGCGGTGAAATGCGTGAATATTGCTGGAAATCCAGCGATATTCACGCATTAAAGCCAATGGGGACTTAACCTGACAATCTACCTCCCATTGGATAAACAGGTAAGTCATGTTTTTATCAGGCGTTAGATTATTGCGATAATCGCGCTTAGCGCGACTTTTTATATTGCTAAGCCTGCCTTGCTAATAGGCGATAGCTGTGTTAGCGACTGCTTTCAGTCGCTAACAGTTTGCTGACATGCAAAGCGGGCCCCAAACCGGTCGCTATCGCCTAAAATCTATCGCTAACTGCTGTTAGCGACAGCTTGCTAATAGGGCGATAAAAATATCGCCGCTTTAGCTGCAAAAAGTGCAGCTAAAGCGGTGATATTGCCCTTGCTAATATGCCCCCAAGTACATCAATAAATCCAAATAAGTGAAAAAAAATACAATTCAACTTTAATAAAGGGAAGCTATAAGATTTCAATAAAATGTAATAGGCAATTCATTCATACAAAAACTCTTTAAAGCTAATAGGATGTTCAGTATTTCTAAAATAGGGTGAGTATCTAGTGACAAGAAGTCCAAACTGTGTAGCAGCTGCACAGAGTTCCTGTTTGGAGCAAGCAGCACACTACACCTTCAATCCTGCTGCAAGAGCTTGGCCCCACCTAAAAATGTATCTCCAGACCGATGGTCTTGGTAGCAGCTTGATAGGTAAAAGGGAGGAAACAATAACAGTTAAATCTTAACTCAGTGTAGCCAATTTGGTCACACAATAATCCACCCAACAACGAAATCTGAGTTAGTAGGGCCTAATTATAAATTTAGAGACAAATCAATAGAAACCTGCCTCAACATTACCATGTAAAAATATAGAACAACCAAAATGAGTTCAAATTTCTGATGAGATTTACCCTATAAAATACATAGCAGACGACTAGCTCTAAGATAACAATGCTAATATTTAGGAAAAAAGAATGGTGTATTAACGGCATCAAATGATTCTCCAAGGCAAGCATGAGCAAGCTATCTCTCTCTAAACTATTGGAAGGGGCAACCCTAAACTAAGAAGCATTTAGTAAAGGTGAAATTAGAAAGGTGTCATGTAGCATAAAGCCTCGCCAGCAGATGCATATATCTGCTCCCCATGAAAGTCCTAAGATGCCTCTCATTTATCCCTCACTAAGGTACAGCACACAATATAATTTGTATTCAAGGTAGATAATCCCTCATGATTTTCGCTAGTACTTTTCCAGGACTCAGCTGGATACGTGCACCAACCTTTCCCATATCAATAAGTTGCAACTTCGTTTGTCATTGGTCGTTCTTCTCCTCCTCCATAAGAACTTGCCTCCTTACTCGTTACCACATTTCTCCTTGCCAAACTTTGTCATCTCATACCTTGCTATCTAACAAAACAAAACCCTTCTATGCAAAAAAACTGAGGCTTTCCCCACACCTGCAATGGAAACAAAATACAAGCAAATACATTCTATGTTGAAAGTTAAATACAAATTAAATGTTAGACTTTAAGCATGAGATTGAACTAAACAGTTTCTCGAGGCCCACTCTTGTCAAATTAGAAGTGCACAGGGTAACAGAATGTGTGCACATTTCTGCAAAATAATAAATACAGCTTCTTAATACATGTATACACTGTAAAAGATTACACAGGAGTCATTCTAAATGCACCTGCATGAAAAAAATCTTTTTACAAATAACCTCACAATGGGACATATTTTACGTTATCTTCTCTAGTTACATTATTATGTAAATTTTACATAGACCTTTATTAGACACGTTCTATACACATAAATCTTCACATGGAGTACTTTAAGTGTGCAATGCTTCATGTCTTTAGTAACATTAATCACACAAAATATATTTGAGTGTTGACTGCGCATGATTATGATGCACTCCTACAGTATCTCAAGACGGGATCATCAACCTTACACGTCTCCACAGCAATCTGTTGTACTCCTAACCTCTCGGAGCGCTGCGATCTATTTAACTTGGATGCTAAGTAAGCTGACTAAGAGCAATCCAGGGGAAGGAAATGGGTCATCGGGTCCCAGTTAGGTAGTAAAATACAGCCACAATTAGGGTGTTCCTGGGCCCTAGTCCAACTCCACCTGCTACACTATTGATAGCAGTGTCCCACCCATGCGTAAAGGCCTTAAAGGAAAGACCTTGAAAGCTGTGCATCAAAGTTTGCGTTTGATCCTCAAGTTCAGATGTAACCAGTCTATCAACTCTGTTATTTTTTATCTTTTGTAATCAACTATCAAGCAGCAGGGGCGGCTCCTCCGTTTAAGCAGAGGAGTGTGGCCTCACAAGCCCGGAGCTGAAAATAAAATGGTAATAAATTTCATTTATAACCTTATTTTTCAGCATTTTCAGCAACCGACTCATCCAGAACTAAGTGTCAGGGTGGGGCGGGCCAGAGTGGCAGCAGCAGGGAGCTGTGCACTTTAAAATGCGCATGTCTGTTTGGCCGGCCATCTAGGGATGGCCAGCCATACATGCACATTTTAAAGTTCTCTAACTTAGCTGCCATAAACAGCTAGGTTAGAGAAAGCGCAGGTCTCCAGTCCTCTTAGGAGCACTGCGAGAGGCCACTCCAACTAATCCTGGTGCTGCTGTCATGATATGAGAGCAACTCCAGGATTGGTTAGTGCAGCTTCCTGGACCTGCGTTGAAGCCTGCCTGCCTGCTGGACAAGACCAGAGAAAAGAGGACGTCGCGTAGGAAGGTAGGTGGTTTTATATTTTTATCTTCTTTGCTTCCCCCTCCGCCCCCCTTCCTTCCCCCAACCCACCAATCTCGGAACAAGGCAGCCGCTACTGTTAAGCAGTCCAGTAGTGCAACATCATGGCCTAGTATCAACTGTTACTCGCAAAAACTAATGCAGTATGACCGGGCTTTGTGTGAAATCCTAACAACAAGTGAAACTAGCCGCAAACAAGGGCAAGCGGAAAATCCTGTGACATACTTATACCTAAAACTAGCAGCCCGTCCCGACGTTGTCTGGGTATGAATTGCTGCCGACCAGTAGTATATTGTTTTGTAGGATTTCGTTTTGATAGCATTTCTTATCTGTGACAGGCCTGTGAAGAGTGCGCGTTCAGTAGTGTGTGAACTCGAGTTTCCCTACTTTATTTTTCCTTGCAATATTATATAGCGCGAACTCGACAACATGGAATGAGCACAATTTACATTACAGAAGAACACATTCATTTGTGGTAGGCACGGGAAGACAAAGCGATTTGCCTGGAATCACAGAATGTTGAGCTGATGCATAGATTCGAACGTAGCTCCCCAGCTCTAAAGTTCGCAATTCTAGAACTTGTGGCGGGAGGTGTGTCTAAAAGTGTATGTCGGTCCTGGCCATCATTGAGAGAGACCTGTGCATTTTTCAAATGGGTGGTGAAAAAATATGAGTATGTTGCTGGAGATGTGGGCCGCCGTGCCACCAAGGTACTTACCGGGGGAGGGTAAACACCCATTATTCCACAACTTTCTTTCTGCATACCACACACTCCACATACTTTCATTACGAAAGTACCATGACTCCGCAATGCCATTATAACGCATGGCATTACATTTAATATGCTTTTACCATGCATACATTTACAACGAAATTCGTTGTAAATGCATGAATGGTAAAAGCATGGTTTTTTTAATGTTTGGATAAGGTAAGTATGGGTATAGGGATACATGTTTTGGGGTACTAAGGTATATGTTTTGGGGTGTTTGGGTATTTTAATGGTTCAGATATAGTTTTGGGTTATGGGGTACAGGGGTAGTTTTAGGGTTTAGGGATAGGCATGGGTTTTGGGGTACAGGGGTATTTTTAGGATTCAGGGCTAGGTTTGGGTTTTGAGGTACAGGGGTATTTATAGGGTTCAGGGCTAGGTTTGGGTTTTGGGGTACAGGGGTATTTTTAGGGTTTAGGGATAGGTTTGGGTTTTGGGGTACAGGGTATATTTATAAGGTTAAGATGGGTTGGTGTTTAAGGATGTTGGGGGTACTTTAAGGAGTAAGGGTGGGTTATGATTATGGGGTGCAGGGGTATTTAAAGGGAGCAGGGTTGAATTCATTTTTAGAGTGTAAAGGGGAGCGCGGGGCAAGCACACCCAGAGCTGGAATGTACAGAACCTGGGAAGAAAAAACAATGAAATATTGGGCATAACACTCGCTTTTTTTTTTCCGTAATCCCGCGCCCCCAGCACTCGCCCACAGCGCACGATATGAGACGTGGCATGAAGGGCGGAACGTACCACGCGCCCCCAGCGTTTGTCATGCCTCCCAGCACATGTCCACAGCACAACGCAGACACGCCCACCAGGGACTACTTTGCTGGCACGGTTCTTTTACCTTTTAAATGTATATGGTGGGCGTCTGCATAGCCTATGTCCTTCTGCTGCAACTGCCCTTTCCAACGCTGTATTAGGTATTGTGATTGGTGCTATGGTTCCTGAGATTACCCGCCTCAAAGGTTTGGGCTCTCTCTTTATTATATTAGTATGGATGTGTAATTGCCATTAAATTGATCATTTTACTCAGCTTACCATTAAGCAATTATCCCCAATGTCTAGCATTGCACTAAAATGGCTGCTTTAGCACCAGTCCAGTCGATGACACCATCGACAAAGTACTAATGCTAAATGTGGCACCGCATATTTTTTCTGGTTGAGGCAATGCAGCAATTATTATTGTAGCGCTGCAATTATTGTAGCGCTGCACTGAATGACCGACTATAAATGCAGGCCCGCCCGTGTGTTGTTAGGAGCTGCAGCGCTATTTATGAAAAAAATTAAACTGCCCATGTTGAGACAGCGCTGATTCACAGATAATCTCGCCGTCTGGCTCCAGCAATGCTTCCGTTATGAAGCATCAAGAAATACAACAGTCTGTCTGTGCCTTTGAGGTTTCAGCAAGCGTGGCGAGTTATCAGTGACTTTATCTGCAGACGGTGTTTTATTTTTCCATTCTGTGGGAGTCTTGTTACTTTCAGCAGCAGATGGCGCTAGTGGATTATTTAGTACATCTAGTAGTCGCCAATGGGGAAGCGGTCACATGAATGTATTGGATGGAATACTTTGGTCAGTAAAGAAGTTAGGGCTATAATCCAAACAAATAAAGAAAAATATACCATTAATTATCTCTTTCTAATGTGTTCATACACTAATGAGGTAAATTTATACTGTTAACCTCGTCCAACAATGGCAATCGAAAAATAATTTTTCACATTATTAATTATTTATTCTGTCCATTGTACCTTCTTTTTCAGAAATATATAGTTTTTGTCACTATTTTGAAAGCACATATATATATATATACACATAACATTAATACAAATATACATATATATATATATATACAATATACACACAAGCAACATTAGATACATACACACAATGGGGCAGATTTATGAGGCCCTTGCGCCACGTTTACGCCGCTGTTGCGTCACGCAAGGCGGCGTAAACGTGGCGCATCCCTACGAACGATTTACAACGTGACGCATCTAGGCAGATGCGTCACGTTGTAAAGCCCTGCGCCGCTTGTGGGCGTTCCGGCGCAGGGTGGGCGTTCCGGGGAAGGTGCGCCTCGCAAAAGTGGCTGAGTGAAATCTATGAGATTTCACTCAGTCACTTTTAAGCAAATGCTGCGTCAAAAGCCTGCGCCTGCTTGAAGCAGGCGTAGGTCTTGGCGCAGCATTGTTAAAATGGGGCACCCCCGAGCCTTGCTGGAGCTGTGTCGCGCTTGCGACGCAACTCCAGCAATGCGCCACATTTCCGGCACAGATGCGTCACGCATCTGTGCCGTTTTTGCACCATGGTGCGCCGCATTATAAATGCGGCGCACCATGGCTGGCGGAGCTGTGGCGCACTGTGGCGCATGTTAACTGGCGCATCCCTGGGGATGTGCCAGTTAACATAAATCTGCCCCAAAGTATTCAAATTATACACAAACTTACGTACAAATATTTTTGGTATTTTTGAACCTAAAAGAGTATTCGCAAAAGGATGCTTACAAACCTATTATAAACAAAGGCATTCCTTATACACAGAGGTCACCATTCACAAATGAGAGTATAAGAGATATATCCATAAATCTCTATTATTTTGATATACTCCCTCTAGTTTCCTTTAAATGTTCCAAAATGTATTACTGGTGCCTCAAAAACAAACAGTGTCAAAGCGCAGTGATGTGTCGCTGCACAGTGGAAGGCCCTGTGCAAAGATTGACTGGTCATCTTTCTTTCCCTTATTGTTGTATTTGAGTGTTAAAATAGTACAAGGTGAAACATTTGCTAAAACAGAAGTGATATTATCACAAAATAGGCCGCTTTACTCCACACAATTTGCCTTTTCTTGCCGCATAATTTAGTCAAACCTGCTGCATAATGTGGTCCTCCCCTGATTCATTATTCCACGGGCCCTGACTATAATCTTGTTCTTACATTTATATATATATTGCTTTTTTATATTAATAGTTTCACTTGTGCTACAAAATCGATTTTATCATCCTCAAATTAAATGAGATAAAAAAAAGGAGGCAGGGCAATTTGCTTATTTATCTTATAACAGATGTGTCAGAGGCAGAGTGGCTGCACGCCTATGATCGATGCAAATAGCAATCCGATACATGCTGCTATCCATTCAAGCAACAGTTTCTCTTGGGTGCTCAACAAGTTGAGAGATCAGCTACTCCATTGCTCTCCAAGGGCCGTATTACAGATGACTGCGCCGGCACTATATGTCGCTGTGTGCCGGAGTATGTTTGCGTTTATGTGTGTTTTCGCCTGTGCACTAATACAAAATGTGCACAGGCGCAAACGCACATAAACACAGAGTTCAAAGTCTGCGTCAACATCACGGCGCATTAGAAATCGAGCCTCTGTAATGCCATCGGCCGCATACTCTGGCGCACAGTAACAATTAGCGCCGGCGCAGTCATCTGTAATACGGTCCAAGGTATGAAACAGGGTCCCCCAAAAATATTTTTAAAGGGTTTTTAGAGCACCTCTCCACAAATAACATGGCTCTCTTCCAGTTCCTCTTTTTATTCCATTCTCTACTTCTTTTTACTCCATGCCTTGAGTCAGTAGAAGTCCAGCTAGCCAACACATGCTTCGTTAAATTGTGTGTTACCCTATGCCTCCGGTTGCAGCTCGAGTACCTCCTGAGGTACAGACAGATAGAGCGGTGCCCCTTCCCAGAGCTGTCGCCAGGTTGAGGTGAGGCTCCTTATCTGTACACCACAGGTACGACCAGTAAATTGAGCACTGGAAACAGTAAGATTTCTGGTTTTGTATTCACGTCTTACTTTTACTTTCATCACGTTCACGTGCTATTTACGCAGTAGCATTTTTCAAGGTCCTGACGAAAGTCGTGACACCATCTTGGGTCACCTAGGCTGAAACATGTAGACCTGTTTTTCGTCTGACACGTGCAGTTGTAAATCCATACTGCAGGTGCGTTGTTTTTAATCCTGGCAGTTGGAACGAGCAAATAAAGGCAATTTCATCACTCTCTAGTTTTAGCATCACTACCTAGACTTTAGAAATGTTTCTTTTGTTGCACTGCACCCTCATCACAACCAGTCTTTATTCTTCTTATCTGAAGGATTTAGTATATCCTAAACAGTGTAGGAATAAAGCATCCATGAGCTCCTTCCTCTCAGAGAAGAAGTCATAGCCCTTTGCGGGACTAGGTGTACCCGCCAAGAGGAGAATCCCAGATGATGAAGCATGCCACCTATGGTGGGCGAGGGATTTCGTCCTTAAAGGGATTCCCCCGCAAGCTCCTTGAGATAACGTTTAGTGTCTCCTCCTGTTTGCAAAGTCATTCTAGACCCAAGGATTTTTTTTATTGTTTTTTAGAATTTGTAGGGGACTATATCCTTGCAGGTCTTTAAATTTTCCTGGGACACTCCCCCTTTCTTGTTTCTGTTAAGCACCCTATGAATTCATCAGGGCACCTATTTCTAGTGATATACATATCCCATCTTTTAAATATTCGTCCATGTTTGTTTGTTTAATATTTTGTACACCATTGTGATCAGTATCGCAATAAGCCTGTTAAAAAAAATGGACCAGCTATATTCTTCAGGAAGGGTATCCTTCTCAAGAGTGTTCACTGTGCCTAGCATGCTGATCACAGCAGCATATAAAGTATGGTACAGATAAACATGGATAAATATACGTAAAAGCAATGAAATACACATATCACTAGAAATAAAGCCCTGATGAAAACATTGAGTTAACACCTGTTTGACGAAACACGTGTTCACTGGCTGTACCTGTATTGACTGAAGGCATGGCATAAAAAGGAGAAATGAATGATTTATACGGTCAGACTTGATATTTGTGGAGTGTTGTGCTACCGACCGTTTTAATTTCTATTAATTTATCATTTGTATCCAATGTCATCAGACTGCGTTATCAAAAAGAGTCACAAAGCTAGAAGTATGTTCTGTGGATTACACATAGTGACTATCTGAAGGCTAGTTATTGGGGCCCTTTTTAGAAATACACATATGTTGCTTCCTGTCATGGCACAGGGTTAAAGCCCATACCTAGGGATCAAGGGCCAGATCTGCTAACATTTTGCACTAGTGGAAAGTCACCAAATATGATGAAAACCTGTACAAAGCATACATTTGGGATTACTTTGCAATGGCAGACATATTTAGCTCTGGAAAGGTGCCTAAAGGTACACAAAGTAGCACATAATTTGCTTCATTTTGTGTCAAGGAGATGTCCTAGTAACATTTATAGACAGGGCTTTGCACCAAAATAATACTCCTCCTAGAGGCAGGCATAAAGTATGAGAAAACATTTTTTCCAATCTGTTCCCAATTAGCTGAACAGCACACAAAAGACCTGATTATGAGTTTGGCGGTGCGGCGCCTGGTCTGCCCCGCCACAGCACCGCCAAACCTATGGTAAGGCCGCCTTCCAGATTAGGAGTTTCTTCCTGTCTGGCGGGCTTTTTCTGGCATTCCCCTGGCAGTGCCTCTAAAAACGGGCACCCCATTGGAAACGCCAAAATCAGTTCCTGTACAGCATGGACTGAAAAGTTCATGCTGTGAAGGAACTGGTGTGCATGCACACAGGGGGGGGACATGTTGTGCCCCCCTGTGGGCATCCACCTGGGCCAGAAGCACCAGGGAACCCTGTAGGGGCCCCTTTGTTTCTTCTAACCAGGATTTACATGGAGGAGGAACCGCCATGAAATCCCTGGTGGAGAGGAACTCCTAATATGCTTGGCAGGACTGTGGTGGCCCCACCAGCATATGGATGCCTCTACTCCACCGCAACACCACCGGGGAACAGCTGTTCCCCGCCAGCTGCGGCGGGTCTGTGGCAGTCCCACCGCCCCTCTTGTCATAGAGTGGTAGGGAGACTGCCACCGTCACTCCCCCGAAGGTCTGAAAGTCTGTGGACTGCCCTACTCGTAATCAGCCCCAAAATGGGAACAGTTTTAAAGTAAGTTTAAGCTCAGAATTTTGTCCTGGAAAGGCACCCTTCCATTATTAAATCTGTTCTAGAAATCACACTTAGACACACTTTTGCATTTAAGTGCAACAGTGCGTAGTGCAAGGCAGCCAGACAAAGTACCAGCACTAGGGAAGAAAGCAGCAGTGCCTTATCTGTGTAGATATGACACTGTCCTTCCTGCTCTTTCACGCAACGCAGTGCCGCAACTGTGGGTGCTGCACTGCAAAAAAAGAGTGCATTTGCCTCCAAATATTAATAACGTTTTTGGGAACACACTGAAACTAATTGACTATTGGATGAGCAATTTTGAGATGCTCTTCTGAATATAGACACCCTAATTCACCCAATTTAAGTCTCTTTTGTGTTGGATCATACTTCCGGGCGTTTTTGTCTTTCTTTGTCTCACTTGCACAGTGTGATCACTTTTGCTCAGAGCATTTTATTTTTATTGTTTAGACATTCTGTATATAATTACTGATTATATGTATTGCATCTGTTTGTAATATTTGGAAAAATAAGTTTATTATATGCAGAGATGATACAGTTCGGACTTCATTGTTTGTGTAATTAAATTGTCATAGAGATGATTTTTTTTTATATATATAGTATTAAGGGCCAGAGGTAGGAGACCAAATACCGGTCGGTAACGGCCGATTTCGGCCGTTACAGACCGGTATTTGGTGTTTGACATGTAGGGGACTTGAGATTTACAGAATCGGTAAATTTACCAAATCGGTAAAATACCGAAACGGTAAATTTACCGATTCTGTAAATCCAGATGTAGGTGGCACAGTAAGCAGTGCCACAGGCCCTTAATAATTCGTTATTTACCACCCAATACTATTGGGTGGTAAATAACGAATTCCTGTGTACATGCACATCTGTGCATGTACACCAGTGCCAAGTGGCACACAAACGGCACACAACCCAGAAACAGGGGTGCTACAGGGTGTCAAAGTGACACCCTGTCCCCCTTGGCAATTCGGTATTTTTACTGATTCGGTAATTTCTGAATCTGTATTTGCCATTGATTCCTATGGGCTTCAAGGCCCATAGGAATCAATGGCAAATACCGATTCGGTAATTACCGAATCGGTAAATACCGAATCCTACTGATTCGGTATTTGATACCGAATGATTACCTGCATTAGGTTTACCGATTCATGAATACCGAATCGGTAAAATTCTGTATTTATGAATCGATAAATCTAATTTACCTATATCTAGCCCTAAGTTATTGAATGGTTCTTTCATTGACATCAATTAGGGCACTTGCTACTTTTTTTTCTACATGGGTAGGGGCATCTGAAGGGAAGCCATGAATATTGGGCCATCCTAGAATTATAGTTCTATGTATGCCGTTTATTTCTACCATTCTCAGTTGTTGTGTTCAATGAATTCAGGCAGGAGTCAAACATCAGTAAAGGAGTAAATCTTGGCGGGCGTAAAGTGCAGTTGGCTACTCTGTTTTTCCATCCTCATACCAGGATCTCTCAACATATTATATAGCAGTCATGAACTCCTTCAGAATGTTTCACCTCTTTTTAATCGGTGTCTGCATTTGGACTTTATTCAAGGTTTCACTTTTATAAACTCAGTGGCAAGGAAAGGGGAGGGCGGTATGTCCCGGGTGGCACAGGTTTTAGGGGCTGCTGCCCCCCCACCAATCTTACCTGCCGGTATTGCAGCTAATGCAGGAAACGCCAGCACCACCCCTCACCCCGCTCTTACCTGACCGCAGGCACATGGTCTAGATACGCCAATGTATAAACTTATTGCAGAGCTTAAATTTAAAATGAATCCCCAGAATACAAGAAACTTGAGGTCTTTGATGTCCATATTGCTTAATGATATTATCTGCTAAATAATGGCAAGAAATTCCTATGTTAATTTTTTTCAAATTCAATTAAGATAAAATGGAGGCTTTTGCAAAGAACTATTTTGTAAGTCAGTTTCTTATGTTGAATGGCGCCATTTTTGCACACAGAATTACAAATATTTTCAGGGTATCCTTCACAAGTGTCTACTGATGGAGGGGGAATTTTAGGAATCAGGTGCGCAGTAAAGAGTACACACTATATCTCTTAGATCAACCGCCTACTGAAGTGCTTCGAAAGAGGGAATGCCCACCCAACATCCCCAAGCAATCCCCAGGGTTAAGTAAACAATTAAGCAGCTTCAAGCACACGCTAAAATTATATACACAATTTCGCAATAAATCTTCAGTTGACGAATTTCATCCTTGGTAAGAATTAGACCTTTATTATTCTTAGCCAACAGGTTTTTCATTGTATTGGGCGTCTCGCTCCCCGACTTTGTCAGTGCTGTTTTATGTCTGTATATTATCCACTAGTTCTTTCAACAAGGATGCAATCCCTTTCTGGTGTAGTAACCAAACAAACCGTGTAGAACTTGCAACAATATCTCAAAGTTAAACCGCCTGGCAGTCTTGCGGTATGGAAATCATGCCTCTTCCCCCAATCCATGTATTTGAAAGCACCGTATCATACCTCGTCCACACAAATTCATCCTAAGCAGATCCTAAGGCGAGTAACACTTGGATCCAAGGTGTTCTTGCCTCAAGATCTGCTTAGGACAAATTTGTGTGAACGAGATACGATACGGTGCTTTCAAATACATGTCTTGGGGGGAGGCGTGATTTCCATACCGCAAGACTGACAGGCGGTTTAACTTTGAGATTTTGTTGCAAGTTTTACTGGTTTGTTTGGTTACCATACTGGAAGGGGATTGTATCCCGGGTGAAAGAACAAGGGGATAATATACAGACATAAAACAGCCCTGACGAAGTTGTGGGGCGAGACAGCCAACACCATGAAACACGTGTTGGCTATGAATAATTAAGACCCAATACTTACCAAGAATGAAATTCAACAACTGAAAATTATTCGAAAAATTGTGTATATCATTTAAGTGTGTCCTTGAGGCTGTGTAATTATCCTTCCTAGTTGTCCTGTCACATGCCTGATGAACTAAGGCCACTGATCCTCACAGTTGCGAGGAAGTGAAACTCCTTGACCTGTCACACCATACCTCAAGAATAAAAAGAGGGAGGGAGAAGTTAAAGTTCCACTCAGCCTCCCTTAAATGAACATGTAAAATCAAAAGGAGTGGAAGAGTCGTGTTGAGACAGGAGGGGGAGGGCAACACCAAAACTGGTGTGAGACCCTCAATAGGGTTGTTCGGCCAAAGGCATGCCTCCCGTTGGCGTACTTAGCCACTGATCATTACATCATTGTGTCTTTTCCTCCACCAGGAGGGGTTGTCTCTTGAATCTGCGACCATATGGGATTTATCATGTGAGGAAGTTTAAAAATACCTCCTAACGTTAGAAAAAACACACTTTATTAAGAAGATCAAGGGTAGTGGTATAATTAAAAAATGCTAGATGTGAAAAGAGAGGTATTAGGTTACACTGTCACACCATACAGCACAATCACCCTAGAATAGGGCATAAGTGAATAAGAACGTTATAGCACCTAGAAGGACAAGTCAGCGCTACATAAACATTTATTTTGCTATAACATCCCCTCTACATGCTTAAGCGGCTACATTGAAGGTACCTAAATTGCCCATGGCCTAGGACATTCTGATCAAAACATGACAAATGGATAAAAATGACGTGTAATCAAGTTGTACAATACAAATTTAAAAGCAATTCATTAAGAAAAATGTCAATTCGAGGTGCAATAGTAAATCAATCTTCGTTTTATGCACCCATACAATTGGAAATGTACAAGCAAAGCCAAGGAAGCTTTGACTAAAAGCAGCCTACCTCTTTGATTACTGCTGGGAATAAACTTTCAAAGGCTGC
This sequence comes from Lissotriton vulgaris, assembly GCF_964263255.1. Classification (NCBI taxonomy): domain Eukaryota; kingdom Metazoa; phylum Chordata; class Amphibia; order Caudata; family Salamandridae; genus Lissotriton; species Lissotriton vulgaris. The sequence goes on from NC_141697.1 coordinate 529,207,837, forward strand.
TGTAAATTTTGGAAGCCCGGATGAAGTCAGAGAGCCTGTGAATTATGATCATTGGACTTTCTGCTGTAGTTTCAAAACAACAGCATCCATCAGCTGGAGTCAGTATGAGGCTAAAGGAGACAGAATATGAGAGAGAGAGAGAGTGTGTGTGCGCGTGCGTGTGTGTCAGTGTCTTTGTATAAAGAAGCGTGCATGTTTTTGTGTTGCCTTCCTCCAAGTGTGAAGGTCTATATTTTTTTGTTTGTCAGTACAGCTGAGTAATCATACGTATGCACGTAAGTACAAGTCTGTGTATACATGCATTTGCGTCAGGGCAGGAGAGATTGATGCTCAGTCAAATATTAAACAAGCAGGATTTTTTTGCTTAGCTGCCAGAACTTTGTGCAGTCTTTCATCAGATTATTATTTCTTTCCAGACATCTTTATCTGGCTTCCTCTCTAAAGATCTTGTAGAGTGAATACAAAAGAAGGACACAACAGAAAGTGCAAAAGGTGAGTTTGACAGTATGCCCCGTGTGAGGGTGTCCCCACGGTCTTATACGCATGTACATGTTATGTCATCTTATACTGTGATGTATTACGTACATCTACACAGATTTCCAGGTAATTAGTTGCTCTAGTTTAGGTTTTTTGTTTGCATTCTGGGACTTTTAGTGCTGTTTTAATGGGCTAAACAAGACTACAAGTCGCAGAATACAAAGTAAATAAACTGCATTGACGTAGCTAGTGTGGCATGGAGTTATATTGTTCAATTCTGATATTTATATGATCTCATCACGATTATGCAAGCTTGGCTGCCTCTCCTGCACAGTCTGGGATTTCTCACTGACCACAGACGTACATCCCTGTCTGGTGATACGGTGTTTGGACTTCGACAGTCGGTCTGTTCAATGTACTGTTAAGTGACAGTTTGTATGGTGTCAAGTGGAATGAATAAGATGTGTCTGAGCTTGCAAGGGATCTAAGGTGCTGCACTTTGTTTAATATCCCTGAATATATGAGCAACACTTTAAATAGGCAGTACTGTCCCGTACTGAGGGGCAGATTTACAAGCCCAGTCCGCCACATTTGCGTCACTTGTGTGACGCAGGGGCAGCAAAAAGCCAGTGCCAGGCTGCGGGGTATTTACAACGTGACGCATCTAGGGAGATCCGTCACGTTGTAAAGTCCTGCGCCACATGTGGGCGTTCCGGCGCAGAGGGGACCGTTACGACGCAGGAACGCCTCCTAAAAGTGGCTGAGTGAAATCTACAAGATTTCACTCAGTCACTTTTACAGCCATGCTGCGTCAAAACCCTGCACCTGCTTGAAGCAGGCGTAAGGATTGACGCAGCATGTTAGGCATAGAGGCACCCCGAGCCTTGCTGGAGCTGCATCGCGCTTGCGACGCAACTCCAGCAATGCGTCACCTTTACGGCAGCAGATGCGTCAGGCATCTGTCTATTCTTGCCCCATGGTGCGCCACATTGTAAATGCGGCACATCCTTTTTGAAATTTTTTTTTTTATTAAAAAGTTTTTCCGCCATTTTCATATAGTACAGCGCAGCACAAGACAATAAAAAGAAATGCAATAACAAGTCAAATGATATCAGACTTCTGTCTAGTGTGAGCAAAACGTTAACACACCTAGTAAAACAAGGAAAAACGTAAGAAAAAACAGAAAAAAGAAAAAATAATTACAGCCTAAGCTAGCTTCTATCTCATATGGGCAAGTCATTATTACACAGAAAGGAAAAACACACATCACAGGACAACCTTGACATTATTGCAAACATTCAACCCATCAGCAATCCCTCCTTCCATCTCTGAATTGGATCCCAAATTCTAGCTGTCTCCCCCTCCTACCTTTCCACGCTTAGATTCATTTTTCTAAATTGTAAGCAGCCAGAAGACTTGCGAGCCACTGTTGCATTGCAGGAGGTGTTTTATCCAATAAATGCGGCGCATCCATGGTGACGCAAGAGGTGTCTGCCATGAGCCACAATAACTGGCGCATCCCTGCTGCTATGCAAGGATGCGCCAGTTATTATAAATCTGCCACTGTGTTCCGCACTTCTCGGTTTGAAAAGGATAGTACCAGCACTGCTGGGATACATTGAATAGGTGACGACCCCTCCACAAAGGTATTGCCCCACTGCAATTCAGCAGTGTAAGAAAAAAAAATGATAACTCAATGTTATTATAATTCTATTTTTTATTTTTCAAATCGGGCACAGCAGCTTTGGGAAGCGGGCGGGCTGCCTTGCTGAAGGAGCAGGGGAAGAGAGGAGTGGTTTTCATTCCCTACGTGCGCATGAATGTTTGGCCGACCGACTCGAGCCGGCCAAACATTCATGCGCACATAGCATGCTCTCCACCCAGGCTGTATTGCAGCCTGGGTGGAGAATATGACCAAGCTGTACCTTCTCACATTGCCAGACTGCTTGACATGCCAGTCCAACACTGACAACCTGTGGCATACAATTACATTGCTACATACTATATAATATATTGATATTCAGAAGCATATCTGCACCGGAATAGTTGGTGTTTTATGTCCTGACTCACTCTTCTGCTCACTTTTTATCTCTCTCCTGTTCTCTATTCCCTCTAGAATGGAGCTTTCAGCAAGTATCCTAGAATATGCATATATTATAAAAAAGGAGAGAGGTGGCTCACTAGGTCCCAGGGGGCTGAGCCTAGTCTAAGGAAAGAATCCTGTCCAGTGAATACGGAGGATCCTGCTCTGCCAAGTCCGATAAATGTAGTTCTTCCACTCATTTTGCCACCCATAGTATTTGAGAAGCAGGAAATAATGCTCCAAAATGGGTAGAGCCAGTCCACCCCTCGACCTTGGTAAGTGCAGCTGCGCTAAAGCCACCCTGCACCGCGAGTTACTCCAAAGGAAATCTCTAACAATCCCCTCCAGGGAGCAAAAAAAGAACACCAGTAGGTAAAGCTGTAAATTGGAAAAATAATAAAGGATACACAGCAGCATAACCATTTTGATTAATTCCACCCGACCTATAACCGAGAGGTGAAGCGTCTTCCAGAACGCAATCTGGGACTTGAGTGCTGTAACAGCCCTAGTGATGTTGCCATCCATAAGATCTTGATCATTGTGATAAATGCGTATGCCCAGATATCTGAACGCCACTGGTTGCCACTACTGTCCCGTCCACTTCCCAACCCGGATCCCCCGTAGCGGGATTAAAGGGGTATAAGCAAGACTTACCCCAGTGCACCCCCAGCCCAGATAGAGATGCAAAGGTTCTCAACATGTCAGGAATGACCTGAGGAATCCACCTGCGCTGCAATCTGGTAATCTCCACTGCATTTAAATGTGTCTCCTGCAAGAGTGCTATGTGTAGGTTATGACGTTTAAGAAAGGAATGTACAGCATACCTATGAGAAGGTGTACGCAGCCCCCGAACATTCCAGGTAAGTATCACATGACCCATGTTAGAACGAAGAGAAATATCCAGAAGATAACAATAACGCCCCAACCCACCCGGATCTCGTTAACCAATAGTCGAACATGCACATCGTCCACACCAACCCCCCTCCAACAGGGTCCTGCATCGTAGGGGAAACAGGAAGACTCAACTAGGAAGATATAAAACTTCATATGGGCAACCCCCAAAACAAAGGGGTGTTGTCCAAACACAAACATCAGCAGCACAGCCTTGTGTCCTACTGGCCCCAAATGGTTGGGGAAAACAGGGGGTAGTGTAAAAATGCAAGGTGTACCATTGTGAATCCCCACAGAGGCAACTAGTAACACATTGCCCTAATATATACCCAAAAAACAACCCCTTTCCCCCAGGGCTCAAGGATTTCCAAGCCCACCAGCCCAATCCCAACCAGACTCTGTGAAACTAACATACAGTATTAATACTAACATTGCCCACAACCGCCCGAACAGCAATGCCCACCAATAAATGTCGTGGTGCAGTGAGTGAGCTAAAAAACGGTGGTGGATCTAGCCCTGATCTTTTGACTGGGTGAGAGTATTCTGCTTAATTCAGAAACTCTGTCCATCACCACCCCTTGTTGTTAAATATTTTGTCCACCCTAAGCGTGGAAGGATATACTCAGATGTGAGTCCCTTGCTCATGCACCATCAGGATTCAAGCAAGCCGGGCCGAAGACGGCTGAAATGCCAGAAACCGGTCCCCGGTAGCTTGTTTCCTTCCCAGTGTAAGAATTGGCTTGGTAGTTTGGTTTGCCCTGTTCCCATCATGCACTGGGACAGGAACAGACTAATTTGCATATAGCCGGGTTCTGAGCTGGGATGGTGCAGTGAGCTAAAAAACGGTGGTGGATCTAGCCCTGATCTTTTGACTGGGTGAGAGTATTCTGCTTAATTCAGAAACTCTGTCCATCACCACCCCTTGTTGTTAAATATTTTGTCCACCCTAAGCGTGGAAGGGTATACTCAGATGTGAGTCCCTTGCTCATTGCACCATCAGGATTCAAGCAAGCCGGGCCGAAGACGGCTGAAATGCCAGAAACCGGTCCCCGGTAGCTTGTTTCCTTCCCAGTGTAAGAATTGGCTTGGTAGTTTGGTTTGCCCTGTTCCCATCATGCACTGGGACAGGAACAGACTAATTTGCATATAGCCAGGTTCTGAGCTGGGATGGTGCAGTGAGCTAAAAAACGGTGGTGGATCTAGCCCTGATCTTTTGACTGGGTGAGAGTATTCTGCTTAATTCAGAAACTCTGTCCATCACCACCCCTTGTTGTTAAATATTTTGTCCACCCTAAGCGTGGAAGGGTATACTCAGATGTGAGTCCCTTGCTCATTGCACCATCAGGATTCAAGCAAGCCGGGCCGAAGACGGCTGAAATGCCAGAAACCGGTCCCCGGTAGCTTGTTTCCTTCCCAGTGTAAGAATTGGCTTGGTAGTTTGGTTTGCCCTGTTCCCATCATGCACTGGGACAGGAACAGACTAATTTGCATATAGCCAGGTTCTGAGCTGGGATGATGCAGTGAGCTAAAAAACAGAGGTGGATCTAGCCCTGATCTTTTGACTGGGTGAGAGTATTCTGCTTAATTCAGAAACTCTGTCCATCACCACCCCTTGTTGTTAAATACCAATAAATGTCCAGCACAGCCCTCGTCATACGATACCATCCGCCGTCTGAGGTGTACCATACGTATTCTCGGTGAGACCCCTTCCGATGAGGACGCTATTGAGGATCCCTCATCTCTCGACGAGTGAAAAGAAGCGCCCACATTGTCCTCCGGCAGCGCTGTGTCCGCCATCTGTTCCGCAATGCGAACCACCGCCTGCTGCTCCCTCCGGATCTGATCTGGGCCAGCCGCCGCTACAGACCCATTAAATTGTGTTCTGTAATAATGTGTAAAGTGAAGTGATAGACATATTTCATAGAATATGGAGAAACTGCATTTTAATCACGTATGACTAGACTTAAACTTGAGACAAAGCATTTTATATGTGACTAATGAACATTATAATTTGTATGCTTAAATAAAGCATTGATTTATATGTGCTTAGTATTAATGATTATGTATATGTGTGTTTTCCGACTTTACATGTTGTTTCTTATGTTGGCCGAATTCTGTAGGCCTAACGTGTATTTTTCCGTGCCGCTCTCTAGTTGGCGTTGGTAGTAGAATTCATGTTTATGCAGAATTTGTTCTTTCTCACGTTTCTGTTGCAGGTGGAGAAATGCATCTTTGTTAGTTAGACTAATGTCTTTGTTTTAGGAGTTAGTCTTAGGGAAGAGAAGATACATGGAACAGCGATGCTGATAATTTGGGATGGTATTCTTTCTCACTGGAGAGAGCCTGGTAATCAAGGTAATCAAGTCAAGACTTAGGAGCATCGCTGCTGCATTGAAAGTCACAATTTAAGAAGTTGTCTTGCGTGTATGGGGTTATGCTGCATTGCCCTCTTGGACTTTGCATTCGATTCTTGTATTGGAGTTAGGGACAGAGTTCGGGGACTTCTGCCTTGACTAGAGAGCATCTTAGAACGAGCTTGGTAGCTTTATGCTATCTGACCAATTCAACGTGGACGGTCTTCTGAGGAAGCCTTCACATGCTGACTCCTTTTCAGAGCTTGCCTTGGGGATCGTAAGCAGGGATGACACCTTAGTGATAGTGTAGGAATTGACTAATGTTCTTTAACCAAGAACCTTCAATGAGGGGAATCTTGATGATGGTGCAATCCTTTTTTGCGTCCAGATTCTCAAAGTACTTACTTTGCACTTGCTCTATTATCTTAATTTTACTCATAGGTTTGGCTTTGTATTAGTTCTAATGTATTTTTACACCTTCGTATTGAGGTGTTTTTTATGTCCAGATGTTCTTAATTTTGTAATAAACTAATTAAACTTATTTGGGAGGCTGTGATTCTTGAGTCATAGTTCATTGGAACAGAAATGTTTAATTGGCTAACTATAACATGTTCCACTCCACACTTCCAAGCAGACAAAAAGAATCATCGACCAGAGGTTCCAGTGTAAGTCTCGAACGTGGAACCCGGCTCCTTCACGGGTCACAGGAAACAATGGCTTTTGGCCTCAGATTCCAGATGGAAAATCTTCAGTACATCATCTGCCACAAGATGCTCAACTTCCCAGTATGGTAGTTTTTTAAACATCTGCGCAGCTTCGAAAGTGGACTGATTTATACAGAAGTGCTACTTTTTTTTGCGATGTCCTTGCTTGTAAGAGTCTGGAAAGGCTGGAGCAGAGCCAGTCGCTGCTGGGAATTGGCTTATTGAGGCTCCATGTTTCCCAACCACTCCAGCCTTTTAGTGCCACTTATCTCTTCGAGAGCGTTGGGATTTACTTTCAGGACAGTTCACCTTTTTACGTTGGCCATTTGAGTTATTCAAGGGCACACTTCCATGTGAATCTTCATGCCAGTAGAAAAGACTACTTACAGTGCTTAATTTGTATAAAAGAACAGATACGTGTTGGACCCCAACATTTATTTCTAAAAGCCTGCCACCGCAATACTGAATACCAGGACTTCCTTCTTTTGCTTCCATCTTGTGCCTCTTTCTTCCACCACCTTCAACTTCCTGTTTTTTTCTCACTCATGCAGGTTCCTTTTTTGTATTGTTTTTTCCCGTTGTCACTCTTTTCCCATCTTTCTCGTTTTCCTTCTTTCTCCATTGTCTGCCTTTCTCACTCTTTAGCTGGGTGAAAGTCTGAATAAGAGAAATAATTTCCGGGCCTAAAAATTGATTGTGGCACCCACCACCTGCAGAAATTATGCCCCGGGCTACTTTGATTTTTTAGAGTTGCTCCAATATTATGCTGCACCTTAGTTTTGCACTAGCATCTTATATTTGTCTACTGAAATAATTACTGGTAAATTAATCAAATTAGTCTATGATTATCTCATGAGCAGGAATTAAATCTCTGTATCCTGGTACTGGCCTCCTATGTCAGAGGCAGGGCAAACTAGATACGCCTTCGTCCTGTCCCTCCTCCAGGTTTCGCAAGTGGATGTATCTAATGGAGATCCCCATGTCTGCATTCTAAAGCAAGAGGAACATGAGTGCTGGTCCCACTCAAACCAATCTGATGTGCAGGAATACCATGAAGGCACTGCATAGACCCTCGTCTACCCTTTTTTCACTGACACCTCCTTCACTGCGATGAGGAACAGAGATGGAACCTTTAGTCAAAAGGGTAGACAGATTCATTGATGAATGGAATGCCAAAAATTAATTCCTAATACAATAGCACCAGGCACAGGCTGGTCACCCTGTGTATAGTGCCAGCACAATCAGAGTAGGGGGTACACACAAAGTGAGGGACCGACTCATAATCCATCATCTGTGGTTTTTGTTTATGTGGAAATCTGGCACCCTTGCAGTTATGCGTCACGGTTGCAAATGCCTGACATCCCAGTCTAAGTGTGGGAGTATATTCACTGGTTTTTGCACTGCAATTTCTCAACCCAAAAAGGCGCCCGAGTGCTTCAAATGTGAGACAGATACAGTTTCCCGTGAACACTACGTTCACAACAATACAGACAAGCACTATATTGAAGGCTGGGTTTAACATCTTAATGGTGAGGAAATGCTTCAACATAGCCATGTGAAATAAACAAGATGTATGTGGAGTGAAACGAAAATTGTTCAAAACTGTTTTTGTAGAGGTTTGTGAAGAGATTTTTCACATTTCTCTTTTTCTAAATTGTCTAAGTTGTGATTAAGAGAGGTAATTCTGGGTTCAAAGATTCAACATTTAAATGTTTAATTTACAGTATATTTGGTTGTATCTCACTTTCCTTACTAACTGGGCACAGTCTGTCAAAATGCTGTCCCCGCCACCATAGGCCACCTCATATCTAAGGGCTGCATAGCCTGTTGTATTGAAATATAACTTACTGATAGAAATGCTTCAGCTCTCAATGCATCTCACTGTTTGGAACACCTGGCCTCCATTCCAACCGTTTGATATATCACTTTTCGTAAATCATTATCACTGCAGTTATCTAGAATCAATGTGTGCTGCTTTTTGCATGCAAACAAAATGACTCACCTTCTGACAGATGAAGGATATCTATGAAGTTTGTGCTAACTTCCTGATCATTGGTCCATTTGCTGCAATTACCATGACAAAGTTGCTACATTAGTATTTCAGAGAAATCTAAACTGTAGAAAATAGAGCCAGAATTTCCCCAAACACGGATGAGACATGGAAACCTGCTGCATTTAAGCATATTACTAAGTGGAGAAAACTAATTCAACTAGGAGAACTTCTTTAGTGGAGAGAAAAAGAGCCTAGTGCTGAGTCCCCTCCAGATGTTGGGGGTGGGAAATGTCATGTACAAATGCCCAGATCCATGGAACCACTTCATTATGATCAAGGCTCATCCCGTGGACCACATAATAAAAACACCTAAAACACAGTGTCATTGATTCCCAACTCATCGCACAAGGAATCAGAGAAACAGTTGTCGAAAAACAGTTACGTGTCACAAATATTGTACTTGTTTCTTTGAATATTTTTATTTATAAAGTGCAACCTAGCCTACGATTACAAACTGATCTTTAGACAGCTGGAACAATTAAAAGGAGGGGACACAAAATGGTAACAACAACAGGAGTGTAAAGACAACACAGGAATACAGACAATGAGAAGAGGCCCAAGGAGAGGGAGTGGTGCAAAAGGCGTGAAAGGGAGCAAGTTGCTGCTTGAAAAAGACTGTATTTAACTGGCAACAAAAGTATAAATGTAGAAAAACGAATGTCAGGAGAGCTAGACTTCCTGATCCGAGGAGTGACATAAGGTAATGCTTGGTAGCTGCCTTTCAACTATTTCCTATTGGGACCTTCAAAGACTACAATATTGCCACTTCTGTTGTCCATATCTTTTCGGACTCTGCAAGTGAATAACAGTCTTGTTTCTGAAATATAGTTTGCACTTTGATAAAAAGGCTTTTGGGTTTGTGATTCAGCTAATAACAGGTGAGCAACCTTACTCCTGCCCTTGGATTAAAGGGTGCAGTACATGCATATTACTGTAACTATGTGCTTCCCAGAGATACTGTCTGCAATATTCTGCTGCTATCTATGTGATGGGAAGAGTAATTTCACTACAATGTCTGGGGTAGTGGAAGTGACATCACACATCCTTTACCACTGATGACATCATAGGTTTTAATTCTTGTTCTACTCTTATTTTGAGTTTAAGGGGATTGGGCAGAGCAAGGAACATAAACGACTCCCCTGTTTACTCTCCGTATTTTGCCAATGAGTATAAGAGCATCAAGGTGGTGCCATAGCATAGTAAAGAGCTTGAACTGGGAAGCAGTTACTACCCCTGGTTACCCTGAATTGATGCCCATCGGAGATGATCTCCTATGCTCCACCGTGGTTTACCTGTAGTTCCATAGTTTGAGGGTCTGGTTCGGTGGTTCCGAACCCGTTCAATAAAGATCGTCGGAAATAGACGATTTTGGTGTCAGCAGACCGCAAATCACGAGTGTAGTGTGTACGAGTGTTTTTGCATTAATCGATCAATGAGAACACTACGTATTTAGGTATTTCGTTTGAACCTTCGGGTTCCATTTTGTGTACGGCAGCCATTTTGTGTGGGTGCCCTCACCTAGGCCGATGACTATGGCCGAACGAGTGCTTGAGACACGTACACCTTAGCTGACTTCTGAACGACCTGGCCGAACTGACTCCTTGCCCGAGGCTGACCTCGCTGAGCCAGTTCCTTGTTAAGCAGCTGGTCAGATAAAGATCAAAGAGCAGGACATGCCAGCGTTTACAGTACACTGCACCCACCTTTCTATCTTGTTTCGAATCTGCTTCTGTTCCTTCCTTTATGACATAATCACTGATTTGGGTTGAGGGTTTTATGATGGGTTTGTCCGGCCGGATCGAACAGGGATATTGGAATGTGCTTGGTCATTTCTGGTGGGCTGAACAATGGAAAATGGGATTGTCGTCATGCAATATGTTTGAAATGTCACTCTGCGATTGGTTAGTTTGTATGTATCCGATGCTAATTTGGAATGTTGCCGGAGGCTTGATTTTTGGCATAAAAGACCATGCTCCACTCATTGAATTTGTGCAGTCTCTAGCGAACCACCCATGTTGTGCTTCGTAGACCTCTGTTCCTGGTTGCAGCCAATAAACTTTGGTCTTTGACGTCATCAAGAAGTGTCCCGTGTCTCTGTTTGCCAAGGCAGGGGAACTCGACGGCATCAGGCGTTTTCCCTGACGCCGCTGAGTTCTAAAACCCGGTCCTTCACACCTCACACAAGAGTTGAATCCTCCCTTTTCTCTACAGTTCTTTGGGAGAAATGGGCCAAGAACTGTGTCTCAATTGTTTGGTTACATGAGAGCCTTTGCAAGTTGGACCATAAACAGACAGACCTGGATTTGTTGCAGGAACACGGATGCCCTATTGATTTATTTTTCGGTCGCCCATCAAAAATCAACTCAGTATTTATCTTAGAACTATAGAGTCCTGTTAACAAATACAAGTGGATCCACTCGAACTTGGATGTTAACTAAATGCTAAAAAGCCAATTACTTATGTTCAGGTGAATAGCCAACAAACCCAAATACACGTATGGCCAGGTATTACAGACTCCCCGCCCCAGTGTAAACATCTCCTCTCAACGATGAGCCTATGGGTACCACAACGTCTCCACTCTCCCCCGAGGCATAGATGGACCTCAACACAGTTGTCTTGGGTTAGGGATCGGAAGAACCCTGGCCGTATTTTATTAAAAGACAAACAACATATTAAAATGTTCATATTTACAATATGCAGAAAACTCGTCCATCGGTCCTGAATATTTCTACACCAATTTTTATACAATGTATTTACGTTATTTCGTACGGCTAACCTTAACATATTATTTAATACATACCCATTCCTAACCGAAACTAATTATAATATTGTTTTTCTGCGTATCCTGAATTGAACCTATGGGCAAGGTCATGACTGGTCCAACTATGTGCGAGGTCCACCCCTCCTACCAGAATGACCCTGTGCAGGAGGCCCAGTTGTCCAGAAGGTTACCTCCTTCGGACACCCCCTATACCCTCAACACTACCTCCTAGGGGCTGTGCTGTTATGCCAACTTGGCACCCATGCGCCTGTGCGGGGATTTGCCCAAAGGCCTGCCGGAAGCCGAACTTCTCTACCCCCGCACCCTCCAGTCCATGCCCTCAATACTACTTCCCAGGGGCTGTGCTGTTATACCAACTTGGCGCCTGTGTGGGAATTGGCCCAAAGGCTTAGCGGAAGCGTAACTTCTGTACCCCGCACCCCTAATCCTACTGGCCGTAAATGCCCCCTGTGGTTCTATGCGAGACCATTTTCCCCCCAGGCATCCCCATTGACAATGGTGATGCCTACTAAGGACCGTAAAATGCCCCAGCAATCATGACCTTACTGCAGACCAAGGATACCATCACATAAAATAAGACCATGACGCCCTGCAAGAGAAAAATCTTTGTTATGTAACAATCAAATGCCTAAGAAACAGAATGCCAACTGAAGGAGAAAAATGCAGAGAACAAATTGTCACGTAAAGGAAAAAATTCAGGGAACCTTTAACAGAACACAAGGAATGCACCCATTAAATCTGCTGCCTCAGGGGATGGTGGGCGGGCAAAAAAACAGATCTCTGTTGGGTAGACGGCTTCAGTGGAGGCAATGTGAAGCGGCAAGGGAAAAGACCGTTCTGCTGCTCCACAGCCTCTTTTATCGGGGCATCCAAGAAACCGTCAGGATCCAGATTAGACCCACCTCCCCATGGCCCGGCATGCTCCTACTCCGCTAATCCAAGACGAAAAAGTTGGGGCTGGTGCCGGCCGTGTCACCATCCGCCGCCACCAGCCCGCCCCTCAACGGTGTCGGGGATTGGCATAACTGCCATAGGTGCGGTGTGCCCGAGTCCGTATGGCACCTTAACATATGGCCAGGTACTACAGAGTCCCCCGCCCCAGTGTAAACATCCCCTCCGAACCAAGAGCCCATGGGTCCCACAACTCTTCCACAACATATTAAAATGTTCATATTTTCAGTACCCTGAAAACTCGTCCATCGGCCCAGAATATTCATACACCAATGTTTATACAATGTATTTACGTTATTTCTAATGGCTAACCTTAACAAATTATCTAATACATAGCCATTCTTAACCTAAACTAAATGATCATATTATTGTTTTTTGGTGTATTCCGAATTGAGCCTATGGGCAAGGCCATGACTGGTCCACTGTCTCCCCAAGGCGCTGCCATTGACAATGGTGATGCCTACTAAGGACCGTAAAATGCCCCATCAATCATGACATTACTCCCACAGGCCAGCATAGATGGCCGACTATCTGGCCCCCAACGTCCTAAAGTCATGCCCTGCCCCTTGTCCGTGCCAAAAGTGCTAATAAGTTCAATGAAAATTTAATTGCTCAAGTTCGAGAGGTAAACCCCAAGGAGATCTCTGTAAGGTAGATGGCTTCAGCAAGGGAAAAGACCGTCTCACCGCTCCACAGCCTCTTTTATCGGGGCATCCAAGAAACTGGCAGGCTCCAGATTGGACCCACCTCCCCATGCCCCAGAAGCACTTGAGTGCTTCCGGGGCATACTCCCACTCCGCTAATCCAAAGCGAAAAAGTCGGGGCTGGTGCCGGCCGCATCATCATCTGCCACCACCAGCCCTGCCCCTCAACGGTGTCGGGGACCGACATAACCACCATAGGTGCTGCGTGCCTGAGTTCGATTGGCGCCTGAACATTTTCCTTGTTGCCTTTGGAATATGTTTTGTGATTGACCTAGAGAGAATCGTCCAAAGAGTTCTTACACTATCTTTATTTCATATAGTAATTTTAGTACATAGTTCTTAAATATGTTGCTAGTCATGCTCGTCAGGATAGTGGGACACTAAGGATATCGCCGACCGCTGTGTTCCTGGAAGCCACGGCCACTGATCAATACCTTGCGGCACATCAAGAACCTGGAAAAGCGACAGAGCGTAGACTGCTCGGGTCCAACAACAGGTAAAGTGGTGCCTGTATCTGCACATATCTGCATGCATAGGGAGGTACTGAATGGAGCAGTATGATTGAGTAGCAGTCTTATCCCTCCACTATCCTGTTCAATCCAACTAACATACTAACATGTCCACCGCTCAAATTAATTTCATATTTCCCTATACTAATTCCCCACTAATCCTGGTTGGATTCTGGAGTAGTGTGCTACCTGCTGAAAAGCACTTCAACACCTCATTAGGGGTAGCAAGCGCTATGTAAATGCCAACCTTCCATCTTCTATCCCTCCACTATCCTTTTACAATCCAAATAACAAACTCACATGTCCACCGCTCAAAAAGGATTTCATATCTATCTCCCTATACTAATTCCCCACTAATCATCTTTGGGTTCCGGGGTAGCGTGCAACTCGCCGAAAAAGTGCTTCAATGTCTCGTCAGGGCTTTTAAGTGCTATATAAATGTAATTACAATTACCAAAAATAGAGATCCCAAAACCTGTCTAGCAAGACACAGTAAAGTTTCTGCACTTTCCCTGACCAACCAGCACCCTGTTTACAGACAGAACTCTGGCAGCAACACAAAAACAAGATCAATGACGACACCAGCATGAATGTAGTCTAATTCTGTTCCTGTTGCTTGTTGTTGCTGGGTTGAAGATCCAGAGGCTAAATCGTGACTTGAATGTTCCCTGGCATTGCCAGTTGATTGGTCCACTGGTTCTCTCGCCATGTTCTCATGAAGTTTATCTGCTACTTTACTGCGCTGTTAATCGCTTACAAGTACTGACCCGTGTACCTGATGATGTCAGCAGTCAGATAATAGAGAGCTATAAAGATATCCTTCACCACATGTTGGTGGGGTGTCATAAACCTGCGATTATTGCTCTTTTATTATCTCATCCCTGCACAACTTTCTCTTTCATGAACAATGGGACAGCTGAGGAAAGTCAAGACAGGAGAGATTATCTGGAGCCCGACTGAGTCCCTTTGTACTCTCAGTTCAGGATTCATGATTACAAGTAGCGTGGGGGGAATAATCACATCTGCAGTTATACATGCCTTTTTTTTCACCTGGTAACCCACATACTTTTTCCACGAGGTAAAACTTGATGAAATATATAAAGGAGATACGCTGCCAGTTTTTGTGAATACCTGCAGTCTTACTATGTTATTCCCCATTTGATGTGAATAATGAAATGAGATGGGAATCCCACATCCATGAAATCTGTACTTCTTGGTGCAGTATCAACACACCAGAAACAGCAGGACTCATAATGAGACCATCACTCACCTCTGTCTACCTTCTCTTTTTTAGGTCTCGCAGAGAGACCTATTGCAGTCAAACCACAAAGCTGACTTCACAATGCGGAATTGTAGAAGTGCACGTGCTAGTGAACGCGCTTCCATACCCCTGCCTTGCTCTTCAAATGCTCCCCTTACCATTTGCTCCTACCTCCCCGCCCACTGCTTCACACTTCACGGCCGCCAGGCCGTGACTCGCATTTCTGCCCAGCCCCCCTCCCAGCACTGCATTGTTTTCAAGGCCGGACTCCGGCCGTGACTCGCATTTCTCCTTCCTTCGTGGCCAGCCCCCCTCCCAGCGCTGCCTTGTTTACTGATGACATGCTTTCACGTTAAAGGCGGCCATGCCCCTTTCTTCAGACGAGCCGTGACTAAGGAAAGGGGCAACACCGTCATTAATATGAAAGCGATGCAGGGGGTGCTATTGCAAATAAATTAATCTTCAGCGCTCTGTCTGGGAAAACTTCCTTTAAAGTAGCGGAACACTAATAACTCTTACCGTGGCCTTTGGCTCTTCCCCGGATTAGCAATAACTATATCTAGCTCACAAGGGTGAAAATGTGATCCTGAGGACTGCCAAACTGCGATGAATGCTTCAGTTCACGTTTTTTTTTCGGATGACCGTAATATACAATGTGAGATTGTGCATGTCAACTCGTCATCTCTAGGAAAATTTGCGTAATGTGTTATTATTTCATTTGAGTTGTATATGATGGATGTCGGTGTCTTTACTAAATCTTACAGGTATATGCTTTCCATGTAAGTCCAAACCCTACGATTCCAGCATACCACTCCTCCGAACTAAAACATCGGGTTTAAACCAACATTAACGTACTTTCCACTTCTCTTTGTTGTTGCGTGTGTTTTATTCGTGGCCTTGCGGCTAGAGCTGCCGACTTTAGAGTTGGGGTTCCAGGTTCGAGCGTCAGCTAAGCTGACTGTGATTGTGGGCAAACCACTAAATCTCCCCATGCCTTCCAGAAACGAACGTGTCCTCGTGAAACGTAACTGCTGCTCGTGTATAAAGCACTCTAATACCTTCGGGTCTAGTTCGCCCTATAATAAATCTGAAAAAAATAAGGTATTTGTTCCCGCCTTTTCTCAATTAATATCGAAGGGAAGTTAAATGAATCACTCCCTGTTCCTTTTTCACATAACCGCTCACTGAATATTTCGCACGTCAACAAAAATCCTTGGAGAATCTCGGGGAACAAATTTCTTCTTAGCGCTACAAGTCATTCCCGTGCCACCGAGGCTGCAGGCTGTGAGGGTCAATGTACGAAAATAAGGAGAGATTCACAACGGATTACCCAGACAGCAAAATTGGCCAGATCGAGCCTTGAGGTGTCATGAGAATATGAGGGTGTCACTGTCTGCCCTTATGCCAGTGGTAGTGCCTGGTTAATACATGTGCGCTGTTTTGCCCGTCTGCCCATGGGGCAGCCATTCACAGGAATGTGCCCCAATCTCAGCTCCTAAGAGCGGGAATGCCAGCTTCTGCCAAGCTACATCAATAGCGGCTTGTTATTATTATTATTATTATTATATTTCTTATATAGCGCTAGAATCGACCCCCGAAGGGGTATGTCTGCGCTTGCCTTGGGAACCCGTCCTGGTTTTTTTTCACTGTGAGATAGCCCCTACAGGGCATCCCCAAGGTGAAAGCCAGGCATCCCGCCGCGGGGGGCCGTTGTGGAGATTAAGCAAGCTTAATGCCCAGAGTTGCAGAGTGTGAACCCATGATTAGGTCAGGCACCGAAGCGAGAATTATCGAGTCCGTGGACATTTGAGCTCAACACCCTGCCGCGTCGGGAATCGAACCCTGGTCCCGGGTCTGACTCGGCTTCAGGGTCTGCCTGCTCTAACCAGTGAGCTACACTTCTCCAGCTGGGGAAATTCAGACGCACAGGCTTGCTGGGGAAATTCAGACGCACAGGCTCTCGTCACTTCTGACATCAGACCGGGCTTCCCCCACCTCCTCTGTGAACCCACCTCACAGCGGGGGCCATTCACCCCCTTCTCTACCGACTCAGCCCTCCCCAGAGGGAATTCAAGTAGATATTATGATAGCAGGCCTGATGGCAGGGCCAGATTCCTTCAAAGACCGTTTAAGATAACAGCAATTTCGGTTTGTGCCTTGAGCACAGAGGTGGGATTCGGTAGCTAAGGAAGTGGGGTTACTGCGACAGAGTTACCATGCAGCTACCGTGTCCTAAACGGTGATGCTTCGACCACCAACAAAAAGACAACGCTTCTTTCTTAACGGTATAATGGAAGCACACATCAGTGAAACACAACAGGTCTGGCATGGCCGCAAGCCTTTCGATTTTGTCATGTTTTTTTTACAAAACCTAGAACTTGAACAGATGTAAAATAAAAATATGCTTTTGACCTCAAAAAGCGTCTATTCTTGTACTATTCCAAGGCAATTGGAGAACTATTTTGTGAGCGGATGTGCTCCCTGTGAAAGGGATGGACCAATCACTCAGCGTAAAGTGATGACTGACCCATTACACCCCCACCGCCTCCCCTATGTATGTAGTAGTGGGCGAAAGACAAATGTTGAATGACGCAATTACAGACCAGTACATGATGAGGGCTGATGAGTTAAAAACATATGGAAGATGGACTTTTATTGCGGCTTTTTAGAAGACGATAGTTTTTTAAACTCGTTTTCATTGTAAGTTTTGATTAACTGAAAAATAGTTATTCATTCATTGGTTCCATTTTCGATCCGCTCCGCCCCCTTCTGCACGCGCTTTCCATCCGCTTGCCTCGCGCGTCCACATCAAAGCCATCTGTTGCTTCCTCAGCGTGCTCGGCCTCACTTCTCCACTTCTCCTCCCCCCTCCTAATTACATCCCTGCTGTTGACACATCTTCACGGCTGCGAGGCCGTGCTTCAAAGGGATCCGCTCCCCCGCCCCTAAAAGCTTCTTTCGGCGATGTCACCAGCAACATATATCTAGGTTTTTTTTTTGCATCTGGGAGCCTTGTATAATAGGAATTGTGGGGAGGAACGGTAGTCCTCACAGTGACCACAACACTCTTTTGGCCACCCTAGCAGTATCCTCGGTCTTTAATAGTAATTATTTAAGTGGGGCTACCTACCTTTTCAACAAAAAGTAAATGCGTAAAGCTTGTACGAAAGTCTGTTAACCCTTTGGGGCTGAAGACCAAGTTTCTTGAAAATGTGGTAGACATTTTTCAATATTTACTCCTTGACCATAGCGCAAAGGAAGTTATGAATGCTTTCAGCAAATGATGCAATCACACCAATAATCTATTACTGAAGCCAGCCAGTACTTGAGCCCCCCCCCCCATTCCCAGGGGATGGTTTGATGCTGCCTGTAGACAAGCAAATGAAAGACTTTGTAAAGATCTGATTTGTAATGATAGAATAAAAAGCGCTTTTTCTCTGTAGTTGCAGTTCTTGTCTTTCCTGCTCCAACCACCATTTTCATTCCATTTTTATTTGTTTTATTTTTAATAAGTGCTTCCCCCAGTTGAGCTACTGCTGTGCCCTGTCCCGCCCCCCGAGTCGCACCTCACTGCTCTGCCATTCACTTTTCATCTCGTTCTCGCAAATTCTAGTAGTTTCCTTCTGTGCCCTCACCCACGTCCGCTCTACCTGGCTCCGCGCCCGTTCTCTATTCAAAGCCTTATTTCAAAATAATCATCTTCTGAGTCTCCGTGTCGGAGCTCTCTCCATTTCGTCCCACTCCCACCCCCTCTTACTACCCCCTTGTTTTTGCCATTCTTAGTAATGCGATCCGAAAACATTAAGCTTAGTTTCATTAGCAACAAGCACTGGCGAGCCATGGGCATGCTGCAGCTCCCGATTTCTGTAACTGCTGATTTCAAGCTTGTGAACAGAAGCTGCTCGGTTGCAAGTTAAATGATAAGTCAACTCCCCACACACACAAAACCCACACACAACCGTCCCCACACACACACACAAACTTTCACACAACCGCCCCCACCACACAAACAAACCTTCACACAACCACCCCCACACACACACAACCCCACTCACACAACTCCACACACAACCCCACACACACACAACCCCAAGCACACACAACCCCAAACACACCCCACCCCCACACACACCTTACCCCCACACACCCCAGCCCCATACACACCCCACCACCACACACACCCCACCCCCATACACACACCCCACCCCCATACACACACCACACACACACACACACAACCCCATACACACACAACCCCCCCCACACACACAACCCCACAAACACAACTCCACACAAACTTCACACACACACAATTCCACACACAAAACCCCACATGCACACAACCCCACACACAACCCCACACACACCCACACAACCCCACACACACGCAGCCCCCCCACATGTGCAACCCCCCTACACCCACAACCCCACACACCCTACCCACCCCACCCACACACACACACCCACACACACAACCCCACAACCCCACACACACACCCCAACACACACAACCCCACCCCCACACACAACCCCCCCACACACACAACCCCCCACACACAACCACACACAAACACAACTACACACACACACACAACCACTCACACACAACCAGACACATACAACCACACACACACAACCACAAGCACACACATAACCACACACAACCACACTCAACCACACACACAACCCCACAACTGCAACACAACCCCAAACACAACACACAACCCCAAACACAACACCCACAACCCCACACTCACAGCCCCACACCCACAGCCCCACACACACAACCACACATACAACAACACACACAACCATCTATCTATCGCACTCTATCGCCCTCACTCTATCTGTCGCACTCACTCTATCGCCATCTATCTATCTATCGCACTCACTGTATCTATCGCCCTCACTCTATCTATCTATTGCCCTCACTCTATCTATCTATCGCTCTCACTCTATCTATTGCCCTCACTCTAGCTATCTATCTATCTATCGCCCTCACTCTATCTATCTATTGCCCTCACTCTATCTATCTATTGCCCTCACTCTATCGCCCTCACACTATCTATCTATCCATCTATCATCCATCTATCCATCCATCTATCTCCCTCACTCTATCACCCTCTATCTATCTATCGCCCTCACTCTGTCTATCATCACTGTATCTATCTATCGCCCTCACTCTATCTGTCTATCTATCTATCGCCATATCTATCTATCGCCCTCCCTCACTCTATCTATCGCCCTCCCTCACTCTATCTAGCGCCCTCCCTCACTCTATCTATCGCCATCCCTGACTCTTTCTATCGCCCTCCCTCACTCTATCGCCCTTCCTCACTCTATCGCCCACCCTCTATCTATCGCCCTCCCACTATCTATCGCCCCCTCCATCTATCTATCGCCCTCCCTCTATCTATCGCCCTCCCTCTATCTATCTATCACCCTCACTCTATCTATCGCGTCACCACAGCATCACTCAGCACCACCACAACATCACTATGCGCTACCACAGCATCACTGAACGCCACAGCATCACTCCTCGCCACCACAACATCACTCAGCGCCACCACAGCATCAATCTGTGCAACCATTCAACAACAATTGGTTCAAATATGCTCTCTCAATGTTTAAAGCTTTATTACAAATGTTACAAAAAGACGTTAATATATCACTTCTGTTCTTGGATTTTCGTCACAATAAAATACACTGAACATAATCTTCACAAAAAATAAATTTACAAAAGTTTAAGCTATTGCCATTATAAATTACAATAACTTTCATTTAAGTATTAATTACTTCAAAAATTTAAAAGCCATTGTTATTTGTAATATCAATACATCTAAGTCACGTAAATACAACACATATTGCAGTACAAATGCTTTAGGTGTCACATTTGCGAAAGTTAAAACTATTGGCATTGTCAATGACAAAGCTATTAATTTTGCTATTTTCAAAAACCAACACATTAATAAAAAAATTGTCATTTACAATACCAATAGCTCAAACTTTCCTGATGCGAGACCTATTGCATTGCAAATGCTTGTTTTCCTGGAGTTATATATATATAGCACGAGCTTGACCCGAAGGTATCAGAGCGCTTTACATGAGCATCAGTCGCATTACTGATGGACATATACATTTTTTGTTGTTAGGCTCGGGGAGATGAAGTGGCTTGCCCAGAATCAAAGGATGATGAGCGTCCCTGCCGAGACTTGCATCCGGTTCCCCAGCGTCAAGGTCGACCGCTCTAGCCGCTAAGCCATTTGCCCTCACCTTCTACAATCCATTAAAATGTACAGTTAAAGCTTATTTTGTGCCGGTCTCTTCAGGTGTTGGGCAGGGGAACTCATCTTTGAAGACCAGGACTCCTATTTCATTATCAGACTTTGACCCAGAGCTAGCGAGAGAAAGGCAGGGAATCGAGAAAGGAGGAAGAGAAAGATAGTGACAAAGTGAGCAAGCAGAGATTAAAAAGGAAAAGAACCTGTTTGAGAGGGATAAATAAACAGGAAGTGAGATCCCCTGACTGCCATGAATGTTTTGTGGGCTAAAATCCCCCCCAGAAATTGTTTTAATTTTAGCAGAGGTGTAAGTTTCTATTGGTGGAGGCTGAAGTTATTGGAACAGCTACAAACATGTAACTCACGGTTCTAAGTCAAAATGTTGTGCAGAAAAATATCTCAGCCAGAATATCGACTGCCACAATAGGTACATATAGGCAGGTGTATGTTTAGTATTCTTAACTCCACTTCTACATAGCCTAAGGATAAATATATCATCATGTTACATCTATGGAATTAAGAATAATATATCTACACTTGCATATATGTATGTATACTTGACTTCATAATGTGGTTCTGGCTATGATATTTTTGTAGGAAGGTGTATAATTAAATATATTCTCATAGACTACTGTAATTCAAATCACAGTCCAGCTGTATTTAGAAAATGTTTACATATGAAACAGAAATGTAATGTTTTGAGTGGCCAGTGTACATCCAGAAAACAAAGTTGCTGCTTATATTATGGTCAGTTTTTAGTCTAACTGTAAAGAGGTCAACAGACCGATGATAACATCATTGAATGTGTGCAGATCGAAGTGAATGTGAACGATCTCATACAGGGCAACCTTGGACCATGCGAAGAGAGAGGAGTGCCAAAGGAGGTCATGCAGGAAATCCATGTGCTCCATGCACATGTATGGCGTTACAATGCATACATTTACAACGCATGCCTTTACAACACAGTTTTTACACCGCAACATCCCTTACAAGGCGTACATTTACATTGCATGCCATTACAATGAATTTTGTAAAACTACATTTACAACGCATACCATTACGGTACACAGACAAAATATCGAGCTTTAAATTTCGATATATATTATATCGAAGTTTAAATATCGAAGGGACATAATATAGAAGGTAAGTAATATCGACACTTTTAATATCGATATTAGTAATATCGAAGTTTTAAATATCAATGTCAGTAATATCGAAGTAAATAATTTCGATGTTACTAATATCAATTTTTAAATAAATTTAGTGTATATTATATAGTATTTATTATGTTTTATCATGTATTTTTTTTTTTTTTTAATTTTTGGAAGACCTTTATTGATAAGAGGTTACACATACAATCAAGCGCGCAGCCCGAAGGCTCAGAAAGGTAATACATATCAATAAGGCAAGTCGTGAAGGATCAATTACAGGAGCACTGCGGTCTAATTTTCAAATTAAAGTCTTAAGAATAAATGGCATCAGGATATCGAAAAGCAACACATTGGCTCCGGCCTATTGGAATCAGGAGAAGACAGTATACTATGCAAAACATCGCCAGAACCACATCTCGCTGCAGTTGAGAGTCATCATAAAAGGAGCGCAAATCGGGAAGCGTAGCGAGCAGTAAATACTTATCAAAACACAGTGTCCCACCCTCAGAAAGCAAAGATCTATAACCAAGTCGCAAAATGACACATTGTGTAAAACCCCCCAATCGCGCAGAACCCCCATCCCCAATGAAGAATAAGATGTATAAAAGAAGGAAAGAAAGAAGAAGAAGAAGATAGAGGGCCATAGAAACACAGAGTAACATAGTACACGTCCCATCCCCAACCCCCCACCCTGCATACCAGCGGAAGGCCACGCCCCCCCCCCCATAGGCATGCCTGTCGCCCCGAGAAGAACCCCGAAAGTGGGAAAAACGGAGGAGGGCCATAGCACCAGCCCCTTGTACACCCCCAACCCCAGAAGCATAAGCCCACTTAAAAGGAACGTGGGCACCAATGTACGGTCACCCCAACCACCCATGGTCTCCAGTGCAAACAACATTCCGCTTCGGCATCAAGGTCACAAAGAAATGTCATAAGCAGGCAACAATCAGCCCTGGCCAGAACGAGAAAAAGTCAACAATCTCCCCCACGTGCACGCAGGTGATGGCAACAAATCCACAGTACCAGGAGAAGTCACCCCAGATCGCAACAAGGACAAGAGTAATGCCTCAGGAGCGTTCTCCCGGGACACAACCATATTCCGCAAGAAGGCAAGGCGATGGCAACCAGGCAATAATGCAGCCAGCAGGAGAGCAGATGGAGTAGCAAAGTCGCAGTCCTGGTCGTCACGTTCCCCGGTCTCAACAACTTGTACCCTGCACGCCTGGGAGTCCTCAGCTGCAGCAACCGGGGAAAAATCGGGCTCACGTTCCTCAGTGCACACTGCTGTGCACACTGCTGTGCCCAGTTGTTCCATGGCAGGAGAGATGGTGAGCTGCGAGATGTGCACAGTCGCCCGCAGTCCTTGTAAGTCACTGCACCAGTCACGGAGGGCCAGCCATACATCCTTCACCGTAAGCGCCATTTTCTCACTACCAGCGCCCAAGGACCTCGGGTCTCACACAACAAAGAGAATCCGTCCCATCAGCGGCCCGGTTGCAACGAGCAGTGTGCGGTGGTAAAAGGAGCTTAAAAGAGTCACACACAAGCCCTCATGGAGGCACAACGCTACACACTTCTTACAGCATTCCAAACAGAGTCCGGTCCAGGCAAGCTGTTCTGCCTTCAAATCACCTCCTCAAAGTCGCCGGCACCGGCAGGGTACTTGCGCCGTAAAAATCAAGGGCGTGTAGCAGCTGGGTATCCAGGAGGTGCGGCAAGAGTAGTTTCGATTTCACTACTCGGGCCGCCGGACCAACATGGCCGTTGTTTACGCACTGCGGGGCGGCTGCAGCGTTATGCAAGGTCCCGGCTCACATCAGAGCGAAGGCCAAAACTTTCAGACGGCAATGCTCGGCCGTCGGAGGTGGTATGAGGGCCGGAGTCACACGGCCGGGCTCCGCCGAAGTTCCGCTGCACTGGACCGCGGCTGGGGTGCAGGATCACAGTCAGGATCGTGTCGGAGGCGAGGGCGAGCTGCGGAGCCGGGCTTCTATGCGGCCATTTTGGCCGCCGTCTTGGCTCCTCCCCCTTATCATGTATTTTTAATGTAATTTAATTAAAAGTTGTGTTTTAGTACTGTAGCGGGTTATGGGTTTATAGGGGAATAGGGTGGGAAGTAATTTAATTATGTTAAATTAATTATTAATTAGTAGGAATTATTAATTAATTAATTGAGAATAATTTTTTAATAATTTTAATTATTGATTAATTGATACATATGTTCTGTAGCGGGTTATGGGTTTATAGGGGAATAGGGTGGGAAGTAATTTAATTATGTTAAATTAATTATTAATTAGTAGGAATTAATAATTAATTAATAGAGAATAATTTTTAAATAATTGTAATTAATTGATTAATTGATAAATATGTTTTGTTGCGGGTTATGGTTTTATAGGGGAATAGTGTGGGAAGTAATTTAATTCTGTTCAAATAATTAATAATTAGTAGGAATTATTAATTAGTTAATTGAGATGTTTTTATTTAATTTTAATTAATTGAATAATTGATAAATATGTTCTGTAGTGGGTTATGGGTGTACTGTTGCATTCTCTGGAGTTGGAATAGTAATTGTTACCCCTACGCTATCCAACACTTTCCCTACTTTTGCACTCTCAGGAGTGGGAATAGTAATTTTTACCCCTACGCTATCCAACACTTTCCCTACTGTTGCACTCTCTGGAGTGGGAATAGTAATTGTTACCCCTACGCTATCCAACACTTCCCCTACTGTTGCACTCTCTGGAGTGGGAATAGTAATTTTTACCCCTACGCTATCCAACACTTTTCCTACTGATGCACTCTCTGGAGTTGGAATAGTAATTGTTACCCCTACGCTATCCAACACTTTCCCTACTGTTGCACTCTCTGGAGTGGGAATAGTAATTTTTACCCCTACGCTATCCAACACTTTCCCTACCGTTGCTTTCTCTGGAGTGGTAATAGTAATTGTTACCCCTACGCTATCCAACACTTTCCCTACTGTTGCACTCTCTGGAGTGGGAATAGTAATTTTTACCCCTACGCTATCCAACACTTTCCCTACTGTTGCACTCTCTGGAGTTGGAATAGTAATTTTTAACCCTACGCTATCCAACACTTTCCCTACCGTTGCATTCTCTGGAGTGGGAATAGTAATTGTTACCCCTACGCTATCCAACACTTTCCCTACTGTTGCACTCTCTGGAGTGGGAATAGTAATTTTTACCCCTACGCTATCCAACATTTTCCCTACAGTTGCACTCTCTGGAGTTGGAATAGTAATTTTTAACCCTACGCTATCCAACACTTTCCCTACTATTGCACTCTCCGGAGTGGGAATAGTAATTTTTACCCCTACGCTATCCAACACTTTCCCTACTGTTGCACTCTCTGGAGTGGGAATAGTCATTTTTACCCCTACGCTATGCAACACTTTCCCTACTGTTGCACTCTCTGGAGTTAGAATAGTAATTGTTACCCCTACGCTATTCAACACTTTCCCTACTGTTGCACTCTCTGGAGTGGAATAGTAATTTTTACCCCTACGCAATCCAACACTTTCCCTACTGTTGCACTCTCTGGAGTTGGAAGAGTAATTGTTACCCCTATGCTATCTAACACTTTCCCTACTGTTGCACTCTCTGGAGTGGGAATAGTAATTGTTACCCCTACGCTATCCAACACTTTCCCTACTGTTGCACTCTCTGGAGTTGGAATAGTAATTGTTACCCCTACGCTATCCAACACTTTCCCTACTGTTGCACTCTCTGTAGTGGGAATAGTAATTGTTACCCCTATGCTATCCAATACTTTACCTACTGTTGCACTCTCTGGAGTGGGAACAGTAATTGTTACCCCTACGCTATCCAACACTTTCCCTACTGTTGCACTCTCTGGAGTGGGAATAGTAATTGTTACCCCTACGCTATCCAACACTTTCCCTACTGTCGCACTCTCTGGAGTGGGAATAGTAATTTTTACTCATACGCTATCTAAAATGTATTTTGGTTTTGTATTACTTTTATGTTGTTATTAATTGTTATTTATATGATTATTTAATGTATATAAATGTATTAGTAATTTTTGATATTATTATTTCTTTATAAGTTTTGAAAATAATTAATTTAGAGTTATTATTAATGAAAAAAATATTATGTATTATATATTTATTAATATTATTTTGTATTTAATTATGTATTAATTTTAACTATTATAGTACATTTTTAAATATGTTTATTACATTTATAAGTATATTTTTGTTAATATTACATAATTATTTTATATTAAAAAACGATATTTTACAAAAAACAATATTTTTGTCATTCTATATATTTTTTTCGATATATTTGTACTTACCTTGTTAGGGATAGGATTCCGATATTTTTGGCATCGATATTTTGGTTCAGATACTTTTGTATATCGATAATTGTCCAACACTTTCCCTACAGTTGCACTCTCTGGAGTTGGAATAGTAATTTCTAACCCTACGCTATCCAACACTTTCCCTACTGTTGCACTCTCTGGAGTGGGAATAGTAATTGTTACCCCTACGCTATCCGAAACTTTCCCTACTGTTGCACTCTCTGGAGTGGGAATAGTAATGGTTACCCCTGCGCTATCCAACACTTTCCCTACTGTTGCACTCTCTGGAGTTGGAATAGTATTTGTTACCCCTACGCTATCCAACACTTTCCCTACTGTTGCACTCTCTGGAGTGGGAATAGTAATTGTTAACCCTACGCTATCCAATACTTTCCCTATTGTTGCACTCTCTGGAGTGGAAATAGTAATTGTTACCCCTACGCTATCCAACACTTTCTCTACTGTTGCACTCTCTGGAGTTTGAATAGTAATTGTTACCCCTACGCTATCCAACACTTTCCCTACTGTTGCACTCTCTGTAGTGGGAATAGTAATTGTTACCCCTACGCTATCCAATACTTTCCCTACTGTTGCACTCTCTGGAGTGGGAACAGTAATTGTTACCCCTACACTATCCAACACTTTCCCTACTGTTGCACTCTCTGGAGTGGGAATAGTAATTGTTACCCCTACGCTTTCCAACACTTTCCCTACTGTCGCACTCTCTGGAGTGGGAATAGTAATTTTTACTCATACGCTATCCAACATTTTCCCTACAGTTGCACTCTCTGGAGTTGGAATAGTAATTTTTAACCCTACGCTATCCAACACTTGCCCTACTATTGCACTCTCCGGAGTGGGAATAGTAATTGTTACCCCTACGCTATCCAACACTTTCCCTACTGTTGCACTCTCTGGAGTGGGAATAGTAATTTTTACCCCTACGCTATCCAACACTTTCCCTACTGTTGCACTCTCTGGAGTGGGAATAGTAATTTTTACCCCTACGCAATCCAACACTTTCCCTACTGTTGCACTCTCTGGAGTTGGAAGAGTAATTGTTACCCCTACGCTATCCAACACTTTCCCTAGTGTTGCACTCTCTGGAGTGGGAATAGTAATTGTTACCCCTACGCTATCCAACACTTTCCCTACTGTTGCACTCTCTGGAGTTGGAATAGTAATTGTTACCCCTACGCTATCCAACACTTTCCCTACTGTTGCACTCTCTGTAGTGGGAATAGTAATTGTTACCCCTACGCTATCCAATACTTTCCCTACTGTTGCACTCTCTGGAGTGGGAACAGTAATTGTTACCCCTACGCTATCCAACACTTTCCCTACTGTTGCACTCTCTGGAGTGGGAATAGTAATTGTTACCCCTACGCTATCCAACACTTTCCCTACTGTCGCACTCTCTGGAGTGGGAATAGTAATTTTTACTCATACGCTATCTAAAATGTATTTTGGTTTTGTATTACTTTTATGTTGTTATTAATTGTTATTTATATGATTATTTAATGTATATAAATGTATTAGTAATTTTTGATATTATTATTTCTTTATAAGTTTTGAAAATAATTAATTTAGAGTTATTATTAATGAAAAAAATATTATGTATTATATATTTATTAATATTATTTTGTATTTAATTATGTATTAATTTTAACTATTATAGTACATTTTTAAATATGTTTATTACATTTATAAGTATATTTTTGTTAATATTACATAATTATTTTATATTTAAAAAAGATATTTTAAAAAAAACAATATTTTTGTCATTCTATATTTTTTTTTCGATATATTTGTACTTACCTTGTTAGGGATAGGATTCCGATATTTTTGGCATCAATATTTTGGTTCAGATATTTTTGTATATCGATAATTGTCCAACACTTTCCCTACAGTTGCACTCTCTGGAGTTGGAATAGTAATTTTTAACCCTACGCTATCCAACACTTTCCCTACTGTTGCACTCTCTGGAGTGGGAATAGTAATTGTTACCCCTACGCTATCCAACACTTTCCCTACTGTTGCACTCTCTGGAGTGGGAATAGTAATGGTTACCCCTGCGCTATCCAACACTTTCCCTACTGTTGCACTCTCTGGAGTTGGAATAGTATTTGTTACCCCAACGCTATCCAACACTTTCCCTACTGTTGCACTCTCTGGAGTGGGAATAGTAATTGTTAACCCTACGCTATCCAATACTTTCCCTATTGTTGCACTCTCTGGAGTGGAAATAGTAATTGTTACCCCTACGCTATCCAACACTTTCCCTACTGTTGCACTCTCTGGAGTTTGAATAGTAATTGTTACCCCTACGCTATCCAACACTTTCCCTACTGTTGCACTCTCTGTAGTGGGAATAGTAATTGTTACCCCTACGCTATCCAATACTTTCCCTACTGTTGCACTCTCTGGAGTGGGAACAGTAATTGTTACCCCTACGCTATCCAACACTTTCCCTACTGTTGCACTCTCTGGAGTGGGAATAGTAATTGTTACCCCTACGCTATCCAACACTTTCCCTACTGTCGCACTCTCTGGAGTGGGAATAGTAATTTTTACTCATACGCTATCTAAAATGTATTTTGGTTTTGTATTACTTTTATGTTGTTATTAATTGTTATTTATATGATTATTTAATGTATATAAATGTATTAGTAATTTATGATATTATTATTTCTTTATAAGTAATGAAAATAATTAATTTAGAGTTAATATTAATGAAAAAAATATTATGTATTATATATTTATTAATATTATTTTGTATTTAATTATGTATTAATGTTAACTATTATAGTACATTTTTAAATATGTTTATTACATTTATAAGTATATTTTTGTTAATATTACATAATTATTTTATATTAAAAAACGATATTTTACAAAAAACAATATTTTTGTCATTCTATATATATAATTTTTCGATATATTTGTACTTACCTTGTTAGGGATAGGATTCCGATATTTTTGGCATCGATATTTTGGTTCGATATTTTTGTATATCGATAATTGTCCAACTTTTTCCCCACAGTTGCACTCTCTGGAGTTGGAATAGTAATTTTTAACCCTACGCTATCCAACACTTTCCCTACTGTTGCACTCTCTGGAGTGGGAATAGTAATTGTTACCCCTACGCTATCCAACACTTTCCCTACTGTTGCACTCTCTGGAGTGGGAATAGTAATGGTTACCCCTGCGCTATCCAACACTTTCCCTACTGTTGCACTCTCTGGAGTTGGAATAGTATTTGTTACCCCTACGCTATCCAACACTTTCCCTACTGTTGCACTCTCTGGAGTGGGAATAGTAATTGTTAACCCTACGCTATCCAATACTTTCCCTACTGTTGCACTCTCTGGAGTGGAAATAGTCATTGTTACCCCTACGCTATCCAACACTTTCCCTACTGTTGCACTCTCTGGAGTGGGAATAGTAATTGTTACCCCTACGCTATCAAACACTTTCCCTACTGTCGCACTCTCTGGAGTGGGAATAGTAATTTTTACTCATACGCTATCTAAAATGTATTTTGGTTTTGTATTACTTTTATGTTGGTATTAATTGTTATTTATATGATTATTTAATGTATATAAATGTATTAGTAATTTATTATAATATTATTTCTTTATAAGTAATGAAAATAATTAATTTAGAGTAATTATTAATGAAAAAAATATTATGTATTATATATTTATTAATATTAATTTGTATTTAATTATGTATTCATTTTAACTATTATAGTACATTTTTAAATATGTTTATTACATTTATAAGTATATTTTTGTTAATATTACATAATTATTTTATATTATAAAAACGATATTTTACAAAAAACGATATTTTTGTCATTCTATATTTTTTTTCGATATATTTGTACCTACCTTGTTAGGGATAGGATTCTGATATTTTTGGCATCGATATTTTTTGGTTCCGATATTTTTGTATATCGATAATTGTGACTTTGATATTTTGTCAGACATTCACTATTACACCACATCACACCTTTACAACGCATACCATTACATTGCATTTAAGGTAAGTGTTGGATAGCGTAGGGGTAAAAATTACTATTCTAACTCCAAGGGGTGCAACAGTAGGGTAAGTGTTGGGTAGTGTAGGGGTACTATGCGTTGCAATGGTATGTTTTGTAATGACATGCAATGTAATGCCTGCGTTGTAGAGACATGCGTTGTAGTGTCAAGCGTTGTAGTGACAAGCAATTTAATGACTGCATTGTAGTGATATGTGTTGTAAAGGATGTTGCGATGTAATAACTGCGTTGTAAAGCTTGTTTCCTGCTCCATGCAGATCAACATGAGTGCAAATAAGATCAATTCTGGCTGCGTTCGGTCTGTGCAGATGGAGGGTAATTTCCAAAATGTGGACAAGTACGTTGGGCATGATATCTGCTCTATCTAAAAGCGATGCTAGTGAGGTTCTGAACAGAGGGGGCTCTGTCTTTAAAGCCCCTAGCATTTAGGCAAGGGACAGTGGAAGGAGAGAAGGTGATGTCCAACTGCAGTTTACCCATACTTATCACTGTCAATGCCTCCATCGTGGAAGGCATCTTACTAGAAGCTCTCAAGACAGGCCAAATCCTTCCACTCCTAAAGAAACCTACACTAGACCCTGATGCCCTCACTTACTACCGGCCCATCAATCACCTACAATTCATTGGCAAGTACATTGAAAAATCAGTCTATGCTCAACTCCAAGATCACATCAATGCTAACTATTCCCTGCACGACTACCAGTCTGGCTTCTGATGACTCCGTAGCATGGAGACCATCATCTTACACATCCTAGAGGATACCCTCTTGATCACAGATGAAGACCCCTACCACCTGATATAGCTGAATCTTTCAGCTGCTTTTGGCACATCCAACTTTCATACGCAGAGTCTCAAATCGGTTTCACCAACTATGTGCTTTACTGGTTATCCTACCTTTGCAACCAGCACAAATGTGTTTATAAGGGCACCTCCAAGTCACAAAAGAATGTTGTCACATGTGAAGTCTCCCAGGTTTCCATACTGTCTCCTATCATCTTCAGCATTTGCATGGAGCCTCTTGGTGCTCTACACACAGATAACAAAGAATATAGCAGGAGAAATCCAGTAAACCCATTTGAGACCTGGGTAAATATGGTAACAGGCAACAATGTCTCAACAGGTAATACATTAAAGACAATACCTGGAATGTCAAATAGATTTCAAGAAGGAGACAAGAAAGGGGAAGACACCAACGTTGAATATTGTGGTCTGTATTAGAGTTTATGGAGAAAGCATTAATTTCAGACAGCAGTATAACATTTCATTATATGCAAGGGTAATCCTAAACATAAGTGCACGGAAAGTGTTCGTGGCTATGTGAACGGCGCAAGGTGAGACACGTGATATGGTGATGAAAACAACGAGACGGCACAGTTTAAAATTGGAACATAATATGAACACTGTGATCAAAAATTGGTTGGAAAAATGTTAAGGCCCAAGGAAGCCGCAATTCTGCTGAGTTTTGTGGACGGCATTTCGACCTGTGTTGTTTCAGGTCATCATCAGGATAGGATTACACGTATTAGTTTAGCAGTGTGTACGTGGGTTGGTGCTTTGGCGCTACAGAGACTATCCCCTGGCTCTCCAGGTGTTCTCCTTTAGTACTAGCCGGGGGTGATTCGGATATTGGAACTTGCTCCAGAGATTCAATACATGACCTGGTTGCCTAAATACATCATCCAAAGGGTGCCGGGGGGGTCCCATTTTGGGATGGATCTGACACGCTTTAGCATCCAACTTCCTGGTTAGCCTAAGGGGCGCCACTGGTAGGGGGTAGGGCTGAGTGTGCTTTCTCAACTACCAGGTAGGGGCCACTAGTGGGAATCTAAAGGCTAAGGTTAACTGTTTAAGGGGGCTGATGCTTTGAGGGTCATCGTAGTGGTTAACCATGACTTTAGGAATTTCAGTTAAAAAAAATAATGTTTAGATTTGTTCCAATTTTAATTTATGGAGGTGCATAATGTAAATATTTTAAAATGTGCCAATACAAAGAAGTTTTTTTAAAAAAATAGGTATGGCATGACAATGTTAGTTTCAAAAACAAGTCATGGTTCTCTCAGGCTACTTTTATGTTGGGTTACTGATCGGCGTATTAGCTCTGCTTTGGGTGTTTGACTTTTCTTCCCACCGCAGCCTCAGTTGGACCCTTACCAATGAAAGACCACCATGAGGTTTATGCAGACTGAGAAGTGAAAAGAATGTGGTTGCCCAGGCCTGCCACAAGGTTTGGGCAAAACAAGCGCCCAGCCGAGTGAGACTTAGTCAAAACAATAAAACAAAAGAATGCAGGCGAAAATATGGCGGTTGATAATGACCTCAGCCAGTGCTGTCAGATACAACTGATAGAGCAACGGTTACGCGACCGAAGTGACAGCCGTCTCCCATCTTGCAAGTGACAGTTTAGCACTACCAAGGAAAATGGGACGATTCTCTAGTTGGCCAAATCTGGTGAGTAGTCGCTTGCCTATCTCGTTGTGGACCATTGTTCGGTAGCTACTTATTTATTTTATCAGGACGCTGGTTCATCAATGTAACAAAAAATAGTAAATAAATCAATCACAGCAATATCAAGTTACAGCTAGCTATCATTGAAGCAAAACGATTACCACACCTGATGTCCATGAAATCCAAATGTAAAATAAAACTTTTGCGTATTTGTAATACATCATGTACCTACAGAAAGCAATAGCTTTCTCCTAGAATCAAGGCCACTGGTCACTGGACTGTGCTCGCTGGTGCCATCTTTTTATTATTTCAACATGGATGCCATTCAGCGGTCGCAGTTGTGACCCCTGGCTTGTCCCTTGTATCCCTGGCAGTGCCTTTGTGACCCGTGGCCTCAGAGGTGGCAAAATCAGTGCTAAAAACACAGGGGCAGCTCATCCTTATGAGTGGGTGGTGGCTCCACCCTCCCTGTTTTCTGCCAATTTTATAATAATCATAGTAAACATTACTCTATTACTCTGTATTAGTTTAATGAAATATGGGTCACAATATGTTCAACCCTCTTTGGCAGTTGAGGTACGTTAAAAAAACAAAACCTTTAAATGTATGTTGTGAGCATGCTTGCGGCTGGGAGCATTTTTATGTGAGTGAGTGTGTGTCTGTGTCTATATGTGTAAGCATGTGTGCATGAGTGAAAGTGAGTGAGATTGAGTGTCAGTAAGTGAGTCTGCGTACGTCAG
Source organism: Lissotriton vulgaris (assembly GCF_964263255.1). Lineage (NCBI taxonomy): Eukaryota > Metazoa > Chordata > Amphibia > Caudata > Salamandridae > Lissotriton > Lissotriton vulgaris. The sequence continues at coordinate 529,241,627 of NC_141697.1, forward strand.
AGTGAAGTAGACTGAGTAGGAGGAAGAATGACTTCAAGTGAATGAGTGACTGAAAAAAATGAATGTGAAGGGGTGTTTGAGAATGTGAGTGGGAATCAATGTGAGTGAGAATGAGTGAGACTGACAGTGAGTGAATGTAACTGTGAGTAATATTGAGTGGGTGCAAGTGAGTGAGAAATTATGAGTGAGTGAGAACAAGAGCCAATGTTAATGAATGTGTGAAAATGAGTAAGTGAGAGTAAATATTAGTGAGTAAGTGTGTATGAATAAGAGAAAGAGCGAATATAGGAGAGAGGGACAATGAGTGATTAAGTGCAAGTTAGCGTCAATTAATTTACGTTTATGACATACATATGCCTAGAATACTATGACTATGCAGGTGAGTGGGTAAGCTTGGAAGTAGTACTTACTCAGCAGTGAGACTTATCACAAATACAAAGAGGACAAAACACATCTTTCCTATCTAAGATCTATGAACTGGCATTAAATAAGTAGTGCTCAAAACAGAATGTTAAACTTAGGGGTGTGTGAAATTCATTTAATTTGCTTTTGCTTAACTCTTAGAAATTTCGGTAAATTCCCCCAAATTTCTGTATGATTATGCAAAATGCAAATCTGTCATTTAGTGCTATATCGTAGCATGAAATGCGTCCTCATGTCAATTTTCGATGCAATGACACATTTTGTGCTAAAAAAAAGGTGCAAAAACACACAATTGAAGCTAAGAACATCTGCTTGCGTTCTGGGTGTTAGCATTGTTCCTATGCTTCCGTTCTATAATTTGGCCACCAACGACGGCGTTATTACATGAGTGGAGTAATGACGTAATTACTGCATAAATATGCTAGCATAATTTTAATTTTGCCCAGGGCCTAGGAGGTAAACCTACAAAGACCCTTCAACTCCACTTCCTACCTAGAACTGAAACTAAGAGAAAATCCACAAGCAAATAAGAGGGGTGTTTGTAATGCCGAAATTTACCAACAGAAAAAAACTCCATCTTTCTCTGTCTGGAGCAAGACCCAATATTCGGAACAACGGGGCATATTATCAAGGGGGTTTATCCCCGCTTTTTGGCTTTAAAAGCCAAGAAAGCGGAGATAAAATTATCTCCCTATTACCTAGCTGTCGCTAACACCAGTTAGCGACAGCTAGTAGGAGATAGCGACCATCTTGGGCCCCACTTTGCATGTCAGTGATATTTATCACTAATGACATGCAAAGTGGGCGTGCCAAGATGTTAGCGACTGGAAACATATCTCCAAAAGCTAACACCTGCCCTGAGCAGTTATTAGCCTTGTTATCCAATGGGAGGTGGATAACATGGCTAAGAGCATTAGCTCGGTAATGCATAAATATCGCTGACTTTTCAGCGATATTCATGCATTGCGGCCAATTTTTATCGCATTTGCGATAAACCTTGGTAATACCAAGGTTTATTTGCGATAAAAATCGCCGCAGCTCAGCGGTAAATTTTTGTCTCTAATCAAGCAATAGCGATAATTATCGCTATTGCTTGGTAATATGCCTCAACGTTCATTATCCTAAAGTGAGATGTGAAATTAATTCTCTCCAACACATAAAATTGTTCTTTAAACAACCCTTCTTCCATCTATCTCTACCACGAAGATCAGTTTTGATTTACCCAATGTCCTCTTACTACACCCCTTTGTCTTTGAATAAATGAATTTGAAATTTGTACTTATAGGTTTACATAAGCAAACACCGATGTACAACATTGTGTTACAATTGCATAAAAACTCTCACTCACTGTCAAACTGTAAAGCGATCTGACGCCTTGCGGATGTGATCCAAGCTATACAAATCTACAAACAGTGGTGTAGGCAAGGGGGGTGCGGTGAGTGTGGGCCGCCCTGGGTGTCATCACTGAGTGACAAAATGGCACTGAATGGGGTGACAAAATGGCAAAAATATGTGTAACTGTTTTTTTTTTTTCATATTCTAATAATTTCATTAGGGGCGGGCGGGTGACACGAAATTTTCTGCACCGGGTACCACCTGACCTTGCTACACCACTGCCTGCAAATAAATAAAATAAAATATTCAGGCGGGCGCTGTGCTCGATTCATGACACCCATGTTAGACTTTAGGGTACATGTTCTCAGACACTCTACATCTTAGTGCATGCGAGTTGTGTAGAGCTTTTCACATTTCCCTCACAACATATGGCTCACATACTCTCACCACATACAATAAAACAGGAATGGCATAGAGATGCATGATGAGGATAAGAAACACAAGGAATTCATATTTGAAAGGGTTCTCTTAAGCGCATGAAAAGCTCGATTTTTCCAATATTAACCTGTCCAAAAGTTTGCTAAAATTATAAGTTTTTTTTTCACACAGTCACCCAACGGGCACCGCCGTTCTCTTTTAGGGTATGAGAAACGTCGGGCCAGATGTATCAAGCGTTTTCCCATTCGCAAACGGGCCGATTCTGAGAATCGTCTCGTTTGCGAACAGGAAAAAGCCTTTTGGGATGTATCACCCCAAAAGGCATACACAAAGTAGGGAATTGCAATTGTTGCAATTACCTATTTTGCGAATGCATTTAGAGAATCGCAATTTGCGATTCTCTAAATGCAATGCAGGAAGCGCTTTTCAAATTGAACCCCTGCTTTAGGAATCACAATTTACCACCATCTTCAAGTTGGTGGTAAATTGCAAATCCTTAGAAAAACGCACATTTTTGCTTTTTTCTAAGTGCCATGTGGCGCACATACATAGGGCATGTATGAGCGCCACATGTGCACACATGCATATTTCAGGGGTGCAACAGGGTGTCCTTTTGGCATCCTTGAAATTGCATGCACAATTTGCAAGCACCTATTAGATACTTGCAAATTGCGCATGCAATTCCTATTCATTCCTATGGGCCTCTAGGCCCATAGAAATGAATGGGAAGCCATTCTTTATTTGTGACTCGCAATTTGCGAGTCGCAAATAAGGAATGCATAGGATTTGCAATTTTATTTGCGAATCCTACATACATTGCATTTTGGAAGTCCATAATAGCGAATCGGTAAAATTCCCTATTAGGGACTCGCAAAATACAATGTTAATACATCTGGCCCATCGTGTTAAAACCCTTAAGAAACAGCATTAATTCTCTTTACAATCAACTCTCATCAATAGTTGTTTGTAACTTCCGATACCAGCATAGTTATTTTATTGATAAACTCACACCTTTAAGAATTTAGTGTGTGGAAAGGAGGTGTAACATATCTGTTAAAAATCCTCCGAATCAGGGAAAATTTAGCTGGAATAATCTGCGATATTGGTATTTCTAAGAGTGGTGTTAGCACATCTGTTTTCACGCAGAACTCATAATCAGCCATCCCCATGAGTAGTTAGCGATCTCTCTAGCCTTGGAAATAGATCAAAGTCCACAAAACCTCCTGAAAGTGGAAACCAGTTAAGCTGTTATGGTCAGATATGGACAAATTTGCTCAGAAAAAAGGAAAATGTATAGTTTGTTATCACGTTGGCTTAATTACCTTCACCGATGCATTTGGAACGATTTATGTAAATGAGGCTGTCAACCTCTTCCGTCATTCCCTCCCTGAAACCGGTTTCCAAAGTGAGGGCTGTCTGCCCTGCTTTGTTCCCGGATCTCCTCTGGGCAGGGTCCCCCGCGTGACTGCATGGGAGGCCGCTTGGCTGGGAGATTGCTGCGAGGGCAGATTATTTCATGCCGGACTAATGTGGCAACCAGTGCTTTCCCAGTCAATATTAACTGTCCACAAAGGGCCCCTGGGAGGCCTTTCTTCAATCAGTGAGACTAATGTATTTCCTGGTGTGCTTAACCAGGCCTCTGTGTGCTGCGGGCACAAGCAATCTCAACACTTCCTTGTCAAAGGCTGTGCCCCGCCACCATCGACTCCCTTCTGGGAAAGCCCAAGCCCTTTCTCCTGGGCGTGGGCCACAGCAGAGGCTTCCGTCATGCAGGGAAACCCCATCTTGCAGCCTTGGGAACTAACAGGCCTTTCTTGTCCCATGATGCATTGCACAGAACAGCACACTTCTGCCTTTCCAGGCAACACTTACTTACCTTACCAGCCCTTTTTCCTCAGTTTACACAGGACAAATGATCTTCTCTGGCATTAATCTGAGTTATATTTAAATATAAAGACTTATGATATTTCATACACGCCTGACAATAACACAGACTGGCGTAATACGACTGATTAACACACCCAAATATATCATGCCTTTCACCTGGCCTAAAGCATTTGCAAAGCAACAAAAGCTAAGTGATGTGGAAAACATCTTATGAGACAAACAGAGTTTTATGAATGGAGTATCATTTAATTGGTCAGGACACCTGTGTTATTTATAATGTTTTGACAAGGCAAACACTTTTTATGGGGATTGGAGCTTGCTTTTCATCATTAGACTTTGACTGAGAACAAGCGAGAGACTGGCAGAAAATGGAGCAAGGAGGAGGCAAAGAAAGATACGAAAAGAGGTACAAAGGGGGATAGCAGGGATGAGAAAGAACTTGTAAGAGTGAGATGAAGAGACTGGAAGACTAAGCGGTGGAAACAGAATATGAGGTGGAATCCAGAATGGGTAGCCAAGGTATTTAGCAACCATGATATTTAACTCTGTCACGGTGCCCCTAAGAAGAACTTTTTTTGCGTTTTTTACAAACCAAGCATAGGATGCCCCAATGTGCTTATAAGACATGTCTGGCTTGGAGCGCAGTAGCGGCTCCTGGTGGGAGTGCAACCAGACAGTGATATGGGGCGGGGGAGGGAGAGGGTGGGGGGTAGTAAACACGGGAATATGGATGAATGAAGGTAAGTTGGTCAGGACACCTGTGAATTTTGTTGCGCGCACTGCATCGCATTCGGCAATGCAGCGCGCGCAACGGAATACGTTTTATTGATTTAATTGTCAACTTACCTGCATTCATCCGTATTCCGGTTTTTACTACCCCCCCCCCCCCCCCACCCTGTCCCCCCCTCCCCACGTCACCGCCCGGTAGCATTCCTACCAGGAGCCGCTACTGCTGAAGAGTGAATGTTTAAGCGCGTGCAGAGTGTGTCCTACCATGGTACTGACCAATACCTAATTTGTGGAGGACATCCTACAGGTAATGAGATTATAGTTAGGCCGGTTTGAATGGACTGAGTATCTGCAACAACAATTGAATGTATGCGTGTGTGTGTGTACGTGTGTGTGTGCATGCGTGCGCTTGCATGTGTGTGTGTAGTGCAGCATATCCTACAGAAAATGTCAATAGCTCACTGTATAGAGAGCATGTCCTTCCAGGGTCTGAGAGAATAGTTTACTCCATTGTTTATCCCATACTTTTTAGAGTGGAATCCTTGAGTATGTGGAGACCATATACTAAAAGAGAGGTGATGGCTTATTATGTAAAAAACATGTCCTGCACGAGTGAGGGTAATGACTTAGTTTTTGTAGGTCAGATTCTGCAGAAAGTGGAATAACTTTGAGTGCAGATGTTGTGCCCTGAAGTGAAGGGGAATGCTATAGCATGTGAAGATTTAGGGCCTCATTTACTTATTTTGGGCGTAGGACAGCGCAGCAAGCCTTCCTGCTGCGAAAAGGGCACGAATACGCTGCATCTCTGAGATATGGTGCATTCCTTTTTTTTTCTCCAGAGTTTTATATAGCGTAAACTTGAACCCGAAGGCATCAGGTATCAGAGCGCTTTACTTGAGAACCAGTTGCGTTATAGAAGGACAAATTCAATTTTGTTTTGTTAGGCACGAGGAAATTAAGTGATTTGCCCAAACACACAGGATGTTGAGCTTTGTTGCTGAGACACAAACTCAGTTCTCCAGATTTGAGGTGGACCGCACTAGTCGCTAGGCCACCTCCTGTCCCTGTCCTCTTCTACTGCACTGATGCACAAATGGCTGCCTAGTGCCAATGCAGGCACCCTTGCACCATGGTTCAAGGGACCCTACTGTGAAAGCAGGTTGTTTGTGTGCAGGAAAGGACTCTTTTGTGCACAAAACCAACCTTTACACCACGCCATGGGAGGCGTAGGCTTTTGACGCATTCTCAGGTTTACAACATGTTGCAAATCTGGTAATGTGTCAAATGCTATGGGTGTTACGTGGGAACGTCCACCTTGACGCCCATTGCACGCCTCCCTATAGCAGCGTGAGGCTATGTAGCAACTTGCGCTGTGTTCAGGACCGAACTGGCCGTAGCGGGCGCTGGGCGTTTCCACGGTGGGATGCCAGGGTGGGGGCCATTTTTGGGCCGCTGGTGGGTCGTTTTTGCTTCCCGGGATCGGCAATATCGCCTCCCTATAACAAAATTGGCTGAAACCAGCCCTCGCAAACAGCTCAGCTGCCCCCCCTCCCTCAAGGGGGGCCAGCCGAGCAGTTTGTCAGGACCAGTTTCGGTTCTTAGTCTGGTCGTAGGTGCGTTGCCTCACACCATATCTATGAGGCCATGAAAGCCAACGCATTGTGGCTTTCTGTGGCCTCATAGATATGATTGAGAGGCATGCGCCACCGGAGCATCATTAAAAGTGACGCTCCAGCAGCGCAGGCCTCTTGCAAAATAGGCCCCAAGTCCTTTAGTGAAAGAGATGGTTTAACGTGTTGTGGACATTTCCTGGAGGGAGGGAGGGATTTAGTACATGGAGGGCAAATTTTGGAGGGAAAGGGGCAGCTCAGTATGTGGAGGTGATGTCTGGCTAGGAGGTGTGTTGTTTTCTGTGAGTTGTGTTGCATAGTGTTTTCCATGAGTGCGAGAAGCTTGCACCACCGTTATTCTGATATATTTGTTCTGTAAGGAAGCGAAAGGGAGTAATGCACCATCTCTATCTATTAAGGAGTCACATCAGCAAAGCAGGATCCCACCCGACAAAGTGTCTCACCCAATTACTCTAAGCTTTTCCAGCTGGGACTATGTGCAACTCCCTCCCCACCCCACTCAAAGATCATGAGCAGCTCCTTCCTGGGCCCTGGGATATTCCCAGCCCCCGGAATCCTGTTGCATTTCTCAGGGACGTGCACTGTCACACCCTACAATCCTGCACTGCCCTCCTCGATCTTTTATTTGTGTACTCGTGGGAGGCAGTTTCACAAAATGATTGATAGGAGCGGGGTGACTAATTGTCCTAATTTTAAATATAAATTAGAAAGAACTGCAGGTAGGACACCAGTGCGGCTGGCTATCCACTTGTGAAATATAAGCAATTGAATCCATTTTAAGATTTGTTAATCCTGTTACTTTAATTGCTAAATCTCTGCTCCTCCCCCTCTGCCCACACACTGCTTTTTATGCTTTCTATACTTCTGATCACAAGAGATAGCTGATGCTCTTTTAAAGGGGCGAGCGTATTACTTGCTTCAAATTCCAGCAATCGTTCAAAGCAAGAGAGTCAAACATCTAGGGGATTTTAGGGGTGTTTCTCTGTCCCCATTACATTTTGGGAAACCTGGATTTGAATAGTGCATTTTAATGCACACATTTCCCATAAATGTACTCAAAGGGCAAAGGCTCTTACAGAGTACTTGTGTAACATTCAGTACTTTCATGGTGAGCTAAAGGTGCCAGACACTCCCCTAGAGTTGACTCCATTGTTTTCAAAGATTGTCATGTGTTCACCCGTTATTTTGACAATTGCCTCTAGTATGCCAGAACAGTATTTTGTCCTTGACACCGCTCTCTACCATGGGTGCACCTACTTATGCCAAGAATTACATACGGCTCGCCCTGACACGGACACGAAGGAATCATTACTCAAGTTCCCACCACTCACATATGAGGCCTTCTCTAAGTCAGCTAGAGGGATTGCCTCCGGGTCTCCTTTGGATCCGGTGCCTCCTAAAATCTGGAAGGAATTTGAGGATGAACTATTCCCCTCACTCCACCTAATCTGTAACCAATCCCTAGTGACTGGTACGGTTCCAGCCCAATGGAAACGAGTGTTAGTTTCCCCTTTGCTAAAAAAGCCTTCCTTAGATCCTGACTGCTCTAAAAACTACAGGCCCATCTCCCTGCTGCCTTTCCCTGCCAAGGTCGTTGAGCATCTAGTTAGCAACACTCTCTCCACCCATCTGGAACGTCATCATTTACTAGATGTGGACCAATTTGGCTTTCGGCCTGCCCATGGAACTGAAACAGCTCTCATTTCCGCAATGGATGAGCTTCAAAGGCGTGCAGACAGAAGGCAGGCAGCGTTCCTGATCCTGCTCGATATGTCTGCCGCCTTTGACATGGTGAATCACAAAATACTACTGAGGCGACTGTTTGAGGCGGGAGTGAGAGGCACTGCGCTGCAATGGTTTGAATCTTTTTTGCAGGATAGGCAGCAGGCAGTATCCATGCCACCTTTCCAGTCAGCATTTTCCTTGGTAACGCATGGGGTCCCTCAGGGCTCAGCAATCAGCCCAATACTTTTTAACTTATATCTCAGACCTCTGATTTCTCTCATCAAAAGTTTTAACATAAGGATTATCAACTCTGCTGACGACACGCAGATGATCCTCTCCTTGGAAGGAGAGGACTCAACTCCTGTGGAGGTCCTTCATAATTGCCTGCGTGACACGTCCCGGTGGCTAAAAGACAACTCTCTTCAGTTCAACGCAGGGAAGACGGAGGTGCTCTTCAGTGCCGGAACTAGGATTTCCCGACCGTTTCCTAACAACTTCTGGCCCCCGGAAACAGGGACCAACGTACGGCCGGTGGAATCAGTCCGCAATCTAGGGGTCATGTTGGATCACAGGCTCAGTATGGAGACACATGTCCAAAAAACGTCTGCCTGTTGTTTTGCCATCCTTCGCTACCTAAGAAAAGTTCTGCCCCTCCTACCTTACCAGGCCCGTGCCCAAGTGATCATATGTACCATTCTTAGCAGGCTGGACTATTGTAATGCCCTCCTGCTTGGTTCCCCTGAGTTCCTGTTGGACAGGCTCCAGAGGGTCCAATCAGCAGCTGCTAAGCTGGCTCTGGGGCTTCCAAGAAGAGCTCATGGACCGCTCGCCCTGGCAAAACTGCACTGGTTACCTATAAGACAAAGGATTCAATTTAAAACCCTTTGTACAGTCTTTAGGGCTCTCCATGGTATTGGCCCAGTTCCCTTACAATCGAAATTCGCCTGGTACACTCCAACCAGACAGCTTCGATCCTCTGATGCCAAACTGGTAGTCATACCCAGATTCAGGAAAGTTAGAGCCGGAGGCAGATCCTTTGAGGTGGCAGCTGCCAAACTATGGAATACTCTCCCTGTCGAGATCAGGCACCTCACTGAACTCCTCCCGTTTAGAAAAATGGTTAAAACGTGGCTATTCCCCTGTTAATGCACCTGTAAGCTCTCTCTCCCTGTATTTTCTATTCGGTCTCCTCTGATCTCATCAGCGCCAGGATGCCTGCAATGGTGACAGTTGCGCTTTACAAATTCCTAAAATAAATAAATATTACTGTCAGAAATGGCCCTTTTTGCAGGGTTATCCCCAAACTTTTTGCTTCTTCCTCCTATTTTTCCCTGACCTGTTTGTGTTGGTTTTAGGACTCTGGGCACGTTACCACTGCTGATCAGTGCTAAAGTGCATATGCTCTCTGTGTAAAATGTGTTATGGATTGATGTTTCCATGATTGGCCTATTTGATGTATGTGTCAGCCCCTAGTAAAGTGCACTGCGTGTGCCAGGGCCTGAAAATCAAATGCTGTTGGTAAGCTGCAGCACTGGATTGTACCGCCCACACAAGCAGCCTGTAAAGTGTGGCTCAGGCCTGCCATTGCAGAGCTTGTGTGCAGTCTGGGACTGCCATGTCGACTTGGCAAGTGCACTCACTTGCCAGGCCCTAAACCTTCTCTTTTTTACATGTTAGTCACCCCTAAGGTAGGCCCAAGGTACCCCTGTGGGCAGGGTGCATTGTATGTGAAAGGTAGGACATGCTCTGATGTGTGTAGCATGTCCTGATAGTGAATTACTGCCAATTTCGTTTTTCACTATTGCAAGGCTATCTATTCCCATAGGACAGAATGGGGAGTTAGTTTATAACATCTTGTAAACATAACTGGCCCTGGGAACTAGGTAGGTAAATAAAATGTAGTATGCCTGGACTCAGAATCTAAAGATGCATTTTTTAGTGAAGGGGATTTTTACAGTCTGTGTTTGAAAATACCACTTTTAGAAAGTAAATATTTATTGCGGAACCATCCAGTGTGCCTCTGCTTGGTTTGTGGATTGACTGTCTTGGTTTTGGATGACAGAGACTGGCGAGCAGGAGTGGCTCGGGATAGTCGAGGTGGATCAGGAAAGGGTTGAATAGACCTGGGCTGCATTTAGAGTAGGGGGAGGAGATTCCCTTGCGACTGAATGGGCCCAGTCTGCCTCTGACAATGCCGTCTCCACCTCCTGCCAGGAAGCCACACCAGAGAGGGCAGAACTGGTTTTGGTCAGGTACAGACATTCTCTGCCTTCAGAGATCAGCAGTTTTTGTGGTATAAATATTGGGGGCCAAAACCCTGACCTTTAGAACTCTTTCATACCAAGAAGACTGCCAAGAAGAAAAGCTGGAGAAGCTGTGAGGAGGAACTACCACTTTGCTGAGTGCTTTGCTGGGTTGGCCTGCAGTGGCTGCTTCTGTCTTGGGCAGTGAAAGGACTGGACTGAACTTTCTGCAATCTACTTTTGTGAGTTTCTCCAAGGGCTTGAGGTAGAGGTTGCCCATTGTTCAAGTAGTCTTAGGAACAGCAAAGACTTCAAGTTCTTATGCCCTCAACACTGGGGACTGTGTGTTTTGTGCTGCAACAGAGGAAAAAGCAACCCAACGCCATCTGCATCTCCACTACCGACTCAGTGTCCTGAATGTACTGCAGAGGTCACTGCCGCACCACGACCCTGGTCTCACCGACGACGACTGCTGACGTCACCACTGAGCCACTGCTCGCACTGCAACCTGTGGGCCCGCACTCCGCACCGCCTTGCTTCACGACAACGCCTTGGAGTGCCTGATGATGCCGCTCCACGCCAAAATCGACGCTGATGCTTGCACCATGGTTCGAGGGCACCGCTCGTAAAGTTACATGACGCACCGTTCTTATCTTGCACCACAGCCTTGGCCTAACTGCGCCGGTGCCATCAACTCCAGACGACAGCGCTCTAGCAACGGCGCCGCCGCTGCTTGGACCGTGACCTGCCAGCACCTCGACGAGCACCGCATTCACTTCGCACTGCGACCCTGGTCTCATCAACGCTGCCATCTGATGCCGCCACAGAGCCACTGCTCGCACCGCGACCTGAGGGCACTGCACACCTCACCCCTGCCCTTCGCACCGCAGCACCCCATGCCTGCTGACGCCAGTGCTCCTGACTTCAACAGAGAGGAGTTCGATCTGCAACGCATGTGACTTTGAGGGCCCCGACGACTCCTGCACCGACCTCCGGAACAGACGCATGCGGATGTCGTGGTTTCGGTAGCTCAATGAGAGGTCGCCGACACCCTGCGTTTCTAAAAGGTACTGTTTGGTGGTCTTCCTGATACCGTAGCTGGCCCGCAACACCATGGTCAGCCATAACTGTTTGGATTTGTTTGCTCACCACACTGTGATAGCCCCGGATGGAGCTATCGACATCAAGGAACTGTTTTTCAAGCATATTCTGATAATTGAAGATTTTTAAGTACTGTATTGTGGATTTTTTTTGTCATTTTTGGTCTTGTCTTAAGTATATAAAAATATTGGATATTTTTCTAAACTGGTGTGGTGTCCTTTTGTAGTGCTTACTCTGTATTACTGTTGGTTATGTGAAAATGCTTTATACACTGCCTCTAAGATAAGCCTGACTGCTCGTGCCAAGCTACCAAGGGGGTGAGCAGAGGTTGTTTTAGGAGTGTAACTCCCTTATCCTGATGAGGTTCCGTGATTCTGAACCCGTTCAATAAAGGTCGTCGGATAAAGACGATTTTGGTATCAGCGGACCGCAAATGACGAGTGCGGTATGTACGAGTGTTTTCGTCATAATCGATCAATGGGAACACTACGTATTCAGGGATTTCGTTCGAACCTACGGGTTCCATTTTGTGTATGGCAGCTATTTTGTGGTTGCCCTCACATAGGCCGATGACTACGGCCGAACGAGTCTTTGGGACACGTACACCTTTAGCTGACTTTTGTGTGACCTGAATGAACTGACTCCCTTGCCCGAAGCTGACCTTGTTGGGCCAGTTCCTTGTTAGGCAGCTGGTCAGATAGAGATCAAAGAGCAGGACATTGCTGAGTTTATGGTACATGCACACACCATTCTATGTTGCTTTTCATCTGTTTCTGTTCCTTCATTTTTATGGCTTAATTATGGTTTGGGTTGAGGTCCTTTTATTATGGGTTTGTCCGGCCTGTCCGAGCAAGAATGTTGGACTTTGCCTAGTCATTTCTGGTGGGCTGGACAACCGGAAGTGGGCTTGTCGTTATGCGATACGTTTGAAATGTCACCATGTGATTGGTCCGTTTGTAAATAATTGATGCTAGTCAAGAATGTGATTTTTGTCATAAAAGATGATGTCTCGCTCTACTAAATTGTGCAGTCTCTAGCGAACCACCCGTGTTGTGCTTCGTAGACCTCTGTTCCTGGTTGCAGCCAATAAATTTGGTCTTTGACGTCACCGAGAAGTGTCCTGTGTCTCTGTTTGCCAAGGCAGGGGAACTCGAAGACATTGGGCGTTTTCCCTGGCGCCGCTGGGTTCTAAAACCCGGTTCTTCAGTTGGCGCCCAACGTGGGGCGACTTCAGTGGTACCGGTCCAAGCCTGAAGATCGTGAGGAGCTTCGTGTGAAAATTCTGGAGGAAGGCCTGCCACTTCATCGACCCCTGTATGTCGTCGTGGTTCGAAAGTCTTTGCTGTGAGGTTCCCCGCTTTCCAACGGCTACGAAGGACTGCTGCCCTGACTGTCGCCCTGTCTTGATGCCATTAGACAATTTGTAGACCGAGACAATAGACGGGTCTTCTGGCGACGTCATCGACATTTCAGTTAAGTATGAGTGGAGCGTCTCCCAGTCCTTAGTTTTGTTTTGGGTATCCCCTTGGGATCTTTTATTTGAGACTTGCAAGCCCCAAAGCTGAGGGACTTGTGTATTCGCGAGGCTATCGTCTTTGATATTCCCTTGAAGTTTGAAGCTAGACTAGTGAGCGAAGATGCCTGGTCTTAGCAGACTTGGAAAGATATTTTGGTGTGGTTGTAATAGGGATTCTCGATTGGAGGACTCGTGTCCGGTGCCTCCGATTGGAACTCCGACCTATGAGCTCTATTTAACCCCTTGGATGCTAATGACAAGGGTAACTCGTCATGCACTTACCATTCATTTCAATGGAAAGTAGATGGCAATAATAATATTGCCTTAGCACTAAAGGTGTTAAAACATGGTGTGGGCCCTATCACGTATAATGCAGTATGGATTAGGTATACCAGGAAGGATGGTGTCCTAAAGTGGTCCCAATATGGTAGCTTTGAAACTGAGATTTTAGATAATCCAGAAGTCAAACTGTTCAAGAAGAAAGCCCGGCCGGCGACGTTTGACTCTTTCCGCCTTTGGCGAAAGGAAGGCAAACAGAAAGAAATTAAATTAGCGAAGAGAAATAAAAGAGAATGAGGTATGTCAATGGTGCAAGCTGCTATACAGTTTAGGGATAACGAAGAAGAACAAGAGAGTGAACAGTTGCTTAGGCAACGTAAACTGGCGATAGATACGTGATATCCAGCTTTGCCACCTCAACAGCAAGATGAAAAGAAAGACCTTGAGAAAGATCCTTTGATGGCACATTTGTTGAGTTCGCCACCCCCTTATGTGCAGAGTGTGAGAAGTTGGCCCGATATGCAGCGTTCGCTATTCTAGCGACCGCTATGTATCGTTCCAAACGACCCTTATGGTGATTGGTTGTAAGTCAACCTATAGACCAGCTATCCTAGTAGCTTGGATACGAGCAGTCTAAGGCTAAAGACTCGAGAGGGCGTGTTAAGCCAGCTGTTTACCACACATGTACCCCTTGAACACCAAGTGAAAGGACACCACACAAGTGTTATGAAAATAAACAGGATATTTATTAAGATTCACAACAGCCCTGCACTCTTTATGAGGACAGGGTACTAAGCACAAACCAAATCTCTTAGGAAAATACTTCAAGTGCACAATTAAAACAAGTGCCCGAGGACACGGAAAGTTTAGAGGTCTCGGGCGGACCCGATAAGGCAAGTCGGAAGCGAGGGACTCAGGACCCTAGAGTAAAGAGGCTATGCGGGCACCGAAATGCCGAGTTACCTAGCCACGAGGGCTGCGGCTGCACAAGTCTTACAGGCGTCGGGGTCTTCGCTGACGAGCCAGGAGCCGGAAGAAAAAGGAGTTGCTGGCCGGCGACCAGTGCTGAATAGTTCGTAGAGATCCAAGCCTGGATCAGAGATCGTTGATACCTGAAAGCAGAGGGGACCAAGTTCGTACTACTAGCCAGTAGTCAGAGGGTACCCGGAGGGCACCGGTTGGCCGTCACCTCGACTAGGTGAGTGGGCGACGCTAGGCTCTGCAGTCTCACGGACCAGGAGGCGTTGTCGGCGACCAGGATGGAGGTGCGAGCTGTCCCACGAAGGATGATGCTGTCGGCGTCGCTGGGCCCAGGATTGGGGCAACAAGCCTTGGCAGATTTCAGGGCCACGTGGTGGGCCTAAAATGGCGTCTTGAGGGGACCAGGAGGGTCCGGGGTGCTTCCCGCAAAGATGGAAGCAAAGGCCAGTCTGGAGCAACCAGACCAGCAGTGTTGGTTGTCGGATGTCGTCACAGGAGGGCACAAGCCAGCGGCTAGTGACCGGACAACGTGCTGAGCGGCGAGCAGAAGGGCCCCACGCAGATCGTGGAGATACTGGGAGGCTGCGCTTCGGTGCTGGAGCGGCTCAGGGTCGGGGCTTCTCGGACCCCAGAGCATTCACCAGAGAATTATTTCGAGGGTCGTGCTGATTAAGAAAGCGTGCAGGTTTTGATGATGGCCGGTCCCTCGAGGTCTCGTCGCACCCACAGATCACAGCTGAGCTGATGACGTGGGTAGAGGTCAGAGGTGCCAGGGAAGCCGGTTCTCGTCGAGCTGGGCCGTCGGATTCCTTGAGGAAGGACTTGCAGCAAACCGCAGAGTTCTTAGGTGGTGCCCGCTGATGCAGGGTGACTACTCCTTAGTCACAAGGGAGAAATCTTGAGAAGAGTCTCGAATGTCCTTTCGTAGAAAGTAGTTCTTGATTCAAAGATGATCTAATTTGGAAGGGTCCCCGCTCCGGCCTTTATTCTAAAGAAAGGGGTGGGTACATGACTAGGTCCTGCCCTAAGGGTGGGACCAGAAAGGGGGGTAGTTACACCCCTCTCCCCTGCCGGACCTTCCCCAGGTCAGGGCTGGCGCCCCTGGAACTGGTTCTGACCGGCAGATGCGTAGTGAGCACCGGGGTGCCACTCCGCAGTCACCTTCTCGCAAAAGCCCTACCTACCCAGAATACACAAACCCTGTCTGGGACGGTGCGAACACCGCCCTCGACAGGAAACCCTTTGTCCAAGCGCTCCTCGCTGGAAGGACTCCCAGCAGCAGGAGGTCAGACTCGTGTCTGTGGTGGCAGCATCCATTTTGTGGAGCTGAGGCTTTAGTTAACTTTAACCGGGGTTCACAGTTACGTACATGTCGTGTCCCTCTAGAAGGGCGGAATGCTAACCTCGTCGCCAGAATTGGTGAGGGGACAGCGTCCCGATTCGTATGACACCTTACTCGACATGTCTTGATAACGCGACACCGAAGTTACCGATGTGGTACGCGTTATCATGGAACAGCCATTGGGTCTTTGTTCCGCAAGCTGCAACCGGGCTCGGCTCGGGCCAGAACCTAGTTCACACGAGCCCACGCACTCTGCCTTCAGGATTGTCAAGGCCTGCCATAGGAGTGACTGATAGGAACTCGGGCGTCCATTGTACGGTTAGATATAGGGCTACTATACCTAAAGCAAAGGGTGTTTACACGACTTCGCCCCAGCTGTCATGCAGCCAGTTGTGTCAAATTTAGGAGGCCAGCCAGGGGTGGCATAATACATGCTGCAGCCCCCGGCGGCCCTGGGTACACCTATGCCCTGCGTTACGGGGTCTGATAAGGTGGCCCAGTACCAATTGGTAAATGCACCTAGGGTACATGTCGTAATTTAGAAAGAGAACAGCCAGGCTGTGGGTCTGATTGGCAGGCCCACAGCCAGAGAAAGTCGTAAACCAGTGAAACAAAAGCAAAAAATCTGGGTGATCATGGGATTGCAGACCCTACTGTCCTACATGACCCCCCCCCAAACGTTGGGACAATAAGCTAACCTTGACCAGGTGAGTCTTCTTGTTCTAAGTGGAAATATCTGGAGAGCCCATCGGCATTGCCATGATCAGTACCAGGTCTATGTTCCACTGTAAAGTCCATCCCCTGTAGGGAAATGGACCACCTAAGTAGTTTGGGGTTTTCACCCTTCATCTGATTTAGCCACAAGAGGGGCTTATGGTCGGTCTGAATCTTGAAGTGAGTGCCAAACAAGTATGGCCTCAGCTTCTTCAGGGCCCAAACCACAGCAAAGGCCTCCCTCTCAATAGCTGACCAATTCTTCCCTCTAGGGGTCAGCCTTCTGCTTATAAAAGCAATGGGCTGGTCTTGACCATCAAAATTCAGTTGAGAAAGAACAGCTCCCACACCCAACTCAGAAGCATCTGTTTGGACAATGAAAGGTTTGGAGTAGTCCGGACTCTTAAGGATAGGCGCTGTGCACATGGCCTGCTTTAGGTCATCGAATGCTTTTTGACAGCCTGCTGTCCACTGAACCTTTTTTGGCATTTTCTTACTTGTCAGTTCATTTAATGGTGTCACAATGGAACCATAGTTCCTGACAAACTTCCGGTAGTATCCAGTCAGGCCCAAGAAAGCTCGAACCTGAGTCTGGGTGGTTGGAGGAGCCCAGTCCCTGATTGACTGTATTTTGCTCTCCAGTGGCTGAACCTGGCCTCCACCTACAAGGTGGCCCAGGTATACAACCTGTGTCTGCCCTATCTGGCACTTGGTGGCCTTGATAGTGAGGCCTGCTGCTTGCAGAGCCTCTAACGCTTTCCGCAGGTGGACCAGGTGATCCTCCCAGGTGGAGCTAAAGACAGCAATATCATCTAGATACGCTGCACAGAAGTCATCCAGCCCAGTAAGGACTTGATTCACCAACCTTTGGAAGGTGGCAGGTGCATTTTTCAGACCAAAGGGCATCACCACAAACTGATAATGCCCACCAGGGGTAGAAAATGCGGTCTTAGGCTTGGCGTCCTCAGCTAACCTGATTTGCCAATACCCAGCTGTCAGGTCAAACGTACTTAGGTAGTTGGCCGAAGCCAATCTATCGATAAGCTCGTCTGCCCTCGGTATTGGGTGGGCGTCAGACTTAGTGACTGCATTGAGACCCCTGTAGTCTACGCAGAACCTCATCTCTTTCTTACCGCCCGGGGTGTGAGGTTTCGGCACGAGAACTACGGGACTAGCCCAAGGGCTATCCGAGGGTTCAATGACTCCCAGCTCCAACATTTTCTGCACTTCACTCTTGATGCAGTCTCTAACGTGATCAGGCTGCCGGTAGATTTTACTCTTGACGGGCAAGCTGTCACCAGTGTCAACCTCATGGGTGCACCAATCGGTCTGACTGGGTGTTAGAGAGAACATATGTCTGAAAGACTGAAGAACCTGTTTACAGTCTTTCTGTTGATGTTCGGAGAGGCTGCCACAAAAGACAACACCATCTACCGATCCATCGTCAGGATTCTGAGTGAGCAGGTCGGGGAGAGGGTCACTCTCCTCCTCCTGTCCCTCATCTAGGGCCATGAGCAAACTCATGTCCTTCCTGTCGACATATGCCTTGAGCCTGTTGACATGAAGCACCCTGTGGGGGCTCCGGGGAGTTCCCAGGTCGACCAGGTAGGTGACCTCTCCCTTTTTCTCCAGGATGGTGTAGGGCCCGGACCATTTGTCCTAGAGTGCTGCTGGGGCCACTGGCTCCAACACCCACACCTTCTGTCCGGGCTGGTAAACAGTCAAGACAGCCTTTTGGTCATGCCAAGCTTTTTGGAGTTCTTGGCTGGCCTTAAGGTTTTCAGATGCCTTCTCCATGTATTCAGCCATCCGTGAGCGGAGGCCAAGCACATAGTCCACTATGTTGGTTGCCGGCTTTTTGAGAGGTCTCTCCCATCCTTCCTTCACCAAACACAGGGGTCCTCTTACAGGATGCCCGTACAAAAGTTCAAAAGGGCTGTAGCCAACCCCCTTCTGTGGGACTTCTCTGTAAGCGAATAAAAGGCAGGGGATCAGGACGTCCCATCTACGCCGAAGCTTTTCAGGTAGTCCATGAATCATCCCTTTCAGGGTCCTGTTGAATCTCTCAACAAGCCCATTGCATTGTGGGTGATAGGGTGTAGTGAACTTGTAGTTGACACCACATTCCTTCCACATAGCAGTTAACTAGCTCGACATAAAGTTTGCACCTCTGTCGGAGATGACCTCCTTAGGGAAGCCCACTCTGGAGAACACTCCAACTAGGGCTTTTGCCACAACAGGTGCTGTAGTGGTCCTAAGGGGAATAGCTTCAGGATACCTGGTGGCATGATCCACTACCACCAGTATAAACTTGTGCCCTGAGGCTGTTGGTGGTTCCATGGGACCGACGATGTCAATCCCCACCCGTTCAAAGGGCACCCCCACCACAGGCATTGGTATAAGGGGGGCCTTTGTCGTGCCACCTGACTTACCACTGGCTTGGCAAGTGACACAGGAGCGGCAAAACTCCTTGGTATCTTCGTTCATATGAGGCCAGTGAAAGTGTGAGACAAGCCTGTCCCACGTCTTCGTCTGGCCTAAGTGACCTGCTAAGGGAATCTCGTGGGCCAAGGTAAGTAGGAAACCTCGCTGAGACAAGGGTACAACCAGCCTCCTGGTCATGCCAGGCTTGGGGTCTCTTGACTCAGTGTACAGGAGTCCATCTTCCCAGTATACCTTGTGGGTACCTGTGGCGTTCCCAGCAGCCTCAGCAGCAGCCTGCTGTCTGAGGGGTTCAAGAGAAGGGCAGTCTAACTGGTCCTTCCCCAGGTCTTCCCTTGAGGGTCCCCCTGAACCCAAGAATTCAACTTGATCAAGTTCGAACTCTCTAGGCTCAGTTTCCCTCAATTCCTGTAGGTCAGCCTCCTCTGAGACTTGATCCACGACCTGGGGCAAGGGGGAAGGCGCAGCCTTAACCCTACTGCTCTTTTTCTTGGAAGGTGTCTGGTCCGTTGTTCCAGGATCCAGCACCTGTTCAGTGGGGCATTTCCTGACTTGTGACCTGGTCACAGCGAACACATGTGCTGGCAAGCCTAACATCTCCATGTGAGTCCGGTGCTCCACTTCTGACCATTGTGATGACTCCAAATCATTGCCCAACAAACAATCCACTGGGAGGTCTGAACTAACTACAACCTTCTTTTGGCCAGTTACCCCTCCCCAGGAGAAAGCTACAATTGCCATACTGTGATTGGTAGTGACATTGCTTGCATTGGTCACCAGGAATTCTGTACCTGGCATGATCTGTCCAGGGTCCACAAAGTTAGGTGTCACCATGGTGACACTGGCACAAGTGTCCCTATAGGCCTGAGCCATTTTTCCATTTATGAAAGGTGTCTGTCTGTATTTGCCCAAAGTATTGGGACTTACGTCAGGGGACATATCCATATCCCCTGTACTGACAAGGACAGCCTGAGTGAGTGTACCAACTAAGTTGTCACGCCCCTCAGAACCCAGGGTTAACCCTACTAAACCCTTGGGAGGTGCACTACCACTGCTGGCTGTACTAGGGGGCACAGGTGCCTTAGGGGCTGCAGTGGCAGGAGTCTGCCCTCCTCCTTTCTTGGTGCACTCACTAAACCAGTGAGATTTACTTTTGCAGTACTGGCACCATCTTTTGGATTGGCCTTCTTTCTTCTTTTTGGGAGCCTGACCCCCACCCTCTTTGGGTTGTTGGGGACCTGTCGAAGACTTCTGGTCATTTTGTTCCCCCTTAGAATCTTTACCCTTCTGGTCTGCTTTCTTCTGACCACCTTGATTCTGGCCCTGGTTCTGTTTAACTCTTGTACGAACCCATCTGTCTGCCTTCTTTCCCAATTCTTGGGGAGAGGTCAGATCCGAGTCGACAAGATGCTGATGCAACAACTGGTTCTGACAATTGTTTAAAATTTGTTCTCTCATCATCAAATTATACAATCCTTGGTAATCAGTAACCTTACTGCCCAGCAACCAGCCCTCAAAAGCCTTAGTGGCACAATCGACAAAGTCAGACCAATCTTGAGACTGTGTTTTCTGGGTATCCCTGAACAGCACCCTGTACTGCTCAGTGGTTAGGCCAAACCCTTCAACCAGTGTATTCTTCAAGACGTGGTAATTATTAGCATCCTCGACCCTTGTGGTGAGGAGCTTGTCTCTTCCTTTACCTTCAAAGGAGAGCCACAAGATAGCTGCCCACTGACTTTGGGGAACACCTTGCACAGTGCAGGCCCTCTCCAAAGCAGTAATCCATTTGTGGATGTCGTCCCCTTGTTTAAAGGGGGGCACTATCTTACCAAGGTGTTTTGTATCAAAACTCCTTTCCCTATTGCTAGGTACAATGCTGCCACCAGAGGGGACTACCCCACTTAACTGTTGCTCTCTAGCAAAGGCAAGCCTTTCTTTGGCCAGGGCAAGTTCTTCCCTTTCAATCCTCAGATTAGCTGCCCTTTCCTTAGCTTCGTACACTCTCCGCTGAGGGGACGTCATCCCTCTTTGAGAAGAGTTGTGAGAGCCATTGGTTTGAAGGGATCTGCCAGAGTCTCTTGACAGAGATCGGGCTCGTCCATTCCCAATGTTAAGCTGACCTGATAGTGGCCCCAGGGGTCCCCCAGTACCACTGTCATGTTTGCTTAAGTTGGACCTGCTTAGTCTACCGACTTCTACCTGTCCCTTATCTGCCTCATCCCCAGAGGGATCCTCATTCTCATCATCCTCTACATCTTCAGTCTCAGTTGAGAGGTGGATGAGGTCAGGATCGTCTCTGGTTCCCTCGAGGGGAGTCATGTCTCCCTCTGGATTAGAATGGCTAAGAAGCTTCTCAGCCTTTCTGGCATCATAAGTCTCTAGGAGACCAATCAGAAAGGAGGTGGTGGGGTTAGCCCCTTGCTTAATCTTCCTAGAGTTACATACTTGTCGTAACTCGCGGAAGCTAAGCACAGTATATCTTGAAGGGATGACCTGTGGAGGGTCAACTGACACGAGGGGAGACTCAGAGTTTCCTCCCTTGCCCGACATACTGTTTCTAGTGTGGTGTAAGTGATGCACCTACCTACACTATGTGTTTCCCTACTGATCCCTTGCTAAGAGTTGTAGCCAAGGTGTGCTAAGCCTTGAGGAGCTGCAACAGCTGGTTCAGTAGAACTCAGAGTATTCTAAGCTTAGTTATATGTACTAACAGTACTTATGTGATCTTTCAACAAGATATTCTTAGGATACGTGTGGTAAAACAACAGCAAGCTCAAATCCCAACCGCTGCTCACCAATGTGAGAAGTTGGCCCGATATGCAGCGTTCGCTATTCTAGCGACCGCTATGTATCGTTCCAAACGACCCTTATGGTGATTGGTTGTAAGTCAACCTATAGACCAGCTATCCTAGTAGCGTGGATACGAGCAGTCTAAGGCTAAAGACTCGAGAGGGCGTGTTAAGCCAGCTGTTTACCACACATGTACCCCTTGAACACCAAGTGAAAGGACACCACACAAGTGTTATGAAAATAAACAGGATATTTATTAAGATTCACAACAGCCCTGCACTCTTTATGAGGACAGGGTACTAAGCACAAACCAAATCTCTTAGGAAAATACTTCAAGTGCACAATTAAAACAAGTGCCCGAGGACACGGAAGGTTTAGAGGTCTCGGGCGGACCCGATAAGGCAAGTCGGAAGCGAGGGACTCAGGACCCTAGAGTAAAGAGGCTATGCGGGCACCGAAATGCCGAGTTACCTAGCCACGAGGGCTGCGGCTGCACAAGTCTTACAGGCGTCGGGGTCTTCGCTGACGAGCCAGGAGCCGTAAGAAAAAGGAGTTGCTGGCCGGCGACCAGTGCTGAATAGTTCGTAGAGATCCAAGCCTGGATCAGAGATCGTTGATACCTGAAAGCAGAGGGGACCAAGTTCGTACTACTAGCCAGTAGTCAGAGGGTACCCGGAGGGCACCGGTTGGCCATCACCTCGACTAGGTGAGTGGGCGACGCTAGGCTCTGCAGTCTCACGGACCAGGAGGCGTTGTCGGCGACCAGGATGGAGGTGCGAGCTGTCCCACGAAGGATGATGCTGTCGGCGTCGCTGGGCCCAGGATTGGGGCAACAAGCCTTGGCAGATTTCAGGGCCACGTGGTGGGCCTAAAATGGCGTCTTGAGGGGACCAGGAGGGTCCGGGGTGCTTCCCGCAAAGATGGAAGCAAAGGCCAGTCTGGAGCAACCAGACCAGCAGCGTTGGTTGTCGGATGTCGTCACAGGAGGGCACAAGCCAGCGGCTAGTGACCGGACAACGTGCTGAGCGGCGAGCAGAAGGGCCCCACGCAGATCGTGGAGATACTGGGAGGCTGCGCTTCGGTGCTGGAGCGGCTCAGGGTCGGGGCTTCTCAGACCCCAGAGCATTCACCAGAGAATTACTTCGAGGGTCGTGCTGATTAAGAAAGCGTGCAGGTTTTGATGATGGCCGGTCCCCCGAGGTCTCGTCGCACCCACAGATCACAGCTGAGCTGATGACGTGGGTAGAGGTCAGAGGTGCCAGGAAAGCCGGTTCTCGTCGAGCTGGGCCGTCGGATTCCTTGAGGAAGGACTTGCAGCAAACCGCAGAGTTCTTAGGTGGTGCCCACTGATGCAGGGTGACTACTCCTTAGTCACAAGGGAGAAATCTTGAGAAGAGTCTCGAATGTCCTTTCGTAGAAAGTAGTTCTTGATTCAAAGATGATCTAATTTGGAAGGGTCCCCGCTCCGGCCTTTATTCTAAAGAAAGGGGTGGGTACATGACTAGGTCCTGCCCTAAGGGTGGGACCAGAAAGGGGGGTAGTTACACCCCTCTCCCCTGCCGGACCTTCCCCAGGTCAGGGCTGGCGCCCCTGGAACTGGTTCTGACCGGCAGATGCGTAGTGAGCACCGGGGTGCCACTCCGCAGTCACCTTCTCGCAAAAGCCCTACCTACCCAGAATACACAAACCCTGTCTGGGACGGTGCGAACACCGCCCTCGACAGGAAACCCTTTGTCCAAGCGCTCCTCGCTGGAAGGACTCCCAGCAGCAGGAGGTCAGACTCGTGTCTGTGGTGGCAGCATCCATTTTGTGGAGCTGAGGCTTTAGTTAACTTTAACCGGGGTTCACAGTTACGTACATGTCGTGTCCCTCTAGAAGGGCGGAATGCTAACCTCGTCGCCAGAATTGGTGAGGGGGCAGCGTCCCGATTCGTATGACACCTTACTCGACATGTCTTGATAACGCGACACCGAAGTTACCGATGTGGTACGCGTTATCATGGAACAGCCATTGGGTCTTTGTTCCGCAAGCTGCAACCGGGCTCGGCTCGGGCCAGAACCTAGTTCACACGAGCCCACACACTCTGCCTTCAGGATTGTCAAGGCCTGCCATAGGAGTGACTGATAGGAACTCGGGCGTCCATTGTACGGTTAGATATAGGGCTACTATACCTAAAGCAAAGGGTGTTTACACGACTTCGCCCCAGCTGTCATGCAGCCAGTTATGTCAAATTTAGGAGGCCAGCCAGGGGTGGCATAATACATGCTGCAGCCCCCGGCGGCCCTGGGTACACCTATGCCCTGCGTTACGGGGTCTGATAAGGTGGCCCAGTACCAATTGGTAAATGCACCTAGGGTACATGTCGTAATTTAGAAAGAGAACAGCCAGGCTGTGGGTCTGATTGGCAGGCCCACAGCCAGAGAAAGTCGTAAACCAGTGAAACAAAAGCAAAAAATCTGGGTGATCATGGGATTGCAGACCCTACTCTCCTACACAGAGTGCTACAGCACCTCTGCCACCTTTAGTTGCGCAACCTCCGGTTGCTTTGCCTCCTGTGGTTCTACAACAGCCAGCTCCTCTTCAGTTGGCTCCTACTCCTTTGGCGCAGCCTTCTCAAGGGCCACCGACTTTTCTACCTGCTTCGTCTGCTACTCCTACGCCTGTATTGCCTGTTCCTTCTGCTACTGTTCCGACCTTGGTTTCCTCTCATTCTGCTTTGTCTCCTGTCCTTCTGTCACCTTCTCCTTCTGTTCGACAGAGAATGACTGATACTGTTGCTTGTTTCTTTTCTCCTCTTTTTGGGTCATTAGGTATGATCCCTGTTGCAGAGCGTAAACAATTGCGTAGTCAATTGCCTGGTCCTGATGAACGTTCAGTATTGGATCATTTAGCGCGTAAATGGGTTACTTACCCTTTGCAGTATAGTTTTGAGTGTGTTATGGATGTTTTCCGTCAATGGGAAGCACCGACGCAGAGATATGTTTTTGGGACGATGTGTGCTTTCCTTCGTGAAGAATGGGAAGATGGTGAATTGGGACGAGCTCCGCCTGAGTTGTTCCGTCTACAGTCTGAGTTTGTGAAGGGAACTACAGTGGGTATTCATGTTGAGAAAGCAGTTGCGACATTGTTGTCGTTTAGGAGTGAGTCTTCTTCTAGGCCGTTGTTTGAGCCTGATTCTTCAGTTAGGAAAAGGCGCGACAATATCCGATGAGAGAGGTTCCCCCAGTTTGGAGAGAGGGAAATGCAAATGCTGTTCCACCCCATTTTCAGCATGTTTGGGTACATGTTCCATGGAAGCGAGTTGAAGTTTTGGCCCTTAAGCAGTCTTTGCCTGATCCACGTAAAAATCCTGCAGGTACTATAAGGAATTATCACAGACTGCGGATTCATGTATTATGAATTTAGCCGACTTAGACATGTTGTTTGGGAATGTTGTTCCACAGCCTATATGGGGAATGATTCGTCATACGGATCATGCGCAAGAGTTAGGTGATACATGGGTTAATATTGGTGCCGCAGATGCTAGACAAATTGGTGGTGCTAAATGAGAGGATTTAGTTGCAGAACTCCCTGGCAGGATTGTTAATTACATGAAGACTTTAATGCCTGTCGTGAGTGTTAATTGGGACAAGTTGTCTGCATGTAAGCAGAAGAAGGACCAAAGCGTGTCCGACTTTTTCACCAGGTTTGAAGAGATGTTTGTCGACCATAGTGGTCAGGACATGAGTACGGAAGGTGGTCAACGGTTGTTCGTTGACAAGTTTGTGCATAATTTGCTTCCAGAGTTGTGCAATAAGTTGAAGGATTCTGAGAGTGCTTGGGCTGTTTCATCGTCAGCACAGATTTTGGCTACTGCACAGTACTACGAGAATAGAGATAAGGACGAGAAAGATAGAGCTTACAAGAAGACTAAAGACTTCAAGACGAAGGTTCTTTTATAGCAAGCGTATCCGCCTCGTAATAATCAGTGCGATTATCAGCAACCTCAGCAATATCGGAGAAAATCGCAAAGGTTCAAGTCTTCTCAAAAAGCGTTTTCCTGTAGGCCCTAATAAGTGTGCATATTGTAAAGAAGAGGGTCATTTCAAGAATAGTTTTCCGGTTCTATTACAGCGCACGAATGGTGCTTCTGGTGTGAGAGGTCGAGGTGTTCAGCAAGCTCCAAGAGGTAGAGGACGTGGTGTGTTTCCTCAGAATGCGCGTTCCTTGCCTCCACAGAATTCTATTAACAGCTTTGATCAGCAGAATGATGCGTCTGGTAGGACGGCTCAGTACTATGCGGACGATTACTACGTCGAAGGTGAGAAAATGGATGGTAATGATTGCTAGGACAGCCATAGACAAAGAGAGGGAGTTGTTTCAGTTCCAGTAGATCAGAATGGACCTTGTGTTAAAGTGATTGCATCAGGTGTGTCAGAGCCTTTTCTGTTGGATACTGGTGCTGCGAAGAGTTCTATTATGCAGTCTAAACTCCCTGGCGCACCTTTGTCTGGCTTAACGAATGTTTCAGTAGGTTTTTCTGGTGCCCCGGTTACAAATCCGATTTCTAGTCCGTTGTCTATTTCTGTTGGACCTTGTGAATTTGAAGCACCCCTTATTCTGACGACAGGTTGTGGTGAGAACTTGTTGGGATTAGACTTGTTGAAGAGATAGTATGCGACGCAACATTGTTCTCCTTCAGGAGTACAGCTTACATTAGGTAAGAGAGTGATCTCTCCGATGTATTTGTCTAAAGATAAACTTCCAGTTGAATTGTCTTCTCTCCCTGATTCTCTTTGGGCTACTGGTCCGAATGATGTGGGTCTTTTGGAGATTCCGCCATACGTTGTGACGCTGAAAGCGAATGCTAGATTGCCACGTATTCCCCAATATCGAATTTCTAGTGATGGTGAAAGAGCGATCATCTATGATCTGATTGAGAAAGGTGTGATTGAAGAGACGAGAGGTAACGTGTGCAATAGTCCTGTTTTGCCTGTTCTGAAACGTACTGATTCTTCACAACCTCCTATATATAGGTTTGTGATCGATCTTCGCGAGGTGAATAAGATTGTTGTTCCTCAATTTCCAGTTGTACCTGATATCACCGCTTTACTGACTTTGATTCCGGCTTCAGCCACGTGGTTTTCGGTGATTGACTTGAAGAATGCTTTCTTCAGCATCCCGATTGCCGTGGAAGTAGAGATATTTTTGGCTTCTCTTTAGGAGGCCGAAGTTTCCGGTTTAAGCGCGCTCCTCAAGGCTATTGTGAGAGTCCATCGATCTATAGTCAGGCTTTGAAAACACAACTTGATTCAATTGTTTTACCTAATGGTGCTGCCCTTATTCAGTATGTTGACAATCTATTAGTTGCGGCTGACAGTGAAGAGATTTGTAATGAGGCTACTTTGTCGTTGTTGCATCATTTGTCTGATTTCCATCATAAGGTTTCTCTTTCGATGTTGCAATATTGTCGACAAGAAGTTACCTACTTAGGTCACCTCTTATCGAAGGAGGGAAGAAGATTGACCCCAGAAAGAATTCAAGCGATTGCGAAAATGAGTGTGCCTACGACACAGAGAGAAGTGCGTGCTTTTCTGGGTATTACATCATATTGTAGACAGTGAATTCCGAATTTTTCTTTGCTTGCGAAGCCTTTGATAGCTCTTACTGTTAAGGATACTCCAAATCCTATTCCTTGGACTGACGAATGTCAGAAGAGCTTTTCAGAATTACGCGATGCATTGTGTTTGGCTCCTGTGTTGGGTACTCCCGACTACAGTAAGCCTTTTACATTGTATGTCCACGAGAGAGAGGGATGTGCATTGTCAGTTTTGACTCAACTTTTTGGCGATAAGCAACGTCCATGTGCTTATTTTTCGTCAACTTTGGATCCGGTAGCTAGAGCGTGCCGAGTTGTTTGAGAGCTACAGCAGCAGCGGCTGTCTCGATTCGACAGGCTGCTGGTTTGGTGATGGATAATACATTGGTTGTGATGGTTCCACATGCAGTGGATACCTTGTTGAATCGCACCAAGACACAGCACTTAACAAGTGCTCGATTGTCAGGTTATGAATTGACACTCTAAACGAGTCATATGCACATAAAGAGATGCAACACGTTGAATCCAGCTACGTTGTTGCCGATTTCAGTTGAGACAGATGTTACTGAACAGCATGATGGCTTCCTTAGGACCGAGGAAGAAACAAAAGGGAGAATAGATCTTAGGTATACTCCTCTTGCAGAGTGTGATGGCACTTTATGGGTTGATGGTTCGTGCTTCAAGCTTCCGAATGGTGATACGACTGCAGCATATGCTGTTACGACTTTGCATACAATTGTTGAAGCTGCACGTATCCCACATAATTCAGCGCAAGCAGCAGAATTGATTGCATTGACAAGAGCGTGTGAGTTGTCGAAAGGAAAACGAGTGACTGTGTATACCGAGAGCCAGTACGCGTTTGGTGTGGCT
This sequence comes from Lissotriton vulgaris, assembly GCF_964263255.1. Classification (NCBI taxonomy): domain Eukaryota; kingdom Metazoa; phylum Chordata; class Amphibia; order Caudata; family Salamandridae; genus Lissotriton; species Lissotriton vulgaris. Next base: position 529,269,651 of record NC_141697.1, read on the forward strand.
CATAGTTTTGGGCGTTTGTGGAAAGAACATGGGTTCCTGACTTCGCATGGGACTAAGATTCAGCATGGTCAGTTGGTGAATTAACTTCTTGAATCACTTACTTTGCCGTTGCAAGTTGCGATCGTGAAATGCAGTGCGCATAAGAAAGTTACTGATGATGTTGGTCGTGGTAATGCGTTTGCAGATGAAGTTGCGAAAGAAACTGCAAGAGATGTAATGAGTCGAATGTATGTTGCGGGTCCGGCGAGATGGGTTCCGATTAGAAGCATGTGTGAAGATACGATTGAGAGCGAGAGCGTGAAATCCATCCAAGCTGAAGCTACAGAGAAAGAGTTGAATGAATGGAGAGAAAGTAAGGGTAAATTGGATTCTAATGGTTGTTGGATTGAGTTGTCAGAGCATCAACGATGGTCGTTACCCGATGCGTATGTACTTCCAGTGGTTACGATGGCTCATGGAATGGCTCATATTAGTGTGAAAGGGATTTGCAAGTTGTTAGCTCCAGTATGACAGAATTCCTAAGTGTGCAGAGAAAGTGGTTAAGAATTGTATGGTGTGTTCCAATGATTCCAATTGAAGCCCATGTTAGATGTGATCACATCTAACATGGGCTTCGATTGGAATTCATAGAGCATATTATCAAGGCCATTACCGCCACCTTATCGGCAGTTTTCTGCCGATAAAAGCGGCGATAATGTATTGCATGTCCTTGATAATATGCCCCTTGGTCCATAGTTGACGATGGCGGTAATGCAGTGCTAATACTCCTTGATCTATCAGCAGCCTTTGACACAGTCGACCTTAAGGTTCTGGTTGAACCACCTTGGGTTGCTGAGATCGAGGGGTTGGCGCTTAAAATCCTAAAATCCTTCTTGTGTGAAAGATCTCAAGTGGTAGCTTTGGACCCATTTGTGTCCAAACCCTTCTCACTACCATGTGGGGTCCTCAGGGTTCCGCACTCGGCCCTGCACTGTTTAATATTTATGTTAAACCTCTGAACTCTCTCATCAGATCTTTTGGGCTCAATCGTACCTCTTACGCAGAAGATACCCAAATCGTGGTGGCTTTTTCTGCTTTAAAAAGCCAGGTAGGTTCCATTTTTCACCACTGTATGACTGCCGTAGTAAACTGGATGACCCAGAACTGTCTTAGACTAAACTTAGGGAAAAACAAGGTCATTATGCTTGGTAACTAAATATCATTATGGACACTGTCCTGTTGGCCAAAAGAAATGGGTTCCCTTCCTATACCTGTGTCTAAGGCCAGAAATCTTGGTGTGATCATGGATAAAAAGCTGACTTTTGGACAGGTCAATGCGGTCACCTCCTCCACTTTTTCTGTCCTAAGAATGCTTTGTAAGGTTCCTTCTTTCATTCCACTCAACTCCCAAAAAATGATGATCACTGCTCTCAAACTTTCCAAAAACAATGACTGTAAAGTTCTATCTTTGAGCATACAGCAGCAACATCTTAAGAAGCTACAGGTCCTGCAGAATGCAGCTGCCAGACTATTAACTGGAATCCTTAAACATCAATCGGCTGCACAAGCGATCAAGCATCTCCACTGGCTGCCTGTCAGGCAACGGATTGAAATTGAAGCCCTCTGCCTTGCCCACATAGCTCTACACAGAATGGGCCCTGTGGTCCTTGGGCATTCATTTCAAAGGTATGTTCCTGGAAGATACTTAAGGTCTTCAGGTACCCATAAACTAATTGTCAAAAGGATTAAATGAACAAACTGGGGAGGTAGAGGTTTGGTAAATTCTACAGCAAAGAAATGGAATGTACTCCCCCTGTCCATCAGGTCCTTTCCAAACCTGTCCTTTTTTAAGAAGAACCTAAAAGCATGGCTGTTCCCTAAGTAATTTCATTGTACTTGTTTTTTTCCCATTGTGATAGCGCCTTGACACCTTCTGGTATTTGTTTGCGCTCTATATATTTGATAACATATAACTCACTTATGGCAAGAATTACTACCAATATGTTAGCACCAGCATTTTGTGAAGGGTGGTCATCCCCATATTCCCAGAACTACCTCCAGTATGCTGGGGTGTGCATTTGCCAAGGATAAACCTTGTTGTTATAAAGAAAGGGTAAACCCAAATAAGCCACTGGAACCTGGGTATAGAACAGTACAGTGAATAGATGGTCCCAGTACAACAATTCTTAGGAACCCACAAGGTTTAACCCCTCCCCTGCTGATGACGGAACCGCTCCGTCATCAGCTACAGTTGGGCTGTGCTGATGACGGAGCGGTTCCGTCATGGCCCAGCCGCCGCGCCTGCGCGGTGCTGATTTTGCGCCTGCGCGGGCGTTCTAATGAGCGGGGCGGGTCATGACGGAACCGCTCCGTCACCAGCATAGCTCAACCGCGGCTGGTGACGGAGCGGTTCTGTCACCAGCATGCGGCTGCCGCGCGGCCGCCCCGCCCCCTTAGCGCTGCGGCGGAATAGCCGCCGCAGCGAAGGGGTTAAAACACATCAGACAGAATTACACTGATACAATTATGGATTTCTTGTTCAATGTTATTTAATCCCATTGAATGTTTTAAATGCTTGTCAATCAGCATATGATTCAAAAAGGCAGCACACAAGTAGTGCCCCACAAAAGTGGGAGAAAAGGAGGGGAAGGTTGTGTGCATCAAGTGAGGGTTGTAAAGGCGTAAGGGAAAGATAGTGACATCATATTCATCACAAAATTAATTACAATGGAAATGGTTAGTTTAAGCCGCACACTCAAATGATAGAAAATTACATTGGTACAAAAGGTAGGCTATTTGGATCCTTACGACGGGGTCTTCCTCAGGACTAAAACAAAGGGGCCCCGTAGATCACCCTTGACTGGAAGTGGTGAAGTTGGGGTGGGGCCCGTAGGCTCCAAAGGACGGAGAGCGGATGGATGGCACTTGGTAAAAGTGTAGGTAGTGTACTCCTTGTAAACAATCATGAAGGGTAGAGGAAAATTCTATCAAAACACCATGGACTTCAAAGTTCCCATACTATTGTAGAATAAATCGAGAGTGTCTGTGCTCAGTCACTTCATCAATTAACCCACTGGTGTTCACAGTCTACGCTCCGTTAAGGGAGCCTACTTGCCCCACCTCAACTTCACCACTTCCAATCAAGGGTGGTCTATGATGCCCCTTTGTTGTAGTCCTGAGGAAGACCCCGTCGTAAGGATCCAAGTAGCCTGCCTTTTATATTGGGGGTCGATACGTCGACTACGTTATTGTCTTATGCCAGTTTTTATCAACAGTGATTTCTTTCTGTGATATTGTATTTCTAGTCATGGCAATGTAATTTTATATCATTTGAGTGTGCGGCTTAAACTAGCCATTTCCATTGTAATTAATTTTGTGATGAATATGATGTCACTATCTTTCCCTTACACCTGTACGAACCTCACTTGATGCACACAACCTTCCACTCTTTTTCTCCCACTTTTGTGGGGCACTTGTTGTGTACAGCCTTTTTTAATCATATGCTGATTGACAAGCATTTAAAACGTTCAATGTGATTAAATAAAACATTCAACAAGAAACATATAATTGTATCAGTGTAATTTTGTCTAATGTGTTTGAAACATTGTGGGTTCCTAAGAATTGTTGTACTGGGACCAACTCTTCCATAGATAAACCTCAGCAGCATATGCTATGGATGGTCTCCCACATAAGGAAATAATTACCTTCAGTATTCTAGGACCAGCAAACACAAACTCGCATATGCCCTCACACACATCATCACAGACTCTCTTGCACACTCTATTATGCACTCATACACTTTTTCACTTCCGCACTTTTACATACATGTTCTCCCACACCACCGGACACACACACTCAGACACTCACACATTCAGGCACTCATTAACCCAGACACTCACACACCCAGACATATACACACACACACTCGCCCACACATATGCTCAGACACACAAACACATAGGGCTGCATACACACTCAGTCCCTCACGCACATTCAGACACTCAAACACACACACTAACACTGTGCTTTCACGAGCCCCTTAGCTGAAATATTGTGGTGGCTCAAGCCCCGGTGACCCACAGAAGTTGGCGCCTGTGTCTGTACTACCTGCAACTGTGCACCTGATCCCCTGTCCTGCCACTGTGCACCGTGCACTCTTCTCTCCTCTTTGGACCCTGCACTATTCTCACACTCCTTATCTCTTCCCTGATAGTGGCACTTTGGCTTTTGGGTAGCGATAAAGTATTCGTCATGATGATCGTCAGGAAGGGGCTCAAGTTTGGAAGCCACAGTGCAAACTTCTCTGGGTGGGAAATAAGCAGGGCTTTAAGTGGGTAGGGTTCTGTCTGTGAAAAAGCAGGTGCTGAAAGGGGCCCCAATCGGGCTCTCCTTTTTTGCCCTCAGGGTGAAAAAGAAAATCTTAACACTGCAGCAGTGCCACCCTTCACTGCCTTTGATGTAACTTTAACCCGTTTGCCGCGGCCGTTATTTCGGTGCAGTGCGGGCGTTCTGAGGAGTGGGTGGGGCCGCGTCGGCCGTTGGCCATTCACAGCACCAGCTAGGTAGTGCTGGCGACGGCCAACGGCGGACGGCAGCATGCAAGGGGTTAAACAGACTTGTTATAGTTCTTTCACAGTCTCATCATTTCAGAACTGAAGCATTTTCAATATTATATCCAGCTGTTGACAAAGCCAATAGCACTGACTTGTAGCTGTAATGTTACTTGTTGTATTATATCTCTGTATTCAAAGACAGAAGCAGCAAAATACAAGTCGGTAGGCACACTATTCTAAGCCCAGATTTTTACCTTGTGTCTGTTTAAGCCTCGCCCATAATTACATCGGCCACGCCCCTTTGAGAGACCCCCTAGTGTTTTTCATCCCACTCAAAGCCCTGGAAATAACCTTGTGCCATTGTTATATGTGTGTATACCTCCTCTACCTATTACTCAAGCTGGCAAACGGCTTTTGAACACGTGAGAGCTAATTGGCAATAATTGTTGAATTAGAGATGAAAATAGGCCTGTGATTTATTGGCCGCCGTCGCCTTTGGACAGGGGGAGCCAGGCCTTCTCCGGCCTTCGGAGATTGCGCTATTTATACAACGAGGCTCGAACAATCCTGACGCCGGGCCAGGGCGCGTTTGTTATCCCCCGCGCCTTCCGCCCGACCTGGGTGGCTCTGACCCCCAGACCCCGGCAGCAGACAGGCGGGTCAAGGCCTGAAGAGGTTCAGCTGTCCCGGGAGCTGGCCTGGGTAAACCAGGAGCCGGGAACGGCGGGTGCAGAGGCCCCCGCCCGCCGTCAGCTGTCCAGCTACAACACGACTAACACACAAAGGCCGTGACGCACAAAACAAATGTAGTTCTTTGTTTATTAATTGAATATATATTTACAGGATACAAACTTCGAATAAATGTTCAAAATGCGCTTGTGCAATGGCCACTGATGCTCCTGTCTGGCTCACTAAGTGGTAAGCCAACTCTGTAGAATAAATGACATTTTTGTGAGAAGTTCTGTAGTCAGGAGTCATGTTTCAGAAATTCACGCACCATGCATAATAATTAAGCATTATGACTCCAAAGCAGCTTACATTTTCCTCACAAAAAGCAATTACATATGAAACTGTAGTTGGGTACTGTACACTGATCATGTTGCTATTCAGTAGTTTAAGTGGCCAAAACCTGCGCAATAATGGCCCAAGGGCAAGCAATGTTCATGCTAACATACTTATGACTACACATTCTGTCAATAGTTTTTCATGGTCCTGGAGCTGCTTAATTAGTGCCGGTGGTTACAGATGGTGGACTCCATCACTCATTTATGGGGATCAAAACTTATTTTTTTCATCATCTGACTTTGGCTCAGAACAGGAGAGAGAACACAACACAGGAAGAAAGAAATGTATGGCAGGAAAGATAGTAGCATGAGGCAGATTCAAGACTAGGGAGCCTTGGTATTTGGCAGCCCCAGGATCTGAGGGTGACAGGCTCCTATGAAATACTTTGTGTCCTTGCATTTATTTATTTAACAAATTAAGCTCTCGCACCACCTATAAGCAGTGCTTTAAAGGGGGAAAAATAAGTGCAGGTACTCATTAAAATGAGCTAGAGGTGTGGCAGGTGGGCGGGGTTAGGGGTGGGGCTAGGGGCGGGGCTAAGGGCTAGACATAATTATAGATAATAACTTCTATGGAAGTTGCAGTACATATTAAAACACGAGAAATGTGTTTATGTAAACAAAACAGGTTACCTCATTACACAAAATGAAAACCAAACAGGATCTCTCTCTCTCTCTCTCTCTCTCTCTCTCTCTCTCTCTCTCTCTCTCTATATATATATATATATATATTCCCCCTAGAAACGCCCGTGCATGAGGACGCGACTCAGCAGCAGCTTTTCAACTTGACTTTATTTTAGGCATGCCGGCATTTTACATCCAGGTGATTTCGAACGCCCAACGCGTTTCGGAGATGCCTATCTCCTTGTTCACGGGCTTGGAAACGGCTGCATTGCCGAACAGGGAACCTCCGACATTTTTATCCTTTTTGATAGCCCTCCAATGGGCTTCTTTTTCCGAGTTCAAGGTTCACTCCTGGTGCAGGCTGGTCTTTGTGGTTCCCTTAATAATGTTAACCCTCCAATGGGTTCGGAAATGCGCCGTGAATTTGTCCATATTTTTATTACCCTCCAGTGGGTTTCCAGGATGCTTGTGCCGGTAATTAAACGAGGAAACTGCTGCTCCGCATTAGAGACAGTGGATAGTCCGGTGTCTCAGCGGTCTCCTTTTCTGTTTTCTGGAATTGGTGCATCCTCCCGGCTCGGACCCACCGGTAAACATTCCCCCTAGAAACGCCCGTGCATGAGGACGCGACTCAGCAGCAGCTTTTCAACTTGACTTTATTTTAGGCATGCCGGCATTTTACATCCAGGTGATTTCGAACGCCCAACGCGTTTCGGAGATGCCTATCTCCTTGTTCACGGGCTTGGAAACGGCTGCATTGCCGAACAGGGAACCTCCGACATTTTTATCCTTTTTGATAGCCCTCCAATGGGCTTCTTTTTCCGAGTTCAAGGTTCACTCCTGGTGCAGGCTGGTCTTTGTGGTTCCCTTAATAATGTTAACCCTCCAATGGGTTCGGAAATGCGCCGTGAATTTGTCCATATTTTTATTACCCTCCAGTGGGTTTCCAGGATGCTTGTGCCGGTAATTAAACGAGGAAACTGCTGCTCCGCATTAGAGACAGTGGATAGTCCGGTGTCTCAGCGGTCTCCTTTTCTGTTTTCTGGAATTGGTGCATCCTCCCGGCTCGGACCCACCGGTAAACATTCCCCCTAGAAACGCCCGTGCATGAGGACGCGACTCAGCAGCAGCTTTTCAACTTGACTTTATTTTAGGCATGCCGGCATTTTACATCCAGGTGATTTCGAACGCCCAACGCGTTTCGGAGATGCCTATCTCCTTGTTCACGGGCTTGGAAACGGCTGCATTGCCGAACAGGGAACCTCCGACATTTTTATCCTTTTTGATAGCCCTCCAATGGGCTTCTTTTTCCGAGTTCAAGGTTCACTCCTGGTGCAGGCTGGTCTTTGTGGTTCCCTTAATAATGTTAACCCTCCAATGGGTTCGGAAATGCGCCGTGAATTTGTCCATATTTTTATTACCCTCCAGTGGGTTTCCAGGATGCTTGTGCCGGTAATTAAACGAGGAAACTGCTGCTCCGCATTAGAGACAGTGGATAGTCCGGTGTCTCAGCGGTCTCCTTTTCTGTTTTCTGGAATTGGTGCATCCTCCCGGCTCGGACCCACCGGTAAACATTCCCCCTAGAAACGCCCGTGCATGAGGACGCGACTCAGCAGCAGCTTTTCAACTTGACTTTATTTTAGGCATGCCGGCATTTTACATCCAGGTGATTTCGAACGCCCAACGCGTTTCGGAGATGCCTATCTCCTTGTTCACGGGCTTGGAAACGGCTGCATTGCCGAACAGGGAACCTCCGACATTTTTATCCTTTTTGATAGCCCTCCAATGGGCTTCTTTTTCCGAGTTCAAGGTTCACTCCTGGTGCAGGCTGGTCTTTGTGGTTCCCTTAATAATGTTAACCCTCCAATGGGTTCGGAAATGCGCCGTGAATTTGTCCATATTTTTATTACCCTCCAGTGGGTTTCCAGGATGCTTGTGCCGGTAATTAAACGAGGAAACTGCTGCTCCGCATTAGAGACAGTGGATAGTCCGGTGTCTCAGCGGTCTCCTTTTCTGTTTTCTGGAATTGGTGCATCCTCCCGGCTCGGACCCACCGGTAAACATTCCCCCTAGAAACGCCCGTGCATGAGGACGCGACTCAGCAGCAGCTTTTCAACTTGACTTTATTTTAGGCATGCCGGCATTTTACATCCAGGTGATTTCGAACGCCCAACGCGTTTCGGAGATGCCTATCTCCTTGTTCACGGGCTTGGAAACGGCTGCATTGCCGAACAGGGAACCTCCGACATTTTTATCCTTTTTGATAGCCCTCCAATGGGCTTCTTTTTCCGAGTTCAAGGTTCACTCCTGGTGCAGGCTGGTCTTTGTGGTTCCCTTAATAATGTTAACCCTCCAATGGGTTCGGAAATGCGCCGTGAATTTGTCCATATTTTTATTACCCTCCAGTGGGTTTCCAGGATGCTTGTGCCGGTAATTAAACGAGGAAACTGCTGCTCCGCATTAGAGACAGTGGATAGTCCGGTGTCTCAGCGGTCTCCTTTTCTGTTTTCTGGAATTGGTGCATCCTCCCGGCTCGGACCCACCGGTAAACATTCCCCCTAGAAACGCCCGTGCATGAGGACGCGACTCAGCAGCAGCTTTTCAACTTGACTTTATTTTAGGCATGCCGGCATTTTACATCCAGGTGATTTCGAACGCCCAACGCGTTTCGGAGATGCCTATCTCCTTGTTCACGGGCTTGGAAACGGCTGCATTGCCGAACAGGGAACCTCCGACATTTTTATCCTTTTTGATAGCCCTCCAATGGGCTTCTTTTTCCGAGTTCAAGGTTCACTCCTGGTGCAGGCTGGTCTTTGTGGTTCCCTTAATAATGTTAACCCTCCAATGGGTTCGGAAATGCGCCGTGAATTTGTCCATATTTTTATTACCCTCCAGTGGGTTTCCAGGATGCTTGTGCCGGTAATTAAACGAGGAAACTGCTGCTCCGCATTAGAGACAGTGGATAGTCCGGTGTCTCAGCGGTCTCCTTTTCTGTTTTCTGGAATTGGTGCATCCTCCCGGCTCGGACCCACCGGTAAACATTCCCCCTAGAAACGCCCGTGCATGAGGACGCGACTCAGCAGCAGCTTTTCAACTTGACTTTATTTTAGGCATGCCGGCATTTTACATCCAGGTGATTTCGAACGCCCAACGCGTTTCGGAGATGCCTATCTCCTTGTTCACGGGCTTGGAAACGGCTGCATTGCCGAACAGGGAACCTCCGACATTTTTATCCTTTTTGATAGCCCTCCAATGGGCTTCTTTTTCCGAGTTCAAGGTTCACTCCTGGTGCAGGCTGGTCTTTGTGGTTCCCTTAATAATGTTAACCCTCCAATGGGTTCGGAAATGCGCCGTGAATTTGTCCATATTTTTATTACCCTCCAGTGGGTTTCCAGGATGCTTGTGCCGGTAATTAAACGAGGAAACTGCTGCTCCGCATTAGAGACAGTGGATAGTCCGGTGTCTCAGCGGTCTCCTTTTCTGTTTTCTGGAATTGGTGCATCCTCCCGGCTCGGACCCACCGGTAAACATTCCCCCTAGAAACGCCCGTGCATGAGGACGCGACTCAGCAGCAGCTTTTCAACTTGACTTTATTTTAGGCATGCCGGCATTTTACATCCAGGTGATTTCGAACGCCCAACGCGTTTCGGAGATGCCTATCTCCTTGTTCACGGGCTTGGAAACGGCTGCATTGCCGAACAGGGAACCTCCGACATTTTTATCCTTTTTGATAGCCCTCCAATGGGCTTCTTTTTCCGAGTTCAAGGTTCACTCCTGGTGCAGGCTGGTCTTTGTGGTTCCCTTAATAATGTTAACCCTCCAATGGGTTCGGAAATGCGCCGTGAATTTGTCCATATTTTTATTACCCTCCAGTGGGTTTCCAGGATGCTTGTGCCGGTAATTAAACGAGGAAACTGCTGCTCCGCATTAGAGACAGTGGATAGTCCGGTGTCTCAGCGGTCTCCTTTTCTGTTTTCTGGAATTGGTGCATCCTCCCGGCTCGGACCCACCGGTAAACATTCCCCCTAGAAACGCCCGTGCATGAGGACGCGACTCAGCAGCAGCTTTTCAACTTGACTTTATTTTAGGCATGCCGGCATTTTACATCCAGGTGATTTCGAACGCCCAACGCGTTTCGGAGATGCCTATCTCCTTGTTCACGGGCTTGGAAACGGCTGCATTGCCGAACAGGGAACCTCCGACATTTTTATCCTTTTTGATAGCCCTCCAATGGGCTTCTTTTTCCGAGTTCAAGGTTCACTCCTGGTGCAGGCTGGTCTTTGTGGTTCCCTTAATAATGTTAACCCTCCAATGGGTTCGGAAATGCGCCGTGAATTTGTCCATATTTTTATTACCCTCCAGTGGGTTTCCAGGATGCTTGTGCCGGTAATTAAACGAGGAAACTCGTTTAATTACCGGCACAAGCCGGGAGGATGCACCAATTCCAGAAAACAGAAAAGGAGACCGCTGAGACACCGGACTATCCACTGTCTCTAATGCGGAGCAGCAGTTTCCTCGTTTAATTACCGGCACAAGCATCCTGGAAACCCACTGGAGGGTAATAAAAATATGGACAAATTCACGGCGCATTTCCGAACCCATTGGAGGGTTAACATTATTAAGGGAACCACAAAGACCAGCCTGCACCAGGAGTGAACCTTGAACTCGGAAAAAGAAGCCCATTGGAGGGCTATCAAAAAGGATAAAAATGTCGGAGGTTCCCTGTTCGGCAATGCAGCCGTTTCCAAGCCCGTGAACAAGGAGATAGGCATCTCCGAAACGCGTTGGGCGTTCGAAATCACCTGGATGTAAAATGCCGGCATGCCTAAAATAAAGTCAAGTTGAAAAGCTGCTGCTGAGTCGCGTCCTCATGCACGGGCGTTTCTAGGGGGAATGTTTACCGGTGGGTCCGAGCCGGGAGGATGCACCAATTCCAGAAAACAGAAAAGGAGACCGCTGAGACACCGGACTATCCACTGTCTCTAATGCGGAGCAGCAGTTTCCTCGTTTAATTACCGGCACAAGCATCCTGGAAACCCACTGGAGGGTAATAAAAATATGGACAAATTCACGGCGCATTTCCGAACCCATTGGAGGGTTAACATTATTAAGGGAACCACAAAGACCAGCCTGCACCAGGAGTGAACCTTGAACTCGGAAAAAGAAGCCCATTGGAGGGCTATCAAAAAGGATAAAAATGTCGGAGGTTCCCTGTTCGGCAATGCAGCCGTTTCCAAGCCCGTGAACAAGGAGATAGGCATCTCCGAAACGCGTTGGGCGTTCGAAATCACCTGGATGTAAAATGCCGGCATGCCTAAAATAAAGTCAAGTTGAAAAGCTGCTGCTGAGTCGCGTCCTCATGCACGGGCGTTTCTAGGGGGAATGTTTACCGGTGGGTCCGAGCCGGGAGGATGCACCAATTCCAGAAAACAGAAAAGGAGACCGCTGAGACACCGGACTATCCACTGTCTCTAATGCGGAGCAGCAGTTTCCTCGTTTAATTACCGGCACAAGCATCCTGGAAACCCACTGGAGGGTAATAAAAATATGGACAAATTCACGGCGCATTTCCGAACCCATTGGAGGGTTAACATTATTAAGGGAACCACAAAGACCAGCCTGCACCAGGAGTGAACCTTGAACTCGGAAAAAGAAGCCCATTGGAGGGCTATCAAAAAGGATAAAAATGTCGGAGGTTCCCTGTTCGGCAATGCAGCCGTTTCCAAGCCCGTGAACAAGGAGATAGGCATCTCCGAAACGCGTTGGGCGTTCGAAATCACCTGGATGTAAAATGCCGGCATGCCTAAAATAAAGTCAAGTTGAAAAGCTGCTGCTGAGTCGCGTCCTCATGCACGGGCGTTTCTAGGGGGAATGTTTACCGGTGGGTCCGAGCCGGGAGGATGCACCAATTCCAGAAAACAGAAAAGGAGACCGCTGAGACACCGGACTATCCACTGTCTCTAATGCGGAGCAGCAGTTTCCTCGTTTAATTACCGGCACAAGCATCCTGGAAACCCACTGGAGGGTAATAAAAATATGGACAAATTCACGGCGCATTTCCGAACCCATTGGAGGGTTAACATTATTAAGGGAACCACAAAGACCAGCCTGCACCAGGAGTGAACCTTGAACTCGGAAAAAGAAGCCCATTGGAGGGCTATCAAAAAGGATAAAAATGTCGGAGGTTCCCTGTTCGGCAATGCAGCCGTTTCCAAGCCCGTGAACAAGGAGATAGGCATCTCCGAAACGCGTTGGGCGTTCGAAATCACCTGGATGTAAAATGCCGGCATGCCTAAAATAAAGTCAAGTTGAAAAGCTGCTGCTGAGTCGCGTCCTCATGCACGGGCGTTTCTAGGGGGAATGTTTACCGGTGGGTCCGAGCCGGGAGGATGCACCAATTCCAGAAAACAGAAAAGGAGACCGCTGAGACACCGGACTATCCACTGTCTCTAATGCGGAGCAGCAGTTTCCTCGTTTAATTACCGGCACAAGCATCCTGGAAACCCACTGGAGGGTAATAAAAATATGGACAAATTCACGGCGCATTTCCGAACCCATTGGAGGGTTAACATTATTAAGGGAACCACAAAGACCAGCCTGCACCAGGAGTGAACCTTGAACTCGGAAAAAGAAGCCCATTGGAGGGCTATCAAAAAGGATAAAAATGTCGGAGGTTCCCTGTTCGGCAATGCAGCCGTTTCCAAGCCCGTGAACAAGGAGATAGGCATCTCCGAAACGCGTTGGGCGTTCGAAATCACCTGGATGTAAAATGCCGGCATGCCTAAAATAAAGTCAAGTTGAAAAGCTGCTGCTGAGTCGCGTCCTCATGCACGGGCGTTTCTAGGGGGAATGTTTACCGGTGGGTCCGAGCCGGGAGGATGCACCAATTCCAGAAAACAGAAAAGGAGACCGCTGAGACACCGGACTATCCACTGTCTCTAATGCGGAGCAGCAGTTTCCTCGTTTAATTACCGGCACAAGCATCCTGGAAACCCACTGGAGGGTAATAAAAATATGGACAAATTCACGGCGCATTTCCGAACCCATTGGAGGGTTAACATTATTAAGGGAACCACAAAGACCAGCCTGCACCAGGAGTGAACCTTGAACTCGGAAAAAGAAGCCCATTGGAGGGCTATCAAAAAGGATAAAAATGTCGGAGGTTCCCTGTTCGGCAATGCAGCCGTTTCCAAGCCCGTGAACAAGGAGATAGGCATCTCCGAAACGCGTTGGGCGTTCGAAATCACCTGGATGTAAAATGCCGGCATGCCTAAAATAAAGTCAAGTTGAAAAGCTGCTGCTGAGTCGCGTCCTCATGCACGGGCGTTTCTAGGGGGAATGTTTACCGGTGGGTCCGAGCCGGGAGGATGCACCAATTCCAGAAAACAGAAAAGGAGACCGCTGAGACACCGGACTATCCACTGTCTCTAATGCGGAGCAGCAGTTTCCTCGTTTAATTACCGGCACAAGCATCCTGGAAACCCACTGGAGGGTAATAAAAATATGGACAAATTCACGGCGCATTTCCGAACCCATTGGAGGGTTAACATTATTAAGGGAACCACAAAGACCAGCCTGCACCAGGAGTGAACCTTGAACTCGGAAAAAGAAGCCCATTGGAGGGCTATCAAAAAGGATAAAAATGTCGGAGGTTCCCTGTTCGGCAATGCAGCCGTTTCCAAGCCCGTGAACAAGGAGATAGGCATCTCCGAAACGCGTTGGGCGTTCGAAATCACCTGGATGTAAAATGCCGGCATGCCTAAAATAAAGTCAAGTTGAAAAGCTGCTGCTGAGTCGCGTCCTCATGCACGGGCGTTTCTAGGGGGAATGTTTACCGGTGGGTCCGAGCCGGGAGGATGCACCAATTCCAGAAAACAGAAAAGGAGACCGCTGAGACACCGGACTATCCACTGTCTCTAATGCGGAGCAGCAGTTTCCTCGTTTAATTACCGGCACAAGCATCCTGGAAACCCACTGGAGGGTAATAAAAATATGGACAAATTCACGGCGCATTTCCGAACCCATTGGAGGGTTAACATTATTAAGGGAACCACAAAGACCAGCCTGCACCAGGAGTGAACCTTGAACTCGGAAAAAGAAGCCCATTGGAGGGCTATCAAAAAGGATAAAAATGTCGGAGGTTCCCTGTTCGGCAATGCAGCCGTTTCCAAGCCCGTGAACAAGGAGATAGGCATCTCCGAAACGCGTTGGGCGTTCGAAATCACCTGGATGTAAAATGCCGGCATGCCTAAAATAAAGTCAAGTTGAAAAGCTGCTGCTGAGTCGCGTCCTCATGCACGGGCGTTTCTAGGGGGAATGTTTACCGGTGGGTCCGAGCCGGGAGGATGCACCAATTCCAGAAAACAGAAAAGGAGACCGCTGAGACACCGGACTATCCACTGTCTCTAATGCGGAGCAGCAGTTTCCTCGTTTAATTACCGGCACAAGCATCCTGGAAACCCACTGGAGGGTAATAAAAATATGGACAAATTCACGGCGCATTTCCGAACCCATTGGAGGGTTAACATTATTAAGGGAACCACAAAGACCAGCCTGCACCAGGAGTGAACCTTGAACTCGGAAAAAGAAGCCCATTGGAGGGCTATCAAAAAGGATAAAAATGTCGGAGGTTCCCTGTTCGGCAATGCAGCCGTTTCCAAGCCCGTGAACAAGGAGATAGGCATCTCCGAAACGCGTTGGGCGTTCGAAATCACCTGGATGTAAAATGCCGGCATGCCTAAAATAAAGTCAAGTTGAAAAGCTGCTGCTGAGTCGCGTCCTCATGCACGGGCGTTTCTAGGGGGAATGTTTACCGGTGGGTCCGAGCCGGGAGGATGCACCAATTCCAGAAAACAGAAAAGGAGACCGCTGAGACACCGGACTATCCACTGTCTCTAATGCGGAGCAGCAGTTTCCTCGTTTAATTACCGGCACAAGCATCCTGGAAACCCACTGGAGGGTAATAAAAATATGGACAAATTCACGGCGCATTTCCGAACCCATTGGAGGGTTAACATTATTAAGGGAACCACAAAGACCAGCCTGCACCAGGAGTGAACCTTGAACTCGGAAAAAGAAGCCCATTGGAGGGCTATCAAAAAGGATAAAAATGTCGGAGGTTCCCTGTTCGGCAATGCAGCCGTTTCCAAGCCCGTGAACAAGGAGATAGGCATCTCCGAAACGCGTTGGGCGTTCGAAATCACCTGGATGTAAAATGCCGGCATGCCTAAAATAAAGTCAAGTTGAAAAGCTGCTGCTGAGTCGCGTCCTCATGCACGGGCGTTTCTAGGGGGAATGTTTACCGGTGGGTCCGAGCCGGGAGGATGCACCAATTCCAGAAAACAGAAAAGGAGACCGCTGAGACACCGGACTATCCACTGTCTCTAATGCGGAGCAGCAGTTTCCTCGTTTAATTACCGGCACAAGCATCCTGGAAACCCACTGGAGGGTAATAAAAATATGGACAAATTCACGGCGCATTTCCGAACCCATTGGAGGGTTAACATTATTAAGGGAACCACAAAGACCAGCCTGCACCAGGAGTGAACCTTGAACTCGGAAAAAGAAGCCCATTGGAGGGCTATCAAAAAGGATAAAAATGTCGGAGGTTCCCTGTTCGGCAATGCAGCCGTTTCCAAGCCCGTGAACAAGGAGATAGGCATCTCCGAAACGCGTTGGGCGTTCGAAATCACCTGGATGTAAAATGCCGGCATGCCTAAAATAAAGTCAAGTTGAAAAGCTGCTGCTGAGTCGCGTCCTCATGCACGGGCGTTTCTAGGGGGAATATATATATATATATATATATATATATATATATATATATATATATATATATATATATATATATATATATACATATATATATATATATATATATCCCCGATCCATCCAGCTCACATCAGAAGAAGGCACGCACCCTACAACTGAATAGAAAGGTTTTGGCTGCCTAAGCAGCCTTTCTCAATCTGGCCGGCGCCATACACGTGAGCTTAAATAGCTCTACCCCCACTGTTAGACATGGTAAACATAGAAATTAGACGTTCCGTGGTGCTTCAGACACATGAAGTGAATAATTCACAACTCAGCACTCAAACAGTGTGGCTATTTAGAGGAAAAATTGCCAAAAACATAATTAAGCAAACTGCAAAATTATAAAATATATTTGACTGCGTGGAACGTAATCAGTCCACATTACCAGTGAATATGAAAGAGCACATGATAGACCAAATTGCCTGCCAAAGTTTGGGCATATACTATTAAAAACCGAAAAATTGGTATGAATGGACTCATAAGATGGTGCTGACCACTTCAGTAAATATAACCTCAATAAAAAACATGTGTTAAAACATATAGTAAAAATATTCTGCTGATATATAATTAGACCTATTAAGAGGAGACGGAATTTAATTTGGGTTAAAATCGGAAAATGACATACCAATAAGGCTTACTTTCTTATTAAAGCATTCAGAGGAAGCGATAATCTGAAGCGCCCAATAAACAGCGTGCCACAAGATACTACACATACTCCCTCAACAGGTAGGGGCAGTCTCATTAAGCTTAATGAATACATGCAGGAGGCTGAAAAACACAAATTGTGTAATCTTACATATAAAATTGTTGGCCTGCATGTTAACATTCATACACGACCGGGACTACTAGTCCCATAATGCTTCAGGTTAAGTTATGTAAGTCTCGTCCTGAAAAAAAGTCAAATATGAGGTATAACCTACTGCAAATTAACATAAGCCTTATGTACAGGGCAATTTTATGATAGAAATAACTCAGTAGAAGCCGTATGTTAAACCGTATTTCTTCATGATTGTCTCATTAAGTTCCTCATGCCGATAATTGGCAAGCAATCATAGCAGGAAAAACTGCAAATCACAAATCTGACGTTTTCAGGGGAAATGCCAAAATGTCTCAATGTTCCTCTCCGAAAAGCAACATACAAAATGGCATTTGAGAAGTTCACAATTACGGGGTCGAAGGAGGCCAGTAAACAAACAAATGAACATGCCATTGAAAAAAACGCTTCCACAGTGCCTAGTTACCAAGGCGCCAGTTTGCTGTGGCAGGCGTTTCTAGACAGGGAAGGTGCAGACCTCATGCTGGCAGTTAGAACTTTCACCTGAATGCTCGTTGCACGCCTAATTAACAGTGCAGGGTCTGCCTAGACCCTGTCCTGTTAAACACAGCGTGAAGCGAGCTCTCTCAAACCCCTGCAGGGTGGGGACATTCAAAGGGGTGCCTCTGGACTTTAGCAGCCTCTCTGCCAAAGTCTACTTCAGAGGCTCAGTGCGACTGAGAGATCCGGAAGCAGAGCGGCATCTGGAGAAGATACCGAACCCGAGCCTGCCCTGCCATCAATCAGAGTACCGGTACTCTCCCTGACTGAAGGAAAAGTGCCGGTACTGACGGGTAGAAAATTGGGAAGTGCCGGTACTCAGTACCGGTGAGTACCGGCCCATTTAAAGCACTGCCTATAAGTATCAAAGGTGTGATTCTATGGCAGGACCGGAGGCTTCTGATTATGCTTTCTCATTTCTTTACTGCACAAACAGCAGCCAATGAAAGTAAAACTACAATGGTAAAAAACAACATTTCCCATGAGGCTTTGAATCACGCCTCCAACAATAGTAACCAATCACAGTAGTAACAAGCATATAAAGTAAAGAGACACTAATCTGGCCTCCTCTTTTCTTTTGCCTTGTTTACCGTACTGTTTATGGTCGCGCTGTGCTTCTCTTGCCATATGCCTCTGACGGCGTTCTGCTCTTCCCGACTTCTAAGCGGGGCTTCCCTGACCCGCTCCGCGTCCTTTAGTGTTCCCTTCTCGGAGCGCGTGTTGCGCCCGTAGGTCCCCGCTGGGTTCTGTTGTTGCTTGCGGCCGCGGATGCCTTTCTCCGCGGTCCGCGACTAGGAGGGACTTGCCCCCCCCCTCGGGGAAGGAGGCGCTCTGCAGAGCCGTCTGCGGCCCGACATGCGTCTTTGACGGCTCGCGCGCGCCGTGGTGCGCACGCAGCTCGTCCAATAGTGCCGATTGAGACGCTCTGCCCCCGGCTGAAGTGGGGAATCACGCAGTTTGGCCAGGAGCCGAGGGGCCGTTTTTAGACACAAATAAAGCAGCGTTTTCTCTCCCAATTGACATCGGAAGTCTGGTACATTAACCCCTTACTTCCCAGTGAGTGAGGAAGTGGGGCAATTTTTGGAAACCCTTCCCTGAGCTGGATAAGGGTTTTTCCCTCCATTAGTCCTAGCATTGGACTTTATTGACTTGTTTGGATATTTATTATTTGATATTCCCGGCTCCTGCGCCTGGCACTTCCCCTGATCGACACCCTTCCTGGGTTGGCAATTGTGCTTCCCTCTGGGGACTTGGAGTGGAATTGAATAATTCTCTTTGATTATGGCAGATTCGGAATACTGCGATGAGGAGGGTACTGCATGTGGTTACCAGGGCAATGATGAATATTACGAAGAAGAGTCCATGGAGGATCTCATTGACAAAAAGCTAGACGCTAAGTTGGATAAAGCCCTTTCCTCTGCCCTGCTTCCATTTGCCAAGAAACTTGAATTGTTAGTCCCTGGTAAGCCTCTCCCCCTTCCTGGCCAAGACCCTTCCCGCCCCCACCCCCTAAGAAGGTGGCTACTGGCCCGGCCTGGCCCCACGCCCAGTCCTATGATAAGCTTTATAAAGTCAAAGAGTCGTCTACTGGTGACAAGGCCCGTGCCCTTCCCTCCCCCCCAATGATACTACTACTGACACTGGCACCGATACAGACTCCTCGGATGCGGCTCCACGCAAGCGCACTAAAAAGCGTAAGCATGCCTCTCCTTCCGTCACTCCTTCGCCCTTCTCCTTTGACCCAGCAGACGTTGTACATCCTAGGTCCTCTGATTGGGTCCCCCCCCCTGCTGTGGCGGAATACCTAGAGTCTCATCTCCGTAAAGGTTTTGATAAAGAGGTGAGAGCTCGCCTTAAGTCCGAGTGCCCCCGTCCCGACTTGACCCACAAGGTAGCCGTTACCCCAGATATCGATCCTTCCATGACTACTTTCCTCAAAAAATATAAGAAAGACCCCAAAAAAGTGATTGATCGCGCGCTCAGAGCGTGCCAGGATAAGGTCTTTGACCTTTCGGGACCTTTGGCCAAGATACTGGAACTGGCCCTCCAGGCTCAAGAGACAGGTGATGCCATCCACCCTGAAGTCCTTGCGGGTTGGGCACAGCGTGCCATTTGCATGTTGGGTAACGCCAACTGTGCTCTAGCTTCTGAAAGACGGAAGTCATTCTTACTCTGGATTGATCCCCAATTGGTTGAATTGGCTTCGTCAGAGCCGGGTCCTTTGGCGGAAGGACAGCTGTTTGGGGACAACTTTGTAAAAGACATTGCTAAATTTGTCAATACCTTTGCATCCCTGGATAGGTCTCAAGCCTCTTTGAAGAGGGTGTTGCACCAGGTCTTTAATAGGGCCAGCCGTGGCAGAGGACGCTCGACCGGCCGCTACTCGAATACCAGTCCTCAAAGAGGGTACGCCCCTAGACGGGGCAGAGGGTATACACAAGAACCGGACCAGGCTGGTTTCTACCCGTCGAGATCCCGCGGCTTCAGAGGTCGCTATAATCGAGGGGTCAACCGAGGCTACAAAAAGTTCGACAATCAGTCCTCCGGTAAGTCAAATGTGCCCCTTGGTCCCTTTAGGGGGCATATTGCGTCATTTTGTAATGAATTGGACGTGTCTCACTTCAGATGCTTGGCTACTACAGACCGTCCAGGGCTACCAGATAGAGATGTTTGAATTTCCCTTCAACCCGTCCCCCATCAGGCTCTCCTTTTTTCCCGTCTAGAACAGAGTTTTATCGACTCAGAGCTGGAAGAATTGTTAAAAAAGAGGGCTATTGCTGTAGGACCCTTCATTCCCGAAGGATTCTGCAGCAACGTCTTCCTGGAACAGAAGAAGGGTGGCGGCCAACGCTTGGTTTTAAACTTAAGAGACTTCAATCCCTATGTCACTTATCGCCACTTCAAGATGGAGGGTATCCATCTTTTACGAGATCTTCTGTTGGAGAACGACTAGATGGTTCGCTTAGACTTAAAAGATGCCTATCTGACAGTCTCCATCTGCCCCTCTCATCAAAAATACTTACAGTTCCCTTGGAAATGGCAATGGTATTGTTACAAGGTGCTTCCCTTCGGTCTGTCCTCAGCCCCTTGGGTATTCACCAAGCTTCTCAAACCTGTGATCTCTCGCCTTCGAGAGATGGGAGTGCGTCTCATTGTTTACCTAGACGACATGCTCATCCTAGCCCAAGACCGGTCCCTTCTTCTCACTCACTTAGAGTGGACGACGTCCCAGCTGCAGAATCTGGGGTTCGTCATCAACACCAAGAAATCAGTGATGATACCGAATCAGCAGATGGAATTCCTAGGTTTCCTGATAGACTCTGTTTCGGCTCAACTGCTCCTTCCCCTTCACAAGATCAGGTCCATCAAAAGGGAAAATCTTTTATCTACAGAGGAAATTTCACTACGATCACCTAATTCCTCTTTCCCCCGAGGCCCGGGAGGAACTCCAGTGGTGGCTGGAACACATGTCAGCCTGGAATGGCCGAGCCATCTTCAGCGCAGCCCCAGATGTGGTAGTCGAATCGGACGCCAGTCAATGGGGCTGGGGCGCTCGCTGTGGAGATTATACCACAAGAGGACGGTGGTCAGCAGACGAACTCACACTACACATAAACTGTTTAGAGTTGTTGGCAGGGTCCTTTGCCATCAGGTCTGTCTCACCGCTGAAGAGCAATTGTTGTATACTCCTTCGAATGAACAATGTCTCAGCGGTGAGATACATCAATCGGTTAGGGGGGACGAAGTCCCGCATGCTGGTCCACATTGTGAAGGAATTTTGGCACTTTTGCCTGGATCGCAAGATCTCTGTAGTGACAGAATACCTTCCGGGGAAATTCAATCAGGTGGCGGATTGGAATTCCCGTTTTCTTCAAGACTTCAGCGACTGGAGGCTTCATCCATTGCTGTTTGCTCAGATCATGACTATGCGAGGCCCTTGTCAGATAGACCTGTTTGCCTCTCGCCTCAATGCCCATCTTCCCCTGTTTTACAGCTGGAGACCGGATCCGATGGCAATGGGAACGGACGCGTTCCTACACCATTGGGGGCAACTGAGGAATTATGCTTTTCCCCCGTTTGCTCTGATCCCGAAAGTGGCGGCCTTGGTGCGCCGGCAGAGGGCGACAATAGTGTTGGTGACTCCGTTCTGGTCGACTCAGTCGTGGTTTCCCACACTGTTGGAGTTGTCTGTGGACCTTCCCTTCCGGCTCCCAGTATTCCCGACGCTTCTGCAGGACCCAGTGGGATCTTGCCATCCCCTAATCCTACAGAATCAGTTGGGCTTGATGGTGTGGACGCTCTCCGGAGACATGAGTGCCTTGCAGGCCTTTCACAAGAAGCTTCCAGCTTTATGCAACAGGTGTGGGCTCATTCCACCCAGAAACGATACTCTGCATCTTGGAAGAAATGGGTGGGTTGGTGCCTTCCAAAACAGGTGGATCCTGTGGGATCAAATGTGACTGATGTGTTGAATTTTCTGTCTGACTGTGCAGCTTCGGGCCTGGCCTACAGGTCTGTTAATAATTTCAGGTCTGCTATTTCTGCTGGTCACGATCACATCGATGGTAAGCCTGTGGGGATGCACCCTTTGGTTTGTAAGTTACTCAAAGGAGTTCGAGTGGCCAACCCTCCTCGGCCCAGGTATTCCACGCTTTGGGATGTCACAAAAGTTCTTACACTGTTGGAAACCTGGCCTGATAATGGTGATTTATCCTTGAAACAGCTCTCTGCCAAGCTTACTATGTTACTGTGTCTCATTTCATGTCGCAGAGTTTCAGATGTTAAAGCTTTAGATTTGGCGGGTAGGATGTTTTCTCCTCAGGGTATCTCCTTTGTTATTACTCGACGAACTAAGACCATGTCACGTTCAGTGGAGTATCCCGCCTTTCCACATAACAGCAAGCTATGTGTGTTGCAGTGTCTCAAATGTTATGAGGAGCGTACTATTACACACAGGGTTGATCCTTTAGGCCAGTTGTTGATCTCTGTTCAGAAACCCTTCAAACCAGTCGCTGCTGCTACGTTAGCCAGATGGGTTAGATGGATTATGTCAGAGGATGGCATCGATATTTCTGTGTATGGTGCTCATTCAGCTAGAGGTGCGATGGCTTCTAAAGCCTATTTACTAGGTTCTCGCTTGGAGGACATCCTTAAAGCGGCTGATTGGTCTTCTGATTCAATGTTTAAAGTGTTTTATTATAAACCTATTCCTCATGTTTCTGATGCTGTGATTGATGAGCTTTGAACCAGCAGAATCAGAAGCCTTCAGTCCTGCCATAGAATACAACATTTTCTAGCTATCGCGACAAGAATTTTAGATTCTATTAAGGACACGGAGGTGAGGATTATCCCACCCGTTGGGACAGTTTTATATCACTGTAAAGTTGTTTGAAATTATGTTGTTTAACAACTTTGTACCCACCCTCTGAGAAATGTAGTTTGTGGGCTTCTTTTCTCAAACTTCTTTTTCTGTTTCAGGAACTGACTCCAACAAGAGTTAATTGCCGTCTGTGGATGGTGCTGCTGTCCCTTCCTGGTGAAAGATGTTTCCTTCCTGGTGTTGGATTTTTCTCTGTTGAGAATTACTAAGGAACTGTTCTCTCCGTTGAGAGTTAAAGACTTTGATCATTATGACAAGACTGTTCGCGCAAAGAAAGAGGAGGCCAGATTAGTGTCTCTTTACTTTAAATGCTTGTTACTACTGTGATTGGTTACTATTATTGGAGGCGTGGTTCAAAGCCTCATGGGAAATGTTGTTTTTTACCATTGTAGTTTTACTTTCATTGGTTGCTGTTTGTGCAGTAAAGAAATGAGAAAGCATAATCTTCGCCTCCGTGTCCTTAATAGAATCTCAATTTCTTGTCGCGATAGCTATAAAATTTTGTATTTCATGTGTTCCTTGCTGTCGGCGTTGCAGAGTATTTGGTCTGAGACAGAAAAGTTGCTCTCCTCTTTGACACTCCTTCGTTGAAAGGGAAGAGTCTCACTCATACTAGCTGATGTGAAGGCTGAGTCTAACACAGCATAGGACAATAAAAATCAACGTTCAGTTAGGGTTATTTCTCAAAAAGTAATAACATTCGAACAAACACCTTAGGCTTGCACAAACGATTGGAAACAATGGCGGTAGTCTCTTTTCGTTAGTTCTTACTGGTAAAGTAAATAGAAGAATATCGCGTTAAATTATGGTTGTGGTTCATGGACAAGGTATTAGTTTCTGTTCTGTGGTGTGTCCTCTCGAGTGGTCAGTGGAGGGGTACAGCTCATCCAATTTGAAACAATGTAAAGCAAAATGGCTCCATTGAAATGGGACACACACGATTAGGCCAGGGAGGAAAGCCAACGAACAAGGAATAGACAAAATTAAATTGCCAAGACATCCTTCCAATAATGAGGAGGATGCTAACCTAAAACTCACTCTTTGTTCTGGATTATAGATAATAGATCTTTAACAATTGTTAGTCTAAAGTTGACTGCAGGAAAGATCTGACATACAACTCATAGCAGCATGCCACGCAAGAGAATCGATCACCCATGGCAGTAGGGTCCCATTAAAGAACAAGGCCTCTTATTGCACAGGACCATCCAGCAGTGCTCTTCCCAAAGTCTGTGGTACTCATGGCTGCAGGAGGAAACAACAATGAGATGTAAACAATGCTAAAATCAGTTTCAGCCACTGGTGATCACCTAATTCTAGAACATAGTTTTTAACCTCTATTCTACTCTAGATAGAGGGCTGCCATTAAAATTAGAAGTGGAACAGTTTACGTAACCTGCAGAAGGGAACACAAGCAACCCCAGACTGGTTGTAGCCTATGTAGGTGGTGTCAGTGAGGTATAGCTTGAGTCCTGTGGTACAGTGAGCAGAGGACCCACATCTGGGCAGGGCCGGCTTTAGCGCTGGTGGCACCCTATGCGTCAATGTTTGTAGGCGCCCCCCCCAATGACCACCTCCACCACGGTTCCTCTCACTAGCACCCTTTAACAGTGACCAAGTCTCCATAACCACACTCTATCAGATGCATTGAATTAGTTCTGTTGCGCCACTCATACCAGTGTAGGGTGACCAAGCACTTTGCATCACACACACATTACACAGAAACAATCAATCATTTGTGTGTAAATCAGTGTATAGGAAATGTTACATAAGCCAAAAACTAAAAGTATAGGAGTCACATGTCATCCATACTGGTAAGCAGTATAGTTTAGGAGTGGTTACTGTGGAGAGGCACAAACTCAGAGTCGAAAAAGAAACCGCATATTTGGGACTTTTCTTTAATAAGAAGAATCGATTTCTAGACAAATTAACCCTTTATGCAACATTAATCAATGTTCTAATTTATACCTTGCAGTGTGTATGCAGTTCTATGATGAAAGTTAATAGCTCACAGTTGAATATTAGGACTTTAAGTAACAAAATGGTATCTCCTTTAAAAGCTGTAAGCTGTTGATCTGTTTACATTATATACACTCTTTTATCTACTTGGTACACGCTTTTTGCAGCAGGCATATTAACCCTCTGCACTACCTTCACATAAGTCAAAACCTCAACTACACAAAATGCTGATCTCTCTCCAGGGGGACAATTAATCACACAAGTTATCTTGACATTTTTGTGAGGCCTGGTAATTGCGGGAAGAAAGAAATGCTGCAGCAGGTGCTTCAAAAACATAAAAAACTTTCAAACATGGCGCCCCCAGGAAGCCAGCACCCGGTGCGGTGTCACCGGTCACACCGCCCTCGAGCCGGCCCTGCATCTGGGTGTAACTGTCGCACTTAGGATAGCTACTGCAACAAACGACAAGATAAGGAAGTAATGCTAGTATTAATCTCTGGCATTTGCTCAGACCTGCATTCCATCATTTTTCACAAACTGTGAAATGAAGTAACGCACAGGCAGGTTGGCAGTAACTTTATTCCTTCCGATGTCCTACAACTCCCGGCATCAACTGCCTGGGAGTTGTAGGACATCGGAAGTCGAAGAAACAGTCTAGCTCCAACGGCCAGGCCAGGTCCTCTCAACTCAGAACACAAGCAATCTGAGACTGGTTTTGACCTTCTTAGGTCTCTTCAGTGAGGTATAACTTGAGGCCTGTGGCACAGTGCTCTGCATCATCATGTCACAGCAATGCATGTGATGTCATTAAGCATGTTGCATCACACAATGCAGCAGCCATCTGGATGTTATAGAAAGCATGTTTCTTTCATAGCTTTCTATACTTTTATCATGGCCTTTTGGGCACTGGCAAAGCTGAACATGTTGCCCGGCAACACTGACAAGCATGGCGAATTGGCGTTGCCAATGCTTGTTTGCTCCTGTGTGCAGCCTGCACAAACAAGTTATCTTGACACAAGCCGCTGCCAGGAGATACTATTGTCTTCTCACAACAAATGCTGCAAAAAAATGTGCCCGTTTCCCAACTGCTCCATTGCACTCATGCTGACCATTTAGATAGTTCCCAAACAGAAAGAATGACGCATGGAAGGCGTCATATTAATGTGTTCAACAAAAGTCGAAATGCAGATGGGCGTACAAAGCACAAAATGGATGCCAGGCTTTGACGTCTGATGGAAGTTACTGCATAGAGCGATTGGTATTCATTTATTCCTCCAACGCAATTTTTTTTAAATTGCAAAATATACTGCTTACACAGTATCACAAAGCAGGGGCATAGCTTCCATTCAGGTACAGTGGCACCGGGACCCAGAGGTCAGGGGGACTACTGAGCCCTGAATATTGCTTTATTTTATAAATTCAAACATTAGCCCTAGGAGCCATTTTGTTCCTCTAAAGCTTGTGGCACACTGGTTCCACTACTGCCACAGTGCCGCAAACCACAAACTTTGCAGTCGCTAAGCACTGGAGGGCTTATGCATTTTATCAACCTTAGAAGGATAAAGATTGCAGTTGAATTTAGACTGCTGTGTGAAGCTTGCAACTGGATACCCACAATTCCATACCATATAATCCCTTCACCTTACAGAGTTACACTTTCAGTCCTCAAAGTCAAGATGTTCAAAGGCATAATGTGTTGCAGGCTCTGCCTCTGATAGGATGAAGTTAAAACACCAAGGGGCATATTTACAAGAGGATTGCGCCACCGGAATGCCACTTTTTACAATGTTACAGTGGCGCAATGTCCTGCGTCATATTTATAAAGTAGCGTTAAGCCACTTTGCATGGATAAAAACACCACTTTGTAAATATGGTACCCTTTCAGGCAGTTTTCTGTGTGAAAGGGGCCGGCTGTAGGCGTTGCTGTGGGCACCTTCCTGCACATAAACAATAATTTCCTGCAACACAGGTACCCTTACCCTGTAGCGCAAGGGTGTCTGTGTTGGCACTAGGCAGCCAGTTTTGGTGCCAGCACAAGGGAAAACACAGGGGTGTGCTGTATTGTTGTGAATACAGCACATCCCTGTGTTTTTTAAATGACGTGGTGCTGCAAAATTTGCCACAGCGCCGCGCTGCGCCATTACCTTGTAGATATGCCCCCAACTTTGATTACTGCTTTTCGGAAAGTTAGATGTAGCACGTGTTGGTGGCAGCATGAATGTTGTCAAATATCTGTGAGCAGGGCTTTAAGTGGAATGAAAAAACTGGGGAGGGGTGACTCTCAAAGGGGCGTGGCCTATGTAATTAACGGTGTGGCTTAAAAATATAGAAGCTAAAAATCTGTGCTAAGCATAGTGTGCAGCCTGACTGGTATTTTGCTGCTTTTGTCATTACATCCAGATATAAAATACAATATGTAACATTACACCTACAACAAGCCAGGACTATTGGCTTTGTCAATGGTTGTTAGTTGCATCAGATAAATAATCAACAACTACGTTTTTTTGTATATAATATTGAAAATGCTTCCGTATTGAAATGTTGAGACTGTGAAAGAACTATAATGAGTGTATTTGAAGTGGCATCAAAGGCAGTGAAGGATGGCACTGCTGCAGAGCTAAGGTTTTTTTCACCCTGAGGGTGAGGGAAAAAACATGGAGACTCTGAGAGCCCGATAAAGACCCGTCCCAGCACCTGCTCTTAAGTGCTGAGCACCGGCAGAACCCGGCCCACTTAAAGCCATGTCCGTGTGCAAATTGTAGCTGTTGCTTAACAGAACCTTGCATCAGACTAGCGCTTCCACTCTACGGTGCTTCAAAGCGCTCACCTGCCCCCCCAAAATCAGAGTGCTTGGTTCTTACTATCATTTCAGCACTTTGGGGCAGATTTACAAGCCCCTTGCAACACTTTTGCGCTGCCATTGCATCACTTTTAAGATGCAACGGCGGCGTAAAAAATCCGTCAAATTTACAATGTGACGCATCTAGGGAGATGCGTTAAGTTGTAAAGCCCTGCGTGACATTATACATGTGTCAGGTATAATGTACGCAGGGTAGGCATTCCCACGCAAAAAAAAACTCGTAAAAGTGACACAGTGAAATCTGCAAGATTTCACTGCGTGACTTTTAGGATCCCACTGCATCAAAACCTTACGCCTGCTTGAAGAAGTCTAAGGGATGACTCATTGTATTGGGAATAGGCCGCATCACACATTGCTGGAGTTGCGTAGTGCTTGCAACACGACTCCAGCAATGCGTGACTTTTCCGCCAACAGGTGCTTCAGAATTTCTGACACATCTTTAAATCGCTGCGCCATATTGAGCCGTATTGTAAATAAGGCGCATCTATGGTGCGCAAGGGTTTTTCAAGCAGGAGCAGGGAAACTGACGCCTCTATACAGATGCATCAGTTTCTTGTAAATCTTCCCCTTACTTGTCAATGTTGCATTTCTATATTGTATGTTGGCACGTGCATGCTGAGGAAGAACTGCTACAACAGTGCAAGGGTGTGTATTTTGGTCTAATTGTGAAGTTGCTGCTTTAAGAGATTACAAATATCAGAGTTCCACTCCCGGCAACCCCTTTAAATCGAAATTCCTCGCCCCTGAGCAAAACCCCATTTCTATGGCACGTTTTCTGCTAATAGTTCTTTGTTAAGTTAACCGTCAATCACTACAAGAAAAACATGAACACAATCCCCCCATTTAAGTCTGCTTCAAAGCGCCTACACGTGATTCCGTTTGCGATGTGGTTCTACACAAGTCACAGTTACGCGAACATAGAACAATCCAGAAAGGAATGCACGCGCTCTGAAAAATTATTTTAACTGAGATTAGTCTCTAAAAGTGTGGGCAGTTACAGCAGTGCTCAGGGGCGGCTCTAGGGTCATGGTGGGCCTGGGCAGGGAGCGTAGGTAGGGGGCCCCGGAAGAGGGGGTCCGGGTGGGGCAGAGCACGGCGGCCAGTAAAGAGGGGGGGGGGGGGAGGGAGGGTCAGGGTGTTTAGAAGTGGAACTGAGCCGAAGGCCGCCAAATACCTGCCAGGGGCCGCCACACAAATATGTATCCATCCTCAGAGGATAAATATATTAAGGATATATATTGGTGTGGTGGCCCCTGGGGATTGGTGGCCCTGTGCAGGTGCACAGCTTGCACATGCCTAAGGCCGGCCCTGCAGTGCTACTTCTCATACGCTTTTCTGTCATACAGAGAGAGCACAGCATCAGTTTCTGTGCTAATGGCTTAACAATGCTCAAACAAGCATTTACAATGCAACGGTTTTGCTTTTGTAAAAGTTAGAGCTTTTGTTGTTGCTTATGACAAATTTTCTTGTACATGTTGTTGTAGAAATCTAGTGAGTAAAATGTCACAAATTTCTGGCACTGTATTTACTTCCCGCCGTCACCCAGCCCTTTATCAACACCCAACAAATAACACAGTTTCACAGCTCCCATACAACACCAACAAATAAGACAGTTTCACAGCTCCCATACAACATTGTTCTGCAGGCCCACTCTGCCCATGCATAGGCATTTGACGTCACAACACCACACAAGAGCTACAGTACCATCACTGTCTCATGGCACACGTTCCAGGGGAATCAGATGGCACAGGCCACGGGGTAAAAGAGGCCACATCTCACACAGAAACGCATCTCTCTGAAAATAAGGGAAGGAATAAACTTCCCAGGCACTAAAGAGGCCCGAATCTCAAACGAAATGTGGAGGCAAATGAACCAGGCCACGCAGGCGCGAACGGCCCAAGGAATACCGGGGTGCATAATTCTGGGGACGTGTGTCTCCAGAGAAAGGGAGGCACAGTTCTTGGGGATACACTGAGGATCCCATGAAACGTGAGGGTCACCGGAGTTGAGGGACGCATCTGTCAGGAGACCAGAAGGGGGTGCACCTTACGAAACAGGAGGGAACCATGCAACAAAAGGGGTGCATACTAGAGAAGCGGGGGGGGGGGGGGGGTTTGCACAGTTCTCTGAAAACGGGCACACGTGTTAAATCTGAGGGAAAACGAGGAACAAATATCAGGGTGCAAGGGAGGGGTGGGGGCCCTTCTTCGGACTGGAGGCCTCCAATATCGGAGAAGCAGGCAGTCAAATCTTAGGAACAAGGAAGGGTATACATCCCTAGGACGAATGGATAATTTATTTCAGGGTTAAATTAACACAAATGGATTAGAACACATCATCACAAGGCGATCCAGACCTGCGACTGAAAGCGGGGAATCGCAAGCTGAAGCCAGCACTACGAGCAGCACTATTTTACGACCGTGCTATACACATTCTGGCAACAGAACATAGCCTAGGGAGTAAGGACCCATCTGAGGAAGGAAGGAACTATTGACAGGGAAAAGTGGACACACCAAAAATCCTCAGGGAATAAGGGTGCAAATCACAGCAAGCGAATCTCGGGAATAGCGGGGTATTTCACAAAGATTAGGCACACATCTCAAGCAAAAGGGGCTGCGCGTCTCATAGGATAAAGGGACACATTATCTCGCAAGACACCGCAATCTCCAAACATAACAGGATACTTAGAGGAAAAAATACGCACATCCAGTGAACGTCTCTCAGGCACTAAGGGGGCATCTTTCAGGGAGCAGTGGTATTTCAAGAAGTATGGGGAAACTCTCGAGTAACAGAGACGCACTCGCTATTAAGGGGCCACATTTTTCAAAACCGGCACGGGTGCAGAGGACAAGCAGTCCGGGAAGAGGGCGCGCTGTGGTGGGAATGACTATTCCGCTGGCAGTGATTTAAAACAAGCATTTACAATGCAATGGTTTTGCCTTTGTTAAAGTTAGAGCGATTGGCATTGCTCTTGACATTATTTTTATTTATGTTTTTTTTTAACATAAATAAATGGCATTGTCATTTACAATGCCACTAGCTTTATCTCTTGCAAATGACACACACCAACACCCACAGAGAGCCCCCCCAACACACACAAACCCCCCCCCACACACACACCCACACAGAGCCCCCCCACACACAGCCACACAAAGCCCCCCACACACACCCACACAGAGCCCCCCCACACACACACCCACACAGAGCCCCCCACACACTGCGAGCCCCACCCCACACACTGTGGGCTCGCTGCGAGCCCCCCCGCAGGCAACAGAGGCACGAAAACAGGGTCACAAGCAAGCAACAGGGTCACAAGCAAGCAACAGGGTCCCAAGCAAGCAACAGGGTCACAAGCAGGCAACAGAGGCACGTAAAGAGGGCCACAAGCAGGCAACAGAGGCACGAAAACAGGGTCCCAAGCAGGCAACAGAGGCACAAGCAGGCAACAGAGGCACGAAAACAGGGTCACAAGCAGGCAACAGGCACGAAAACAGGGTCACAAGCAGGCAACAGAGGCACGTAAAGAGGGCCACAAGCAGGCAACAGAGGCACGAAAACAGGGTCACAAGCAGGCAACAGGCGGATCACTTATAACAAACCAACTCTCCCCTTTTTTCCCGAACTATCCACCACTTCTTGCTATACGCTATTTCAGGCCCCTCATTCTCACGGTCTCTGAACCCCACACTTTTTCCAGTGTTGAGTTGAACATTTCTTCCTCCCATGTACTGCAGAGAGAGATAGCGACACAGGGAGGGGGAGCAGATTAGGGGAGATAGTGACACAAGGAGGGAGAGTTGCACAGGGGGAGATAATGGCAAAGGGAGGGAGAGTAGTGCAGCAGGAGATTGCGACACAGGGAGGAATAGCAGCGCAGGAGGAGATAGTGACACAGGGAGGGAGAGCAGCGCAAGGGGAGATAGCGACAGGGAGGGAGCCGAGAGTAGCACAGGGGGAGATCGTAGACGTGGCCTGGTGATGGCAGACATACCACTTCGGACTCCAGCAGCCAGGTGCCAACCAGTGCCTCAGTGCCACACCCAGCGAATCACTTACTGCCTCCCCGTGCATTAAAGCAATGCGCAGTACAATGCTCTAATATAAATGTCCAAATAAAACATAAAATAAAAAAGGCATCATATTTTAAAGAGTAAAACACCCACAACTCACGTGAACAGACGAGTCTCTCAGACAACCCACGCACAGCACAAGCAGGGCACAGGCATACACAACACACAACAGCACTTACAGGCCCACACGACTCTCAAACACACAGACAGTGCAACACTCGCAGAACATAGACAGACACCACAAAGAACAGCACACCCCACAGACCCACATACAGGACCATCAATATATTACACCACCTGGTGACACGTAGGAAACAGGACATAGACCAAAAACAGCACAAAACACACACAGACAACCCATCCGATTTAGAGGTAGCATATACAGACACAACACAACGAGATGCACACTAGACACACAAATCAGCAACATGATGCAGACCCCTGGTGTACAATTCAGATTTACACAAAACAGAACACACGTAATGCAAAACGCTGGGTGGCACAAAGCTTGTTTCCACAGACACCACTGATGCTGAGACCCCGCCCCCACCCCTTCCCCACCTGGCAGCCTCCATGGTAGGTTCCAGCAGTGCTGGGTGGCACGTGGCTTGTTCCCACAGTCACCGTTGGTGCTCACAGAAGCCCCCTGCCCGCCTCATGTGGTAGGTTCCACCAGTGCTTGGTGGCACAAGGCTTGTTACCACAGACACCGCTGCTGCTCAGAGAAGCCCCCCCCCAACCTACCTCATGTGGTAGGTTCCAACAGTATTGTGTGGCACCAGGCTTGCTACAACAGACACGCTGCTGCTCAGAAAGCACCCCCCCCCCCCAACGCGCAGCCTCGGGTGGTAGGTTTCAGCAGTGATGGGTGTCACAAGGCTGGCTACTACAGACACTAACAAGTGGCTGTATCACAGTGTCAGACATCGCTGCCCCATGCACAGGTGATGGTGGCTATAGACGCGCCCTGCGCTGTCATAACAAGAAGCGGAATCTACGTCAGTCACTCGGCTGTGGTACCACGATGCCCAAGGTCACGCGGTGGATCGTCGTAAGTGGCAGCTCACTGGGACTGCTACAGTGAGGGGTGGGCCAAACCGACCCCACCACCGCGGCTAGTGAAGGGGCGAACTGGGCCGGATTTTACCCCTTCTCATAACCACCCCCGGGACGAGAGTTCCGCACATGGTAATCCCGCTTTTATGGGGTTGTGGACGATTTGACGGAAATGGTCCGTGGTCGCTCCTCATCTGCATGGCAGCGGAAGCAGTCACAGCGCAGTGAACTTCCCTAATGGTTGAGGTGAAAGTGCTGTGTCCACTTCCTGTTAGAATGTTCCAGACACTCTTTACCGTAATGTTGCTACACCCCAAGGCTCGAACATTGGCCGAAGATGGGCCGAATCTATTTTGCGGCTAATTCAGCGTTTACGGGTTCCCTGGCAGGCGCAGCATGCACCCCCCTCTTGAATTGCCACCCCCTACCCGACTCGGGGTTGGGGGGTGGGATATGGTCCTCCTCGGTCGTGGTTAACCGGGGGAAGGAAGAGAGTAGCGCTCTTACCTGGCATGGCCGGCCGGCTAGCTGTGCTGGGTGGGCATGATCTTGAGCCCGTTAGCGCTGGGTCGGTTAGCGCTCGATAGTCAGGTGCTCTTCGGCCATCCTGGGTACCTGGTGTGGCCATGATCCACGCGGGGGACCGGGCGGTGGACATGGTGTACCTTTTCTCCACGCTTGGTGCAGCTCTGCGTTCCTCTCCTGACCGAGGCGCCGCTGCCTGGCGCTTTTGAGAGCCCCGTCCCCTCCCTCGGGCTGGTTTGTGCCTCGCTGTGCTGGGGTTTAGTGGTGCATGCTTCATTGCGAGCAATCGGGTGGGGGGGGAGCAGGAACAGACACACACGGACAGGCACGGAGAGCGGAGGGGGGCGGGAAGACATAAGGCAAGAACAAGAAACAAGAAAAGCGGGAGGGGGCGGGAAAGGGGGAGGAGAGACGCCGACGACGGCCTTGGAGCAGGAAGGCGGCCATGAGGAAACAAGCGGGAGGGGGCGGGAAAGGGGGAGGAGAGACGGAGCACGAAGGAAGACGCTGACGACGGAAGGCGGGTGCCGGCAATGCCGGACCAGACTCGGGGGCGTTCCCGGCGTCGCGTGACGTCGGCAAAAGCCAAAGAATGTCGGGAACGCCCCCGTGTCTGGTCCGGCATTGACGGACAGGCCCCTCATCCAATGGCTAGGCTCCATTTACGGAGCCAGCCAATGAATGACGAGGGCCGACCCAAAGCACACTACAGTTCTCATCAGGTTTTCGCCTGCGCGAAAAAGATGCGCAGAGCGCATCTTTTTGGCGAGGCAAAACCTAAAAAGAATGGGGGCTCACTCACCTTCAATAGCTGAGCCCAGAAGAACGACGCCGTGCAGGAGCCCCAAGCCCAGCAGCAGTGACAGGGCGGGAGGGACCATGTCTGGGTTGGGGGGCGGCCCCCTCTTCTCGCTCACCCTCTCCCCTGCGGTCCTGCAACGGATACACAAAATCCAATCCTTGTGAGCCTGTGAGGGTTGACACAGCCAACTGAGGAGCCGAATACCTCAAGCCTCAGTGGGGGTTAACAAAAGCCCCAGAGAAATAAATATTTCCAAGGATAGATGCACACGAAGAGCCTCCGTCTGTCCACAACGCCGCTTGGGGAAGGTAGTCGATCCGCGCTGGAGGTGTTTCTCGGTAATGGGGGGCTGAGTCCACTTCACTACCCCCACCAGTTCCAGCTGCAGCCTCGGGAGCGGGTGCGGGCGCCCGGCAGACTGAAGAGGGAGACTGCGTCTTCCGTGTGCTTCCAAGTGCGCACGAGGGACGAGAAGATGGAGGGGCAAATTCTCGTGTGAAGAGGTCACCGGCACTGAAGTCCGTGTACACAAATGAAAGCCTCCAGCATACAGAGGCCGCAGCCAGCGAGGGAGGGATGCGTATCTTGGGGCAAAACAAAAAAAACAAACAACGGAAGGCCTTGGAGAGGTTGTAAATAAATGCCTCTCAAACACGGGCTGCCTCTTGGACGGCTGACAACGCGGATGCGAGGCTCCGCTCGAGCCTGTGATGGCGACTGTTCATTTATCTGTGGAGCTTCGCAAGTAAGCTACTGCCCGGCCGCCATCTTCAGAGGAATAACAAAAACAAACCTTGGCAAAAAAAAAAAACACCGCCCACCGCCGCATGACTTTTTAAAAGGGGCGGAGAGGGAAAAAATGTACGGAACACCCACGAATCGCCTCGGACAATGACGGACATATCTCTCTTCCAATGGCTAGCCTCCATTTATGGAGCTAGCCAATGGAAGAGAGAGGCGGGACAAAGCCACATACTGTTCTCAAAAGATTTCGCCTGCGCGAACGCTGCTGCGCAGCGTATGCCAGGCGAAACCTAAAAATGGGCTTCGATTGATGTATCAATAAAGTTAACTGCCTACTACAAATAAACCCAAGCACTGGTAAAGCCAATACGTCCTGAATTGATACACGTTTAGCCAACCTTTTGGCTTTGCCAATGTTTGTAGTTGATATTGAGCAGTAATCTGCACAAAAAATGGCTTGTTTGCTAATGCTGAACAGCATTTTGCCAAAAAGAGGCAAAAAGTCTGGCCCAGTGAGATGACATACGCGCATGCATGCATCCGATTCCATCCACACCAGCCCATGTACGCGTAAAGATGCAGCAGAGCCCATAGATATATATATCTATGTATATATATATATCTATGTATCTAGAGAGATAGATAGATAGATAGATAGATAGATAGATAGATAGATAGATAGATAGATAGATAGATAGATAGATAGATAGATAGATAGATAGATAGATAGATAGATAGATAGATAGATAGATAGATAGATAGATAGATAGATAGATAGATAGATGGTGAATGCCCAACTTGGAGCAGTAAATAAAAAAAACAGGTGCATGAAAGTATAATTTTGAGAAAGGAGAGTGCAGTAAAAGAAAACAAGCATTGGAAATGCAATAGGTCTCGCATTAGAAAAGTTGGAGCTATTGGTCTTGTAAATGACAAATATTTTATTTATTTGTTGGTTTTTAAAATAGCTAAACTGATAGCTTTGTCATGTACAACGTCAATAGTTATAACTTTCGCGAATGTGACACCTATAGCATTTGGAATGCAACATGTTTTGTACTTACGTGACTTAGATGGCAGCTCTCATCATTAGGCCACATCTCTAGAGAGCTGGAGAGTGCAGCAGGGGAGAGAAGCACAGCAATGCAATAGGTCTCACATTAGGAAAGTTTGAGCTATTGATATTGTAAAGGACACATTTTTTATTTATGTGCTTGTTTTGAAAATAGCGAAATTAATAGCTTTGTTATTTACAATGCCAATAGTTTTATCTTTCGCAAATGTGACACCTATTGTAACACAATATGTGTTGTAGCACTGAGTGGTGTGAGGGTGAGGGGTGTGAGGGTGAGGGGTGTGAGGGTGAGGGGTGTGAGGGTGAGGGTGAGTGGGTGTGTGAGGGTGAGGGTGAGTGAGGGGGTGTGAGGGTGAGGGCGTTTGAGGGTGAGTGAGGGTATGTGAGGGTGAGGGTTAGGGGGTGTGAGGGTGAGGGTGAGAGGGTGACTGAGGGTGTGTGAGGGTGAGGGTATGAGGGTAAGGGTGTGTGAGGGTGAGGGGGTGATGGTGAGAGGGTGCAAGGGTGAGGGAGGGTGAGGGTGTGTGAGGGTGTGTGAGGGTGAGGGTGTGTGAGGGTGAAGGTGTGAGGCTGAGTGAGGGTGAGAGGGTTGTGAGGGGGGGTGAGGGTGTGGGGGTGAGTGAGGGTGTGTGAGGATGAGGAGGTGAGGATGAGTGAGGGTGTGAGGGTGAGGGTGGGTGTGTGAGGGTGAGGGTGTGTGAGGGTGAGGGTGTGTGAGAGTGAGGGGGATGAGGGTGAGGAGATGTGAGGGTGAGGGGTGAGGGTGTGAGGGTGATGGGGTGAGGGTGTGAGAGGGTGTGAGGGTGAGGGGGTGTGTGAGGGTGAGGGGCTGTAGAAGCAAAAAAAGGCAGAATAAAGACTGCTGTTAAAGCGATGCATGCTTTTAACCACTTGACTCCACATTTTGAACAGCTCCAACCTACCTTCCCACTAAAATAATCCTTTCGATCTTTTGCATATTTTGTAATTCATTAATTCAATACAATATTTCATAATTGGAGTATTTGTTTGCTATATAATTGTTTCTGTATTTGTGCGCATTGGTTTGAGATACAAAACGTGGAAATTGCTTCGGTTGTGTCCCTCCCGCTTCCAGTAGTGATTCAGTGGAGTCCACAATGCAAACCACAGAGCTGCTGTATACACTGTGATTAACGCTTCAATCACTCACTCAATCAGGGTTCTTTAAAGCGCGACTACTCACCCGTGAGGGTATCAAGGCACTGAGCGGGACGGGTGGCGTGGAAGGGGTGGATTAAACAAGTAGCACAAGAACGAAGTGCGGAGCTCACCTGGAGTTGTACTTGGTCGAAACAGAATCGTGTAAAAAAAAAGTTACTCCCTCCGCATAAAATATTCCCGCCTGCCACGTTGCATTTTACTTTAGCAAGACCTCGCAGCTCTTTTGGTCACACAGCATAGAAGGCGGGAAAGCTGGCAACGGTTTCTAAAACCTTTCGGCGTCACAAGAAACGGAGGGGCAGTTGGCACGCAGCAAACTGTGGCATAGGGCAGACATTCACAAATGCATATTCATTAATTTGGAGATAAAACGACTTTTACAGTACCCACTCCTAGTTTCCAGATAAGTGAAGTAGGAGATGTTTGGATGAGGCCTACTGCAGGAAGGCCGAAAAGCAGATTAAGACATTCCATCTGCTTTCGAACGTGACTAACATTTTCCAGATGTTGCTGTGTGACAGTGTGTGCTATTCAGCACAGGGAGCTCCATTTACTTAAAAGTTCAAGCAGCCAGAAGCTCTAAAACCGATGTGAAAGTATCTCAGGGAAATAAAAAAATATATATTTCAGCAACCACCTCCACACATCTCGGCTCCGGTAAAGCATGCACTTGAACCGTGCACGTTTTTCTTCCAGTAGCCTTTTTCAGTTCCGCGAAGGTCACCACTAAATTACCAAATATATAATAGATTTCTGCTTTTCACCACAGCGCACTTCCGGTGGCGAAGGTCTTGGTGGTGATTGTTAGGTAGTCCATGTGTGAAGATTATAAATAAGCTGCACAACGTTAACTTAGAAAACCCCTCTCTTACGCTCACGGAATGGGCTACAGGAAATTGGGGTGTGTGGTATTTTGCTGCTCAAAATTTCAAAGATGACAAGCTTCATGAATCTGGTAATTGTGGCAAAACGTTGCGTGCAGTTGAAAAACGCAGCAAAAATGTGCAAAAAAGTCACATCAGATCCTTTTTTTTGCAAGATAATTCTTTCTGTAAAAGCAGCAGGGGGCAGAGCGGGGAGAGCGGCGATGAGGGAGAGACACGGCCTGGCGGCCGTGAATAGTGTGAAGCAGAAGGGTCCTTTGAAGTGAAGCTAAGCTTCACTTCAAAGGTTTGGGAGGAGTGCGGCTGAGGCAGAACGCACGCTGGGTGAAGCTTGTGGGGCGGAGCGGGAAGAGCTGCTGGGGAACAGATGGCTGGCGATTTGATGCTGCATCAAATCGCCAGTCTAGGTAAGGTCTGTTTAAGCCCCTATAGTCTCGCTCCGCTCAATGTGCATGCGCATTGAGAGGCGAGACCTAAAAAAGGAGAATTTCTTTGAATAAACAATGCGACTGGGAGGTGAAGAGGGAGCATTGGAGGTGGTGGGGCGTGGAAAAGCAGCAAGGTAATGCTGCAGGGTGGCGAAATAAGAGCAGTGAGCTACAGGAGAGCAACTGAAGAGTTGGAGGGATTAGGAAAAAACAAAAGCAAAAAAATAAGCTGAGTATGATAATGAGGGGCAGAGGAAGAAATGCACATGGTGAGGTGGTAAAAATAAGAAGGGTGGCAATGTAAGGAGTAACTAGCACACAGAGGAGAGAGCAAAAAAACATGACCTCCCATTCAGTGCACAAAAAAGTAGTTCCTTCTTGTCAACTGTGGAATCATAGAAGGCATTCACTTAAAAGGATGGTAAAGAAACTATGCTCTAGTTAAAGGCAGAATTAGGCAGAGAAAAGGAAGCCTGTGTATGAGGAACAAGCAAACAAGACTGACAAGAACGCAGCTACGACCTGTGCAGGTAAGAGCGGTGGGCATTATTTATTTAAGTTTCCCTTGTCATTGTCGGTCGGAAAAAACACCACCCCAGCACTCTTACCTGCATGGGCTGTGGCTGCAAGAACGTTAATCA
The DNA here is from genome assembly GCF_964263255.1 of Lissotriton vulgaris. NCBI lineage: Eukaryota > Metazoa > Chordata > Amphibia > Caudata > Salamandridae > Lissotriton > Lissotriton vulgaris. Next base: position 529,308,599 of record NC_141697.1, read on the forward strand.
TTGATAAGCCTGGGGTGACCGGACCCCTACTCTAAGTATTTGTTGGTAAAAAAGGGTCTTTCGACAACAGATAGCTAATGCTTTCTCTAGGCAAGACCTAATAATTGGAGCCACTGTTTGTGGTCATAAAGATCCAATGGATTTGTTGCAGGGGAACTAGCCTGTTTTGCTTCTAAGGTTAATGACTCCTTTGACTGTAGGATTGTGCAGCACAAGCCCTGTAGCTAGTACCAAGTGGTACACATGGAGTTCCTCTAGGCAACCCAAAACTTTAGAATTGCTCTAACCTTAAAAAGGACATTTTTATTGTGGTCCCATTTAACAAGCTTAACTTTATGGGACATAGGGATTGACAAGTAGCTGGACCTTTGTACAGCTCTTCAGTGGCATTGGGAATTTTAGTGTTGTATGCGGACACCTTTCATCCACCCAGTTCTAAGGTTGGTGGTTGCCCAAGGTTATGTCAGGCTAGATGAAAAACATAGGGTGGTGCTGGGTAGCGGGCTCACTGAGTCGCTGGTCCTTTGCTCAGCTCAGATGCATAAGAGGCATAGCATGGGTTGCCACCGCCTGGGGCAACATTTTCAAAGAACGTATTGCGCCTACTAACCGGTGGACCGTTAACTCAGGAAGAGCTAAACGTCCATTGGTTGGGGGGCGCAATACTTTCTTTAAAAATGTTGTGCCTCCTAGATATTTTGCGCCCAGGGCAACTGCACCTGTGAACCCTCCACGCTACGCCACTGAGCTGCATTACTAATTTCTGCAAGGACTCTCTCTACCAACTCCAGTGAGAGTTCTATGGGGAGTTTGCAACACACCACCACTCTTGGGTGTGGGTGTCAGACGGGTTTCTTTGGGCAGTCGGAGCACTGGACCATCTCAAGTCTCACCCTGTTAACCTTGATCATACAGCATGCTATCAGTGGCAAATCCTCAGTAATGGCGAAGGAGCGGCGCCCCACGGCCTAGCTCAGAGCCAGCAAATGTAAAATAAAATGATGTTTTTGCATCACTTTATTTTGCATTTGCCGACTCTTAGCCAGTACTGTATGGAGGGGTGAGGCAGAGGAATGGGAGGGGAGAGGAGGAGTGCTAAATGCACTCCACTCCCTAAGTGCTCATGTGTGTTTGGCCGGCCGCCTCAGATCGACCAAAACACATATGCGCACTCAGGTTTTTTTCCAGCCCAACTGCATTGAGAAGCCGGTCTAGAGAACCCCCAGGCTCCCTGGCCTGAGTTTAGCATCTTTCTAACCTACTCAGTCCAATCCCCGTGTTTCTCTGCAGCACGGGGATCGAATGGGAATCTGTCCCAGGGGCTGCTGGGACCAGGCAGGAAGAAAAGAGATATTGCGATGCGACTCTGGAGGCGAGAAGTAGCTGAAGGTAAGTTTTTTCTATTTTTTAAATCAAGTATTTTTAGCCCCCTCCCTTCCCAACACTACCCATCCTGCACTCCTGCCCTCCCTCCACCTGTCTCACCACCCTTTGTTTATGGCGGCCGCCCCTGCATGCTGGCCGCTACCAGTTGCTGACAAAGAACAATAAGTGCATGCACTGGAAGCGCACAAGTTTTTCCTAAAGGCCAACATGCAGTAGCACATCTCGCAAGAAATGCACATGCGCGGGCACACGAGCATGCGCAGTTTTCACAAGGATCACCCAGAGACGGCGAGGAAGAGGAGGAGGGCAACCCGGGGATGCCACAGTACAGGTAAGTGTTTTTTGTTTTAGTTTTCATTATTGTCTAATTGATTGTTATTAGGTGGGCCGGAAGCGGGTAGTCGAGCAGAGCGGAGCGGAGCTCCACGGAGTTGTCCCTGTGGGCCTCCGCGTAGTCCCGCTACCCCAGCTATGCCCAGGGTTAAAAACAAGACCAAAATGAAAAGATCTAACATACAGTGATCAAAATACAAATAATGCAAAAATAGGATTTATATACAGTTCCTTGAGGTTGATAGCTTCATAGGGTGCTATCACGGCGTCGTGAACAAACTAATACAATAGTTCTGACCAGTCATGGCGTCTTGGGCCAGCTACAGTGTCGGGAGACCCGTAAAACAGTAACTTTGAAGATGCAGGGTGTTTGGCCTTTGTGGTGAGCTCCAGAGGAGGGCGTTTGCAGGCTTCGTTTCCAGGAGTCAACAGGAGTCGTCAGGCCCTTGAAGTCACACGCGTTGCAGGTGGAACTCTGTGAGTTTCAAGTTTTTTGATGTTTGACTCCATCATGGTGTGCAAGGTGGTCCAGGGATGACAAAAGTGATGGGAATGACATTGTTGGGACTGCCCAGAATAGAACAGCTTCTCCAAAAATATTCTTTCTTCTGGGAGGGAGTCAGGGAGGATGTTTCAACTGCCAGAGTAGCCAGTATCTCTGCCATCAGAAGCAAAGTGCTCTCCTCATCTATAAATATGGTGGTACAATGAAGAGTTGCGAGGCCTAGATAACTCAAAGACACACATGGTGATGAGAGGAATGCTTTCAGTTTGCCTAACTACTGGCAGTTGCCTACCGTGCCACCTTGGTGTGAACCAAGCTGCAATAGGAATAGTGCAGCCCAAGCTGCAAGGCCAGGCCCTCCCTGAACCGAAGTACAAGCAACCCAAGACCAGTTTCACCCTTTTTGATGCTCTTTAGGTGAGTGTAGCTTGATTCCAGTGTCACAGTGTGTTCCGGATCTATGTCTGGGCATTCCCTTCCCACTAAGGGAACAAACATCTAACACACAAAAGGTGATGGGAGGAAAGCATGCAATCAATCTATCCACTGGCAATTGCTCGAGCTGGCATTCCAACTCATCATTCCTCTCTGTCCCCACACTGCAATCTATTTTGTCCGCTACAGTTATTTCTCGTCTGGACTATGGCGATGCTCTTTATTTAGGTCTGCCGCAGAAATTTCTTAGGAAACTGCAGGTAGTGCATCCTGGGTTTTTTATTTTTTCCAAGTCTGCCCAAGGGGGGCAGAAAGGTTGACCCTCTGGTGGTCTCACTTGTTGGGTGAGACAGCAAATTGGTTTCAGGGTTGAAGAGGTCCTTATTGACAGCCCTGACATTATGGTATTACGGATTCGGATGAACCACGTTTGTGATACCTTGATAATTATTGTTCATGCCAGAGGGCTTCCAGGTGGGAGGTGTTCTGAGACAGTAGACCTCCTCAACAGCTTTCTGGACAACCAGAGGGATGGGTGCAATTTGTTAATTATGGGGGACTTCAATTGCACCTTCGAACCGTTGGATTCAGAGGATGGTAACTTAAGATGAGATGAGGACTTATAGTGGAACATTCCGACACTTGATTTGTGCCCAATTAAAAAATTATCAGAAGCTGCGTTGCAAATCAAGGGGCTATGTCTGGGGAGGGGTGTGCGAGCAGTGAATGGGAGGTCCCTTTCGGATAGGAAGGGTGTGCATGCTTTTAATAATGGCATAAGGAGTAGCTGCATCGGTTTCATTCTCCTTAATGTCGAATCATGGCATTCTCTATTGATATGAAGGTCCAGGAACGCACAGAAAGTGATCATGACCCGCTGGCTTGACAATTAAGGCCCGACTCCACAGAACTCCTCTAAAAAGCTTGTAGATTATTTTCCACCCGCAGTATCACTTTCAAATGACATGAAGAGAGTAAGATGGACCAGGCTTATTGAGAATGAAGGGGATTTAGGTGCAATGAAGGCCCTGGTTTCTCATTTAATATCCTGTCTCCAAAGCTGTGCCTCACAGGGGGATATTAATTCAATTGCCCCCCAGGTCCTTAAAGATCTGTTTTCCAACCTTAAAACCTTTTCTATCAAGACCAGTAAAAAGAAGGTAGAGGTAGGGGCATCAAAGGCCTCCTGGCATAACAAAACTTGTAGAGGGGGGTATTGCTTACTGTCAAGGGCTATCAGATCCAAAGATATTGGAGAAGTTAAATATGCTAGGACATACTATAAGGCAACCCAACTAAAAGCCAAAAAGGAGTGGGATGACAATTGCTGGCACGATCTTCTCCTAGCCAGCAATGAGAAGAGATGGTAAAATTCAGGCAGCTGGTGAAGTGGGGGAGTGACCGGACACCTTATAAACCTATTAACTATGTTCCGCCGGAACAGTGGGCCTTGTATTTTATGGCCCAGTTTTCTACTACCGATAATAATCTGGATGAATTAAAAATCTATCCCCCGATTCCCACCCTACTATTTAACAACACTGAGGTTGAGACAGTCTTCTCCCTTACCCCGAGAGGAAGGGCCCTGGGCCCCGATTGTGTGCCAGCGAATCTATTTGCCCACGACAAGGACAACTGGGTGGTTTATATCACCTATCTTGCCAATGCCATTACCAGCGGTGGGTGTATTCCTGATACCTGGTCCAGTGCAGTTTTATACCGGTATATAAAAAGAGGGATTGAGCATTACCTGGCAACTATAGGCCCATCAGCCTTATAGATTCTATTCAGAAAATAGTTGCCAGGTTAGTTTTAAGTCGAATCCAGCTGTGGATAGAGAATTTTAAGATACTATCACCTCTGCAGGCAGGTTTCCACCCCCATACCAGCACAATTGACCAGGTGCTCATGTTTGTGATGATATTCTGGAGGGTTGTTATCGTAGGTGGGGGCACGCTATATGCGGCCTTTGTTGATCTAAAGTCCGCTTTCGACTTGGTCCCTCGTAATGTGGAGAGCTTTTTTAGAAGTGGGGATGCCGTTGGAGCTGCTAGGTATGATAGTCAAACTGCATGACTCCCACCACGCCCAGGTTCGATGGGGTACACACGGAGAGGTTACAGATAAATTTCCGGTGTCAAAGGGCATGCGCCAAGAATGCGTTCTCGCTCCTACCCTGTTTTCCTTATTCATTGACAGGGTAGTGCAGTATTTTTCCACATGCCCCACTGATTCACCAACCTTAGGGGGCCTGAAATTCCCCCTACTCATGTTCGCGGACGATACCTTGATTTTATCCAAGACTCAATCCGGGCTACAGGTGGCTCTGTCCCGTTTTGAGGAGTTCTGCCTCGACCATGAGTTGGCGGTCAATATGGATAAGACAAAATTTATGGTTCTCCACAAACTTAAAGCTATCAAGGGTAAAGTCTATATGAATGATGTTACTTTAGAGCAGACTGAAGTGTTTACCCACCCCTGAGATAACCTTAAATAGGAATTTGAATTGGAAGCCACAGATCGACATGCTTGCTCTGAAGCATGCACAGTTGGCTGGGGCCCTCCTAAAACAACATAGGCTTTCAGTCACCAAACCCATAGCCCCTGCCCTTTGAATATACAACTCCAAAGTGGCAAGCGCTATCTTATATGGTGCTGAATTATGGGGCCATGAGGACATCACACTCCTGGTTATCTCCCAAAATAAATTTATGAGGGCGTTAATTGGCTTGCCGCAATCTACTCCATTGGCGCCCCTAATTCTGGATCTGAGATGTTTTCACATTGAGGGCCTGGCTCGATTTAGGCCAAAAGCCCTTTGGAGAAGGCTATGGGCCACCCCTGAGCTCTCATTATATGCTAAAGCCCCTTTGGATTTTAGGGGGTCCGGGACCTTAAGTATGATCAAGTGGCTTCAGTATATAAAAGAAACTTTAATAGAAATGGGGATGGGTAAACTGTGGAAGAACCCTGAATCGGCCCCCTTCCCGTCAAAAAAAGAGCTTAAGGCTGTTTATATGGATTTGGTGAAGATGAAGCGCTTTTCTTTCATTACAGGACCAACTTTGACCAGGGACTTTCTATTGATAAAACACAAGCTTGAGTTTGAACCTTATTGGGACCTTATTTCAAAACCAATGGATAGGAAGCTCTACCACCATTTCAGGGTAGGTTATCTACTGATTAGAGCTTTCACCAGTAGATGGCACAAGCCCACGACAGAATTGTGCCCCCTGTGCTTGGCACAGTCGGAATCCATCCCCCACATACTATTCGTCTGCCCGGCCTGTAGGTCACCAAGTAGGAAATGGCTCAAAAGTATTTGCACAATTCTTGGTACAAGAATTGCCACCGAGGCCCTGAGGATTTTACAGACATGTACCCAGGAATCTATTGTTACTGCTATAGCAAAATTCCTGAGTTGGGGATGGATGATTCAGGATAATAAACGTAGGGCACAATGACCTGATCTGTTTTAAACGGTTTGTGGGATGTGGGGCAGCTCGAATCTGACACACTGTAGTATAATGGGGTATGGCCGTTTTGACCCTATGACAGATTGGGGCAGTTCTAATCACCTTCACTGCAATGCCCCCCTGGTTTTATTATTTTATTTTCTATTATCAACTCAATGCTGTATGGCTTATCTTGTTTTATATTCTTTTAAATAATTGTCTTAAAATATAAGAGTTGTTGAACTGTGGTTTATTATTCTATTTTAATTGTATCATTGTGTCTGTTTAGAACAATATTATTATGCCATGACTCAATTATCTTAACCAATTATTTTATGACTTGTCATTTTTTTATTGATTGCAATGTCTTTTATGGTTTTATAATCGAAATAAAGATTATATGAAAATGAAATGAAAGGAAAATGTGTCACCTTCATGAGATGATATATATTGTGAATATTATGAAAATCATACTTTCCATCTCTATCCCGCAGGCTCTCTCTTTGCAGGGACTGCTCTGCAAACTCCCTTTCAATTGCTTTACCAAACTCAATACACCAATTTCTGAGGAGCTCAACATGCACACTGAACCCAATGCTTTGGACCATTTCTCCATGAACATTACCTTTAAATGCAATCCATACACTCAAATACTTTGTGATCACAGATCCCAAAGCACATCATGTTATAGTGGTACCACAGTCTCCCGAGCTAGAAGGCATAAACACAGTCAAAGGGGAGAGGATGTGGCGTTTCGGCCAAAGCTTCCAATTTTTGAAGTTTGGAACCAGGTTCGAGAACCAGCGTCGGCTCAACATCCTTCGATTCTGGTCAAATCACTTAATCTCCCCAAGCCTAAAAACACACAAAAATATCTGACCTTGTGTGATGTAAGTTGTGCTCATGTGAGTGCTCCAATGCCCTTGGGCCAAGTTAGCGCTATATAAACCTGCAAAAATAAATAAGAAATGAAATACAGGATTAATCTGCCCAATTAACCACAGAAAAAAACCTTCTTCCAACCAAATTGCCCATTGCCTACATATCACACCAATGTTGGTCTGGTCTGTGGTCTCTAATGTATCTTCCAGGTTTTCCCTCATTCAAAACTGGGACCGTGATGCTATTGCACTCACCTCAACCTGGTTCTGCTCATCCTACATACTTCTATATTACCACTCGGATGCGGCATCTTCCAACTCAATAATTACCACTGATCAATTCACCTCCCCTTGTGATAGGATTTCCCTTGGAGACTTCAACCACCACTGGGGAGAAGATCAAAATAACCACACATCCTTCCTAAAATTCTCCCTAACAGACAAGGACCCACTACACCACTGCACACTGTAGTAACCTGGCTCCGCTTGACTGTCCATGAAATCCTCTATTTGGCATTTTCTTGAAGATTTCTATGAAATCTAGCAGATTCAATCCACTGCACTGCTTTTCTTGTATTTCCTGAGCCATGCAGCGGAGGAACTCAGTTTTAAATTTGTGCTACACGTCAGTGTTTCTCAAACAATTGCAAGTGATTTTTAGCAATCAAACTCACATGGCAATAATATGGAAACCAATGTGGAGTGCCTGAGCACCAATAAAGCCAGAGAAAGCTTACCTTATTTGTAGATTTTTGACATATCCCTGAGGACACATTAACATCTTCACGGTCCAAATTATGAAACGTTGTGAAAAAGTTGGAAATTAACTTCATTAGCATTACTCCAAAAGAGACGAAGATAAATGTTGATTGCCTTTCAATTCCGTATGAAGAATACTCCTAAAATGTATACAAATACACTTGTAAATAAATGTCACTTCCTCTGCCGCCGCCACTAGATACCAAGTATTAAACGTTTGCAAAATGTGTCCCCATCATCTCTTTCAAACTGCCAAAACACTGCTTTAAATGCTTACCTAGAGCAAGTTTGACTTCTGCAAAATCCACCTAGTTGTCCACCCGAAGAACTTGGTCCTTCCACTGAAAGAAGACCTAAAATTTGTCTCTCTAAACAACCTACTGCTTCCTACTATTGTCAACAAATTAGCTGGTTATCAGGGCAACAAACAAACTGATAATTCAGAATTTTAAAGACCTTAGTGATCTATCTACAACGTATCCAAAAACTAAATACATAAAGAATTGACATTTCCAAGTAATGTAATGCAACAGATTTTCCGCATGTGAAATTGTAGAAAGTGTTTAATTCTGCATGCCGAGGGTTTGTGCAAAAAGTGTGTTTGCGCTTAACATTGCTTTTTTTTAATTCTTCATGTGGAAAATATTTTGGCCTGTGGTGATGCTCCTTCCCCTGCACCTGCAAAAAACAACAGGTGATGGACAGAATGCAGAAGAATGTCATATATTCACCCCAGTACAGAGATCTGGGCCTAAATCCATCATTGTTTTGCTCATCATGCCATTCCAGTTTGAACCCAGCTATATGCAAATCAGTCTTGACCCTGTGCCCCATGGGAACAGTCAAGCCCGAACTGCCAAGCCAGGTCCTCCCTGGACTGGAAACAAGCCTCCAAGGACCGGTTTCGGGCTATCAGCCCTCATCAGCCTGGTTAGCTTGATTCCAGTGGCATGGAGAGCACGGAACTCACGTCTGAGCATACCCATCTCACTCGGGGTGACAAATGCAAAAAACAACAGGTGATGGACAGAATGCAGAACAATGTCATACATTCACCCCAGTACAGAGATCTGGGCCTAAATCCATCATTTTTTTGCTCACCATGCCATTCCAGTTTGAACCCAGCTATATGCAAAGCAGTCTTGACCCTGTGCCCCATGGGAACAGTCCAGCCCGAACTGCCAAGCCAGGTCCTCCCTGGACTGGAAACAAGCATCCAAGGACCGGTTTCGGGCGATCAGCCCTCATCAGCCTGGATAGCTTGATTCCAGTGGCATGGAGAGCACGGGACTCACGTCTGAGCATACTCGGGTTGACAAATGCAAAAAGCAACAGGTGATGGACAAAATGCAGAACAATGTCTTACATTCACCCCAGTACAGAGATCTGGGCCTAAATCCATCCTTTTTTTTCCCCTGCACCCCCAACAGTTTTGGTGATGCTCACATCCCGTTCCCCACAGAAACAAACTTTTAAGCTGGCTTTAGGGTGCTTTCCAGAGTAGGACCCACAACTCTTTCCCTCACCCTCGATTTGCAGGCATGGACAGTCCACTACACAGACAGAATTTCTGTGCATGTAAATACCATCTGTGAAAATTTGCCCTTCCAAATGTCCTCCTAATTCTATGAGCTAAAAATATATTATAGATCCTTCCATCTTCTATCCCTCCACTATCCCCTTTCAATCCAAAAAACAGAATAGCATGTCCACCACTCAAATTAATTTCATATTTCCCTATACTAACTCCCCTCCACCTCCCCTTTACTCAAGTCACACCCCATCCTCCGGCTATAAACTCCCCCCCCCCCCCAAAAAAAAAACAGTTTCTAGAACCTTACCTCTTTTATCCCTCTTTTATCCCTTAACTATTCCTTTTCAATCCAAATATCAGACTAACATGTCACCACTCAAATTAATTGCATATTTCCCCATACTAATTACCACTAATCTTCTTTGGGGTCCGGAGTAATGTGCTACTCATCGAAAAGTACTCTAACTCCTCATCAGGGGGAGCAAGTGCTATATAAATGCAAACCTTTTCTCTCTTCTATCCCTTTGTTATCCTTCTCAATCCAAATGGCTAACATATCCACCACTCAAAATACTTTCATATTTCACTATACTAATTCATCACAAATCTCTTATGTGTTCCAAAGTAGCGTGCTACTTACCGAAAAAGAGCTTCAAAACCTCATCAGGGGTAGCAAGCGCTATATAAATGCAAACCTTTTCCCTCTTCAATCCCTCCACTATCCTTCTCAATCCAAATAACTGACTAACATGTCCACCACTCCAATTACTTTCATATTTCACTATACTAATTAACCACTAATCCTTTATGGGTTTTGAAGTAGTGTGCTCATCACCAAAAAAGTGCTTCAATGCCTCGTCAGGGGTAGAAAGCGCTATATAAATGCAATTCCAATACAATGCATAAGTTGAAATTAGTTGCTAATTTATAATTGTTATCTTTTTATGGAAATCTTAACGAATGTACTGTTTTGAATCTTTTTATATTATATGTACTGCTTTTTAAGATTTGATTATCGAAATAAAGCCCTTTGGACTGACTGACTGAAATTGGTTGCACAACACTGTTCAAGGCGAGGCTAAATGTTTCTTAGTTTTGTTGCAATACAGAGCTTGATGAGGCGCAGAGGCTGGTGGACATAAGCTGCCATGCATAAGACGGAGATGGTGAGGCGTGCACATGCTAAATTTGTGATGGTGGTTGCAGGTGGTGTGCACACACGCTCATTTTTGGGGACCAGGGCCTACTTTTTTTATCATCAGACATGACCCAGAAAAAAAAAGAAATGCAGGAAAGGGAGAAAGAAGAGACGACAGGAAAACAGTGACAAATGTAGAAAACAAAAATGAAAAGAACCTAGAAGAGTGAACTAGAAAGACAGGCAGTGTAGGGTCGTGGGGGGAGGGGGTCAGAGAGGTATGAGGTGGAATCAAAACTAGACAGCTTTGGTGTTCAGCAACGTTGGCACCCAATAGCGCTGGCAAGAAAAAGGTTGGGCCCCTGCACGTACAGTATTGTCAATGCGTCATAAACACATATACAAGAGGGGATTTTACATTTTAAAAAATAGGACATCGATAACATAAAGGGTGCACCTTTTCTAACTGTCAGGCTAACACACTGTGATATGAAACAATCCCGGCCTGTATTTAAAGTGGTAGTGCAGTAAATAGGGTTTTAATTACTTTGCACACCAAGGGGTCTGCCTCCTTTCAGCAGCAGCAGCATGGCCTGAAGGCCGGCCCAGCAGGCAGGGAGTGAGGCTACATGCATTCCTGCACATAGCCACTGCACGAGCGCTCCCAGCAGCAGGCGGCCGCTACCACCGGGAGGCGGGAGAGCGGGGGAGATCCCCAGTCTCCTGACAGGTCAGCGGTAGGCTTCCAAAGAGACCCCCCTCTTTAATTAACATAATTGACAGCTCTCAAGTGTTTCAAAGCCGCCCCTCCCCGGGCTTGAAGTATAGAGACGTCGTTGGGTCTTTTGAAAGATGCTGTGACTGTAATAATCACACCCTATGGTGATTGCTCTGCAGTGGCTTGAGCCTCCATTAGGCGCCCAAACTAGTTTACAGCTAAATTGCATATTGTGCTGGTAATTGAATTTGCAACAGGTCCTTCCATGCGCCGGGCTCAAATGACAGAGGAGCATTTAACCGGGGTGTGTTAAGACAAGACTGTTCCTGCTTTTCTTGCTCTGGGGCATGGCTAACAGTAGTGCAGCAGGTGCAGTAGCACCGAAGCACAGGACTGCGAAGGGCTCCCTGTACTTCAGAAATGGGTGTTTTTGACTATTCAAGATAGGAATCGATAGGGTAACCAGATCTTGAGAACCAAAAACCGGGAAATTCCGCACAAATCGAAGTAGGATTAAAATTTTATATCAGCGGAGCGGCAAAGAGTGACAGACCTCACTCATCAAGATAGAAACACAGAAGAGGCACTGAGAAAATAAAATGTCATTTTTAAAACCAGCATCATACCTGATAATTAAATTGCTTATTTATAACAGCTGCTAACTAGCTTTGGAACACCCAAAAAGTGCCTCTCACTGTTTTCCGTCGAACCTCTCTAGAAATCAGGACATGAGCCAAATTTGCAGAAATTTGCTGGGACACCTCGTGGAAAGCGGGACTGTCCCGATAACTCCGGGATGCCTCGACACACTAAAATAGAGAGACCTTCTTTCCATTACTATGTTAGCGTCTATGGCATCCGCGATACTCTATGGCCTGTCCCGTTGAAGAAATGAAGTTGAAAAACTAATATGGCCATTCTGATTTTTATTACCATTTACCACATAAATAACGCACACCACAATCTGAGCTCTCTCTTAGTGCCCACATAATATTTTTTTAATTATTCAATGCAATGAGCTTTTTATCCACCTGAAAATTAGGAAAAGGCTTGATCAACCCCACCTGAATTAAAACCACTGACTTGGAGATTGATGCTGGTCCATACAAGTGGCATAACAAGTGGCATAACAAAAGCCTCCGCAGCCATCCGCGGTGCAGCGGGCCCCGAGCTTCAAGGGGCCCCCTCAGGCACTGTGCAGGGGCCCATGGCCTGTGAGCCCCTGACTATGTCGGAGCGTGGGGGGCCCTCTACGTGTACTTTGCCGGGCCCCCCTCAAGTTTCGTTATGCCACTGGTCCGTACTCAGGCGTGCAACAAATATTGGGCAGAAAGGGCTTCAACCCTCTCTCTACCCCACCCCCACCTCTCCAAAACAATTTCATTTTATTTTATAATGTCACCAAGGGATGCTTCGGTTTAAAATGAATGCAGTGAGTGTTACAGAAAGTATGCTAGTCCTGAAACCATACAGACTCAGAATTATAGGCAAGAATGAGACGTCATGGAGCAGAGTGAAGTATCAAAGTCATCAAGTCAGATCATAAGGTATTTTTAAAGTTGAGCAGCGAATAGTAAGACTCTGCTAGCATTAATAATCATTTAAGAATTATGTATATTGTTTGGAAACAATATATATTTGCAGGGCCACTGGAATTCTGCGGCAAGGGAAAGCCAAATTATTTACCAGGGTTGAGTAGATTACGTGACAAGAAAAGGCAAGCTATGAGTGGTAATGCGGGTATAGTTTGTGATAGTATTACTTAACTAATTTTACATTTTTACACTTGTTAACACTGTCTAAGCATTGGTTGCACCTCATTAGTACCAGATTAACACCCAAATACAGAAATAAGCAATAGAAAGGTGACTAGCCACCATTTGCAAAGGGCCTACCACTGCTTGGCAACACGTGTCACTGCGTTTTTAGTAACTTTTGAACTGTTAGATCTAAAAAATTAAAAACAATTCTGTTAAAATATGCAGATTATGAGGCAGATGATAGAGTATGACCTGCTACCCTGAGGCGGAAGCCGGGGTGTTTCGCTCCTTAACTGAATTTTTAAAATTGTATTCGCGCACACTGTTTCCTGTGATTTTAAAACTGTAAAACTGTGTTTTCCTTGTTGCACTTCTCGAGCGCTTCAGTGGGAAGATCAATTTCCCTCCTTAGCGTCACCACCCACGTGACTCTGGGCCACGCCCCTCGCATGTAGCCACGCCCACTCCCGGAAGTATATAACACCGCGCTGAGCTTGCAGCCGGTTGTTGACCTGCTACCCTGAGGCGGAAGCCGGAGTGTTTCGCTCCTTAACTGAATTTTTAAAATTGTATTCGCACACACTGTTTCCTGTGATTTTAAAACTGTAAAACTGTGTTTTCCTTGTTGCACTTCTCGAGCGCTTCAGTGGGAAGATCAATTTCCCTCCTTAGCGTCACCACCCACGTGACTCTGGGCCACGCCCCTCACATGTAGCCACGCCCACTCCCGGAAGTATATAACACCGCGCTGAGCTTGCAGCCGGTTGTTGACCTGCTACCCTGAGGCGGAAGCCGGGGTGTTTCGCTCCTTAACTGAATTTTTAAAATTGTATTCGCGCACACTGTTTCCTGTGATTTTAAAACTGTAAAACTGTGTTTTCCTTGTTGCACTTCTCGAGCGCTTCAGTGGGAAGATCAATTTCCCTCCTTAGTGTCACCACCCACGTGACTCTGGGCCACGCCCCTCGCATGTAGCCACGCCCACTCCCGGAAGTATATAACACCGCGCTGAGCTTGCAGCCGGTTGTTGACCTGCTACCCTGAGGCGGAAGCCGGGGTGTTTCGCTCCTTAACTGAATTTTTAAAATTGTATTCGCGCATACTGTTTCCTGTGATTTTAAAACTGTAAAACTGTGTTTTCCTTGTTGCACTTCTCGAGCGCTTCAGTGGGAAGATCAATTTCCCTCCTTAGCGTCACCACCCACGTGACTCTGGGCCACGCCCCTCGCATGTAGCCACGCCCACTTCTCGTCCTCTTTACCATGCTCACTCCTCGAAAGCGCAGCGATCGAGCGCAGCGGGCACACCATCAGCACGCCGAAGACATGCCAAAGACTAGCCCGTCTGTGCCCGTCCGTGCCAGGACGGGGCACGAGGCAGAGGCTTCCGCTCCCCTTACATCTTGTAGACTGGTAAGATCGTCATCTGAATTGAAAGTGCTGCGCCCTACTCCCAATCCAAGGTGCTCAATACTAAATCTCCATAAAGTTGGAACACGCTCATGCGTGGAATGTAAACTGTCCACCTCAATTTGTCAACCCCACCCTGACACCTCCAGAAGACATAGGAAAAGCAAATTACTGCGTAAAAACGAACCTCTAACTTACGTATTTTACAGTACAAATTGCCGATCACTGCCAAAGCATAAATATGATATCTTCAACCTCCTAGCTGAAAACGGTCCCAGTGTCCTTTTCTTAACCGAGACCTGGCTGCATGACAGCGCTGGGCCGGATGTTGCTACCGCCCTCCCTGACAACTACGCCATTGTCAGAATAGACAGGAACAAACAGCTAGGTGGTGGGATAGCTATTATTTTTAATAGAGAAGTAAAATGCACCCTGGAACCTGTAGCTATTCCAGATTGTGAAGCGGGTATTTTCAAAATTTCCTTGAACCCGAATTTTACGATGTCCGGCCTTTTGATTTACCGTCCCCCAGGAAATCCCTCTCAATGGGCATCCAACTTAGCCAATCTTATCACCCCTTATTACATCACTTTAAGTAATTTTTCCCTGCTGGGAGATCTAAACCTGCACCTAGAGGACCCCTCCATCCCCTCCTGTTCCAACCTACTTGAAGACCTGAAGGCCTTAAATCTATCCCTGATCAATTCTAGCCCTACTCATATAGCTGGCCACTTGCTGGACCCTATAATCTCCAATATCAATGAATTAAGTTGTATTGCCACCGTGCCCATAAGCTGGTCTGACCACCACCTTATTAAATTTAGCATTACTTTTCCACCCTCCCCCAACCTGCAATATGATGCTCGAGGCTCATCTAGGAAAAATTGGAAGCAAATAGACTTGGAACTGCTAAACTCGGCATTACAAGAAAACCCACCAAGTTGTAGCTCAAACATGGATTGCCTAGCAACCGAAGCGCAAAATTGGCTTAGCGATGCAGCTAACAAATGTTTGCCCTCGTCTTGCATCAAAGGGAGTAGACACCGCCTTCCGGCTCCATGGTACAATGATAGCCTAAAGACCGAAAAATCCAAATGCAAAGCACTCGAACGTAAATGGCGTAAGAATTACGCCCCTGATGCAAAAAGAAGCTACCAGGAAGCCAGGAATCTTTATCACATGGCCTGCACAAAAGCAAGAGCTGCTTTCGTCTCAAAAACTATCGTGGAAGCCACTAATATGCCAAAAACCCTTTTCAATAAAGTTAAAGAACTGGCGGGTGCACACACTACAGCTGCTACACCCCCATTAAATACTCAACAATGTCAGGCGTTAGCATGCTTTTTTACTGATAAGATTGATAAAATCATCCTAGATATCAAGGCAAAAAATACAGAACCATCCTTGCCCTCTGACTTTGTACCAACTTCCCCTTGTGACAACTTACTGGAATCATGGCCTGCTCTTTCAGTAGACAAACTGAAATTAATTCTTAAGACCATAAAATCCGGCTCCCCCAGGGACCCCATCCCTATCAAAATCATCAAACAACTTGGTGATAACTCATTGGAGATCATTGCTAATCTTCTGAACTCCTCCCTTGATCTTGCCACTGTCCCAGCCTTATGGAAACATGCCATGGTTACGCCCCTTCTGAAAAAACCGACTGCAAACCCGGAAATCCTCGCCAATTACAGACCCATATCCCTGCTCCCGGCATATTCCAAATGTTTGGAGAGACACGTGCATTCTGCTCTAGCTACTTTTGCAGAAGAAAACTCTCTACTACATTCATCACTGGTTTCAGGGCTGGCTTCTCTACAGAAACCGCCCTGCTTGGAGTCACTGAACACATCCGAAAGCTACTTGATCAAGGTCAGACGGTCGCGCTCGTGCTATTAGACCTGAGCGCAGCGTTCGACACCATCTCCCACGAAATACTTATCAAAGAACTGCACAGAAATGGTGTTCGAGGAACGGCACTGGACTGGATAGGTCCTTCCTGACTAACCGAACTTTCCAGATTACATCTTCACTAGCTACTTCGGATACCCTGCCTGCATCCCACGGAGTGCCCCAAGGGTCTATTCTTAGTCCTCTGTTCTTCAATTTATATCTCAAACCCCTGGCCGACCTTGTTGAACAATCGGGTCTCACTCTTATGAACTATGCAGACGACTCCCAAATCATTTTTTCCCTATCCGAATCCTGTCCCTACTCCCCTTCTTTACTCAAAGAAGGACTTCTAAACATCCTGAACTGGATGACAAAAAACCAGTTAAAACTAAACGGCGACAAGACGGAGATACTGGTCCTAGGAAAAGATCACGATCTGTGGAGTCCCGTACACTGGCCTGACCAGATGGGCGCTCTTCCTACTCCGGTGACCCACGCTCGAAATTTGGGCTTCATTCTGGACAATTCCTTATCCATGAACCAACAGGCCAGTAAAGTAACTGGCCTTTGCCTCACTATAGTGAAATGGCTGAGGAAAATCCTTTGGATGCTGCCTCTGTCCACGCAAAAGACCGTAGTCAACGCCCTCATTACATCAAGGCTTGACTACGGCAACATTCTGTACCTGGGCGCAAACAAATCTGTAGTCGGCCGACTGCAGATGGTGCAAAATGCAGCTGTTCGGCTACTATGCAATATCCCCAAAAACTCCGGAGTCTCGAACCATCGTCGGGAACTTCATTGGCTCAGGATTGAAAACAGAATCAGTTTTAAAGCCCTGATCTATATGCTCAGAATTAAAGCTGGTACAGCACCTAAATATCTTCAAACCCTCGCCTACCTCTACACTCCCAAGCGAAACCTTCGCTCGCAGACGGCAGCCTTTTTGTGCGTACCGAGATTTAAACGGGCGAGAACAGGTGGCAGATCCTTTGCCCAACTGGGACCTTCCCTCTGGAACACGCTCCCTCCCTCCATCCGAAAGGAAGAAAATTACATCAGGTTCAGAAAGCTTGTTAAGACCTGGCTATTTGAACAATAATTACTCAATAGCCATTACCCCTCCTTTTTTCTGTCCTCAAACTAGCTGTGTCTAGGTGCCGGGAAACCCTTTTTGGGTAGCTGTTGCGCCCTACAAATTGAAAAATAAAAATAAATATAAATATGTGTCAAATACGGCAAAGCTACAACAATGCGAAAAATGCCACAGCCACACAGATTTTGCAGATGTTTTTCCTGACATGAGCAACAAGCATTGGAAATGCAATAGGTCTCGCATTAGAAAAGTATGAGCTATTGGTCTTGTAAATGATTTTTTTTTGTGTGTAGTTTTTCCAAATAGCTACATTGATAGATTAGTAATTTACAATGCCAATAGTTTTAATTTTTGTGAATGTGTCTATTGCATTTGGAATGCCACATGATTTGTATTGACGTGATTTTTATGGCAGCTTTTGTCGTTATGCCACATTTCTAGAGAGCAGGAGAGTGCAGCAGGGGATAGAAGCACAGCCCTGCAAGCTGGGCGTCGTCCCATCGCACACCCATCTGTGGCTTGAGTGGTGTGAGGGTGAGGGGTGTGAGGGTGAGGGATGTGAGGGTGAGGGGTGTGAGCGTGATTGTTGTGAGTGTGAGGGAGTGTGAGTATGAGGGGGTGTGAGTGTGTGTGATGGTGAAGTTGAGTGAGTGTTTGTGAGGCTGAGTGTGTGTGACGGTGTGTGTTGGTGAGGGTGTGTGAGGGTGAGTGAGGGTGTTTGATGTTGATTGAGAGAGTGTGAGTGTGTGGGTGTGTGACGGTGTGAGGGTGAGGGTGTGTGAGGGTGAGTTAGGGAGTGTGATTGTGTGTGAGTCTGAGAGTTAGGTGTTGTGATGTTGATTGAGTGTGAATGAGGGTGAGGGGATGATGGTAAGGGTGTGTGAGGGTGAGGCGTGTTGATTGTGAGAAGTTGCAAGGCTGAGGGTGGGTGAGTGTATGGGAGGGTGTTTGATGGTGAGGGTGTGAGGTGTAGTGAGTGTGAGAGTGTTGTGAGGCGTGTGAGGGGAGTGAGCGTGTGTGAGGGTGATGGGGTGTGAGGGTGAGGGGGTGTGAGTGTGTGTGAGGGTGAGGGTGAGTGAGGTTGTTTGCGGCTGAGAGTGTGTGAGGTGTAGTGAGTGTGAGAGTGTTGTGAAGGGTGTGAGGGGAGCGTGGGTGTGTGAGTGTGATGTGTTTGAGGGTGAGGGTGTTTGTGTGTGAGTGTGAGGGTGAGTGAGGGGGTGTGAGGCTTCGGGTGTGTGATGGTGTGTGAGTGTGAGTGTGTGTGAGGGTGATTGAGGGTGAGAGAGGTGTTGTTAGGCATAGGGTGTGTGACGGTGTGTGAGGGTGAGGGTGTGTGAGTGTGAGTGTGAGTCATTGTGAGTGAGTGTGAGTGAGTGTGAGTGAGGGGATGTGAGGGTGTGGTTGTGTGACGTTGTGTGAGTGTGAGTGTGTCTGAGGGTGAGTGAGGGAGTGTGAGGTTGAGTGAGTGGGTGAGGGTGGGAGTGAGGGTGTTTGAGGGTGAGGGTGTGAGGGTGACTGAGGGTGTGTGAGGGTGACGGAATGAGTGTAAGGGTGTGTGAGTCTGAGGGGGTTGATGTTGAGAGAGGGTGAGTGGGGTGAGTCTGTGAGGGTGAGGGTGTGCGGTGTAGTGAGTGTGTGAGTGTTGTGAGGGGTGTGAGGTTGTGAGTGTAGTGAGGGTGTGTGAGGGGCTGTGAGGGTGAGGGGGTGTGAGTGTGGGTGAGGGTGATTGAGGTGGTGTGAGGATGAGGTTGTGTGACGGTGTGTGAGGGTGAGTGTGTGTGTTTGATGGTGAGTGAGTGAGTGTGAGTGTGTGTGGTTGTGTGGCGGTGTAAGGGTGAGGGTGTGTGAGGGTGAGTTACGGAGTGTGAGGGTGTGTGAGTGGCTGAGTTTGAGAGTTAGGTGGTGTGAGGGTGACTGAGGGTGACTGAGTTTGAGGGGATGAGGGTAATGGTGTGTGAGTGTGAGGGGTGTTGATGTTGTGATTTTGCGATGCTGCGGGTGGGTGATTGTGTGTGAGGGTGTTTGAGGGTGAGGGTGTGAGGTGTAGTCAGTGTGAGAGTGTTGTGAGGGGTGTGAGGGTGTGAGGGGAGTGAGTGTGTGTGAGGGTGAGGGGGTGTGAGGGTGAGGAGGTGTGAGGGTGAGGAGGTGTGAGTGTGTGTGAGGGTGAGGGTGAGCGAGGTAGTGTGAGTGTGTGTGAGTGGTCGAGGGTGCGAGTGAGGGTGTGTGAGTGTGAGGGTGTGAGGGTGACTGAGGGTGTGTGAGGGTGACGGGATGAGTGTAAGGGTGTGTGAGTCTGTGGGGTGTTGATGTTGAGAGAGGGTGAGTGGGGTGAGTGTGTGAGGGTGAGTGTGTGTGGTGTAGTGAGTGTGAGAGTGTTGTGAGGGGTGTGATGTTGTGAGTGGAGCGAGGCTTTGTGAGGGGGTGTGAGGGTGAGGGGGTGTGAGGGTGGGTGAGGGTGAGTGAGGTGGTGTGAGGATGAGGGTGTGTGACGGTGTGTGAGGGTGAGTGTGGGTGTTTGATGGTGAATGATTGAGTGTGAGTGTGTGGGTGTGTGATGGTGTGAGGGTGAGGGTTTGCGAGGGTGAGTTACAGAGTGTGAGGGTGTGTGAGTGGGTGAGTTTGAGAGTTAGGGTGTTTGAGGGTGACTGAGGGTGAATGTGGTTGAGGGGATGAGGGTAAGGGTGTGTGAGGGTGAGGGGTGTTGATGTTGAGATTTTGCAAGGCTGAGGGTGGGTGAGTGTGTGTGAGGGTGTTTGAGGGTGAGTGTGTGAGGTGTAGTGAGTGTGAGAGTGTTGTGAGGGGTGTGAGGGTGTGAGGGGAGTGAGGGTGTGTGAGGGTGATGGGGTGTGAGGGTGAGGGGGTGTGAGTGTGTGTGAGGGTGAGGGTGAGCGAGGGAGTGTGAGTGTGTGTGAGTGGTTGAGGGTGAGAGTTAGGGTGTGTGAGGGTGATGGTGTTCGGGTGATTGAGGGTGTGTGAGGGTGAGGGGATGAGGGTAAGGGTGTGCGAGGCTGAGGGGTGTTGATGGTGAGAGAGGGTGAGGGGGGTGAGTGTGAGAGGGTGAGGCTGTCCGGTGTAGCGAGTGTGAGATTGTTGTGAGGGGTGTGAGTCTTTGAGGGGAGTGAGGGTGTGTGAGTGTGTGTGAGTGTGAGGGGGTGTGAGTGTGTGTGAGGGTGAGGGTGAGTGAGTGGGTGTGAGGCTGAAGGTGTGTGATGGTGTGTGAGGGTGATGTTGTGTGAGGGTGATTGAGGGTGTGTGAAGGTGTGTGAGAGTTTTGGGGTGTGAGGGTGATGTTATGAGGGTGTGTATGTTAATAATTTTTTTTTATGTGTCGTCTAAAAAAACGTGATAGAGCTTCCCTTTGTAATTGTCCTGCCTTATGTGTATTTTTTAATGTAATTTCACTGTGTGTGTGTTTTAATTAATGTGTGGTGTTATGTGTGTTTTTGGTGTCTGTGGAGTCCCGTATTAATTGTATTAATTTTAAAATGGCCGACGCAATGCGTCACCTTGACGTTCCCTACGTTAGCGTTCTAGTTTTTTTTTGTGTTGTGAGTGTTTACGTTTCCTTGACGTTTATTTGTAGCCAATCGGAGCGTGACGTTTTTGACGTTGCGTTCCGATTTGCTTACGTCAACGGTGGAATTCCCCAGAAGATCGAGAATGTTGGTGCGCGGAAGGCGTGTTCTTGTTCGTTTGCTGTTGCTGCGTCGTTTGACAGGTAAGAATTTATTCCAAAGTGTTTTTTTATCTAATGTAATGTAGTATCTATAGTATGTTTAACTTAACGAATGAATAGGAGTGTATTTTTATAACTGTTGACATTGTTTGTTTTCGATCGTAATATTTGTAAATGTTTATTATGTAATGTAAATTAAAGTCTTGTTTTTAATCGTCGATATGTAATGTATATGTTTTCGAAAACTCTAATGTAATGTTTTTTTAGCTGGTGTTTGTTATTTGACGTACAAGAGCTGTTTTTTTAACTTTGAAGTGCTATTTAGTTTCTCTTATATTTATGTATGTTGTGTTTGCATTGTTTTTTTCCTGTCATGCTGAAGTAGCCCGATTATATGCTATTGAGCTAATCGATGTATTAAAGGAAACTTTTCGTATTTGCTGAATTTATTTGCCCTATCAATGTATTAAGAGGATGCACAGTGATGTAATGTGTGTTTTTTATGCGTTTTTTTAAAGAAATGTTTTATTTTCCAATCCCTGTTTGCATATTTGTGTATTACTAGCTGCACTCTCCTTGCGTTGCTTTAAGTTTGCCTTTTGGAATAGCTGCAAGTGTGTTATCCGCGTTTTACGTATATATCAAATAGTTGCTTAACGCTATTTATGTGTGCATTTGGAGGCTGGAGTTGTATTTGTAGGGTAGAGTTGTAGAGTGGTATTGTAGTTATAGGGTGTAGTTGGAGGCTGGACTTTGAAGGTGTGAGTGTGACGGTGAGTGCATGTGAGCGTTTTGGAGTGTGAGGGTGTGTGATGATGTGTTAGAGTGATTGAGGGTGACTTCCAGCATGTGTTTGTGTTAATCCTACCTTGTAATGCGCACTTGTGTTTGTGATAAAACCCACCTCTTGTAGTATAAATTAGGAACAGATGGACTAGTAATAGACATGTCAGTGTGAGCGTGTTGCTTAGTTGTCTGATTTCGAACGTTTTTGTGTATTTTTTAGAGTACGTGTTTGCCCAGTGTGTTAATGTATAATATTGTAACCCTATTTATTATTGTTTTTGTTGTAGAAAATGGCGTACGCGATGTGTTGCATTTATTATTGTAGCGTTTTATTTTTTAGAAGAAAATGTGTTGTAATTTGAGGAATGACGTAATTTAGAGGCTATTGTTGCGTTCTGTTTTGTGACGTGGCGTTGCGTCTGACGTCAGTAAACGTTCTCTTTTGTAGATATTTGTGAAGTGTCGCGTTGTTCTTCCTGTATTGTTCCTGCGTCGTTTGACAGTTAAGTGTAAATAGTAAGCTAATATAGATTATTTTGCGACTGTGTTTGTTTATTTATTTTTTTTATAGTTTAGTTATGGACGGAACATGTGCCCGTCCATTGCCACAGTATGTGTGACTTTGTAGTAGTGTATGCAGTCTATTTTCTTTCCCAAACGTGTTTTTTGTTTTTTTAGCTTTCTATGTGTTAGATCAGAATGTGTATGTGAACTATCTTTGATGTAAGCAACAGTGAGAATAAGGGTGTTGCTTCCAATGTATGGCCATAAGGGGAGACGTCTTTGGATGTTTTTGTATTTTTTGTACTTCCCTAGATGTTTGTGAACAGCTGCGTGGGCAAGGGGCGTTGTTCTCCTTGTCTTGTTGCCGCGTTGTTTGACTGGTAAGTTTATTTTTTAATACTCAATACATGAATGTGGGAACTAAATCTCTATTGTATAGATGTTGTTGTTAATTTGCAATCTATATAGATAGTTAGATAGGTATATTGAGGGCGATAGCTAACAACACATGCAGCATCACTTTCCAGCAGCCTAGCAACACTTACCAACACAGCCGGGTTAGCACTTACTTTGCATCAGTAAAAACGCAGTACTCTTGTCCTTTTATTCTAAAGCAATGCATGCTGGTATGTGTAGTCTTGCTTCTCATCAATGGATTGGAGTACATTTTACAAAAGGCACTGGAATTAACGTTATCCTTAATTACGTATTTAAATTCAGCAGGTGAAGATTTTAGTCTACAGTAAACTGGCTTACTGTTGCGATCTACCAAAGATGTATACATCCATGTTCATGGTGTAATTAATGAAGCCTGGGGAATACGTACACGGACTAGTCTGCCTTTTAATTTTGCATAAACATAACTCACGCTATCGGATGAGATCTCTACTACATTGTCAGTGTTCTTTGCATTAACTGTGTAACACTCAAACACACTGCTACAAAGACATGTTGAAGTTGGCTGCTCACTTTCCGCCCACTCCTTAACCCACGGCAGCTACTTCAAACATTGCTTACATTCAGAGTACGAAAGCATTTAAAAATGATGATATGGCGGAGTACATGTTCTTTTTACAGAATGTGTGTTCCATGCCTGGGAGGGCGATCACCGAAGCCTCTGGTTTACAATGATTCTAAGTCTGTCCAAGAGACACACTGCCACGCGCCATGTTCATATTATTTTTCGGACCGCGGTTTCCTTGGTCTGCTTAAGCTTTCTGCGAATGCTGTCCTTTACAGTACTCGCATGCTGCAATGGTGAAAGAGAAGGTGGGGTGGGGGGTGGGAGATCGAAACCTGACACAGACAGAAGAAATGCGACACAGCAGGCAGGGGAGGGGGCGGAGCGGGGGTGTGGGAGGAGGGAGAGCGGATTAAGGAGAGCGGGAGGAGGCAGCGAGTAAAGACGGAGGGCATTGCTGTGGGGAGGGGGGAGGAGAAATGCGTCACGGCAGGCAGGGGAGGGGGCGGAGCGGTGGATACCTTTCAAGTGAAGCTGCTGGCGGCAGATGGCTGGCTTTGATGTGCACGCGCTTTGTATGTCAATGCGCATGCGCATTGAGTGAGCTTTTCACGGGCACTGCAAGGAATTGCCATGGAATTGCAAGTTGGTTAAAGTCTGTTTAAGCCCCCATAGTCTCGCAAGCTCAATGTGCATGCGCATTGACAGGCGAGACCTAAAAAGGAGTGAGTTGGATAGATGTCAAAAGGGAGAAAAAAGCTTATTGATTTCAATGTGTACATGAGGGTTATGTTTGTAAACACGCCTGAGTTGGCCATTTAGATGGTATTTTATGCAAATAAGATTCTTAAAGTGCACTATGTCTATGGGAAACTGCTTGGCCAGGATTATAGGTGGGTCAAGTTTGAGAATCCTGATATTAGGTGGGATCAAACTGAGATAAATGTTTGGTTGGAAACAGTCAATAGCAAAACCCCAGTTAAGCAACCTTTTTGTCAGCAGCACCCTACTGGTGACAATAAGGCAGAATATTGGGTTTTCAAAAGGAAGATGTGCACTCACCCGTCCGGTTCCTGTATATTCAGGCATGTGTGTTCCTTTTGTGGTCACCCATCTCACTCAGGCGCGGACGGCATAGCTCGCAGGTGACGGGGCAGGCAAGGGGATTGCGGCGGGATCACAAGGGTGTCGTGGGGAGGTGGAAGGCGAATTAAAAAAGAAAAGAAAAAAAAGAAACTTACCTTTCTGCCGTGTCCAATATCTCTGCTCCTGCTCGCCTGACTCCACTCCAGGAACAGGAATCAGAAAGCCAGGCTCCCTCCCCTAAATCAATCACAATGCTGCAATGCATTGTGACACAGCACTTAGCCAGGGGCTGTAGGGGTGGGCATGTTCTCTATACAGGCTGTAATGCAGTATGCACGGAGAAGGGGAAAAGTGCGGATGACTGGTTAGGGCGGGCCGAGATCGCCGACCAAACAGTCATAGCGCACTTAGAAGTGGGCAAACCACTCCTCCCCTGCTCTGCTCCAAGCAGCCCCCCGCCCTGCAAAGCAGCAGGAAGCATAAAATGATAATAACGCAAAGTTATTATCATTTTATGTTTCTACTATGTACGCCACGCACTGCTTAAAAACAGTGGGGCGACGACTCCTCTGCCATAGCAGAGGAGCCGCCCCTGGTCTCACCCCGAATTCAAATGCCTAAAAAAGTCCAAATAGAAGGGAAGAGAACCTACCACACCCAGAAAATGATCTGAGCCTGCCCACACCGGTACGGGTGGACCACACAGGATAAACCACCTGTATCCCTGAGGGGCCGTCCTAACCCTCTGTATGCTTGACAACCTCATATGCCTGCCCCTCCAACACCGTGCTGCCACAAGCGCCCGAGATTTGCAAGACCAGGAGCTACAGCCCCATGGCCTCCATTGGTGAAGTGTAAACCTGTGCTACTTACCGAGGAAATCTCCTTTGCCACGAGGATTGTCCCTGACTCCAGCTTGTACTCTGAGGCTGTTCGTGCTTCCTCTACCTTTCGCGACACCCGCTCCGCGGGTGCCGCTCATAGACGAACTCTGCAGCCGCGAGGATCGTGTCAGCTTCCCTGCCTTCCACCTGCTCCCTGAGGGTGTTTAACCTGGTGTGAGCGGCTGCGCAGTCGGCGGATACCACACTCGCTCCCAGTGGATAACGGCCCAGGTTGAGGACTTTGGTGGGAACACAGCGCGTGGAGTCTACCGGGGTACTGCGAGGACCAGCATCCTCCATTCTGCACAGCTGGTGCCTCTTCCCCCGGCGGCCACGCCCTCGGCCTCCAGCCATAATTACTCTTTGCAACACCCGCTGCTCGGGTGCTACTTACCGAGGAAATCTCCTTTGCCACGAGGATTGTCCCTGACTCCAGCTTGTACTCTGAGGCTGCTCGTGCTTCCTCTACCTTTCGCGACACCCGCTCCGCGGGTGCCGCTCATAGACGAACTCTGCAGCCGCGAGGATCGTGTCAGCTTCCCTGCCTTCCACCTGCTCCCTGAGGCTGTTTAACCTGGTGTGAGCGGCTCCGCAGTCGGTGGATACCACATTCGCTCCCGGTGGATAACGGCCCAGGTTGAGGACTTTGGTGGGAACACAGCGCGTGGAGCCTACTGGGGGACTACGAGGACCAGCATCCTCCATTCTGCACAGCAGTGCCTCTTCCCCCGGCGGCCACGCCCTCGGCCTCCTCGTACTTTACAGGCGGATTCTCCACCGTGACGCGGGACGGAGCTCGGGTCGAAGACCGGGCAAAGAGCGGGCCGTTTGAGGCCGTTCGAGTATGGGAGAGTCCGGTCCGGGCCCCCTCCTTTTTATTGCTATATCTGGTCTCCCAATCCACGGAGCAATGAGCACTAGAGAAACCAGAAGCAAATCTACACTAGTCGCGGCCGGAGCCGCAAAGGGCCCCATTGACAATTACTTCGTCAAAGCCGGATCCCTTCTGATTGAGGAAATCGAGGTTTTGGAAAGAAGAATTTCCCAGGAAATTGACTGGGTTAGAAGATCTTCAATGGGGCCAATGGCTCAAGCCAGAACTCCGGAGGGGAGGTCCGAACTTATAATCAACGAAATGACCAACCAGGTAATACATCAACTACCTAATGCAACAACTACTGACCCCGATTTTACAATCGAGGCTCCCAGTGAATTTGAGGACATGAGTCTAATGGCCCTCCCAAACACTCAATTGCCTCAAACCTCACCAGGAATTCTTCACCCAACACTCGATCCGAAAACAGTGGTAGTTAATGACAAAGAGTCTAGCCCCGACAGAGATAGGGGTTTCAGGGAAGGTGCTATACAAAAAAAGAGGGGGGGTCAAAACAAAGAAGTTAACAGGTTAAAGTCTCCAAAATCTAAACCATCAAGGGGAAAAGGGGCGAAGGGAGGCACTACAGTTATTAACCTAGAGAAGCAGGGTACAACAACTCCCCCCATAATTCATAGTATAACGGTACCACCACCGGCCACAAACATCACTCTAGTGGATAACTCCTGCGATGACATCACACTGGAGGACATTGGTACACTTCTCAGGTCGCTATTTAGTCCCCTTGAAGCTCGATTGATCAAGATCGAAGCCAGGCTAGTTAACATCGAAAAATCCACTGTGCAACTAGCTGATTCGAAGAAACTTGATCCTAATGGAGCTAAAGTAGTGAAAGGGGGCCCGATCCAAAGTCTAAAAAGGGTAACGAATCCACTACAGTTGTAAAGAATAAGTTACCCTCTACTGACTCCCACAACCCACAAGCCATCCCTAATAAGACACTCCAACCCCGCCCAACCTCAATACCAACATCGCCCCTCCATTAACTCCACAAACATTAACTGCTACTCCAATTACCATCCCCCCACCTAAAGATACTGCTCCTACCCAGACTAACACCAAGGGCGATTCAACACTTATGGGAGAGAAATCCAACCCCACCCGTAAACCAAAACCTGTCAACCTTCCTCCAGAGGCTGCCCCTTATACCTTAGTCTTGGCAGGGGTTCCGGAATTAAAACCCATGACATCAGAATCAACATCCTCACTCAGGAACAAGGTTATCAGCTGGTTATCCACATATAGACCGCTCCCGAGAGGAATAACCAGTGATATTTCTATGGTCAGGCGGGCCACGTGAGTGGGATATTCCAGAAAATCATTAAGGGGAGACTGTGTTTTGGTCACCTTCAGAGAGCCGGGCACTGCTGCTTACATTTGTGCCTGGGCTTCTGACGACCAAGGCAGCAACTTCCAACCCCTTCCTCTCTCATTCTTCTATCCATCAAGTCTATACAACTTGGAGGATCAGAGATGGGGGCATCACCAAGAGTTGCTGGACGACTTGGAAAGTTGTCGCAGGGAGAGAAGCGCTCCACTTCATCGCAGGGGAAGACCTATAGACCGCTTTCTACCGTATGGGGAGGAGGCAGGTTGGGAAACTATCACAAGGAGGAGGGGCGGCGGGGGAGGATTTATGAGAGGAATTCCAGGGCCCCACAGAATGCATTATCCAGCCCATTTTCCCACCTACAACAGATATAGTAGCTTGGAAATGGTGGATTGACACTCGGATAATGAGGGGTGTGAATTGTCCGCATCAGAACGGATGGGGAATAGTTCGCTCCCAGTACCCATATCTCACACAAGGGCACAAAACGTATTGGAACTAAATCTAGCCCCAGAGCCTATCATAGAGGATCCAATTGTGATCCACACTAATCAAAGATCGGCTCTGGCCCATTCACCCCCAATTCAGATGGCCACTTCGGAGATTAGTGTCGTTAACACCATCACCAAAGGCTCATCTACTACCAAACCATACCCCTTAACTCTGATTTCATGGAACGTCGCAGGACTAGCCAGTAAAATTGACTCCACAGAGTGGGGTTCCTTTATTGGCTCCAAAAATATTCTACTTTTTCAGGAGACCTGGGCGCGTGAGGAACTCTTATTCCAGGGATATGCAATCTTTTCTGAACCCGCCAAGTGGGGGGGAAGGGGCAGGCCATCGGGAGGACTCGTGACATGGGTAGCAACGGATCTAGGCTGCCAGGCTACCTGTTTGGAGACAGACTCCGACGATATTCTGGCCATCCTACTAGAGTGGCCAAATTCCTCGAAATTGGTGGTCGTCAACACATACTCAAGGCCGGTACCCACGTCAAAAGAATCTAGCACCATAGAGCAACTCTCCGTGTTCCTTGATGGTATTCCCTGGGAACTTGCATGCCTGGTGGGAGGTGATTTAAACTCACAGTATGAACCACTATCAGGCCTACGTGATGGCCCCTCCCTCGAGGAAGATTCACGTTGGCTTGTTCCTGCGACAGTGGCGCCTCCCCTCAGGGCCTGGACCCCCCTGGCCTTGCAGATAACTGCCCTCACTCTAAACCAAGGTTTAAGGGCCTGCAATGGTCGTTGTAAATCAGACACACCAAGTATCTGTACTTACAATAAAACTGGTAGAGAATTGAGACTAGATTATATCCTTGTCAAATTATCAATGTGGTCACAAGTAGTTGATTTTAAAGTTATTGAGAGAAGGGACAGTGGCCACAATGCCCTGGAACTTTCTTACATCTCACCAGGGAATGAAGCTACAATGCTTGGTATGGACAAAGACAAGTCAGGACTCCTATTAGAAAACAACCGGAGAAAAGTCAGGTGGGAGAAATTGGCCACTAGCGGAGACAGAATACCAAAACTATACGCAAGGATCATCCCGCTTTTGGAGAAGGCTTTTCAGATAGGGAAGGAGGTGGAAGGTGTAGCAAACAGAGAAAAGCTTGCTCAGACACATGCAGATCTAATTAGTACCCTAGAGCTAGATTTGTTTTCAAAGCCAGGGAAAAGAATAGGACCCTCAGCCAAGACGACCTGGTACAATGCTACCTGCAGGGAATCTAAGGCCAAACTGCTACTTGCTATTAAGGGGGGCAAAAGCAGGGAGGAAATTCAAGACAGGAGAAGATCCTATAGAAAGCTCCTGGTGGATGCGAGGGCTGAATGGGATCAAGAATATTGGCAAAATCTCTCAAGATCACTAACCATCAAAGACTCGCGCAAATTCTGGCGTTTAGTCTCCAATGGTACAGAGGACTTATCCTCAGCAATCGAGCCTAATATAGCTCCTAGCTTATGGCAGAGTCATTTTCAGGAATTGTACTCAGCAGAAGAAGGGTCTCCCAACATTCCAAACAGTATGATAGTCCCAGGTCCAAGTGTTGACGGTTTCACAGAAAAAAAGGTGAGGGCGGCTATAGCTGGGCTGTCCGCAGGGAAAGCGCCCGATCTTGATGGGGTACCTGGGGACCTATTTAAGCAGGAACCAGGGATATGGGCCCCATACCTTACATTGATATTTAACGCTATTCTGGGGGGTATGGAGGTCCCGGATACTAGGCTGGGTGCAGAGGTGGTTCCAATTTACAAAAAGGGGTCCCCTCTGCTCCCAGCCAACTATCGTCTAATCAGTCTTATTGACATATCCCAAAAGCTCTTTGGGAGACTGATTTTGGACCGGTTACAGGATTGGGTAGATGAGACGGGTATCCTGACTCCCTATCAGGCGGGATTTAGACAGGGGGTCTCCACAATAGACCAAATTTTTAGGCTGAACCTCCTATATTGGAGGACAGCTGTAATCGAGGGCGGTACTTTGTATACAGTCTTTGTAGACTTGCGTGCCGCCTTTGATTTGGTACCTAGAGCGAAACTATGGAAAGTTATGGAGGAGTTGAATGTCCCTGGAGATATCTTGGCTATCCTGATGAGATTGCATCACAACAACTATGCCCGCGTTAGGTGTGGCAGAGGTGGCAACTTAACTGAAAGGTTCCCGGTTCGCAGAGGGGTAAGACAGGGTTGCGTGCTCGCACCGACCCTGTTCTGCCTCTTTGTGAACGGGGTAGTTGCCCACCTGACCAGGATTCCCAACACTGATGCCCCAAAACTGACTGGCAGCAGGGTGCCTGCAATTATGTTTGCAGATGACACCCTGCTGCTGTCCAAATCCCCTATGGGCATTCAACGTGTTCTGGACGGGTTCTTACAGTTCTGTTTAGACCGGGGACTTGAAATCAACCCACAGAAGACAAAATACATGATTCTCAATCCCAAGCCCCATAACAGTGCACCACCTAGGTTGGGAACAGTCCAATTGGAACGGGTGCACACAATTGAATATTTGGGGGTCACTCTTAACGAAAATTTAACGTGGTCGGCTCACCAGTCGAAAGTGAACATCAAACTGGTACAGTTGGCGGGTGGCACTATGAGACTGGTGAACAAATCCCCCTACCGGCCACTTAGCCCCATTATTCATATTTACAAAGCCCAAACCCAGGGGGGTGCTACATATGGGGGCGAGTTGTGGGGTCATATTCCATCATCCAAATTATTAACAACTGAGAATAAATTCCTGAGACAGATTGTTGCTCTTCCACAGAGTACTCCATTACTCCCGCTCAGACTGGACTTGGACATTCGACCAATAACGGAGGAGCTGGGTCTTAAGCCTTTGACATTCTGGCGGCGTCTATGGAGTAGCCCAGACCTTTCAAACTACAGAGCTGAGTTGCAGGAATTTTTAGAGTTACCCAATGCCAAAAGAATTCCGTGGCTGATTTACATCAAGGGAACGCTGGAGGCAATCGGACTCCCTGAACTATGGCTGGACCCACTAAACATCTGTCCAAAGATCCCGAAAAAGGTACTTGCGAGAGCTTATTACGAACACATGCTCTTCAGAGCTACAGAAGGTACCCGGGACGGATCGTTGTCCAACCAGTTCATAAAAACAAAAGACTCCTATCAACTCGAAAGTGTCTTAGATGCCATTACCCCACCATTAACTAGGAAATTATTTCTCCAATGGAGATATGGAACTCTTCCCCTAGCATCATTTACAGCATCCTGGTCTTCTCGCTCCTCTTCAGAAACTTGCGCGGCATGTGCACACCCAAAGGAGAACGACGTCCATGTTGTCTTCTTTTGCCGGGGCTATGAGAGGAGCAGGAAATACTGGCTGGTCCCCTTGCTCAGGAATCTGGGATTCAGAACTTTTTTACCCACTTACAGAGTCTTAAAGACAGATTTATCCCCTAATGTAGTTTTTGCTCTATCCAAATTTTTAACCTCTATGTGGTACGCCCGAAGTCGTTGTGTAAAAATGCTTGTGTAAAAGACTTGAAGACTTGAGATAGTTCTAAATTTGTGGCACATTTTTACTTTTAGCTTTTTATTCTGATCACTAATGTTGTTTAATACGTTTTTAAATTTTGTATAGAATGTAATGCATATCTTTTATGATCTTGTGATCGAAATAAAGATTATTCGAATCGAATCGTAAACCTGTGTCCCCCAGGTCGGTGTGACTGTCCATTGCAGAATAAGGATTGCTGCCCATCCTCCAGTCCTATCCTAATAATCATTCTATGGAGATTCCATCCATCCCTGTGATCATTTAATGTTGCCTGCCACTCCTCCACCAATAGGGCGACCTAGGCAAGGAGCTGCTACGCCCCTCCTACCAAAGAAAAGAGATAGTGTAAAAGCCCAAATACCCTCAGTGAAGAGGTCAGTTCCTATATCAGACAGATGCAACCCATCACAATAAAACATATGTTCACC
Organism: Lissotriton vulgaris; assembly: GCF_964263255.1. Lineage (NCBI taxonomy): Eukaryota > Metazoa > Chordata > Amphibia > Caudata > Salamandridae > Lissotriton > Lissotriton vulgaris. The sequence continues at coordinate 529,340,489 of NC_141697.1, forward strand.
CTCGATTAGCTTGTGGGGGATATTCTTCAGTTGCCTTAGCCCCAACAAAACGTTGCCATCTCAGTGTTAAATCCCTAGACTTAATGCCCTTAGCCCAGTTATGGTGAGGTGTCATGTGTGACCATGGAAAGAAGGCGTGTGGTAATGACCAGCCTAGCCAGGAAAATTATTTCAGCACATTCTCCCTTAAGTCTTTTCACCCCAACTTTACAAGGTCATTACAACCCAGATGCACAATAATAAGGCCCGAAAACTTGAATCCTGAATGATCATTTGTCTCCTCAGCCATTCCACGTAACTGTGCAAATGTTGAGGCCTCTTTTCCTGCACCATCTTTAGAGTATGTTCTCCAACGCAGCTGGCTTTGGCTGACAGAGTGGCTTAATCGGGTATGCCGCCCGCTATAAAAAAGAGGAACTGAAATCCCACACAACTTTTGATGTCACAACTAATAAAAATAAACCTGAGGAAAGAAAAAAAGGATAAACAACATGGCATTTGTCACAGATTATAACAACTCAGGCCAAATATAACGCATGAAACATGGTAGGATTAACATTTAATACGCTTTACTTCTTGTAATGAGAGACCCGCCATAGAGGTGAATGTTGGAGAACCTAATCTAAAGGAGTGAGATGAGTACAGGGATGGATCCACTTACATGGACAGGATGGGGGCAGCAAAATTCGCAGAGAACCGCTAGCATCAGAGGGATTCAACACTGAGATGAATAAACAGTGCAGACCCTCCCAAGTCCTGTCGCACCACTAAGTATGAGACACTGGGTAGATGGCGGTCCCATGGACTTCATGCAGTATGATGTTAGCCCCTCGTCCCAACTAATTTTTCTTGGATTTCCTTAACCCAATGACCAATTTGCCAGCAATGTTCAACTTGTGTGTCAGACCACTGCAAGCCACCAGAATAGTCTTGATTGGTTTTCCCAACTCACCAACTCCAACGACACCAGATATAGTGACTATTAAAGGTGCAGAGAATAGAGTCACCTCATAAGATGAACCGCATACTTTGTGTAGGTTGGCTAAAACTGTTGCGAGTTTTTCAGCATCAAGAGGCCTCCTGCGATCCCCCATCCAAGTGCTCGACCTTTCTCGTTCAGCTAGGGCTTTCCCCGCCAAAATACTGCTGCCAATATCTCACTCCTCTCTTAGTTTTGCACAGAAGCCAATGACTGATACCTGCTGTAGCATAAGACACAGGCCTTTTCTGCTCTCACAATGCGCCGAGAAACTAACAGATGAAGCCTACTGAAAATGGATTCTCAATCTTCTTAACTAGCAAAAATGGATTCTCAATCTTCTTAACTAGCAAAAAGGACCTATAGTTTTCAAAGTATTTCGCAGATGAAACCTGTGTGCGTTTAGGTAGGAAAGCCGCCACTAAATCAGATAAAGAGGGGCACCAACCCTCCACAGATCTCCTGGGAATTCTGTCAGCTTCTCTGCAGCAAGCAGGTGAAAAGTCCTTTTTGTAACATTATTGTCATATTAACATTGAAACCAAACAGCCAATTAGTGATATTCTCTTCCAATTTTTGCTTTTAGTTTCTTGCGGCCTCCTTTCCTGTTTTCTCCTTTGTTTCCAACTCCCTCCTTTTTGCATATCAGTGGGAACATTTCCAGAAAGACTCCATTCCAGATTTTCTCTTTTACATCGGTCAGCCCTTGTGATTCCAGCTTACCTGGCTTAGATATGATGGTCTCTTGACTCCCAATATCCCTTACCAGGTCGAATCTGTGAAGTTCTTAGATGCCTCTGCTCTTTTGCCTGTATTTGCTGTTCCCATACATTTTTCAACCAGCATCTGCTGCAATGGGTGAGTCCTTGTTTCCAGATGCAATCACCTCCTCGCCCTTGTTACCTTTGTGACCGCTCCTCCCTTTCCCCCTATCAGCTGCAATCACCTCAACATGTTTTTTTCAAATCTACAATAGCAGACATCACAGATTTAGAAAGAGCACCCAAAGAGAGGTTATAACAGGGCGATCGTGACTATTTGTAAGCAGAGAAATTAGCTGGCAACAGATGACCAAACACTAGATGTAGGATCTGCCACTTCTGTGCCACACACCACATCAGAAGATGCCTGCAGTGGCGTGGAGGCTCTCACTGACCCTTCCTTATCACTCCCTGAAGGTGTCAGCTCTATTATTTCAGTGTTAGATGCACCACCTGCAATGTGCTGATCCAAAGGTGTGTCCTTCTTGCTTAGGGAGAGGTCCTTCAAAGACTGATGGATCTCTCGCAGAACATGAAATACTTCATTAAAACCGCTGGCACCAGGGGTTGACACAACCTCCACCACAGCTGCAGCAGGAAGCGCTTCAAGAGGTTTTTGGGGTGTGTTTGAGGTGGTAGCGGTCAAAGGGATATCCACTTGGGAGTTGACTGAAACGAGGTGATTTGCACAGGAGATTGTCCTGATGAAATGGCCCCTGCCCTTCAGGACCCTGGTCATCATTAAAGCACACTGTGAACTCAGTTTCTTGGCTCTCTTCTTTAGAGTAGGAAATGCTGCACAGGGAGGGAGTTTAGAGCGCCTAGGGTGTTACACCACTTGAACATCCACATCGGGTTCAGAGTCAGAAGATGATCCTCCTCCACATCTGTAATACCAATTTGAGCAATTGGGCCAGCTTTGGATCCATATCCTTTCTCTTGCCTGCACAGCCCTCAGCTTCTAGCATCCCAGTCGCTGATAATAGGCTGAAGGTCAGTAGTTAACATAAACAATTTGTGAGATAGTACCAATAAGTAGCAAACACAAAGTAGAACAGTAAATACTATCAAAAAGCATAGTAAACACTATCAAATTTACAATGCAACTCTGTTAGAACTGGGGGTCTCTAGTTGGCAGAGGTAGGGACCACTCTCCAAGTAGGGACCCTTGCTTCTAGTCAGGGTAAGGAGGAAACCCTCTGAGATAACACCTGCTCACCCCCTTGGTAGCTTGGCAGGAGCAGTCAAGGTTTATCAAAGGCAGTGTGTAAAGTATTTGTACCAAAACTCACAGTAACGCAGTGAAAACAGCACAAACTGACTCCACAACAGTTTAGAAAAATAAAGGTATTTAATCTAAACTACACAAGACCGAAATGACAACAAGCATTGGCGTTGCCAATAGGTCTCGCAGTAGGAAAGTTTGAGCTATTGGTTTTCTAAATGACATTTTTTTTTTGTTTTGTGATTTACAATGCCCATACTTTTAACTTTTCGCATTAGGAAAGTTTGAGCGATTCGTATTGTATTGTATTGTATTGCTTTGTATTGTACTGTAAATTACACTGTAAATGATACTTTTTTAATTTATGTGTTGGTTTTGAAAATATCAAAATTAATAGCTTTGTCAGTTACAATGTCAATAGTTTTAACTTTCGCAAATGTGACACCTATAGCATTTGTAATGCAATGTGTGTTGTATTTACGTGACTTAGATGTATTGATATTACAAATAACAATGGCTTTTAATTTTGTAAATAATTAATACTTAACACCTTAGCTGCGTGTAAACATCCCTCCCCAGTGCTGCGCTGTCCATTGGAACCAGTGCTGAATGGACGTCCAATGGTCGTGCGCAGCACTGGGGAGGTAGCGCTGCTGACGACCGTTGGCCGTCAGCAGCACTTAAGGGGTTAAATAAAAGTTATTGTAATTTATAATGGCAATAGCTTAAACGTTTGTAAATAAATTTTGTGAAGATTATGTTCAGTGTATTTTATTGTGACGAAAATCAAAGAACATTGCATTTGCACCTACACACACATATGTGTTGTAGCACTGAGTGGTGTGAGGGTGAGGGTGAGGGGGTGTGAGGGTGAGGGTGAGTGGGTGTGTGAGTGTGTGAGGGTGAGTGAGGGGTTGTGAGGGCGAGAGTGTGTGAGGGTGAGGATGTGAGGCTGAGTGAGGCTGCATGTAGAATATAAATTGCACAATACATTTTTTAAGTACCTACAATCGAGTACAGTCCCAATTAAAGGTTGAGTCTCAGTTTCTAGGTATAAATTCAGGGGGACGCCTTTGAACATGGTAAAAATGCCAGCCTCCCCGGAGGGCCTCCTGCCCTCGAACGTATGCCCCCCAGAAGACTCAGCAGAGGGAGACTTCCGACTCACCCACCCACACAGCCAGTGGCACACCTGCTTTGTGCATACTGACAACCAGAGACAACCAGACCTGCCCACACATTCCAAAGTGTGCCCTCTAGGCGCTAGGAGAATGACTGTGTCATTTTTATGCATGGGCTTCGATGGTGTTTCCCCGCTAGGGGCCCCTGCTGAGGTTTAGTATCACCCATGAGCTCTCACTGAGAAGACTAGAGCCACGTTGTCGGTGATAAAAAAATTAGGTGGAATTGCCAAAAAAAAATGCATCTGCTCTAGGGCTCTAAAATACCTCGACACAACCCAGGATAACCTGCAGTTACCCTCACCCCTAACCACAATTGTATAGCATTTTTTTTTTGCATTTCTTATATAGATCGAACTCTATGTGAAGGTATCAGAGCGCATCACATGAGCACTAGTTGCAGTACACAAGGACAGATTCATTTTCTACGAGAAGATTCGGTGATGACGCTTGAGCCTCCCGCCAGACTCGAACCTGGTTTCTCTGCTTCGTGGTCGACCGCTCTAGCCGTTATGCCACATCCCCATTTACTAGCGCAGCAGGCACACAGAACATGCTTGTCCTGTCCAGGACAAGGGCACTAGGACCCTGGGACAGCGCAGGGGCGAGGGGACACCGGACACCACATCCGGTCAAGGGGCGGGGAGAGGAAACATTCTGAAGCTGGACCTCGAGGAAGGAGGTCGTGATACAGGCATGATGTAAGCCAACCAATAAAGAGAATACCTGTAATATCCACATCGTGTCCCGTGTGAGTTCCTGGGCGGTAGGACACGACATCTGGCGACGAGGGTGGGATGGACTGCATGCTGTGCCCATCGGAACATCGCGATTGAAACCAGGAGCCCACCCTGGATTGCGTCGTGGTCAAAACGAAGAGGGAAGAGTGAAGCGCCATCCAGAAGAAAGCCGCGACGTGGGAGCCCAGCCCGACTGCCGCGAACGAAGAAGAAACGAATCCGGTAAGCGCCAGCCAAAGAGCGCGAGTTTCAAGGAATAAAAGAAAAGCCAGCGCGAGCTCTCGCGAGAGTCTCGGCGGCCATATTGGGGCCAGGCGCGAGGGCCAATAGGGACGAAGAACAAGCGCAGTGGCCATTTTGAGGTCAGGCTGCATCGCGATTGGCCGCGAAGTCCCGCGAGAAGGCGGCGGCCATCTTAGAATCAGGCTGTACAAGCCAATAGGAACAGAGAACCAGCGCGGCGGCCATCTTAAAGTCAGGCAAAGGGCGAAAAACATCAGAAAGTGTCGATTAAAGAGGAGAAAAGGCACAAAGAAGGACAAAGAACGACAACAAGTGGGCATTAATACATAAATACATGTACATAAGAGAAGCACCAGAAGAAAAGGGGCAAATAAAAGGACAAAAGAAAGAAAAGAAAGGAAATTAGGAAAAAGGCACAAACAAGCATATGCAAAGGCAAAAAGAGGCAAATTAAGAAAATAAGGGTTGAACAAGCAGCAATAGAGCAAAGAACAGAAAAGAAGGTGACAGCACAACGAACAGGTGCAAATAAAGAAGATACAAGAGAACAAAGCACAGACAAAGAAGAAAATAAAGAAAGAACAAAGGGTGACAAGGACGAATAAGAGAATAGAACTAAAGGAATTGAGCGCTAATAAAGAACAAGCAAAGACAAAAACAGTAAATAAGAGAAAAAGACAACAAATAAAAAGAAAGAAAGGAAAATAAAGACACATAAGAGAAAATAAAGAAGAGTGCCGAGTTGAGCACCAGGAAAAGAAACAAGCACAGGAGATAAAGAAAAGAGGACAAAAGAAAAAGATAACAGAAGAAATAACAAAAGAGTGCCAGGAAGAGCACAGAGAATAGAAGAGTGCCGGAAGAGCACGGAGAATAGAAGAGTGCCAAGAAGAACACAGAAAACAGAAGAGTGCCAGAAAGAGCACCTAGAAAAGAGAAATAAAGAAAAGGAGAAGACAAAGAAATAAAACAAAGAGACAAAGAAATAATACAAGTGCATACCAGAAAAAACAGGAGAATATAAGGAAAAAGGACTAAGAAAGCCCAGAAGAGGCGAAATAAAGTAAAACAAAGGAAGAAAATAAGTGCCAAAAAGAGCAAAAGGACAAAATAAATGACAGAAAGCACGAAGAGTCAGTGAACAAGTGCTAGAAATAGAAAAGAAGAACAGGTGGGGCCCCACAAAGCGAGGCTCGTGCTCGACAGCGGTGCTACGAACATCTCAAGAGAATATCAGAAACAAATAAGAGGACTAGGAAAGCTGAAAGGGTAAAAATCACTAATGAGTCAAGAAATCATCGAGCCGGCAGACGGACCGACAGCCTGGGTAACACCAATGGTAGATCACCTGGAGTACAAAGCAGAAAAAGAATCACCAAGATCACCAGTAGTGACGGACCACCAATCGCTAAGAAAGATTTATGGCAACCGAAAAGCAAATATACCACCAAGGACAGAAAGGTGGGGAAGAAGGTTGATGACTACGAAGTGAAAATAATTAACAAGCATGAAAGAGAACAAAATCTAGCAGACTACATGTCCAGACATCCACGGCCATACAAAAAAAGACGCAAGAATAAGGGCAGAAGATCACCTAAACTACATCCTAGAGAACAACGTACCGATATCAGCAACAACGTCAGAGCTAGAACAAGAGACAAAGAAAGACACCACCATGGAAGAGGCATGGATAGTAACACCCGACAGCTGAACAAGACGAGACGGCCACCAGTGGAAGACAAAAATAAGTGCAGACCGAAGAGACTTACCAATAAAAGAAAGGAGAAATCGCGATGGTCAAAGAAGGACAAGCGAGGAAATGTGGCAACGAGATCCCGGAGGCAAATTGAAGATGACAAAAGCAAAAGAACGGATGGCAAAGGCGGCAGCTTGGCCAGTGTCACGTCACCGGGCACCTGTCGTATGTCAGCAAGGCAGAAGCAAGAGAAGCGGAAAGGTCAAAGCAAGAACTGTAGAAAGACACACAAAAGGAAGAAGCTCAAGCGGACATCAGAAAACAGCGATCAAGAAGGAAACAAATGGAACAAAAGAGACTAATTGAGGAGGTGTAAATGAAGAGGCCTATGGGCCATCGAGCAACATCTCTATCTCTCTCTCTCTCTCTCTCTCTCTCTCTCTCTCTCTCTCTCTCTCTCTATCTCTCTCTTTCCTCTTTCAAAAAGAAAAATGTTTGTTTTGCAACAAGGGGGGAGATGTCCTGTCCAGGACAAGGGCACTAGGACCCTGGGACAGCGCAGGGGCGAGGGGACACCGGACACCACATCCGGTCAAGGGGCGGGGAGAGGAAACATTCTGAAGCTGGACCTCGAGGAAGGAGGTCGTGATACAGGCATGATGTAAGCCAACCAATAAAGAGAATACCTGTAATATCCACATCGTGTCCCGTGTGAGTTCCTGGGCGGTAGGACACAACATCGCTGTCCCTCCTCCAGAAAGTGTCAGTATCAGCGTTCAACTGTCCAACAATACGGCATTATTATTCCTGCGGTTATGCCTAATTTCTGTCTGCTTCTGTGGTGGAGAGTAGAAAGCATATCATGAAGGGGGAGGAGGGAATTTCAGCAGAGTGGCGAAGAGAGTTGGAGAGCCTAAGGTGCTGTCTTTTTTACATTTCTTATGGGGAGTTTACATCTAGTAGTGGAGAGGGTGCACTTTTCGTAGGGGAGAAAGACGCACGCTGCTTGTGGGTGATAGAAAAGTGCCCTTAGTGTAAGAGAATGAAATACTTGGCTCATTGAGGATAGGGGAGTGTGCAGTTTATGGAGGGAGGGGGAGAGTTGCTTCTGTGTGGAGAAGAGGGAAGTGTGCTTCTGGAACGGCAGAAGGCGGCACCTCTGGGGAAGGAACGGGTATTTGTAGTATAACGGGTACAGGGCAGTATACAAACTGCAGAAGGTATCATCTCATAAGTGCTGGGAAGAGCGCCTGACATGGAAAGACAAAGAGAGGAAGAGATTGTGGCAAGTGAAGGAGCAAGCAGATGAACAGTTGGGGGATGGGGGTGGAAAGGGTTAAAGGTGTAAAAAAAACAAGAGCGGCTGGGAAACTAAAAGTACGGCCGGCCACCGGCCAGCCATGAATAATTAGGGGAGGAGAAGCCGCACAGCACACGCTGGGAGCACGCAATATGGTATACTCTAGCATATCAATGTCTTTTTTGCTCCTAATGCATGCTCTCTTTAGGTTGCTGTACTTGCCCCCACAAATAAAGATAAGGTTACAGACTTAATTTTTAGATTCCAAATTCAAATCGCTACGCGTTTCCAGAGGCTTTAAAAATTTACATTTTTAATTTTGATTCTGTATTTGTATGTACATTATTAATCTGCTCATTTTTGAGTAAATTTACAAACCATCGCCGATCCCCTGAATAGGTGTTGTGACCCCCAGGGGACCATAAACCACAGATTAAGAAACACTGGCCTAGCTGATTGAGAACAACTGTGTGAGGTCTCTGCTGTTCATGAGAAGAAGTCACCTAGGAGATGCACAGGTCAGGAAGTGCCAATCAAATTTTACACTCACATAGGTCCAGAGTATGAATCAACTTCTGCAAGGACTTCTGATGAGCCCTATGTGTCCTGCTGTCGTGTGCCCCAAGCTGCCTCCTCCAGAGCCTTGAGGTCTAACTTTGGCCCTCTTCATTATCTTGAAGTAGATTTATCATGTAGGTGGGCTTTGTGGAGCTGAATGCTGTAATCTGTGCTGCACATCAAGGTCTGATTCGTGTGAGCCTTTCAATGCCCTGTCTATGTCTCTCGGAGCTCTGGGCACCGTCGATGCGTGGAAAAAAGTTGACCGCAAGTGACAATTTTAGAGAAAATTTCCTCTGATAACCACACGGCTGTAATACTCAAACTGCGTTCTACCAAGATACTGTACTTTAACACTTCAACTCTCTGTGGGGACTTGTGAGCACCAACAAACTACAGTAAAACAATGTACCGCACAGTAAAAGAATGAAAGTAACTGAACATTATTTTGATTGAGAGAGAAACATTGTTGAGCAGATCTTCAGTCAAGTAAGGGGGTAAGGATCTCTTTTGAGTATTGCATTTTCTATGAGGTATTAGGATGTCTGTGTGTAATAAACTTTTATTTACATCCTAAAACTACTACCTGAACAGGTAGCATTTTTAAGTGATATTACTGCCTTCAGAGTCAACACCGCCTCCCAGAGTAAGCTTTTTGACTGCTGTTTCGCTATCCTGAGAGTCGTCTTAAAGGGTTTTCCCCAGTATTGTTTTTGTGTCTAATACTAAATATATCGCCGGACACTGGAGATAATTGATCCCACTTGTTCACCAGAGGCCAGTAATCCACGATTGTCTTGAGACCCCCAAACCGGTTCCGCTACTTTGCCCAACTGGTTACTAGAAGGATTTCTTATATGCTCTTAGACTGGTCTATCGTGTGATGTTTGCCTTTAAAGTAGCTTTATTAAGCACGGTGAACATGTACGTCCTGAAAGCCACGTGTACACAAAGCACAGCCCATTAGTGGAACTCTAGAGACTCTGGAGATGAGGCCCGGGCTTCTAACCCCAACGTTTCCCATTGACAAATTGTGTAAGACCCCATCATCTCACTGTGCCCCATTATTAATTAAATGCCACATTTAAGAGTGATCGCGGATAAATCGGGAGAGTGTGTGTTGTGCAAACACAATCATGTATGGTTTGGTTTGCTTTACTTTAGTATTGCTGGATTGATACTCATTTTGAGGACCTGTGCATTACACTCCAAATTCTAAATGACCTCTTGAGTCTGTCATGGCAACACCGTGCGTATTCTTATATCTTTCTAAGTTTACACGCTCGAAATGTGAATTGTATTAAAAGCCTCTCAATCCAGCCGTGTAATGTATTGCATTACATTAAAAACACGCATGCAGGAAATAATGAAGCATTTTTGATTTGTAAAGCGATTCACTGTATTTCTGCATGCTTGGGTTTCATCCTGCCCGTGCTGGCACGCAGTGGCTGGCGCTCCCTGTGAAGTTTGTAGCTTTTCCAACGGTTGTGCAGAAAAGACGCGGTCCTCTTCCCGCCACCGCCCGAGAGCGGCCTTTCCTGCAGAGCCCAGCTTCCCTCAGCCCTGTTACTCATGCGACCTCTGCCTCTGCCCCTCCCCCGCACCCTGCGGGTCAGGCAGCCTGTCTGTAATTTGCAGGCCTTTGTTTCCAATCTGGTTAGTATGGCTCAGCTGGTTAATGTTCCTGCAGAGATCTGCGTGTACCATGCATGGTTAACACGACACTGCTGCTGTAGATTGCAAAGCAGAGCAAAGCAGTGGAGTTTCATCTGGTTATCATAGCTGAGCTCTGTCTGGAATCTGCAGGTTGCTGGTTTCAATCTGGTTACCGCTTCAGATGGTTCAGTAGCTCAGCCGAGTAAGGTTGATGTTGCAGAGCCCTGTCCGTGATTTTCAGGTTTGTACATGACTCAAACGGTTCACGAGGCTGCTGCTCGGGACGGGTCTGTCTTTAGCATACACGGTTAAGCCTCTATTATCAGACAGTTAACATGGCTCAGCAGGCTAAAGTTCCTGCTGAAGAGATCTGTGTAAAATGCAGGACGCCGGTTTGAGTTATGGCTGTAAAGCTGATATTGATGTTTACGTTACGTTAAGTAGGGAATTAATTGGCTTTCTGTTCAATGGAATTTCGTTCATACTTCAGTGCTTCGGCCTAATGTGCTCCTATTTACCAATTCGGAGCCAAATATAGGGAAAAATGCACAGACAATTTCAGTTTATTAAATTGAAGTCAAATTTTAATGCTCGGTGTTAGTTTGTAATGTCTAACTTTAAATGCACAATTGTGCTGATGACAGGAAATGTAAACAAGAGCGGTTAATTAGGGGAGGAGAAGCCGCAGAGCGCACGCGCTCGAAATGTGAATTGTATTAAAAGCCTCTCAATCCAGCCGTGTAATGTAATGCATTACATTGAAAACACACGTGCAGGAAATAATGAAGCATTTTTGATTTGTAAAGCGTTTCCCTGTATTTCTGCATGCTTGGGTTTCATCCTGCCCATGCTGGCACGCAGTGGCTGGCGCGCCCTGTAAAGTTTGTAGCTTTTCCAACGGTTGTGCAGAAAAGACGCGGTCCTCTTCCCGCCACCGCCCGAGAGCGGCCTTTCCTGCAGAGCCCAGCTTCCCTCAGCCCTGTTGCTCATGCAACCTCTGCCTCTGCCTCTCCCCCACACCCTGCGGGTCAGGCAGCCTGTCTGTAATTTGCAGGCTTTTGTTTCCAATCTGGTTAGCATGGCTCAGCTGGTTAATGTTCCTGCAGAGATCTGCATGTACCATGCATGGTTAACACGACACTGCTGCTGTAGATTGCAAAGCAGAGCAATGCGGTGGAGTTTCATCTGGTTATCACAGCTGAGCTCTGTCTGGAATCTGCAGGTTGCTGGTTTCAATCTGGTTACCGCTTCAGATGGTTCAGTAGATCAGCCGAGTAAGGTTGATGTTGCAGAGCCCTGTCCGTGATTTTCAGGTTTGTACATGACTCAAACGATTCACGAGACTGCTGCTCGGGACGGGTCTGTCTTTAGCATACACGGTTAAGCCTCTATTATCAGACTGTTAACATGGCTCAGCAGGCTAAAGTTCCTGCTGAAGAGATCTGTGTAAAATGCAGGTCGCCGGTTTGAGTTATGGCTATATAGCTGATATTGATGTTTACGTTACGTTAAGTAGGGAATTAATTGGCTTTCTGTTCAATGGAATTTCGTTCATACTTCAGGGCTTCAGCCTAATGCGCTCCTATTTACCAATCGGAGCCAAATATAGGGAAAAATGCACAGACAATTTCAGTTTATTAAATTGAAGTCAAATTTTAATGCTCGATGTTAGTTTGTAATGTCTAACTTTAATTGCACAATTGTGCTGATGACAGGAAATGTAAACAAGAGCGGTTAATTAGGGGAGGAGAAGCCGCAGAGCGCACGCTGGGCGAAGCCCTTTGATGTGCTGTGCGGCCGTGAATGCGCGTGCTTGTTTGGTCACGTGATTCACGTGAACTTAATGAAAACCGCAGCGCAAGAAGCCCTAGGTTTGACGAGGATTTCGAGCACTTGAATTCTCGCTCCCTCAATGCGCTTGCGCGCATTGATAGGTCGCGAGACCTAAAAATCCAACATACACAGTTCAAGAATATGGTTGTGAAAGAGTTCTTACGGTTGCAGTAAAATAATCCACAGTTGCTTGAAAAGTTCACATTTGCATCACGTTTTGCCAACAGTACCTTTTAAAAGCAATAAAGTTCCAAAGCAGAAGCTGGTGCGGTGGAAAACAAGCGATGCATTGCTTCTCAACCCTGGGGAGGCAAGCGACAGCCCCGCTGCAGCAGCAGGCGGGTTGCTACGAATCCGGTCTGTACGGGGAGGAAGGCGGACTTGTATGGATTACGGTGTGTAGGTTCCATAGGAAGTTTTCTCTCGCAAAGGCACGATGCGATGATCTTTGGAGTTGCGACGATCTCCGGGGGACGATGCACGGACCAGCGGTGATTTCTCTCTCGCAGCTCCTCGATGTGATGGCTTCTGCGATGACACTCGCAGCGACGTGATGCGGCCTGCAAACAAGTGGTGCGGCGATCTCACCCAGTGACGACAGGCTCTGCGTCGAAACTTGCAGCGATGGTAATCTTCCTGCACCGGTCTGGTGGGTCCCGCAAACGAAGGATGCGATGGCTCTGGCAGTGGCAACAGGTGCTGCTACGATCTCGACTTTCGTAGCTGCGGAAATTTCCTCGCACTCTCGGGGATGTACTCTGAAAGCAAGCAATGCAACAAAACTTGTAGAAAGTTTCTTTAAAAGCATGATTTCCAGCTCCCCAACACAGGTACAACTTCCAGAGGCACCACAACTGGCCCAAGCACTCTAGAAAGGACAGAGCTCTCTCAGCAGAGCTCAGGGAAGCTGGGGGTGGTCCTTTTGTTCCTGGGACTTCACAACAGGGAGCCAGCTCTTCTCAGGCCCTTGGAGATTCCTTCAAGCAAGGGGACACAGCACAAAGCAAAGTCGTTCCCCTCTCCTTGGCGGCAAAGCAACTGCAGGTCAGGCCAGCATCACACAGCAGGACAGTCTTCCTTCTTCAGTTTTCCAGCTTTCTCCTTGGCAGAGGTTCCTTCTAGGTTCCAGGATGATCTAATTTTCTTTTGTCAGGGGTCCTGTACTTATACCCCTAAAAGTCTTTGTTCTCTTTGTGCAAGTGGGCCCTGAGCCCGGTCTGAACCAGTTCTGGGTGTTCCTTGAGCACTTTGTTTTCCTGGCTTCTCCTTTCCTTTCAGAGTGAGGAGCAGGGTCATCAGCCGCCAAGCAGTAGGTGGAGCCAGCATTGTGGAAGGCAGGCACAGCCCTATTCAAGCCCAGGTGCTATCTCTTCCCATCACTCAATTTGCAAATGCAGTCATTCAGTCTAAGGCTGACCCAGCCAGCCTCCTGGGGGCTCCCCAGCCCCTGTCACTCTCAAACCAGACAGTCAATTCACAAACAGGCCAAGGCACACAGAAAGGTCAGACAAGAGAACAGCTACTTTCTAAAAGTGCTGTTCTCAAACACAGGATTTAAAACAACCTTTCCTAAAAGATGTGTTATTAAATTCTGAGTTCAGTGATACCAGACTTTTATGTCCTATCTTGTTCCTATGGGAAGATATGCTGGTAGCCACTGTAGCCAGCATCGCCCATGATAGCCTATGGAGCATGATAGCCTTACAGCAGTGAAAAATGAAAATGGCTGTAATTCACTACCAGAGCATGTCACCTGCACAAGTACATGCCCTACCTTTCTCATACACTGCACCCTGCCCAAGGGGGTACCTCGAGCCTTCCATAGGGGTGACCAATCTGCACAGGAAGGGAAGGGTTAGGCCCGGTCATTGGGGACACTGACCAGGAGGACATGGCAGTTCACAGACTACACACAGGCACTGCGGTGGCAGGCCCGAGACACCATTTTAAGGCTACTCATGTGGGTGGCACAATCAGTGCTGCAGGCCCACTAGTAGCATTTAACACCACCAGCCCTGGCACACTCAGTGCACTTTACTAGGGACTTCTGGATGATACAAATATGCCAATCAGGTATATCCAATTACAATAACAATTTACACAGGGAGCACTTACATTCTGACACTGATCAGCAGTGGCAGAGTGTCCAAAGCATCTAACCAGAAAAAACGAAATCCAGCACAGCAACAAAAATACAGGAGGTAGAGGCAAAAAGATAGGGGGCAACCACACCAAGGATGCCAGGTCTAACAAACTCTCTCCAAAACAAATTGTTCACATCCTAGGTACCTTTACTCACTACACCAGAGAGCACTGATCCATTTTCCTGATGCCGGGCAGCTGCCCCCTACGAAAGCCCAATTGCCAAACAAGTAGGGATATGCGCATCAAGGAAGGGATGAGCAAGAGGCATGTGTAGCCGCGTAGAAGCGAGAGGTTATCTCAATATAAAGGGGCAGCACAGATGGCGGTGTTCCCAAGAAAATTATTAATGGTGAAAAGTGCGAGGTGCAGTGCAGCCTCCGATGATGCACATAAATACTCCATCGGTCAGGTAGAATAGATACAGTGGGATGTGAACATGCCGTGCCCCTCACACAGTTACGTGACAGTCTACTTTGTTAGGTTGAGGTAAGGATGTAGGGCCGCCACCATGAAGATAGCCTCTGAGTGCGCTGGTACTCTGTTGGGCCCAGGAACTGCAAGAAGGGGAAGTGCAAACATCCTAGCGTGTCCGCACCCGATCCAGTCCTGTAATTGCAATGTCCTTGCAAAAAAGGAAGTGGCCAGGTCAGACCAGGCCTATACAGCCACAGCGACATCAGGACTGGAAGTGCTGTACCACTCACCCATTGGCTTCCTGTTTCCTGTCCCTCAAGGGACAGGCAAGGCAACCCGTGAATTTGCATCCTCCCCTGCCTGATTCAGACCAAAGAACCACAAGAGAAGGGAAGGTTGTGGGTTCACAGGGGCCCTGGGTCCTAGCACTACACACCCTTACGGGATGCACACTGAATATAACATTTGGCTTTTAGGGTAGTGTAGTCGACCAGTTCATGACTTACTCAGGAAGATGGTTTGTGGCAGAGACTCAGAACTCAAAAACACCTATAACAACCAATAATTCATTGACGAGCCAGAGCTTTAACTTAGAAGAAAAAGTGCTCTTACTCTCAACACACAATATAATAGTGTGCATAAATGCAAGAGGGAAACATTGTGATATACATCTAGTGAGATAACTTTTTACAGTAAGGGGGCTGTCAGTATTAACTTAGACCATTCTAGTGAGACATTTATGATATGAAATACAAGTCCAAATACATTACCTTAACAAAGGAAAGAATGGTGGTTTCTACTCTAGTCCCCCACCCACCCCTCCTAAAGTATAGTGCCTGAGTGGAGCGTAATGCATCCCAAAAACCTCTCACCACAATGTCCCATCTTTGCACTGGACCTTGACTTGTGTCTATGGTCTGCATATGAATTCCTCTAATGGATGCTAGATGGTGCAAACACTTTCAGAAGAGGAAGCTATACTCTGCTTGATCAGGTGACAGTCAAGTAAATCATAGAGTGGAATTTTCCTTAGCAACAAGGAAAAGACAGCTCTCAAATAAAGTGAAGCGCCCATGCTGGGTCACACTAGGGACCCAAATTCAAGTCAAAATTACTGTTGAATGTAGCAAGCATTAGTGTCTTGCACCAAGCCTCTCAAGACGCGTTGGTTAATTCTGAGGAGCCCACCGACTGAGGTCATGACTTTCTAGGTGCCAATTAATTTCAAGTGTGTCATCTTTCTTGTAGGAAAACTGTGGGATGTGTTTGTGGTCTTCGTACTTGCTAAGTTGACACTGGGGCTCCTGTTACTGGGTACCCCAACGGGGCAACAATTTCTAATGGTGCAGATATTTCACTGTTATGCAACAGGCAGCTCAAGTTGTTCCTGTCTCAGCTCCTCGCAATCCACCTTTTCTAAGTAGCATCTTACTCAGGCAAAGGGGACCTTCAGAGCACCTCCTCAGTATTCAATCAACATCCTCCCTCAAGACAGGCTCAAGGCAAAGGGGTCTCCAATGCTGTTGACACTCTAGCTGGTGCTTTCTAACCCTTATGTATACCTAGTTTAAGACAGAGTGTGTGGATTCCACAATTTCAACTCTGGGATTTGATTCAGGCAATTCGCAATTTTTGCGTAACTGGTTCCATCATAGGCTTTATCTCACTTTGTTAGCAGGAAGATCGGCAGGAGTTGGGAGTCTCCTGCCAGGGAGACCCTCCACAATGGCCTAAAAGGGTGACATGCTTCCCTACTTAAATACTGCTCATCCTGTTGTGGGTAACTATTAGACCTGACATCCTTAGAGTGCTTCTTCCCAGTGAACCTTTGCCTTTTACCTCCTGTTTTTGCTAATTCTTTTTATTGGTCTTAGGACTGTGAGCACTTTGCCAGTGCTAACCAGTGTTAAAGTGCACATGCGTCTCCACTAAACATGATGACATTGGTGGCATATTTGATGTATTGGTAAGTCTCTAGTATACCTAGGCTATCTGGTTTTAGGTTTAAACCTATAATAACTGATAAAACCCCACGGAAAGAAAAATAGTCATCATCAGTGTAAACATATAAACACTGAAAAAACACCCTCTGAAGGCGCGAATACAACGCAACTTTGTTATATAAGGCAGCAGCAAGAAAGAGTGGGCTAACATTATTCTGCTTGAGTTTTGTTGTTTAGGGATGTTTTTTCAGCTTTGTGGTATTTGGTCTAAAGATGTAGGGTTTAGAAGTATGTTTTCGGTCTTATTTAATTATTTTATAAACTATAGAGGGACAGGAAATAACAAAATCATATTTGATATTTTGGCTGCATTTGATTTCAGTGATAGGTAAAATGGCTGGTGTCATAAGAATCCTTTCCAATATATACCATCACATTTACCCACAGACTGGGTAAAATCCTTTGATACATCATCCCCCTTTTCTAACTAGTCATATTGATAGTAGGCGATTTGCCAAACACCCCAGGTCTTAAACATTCAATGCAGGGTGTAGTGATGGTCTATCTGAAATGAGTGTTGTCACCAAGCATCTGAGATAGTGGTAAAAACATGACACTAGACGTTTGCAAAACATAGAATGCAGTGTCACTTGGAATGCTGCTGCAAAACATTTTTACAGAGTTCAACAAAGATTGGAGTGATATTGTTTGTATTTGCAGTAATTCAGCTATGTATATGAAAAAGTTGTATGATGTCCTGTCAAAATTGATACCTCAGCTGAAGTGCTTCCCTGTTAGAGATCCTTGCTACCTGCTAGATGGTATGCTAAAAGCATCTTTACAATCTTCAGAGTTAATGAAGAATGCTATTGACTTTGTGGTCCATTCTGGTGCACTGTTTCATCATGCCCGGGAACTAAAATGCAAATATTTCTTGTTTTGTGCTCTGTGTGGCATCAAAGAAAGAGTCATCATAACTGTGTCATTCAGCCGGTGGTTCTCAGTCGTAGAAGTTGTGAATGCTATATTATCCATGTGGCAACTGCTTACAGAATTTTTGCATAGTGATGATGCCAAAGGCAAGAAATGTGAAGGTCTTTTGTCACATATTGATAGTAATGTGAAAAAAGTACAGTCTACTGCATTCTTAGGTTTTTATAGGAAAATAGGCTGCTGTAGTGGACATAATAAAAAAATTAGAGTTTGAAAACACCCTTGTCTGCCAAGTGTTCAGCGTAATTGGTGTAGATGTGAAACATCTCCTTGAGAGGGGGCTGGGCAACACTTTCAGTGACTTTGGTACTGAAACATGCTCCATGTTAGAAATCTCGCCAATTGGTAAGCATAGAAATTTTGAGGAGCAATTCAGGAAATTTTATTTTACAGTGTACGGAAAATGGCTTGCAGTGATGCATAGAAATGTCCCTTCACCAACCATGGCATTTTAAGTTAATGAAACCAATCAAATTAACTTTATTTCGGTTTGTTTAAGAACCATAAAAGTACATCAAGTAATGAAAAATACATTTACAATGATAGAATAATACGGAATTAAATCTCATTTTGAATAAAAGCAGTTAATATGCGGATTTTAGGAAATTGGAAAAAACACTAAAGCAAAAAAATGCGTTAATTATATATACAAATCACAGTAGAAACATAGTTTTACTGAATTAGAGTAGCTTAATTCTACTGGATCAATCTCCGTCTATTTAACCACATTGAAAACAAAAATTTAGAAATAGCAATAACTATTGGTCTGTTGGTATCAGATTTTAAAATCCTAAAAAACTCTACATAGTTCCTGACTCCTAAATTAACACATAGCTGAATAATCCATTTTTTCCTGCTGACAGAATAAGCAGGGCAAAACAGTGTCACATGGATTAGAGATTCATTTGGATCATTACAGCCTGGGCAAGGATGAGCTGAGCCCACTTTCCATTTATTAGTGTAAGAATGGAGGGGTAATGTGCCATATCTAAACTGTAGATACAGTTTTTTTGCTAGAACAGGTTCTATGACGTCTAATTCCTTCTCAAAGCTATAGGTATTTTTGAAGTCCAAAAAGCTGTCAGTGAGACTGGAAGACCTGGCTGATCGAAGGACCTCTTCTAAATTGTAATGTTTTATAGTCTCAGCCAGGGTTTTCTTTGAGATAGATTTGCATGTGTCCTCCGGGTGAAACCAAAGGTTCTCCATGCGAATCCTAGACGCCTGCTCCCTTATAAAGGATAACCACTTTATCTTCCATGCGCTCGGGTGTGCCATTACGGTCTTCAGTTCCTCTCTATAGCACGCAAGCTCCGGGACGCTCCACAGTCTGCGCCAATAAAGGAGCGGGCGTGAAGCAATAGCTTCTGCAATGGGTCTCAAGTTTAGATCCAACCTTAGAGGAACAAGAGGGGTGTTTTTTGGTAAGCAGAGCAGATGCCTAATAAAAATATTCTCAGTTATACTAATCTCACTTGCTGGACAGTGACCCCAGAGTTCAGCACCATAAAGGGTAGCTGATCTAGTTTGGACTTTATATATTTCCAAAGGAACACTAACGACTTTATGGACACAGGACTTCTGCACCTTGAGAATCCCACCCGTGGACTGAGAAAGGGCTAAATTAGCCTTGGTCATTTGAGTCGCCCAACTCATTTTGTCATTTAAAGTCAGGCCTAAGTAGGTGAAATTATTTACCCTTTCCAATGGTCGTCCATCCATCAAAGGACGTGGGCAATTTATTGTATTGGCGTTAAAGACCATATATTTTGTATGTTTTCGGTCTTATTTAATTATTTTATAAACTATAGAGGGACAGGAAATAACAAAATCATATTTGATATTTTGGCTGCATTTGATTTCAGTGATAGGTAAAATGGCTGGTGTCATAAGAATCCTTTCCAATATATACCATCACATTTACCCACAGACTGGGTAAAATCCTTTGATACATCATCCCCCTTTTCTAACTAGTCATATTGATAGTAGGCGATTTGCCAAACACCCCAGGTCTTAAACATTCAATGCAGGGTGTAGTGATGGTCTATCTGAAATGAGTGTTGTCACCAAGCATCTGAGATAGTGGTAAAAACATGACACTAGACGTTTGCAAAACATAGAATGCAGTGTCACTTGGAATGCTGCTGCAAAACATTTTTACAGAGTTCAACAAAGATTGGAGTGATATTGTTTGTATTTGCAGTAATTCAGCTATGTATATGAAAAAGTTGTATGATGTCCTGTCAAAATTGATACCTCAGCTGAAGTGCTTCCCTGTTAGAGATCCTTGCTACCTGCTAGATGGTATGCTAAAAGCATCTTTACAATCTTCAGAGTTAATGAAGAATGCTATTGACTTTGTGGTCCATTCTGGTGCACTGTTTCATCATGCCCGGGAACTAAAATGCAAATATTTCTTGTTTTGTGCTCTGTGTGGCATCAAAGAAAGAGTCATCATAACTGTGTCATTCAGCCGGTGGTTCTCAGTCGTAGAAGTTGTGAATGCTATATTATCCATGTGGCAACTGCTTACAGAATTTTTGCATAGTGATGATGCCAAAGGCAAGAAATGTGAAGGTCTTTTGTCACATATTGATAGTAATGTGAAAAAAGTACAGTCTACTGCATTCTTAGGTTTTTATAGGAAAATAGGCTGCTGTAGTGGACATAATAAAAAAATTAGAGTTTGAAAACACCCTTGTCTGCCAAGTGTTCAGCGTAATTGGTGTAGATGTGAAACATCTCCTTGAGAGGGGGCTGGGCAACACTTTCAGTGACTTTGGTACTGAAACATGCTCCATGTTAGAAATCTCGCCAATTGGTAAGCATAGAAATTTTGAGGAGCAATTCAGGAAATTTTATTTTACAGTGTACGGAAAATGGCTTGCAGTGATGCATAGAAATGTCCCTTCACCAACCATGGCATTTTAAGTTAATGAAACATCACAGAGTGAAACAGCGCTTACAACGCTGTAAACACAACGCAGTACCTTTACAATGCGGTCGTTACAATAACCGTGTTGTTACCACGGGTGCCATTACATCGCAAGTCATATCAATGACTTGCTGTAGGGGTGTGCAACACCAGGGAATGTGTTGGATTTGAAATCCAACATCTTCCCTGCTGTTGCGCAAACTGGAGTAGGAATAGTAATTAATACTATTCCTAAGTCCTGCACACCCCCTACAGCAAGTCGTTGAAACGACTTGCGATGTAATGGTATGCGTGGTAACAACGAGGTCGTTGTAACGACCGCGTTGTAAAGCCATGCGTAGTGAATGTATGCGATGTAACATCATACATTCATCACTGAGGTACTTTGCACAATTTTTAAATCCCTTCCAAATTTTCTCCAGACTTGGAAAAGTACTGCTTCATTTTTGACCGTTTCAATAACTGAGGGTATATGCGCCTAATTCAACGCATATGTTGCAGAACCTATCCCAGGGAATCACGAACTTCAGTTGCACCAGTATTAGCATGGAAAGCAATGTCAGTGGCCAGAGTTAGCAAATTGTGTACTGGCTGTTTTGGCGTTGCTTGTCTCAAGTGCTAATGTTGAGAGGGCCTTTTCACAGATAAACGTGTACATGGAAAGGAAAGAGAGAGCAAGCATGACCAAAGACTCACTAAAGAATTATTGTATGGTGCACTACAATAAGTTTAATTTGTAAAAATGTATTTGGAACTCATATACCCTGTGCAGATGCTGTCTATACACATGAACTATCAGTTCAGAAAACAAGCACTAATTAAAAACAAAAATTCCATAAACACCGGAAAACACTGTTTCTTTTGTTTTTAATGGTGCGAAAATGTGAAATCACTGATAACCACTTTTTTTAAGGTATTAAAAACTGAAAAAAACACCAGAATTTACCAAAAATAGAAACTGAAAACAGGAAAGCCTGGGTATACCATATACCTGGGGTCTATGCTTCAAATGCTACTAGTGGGCCAGCAGTACTAATTGTACCACCCACACAAGTAGCCTTTCAAACCTGTCTCAGGCCTGCAACTGCAGTGCCTGTGTGTGCAGTTTACTGCCACTTCAACTTGGAATTTAAAACTACTTGCCAAGCCTTAAATGCCTCTTTAATTACATATAAGGCACCCATAAGGTAGACCCTAAGTAACCCTAAGGGCACCGTGTCATGTAAGTAAAAGGTAGGGCATGTGTGTTTAATCTTTACATGTCCTAGAAGTGACAAACACCCAAATTAGTTTTTCCTTACTGTGAGGCCTTCCCCTCTCATAGGGTAGCATTGGGAATTCCCTTCTACATTTTAAAGTGGTAATTCCTGATCAGATCAGAGAGGAGTAGCGTGTTTCATGTTTTATATCATATGAATGGTAATGATAAATACTCCTTACTGGTGAAGTTGGGTTTAACCTGTTTTTGAAATGCCACTTTTGAAAGTGGACTTTTATCTGCAATTACTGCTCTGTGTGCCTGAAAGCGTGTCTTCAGTGCAAATATTGCATCGGTGACAGCTACCCTTTGTGTATTCCCTCTATACAGCCGCAACGCAGGAAGGCTAGGTGTTTCTGAGTACCCATCAAATACATCTTCATTTTGATGGCCTTGCCTGGGCAGGATGTTAGGGAAGGGCACTTCACTTGAATAGGCTGTGTCCTGTCCCTAAACAAAGGACTATTTACCCCCACAGAAAGCCTGGCAGACAGGACTGGATTTAAAGGGTTCCTTGTGCAGTTCAGAGAGCTGCTTTGAAGTCGCCCCCACATCAAAGGCGCTTTTGGGTACAAGTACTGGGTCCCTGATCCCCTAAAACCAGATACTACTGGAATTGTAACTGAAGCTCTGCCAGAAGAACTGCTGTATTGCTTTAAGGACTCAACTGGACTGCTGATCTCGGAGGCCTGCTTTTCTGTTTGATGCCCTGCTGACTGTTCTCCTTCCCTCCACGTGATCTCCAAGGGCTTGTTTGCTTGCCTCCTGTAGGGCTGGGTGGAAAAATCTGCTCCGCTGGCGGAATATGCAAAGTTTTGCAACTCCGCACTCCATTTGGAGGGCAGAGTTCAGCATAAACGGCCATCTGCTGTGTAGTGGAGTTTACCAGTTCCCACTGCTGGATGATGTCACCTAACAGCACTGGGGTGCATTATGTAGGTTGGAGTTTATTGACATGTTACACACAGGGCTTGCAGGAGGTGGGGTCTGTACATAGGCCTCAGGTCTCACCAGATCATCCTTGGTGCATAGTTAATAGGAGGGTCAGAGGGAGAGGCCAGTCTTTTGTTCCTTGAGTAATTTAAGTAGGCTCTGCTAATATCAGTATCTCGCCCTCGACAAAGGATGGCAGCTGGTGGGAGTGTGGTTTGTAGATAAGTATGGAAACACATTGTTGAGGTACAGATTACCAAGCATTTGTTTATGATTGTTTTCACTCTCACACGCACTTGACAGTTCACTTAGGTTCTTTAGTGCAAACCACACCTCAACTTCATTCTTTTTAAAACATGTCAGCTATGTTTCATTGCCAATTACAAAGAGGGCAAAGCAAGTCAGTTATTGTTGAACACCTCTGAGCGATGTCTATCTATGCCTGATATCTATTTGTACAGACGAGGATGAGGAGGGTGACATCTTCATCCCTCATACCTCCAAACCTCGGGGCTGACTGGGATGCCTTTCAGAGCCTGGGCTGTGGGAGAAAGCAACTGAGCGAGCAGCAGCCGGAGCAGTCCTCTCTGTGTTTGCCACTGACGTCCATCTACCACTGCTGTCTCCTCTCCATCACCTCCTCTCCTGCCCCGCTCCCACCCCGGCCAGGAGTCCCTCCCCGTCTGGGTCTGTCAGTGATGAGAATGCAGCCTGAGCACGCACCTGGGCCCTGAAAGCCTCGGTTTTATGAAGCCTCCTTATGAGTTCCAGAATTGCTTACACAAGATACAAGAGTTAACAGGACTCAAAGGACAAAGCAGGAATCAGTTTGCAGCTGCTTCTATGAGGAGCAGTGGGAACTAAAGTGTGAGCCCCGGCAATATATGCAGGGCTCAAGTCGGGGTACCACGCGGGTGGACAGCATCCTCCCACTTAATTTATCGGCAGCTCGATAACTGGAGCAAATGGACCCACACATTCACTCTTTGGCCTCTCTGGGCCGAGATCGGAGCTCATTCAGAACACTGCTCACGCGCTGGCTTCTCTGATGCAATCGCATCTAAGGGGTGAGCGAGGGGAGGCAATGAGTCCGATGGTGCAAGCCACCTTTCATGACGTCACTTCCTGCAGTGATGTCAGCGTCCCCCACTTCTTTTTTTAGGCCTTGTGCCCTGAATATATGTGATCTCTACTCCAGAAGAGGTGTAGTTTTCCTCTTTTACATTCCAACATGGCCCCCTCTCGAGTCTGGTTCTCTATCTTTCCAGTTTCCCTCCATATGCTTTAACTATAGAGTCAGTGAACAACAGCTAGTGGGAAAACCACTGGTATACCAAACGCACTGCCAAAATCGTTTAAGAGTATAACAATTAAATCACATGAAACTGTGCATGTTAATCACAAATTAGCCAATGAAAGATTCAAATTTGAGTCATGAATAAATCAGCTTCTGTATTCATTTTCATTTTCATGAATTACATAAAAAAATGTATAGGCTGCAGAACTTTTTCCTGTACTGCAGAAAAAAACTATTCACACTGTTGCTATTAACAAGACAATGTAAGCATTTCTGTCAATTTGCAAAAACTGGTAATTGTAGATTCATTATTTTAGTTACACAACCAAAAAACACATTTGAAAAGGCCCAATGCTTTACGGGTAGATCCCTTCTTCAGGGGAATGCGTGTTTTCAGTTGTGTTAAACTGTACTGGAAGCCTTAAGGCGTATATGAGTCGCCTCACTTGTATTGGTGCTGCGTAGGAAATCTTCTCTCTTTAATAGGAATTGGAGCTACTCTCCCAGAGTACTGCACTGAGCCAAAATCATATGTAACTGTACCCGAAAAGTGTCAAGCTCCAAGGCAAATTTTTTCTCTGTAGTGGGATTGAGGGCTGGTGTCTTTCAAGGCGCTGCACTGGGTAAACATCGTGTGCAGCTGCACCCGGCAAGTCTGGGGCTCCGTGGTAGTTCAAGTAAATGTATCAAATTCAGAAAATCTCGATCGTGTAAAGAGAAACTATTCCATAAATCCACAGCATCGCTTCCCGAAGAGTCTCCTGAAGGTTGCTCATTGGCCTATGGCGGGCTGGGAGTTGAGGCTTAGCCAATGAGCGTGGAACCACTAAGGAGCACTCTCTGCCCCTCTGCATGTTACGCTGCGACTAGTGTCCTGTAGGAGGGCAGTGTAATGGACTGATTGTCCGTCTGTCTGTCAGCTGCTTTTATCACCACAGTGTACCAGTTCCATTGCCTGTTACCTGTCGTACGCCAGGACTCAGGAGCCAGAATCTTGCTTCTGCAACTTGTTGCCTGTCGCCAGTGGAGTCAACCCATGACTCGGCGATAACCATGGACAGCAGGGTGCGGCAGAGTCCCAACGCCAGTAAGAGGAAGCAAGACGACGATAAGCTGTACAACTGGTCCATTCTTTTGAATTAAGGCACTTTGTATTAGAGCTTTATAAGTGTAATTGCATGACTAGAAAAACTATAAACAAGAGTATAGGCACGGCGCACAGCTTGTGGTGTAATCAATTTGGTTTGTAAGTTTAGGAAAGTTGAATAGGTTGTAGGTGCTCCTGTAGGTGGCACAACTGTCCAACTGCGCCAGGTAATATAGAAAGGTTGAGTGCGCTACTGGGGTGTAAGCGCATCCCTACATTTGGGCACACTGATCAGGTTCGCTGACTCCAATAAGTTCATAGCAGATAAGTTTGACGATTTATTTATTTCATAAATGCGTTTTCATTAGAAGTTCATGTATCAGATTTCAAAAGTTCAATTCAAACACAGAATATGCAAATCAATGCTCCAATGCATTTCGAGCCCAACGGCCCTTCATCGGGGAGCGCTGTGAAGAAACAGGATATAGCGCTAATCAATATTCACACTAAAAGAGCATGCAAAAGAATATAAGCAAAAAACATAAAACAACATGAAAAAACATTCTTAGTGCCATGTTGATAATATACATCTATGCGTCTACTTTGCAACGACTAGTAGAGTGTTAATTTTATAACAATCTATGTGCAAGGTGTAAGGGATTGATGACCGATCAGTGAGGGATGAGCAAACAGTGGTGGTAGCTTGGGGTGGTGGCTAATCCTTCGCGTTATGAGTTTAAATTCATGGCACATGCAAACGTGTCAGAGCCCAATTTTCATTACCGCGAGTGCAATAGAGGGTGATGAAATAAACATGCTGCTCGTACAAAACGAGACTTACGTATAACGTTGAAATTGGCATTCTCCTGGATTCTAAGGAAAACAG
Organism: Lissotriton vulgaris; assembly: GCF_964263255.1. Lineage (NCBI taxonomy): Eukaryota > Metazoa > Chordata > Amphibia > Caudata > Salamandridae > Lissotriton > Lissotriton vulgaris. Next base: position 529,366,552 of record NC_141697.1, read on the forward strand.
AATCGGCAATGATAAGTTTAAGGTGCACAAGAGGAATCAGAGAGTTCCTCAAAGGTTACCGTCCAATGTGGTTAAACTTACGGAAGTGATTGCGGCTCAGTGGCGTCTTAGGGAAATCTGTAGCGGAGTGTCTGAAACTTCGCGTAGTGCGCGCGGAGTTAGAGGAGGGTGGGTGACAGGGATGACGGACTATAGGGAGGTTAAAGGGGCGGCCATCTTGGAGTGTGGGACGAGTGGTGTGTAGTGTTGAGAGTGAAATCAAAAATAGATACAGTTACACATAATCAAGCAAGAATCGGGATACAGTGTATCAATAATGCACCCGGCCGGGTATTACAAATAGCTACTCAGTTCGATTCGGTCATTAAGACCATACGGTTTCAAGGACTGCAGTCTGTAAATCCATGCGGTTTCTCTTTGTAAGAGAGTTTTATTTAAGTCTCTCCCCTCAATGTCTGGTATTGTTTCAAGAACCAGAAATTTAATTTGCGATACATTGTGTTTAGCCTCATTGAAGTGGGCAGCCACGCTAGATTTCATATTGTTAGTGCGGATGTTTGATTTATGTTCATTCATCCTGATTTTTATTTTCCTGATGGTTTTTCCAACGTATATCATGCCGCACAGGCACTTGATGAGATAGACAAGGTTCGAAGAGTCACAAGTGGCATCTACATTCAGTTTGATTTGGAAGCCTCTCATGGGGTGGTTGAGGCTATTCCCTCTGATAATATTATTACAATTGTTGCAATGGTAACAGGGGCGTGTGCCCGTGTGTTTAGTGGATTCCTTTGTTGGGTTTGATATAATTTCTTTGATGTTTTTGGAGCGGGTGTAGGCGAAAATAGGAGGTTCTCTAAAAAGGTCGCCAAAGTCTGGTTCAGAGGATAGTAAGCGCCAATGTTTCATCACAATATTTTTGAATTTCCTACTGGATGTCGAATGCCTAGATATTAGTACCATTCTTTTGTCTTCTTTCTTGGTGGATCCTTTGAGGGCTTCTGTGCGTGAAATATTTGATGCTCTTTCAATGGCATTATCTACTATTTCCTCAGGGTATCCTCTGTTCAAGAATCTGTTAGCCATAATTCTGGTTTGTTCAATGAATGTTAAGGGATCAGATACTATTCGTTTGATTCTGAGCATTTGGCTAAACGGAAGGTGTCTTTTCAGAGAGTTTTGGTGGAAACTGCTGAATAGTAATGTATTATTGCGGTCTGTGGGTTTCCGAAACAAGTTTGTTTGTAAGCCTTTATCAGTTATTTCAATGAGTACATCCAGGAATGTAATTTGTTTGTCACTAATGTTCCATGTGAATTCAATTCTGTCATCCTTAGAGTTTAGATCCATCAGGGCTGTTTCCAAATTCTGTCTTGAACCTTTCCAAATAAAAAGTAAATCATCAATGTAACGAACATAAAGTTTAAGGTCGGTCATCCAAGATTGGTTCATGTAGATGTGGTTGCGTTCAAAGTTACCCATATAGAGATTCGCGTAGGCTGGTGCCGCGCAATTGCCCATGGCCATGCCAGACATCTGTAGGTACCATTTTTGATTGAACCCAAAATAACTATGATATAAGGTGAATATCATAAGTTCCAGGATAAATTTTTTTAGAGGTTCTGGAATGTCGCTTAAGAGTAAGGTCTTTTCAATTGCTTCAATTCCTCCTGCATGGGGGATGCAGGTGTAAAGACTCTTTACATCAGCCGTGCATAGTATCAATTGGTCATTCTCCTCGATCTGTACAGAAGATAATTTGTTCAATAGTTCTGTGGTGTCTTTAATATGGCTATCCAATTGGGTAACCATAGGTTGCAGATACCGGTCGATGAATTTCCCAATTGGTTCATGTAGAGATCCTCTTGTGGAGACAATCGGGCGAAAGGGAGGGTCCATCAAATTTTTGTGGATTTTAGGTAGCATTGTGAGATTGGGACTTCTAGGATGTTCAACTGTCAGGTATTTCCTTGTTCTTTCATCAATTGTTTCATCCTCAAGTGCTTTGCTGATGAGTTTACTCAATTCAATCTTATATTCACTGGTAGGGTTTCTATCCAGTGGAAGGTAAGTGTTTGAGTCGAAAACGTGTTCCGTAATCCTTCGATTATATAGTTCTGCATTGAGTATCACTAGGGCGCCGCCCTTGTCAGCTTTCAAGCATTTTAAAGACTTGTTGTTGGCGATTTTCTTCAACGTGTCTAAGTCCTTTTTCGTCATGTTGTTGTGTGTTTTTTTCTTGAAGTTGATTTTCGAAATGTCTTGTCTCACAAGAGTTTCAAAATTGTCTATACTTTTGTGGCTGGATGGAGGTATGTATGTGCTATGTGGTCTGAGGCCTAATAATAGGTCCGGTTTGGGTTCCGTCTGAGGTTCCAAAACTTTCTCAAAAAAGTGTCTTAGACGTAGCTTCCTAGTGAATTTGTAGGTGCTAATCTCTAGTTCCAAAAGATTAGTATTGTTGGTGGGGATGAACGACATTCCTTTTTGGAGGGTTTTGGTCTCATGTTCTGAAAGAGTGATGTCCGAGATGTTGATCACTAGCGATTCTTCCTGGTCTTTGTTTTGGGTTTCAGAGGTGGTTGAGTATTTCCTGTATCTTTTGCCAGCTCTCTTGCCCCTCCTGGGTCGTCGGTTCTGTCCGGGCTTGATTCTAAAAAAGGCTCTGGTGTAGTTGAGTTGCTTGAGCCTTGTGTGGTTTTCTGGCCCTGTGGGTCCTTGGAAGTAGAAGGTTCAGTTGGAGTCCTTCTTGGTGGACGACTGGTGTTGTCACTCCCTGAAGAGGAGGTATCCGTGTCTTGTTGGTAAGGTTTATTTCTACGTCGTTGGGCATACACGTCTGCCCACGTGTAGACCTCCCCTAATTTATAGTCCAGGGTGTCCCTGCGAAATTTCCGGATTTTTCTCTCGTTGATTTCTTTTGTATGTTTGTCTAGTTGTATATTGATTTCATCCAAGGTGTCTTTTAGTTCCTCTGGGCTGATTCCCTCCTTTAATTCAAGTTCAATAGTTGTTATTTCTTTTGACAGTTCTATCAAAATCTCGGATAGTTCCTCAACAATCAGGAGGATTAGGTCTAAACTACATTTATTCAGGATGGCGTACCATTTTTCCAAAAATGCTTTCGAATTTTTGCATAGAGAAGGTTTTAAGGCAATCCGTAGGCCACGGGGTATGCGTAAGGCTTTATGGTATTTGATGAGAGTGTTCGCATGCAATTTTTGATTGATTCGGCGTTTGGAGAGGTAAAGCAACTGTTTGATACATTGTTCCTTTGTCTTGCCTGATGGAGTTTGGGTTAAGTCATCATTAATAAGTGCATAGATCCTTGCGGTTTCTTCTGAGTCAAATGCTAATGTGCTTGCACGAGCTTCAGTGGATTTTGAAATTTCCTCGTATTGCATTTTTGTGCAGGAGATAGAGGCGTGCTGCCTGCCAGACGGGCAGAGGTTGTGAATATAAACAAGAGTATAGGCACGGCGCACAGCTTGTGGTGTAATCAATTTGGTTTGTAAGTTTAGGAAAGTTGAATAGGTTGTAGGTGCTCCTGTAGGTGGCACAACTGTCCAACTGCGCCAGGTAATATAGAAAGGTTGAGTGCGCTACTGGGGTGTAAGCGCATCCCTACATTTGGGCACACTGATCAGGTTCGCTGACTCCAATAAGTTCATAGCAGATAAGTTTGACGATTTATTTATTTCATAAATGCGTTTTCATTAGAAGTTCATGTATCAGATTTCAAAAGTTCAATTCAAACACAGAATATGCAAATCAATGCTCCAATGCATTTCGAGCCCAAAGTTTCAGACACTCCGCTACAGATTTCCCTGAGACGCCACTGAGCCGCAATCACTTCCGTAAGTTTAACCACATTGGACGGTAACCTTTGAGGAACTCTCTGATTCCTCTTGTGCACCTTAAACTTATCATTGCCGATTCTGTTTTCCTTAGAATCCAGGAGAATGCCAATTTCAACGTTATACGTAAGTCTCGTTTTGTACGAGCAGCATGTTTATTTCATCACCCTCTATTGCACTCGCGGTAATGAAAATTGGGCTTTGACACGTTTGCATGTGCCATGAATTTAAACTCATAACGCGAAGGATTAGCCACCACCCCAAGCTACCACCACTGTTTGCTCATCCCTCACTGATCGGTCATCAATCCCTTACACCTTGCACATAGATTGTTATAAAATTAACACTCTACTAGTCGTTGCAAAGTAGACGCATAGATGTATATTATCAACATGGCACTAAGAATGTTTTTTCATGTTGTTTTATGTTTTTTGCTTATATTCTTTTGCATGCTCTTTTAGTGTGAATATTGATTAGCGCTATATCCTGTTTCTTCACAGCGCTCCCCGATGAAGGGCCGTTGGGCTCGAAATGCATTGGAGCATTGATTTGCATATTCTGTGTTTGAATTGAACTTTTGAAATCTGATACATGAACTTCTAATGAAAACGCATTTATGAAATAAATAAATCGTCAAACTTATCTGCTATGAACTTATTGGAGTCAGCGAACCTGATCAGTGTGCCCAAATGTAGGGATGCGCTTACACCCCAGTAGCGCACTCAACCTTTCTATGACTAGAAAAACTGCCATGTAAAAATAAAAGCACAACATGCAAAAATCTGCCTGATTGCCGAACTCCGCGAAATTCAGCGGAGTTGTTCGATCACTCTGTGGAATTCAGCGGAGTGAAACACTGTGAATTCTGCCCAGGCCTAGCCTCCTGTTGCTTGAGACTCAGAGATATCAAAGTCTCTACTCCTGCTCCTGTGCTTGGTTCACTGGAAGTGACCCAGATACTTGTAATGCCGATTTTAACGCACCTCCTGTCTGCTTGTACCATGGACGAGGTTAAGGCAGTAAAATTGGCACATTGCATCGGAACCATCACTTTGCCTCCAAAGATCGACACAGCGGATAGCCGTTGATTTCTGAGATCGATGGATCCCCCTAACTGCGCAGCAGAATCCAGCGCATTGCTTGATGCCTCTCGACTCCGGCACCCATCTTCAGAACTGATGCCTCGCCTTCACTTCATGGAGAAGATCGCGTTACGGGCCTCAACATCAATGCATCTTGCTGTTTGTGACCAGGAAAGTCACTTTGTTTCCCAGGGCCTTCATGGGTCCTGTAGACGATGGGCACTCCAATGCGGTCGACCCTAACTTTGACTTTGCCCAGGTCCAGTGTGACCTAAAGTAACCTTTACAGCGCTACTTGCTTCTAAGCACTTTATTGGATTTTTTTAATTCAATATCTCAACTTCTATACCATGGAGTTTTGTTATTTTGGTCTTGTTTTGTTCAGAATATTACTGGTCTAAACTGGTGTAGAGTCTTTTTGTGGTGTATTCATTGTGTTACTCTGTGTGTGTGTGCGTTGCACAAATACTTTACACGTTGCCTCTCTAGATAAGCCTGACTGCTCGGTGCCAAGCTAACAGAGGGTGAGCACAGGTTATCTTTTAGAGTGTATCTAGATTACCCTGACTTAGAGTGGTGGTTCCTGCCTGGCCTGGGTGCATACCTCAGTTAATCAGGAATCCATTTTCTAACAGTAGCACATACTGGGGAGAATGGAGAAGTAATGGGAAAGGGGATTTCCCTACCCTACAAAGTGACCTTCTTGCTACAGTTTCTCGACTTGGCTCCAGGAGGCGACCCGGAAATAGCCTCTGGACTGCAACCACCCAGCAACATTGAGGAATATCTGAGTGAATGAGTTTCAGTTAACAATTTATCCTATGAGATATCAAAGGGGTAAGTAATGAAATTCAAAACCCTTTTTCATTGGGAAAAGACACACTCAGGAACACTAGAAAACCATGAGTACATTTGAATATTTATTTTTAAATCTCAAAACCCTATCCTAGTGCACACAACATGATAGTAACTATTATGAATATAAGCAATACAATAGCAACAAAATTCCCCAGAACCGTGAAAAGCAAATAATTCTGCAACATATTGGTTAAACTTAAACCATTGTTTATGTCAATATTTACCATTTGACCTTCGTCTCTTAGGCTAAATAAATTAACCTGGCCATTTAAGCATGGGGCCTAATTCCAGTTTCAAAGATAGTTCCACAGCCTCAAACCACATCTGACCAGAAAACCAATGTCCAGTAAAATAGCAATATCTGCTATTCTTGTCTGCAATGGCAGACAGACCGATAAGGCGATACAAGTGAAGGTTGATTGCGCCTCCCGGTAGCCTTCAGCAAAGGAAGATGATAAAGTTCTGTATGGCCTCTGTCCCAAGTCAATAGTAGGAAGTTCCTCTCTATCTCTCACACCCTGTTCTTAGCTTTTGAAACATATCTGATCATTGTTAAACTTTTTTAGAATAACAATTAGCAGAAAAGGTCTTTTTTACATTCTACAAAACCGTGCTTTAGTTTAAAAACAATACACAAGAAGTGATCAGCTTCCGTGAAACTTTGTTCATTATTTGGAGTCACAAAAATAGAGAATTACATTCATATGAAATAACATAAAAATATTCAAGCAGATTTGATTACCATGTGACAATTAACAATTACATGAATAAACGTGCATTACATATTTCAACTTTTGTGCCTAAATAACAATATGTAAAATTCAAGAAAGGATATATTTAAAAAGGAAAAATCATAAAATATTATTATTTCAACCCTCCACTTCCTTGGAAAGGTCCACTACAAAGGACAGTTTATAACAAGAGGGAGAGGTCTTTTTTTACTAGGGTGATAGCCACTCCTAATGAGTGGTAGGTCCAGCCTCAGCGGGTGCTCTAAAATTATGAGTGAGAACAAAGGAGGCTGGGCTGTTCCTCAAACTAAGGAATGTACGTGTCACTGTAGTGTCTAGGATGTTGTAGGGTCTCAATGAGTCCTACAGTTGGGCATCCGTTTTGCTGGATGTAATGCCCTCACACACCCTTTCAGGTGTCATGCTTCCTCATCTGGGCTTCTCCTCGTTGGGTTGGCGGTGCAATACCCAACGGGCGACACCTCAAAGAGGGGCTCTTTGGCAGAGATCTTCTATCCAACTGCTGTCAGGTGAAGTGTGTTACGATCATAACACAAACTGAACCGAGACTCGTAATTGGAAGCATAATATTCCATTGAGTACCGGTTAGTCTTATACATTTTTAATTAGAGCAGGGGACCCCCAGAATAAACTTGATCCTGGTACTCCTAGCTTTATTTTAAACCCACACAACACGTCTACCCTTTTCTGGCCCCACACCCGCACTTTACCTGACGGCAGTTGGATAGAAGATCTCCGCAAAAGAGCCCCTCTTTGAGGTGTCACCCGTTGGGTATTGCACCGCCGACCCAACGAGGAGCAGCCCAGATGATGAAGCATGACACCTGAAAGGGTGTGTGAGGGCATTACATCCAACAAATTGGATTCCCAACTGTAGGACTCCACGAGACCCTACAACATCCTAGACACCACAGTGACACGTACATTCCTTAGTTTGAGGAACAGCCCTTGTTCTCACTCAATTACTACAAAGGACCTCAGTAATGCTCTGGAGGTGTGCTGCAGTTCATATTGCTGTCTGGGCTCTCCATAACATTCATCCCATGTACCTCTCCAGTGGAGAAAATAAATACAGATTCCTGGTGGGCCACAGCACAACACTCACACTTTATGGCCCTCCTAACGCACATACATGTGTATCGCCCATGTCCCACATCCATGAGGCAAAGGATAGAGCAAAGGATCCAGTTGCAGAGGATTATTAGACCAATTTAATAACACAGTAGAAGGTAAGTGTTTTTGTTAAATTTTTATTATCAACCCCAGCGTGCTACCCCTCCAGCGCACCCCCACATCCCCTCCACCCAGCGACCAGCTCTTCATGGTGTTGGCCGCCACTGATTTGCAATGCAATAGGTCTCACATTTTTAAGAGTTAGATCTATTGACATTGTAAATGACAATATCTTTTACGTTTGTGTTTTAGTTTGGAGTGTAATGGATGTTTGTGGTTTGGCGTGGAATTATGTGGGTTGTTTTCGAATTATTAGTTGTGGTATGATGGGTACATTTGTGGTGTGTTTTGGAGCTATGTGGTGTGTTGTGGAATTGTGTTTTGTACTTGAAATATGTGGTTTTGTGTGGATTTATATGGTGTTTTGTAAGGGTGTGGAGTTGAATTGTGTGGTGTTGAGAGAAATTGTGCTTATTGGAATTATGTATTATGGTGTGGAGTGCATTTATGTGGATTGATGGTCTGTGGCATAGAGTGCATTTATGGTTTGGTGTATTTATGCTGTATTGAGCAGAGGGTAATTATGTGTAGTGTAATTATGTGGAGGTGAGTGGTATTATGTGGAATGTAATTATGTAGTGTGGTGCAGAACTGTGTGGTATTAACTTGTGTTGTGTGGAATTATGTGGAATGGTATGTAGTGGTACTATGTGGCATGGTGTGGAGTAGTAATTTATGGTGTGGAATTATGTGGCATGTTTCGAAGTTGTATTTTTTTGTAGAGTGTAATTATGTGTTTTGAAATTGAGTGGATATATGTGCAGTGTAAATATGTTGTGTGAAATGTAGGTTGGAGTATAATTATGGGTAGTAAAATTATATGGTATTGAATTGTGTTGTGTGGAGCGTAATTATATGGTTTGAAGTGGAGTGGAATTATGTAGTTTATGTTATTGTTTTGTAATTGTGTAGCATAGAGTGGAATAATGAGGTGCAGAAGTGTGTGTAGTTGAAATGGTGTGGTGTGCTATTATAAGATGTTAAAATGTGTTGCGTGTAGTGGATTTATGCCGAATGGATTTGAGGGTAAGGATGTCTGTGTACATGTGATGGTTACCAATGTTTGCAGGGATGTTGTGTGGCCACTTATACGCACTATCCAGAAGCCAAACCCATTAAATTGGTGAAATACTGTTCTGTGAAGCTAGTGGAGCATTCATGTAACAGATGTTTTAGCTAGCCACAATTTGGACCGCTCTTTGGGTAGAAAAAAATGGGCGATTAAAGATTGTATGCACCAAAAATAAATAGGCAGTTGGGGTAACCCACCAAGTTGTGGGCAAAGTAACTAAGGGTAGAATTTTTTTAAAATAATTTACGCCCCAGTATGTACATTAGGATTGTAGGCCATCAAGCAAGACGTTGAAGGTAAAAGAATTTCTGTTCTTACTCTGTAATCATATTTGCCAGCTCAGTGCAGGCAGCCGTCAAGTTCGCTGAGAAGACCAATTAGCCTTCTCTTGCTGTATACAGGGTGGGTTCCAGGGCAGGACACCCAGTGCAGGCGCACCTGGCACTGACCTTGGGAGGGGGGGTGTGGTGAGAAATAAAAGGTATTTAAAAAGCACTCAATGCAGAGTTCCTTTTGTGTCCAGAAGTTTTCAGGCAACAATGAAAATGTAAAGGTAACTTTGGTGATTAATGTTCCTGCTGGAGAGAGATTGGAGTTCTATCTAGTGGCTGTTTCCACTCATGCTAAAGTAGCACAGAGGATTAAGATGCCTGTTGCAAAGAAAATGTCCTTGTCTGTCTAGAGGTTGTCAGGCAACATTAAAAATGTAAAGGTAACTTTGGCGATTTATCTCCCTGCAGGAGAGAGATCGGTAGTGGTGGCTGCTCCTGGGAAGCAGCAGTAGGGCGGGGAGCGTGGAGTTGAAAAAAAAATTCACATGTGTGCCGGATGGCTGGGTGCCGCCGCCTCTCCTCCGTCCTCTTCCTGGCTTTTTCTGTGCAAACAGGAAGCATGAAGCACCCAGGCTCCACATAGCCAATCACAATGCTGCAATGCAGCGTTGTGATTGGTCTGAGCACAGTACTTCGGCACTCACCCAGGGAATGGGACGCTGGGCTTGTTCTCCACCCAGGTTGTAATGCAGCCTGGGTGAAGGACATGCAAAGTATGCATTACTGTTTGGCAGAACTGAGAGGGCCAACCAATCAATCAAAGTGCACTCATAGAGTGCTCATCACTCCTCCCCACTGCTCTGAGCGGTACCTTTGGTGATTAATGTTCCTGCAGGATACAGATCCAAGATTTATCTTGACACCCTGCCTAAAACGGAAATAGGACTGAGAAAAGCCCGGCATTGAAAGCAACAAGGAACTGGGGAGTAAGCAGGCACATCGCTGAATTGGGAGCGAGTGAGGCATTGATCATGGAGGCAGGGGGGGAGCCCGAGCTCGCAGGCTGCCAGCCCCGGAACTCAGCCGCCTTCCACGGAGCGCCTTCCACTTCTTTTCCTGGAGCCCCCAGAGCTAATTCTCCCGGTTCAGAGTTGGGCGAGCTGCGCAAAAGTGACAAAGGCGCGGGTCCGCCATTGTTGAAGATGAAGCGCGCACCACCCCTCGCTGCTTACAAAAAGCATTTAATATTGAAAAAATGTAGTTGAGCAGCCACATAGAGGAAAAAGAAAGGCACGCGGCTGACATTAATAAAAATAAGAATTTAGAAGACTCAGGAAAGTACGTCAATATAGGAAAAAGCATTGTTTTCCTTATGAAGCCCTCACCCACCGACCTAGTCGGTGGCATGCTTCATCATCGGGCCCACCACAGTGGCACCGAATGTGCCCCGGTGTGCTTCAACGCCAGGAGACTGCGGAGCTGGTATGTTGCTGAGTGTGCAGTGAAAAGGGTGAGAAGGTGAAGAGTTAAAAGCTATACAGTAGGTCCCAGCACCCGAGGGTTGCTTATCTTTAATAAACTGGGCCTCTGTTAGCGGATAAAAAGGCAAGTAGACGTAATTTGGAGTATGGATTATGGCCTCCAACGTATAGTGTGGTCTACATGTTTCAGCCAGTGCCTTGTAGATTTTAAGCTGGCTTTCCTCAGGACCAAAAATTAAATGAAAAGGTGCAGATTAAATAATAAACTTAAATTTAAGTGGTTGTGTAGTTCTTTGACTATGTGTGGCACATGCTAAGGCGCTATAACTGTTAGAGGGGGATTCCCTCAAGCTTGACTACAGATAACACATAGGACAAAGACAAGACGTACAGGGTAGAGTCATGTTAGTATGGTATACGTTTATACTATACTGCAAATTGCCGAAATATAAGGTGGTGAACGACCTATAATCGGCTATGGTGAGTTCATGCCAGCTGCATGAAGTTGGTGAGAATTCTAGATAAAACCGTTAGTGTTTGGTGGTGGGCTATAGAGCGTATTTACAAGGTGAGGTACAGGTAAGTGTATTGTTAGGTCCTCACTCTGTTTTATCTTGTAAAAAGCTTCAAGGGTCGCCTGGCAGAGAAAGAGACCCTGTTGGGATGAGAGTTTGGTCAAAATGTATCCAACCTGTAGGGAGAAAGAGAGATGGCTTACCCCAGTTGTAGCTGTAGTGGATCAGTGTTACTCACGAGTTTTTCGATCTGGTACCTCCTTGGACCTATTCGTCCTTCCGCGGCGCCCGTTATGGGAGAAGGGGCCCGCCGGTCTCTTATTTATATCATATTTGATTGGTTTCACCTGTTTAAGGTAGAAAGAGAGGGAGGGGTGCGCGCTAATCGCCATGTCATTGCTTCCATGTTAAGCCCATGCGCTGGGGAGTAGTGCGTAGTTCGCGCATGTGCGAGTGTATAGCGCATGCGTGCTGAATACTGGCTGTGGGGCACCGTTGTGCGCATGCGCGGGTGTGCATGGCGCGTGCGTACTGGCGCATGCAAGCTGGCCTGTTCAGTGGTGATGGCAAGGGTAATTTAAGCCAAAACGCCAACATTATGGCGGTGTTTAAAGGATGATTTATCATAAGTGCACATATGTGCACCGTGGACTCACACTCTTATATGATGCTTTTTCTGGGGGGAAGATAGGAGCCGGGAAGGGGACGCTCATGCATAGATACCCTGGCACTGGTATCATGGCTATATGGACTGTTATGTTACTTCAAATAGAGTTTACACAGCTAAGGAGTTCCAAGATATGGCGTCGTTGAGGCCATGAATATGTGTGGATAACCGATATATCCATCTTTGTTCTTTTTGTAAGAGAAGCTTTTCATTGATAGAGTTGTCAAATTTCTCAATGACGGTCCAGGAGAAGTCATTGGGGTGTGGTTGTGGGTGAGGAAATGGTCTGTGAGTATGCTAATATTTTTGCCACACCTTATCGTGCTCCTGTGCTCCGTCATTCTAGTCCGAACTTTCCGGGTGGTCATGCCGATGTATCTTAGACCACATCGGCAGGTCATCACTCATCAAGTATACTAGGTTTGTGGAGTTGCAGTTTGTAAACTGTTGTTGGGTCCAAGTTTTGCCTGGTTCCAGGTTCAGTGTTTTTGAAGAGGTGTCAGGTGGCACACGCTGCAATTGTTGCAGGGTTGGTGGCCAGTGATTCTGGGTAGGCCCCATGCGTTGAGGATGGTGTTGTCATTGCTACGTGTGTTTTGACGTGGTCTTGTGTTGACCAGTTGGTCTTTGAGGTTGGTCGCTCTTCTGTAGGCAAATCGTGGTTTTTCCCAATTCCTTGTACCGGAGTTGATGATCTTCCAATTTCGTTGGATGATGTTGGCTACCTGGTTGGATGCTGTGTTATAGGTAGTCACACATGTCAGGGTAGGTTCTTCCTGCGGTTTCTCAAAAGTTTCCAAGAGTGCTTCTCTATTCTGGTTCCTCGCTCTTTTGCATGTTTTGTTTATTATCCTCGAAGGATAGCCACGGTCCTTAAGCTTGTGTATTAGATCATTAGATTGTGATTTGTAGTCTTGGATGCTGCTACAGTTACGTCTAATGCGTAAAAATTGCCCGTAGGGTAAGTTTTCCCTTAGGTGTCGGGGGTGGAAACTGTCAAACCTGAGTAAGGAGTTCCTTGCTGTTGGCTTGTAGAAGGTGGTAGTGGTGAGACCTCCATTCTCCGGTTTGATGTTTAAGTCAAGGAAGGCTAGTTTGGTAGAACTGCTGGTGCTTGTGAAGCGCAAGTAGGAATCTTGGGGGTTGATCCAGATCATGAAGTTGTCCAGTTGTTCTTGGGTGCCTTTCCATATCAGGAAGATATCACCAATATATCGACGCCACATTTTTATGTTGGCGGAAAAAGGATTGGTTGGATGTTGTATGTAGGTGTGCTCAAAGTGTGCCACGTACAGGCCTGCCACACTCGGGGCAAAAACGCTGCCCATGGATGTTCCATTGGTCTGCAGATAGTAGGCGCCCTCGTATTCGAAGTAATTCTCTTTGAGGGCAAGAGTGGCGCAGTCCAAGATGAAACTGCGGGGGGTATTATATTCCCAGGGACTTGCCATCAAGACATCATGTAGTACCTCCAACGTTGCGTCCTGTGGTAAGCTGGTATATAGACTCTCTATGTCTAGTCCTACTAGTAGGTCTGTGGTAGGGTCGAAGTGGGTGTCTTGAATCACACTTAAAAGATGTTTGGTATCCTTGATGTAGGAAGGAGTTTTTTGAACCAAAGGGTTAAGGAAAAAGTCACAGAAACCCGACAGGGGTTATAATAGTGACTTTATTCCAGACACAATGGGTCTGCCGCGTGGTGGGGTGGTGCCCTTGTGTATCTTTGGTACTGTGTAAAAGTATGGGGTCTTTACATCCACAGGGCATAGATAATCTGCCTCTTGTTTAGAGATCATATCATTATCTTTTGCATTTTTGATCAGGAGATTGATCGTGTTTTGCAGCTGCTCAGTGGGGTCTTTGCTAAGGCGTTTGTAATTCCTACTATCATAGTAGGAATTACAAACGCCTTAGCAAGTACTAAAGATACACAAGGGCACCACCCCACCACCCGGCAGACCCATTGTGTCTGGAATAAAGTCACTATTATAACCCCTGTCGCGTTTCTGTGACTTTTTCCTTAACCCTTTGGTTAAAAAAACTCCTTCCTACATCAAGGATACCAAACATCTTTTAAGTGTGATTCAAGACACCCACTTCGACCCTACCACAGACCTACTAGTAGGACTAGACATAGAGAGTCTATATACCAGCTTACCACAGGACGCAACGTTGTAGGTACTACATGATGTCTTGATGGCAAGTCCCTGGGAATATAATACCCCCGCAGTTTCATCTTGGACTGCGCCACTCTTGCCCTCAAAGAGAATTACTTCGAATACGAGGGAGCCTACTATCTGCAGACCAATGGAACATCCATGGGCAGCGTTTTTGCCCCGAGTGTGGCAGGCCTGTACGTGGCACACTTTGAGCACACCTACATACAACATCCAACCAATCCTTTTTCCCCCAACATAAAAATGTGGCGTCAATATATTGATGATATCTTCCTGATATGGAAAGGCACCCAAGAACAACTGGACAACTTCATGATCTGGATCAACCGCCAAGATTCCTACTTGCGCTTCACAAGCACCAGCAGTTCTACCGAACTAGTCTTCCTTGACTTAAACATCAAACCGGAGAATGGAGGTCTCACCACTACCACCTTCTACAAGCCAACAGCAAGGAACTCCTTACTCAGGTTTGACAGTTTCCACCCCCGACACCTAAGGGAAAACTTACCCTACGGGCAATTTTTACGCATTAGACGTAACTGTAGCAGCATCCAAGACTACAAATCACAATCTAACGATCTAATACACAAGCTTAAGGACCGTGGCTATCCTTCGAGGATAATAAACAAAACATGCAAAAGAGCGAGGAACCAGAATAGAGAAGCACACTTGGAAACTTTTGAGAAACCGCAGGAAGAACCTACCCTGACATGTGTGACTACCTATAACACAGCATCCAACCAGGTAGCCAACATCATCCAACGAAATTGGAAGATCATCAACTCTGGTACAAGGAATTGGGAAAAACCACAATTTGCTTACAGAAGAGCGACCAACCTCAAAGACCAACTGGTCAACACAAGACCACGTCAAAACACACGTAGCAATGACAACACCATCCTCAACGCATGGGGCCTACCCAGAATCACTGGCCACCAACCCTGCAACAATTGCAGTGTGTGCCACCTGACATCCCCTTCAAAAACACTGAACCTGGAACCAGGCAAAACTTGGACCCAACAACAGTTTACAAACTGCAACTCCACAAACCTAGTATACTTGATGACCTGCCAATGTGGTCTAAGATACATCGGCATGACCACCCGGAAAGTTCGGACTAGAATGACGGAGCACAGGAGCACGATAAGGTGTGGCAAAAATATTAGCAAACTCACAGACCATTTCCTCACCCACAACCACACCCCCAATGACTTCTCCTGGACCGTCATTGAGAAATTTGACAACTCTATCAATGAAAAGCTTCTCTTACAAAAAAAACAAAAATGGATATATCGGTTATCCACACATACTCATGGCCTCAACAACGCCATACCTTGGAACTCATTAGCTGTGTAAACTCTATTTGAAGTAACATAACAGTCCATATAGCCATGATACCAGTGCCAGGGTATCTATGCATGAGCGTCCCCTTCCCGGCTCCTATCTTCCCCCCAGAAAAAGCATCATATAGGAGTGTGAGTCCCCGGTGCACATATGTGCACTTATGATAAATCATCCTTTAAACACCGCCATAATGTTGGCGTTTTCGCTTAAATTACCCTTGCCATCACCTCTGAACAGGCCAGCTTGCATGCGCCAGTACGTACGCGCCATGCACACCCGCGCATGCGCACAACGGTGCCCCACAGCCAGTATTCAGCACGCATGCGCTATACACTCGCGCATGCGCGAACTACGCACTACTCCCCAGCGCATGGGCTTAACATGGAAGCAATGACATGGCGATTAGCGCGCACCCCTCCCTCTCTTTCTACCTTAAACAGGTGAAGCCAATCAAATATGATATAAATAAGAGACCGGCGGCCCCTTCTCCCATAACGGGCGCCGCGGAAGGACGAATAGGTCCAAGGAGGAACCAGATCGAAAAACTCGTGAGTAACACTGATCCACTACAGCTACAACTGGGGTAAGCCATCTCTCTTTCTCCCTACAGGTTGGATACATTTTGACTAAACTCTCATCCCAACAGGGTCTCTTTCTCTGCCATGCGACCCTTGAAGCTTTTTACAAGATAAAACAGAGTGAGGACCTAACAATACACTTACCTGTACCTCACCTTGTAAATACGCTCTTTAGCCCACCACCAAACACTAACGGTTTTATCTAGAATTCTCACCAACTTCATGCAGCTGGCATGAACTCACCATAGCCGATTATAGGTCGTTCACCACCTTATATGTCGGCAATTTGCAGTATAGTATAAACTTATACCATACTAACATGACTCTACCCTGTACGTCTTGTCTTTGTCCTATGTGTTATCTGTAGTCAAGCTTGAGGGAATCCCCATCTAACAGTTATAGCGCCTTAGCGTGTGCCACACATAGTCAAAGAACTACACAACCACTTAAATTTAAGTTTATTATTTAATCTGCACCTTTTCACATAATTTTTGGTCCTGAGGAAAGCCAGCTTAAAATCTACAAGGCACTGGCTGAAACATGTAGACCACACTAGACGTTGGAGGCCATAATCCATACTCCAAATTACGTCTACTTGCCTTTTTATCCGCTAACAGAGGCCCAGTTTATTAAAGATAAGCAACCCTCAGTGCTGGGACCTACTGTATAGCTTTTAACTCTTCACCTTCTCACCCTTTTCACTGCACACTCAGCAACATACCAGCTCCGCAGTCTCCTGGCGTTGAAGCACACCCGGGGCACATTCGGTGCCACTGTGGTGGGCCCGATGATGAAGCATGCCACCGACTAGGTCGGTGGGTGAGGGCTTCATAAGGAAAACAATGCTTTTTCCTATATTGACGTACTTTCCTGAGTCTTCTAAATTCTTCTCTCTCTAGCTAGTCCTTATTGATATTTACATATAACGTAGGGGATACGGTCTAGCCTATCTAGTCCTCTCTCTCTCATTGATCTGAGCATTATTAAAAATAAATCGCACGGCACAGTGTGCTGTTTAAAAAAATATACATAGATACTGTGAACACTTCTGTGGAGCAGGAAGGGGAGGGAGCGTGTTTAAAAGATAATGATCGGGTACCTGGCTAAGACAGGAAAATATGTGGACTCTGCTTTGTGGGAGAGCCTGTTGTTCCTGCAACAGCAGCTAGGAAAAAGTTACTAAGACAATAGTGCTCACCAACTGTAAATAAAACATAGCAAGTAACAACACATGTAACAGGGGGTGTCCTTAGTGGAGGTTACAACAGGAGAAAGGGAGGTACTAAGGAGGTACTACTAGGAATATTGACCAATGAAAAGCCACCATTTACAAAGGACAGTAACAGGAGCCAATAAAAAGATAGATGGCAAGTGGGCGGAGCCTAATGCCCCGATACTGAATACGGAGAACAACACAGGGTCTTGACTCCTAACCAGCAAGGCTAAGTCAATTCAACATCAAAATAACAACACAACTGCCAGTACTGGACACGGTTTCTTACTTTTTTTGCAATGACTTTTTATGAATAAAACATACCGTTCTGTATTTACTTACGTCACTAGTTTATTAAATCATTTTTACTCACTAGTCCGAATTTCATTTTTTTTTTTAAGAGAGTTTTTTGGTGCATAAACAGAATATATACAAATATTAAAAAATGCAAAAAAAACATAAGAGTGTCAGAGGGTCTACAAAGTCTATGTGTGGTTCATTAAACTAATAGAACAGTGTCAACTCATCTACCAGTGATAGAACATTGGTGGATACCAGTGACCAATACACGATTAACTAGCCCGATCACGTGATCGTCGCGCAACCTATGAAAATAAAGTATTGGTCCGTGTCGGAATATGTAGCGACAACATTTCTGACTGGATGACCCGGTCACATGACCTTGGCCCACCAATCAAGATACAGCTTAAAACTGTAATCTCTACTCCGTCCCGGCACCTCCCCAACCGGCTCAGATGGTGGTTTAGGAGTACCGACGGAGAGGTAAGCCGAGCGCGAGCGTTTTTTCTTCCCGAGTAGGGTGCACACGCCAGCAAATGCTTCTCTGGGCAAAATGCTTATTGACATCCTGACCGTCTAGATCAACTCCTTTTGTCTTAAACGCTACGAGTTACACGAGCATTGAGCAATGGTGATACTTCGGTTTACAGGCTATTCAGCAGGTTGTTTTCAGACAACGGATTTAAACGGCATTCGCACACCTTACTATAAACTCGAAATATAAGACTATGCTGCCATTTGAATCCTGGGCAAGGGGGTGATTAAAAACAGCTCCATGATGAACTTTTTTGACAGAAGATACGTCCATGACGTGTCAGGAAAGGTTCATTTTTTTCCCGAGTGGGTTACCTTAATAACACCAATGGACCTCCCGGAACTATATAAACTCCATATGAGTCAATTCTCTGCGGGTACTTCTCAATGTGCTTTATTTTCGTTTGACTGGGAAGCAATAACATACTTTTGTTTTTTTGCTTCCTTTTTACTAGAACGGTGCTTCCCTCGTGTCCTGAGCCGTTGCCAGGCGGGGTGGGGCTATTTGCTCCTACTATAATGGTAAGATGGAACAAAATATGCGACATGAGAACATGATATTTATATGTCTACATGTGGATACAATATAGAACCAATGTGTGATCTAATCAAGAATACTGATTTATAGCTTAATGTGAAATATACACATGATGCCCAGTCTATATGTATGTGGTCATTTTACGTGTATTAGTCTGTGTCTTTTTTCTTGTCTTGTAGTGACGATTATATCTTCTGCGAACAAAAGAATACACCTACAGAACCAGGTGATCTTTTTTCATGTTGCAGCAATGTCAATATTATGTCACTGTTTTAATCCATCACCTCACTTTTTGCAGTAGCATTTCAATATAATCCGGTCCTGAAGAAAGCAATGGACTCTATAGTCCCTAGTATATTGCTGAAACATGTTGACCATTTTTACATCAGAGTAGATATTTGTTAAATCTACTTATGCTGCTCTTTTAATATTGGTGGAGCGAGCATAGAACCGAATAAACCATTTCTTGTGGCCAACAGGAATGCCAAATGATGAAGGGCGGTTCCGAGTGGTGACTGATGGATATCCTGTGAGTGTTCACTGGTATCCACCAATGTTCTATCACTGGTAGATGAGTTGACACTGTTCTATTAGTTTAATGAACCACACATAGACTTTGTAGACCCTCTGACATTCTTATGTTTTTTTGCATTCAGTTAGGGAATGTGTCTCTGCCTGGTCTTTAAAAATCCCTCAGGTCCTCCCCCACCTTTTTGTTTCCTTATATACAAATATATACAATATTAACAATGTCGAACAGAATTATTACAAATTAACAACACATCCACACCATCTCTTGTTCACTCCATACATACCACTCACATTCACAACCGTACAACAAAAACCTCTGAGATATGGCCTATTGTCAACAAAAATAGCTTCATTGTGCATAGTACAATACTCTTCTTTACTTTTTCATAGACCTTGTGTGCTACAACAGAGTCAGATGGAGTAACTCATACAATTTCCTAACACAGTCCTTCTAATCTTTGGTATTGACAATGGGCCAGGAAAGGTCGACGCGTTTCGAACCCCCCTATTGCGGGGTTCTCCTCAGGACCAACAAGAATTTTACAAAAGACAAAAATACATGTCTCAAATTAGAAACCCTAGTCACTCAGAACACATGTGTAATCAAACATAGCCAATGTGAACAACAAGGACCCCCTGTTCAAATACTGAATTTGTAATACAGGGAAATAGACAGTGTGTGAAAAGGAAAATACAATTGATGATATAACTAGGGAAAAGAACAGTATGTAAAGCACAACAACCAATTAAAAATTACAAATTCGATTTATTAATGAAATTACATTATCATTTTAAAAAACAATCAATACAATGTTTCTATAAAAATACACAAAATTATGTATAAAAGAAATGTTTGTGACACAATTATACAAGGAAACATATAAAAAACATTGGTGGCAAACAATAAAAAGCATTGACGCGCGTTTCGGCGTTAACAAAACGCCTTCATCAGGAGCCACATTCAATCTGTAAAACATGTATAAAAAAAGTTAGAGACATCTAGGGGTCATGAATAACTCATAACAAACAATCAATAGTCCATAACATATCGCTGTGCTTACATAACAAGGGAATCCCTACAAGGTGTAGCTACAGATTGTAGCTACAACTGATACAGACTAGTTAATATATATTTGAGCAGTAATTATACCCATTAATAGAAAGGGTTTTTTTTTTGGGGGTATAGATGACGGCAGAATGTCTGTCATCTATGGAGCAGCAGTCATAGTTTGTCTATAATTAAGTATTATTGGCTTAAGTGTGTTAAGGCCAGTATCTGGTAGAGGTGTTCCATTTATCAAGGATATCTGTATGGACATGGACCTATTCTCTTTAGTCTTACCTAGTGAACACAAGATAGGTGTTCTCTATTAGTTCTGGAATCAGTCCGACATCTGTTTTCTTGCCGGAACTCTATCTCGCCTGGCTAGAAATATTTGTCTGAAAAAAATGTATCTATTAAGCATATGTACCACTATATTCACTGTTCGGTTATGGAAATCAATTTATTGCAAGAGATGAAATCAATGTATTGCACTTCTTGATACTTGTTTTATTTTTCAAGGTTCTATGATTTCCTACTTATTTCACAGGGATTAGTTTTATGGGTTTCCCTTTCTTTTTTACAAAGTTTATTATGGAGATATGCAGTAAAATATATGCCAATATATCACAGTATTTAAATGAGTACAGGAAAAAGGGGGATCAGCTAATCCCTCACATGGGGCAATAAATCGGTTTTTATATATGCATCAGGTAAAAAGCGGCATGATTCCCATTTCTATTATTTATCAGTTCGTATTGTCATTGACCCAATGAAAACGTAGAATATTGCATGTATATCAGACAAGCAGTCAAATGATTCCCATATATGTGAGAAAAGGCTATCAAAAATCTATCCCACATGAGGCAATTGTCAAGCACAGCACCCATGCATCTGATAGCAGGAGAAATGCTTACCGTTTCTGTTAAAAAGTATGTTGTATTATCGGTGTACAAGCGATCACAACCCAGGAATCCTGTATAGTACCGGCGTGGTTTTAACGTGCTAAGAATAAAGGGCGCATAACATTACTATCAAGCGAGTCATTACTGATAAACAACTTAAATGCTGCCTCATAGCTTGCTTACCGAAAATGAAAGGAAGGCGAGCCGTGGCTTCAACCTGTCAAGAGCCAAGAAAGCCACAGTCTGTAGTCTTTTTCTTGCGCCTCGCAGCCGTTGGTGTGCGTATGTTTGTTCCTAGGAAGGGTGCAGAGCGTGAACAATTATTATGGTTCAAGATAATGCGGCGGCTAATGTAATTCATCTATCGAGTGAATCGGGTACTGCCTCATAGCTAGCTTACCGAGAATAGAAAAAGTGCGAGCCGTAGCTTCAACCTGTCAGACGCCGAGAATGCTTCCGTCTTTTTTAGTCTTTAACGGTGTCTCGCAGCCGTTGGCATGCACGTGCTTGTTCCTAAGGGGAGTGCAGAGCGGGACTAAATTATTCAAGTTCGGGGTGCCGGTACATAAAGACAAGCAAAACAGGGCGGCGGCGTACGTCTTAGCCGTTTGCTTACCGAGAAAGGGTAGAATCCGGGCCGTGACTTCAACCTGCGGGCGCCGCGTTTGAAACTTAGATCGGCGTCCCGCAGCCGTTGGAAAAGGATGGTTGACCAGCCGGAAGGGCTGTCCTGCCTTAAATACCCGGAAATGGGTTTGACCACAGTTCTTAAAGGGCAAGTGACCGATACCTTAAGAACTCGGGTATTGTGGTAGCGATGTATATATACAAATCATGACTCTCTAGTGGTCATGTGAGAACCATTCTAAGTTTGGCGGCTATTACGCATGCAGCTACATTGCTGATAGGGGCTCCAATAGGTAAACAATGATCAATGCGAACAATGATCAATGCGAATAAACATTTATTTTGTAAAAATTAACCTAATCAAAAAAAGTTCTTTTTTAAAAAATAGGACATGTTATATGGGATATACATTCCCACAACCAGTATTTTTAAGATGAACATTATTATTCATCTCAAAATAGAGCGTGTAGGCACAGTGTTTGTACTTTGTGGGAACGTAAGACAGGTATTCAAATGTAAAAGCTGGGCTTAGAAAGGATATAGAGAGGGCCCTAAAAGATGGAACTTTCTTTTTAGTCAACGCAGATGGCATTCTGCGTTGACTAAAAAGAAAGTTCACAACATTGGACCAACTCTCCCTTTCTCTTACGTTTTTCAGGCACCTTTGGCCCTTACAGAACGGTGACCAGGTCAGTCCTTTTCATGTTTATTCACAGTTCTTATCAGGTATAAGACCAGGCAGTGTTAATGGGCAGAGTGTAATGAGTTTGCTCGATTATGTCTTCATGTGCAGAAATAGTGGGATCACATCAGGACACCACCTCCCCACCAGACACCATTTACAGAATTTAGAAGGTAGGCGGATGATAGCCGGCTGGTGGCTATGTTTGATTACACATGCGTTCTGAGTAACTAGGGTTTCTAATTTGAGACACATGTTTTTGTCTTTTGTAGAATTCTTGTTGGTCCTGAGGAGAACCCCGCAATAGGGGGGTTCGAAACGCGTCGACCTTTCCTGGCTCATTGTCAATACCAAAGATTAGAAGGACTGTGTGAGGAAATTGTATGAGTTACTCCAACTGACTCTGTTGTAGCACACAAGGTCTATGAAAAAGTAAAGAAGAGTATTGTACTATGCACAATGAAGCTATTTTTGTTGACAAAAGGCCATATCTCAGAGGTTTTTGTTGTACGGTTGTGAATGTGAGTGGTATGTATGGAGTGAACAAGAGATGGTGTGGATGTGTTGTTAATTTGTAATAATTCTGTTCGACATTGTTAATATTGTATATATTCTGTTTATGCACCAAAAAACGCTCTTAAAAAGAAAAAAATGAAATTCAGACTAGTGAGTAAAAATGATTTAATAAACTAGTTACGTAAGTAAACACAGACCGGTATGTTTTATTCATAAAAGGTAATTGCAAAAAAAGTAAGAAATCGTGTCCAGTACTGGCAGTTCTGTTGTTATTCCGATCCTGAATACAGCAGGACTCGAAGAGCCACGCAAATGCTGCCTAAGTGAGACCTAAAAATCCCTAAGGTTGCTGGGGCACCAGCAGATGTCTTGGAGTGCTTTCACACCTCTTAATGGACATCCCCTCTTACAACCTCCAAAGAGAAGATGTAAAGCAGTAAGTTTCCGTGGTTTCTAGCTCCTCTTACCTACCACTGTGTGATTTTGGGTCCACACCGGGGGACCATGTGAAGAGAGCTGAAATCATATGACACATAGGGCATATGTGCAAGCCCCTATCACCACTACAATATCACCTATATTTACGTTGTGGTGGCGATAGGGGCTGCGCCATATGTACAAAGCAGCATTAAGTCACTTGACTGGCTTAATGCTGCCTTGTACTTAAGGCCCCCTTTCACGCTATGGTTAGCGTGAAAGGGGCGGTCAGTGGGTGTTGTGGTGGGCATTCCACCACAACACCCATTCATTTTGATGCTGCCCCCTATGTACAAGGGAGGCGTACATAGGAGGCAGCTCCACAATTATGACCAGGTAAAAACTGGTCTTAAGTTGGCGAAATGAAGAGAAATGCATTATTTCTTCTCCTTTTTCTTTTTACATGTGTGCTGCCTTGTGCAGCACACATGGAAAATGCCAAATGCCATGGTTTGTTTATTTATGTACAAGAAGGTGTCCCTTCCTGTACATAAACAAACTTTTTTTTTAAAATGAGATTTTGTCACTTTCATGTGTGCTGCATGAAGCAGCATGCACAAAAAGAGACAGGTTGGCATTTCTAGGACTGTTTATGTGCAGGAAGGGACACATTCCTGCTGCAAGGGGGCCTGCGTTGGCGCTAAGTTGCTAAATTTAGCACCATTGCTGAGGGAAACGCAAGCCTGTACCACGTTCAGGAAGGCTAACGCCTTTCTCCTCCACTTCCTTGTACATATCATCCACAGTATCACTGTGTGAGTTGGCAAGTCTGTTGTCTTTTAAATGAGTCATGGGATACAATCTCACCCCTAAACTGAAATAACCTCCCCTTCCCTTCTGGACCCCGCACTCAGTATAATTATGAAAGTTATTAATATTCAAAACATAAATTACTAGAGTGCTACTGCCTTACCCAACCAGACCTCTGCAACACGTGACCAAAGGTGGGAAGCAACACACAACAATATAATTCAGTTCTTAACTAAACCAAACAAGCATAGTCAAAGCCAATTGTCCTTCTCCATGCAGGAGCTATTACCTTTGAAATGTGTTGTAGCCATGTTGTACACCAGCGAATGAAGTAGCATAGAGTGGAGTAGAGTGTCACAAAGTGGAGTGACGTGGAGTAGAGGGGAGTAGCGCAGAGTGGAGTGGAGGGTTTTGGAGTGGCGTTGAGTGGAGTGGAGTATCATGGAGTGTCAAAAGAGTGGAGTGTTGTAGAGTGGAATGTCATAGAGTGGAGTGTTGTGGTTTAGAGTGGAGTGTTGTGGATTACAGTGGGATGTTGTGGACTAGAGTGGAGTGGTGTAGGGTGGACTGAGTTAGAATTTAGTGATGTAGATTGGAGAGGTGTGGAATGTCATAGGGTGGAGTGTTGTGGTTTAGAGTGGAGTGTTGTGGAGTACAGTGGGATGTTGTGGACTAGAGTGGAGTGGTGTAGAGTGGACTGAGTTAGAATTGAGTGATGTAGATTGGAGATGTGTGCAGTGTAGAGTGACGTATAGTGGATGAGTGTAGGATGGAGGAGCACAGAGTGGAGTAGAGTTGAGAAGAGTGGACGGACACACAGTGTTGTAGAGTGGGGTGGCATAGAGTGGAGTGGTGTAGAGTGGACAAGTAGAGTAGGGTGGAGTATTGTGTCATAGAGTAGAGTGGAGAGGAGCAGAGTTGAGGGGAATAGAAGGGGGCATACAATGGAATGAGTGTCATAGAGTGGAGTGGTATAGAGTGGAGTAGAGTGGCATAAGGTGGAGTAAAGTAGCATAGAGCTTAGTAGAGTGCTGTACAGTGGAGTAGAGTGTTATAGAGTGGTGGGGCATTCAGTGGAGTAGACGGGCACAGAGTGGAGTAGAGTAGAGTGGCATAGAGTGAAGTAGAGTAGAGTGGAGTAGAGCATTGTAGAGTGGAGTAGAGTGGAGTGTCATAGAGTGGAGTATCATAGAGTGGCGTGTCATAGAGTGAAATGTCATTGAGTGGTGGGGCGTAGAGTGTGGTAGAGTGTTGTGGCATAGAGTAGAGGAAAATGTAGAGTGGAGTGGTGTAGATTCGAGTGGAGTGGTGTAGATTTGAGTGGAGTGTCGTGGAGTGGAGTGTTGTTGAGTGAAATGTAAAGCAGAGCATCATGGAGTTGTATAGAGCTGAGTGTTGTGGAGAGGAATAGCGTGGAGTAGAGTGGCATTGTTTAGAGTGGAGTAGAGTAGATTGGAGTGGTGTAGAGTGGAATACAGTGGTGCAGAATGGCGTGGAGTGTGGTAAAGAGGAGTGGAGTGGCGTAGA
Source organism: Lissotriton vulgaris (assembly GCF_964263255.1). NCBI lineage: Eukaryota > Metazoa > Chordata > Amphibia > Caudata > Salamandridae > Lissotriton > Lissotriton vulgaris. Next base: position 529,392,082 of record NC_141697.1, read on the forward strand.
GTGGCATCAAGTGGACTGTCGAAGAAGTGTCATATAATTTCAGACATAATGGGGTGGGGCGTAGGGTGGAGGGGCACAGAATGGAGAGGCAGAGACGAGTAGACTAAAGTGTTGTAGAGTGAAAGGATGTAGAGTGGTGTAGATTGGAGAGGAGTGTTGCGAAGTGGTGTAGAGTCTAGTGGAGTGGATTGCAGTAGAGTGTTTTAGAGTGGAGTATTGAAGCGTGAAGTGGACTGTCGTAGAGTGGAGTATTGAAGAGTGCAGTGGGATAGAGTTGAGTGTTGCAGAGTGGAGTGGGATGGAGTGGGTTAGAGTGGAGTTTTGTAAAGTGGAGTGTCCTATAGTGGGTTGTTGTGGAGTAGAGTGTCATAGGGTCATGTAGAATGGAGTAGAAAAGACTGGAGTGGTGTAGCGTAGAGTAGAGTAAAGGGTCGTGGAGTAAAGTGTTGTATAGTAGAGGAGAGTAAAGTGGCATAGAGTGGTGTGTGGAGTAAAGTGGATAGCATAGAGTGCTGTGTAGTGGAATAGAGTGTCATAGAGTGGTATGTTCTACAGTGTCATTGACTGGAATGTCATAAAATGTCGTAGAGAGGTGGTGCAGAGAGTGGAGGGGTATGGAGTGGAGGGGCGTATAATGGAGTAACGTGTCAGAGAATAGAGTGTAGGGGTGTAGAGTGGAGAAAAGTCTCGTAGAGTGGAGTGTCATAAAGTGCAGTGTTGTAGAATGGAGTGTCATAGAGTGGAGTAGTGTAGAGTGGGGTAGAGTCATAGAGTGGAATGGCATAAAGTGGAATGGCATAGAGTGGAGTAAAGTGTCCTTGAGTTAAGTGGCATACACTGGTGTATAGTGTCATAGAGTGGAGTGGCCTATGGCGCAGTGGAGTGGATAGAGTGAAGTGATGCAAAGTAGTGGGGCATTGAGTGGAGTGGCGTAGTGTAGAGTGGAGAAAAGTGTTGTAGAGTAGATACAATGTTGTAGAGTGGAGTGGCGTAGAGTGGAGTAGGGTAGAGTGGAGTGGAGTATAGTGGAGTGGTGTAGTGTAGTATAGAGTGGGGTAGAGTGTTAAAGATGGAAGTGGTGTAACATGGAGTATTGTTGAGTGGAGTAAAGTGGTGTGGAGTGGCATTGAGTGGCATAAAGTGTCGTAGAGTGGAGTGGCGTAGAGTGGCGTGGAGTGGTATAGAATGGCATAGAGTGTTGTAGAGTGGGGTGGCATAGAGTGGAGTGATGTAGAGTAGAGTGGTGTAAAGTTGCATACAGTGGCGTGGAGTGGAATAGGGTGGTTTAGAGTGGTATAGTGTTGTGTAGAGTGGGGTGGCATAGAGTGGAATAGAGTGGCATAGAGTGGAGTGGCATAGAGCAGAGTAGAGTGGAGTAGAGTGACATAGAGTGGAGTAGAGTGGCATACAGTGGAGTATAGTCGAGTGGTTCAGGTTGACATATAGTGAATTGGCATACAGTGGATTAGAGTGGAGTGGAGCGGCAAAGAGTGTTGTATAGTGGAGGGGCATACAGAGGCATAGGGTGGAGTAGTGGAGTGCCAAAGAGTGGAAAATGCCTAGTATGGTAGTGCACTGACATTCCAGACAACACATTGTTAACTGAAATGACCCTTACATTTGCACAGAAATACAGTTTTACTGATAAAAGTATACAGCGCACAAACAATAATGTGCGGAAATGACATCACATATTGTATTGATTTGGTTTGATCGTTTTGAAATATTCGTTTCCACCACACTTCAGAATTACCCAAAAATGTGCTTCATTTCTGCTTTCCTAATTCTGATATATTCTGAAAATATTTGCATAGTTAATTTACAGACATTTAAATTGTGTTGTGTGGTAGAAAAAAGCCTTTCCTTTCACATCTCTAGATTATCAGATAAATCCTCTCACATTGCTTTCAGAGAAAGAGAAAAGTAAACACCAAGCTCACTCAGAAGACAGAGCCTGACATCTGACTTCTGTCTTAGAATGCACAGAAAGGTAACAAGATAAGAGAATTTAAAGGCCTGTTTACAGAAAGTGCGCACTTGTAGAAGACTACAGTAAACAGACTATGCTCCATGGGAGAGACAAAGATATGCTGGACAAACTAAATAAATAAAGCTAGCAAATAGAAAGTAAGCAAATGTGAGTTACAAACCACAAAGCCAATGATAAGCAAAGGGTGGAATGCATTCCTACATCAGCTTTCAGAATGTCCTCAAGAAGCTTTAGCAACCAGACTTTGGGTTCTTCGACGTAAAAAGACTCTTCATCAGCCAATAAAGTAATGGGCTGGGTGGAAGGGTAACAACTTATTGTTAGAAGCTTTGACATGCCACATTCTCAGGGGTCCAAGCAGGAAAGACACAAGAGAGAGAGACCAGTCAGAGCTCCCTGCACCTAGTCAGTCACAAAATAGATTGGGACTTCCGGCTCATCAGTTGGTGACCCGGTAGCAGAGTTTCCCATTGCTGACATTGCTGTTAAATGCAGCTCTATTGGTCAATCATAATTTAGAGCAGTGTTTCCTCTGAATTTACCTTTTTGTCTCCTGTTCATCACACAAGGTCTCGTATTGATTATATTTTAATTTCCACATCATTACTACCTTGTCTCCAATCATCTGAAATTGGTTCTATTTTTATTTCTGACCATGCTCCCGTTTCCACCTTTATTGATACATCCATTCCATATCCCCACTCAAACAAGATCACAGGCGGTTTAATAATTATCTTTTATCTGACCGTACCTTTATTTTAGAAGCAAACAGTTTTATTAAGGAATTTTTTTAACTGAACAACTCTTTTGATACCTCAATACACAACAACTGGGATGCTATTAACGCATCATTTAGAGCCTTTACCACTGCTTATTCCACTAAAAAGAAAAAATTGTTGAGTAAAGAATATAAAGAAACACTGAGGGGCATATTATCAAGGGGGTTTATCTCCTCTTTTTTGGCTTTAAAAGCCAAGAAAGCGGAGATAAAATTATCTCCCTATTACCTAGCTGTCGCTAACACCAGTTAGCAACAGCTAGTAGGAGATAGCGACCATCTTGGGCCCCGCTTTGCATATCAGTGATATTTATCACTAATGACATGCAAAGTGGGCGTGCCAAGATGTTAGCAACTGGAAACCGTCGCTAACATCGCTATCTCCTAATACCAACTTTTGGAGATATTCGCGCTAAGAGCGAATATCTCCAAAAGCTAACACCTGCCCCAGAGCAGTTCTTAGCCATGTTATCCAATGGTAGGTGGATAATATGGCTAAGAGAATTAGCTCGGTGAATGCATGAATGATGCATGAATATCGCTGACTTTTCAGCGATATTCATGCATTTCGGCCGATTTTTATCGCTTAGGAGATAAACCTTGATAATAGCAAGGCTCCTAAGCGATAAAAATCGCCGCAGGTCGGCGATAAAAATATCCCCGCTAAACCAACATAGCGATAATTATCGCTAGTTGTTGGTAATATGCCCCTGAGACTCCTTTAAAATTTGGAACATAAATACTTCTCATCTAAATCCTCCTCCTCATGACAAGAATTAATTAAAGCCAAATCTGCGCTAAAAAGAATTGCCACAGTTGATGTCCTCCTTAAGATCAAATCTTAATATCATGGGGGCCAAAACAAAGCTGAAAGAATGTTGGCAAACTATTTAAAAATTAAATCAGAACACAAAAATATTGGCCCTCTCCATTCAGAAATAAACAATCAACTCCTATCTTCTGACTCTGACATTATTGGTACTTTTCAATCGTATTATAATAACTTATACACAGAAACCACTAACCCAACTGGGGGAGATTTTACATCTTTTTTTCCAAAATATTTCCAAACCTGCTTCCTCTCTCGATATCTTTACCTCTCTTGAGGAAGATATTTCTCTCTCCAGGAAATCTCTGATGCTCTTAAATCCCTGAAAAAATCCAAAGCACCTGGTCCTGATGGTTTTTCATTAGAATTATATTCAGCTTTTTCTTCCTTTTTTGCTCCTAAATTGTTGGAACTTTTTAAGTTGTTTCTATCCAACTCTAAGGCTTCTGGTTCTTTTTTAGAAGCCCTTATTATTGTTATTCCCAAACCAAATAAAGACCCTTCTTTCTGTAAGAATTTCCGCCCTATATCTTCAATCAACTATGACTGTAACATTTTTGATAAGATTTTAGCTACCAGATTGGAGAATGTTATTCCCATTCTTATTAATCCAGATCAAACTGGTTTTGTCAAAGGTCATTTAGCCTCTGATAATGCCAGAATGTTTTCTAAAACTCTCACTCTCAGCAAAAAATACCCTTGCCCCTTAGCAGCTCTATCATTAGATACTGAAAAAGCTTTTGACCGGATTAATTGGGATTTTATGATTCACACCTTACACTGGTTTGGTTTTGGTCCCAAGTTTATTTCATATGTTAAATTGCTATACACACATCCGAATGCTTGTGTATTTGTGAATGGTCTCTTCTCCCCTTATTTTTGTCTGCAAAGAGGTACGCGCCAAGGTTGCCCCCTTTCGCCTTTACTGTTTTTGTTATGTCTGGAACCTTTTCTTCGACGACTTAGAAATAATTCTCATATTTCTGGGTTTAAACTAAAATCCCATCACATTAAACCGTCTGCATATGCAGACGATATTCTTATTTACATGTCTGACCCTGTATCCTCTCTACCACATTTTCTACAAGAAATTTCATAATTTTCTCTAGTTTCCGGATACAAATTAAACTTCTCCAAAACTGAGATTTTGCCATTAAATGACTCATGTTATCAACATATGTTTGATTCTACTAACTTTACATGGTATCCCCAAAAAATTAAATATTTAGGAACTTGGTTTTCCTCTACTCTCCGTGATACATTATCCCATAATTTTACTGCCCTGAAACTCAAAGTCACCAATTTGCTATCCTCTTGGTCTCCCTTATTTCTATCTTGGTGGGGCAGACTTGATACAATTAAAAGGATGATTGTTCCCCAGGTATTATATATTTTGTCAATGTTACCTTTTAAAATTCCTAATTATTATTTTCCCAGATTAATTCTATTTGTGCTAAGTTTCTTTGGAACAATAAACTTGCTCGTATTCCACTATCCAAATTATCCCGTCCCAAATCTGAAGGGGGTGTTCGATTTCCTGATTTTAGATTGTATCATAATGCATTTTTGATTCGCCAATATTATGCTTTGTCTAAAGATTATCAAATGTATCTAAACCTTCATGGGTATCTGTAGAAAGTTCACTGTTAAATGATTTTTCTTTTAAGGATGTAATATTTATGACTAATTGTACTTTTATTTCTCAATATCCAATTTTGAAATATTCTCATCGCCTATTACACACACTCTTCTTTAAACCTTTTGACGAATATCAATCTTTCCTAGCTTCCTCCTTATGGTTTAATAGACACACTACATTTCGTCGCAACTCATTTTATTACAAACATTGGAAAGAAAAGGTCATTTTTTTATGTTTTCCAAATGTTTGCCAATGATTTGATTCTACCTTTCCATAAATTGCAAGAGAGTTTTAATCTACCTGATTCTTGTATTCAACAATATAATGCTCCAGTTACAACTCTTCAAACTTGTCTACCGAAGTTCAATTCTCAACCTCTTCCACTTTCATTTACACCTGTCACTCTCTATATGATGTTTCCTCTACCATTATACCTAGTGCATCATTCATATATAAAACCTAATCTAGTGTATCATGCCCTCGCAATAAGTCTAAAGTTGAACTTGAATGGGAACAAGATTTATCCCTCACATTGTCAATTCCTCAATGGGACAAATTATGGCAGAAACTGTTTCAAACCTCCAAGGCTGCAAACATAACACAATCTCAATATTTTATCTATAATAGAGTTGTTATTACTCCTTCTTTTCTTCACAAATTCAACCACTCAGTTTCGTCCTCTTATTGGTCATGTCTTAATGCTGAAGGTTCGTTATTACACTCACTTTACTATTGTCCTAAGGTTAATGCTTTTTGGAGAAATATCTGGTCAAAATCTGTACTGATTTTTTCATATAATCTTCCTTTTAATATCCATAATATATTTTTAGGCACTGTGTCTCCAGATTTTGATCAGGTTCCCTCCAAATCTATTTTATTTGACTTATTTATTGCTGTCGCCTTTAAGGTCATATTAACTTGATGGAAAGACAATTTTAAGTTATCCTTCTTACATTGGTGGAATTTAATATGTGATGAACATAGAATTGCTTCAGTTTCTTATGTCTCAACTCACTTACAAATCAAACCTGATTTATTATGGTTACCATTTACTACTTATTTATCTTCGAACTTACCTTTTCCATAATTTTCTCTTTCATATTCACTTGTCTTCTCTTCTCTTTCTTTTCTTATCTTTTTCTATTTCTTCTCCTATTTTTCTTATTCTTCCCCATTTCTCTATTTCTCTTTTTCCCTTTTTATAATACAAATCTCTTACTGTAGTTTCTTATATTCCAGTTCTTACACAGATATGTTCTATTTAATTTTCTTAATGTTCAATCTTCCTTGACATCAGTTGTTTTATTATAACCATTTTGCACAGGCTCATGTAATCTTCTGTTATCTTATTCTTAATTTCACCATTGTCATATGTGTTCATTGTAGTTGTAAACTTACTTTACTACTTGAACGTATTTTATTATTTGTATGTCTGTGATCTATTCCTTAATGAAAATTATTTAACAAAAAAAAAAGGCAGGAGGGTTGCAAAAAGTTTTTTGCTGTTCTAAAAAGCAGGTTGTGGTGCTAAAAAGTTTGGGAAGCACTGATGTAGAAGTCTGTTTGCATGTGCTGGAGTCAGATCCACTTGTCTTGGCCTTTGAGCACTCAGCAGGACTGGGCCATATGTTGAATATGGAACACGGCTCCATGGGACAGTTGAGATGTTTTCTTTTTTAAGAAACCCCTCACTCACCGACCTAGTTAGTGACATGCTTCATCATCGGGGTCCACCCAAGTGACCGAATGCCACTTGTGTGTGCTGCGACGCCTGCAACTGCAGCAGAGCTGGTTCTTTTGTGAGTGAATGTGAAAGAAGGATTCATGAAATTTAAAAAGTGTACAGCATGTGCTCCCTCAAGAAATTTTATTCTGGGGCCAGTGTAACACGGTTAAAAACTGGTGAGATACTTCTAATGGTAATATTGACCAAAAAGTATCAGAGTGTGAATAAAAATGTGGTCGACATGTTTCAACCTTGTTTAATTCTAGGTTTTCTTCAGGACCAAATGCTCGTATAACCAAAAAATGCCTGCCAGAATATCAAGAGGTCCAATCATTAGAAGAAGAAATGTGTCCCCTTTATGGTGCGAATATAATTTTTGATACTGTGTTTAATCAGGCATCCATACCTGGGTAAAATATCCTCTAAATATCTCAATAATGGTCAGACGCTAGACATCTTGGTTATCCACTCACATTCATACCTTGATCTATTGTGAGAAATACTTTTGCCGTAAGATTGGTTATCCACTCACAATAATATCTTGATCTATTGTGATAAATACCCTTTTCGTAAGATTAATATCCTCCCCTCACTTGTAAAAAGAATGTTCTTAGAAAATAAATATGCCCGTCAGAACACTGAGAGCGTAATCGCCTTATAACTAAGGCTGTTCGCTTTTACAGTGCCAATAAAGTTTTGACAGTCGCTGTAGTAGGCATCCCTAACCACGGACTCCTTTCCTTTCCCTAGGAACGGTCACATGCAACAGTACCACGTGTCCCTATTGCCCTATCATGGAGCTTCTGTTTTAAATACACAGAAGCTTAGATGGCAATATCCTCGGGTTGCCGTGCGGGAAGGATAGGTTTCCGGAGGGCTTTCGCCTCTTGACAAGTAAGTGACATAAATTTGAGAGCACTTGAGCTACTTGCGTGCTAACAAAATAACTGAGTGCCTCGGGACACGCGGTCTCGATAGTAACCACAATTAATGTTGGCGTTTTACTTCAACAGAGCGCTCATAGGTGGCCCCCCCCACGGTATCCATGGGGCTCGATTAGCACTTAAAACAAGTAAATCCAAAATGTATGCCCCATAAGTGTTTTGCATTATTGATGGACACTTTGATTTCTCGCCCTATTTTACAAAACGAACGTATGTATCAGTCCGAATATACCGAATGGCTACTTATATACCGTGACTATTTTTTGTCACATAAGAGCCCTTAAACAATCTTCAAGGTACGCTTGACACCCATGATTGAAAGAATTGAGTTTGGGTGTGATGCAACCCAGTAATAAGTTTTAACCTGGGGAAATAACTTCACTCGAGGTCACGATTAATGCATGCTGAATATGGCGAATTACTTGCACAAACGGAGACACATCATTAATGAATAACTATTGCATTATTTCCATGCTGTGTTATCTTGTTTCAGATTACCTTACACAGAACGCTGTAAGCAAGCAAAAACCGCGAGTACGCGGTACAGCACATAGGTGGGTCTGGGAAGGGTGCACCTTAGCACGCGCAGACCTCCCGTCTCACCTCATTTGGTCCTGAAGAAAACCTAGAATTAAACAAGGTTGAAACATTTCGACCACATTTTTATTCACACTCTGATAATTTTTGGTCAATATTACCATTAGAAGTATCTCACCAGTTTTTAACCGTGTTACACTGGCCCCAGAATAAAATTTCTTGAGGGAGCACAAGCTGTACACTTTTTAAATTTCACAAATCCTTCTTTCACATTCACTCACAAAAGAACCAGCTCCGCTGCAGTTGGTGGCGTCGCAGCACACCCAAGTGGCATTCGGTCACTTGGGTGGACCCCGATGATGAAGCCTGTCACTGACTAGGTTGGTGAGTGAGGGGTTTCTTAAAAAAGAAAAAATCTTTTTTCTTTGTTTCACATTTCTCCGTTTGTAAGTACTAGGACCTCCTGTCCTGGGACTACTCCTTTCTTTGTTTGTTCATTAATGCATTTCTAGGGGCCTAAGGAGTAGAAACCCACTGAATACCCTTACTCTCCCTTTGGTATATACACAGTTGAGATGTTGCCACCAAGGTGTTGATTACAAGATGTGTGGGCGGATATCTGAATGGGAGATACCACTTGCACAGTTACTGGTTTTCTGCTCACACAATCCACCTGCTAAAATCAGCTGGAATTTGCGAGTGGACATAGACCTGGAATGAGGGAAACTATAAGGTAAAGGGCGCACAGTATCTCCAGGACACACATGGTATTCCCCATTCTGCACCAGAAAAGGTGGAATAGGAGTACCATTTCCACAGCTGCTTGTCCGAAGTCCACCGATGGATGAATCTATCCTCGCTGAAACTAAACGGTTCCAAGACCGAGATACTCCTGATGGGCCACAAGGAACCATCTCTGCCATCTCACCTCTGGCCTAGCTGCCTAGGTGACCCCCCCGCTCCCAAGGAAGAGGTCAAGAGCCTTGGGGTATGGATCGAGAAAGACATGAGCTTTAGGACCCAGGCTAAAAAGACAGCAGGAACTTGTTTCGGGTTACTCAGAGCCTGTAGGAAGATCTTCCCCCTGCTCCCCGACACCGCAAGAAGGCTTCTCATTCAGGGTCTAATCCTAGCAAGATTAGATTACTGCAACGCCATCTACCTGGGAGCTCCTGAAGCCACCATGAACACACTGCAAAAAGTCCAAAATGCCGCCGCCCGCCTACTCACGGGAACACCAGGAAGATCCTCCGCCAAACCGGCTCTTAAATCCCTCCACTGGCTCCCAGTGAGAGAGAGGGTCATTTTTAAGGCCCTCTGCTTGGCCCACAAAACCCTCAACAACAACGGCCCCCCTCTTCTCAAAGAAATCCTAAATCCCTATAAATCGGAAAGAGATCTTCGATCCAGTACAGAAAATTTCATCTCGGCTCCCAGAGTCAAAAAAGCCAAGACTGGCGGCCGTCGGTTTTCGGTCCACACGGCTAAACATTGGAACCATCTCCCACGAAGACTCAGGACAGAACCGAACTATCTCCAGTTCAGAAAATCCCTTAAGACCTCCCTTTTCCCCCAAACATAAACACACCAGACGGCAGAAACCCTGGAAGAAGCAGGTCAGCGCTGGGATGCTCTTTGAGTTACTACGCGCTTTACAAAACCATTAAATAAATAAATAATAATAAATAAATAAATTTGTAAACGGTTTTTCAGCCATGGCCCGTGCAGGTAAGAGCGTTGGAGCAGTGGGGCTGGGTTGGGGGGATTCGACACACGACCAGGAGGAAAAACTAAATTAATAATCAATATTCCCTCGTAGTCGTCTGTCGAAATCCCCCCCCATCCGGCCACACCGCTCTTACCTGCACGGGCCGCGGCTGCAGTATTTCCCAGGTCCCTGTACCAGGCAACTCGGATTCTGCACACTAATGCCTGTTAAAGTGAAAGGCTTCCAGTTACAACATGCCACATAGGCAATTTCAATATTTACAATATGACGAAAAAGTTGAAAATATAAAGTTGTAAAGCAAGGGATTCAAAGCCTGAGGTTAACGGTAGAAGCCATACAGCTATCAACGTTTTGGTACAATCTGAGGGTGAACAATTCCCCCAGAGCTGAGCAGGATTTCAGTTAACTTTTTCGAGCCCTAAAAATTTGGTCTTCAACATTCGGAAGTTTGTCACTAGTCTGAAATATAAATACTTTGAGGAGAAAATTAGTAGGACTCAATGATATCCATAACAAATGTAATGGTAGTCAATAGTCAGGCAAGATGGCTGGTGAAAACCTCCTGCCTTGAATTGCACAATTATGAGACCAAAATTGAAGATGTGGAGGCAGATGGAAGGAGGGAGTGGATCATGGAGATGATTAAGGGAAACCCATCTTCCTCAATAACTTAAGAATCCCACTAATGCTCCAAAAATGAAAGTCAAGTTTTAATCAAAATGTAATCGCAGAAAGTCTTTTACTTCCTGGTTAACATTTTGGAGATTTTAGACTTTTTTACAGCATCAATAGGTCTAAAAGGTACTACACCTGAAGCCCTGGAAGTGAGGCAAAATTAGGGAGGGTGACGTAGAGACACCCAACGTTCATGCAATTTAGAGACAACATCAACAAAACCCTTTTAAACCATTGTCTGTGGGCCTGAGGTCATATGAATAGGTCCAGGGTAAACAAAAGTACGTTTTTAACCCCAAAAACCAGTGACTACTGTTATTGCTCCCAGGCCACATTTCGAGTTGTGCGGTCTAGGAATGGTATTTATCACACCCCAAAAATACTAATACCCTGTGCTGTGGTATTTATTTAATGTGTGCAGGAAATACTTAATATCCCGACTGTGTTCTTTACATGACGCTGAGGCCTATAACTTTGAAAACTGGTATTTACAGCACCAAATTCTGCCTGTTTTGCATTTTTTTCTTGGTGGTTCCCTCAGAGACTTTTATTTTGCCAGGTTTTTGCCGCTGAAATTTGTCAGGGGAAAATTATGGGGTGCGATAATTATCTCACTATTTGGAGTACTGACCCGTGGAACAAACTCCCGTTTGCACATGAATCGATATTGAATTCCATACATAGAAATTAGTTGAAGTAAGGGCCCCTATTACTGTACTGGTTTTTTAGGTCTCGCTATTCGATGCGCATGCGCATCGAGCTTGCGAGACTATGGGGGCTTAAACAGTCTTTAACCAACTTGCAAGGAATCGTGGCGATTCCTTGCAGTGCCCGTGAAATTCAAGCTCAATGCGCATGCGCATTGAGCTTAAAAGCGCGTGCACATCAGTTCCCTCAGCCGCACTCCAGGCCCCTGCTGCGTTCACACCCTCTCCCCGCTCCGCCCCCTCCCCTGCCCGCCGTGTCGCATTTCTCCTCCCCCCTCCCCTTCTCTCCCTCCGTCTTGTTTTTGCCAGCCGTACTTTCACTTTGACGGCGCCAGGCTGTCTCTTGTTTAAGGATTAGCATTTAGAGTCTACTGCTTAAGTTTATCGCAGTGTAATTTCACGGCGCCCCTGGTTGCAGCCCTGTGTGCCCTGCAGCAGAGGCGGGCGAGTACAGCGGAACAGTATCATAGAACATGAAGAGTCTTGTTCAACCCGCACTCGCAGCACTGCTCCTCTTCCACCCTAGAAGGAAGTGCGGGGCTTCTAACCAAAGCTTGTCACCCGCAGTCAGCCCAGAGTGAAAACACAAGTTTTGAGAATTGGAAGTCTCTCATTGTAATTAAACACCCTCGTTGGAGTCTCTCAGAGTGAACGACAATCTCATTATCTCACTCGTTCTCGTGTGACCCAAACCTTTGCCTAAATGGCCGGAAATTATCTCAAGTCCAGTTTAAATAATACCAAATGTGTCCTTTGGAGAAAAGGCCTATGTTTGGTAATCATGTGCGTGCACGTCTGTGGGAAAGTAGGTGTAAAAAGCATGTGTGTGCCTCTGTGTGAAAGAGCACGTGTGTATATGGATGTCTATTTAGATTAATAAAATGCAGGATGTGTATGCGTGTCTGAGTTTGTCTGAAATTCGGTGTGTATAGATAGGTGTGTTTGTACCTGTGTATCTGTGCGTGTGCCGGTTGCGTACGCGTTTTTTTTAATTTTAAACTTTTTATATAGCGCTATCTTGACCCGTAAGTATCAGAACGTGTTACATACACACAGTAAACAGCAGAAGTGTTTGCATTACTTTATCTGTGTGCGGTGTATCTGCTCCTGTGTGCGTGTGCAGAAAAATATTGAGTGCGTGCATGTGTTTGTGCCCGAGTTTTTGTCCGCACCTGGTCGTGTCTCTTGTGAGGGTCTTCTCTTACTGAGATGTGTGTGACTGTGCTCCCACGACTTTCTTTTGGTCTCTGGTGTCTGAATTTGATTGAAAGTGGCCGTTAGCATGGTCACGTGCATTTGTGTGCGTTTTAACTCCCTGTGTTTTTTTCTTTAATTTCTTTTTTTAATGCAGTTTTATATAGCGCGGACTTTACCCAAAGCAAAGGAGCGCATTACAATAGAACCAAGTACGATGCATTAGGAGAATTACACACTAACAAGTAACAAATACAATCAGGCTAATCAATAAAAAGGTGAAGATCAATTAAGAGGTGCAAGAAATAGGTTAATTCCGGCATAGGAGACATATTTACAGTGTTGCATTCATGTGTGTGACTATTGGTGCACGGAGTGTGTTTGTGTGTGCTCGTTTACTAATATGTGAGTTTACATATGTTTGTCTAGTCCGACGAGCGGGCCATGTACCTTCTTTTGTGTGCAGGTCTCTGACTTTAGTGTGTTTGTGTTTACATCTGTGTGCAGTTGATACCTGTATGTGAGTTCGTGGATGTGCGTGCCCCTATGACGAAGTGTTCGTTTCTGTGTCTCTACCAGTCTGTGGAATTTCACACTCACACCCTCAACCCTCCTCACAACCCTCTCACCCTCACACCCCTCACTCTCAGACCCCTCACCCTCAGACACCTCACCCTCACACACCCACACCCTTACCCTCACCCCCTCACCCTGACACACCCTCACCCCCCTCACCCCCCCTCACTCACCCTCACACACCCTCACACACCCTCACACCCCCTCACACACCCACTCACCCACTCTTAGCCTCACCCCCTCACCCTCACACACCCTCAGTCACCCTCACACTTCCTCACCATCACACACCCTCACATCCTCTCACCCTCACAAACCCTCACCCACCCTCACTCCCTCACCCACCCTCACACCCTCACTCACCCTCACGCCCTCACCCACCCTCACGCCCTCACCCACCCTCACCCACCCTCACCCACCCTCACACCCTCACAACCTCACACCCTCACCCACCCTCACCCTAACACCCTCACTCATCCTCACCCTCACACACCCTCACTCACCCTCACACTATCACCCCCCCTCACCCTCACACACCCTTACCCTCATCCCCTCACCCTCACACCCCCTAACCCTCACACCCCCTAACCCTCACACCCCCTAACCCTCACACCCCCTAACCCTCACCCCCTAACCCTCACCCCACCCCCTCACCTCCCCACCCTCACCCCCCCACCCTCACACACCCTCACCCTCTCACACACCCTCTCACACACCCCCTCACACACCCCCTCACACACACCCTCACTCACCCCCTCACACACACCCTCACACACCCCCTCACACACCCCCTCACACACCCCCTCACTCACCCTCTCACACACCTCCTCACTCACCCTCTCACTCACCCTCTCACACCCGCTCACCCTCACCCTCCCTCACCCTCCCTCACCCCCTCACCCTCCCTCACGCTCCCTCACCCCCTCACCCTCCCTCACCCTCCCTCACCCCCTCACCCTCCCTCACCCTCCCTCCCCTCACCCTCACCCCCCCTCACCCTCACCCCCCTCACCCTCACCCTCACACCCCTCACCCTCACACCCCTCACCCTCACACCCCTCACCCTCACACCACTCACCCTCACACCACTCACCCTCACACCACTCACCCTCACACTACTCAGTGCTACAACACATATTGTGTTACAATAGGTGTCACATTTGCGAAAGATAAAAGTATTGGCATTGTAAATAACAAAGCTATTAATTTCGCTATTTTCAAAACAAGCACATAAATAAAAAAAGTGTCCTTTACAATACCAATAGCTCAAACTTTCCTAATGCGAGACCTATTGCATTGCTGTGCTTCTCTCCCCTGCTGCACTCTCCTGCTCTCTAGAGATGTGGCCTAACGACCAGAGCTGCCATCTAAGTCACGTAAATACAAAACATGTTGCATTTCAAATGCTATAGGTGTCACATCCGCAAAAGTTATAACTATTGGCATTGTAAATGACACAGCTATCAATTTAGCTATTTTAAAAAGCAACAAATAAATAAAACATTTGTCATTTACAAGACCAATAGCTCCAACTTTTCTAATGCGAGACCTATTGCATTTCCAATGCTTGTTTTTTTTTCACTTTAAGTTGTGTTTCACAGCATTCAGCGGTATTCTTACATCCATCGCCCTAGAGCACTGAGGTGACTCATGTACAACTGCAAGAATGTGAACCTGTTTGGCAACCATTTTGTTAAACTGACAGCTGTGAATTCTGGGGGCAGTTACACTTTTAAAGGCAGCTCGATTACGATTGAAAAAAAAAATCAAGTACTTTTCTTGAAATCCCTATTTTTTAGATATTATTGTGCCAGAATCCTCCTAGCAGAAACATCAACAACTAATGTGAATTGCAAAAACAAGTCTTGTGGTCTAGGCTTAGAAACCATTTTTTCAATGTCAGAAAAGCACTTTAAGTGTTAACTTCTAACACGGAAGAGCACGTTTATTTCTATGAAGTGAAACTGACACAAGCGAACCTTAGGCCTGACTGTAGGGAGTATATTTGCTCTCGCTGAAGAAATGAAGCGCCATTGCAGGACCGGTTCATCGTGTTCTTTGTTTAAAAGCTAAGAGTAACACAGTTAATCACCGCCCACAACTTTGTAAATTCTGCCCAGCTAGAAAAAGTCACCAAAAAAGGAATTATTGGTGTGACAAGGGTGGTAAGGGCATCGACGAAGCACCACCGCTGGGAATCAAGGGACTACACAGAAGAAAGTGGAGGCCACAGGTGAATCATTTACCTGTCCCCTGGCCTGGCTCCCGGAAACATATCTGTCTGCTCCTGGCATGGCTCCCAGAAACTTATCTGGCTCCTTCAAAAAGGTCATAAAAAGGGCTAAGTTCTAAAGAAAGGGGAGGAGCCCAAGACGCAAGTGCATCAGCTGATGGAAATACTCAGCTGAGATTAGCTCTACACCACCTGGGTTACAGGTGTGGCGAAGGCAAGGGCATCGTTGGCAGACCGGCTTTAGAAACATGCCTGGGCCATTGGCTGGGAACGTGCTGCTCCTGGATGGGTAAGAGCGCCATCTTGGGTGCAGTCAGGGGCGTAGCTAGAGCTTGTGGCGCCCGGGGCTATCCCTCAGATTGCCGCCCCTTAGGGGTGCAGGGAAAAAGGCCGGTGAGCACTTGAAAGATATCCGAGAGACACGTAGTATTGCTGCTAATAGTTACCTCGATCATGCGAGTTACATGCACATACATGAGGGATTTTAATTTTTGCCCCTGAGAAAGTGTGACTTCTAGACGTTGAAATGTCACTCATAATTACAATGAAATTCTGAAAGTGCCACACATAGCAATCTGACTCCTTGGCAGCTATAATGGATGAGCCACAGACTCAGCCACTGGAGTTCTGGACTTTTTGGTTCCGTCCAGAGGTGTCAGGGTACAACACCCAAAGACCCCGGAGTCCCACCTGCCTTGGTGCACAAATGAACAGAAACACGGGCTTCTCGATGGTGGCGTCAAAGACCAAAGGTTTATTACTGCAGGGACACAGAAGTCACAGAATCTACGCACGGGCAGAATCTAGGAGACTGTTCGATTTGTACAAAGTGGGTTGCTCCTTATATACTAAAAATTGTGCTCTAGGCAAATATTTCACATGTCGGTACATTCCCAAACCTTTGTGTCTCTAAACAATAAATATTTGGCGTTACACAGGAACTGTCGATAATATCTGATACCAAACATCACGAAGAGGGGTTCCCACCAGTCCATCACAATCCCTTGTCAATATTGCATTCAAGACCCGGACCGCCTCATCGTAAAGTTCGTTACCTCCCCCTAATAAAGGCCCAGAAGGAAAGGAGCAGAGCCAGGTGCAGAAGATAGAAAAGCGGGATAAGAGATGTTTGTGGGTTGTAAATGGGCAAGGCTACCGGCTTCGGCCGCCTAATCATGATCAGGTACAATGGACAGGAAAACCAGTTCAGGTGGGCTGGCCTCGGGCAGAGGAGGCAGCCTTTGTCGAGTCATGCAGCTTCAGCGTGATCTGGTTTAAGGTGCACGTGTCATGTAAGAGGTGAATCTCCGGCTAAGGCTACGTGTCCTTAATCCAAGTGAAGTGAATGAAATGATCAGAGGCTATTGCATATGTGAGGGCAAGGAACCACAAAATGGCGGCCATGATCTAAGATGGATGCCGTGTGTATATCAGAAATGTGTCAGTGGAAGGAGTGCTCTTGCTCGTAGCGTAGCGAAAACACTAGGATATACTAAATGGATCATTTGCGGTTCGCTGATACTAATTTTATGTATTTCCGACAAACTTGAAAACACGGGTTCAAGTCGTCACGGAACCGTCACGGAACCTCAGACCCTCCTTTTGCCCTTACATAGGCAATTACTCAATCTATGTCTGAATCTAGTTCTATGCTCATCAGGTCAGTGACATGCTGTTGTATCATCATCCTTTCTCGTGTCTTTTCTCCAAATGCAGGTGGTTTCCTAAAACAGGTTGTAGCACAAAGACTACACAGAGCAGGACCACACTGGATAATCAGACAACATGAGAATAGTAATATTAAGATGACACCAATGACCATTAGAACCTTCCATCCCCACGCTGAGATCAGAGTCCAAAACCACTCCATGAAGGACCAGTTTCCCTTGTCTACATGAATGGAGTCCGAAATCTTGTGCAACTTAGAGATCGCCTCGTAAACTGTTGGAGTATTATTAGGAATAAAGACACAGCAGCTCGATTGGATCATTCTGCATACCCCACCTCGATCTGCAAGTATAACATCTAGAACCATACGGTTCTGCAATGTCATGAGCCTATCCGCCTGAAGCTCAGCTGTCAGATTGCTAAGGGCACCAGCAGTTTCGGTAATAGTAGATTCAACTACCCGTGTTAGCTGACGTATGTTTCTACTATTGGCCATAGGCCCCCAGAACGGAAGGAAGCCTTTGAAGAAGTCTCCAGCTTCCTGACCAGCTGTATCTTCCTTGCTGAAGACACCTCTCGCTACTCTTGTTCTGTGGTAATCAGGTGAAGCAGTGTATGTCGGAGGCAATAATCGAGCAATATAACATGATCCTGAGAAGTCGGCAGGCAACCATGTATAAGCTCTGTCTCGACAAATGAAATAGGTACCCCTAGCAGTAAGAAAGGCAGGGGAAGAGTTAGCCGGAAACACATAAGTCTCTACGCACTCACTCCTCCCTAGCTGAGCTCTCGGATTTCTCCCATTACCTTGCAAACAGACCTGACCTCGGTGAGGTACGACCCAGATTGGAGTTGAGCTTTTACGCTTGCTTTCTCCTAAACTAAGGCGATACTCTGAAGTATTCCAACTTAAATATACTCGCAATTCGTCTCTAGGGTATGATGGAGTATTATTGACGTCTTTGACCATGTCAATAATTCCCTGGACTAAAGCTTTGTTGGCAGAGTTATATTTAGTGGAACGTGGTGGACGTGGAGGATAGGTTTCAAGGGCATAAGCAAAGATGGTTTGGAAGGCCTGAAATGATCCATTATAGCTGTAAGGCAAAACCAGATAGGGAATACCTTTATCCATAGTGTGAGGTATCAAGCCACACACCCAGCAGTCTGTAGTGTTAACTACCAGTTGGTGTTGGTGCAAGAGCTGTACAAAAGTGTTGTTGATGAATTCTGAGCGTCGAGCTTGCTCATGTTCTGGAAACGAGTGAAAAGAGTGTATAGAAGAAACAGTAGAAATAGCAGGATCAAGGGGAGGTACTGTAGATACTGGCACAAAAATCAAATTTATGCTAAAGACAATTCCACCCACCAGTGTTGCTAAAACAATCAAAAATGTAATGGCACATTGCATCAAGAAACATTTGCTATGAAGAATTCTATTTAGTCTGTTTCTGCGAACGTAAATCACATTTTCTCGTTGCAGCGCAGGAAGTTCCATCTTCTACAATCCGCTCGCGACCACTGATGATGTGTACGTAGATGAAAATGCCTCTGTCAGCCCTGGGAGTTCCCAGTACTAACAGAAAGATCGACCTTGTGTCAGACCCCTGCAAATTCAAACTAAGCACACAGCCACGACCCTACGGCTACCCAGACGGCAAGGCAATTTTAAAAACAATAAACAATAGCAAACTTCCTGGCTGAAGGCAAAAGTTCAAAATATATATATATATATCAAAATCACAGTATGCAGTTGCCTGCTTTATTAGTCCTTTTTATGGCTTCTAAGGTTGTATTTTTTCTTCGCTGGTACTGTTTGATCGGAAAATAGTGTATCACTAGCAGCTGTTGCAGAGTTTACGTTCGCAGATGGCAAAGTTTCTTCTGATGCTGGAGACAAATTTTCAATGTTCAAAGCAGTCTTTTCAAGAGGAGAGTCACGTTTCAAAGTGTCAGAAATCAAATCGGCATCGCTGAAAGGGACAAATTTCGGAGTTGTTTCAGATTCGGAGGCACCAATTCCCTTCTTCACCCAGTCGTCGTAAGGCAGCGGCAGTGGAACACGCTTTACGTGAGAAGCGTGGATCCAGTGCTTGCGACCAGCAACACGTACAGCTGTCCTCGTCGCCAGCAGGACCTGGAAGGGGCCGATGTAGCGAGGCTGAAGATTCTTTGTCCTCGCAAAATTTCTGACCACCACGTGGTCGCCGGGTTTCAGCTGATGCCCTGGACTCTCCGGAGGTTTTGGCAAAGCATCAAAGACCTGTTGATGAATAAGACTCAATTTAGCAGTCAAGTCGTAAAGGTAGTCTATCAACATAGGATATTCAATGGAGCAGAATTGTTTAGGCCTTGGCACACCCCAGACATTTGCCGGGCGGCCAAATACAATCTCATATGGAGAAAGCCCTATTCTAGAATGCACTGTTGCTCTCGTTGATAACAAGGCCAAAGGAAGTGCGTCTGGCCAAGCCAAACCTGTGGATGCTTGTATTTTGGCTATTTTAAGCTTGAGGGTGCCATTGTAACCCTCGACTAAACCAGCAGATTGGGGATGGTTCGCACTATGAAATTTTTGTTTCAATCCTAGACCAGCACACACACTCTGCATAACTTTCCCTATAAACTCACTTCCGTTATCTGACCATACAATCCGTGGCATTCCAAACCTAGGGAAAAATTCTTTGAGAAGAACTTTGGCAGTTGATAAAGCAGTGTTGTCCTTTAGTGGGTATGCTTCTATCCACCTGGAAAAAGCACAAACCACCACCAGGACGTATTTTAAATTGTTGCAGCGTTCCATGTGAATGAAGTCTAACTGTATTACTTCAAAGGGACAGGAAGGAGGAGCAAAATGACCAGCTGGAGTTGGAGTTCCCTTGCCAGGATTATGCATCAAGCACACCATACAATTTTTCACCACTCTCTCTGCACACTTACTGATTCCCTCATTCTTCCAAACCGGAGCTAACATCTTACATATCCCTTTAGAACTTATGTGCGCCACTCCATGCGCCATCGTCACTACTGCAAGCACATACGCATCAGGCAACATCCAACACTGCTGTTCTGTCAAATCGATCCAACATCCATTCGAGTCCAATTTGCCCGTACTTTCTCTCCATACGCGTTTCTCTTCCTCAGTCGCTTCTTTCTGAATCTCTTTCACACTTTCCATTGTGTCCTCACACATTCCAGACTCAGCAATCCATCTTGCAGACGTAGCAACATACATTCTACTCATCATGTCTCTAGCTGTCTGTTTAGCGGTTTCATCAGCAAAGGCATTTCCCCGACCAACATCATCCGTGATTGCTTTATGAGCACTGCACTTCACAATCGCAACTTCAGTCGGTAAGGTTAGAGATTCTAACAAGTCGTTAACTAGCTGACCATGTTGAATCTTAGTCCCATGGGACGTAATGAAACCCCTTTCTCTCCACAACCGGCCAAAACTATGGGCCACGCCAAATGCGTACTGACTATCTGTAAACACATTCACTCTCTTTCCCTCAGCTAAAACACACGCTCTCGTAAGAGCTATTAACTCTGCAGCTTGGGCAGAATTCTGACTCACTCTTGCAGTCTCCACAATCGTCTTCAAAGTCGTTACCGCGTAGGCAGCAGTCACATCACCATTCTCCAATTTAAAACATGACCCGTCCACATACAGCGTACCATCTGGGTCGGATAGAGGAGTATCTCTCAAGTCGATACGACCTTTTGTCTCTTCCTCCGTTTTGAAATAGCAGTCATGTGGCTCAGAATCACTCGACTCTTGATCAGTCGGCAACAATGTTGCTGGGTTCAATACATTGCATCTTTTGATCTGAATATGACTCGCTAATAACGTCAGCTCGTAACCAGATAATCTCGCACTAGTAAGGTGTTGTGTCTTCGTTCGGTTCATGAGTGTGTCCACTGCATGAGGAACCATGACCACTAGCATATTGTTCATCACCAAACCAGCAGATTGTCGAATGGAAGCTGCAGCTGCCGCTGTAGCCCTCAAACAACTAGGCAATGCTCTAGCTACCGGATCTAATGTTGATGAGAAATACGCACAAGGGCGTTGTTTATCACCAAACTTCTGTGTCAAGACACTCAACGCGCAACCTTCTCTTTCGTGAACGTAGAGCGTGAATGGCTTACTGTAATCAGGTGTGCCCAATACAGGAGCTGAACACAAAGCTTTTCGTAATTCAGCAAAACTCTCTTGACATTCATCAGACCATGGCACCGGACTCGGAACATTTTTCCCAGTCAAAGCTACCAACGGTTTTGCTAAAAGTGAAAAATTTGGGATCCATTGCCTACAGTAAGAGGTAATACCTAGAAAGGCACGTACTTCCCTCTGTGTGCATGGAACACTCATTTGCATAATTGCTTTTATTCTTTCTGGGGTCAACTTCCTTCCCTCCTTTGACAAGAGATGACCTAAGTAGGTTACTTCTTGGCAACAATATTGCATTTTGGAAGGTGACACCTTATGATTCAAATTAGACAAATGATGCAATAGTGAAATTGTAGCTGCTTTGCAAGTTTCCTTGTCATCGGCAGCCACCAAAAGATCATCTACGTATTGTACTAGGGCAGAACCTGGAGGAAGGACAAAAGAATCTAACTGGCTTTTTAAAGCTTGACTGTAAATAGATGGACTTTCACAGTAGCCTTGTGGAGCGCGTTTAAATCTGAAACTGCGACCTCCTAAACAGAAGCCGAAAATATCTCTGCTTTCCTCGGCTATCGGAATGCTGAAAAAGGCATTCTTCAAGTCGATGACTGAGAACCATGTAGCTGTAGCAGGAATCAATGTTAACAAAGCAGTAATGTCTGGCACTACAGGAGACTGCGGAATTACAATCTTATTAACTTCTCTAAGGTCTATGACAAACCTATAGACTGGAGGCTTTGTAGGATCTGTTCGTTTCAAAATCGGCAATACAGGACTATTACAAACATTTCCTCGCGTTTCTTCAACCACACCTTTTTTAATCAAATCTTGCACAATCAATAAGAGTGCACGCTCACCTTCATTCGATATTTTATATTGAGGAATTCTTGGAAATTTCACATTCGCTTTCAAAGTTACTACATACGGTGGAATCTCTAGTAGACCTACATCATTGGGACCAGTCGCCCAAAGAGAATCAGGGAGTGAACGTAGCTCCGGCGGGAGTTTGTCCATTGACAAGTACATCGGAGAGGTGAGTCTTTTACCCAAAGTAAGCTGTACTCCTTCCGGAGAACAGTACAATGTCGCATATAGTCGTTTTAACAAATCTAAACCAAGCAGATTTTCATTACAACCTGTCGTCAAAATTAAGGGTGCTTTCAATTGACACGGTCCAACAGAAATAGACAAAGGACCAGATATCGGGTTGTACACAGGGGCGCCTGAAAAACCTACGGAAACATTTGTTGAGCCAGACAAAGGTGCGCCAGGGAGTTTCGCATGCATGATAGAACTTTTTGCGGCACCAGTATCCAACAGAAACGGTTCGACTACACCTGATGTTGCTACTGCGACATAAGGCCCACTCTGATCCACTGGAACTGATACTACTCCCTCTCTCTGTCTATGGCTGTCCTAGTACCCATTTTGTTGAAATCCCTCTTCAACTTCACAATAATCCTCAACAAGATATTGCTGAGATCTATTTTGCTGAACAGATTGTCCATTTCGTTGATCAAAGTGATTGGATGGACGATCATTAGTTTGTGGAGGCATAGCACCTCGTCCTCGTCCTCTAGAATTCTGTGCAAAACCACCACGACCTCTCTGAGCTGCTGCCGCATTATTTTGCGCTAAAATCTGACAATCATTTTTATAGTGACCCTCTTTCTTACAGTACGCACACTGATTCCACTGGTATTGAGGCCTGGTCGAATTATAATCTGTCTTTTGATACGAATTCTGTTGCATATTAGTCTGATTCGTGCGAGGCGGATACGCCTGCTGTAAAAGAACTTTAGTCTTTAAATCTTTCGTTTTCTTCTCTGATTTCTCCTTTTCCTCTTTATCCCTATTTTCATAGTACTGTGCAGTCGCAAGTATTTGCGCTGTCGTAGATACAGCCCACGCACTTTCTGAGTCTTTCAATTTATTGCATAATTCGGGTAACAAATTATGCACAAATTTATCGACAAACAATCTCTGTCCTCCTTCAGTGCTCATATCCTGACCACTATGGTCTACAAAAGTCTCTTCGAACCTCGTGAAGAAGTCGGAGACACTTTCGTCTTTCTTCTGCTTGCATGCGGATAATTTATCCCAATTAACACGCAATGCTGGCATCAGAGTCTTCATTAAATCTATTATTCTACCTGGAAGATTAGCAATTAGGGGTTCGGGTTTCGCACCACCTATTTGTTGAGCATCTGCTGCAGTGATAGCTGCCCAATCACCACCTAAAGCAGCCTGATGATCCTCTCTACGAATTTTAGCCCACACTGGTTGTGGAACTACATTACCAAACAACATATCAATGTCGGCTAAGTTCATTATACAAGCCTCAACTGTCTGTGTCAATTCCTTGTAATATCCGGCTGGATTCTTACGTGGATCTGGCAAGGCCTGTTTCACTGCTAACACTTCTGCTCGCTTCCACGGAATATGTATCCATACTCTTTGGAACTGTGCTGGAGCAGCTGCAATACCCGCATTATCATCACGTTGTACTGCTTCGCGCCAAATTGGAGGAACTTCCCTCATAGGATATTGGCGACTTAGCTTCATTCTACCTTTCTCTAAATCTCTCGGCGAACGAAGAGATGGATCATTCCTAAAACTCAAAATGAGTTCCATCGCTTCCTTTATATTATCGCCCACTATCATTCCAGCAGCAAACTCCTTTTGAATCTTAATTAAATCTTCCAAATCTGATTCGACATCGTCTTCTTCTATTTCCTCACGCAACAACGAGCACATCTCGTCGAAGACGTACCGTTGCGTTGGCTCTCCCCATTGCATAAATGTCTCTAACACATCTTTCGTACTATATCTTCTAACTTTTGTAATCCATCTGAGAGCCGTGGAGTCTAAAACTCCCCGTTCCTCAGTACTTGGAAGCTGACTCCGTCTCTGAACAGAGTCAGGAGTAGGAGTCTTAATCAAGGTTTTATATATAGGCGACAGCATATTAGTAACAGAATCAGTAATTCTTCGACGAACAGAAAGTGGAGTTAGTACACTCGCAGACATAGAGAACGCAGTGGAGGTAGGAATAGATGAGGAAGCAGTAGGAGTATCGAGGAAAATAGCTTCTGGAGCAGTAGGTACAGAGGTAGGTATAAGAGTGGGCAGTGCAGGAAGAGGAGGAGCTGTAGGAACATTTACATTCACCACAGGAAGTATAGGAACTTGGTTCTGAGGAACAAGAACACCAGGTTGTCCAGCAACCGGCAATTGAACATTCGGGACGAGCGGAGCCGTAGCACCTTGTGCATACGGTGGAGGCGACCGTAACAGATAAGATAGCAGAGGATCGTTTTCGGAATCCTCCAGTATCTTAGCCATTTTCGATGGCAAGGCAGGATAGCACTTGTCAATCGCTAAGTTACGCTCTCTAATGGCTACATCTATGGCTTTCTCACACTCGTTAGCCTGCAACTGCTTAGTCGCTTGCTCTAGAGTTAACTCTTCTAGTTCTTTTTGCTCTTTTTTCAACCTTTTCATTTCTCTCTGTTTGGATTCTTTCCGCCAATAACGAAAAGAGTCAAACATTGCCGGCCGGGCTTTCTTCCTAAACAATTTCGCTTCTAAATTGTCGAGAATCTCTTGTTCAAAACTACCATGCAGTGGCCAACTAAGGACACCATCCTTCTTACAATAACGGACCCATATCTCATTATAATTTATAGGACCCACGCCATACTTACAATATAAATCATATAGGGGAGTCCCAATCGGAGGAACCAGACAGGAATCCTCTAATTGTGAGTCACTGTTGCAACTAAAACAAGACAACATTTTCCGACTTACCATTCTCAGTCCGGAACACAAAACAAACAAAACACGAAACAAATTGTGCACTTGAATCAAGAACTTAGGCCTACCAAAACGAACTGATGTATCGATACCCAAAACTGAACCAAATAGATTATCGTAACCAGAACAACTAGTGATAATCTTACAAAACCAAACCAAACCAAGAACCGATCAAGGATTTTTAACAATCCTCACAAAAGTAACCAGCTAGCTATCACTAAATACTTAACTGAGGCACTGAAGACGTCACCAAGGAGAAACCCGTCACGTTTCGCCGTACTAAGGACTGCACCACTTCGGGTCCAAGACAGGGCGACGGTCAAGGCAACGGCCCACTGCAGCCGTCCTGAACGGGAACCCTCGTGGAAGAGAACTTCAGGGCCACTTTTGCGATATGCCGGGATCGATGAAGTGGGGCGCCTCCCTCAGGAATCTTCACACGAAGCTTCTCGAACTCTTCAGGCTTTTGGACCGGTACCGAATGACGTCGCCCCACGTTGGGCGCCAATTGGAGTTCTGGACTTTTTGGTTCCGTCCAGAGGTGTCAGGGTACAACACCCAAAGACCCCGGAGTCCCACCTGCCTTGGTGCACAAATGAACAGAAACACGGGCTTCTCGATGGTGGCGTCAAAGACCAAAGGTTTATTACTGCAGGGACACAGAAGTCACAGAATCTACGCACGGGCAGAATCTAGGAGACTGTTCGATTTGTACAAAGTGGGTTGCTCCTTATATACTAAAAATTGTGCTCTAGGCAAATATTTCACATGTCGGTACATTCCCAAACCTTTGTGTCTCTAAACAATAAATATTTGGCGTTACACAGGAACTGTCGATAATATCTGATACCAAACATCACGAAGAGGGGTTCCCACCAGTCCATCACAATCCCTTGTCAATATTGCATTCAAGACCCGGACCGCCTCATCGTAAAGTTCGTTACCTCCCCCTAATAAAGGCCCAGAAGGAAAGGAGCAGAGCCAGGTGCAGAAGATAGAAAAGCGGGATAAGAGATGTTTGTGGGTTGTAAATGGGCAAGGCTACCGGCTTCGGCCGCCTAATCATGATCAGGTACAATGGACAGGAAAACCAGTTCAGGTGGGCTGGCCTCGGGCAGAGGAGGCAGCCTTTGTCGAGTCATGCAGCTTCAGCGTGATCTGGTTTAAGGTGCACGTGTCATGTAAGAGGTGAATCTCCGGCTAAGGCTACGTGTCCTTAATCCAAGTGAAGTGAATGAAATGATCAGAGGCTATTGCATATGTGAGGGCAAGGAACCACAAAATGGCGGCCATGATCTAAGATGGATGCCGTGTGTATATCAGAAATGTGTCAGTGGAAGGAGTGCTCTTGCTCGTAGCGTAGCGAAAACACTAGGATATACTAAATGGATCATTTGCGGTTCGCTGATACTAATTTTATGTATTTCCGACAAACTTGAAAACACGGGTTCAAGTCGTCACGGAACCGTCACGGAACCTCACCACCCACCCCTCTGAATCTGCTGCTGCTCTCCTCTTACCTCACTAGCTCCAAGCAGGGTCTATGGCAGGCAGGGGTGGTTCCAGGAGATGCAACTTCATAGTCACTGGTGCTGAACAATACTAGCGCATTCTTTGCAAGGTACTTCAGAAAATCATGCAAATAGTTCAATAATAAAGCCAGATTCCTCTCATCCAGAGGTGTGTAGGCAAGCATTGCACCAATACGGACAGTCTTAAAAGGTGAGGCGCTTCATAGACATGTGACATCTGTGCATCTGGATGATCAGCCAGAATTTCTGCATACTGTGGCCTCTCAAACTTGTACAGCAGCTGTGTGCCGAGTGGGAGATAGAAGAGCTGCTTTTGCCTAGTTATCAAGTCCCAGTCATCAAACAGCCACGGTTTGAGCTCCTCTAGAATCTTTACATTCACTCCAACTCTGTTTATAAACGTTTCCTCATTTGCGCTCATATGTCTGTGTGCATGCGTGCACAAAGGTCTGTGTGTACATGGGTGCATATGTCTGTGTGTACATGTGTGCACATGACTGTATGTACATCTGTGTGTACTTGTGTGCACAGGTATGTGTGTAAGTGTGTGCATATGTCTATGTGCACGTGTGCGTACAGGTCTCTGTGCATGTGTGCGCACAGGTCTGGGTGTAAGTGTGCGCATATGCTTGTGTGCATGTG
Organism: Lissotriton vulgaris; assembly: GCF_964263255.1. Lineage (NCBI taxonomy): Eukaryota > Metazoa > Chordata > Amphibia > Caudata > Salamandridae > Lissotriton > Lissotriton vulgaris. The sequence continues at coordinate 529,419,471 of NC_141697.1, forward strand.
TATGCACAGGTCCGCGTGTATGAGTGTGCACAGGTCACTGTGTATGTGTGCTCATATGTGTGTGCATGTATGCGCACAGGTCTGTGTGTACATGGGTACATATGTCTGTGTGTACATGTGTGCATATGACTGTATGCACATCTGTGTGTACTTGTGTGCACAGGTCTGTGTGTAAGTGTGCGCATATGTCTAGGTGTAGTTGTGTGCACAGGTCTCTGTGTAAGTGTGCGCATATGGTCTGTGAGTATGTGTGCGCTCAGGTCTGTGAGTATGTGTGCGCACAGGTCTACGTGTACGTGTGCTCATATATCTGAATGTATGTGTGTTCGCTGTTCTATGTGTACTTGTGTGCAGAGAGCATTTAGCTCTCCGTGACACGCCTCTCTTTACAATCGGGCCTGGAAGGTAAACCCAAGCCACAGCACATCCTGGTCGCTGACATTTCTGTCCCCTCTCAGGTCACCCACGGCTGAGTGATGAATAAATCATTCCCAGGCCTGCAATGCTTAAGAATGGCGGGAGAGGTCGAGGGCGGGTGTAAAGGAAGCAGCATACCTCGCTATGATAGGATCTATTAGTCGTACTTTGGGTTGTCTATTTATATACACGTTTGATTATTGCCTCTCTTTTTAGTTTAAAATGTTTCTAAGGTATGGCTAAAGAGCAGCTGGCCTTTAGGGGTGGGCATTTGGGTTATATTGTTACAGTGACTTCTCCACGTGGTGCGGCATTGGGTCCCCTGACTGCCATAGTTTGTATGTTTAGTAGTTTCCACTTTACAACTGCCCTTTCTCAAGCTTCTCTTCATGCGTTCCTTGCGGAAGCTGGTACAAATACTCACCTACACACAAGCTGGCTGGTTTTGAGATCCTGGGTAAATTACTGAAATTTAGAACATCCCGATAGTGCTTGTGCTAGAGTGACCTAGGCTGCCAATGGCTTCAGTGAGATGTGTTTTTTTTTTTATTAATAACTGTGTCAGATGTGTCTTTGCATTTCGTTTGTATTGGGTAAAAAGAGCACGCCCGCTGCTTTTGGTGCACAGTGGCAGGCAGTGTATGTGACAGTTCATTGTCATCTTTTAATGACGCCGCTGCTGCTTTCAACTCTGGACCAATCCTCAGCATTACAGCAGAATAGTGCATAATCTATGAGGCAGACCCGACAAAGCATGCTGTATGGGTTGTTTGACAATGAAGCCTATGCGTGTCTTGGTTCGGCAGGTGACAAGGAGAAAAGGTCCAGGGGGTTCTGTTTCCCTTTCAGTTATGTTTTTTTTGTTGCATAGCTTTAAAATTGAGAGTCGGACTTGTCAAATTCTAGAGAACCAGGAAGTGTAGCAGTCACGGTGTGTCCAGTATCACACAGTTAACCAAGTGTAGAAGCCAGGACTAATTAACTAATTTCCGTACTTGGCTGCTAGGCGACACCTCTGTCATTTCACCGGCCTGGATTAGTTTCAGTGATTTGCGGCCGCAAAGGGCCTCCAGTACCGCGGCCGCCTCAAAAATGTTGCCGCCTGGGGCGGACCGCCCCCCTCGCCCCCCCCTAGCTACGCGGCTGGGTGCAGTTGACATTGATTCCTATGAAGTTGCTTCAGAAAAATCCTGAAAGCATTGCTCTCTGCACTGGCAGCCAACAGCGTAGCCTTGGGGCCCTGGGGCCTGTTGCAAGCATTGAAACTAGGAGTTCCCAATATGTATTAAAATATTGCTATAAATGGCGTGCAGCGTGCCCATCACACCCCTGGACCCCAGTGTCACTGCACCTGCTACACTATTGTAATTTACGGGTCTCTAAGTTCCTTATTCTACTCGTCTTTCCTTCTCGCCTCCCTATCCTCTCATCTTCAATAGCGGCTGGCAGGGAATGAGGGTGGCGAGGGCGAGGGCACAAAATAAAAGAAATAAAAAACATTTACCTCTTCTGCCGGCTGCGTCTCTTCTCGGCAAGTCCGAAAGCAGGAAGCACCCAGGCTTCCCTAAGCCAATCATAATGCTGCAATGCAGCATTGTGATTGGTCTGAGCACTGTGGATCAGCGCTGAGATGGGGACTAGGGGCCTGGGCATGTTCCCCACCAGGCTGTGTAATGCAGCCTGGTGGGGAACATGCAAAGTCTGCATGAATGTTTGGCCGGCCCGAGACGACCGGCCAAGCAGTCATGCACACTTGAAGTGTGCAAACCACTCCTCCCCTGTGCCTTCAGCCCCCGACTGCAATAACCCAGCCACGAACCTGCAAAAATTTGTATTTTTCCTGCTCAAAGAGCAGTGGGACGACACTCCTCTGCCTTAGTGGAGGAGTCGCTCCTGCTCATCTCATTCAGCCATTTGTAGCTCTCATCTCTACTCCCTTCTTCTGTCTCGTTATTTCCCCTCTGCTGCCTCTTCTCATCCTCACCTCCTTCCTTCCGTATTTCTGCTTCTTTTTCTCTTACCCACTTTGCTGAGTCTTTTTTCCTTTCTTGCTCTCGCTTAAACTTCCTTCCTTCTCGCATAGTAGTTGCATCGGTACACCTCGGCCCACAACCTCCCCCACCCAAAAGATACACAGACAAGCATGTTGGGATGAAGAAGTTGCAGGTTTATTTGTGGTACAAATAACAGAATGGGTTAACTGACAGGCGACCCCCTACACCCCGCAACCCCTTGTTGCAGGGCGCCGGAAGTTGAGCCAAAGAAGCGGACACCAGCGGCCATAGCTCTGTGTGGAACTTGGGAGGAAATCCTCTCACCAGCGGACCTATCGTCCACCTGCCCCACCCTCCAGACTAGGGAGAGTCAACTCACACCTTGCCCAGCCAGGCGGGGCGTTATCTGCAAGCCCCCGGTTGCTCGGGCTTACAACCGCCCTAAGGACTAACGGGGCGCTGTGGAAACCAAGTCCCCAAGAAGGGCCCCTTGGATTATGTATGACTCAGCACGGTGCGTTTCGCACTGGGGCTTCAGGTCCTGTTCCTGCGCCTGTCCTGTATGGGGATCGCCTTGTACCTTTTTCCACAGCCCTGGGCGTGGCACCCGCTGCGCCCAGAGCCCCCACTACCTAGCCCTTAGTCCTCTTCTATCTATATCCGGCTATTTCTAGCGCCTCCCCTAGATCTAATAGGAAAATCGCCATGCCTACTTTAGACAAGTGTACACCGTCAGATTCCCAGCAGCCAATGGATTTGGCGTGCAGTAAGCTGTGCCTGATGAAACCTACCCCTCGCTGTTCGCTGAATTTGCGCATCGCTGCATTTACGCGTCTAGTGCCTCCTGCGATGTTGCCCCATGCCAAATTGGTCTAGGAGATATTTCTGACCATACTATGTTGCATTGTCCCAATTCGCCGCTCATGATGCTCAAGTCTTTCCTCATTGCGTCTAACAATCGCCTCTTGCCTAACGTAACCAGGTCAATCCCCCATAGGTGCACTACTAGGATGTTTGGCCTTCGCCTGTTCTCCCTCAATAATCTACGCAGCGTCACTAACAGTGCCGCCCAATGCATCCCGGGGAAGACAAACCAAGATATATTAGTGTTGGTGAAGCCGTGCTTCCAGGTGTTGGCATTCACCCATCTCGCCAGTCTCGTGACATAAGAGTGCTCCATCACCCATACCTCTGTCCCTGCAATGAAACACAATATGTTGCAAGATTATAGTTTATTGACACACTTAAAAGCACTGCAAAGTCAAACAACCACCAAGTGGCAACTGAAATTTGTAACACACATTGTATTATTCTTCTTTATTTACACGTTGTCAACCATATGTCTGCTTACAGGGCGTATTACACTCATTGGTCTCACATATCTTTTGTAGCAGTTAGATTCCCACCGACCTACTTTTTTAATTGCTTCAGCTGGGAGACCTACCCTAAAGGCAATGGTGGCCGCACCTATCCTGAAAGAGTGGGAGCTGAACTTGGCCACTTTTGTTGTGTATCCTGCCAAGAATAGGCAGCCGCGTAGCTAGGGGGGGGCGGGGGGGGCGGTCCGCCCCAGGCGGCACCTTATCTGAGGCGGCAGAGGCGGCCGCGGCCGCGCGGGCGGGCCGGCACTCTCACTGACTGAGTGGAGACTGAGGCGAGGCCGGCCCGTTGGTGCGGTCGCGGAGGGAGGCCTGCTTTGAGTGACCTGCAGGCTGTGACTGTGAGGCTGTGACTTAGGGCGGCCTGCGCCGCGGTGCTCAGCTCTGCCAGTGCTTGCCTTAAGTTTACAAACATCATTACACCGTCACCGCACCGTGTCAATCAACATGACATGACAGTTACAGTAGGAGGCGGCACCGGCGATTAAGCACGAGCACCTGATGACGAGCGACGTCTGACGTCATCATCCAAACCATCAACTAGTCAGTCAGTACACTACAGGGCGGCAGGCCCCCCACCACGTACCACCTCCCTCCCAGTCACAGACTCGCTCACAGGGCCGTCAATTAGGTAGTGTGCGCGGTGCGCACAGCCACAACCAATGGTGACGGCCCTGTAACACTTTGGGCCAGCCCTCGCTCTCGCCGCCGCACTGGTGACCGTGACGTGAAGCGTTACGCGCGGCGCGCAGTGCACGCTGGCCCCTCCCGTCGTGTCGAGCCTCGTGGTCCGGGTGTCGTGTGGAGACAGAGACCAGCACCATCCAGCCTTGCCGCCCAACGACCGTTGCCTGCCCTGGCCCTGCTGCAGCTTCCTAGTGCTACTGCTTCAGTAGTACTGTAGAGGAGAGTACAGTACTGGGCTGTGGCTGTGGGCGCCGGGCCGGGCGGCACTCTCTCTCTGCGCGTCGCGCGACTGGAAGCCTCTGCTGCCATCAAGGCTCCTGAGGTCAGGTCGTCACGCACAAACACAACTACTACTTATAATTGAGGTGAGCGTGAGCTGGTGAGACAGAGAGTCGGATCGATCGCAAGTGAGTGAGTCAGTGACAATCGAGTGACGGTCCAGTCATTGAGATGGATCCTGGGGGCGGCACCGCAGGGGCCGGGCACAGGTTGCATAGTTTGCCCGGGCCGCCATTTGCTGTAGCTACTCTAGGAACGCTCATGTTAATATGGGTCCTTACTTGCAGCCTGGTTCAGAGTAGGGCAGTAAACATTTCTGGAGGAATGTAGGAACGCTCATGTTAATATGGGTCCTTACTTGCAGCCTGGTTCAGAGTAACTACGAGATTGTGGTAGATTATATATAGCTGTTAGATGCACTCTTCTCTGGTTACAGGTCAAAGTATTGCACAGAGACTGGGCTACTAAGTGTGTATGAGGATTATATGGGCCCGTGATGCTGGTAGTCTCTATGGATCACTCTGGTTTTTGACATTGTGGACACTTTGTAGGCGGTCTCTACGAGATAGCTATCATATGGAAACCTACTTGCGTTCATTTAACTTTTTCCTTAACACTGGTTGCACCATATCCCAGTAGATTCTGGTTCGCGTCCTCCCCTTCTTCTGTGCTGTTTTATAGGGTTGACTGCTACTATATCTTATGAACAGTTGGGTGGCTAGAGTAATGTCAGAGCACTGTCACCCAAATTACAGTAAGTGTCCAAGAGTCTTTAATGTCCTTGATAAGGTGCTTAGCAAAGGGAAGGAGCAGCTACTTCAAATGTTCCTCAAGTAGGCAAGTGAAAGTCCCCCAGTTCCAACTGCAATCACAAGTATGCCTTTAGAAATGACGAAAAGTAGTCAAAGTTCATCATATCGATTCTTCCGTATTGGCAATATTCTTTCACACATGTTAAAGACAGCCAACATGTGTTTCGTCACACGGTATTAACCAATGACTCTGCCAGGGATAGCAACACAATCGATCTACACCAGAACATTGGACCACTAAGCAGTGCATCAGAGATGTTTGGATAAAAGCCAACAAACCGTACCCAAGTGTGTGAGGGCACATAGGGGAAACTGGAAAAAGAGTAGATAAGTGAGCAAGAATCTCACCTTTTGAAACCAAATATTTAAGCAATTTTCAAGTGGTTCTGCAATCCAATGTATGGTTAAAAAAAAAAGTCTGAGAGAATACAGGTTATGGTGAATAACATATAGCAAAGTGCTAATATGTCTACATGTGTTCTCATTCTATCAATGTAGAAGTAGTCACACATCTTAGTACCTACTGTGGGTAAGTTACAATCATGCAAGATGATCAACACAGTGAACAGGTTGAATCAAAAATGAAAAATTTCCAGAATCAGCAGTAGCCTCAATGAGATTACCAGTGGCACAAAAAAGTAGTGTTGAGAGCCCATTGGTAACAAAGACAACAAGGAATATAACTCCTCGTCCCGGTAACTGGCATATGGATTATGTCATAGTCTATGAGCATGTGAGAGGCAGTGAGTGTCGAGCAGTTAGCTTGGAAACTCACAAAATGCGCGCTGCTTGAATATTCAACGATATGTCAAAGGTCATATTTGAATAAAGAAACAATTATCTTGACAGCTTCACAGATGTGCCGTAAACTGTTCCAAGAAGACTCTGAGTAATATGGGTTACGGCATAACCCTAATGTAGGGGTCTTAATAGACTACTCTTGGTTGCTGAATGTTTTGGTGGTTTCACTTTTAGAATGACGTGTCTTTAATTGTTTTGGTGAGCGCTTGGGCTACCCCATTTGTTTTACGGGCATTATGCTACACCATTTTCGCTGCTCCTAGTCCTTCATCTGTGTTCCAGCTCGGACTACTCCATTTGCTGTCTTGTTCTAGTTGATATATTTAGTTCTGATATTCAGTAAGTGTGCATGGCTCTTGTTTCTTAGCCTGCATTGCTGCGTCCTATTTTAGGAATGTGGTTGTTTTTCTAACCCAAGACTTACTGGCCACCGTAGTTGGCAGGTCCAGTGCTAACTTCTGTCCAGATTTGCTGATTTAGGCTGAGTGTATCCGACATATCGCCCTTTATTTAATTACTAGTAATACAAAAATATCCATTTATTTGGAAATCGTTAAGTGTATCAAATGAAATTATGTTATAACAATAATTGCAAGTCAAAACTACTATGATTTGTTACATAATCACACATTAAATGAGCTTACTTAATCTTACTACATATTTCATGAAATCGCAATTTAATTCAATGTATCATCCTTCAGTTAACCAATATAAAATGTAGTCTGCTCTGTTTTCAAATAAAAACGTCCACTAAGTGGTGTATGAAACGAAAAGATAACAAAATACACAGGGCCTCATTACGATATTGGCGGAGTTTCCTTCGCCTGACAGTCTCGGGCACACACCCTGTATAATATTTCTCAAAAGTCTGAAGTACTCAGAGTGCATGTCTTGACCACACAGTAATACTTGATTGGCCACAATAGCACACTTATATACAATGAATATGAAAGTCCTGGTCCGACAGTGTTGTACAAAACAAATTATTTATCTATGATACAACCGTGTTATGTCTCTTTGAAGGAATATGAATGAATTGAAGGGTTGTCTCACTAACATTGGTGTTTTACCTTAACTGTTATGACATGTCTAAAATCTTTGCCCTCTTTCCTTCAGACGTGTGTAACATCCACACAATATGGAAGGAAACCAGAGATATTAAGCTCAGCGCAAGCAAAAAACAACTTGGAACTCTGAATAAATGCCTCCAGCACCGTACCCCTGCCTCAGTAATGCCGCGTGATTTTCCTTTTTCACTTTTTTGTTTCTACAAATTCAACAATCTCAAAGAAATTTGAGGTGGAGTTCATTATAACCTTTACCCATTTGGGGAAAGACACACATATTTCAAGTTTATCTCTTGAAGCGTTTTCCCTGCACCCTCAGTTTTTCGCTGTTGTAGTAGCATCTTGGTGTAGTCTGGGAAATCAAAACACAAACCAACTCTATCATAACTGAACTCTGGGTAGGGGTAACCTTCATGTCGCTGACCTTGTAGTTCAGAATCTGTGCTAAAATCTGGTGTTGCATAGCCCTGGGAGGTGCCTGCTGCTTTGAGAGTGGTGCGCACATTCGATTACAAGGCACAAGGATCAGGATTATTCAAACACCCTTGATAGGATCCACGTTCTACGTTTCAGGTTGACAGGTCTATGGGATGCCTACCAATTAAGAGTGTTGCACTGTGCCCTCCCTCCCTAGCCACAAGAGTCTTGGACGTAACTGCTAGGTGAATGACTGTGGTCGAAAGCCTCTTAACCATATCATCTAGCTTAGACATATAACAAAGGTCCTAATCCAGCAGACCACGTCCGTCCCCACTTTGCCAATTTTCAACGCTAGAACACCATGGCTAGAGGCCATTACCTTGAAGATAACCAATGGTGCTGCATCCGAGACAGGAGGAGCTGGGTTGCGGGCCGCAGGTGAGATATGAATAGTGCTGCTGGACTTGGTGAATTTGTCCAATGTATCTTGATTAAAGAGGATACTATACAAAGAACAACCACAGTACACCTTAGTGCAGGTAATTAGAAAGAAGGAAGGGCCCAAGGGTAGGCAAACCAGGAGTCAGTGGGAAACCCTCCCCAGTTGCAGGTGGCACTTTGTGATCTGGTGACTGTTGCTGCGCTACTTCATCAGAATTGGGAAAACCCTAGTATAAAACACAGGCACCCCTTGAAGCACTCCTGTCAGTATAGTCTAAAGTGCCAGCTGCCGGTAGCTATCTTTGCGGCAAACAGGGCAGTCAGTTATAAAGAGGGGAAGGGAGAAAATGTGGGTGAGTTCAGAGAGGCAGGGGACCCGAAAGCGATGTTCCAGCCTAACGCACAAAATAGCTGCCAAGCAGTCCTGTTATTGTAAAAACCTACACCTTAACTCTGCTTTCTAGGGCCATGCTCCTCCAATATCTGTGGTGTGGAGGTATAACTCTCTCTGGCCTCAGTATCAAACCCCCAAACACTGCAACAACTCTGGCTGTGTTAGCACAGCATTGTGGAAGTGCACACGTGAGCAGAAGAGGCATATCTCTTCTCCATCTGAGACTCTACTTTTGATGGCTTTCAGTTCAAACCCCAAAATGAGATTAAAGACCCATTCTTGCAGGGTTGCACAGTATGTTTAAATGGAAAGTCTGATAGTAAATTGTCACATGGAATTATGGGAAACACAATTTATTTTTTTGCTTAAAGTGGAAATATATAGATATTATTTTTGCACTCAGTACGTTAATTCATTATAAACGTTTTTTAAACCACACACTTTCATTTGTTTTTCTGATTTCTGTTCATGCTAGATACCAGCCGTCTATTTTAACTGTCTTTAACTGTTTAGGCCATAATAGTTCAATTCTATGTCTGTAAAATTCACATGAGACGATAGATGTCACAAGCACTGCTGATGCAATTTGCATAGCTGCTGGCCAAGGTTTCAAATCGCTACCTATGCTATGTGTAACATCTTCATAATTTCAGTATATAAGTGGCATTTCAACTACTATGAGTGACACACTGTCTTGAAAGCCATACAATGATGACAAGGGAAACTTATAAATATTTCATTTGAAATTAGACTCACTTGAGCATAGCTGCCAAGGTTTCAGATTGCATTGCTATGTGTGACATTTTCTTAATTCCATTGAAATTATGAGTGACATTTCAATGACTATGTGTGACACTTTATAGGAAACAAAATCAAGCAAGGAAGACTAGGAAAACATAAATAACAGCAATTGCACCCATTTGAGCAACAACACTCTCTAAGAAGATGTTTAAACTGTTGGAGAAGCATGTTAGTAGATCTTTTAGGCTTAATTGGTTACAAAGTCTGCATTTCCTAATATTTTTTATAGGGTTAAGGCATCTGCTTCAGAGGTGCCCAGTAACTATCAGGTAATAACAATTGGTGAGATAACCCTGGAGGTTAAAGTATTTCTTGGAGAAATTTCTGTTTTGTGTAGTCTCAGATCTGACTCGAAGTAGTATAGAAGGTTAATGTGCCTGCAAAGCACATCTTGTAATATGCAGATTACATATTTTGTTTTAATGTAGCTAGGTAAAGTTACTGTTTTGAACACAGCCAGATCCTTTTGTTACTTGCAGTTTATAAATAGTAAGCCTTTTAATATAGCACAGTGAGCTATGTAGGATATATGACTGCTACTACTTTTAACCCTCACTGACTCATGCAACAACACATCTTGTTCACTGATTTACACGCTTGCATGATTTATTTTCAATCTGTATGTGTTATTAAAATCACTCTGACACTCTGCATTGGGATGTGTAGCGTTATAAAAGACAGTAAAATAGTACTATTTAAATTGTGTGTAAATACTGGGACAGACCAACACATCTGAGATACTTTCAGTACATGCACTTACATAAAGGGGCCTAACAAAGTCAAAAGCATGCCTCTTGAGTACCTGTGAAGAGATACCCAGCTGTATGCTTTTATCTCCGTTGTATTTACATTTAAGTGTGATGTTCCAGGCCACTCGATCAGAAGGAGGCCTAATGGCCCCTTAACCGAGCTGCGCGCTCTGATAGCTGGGACGTGATGTGACGCCCCCCCTCTGTATGGTACTCAACGCACAGACTGTGTCAGATAACAAGACAGTGAGGGTTACAAGGTGTAGGAGTCACATGCCCTTCTTGTCTCACTTTCTTTTATTGCAATTGAAATGGAGCAGACTAGAAGCTAACATTTTGAAATTGGATGTATTTATCCGTTATTCTTTTTATTAAGAATATCTTTTTCTTATTCTTTCAAGCTTAAAGATGAAGCGAATAAAAGAAAGCGGTGCAGCCTTTAGAAAAAAGAAAAAGGCTAGAGAGGAAGAATTAAAAAAGTATGAAGGTTCACTACTGAAATACCTCAGTCACGAAACAGGAAGTACTAGTACTACTACTACTGTTACTGAAGCAGCAACTACTAGTACTACTACTGTTACTGAAGCAGTTTCTGATTTTGAAGTCAATCCATCATCAAAGACAAGTGATCCTTCAACAAGTGATAAGGGGTCTGATGGACAACAAATTCCAGCTGTTGACTTAAAAGATGTTGGTCTTAGGCCAAGTAAGAAGATTAAAGATGACACGCGTATCTTGCTGGTACAACAAGGGTCGTCTGTGGTTCAACATCTGGATTCTGATTTTGGTGAAACAGAAAGTAGTACTAATACTACAGTTATGGAAGTAGAAACTACTAGCACTACTACTGTTACTGAAGCAGTTTCTGATTTTGAAGTCAATCCATCATCAAAGTCATGTGATACTTCAACAAGTGATAAGGGGTCTGATGGACAACAAATTCCAGCAGTTGACTTAAAAGATGTTGGTCTTTGGCCAAGTAAGATTAAAGATGACACACGTATCTTGCTGGTACAACAAGGGGCGTCTGTGGTTCAACATCTAGATTCTGACTTTGGTGAAGTCAATCGTGAGGGTGCTTTGATCAAAGGACGAATCAGAAAACTTACACGCGAGTGGTTTTATCAAACTCTGCCAAATAATGAAAAAATGTTGAGGTCATGGTTGGTGTACTCTCCTTCAAAGAAAGCTCTTTACTGCTTTTGTTGTAGACTATTTGCTGACAGAAGTCATTCGAATTTTGATTCTGCAGATGGATTCAACATGTGGTGGAAACTGAATCCCAGAATTTTCGATCATGAATCTAGTGTTGCCCATGTTCGATGTTTCACACAATGGAAGGAGTTGGAGATTAGAATCCGATGTGGAGCTACAATTGATAAAAAGGCACAAGAACAAGTTGAAAATGAAGTAAAGAAGTGGAGGGAGATACTTTCAAGATTGTTGGATATCATTAGATTCCTAGCTAAACAAAATTTGGCTTTACGGGGTCACCGAGAAGGATTTCATTGCAAGACTGATGATGAACCTGAATCAACAGGAAATAGAGGAAATTTTCTAGAATTAGTTCATTTGTTGGCAAAATACGACCCAGTGCTACGTGAGCATACTGTAAGAATTAAGCTGGGAAAAAAGTATGCTAAATCATATTTGTCGCCTACTATTCAGAATGAGTTCATAGAAATTTTGGGAGAAAAGGTAAGAAGCAAAGTTATCGAGCAAGTGAAAGAAGCAAAGTATTTTTCTATGATGTTCGACAGCACCCCTGATATTTCTCATAAGGATCAGATGAGCCAAGTTTTACGCTACGTTATGATCAATGGAAATAAAGTGATGGTTGTGGAATCATTTGTCGATTTCATTGAAACTAAAGGTAAAAACGCAGAGAATATTTCAACTATGATTTTGCAGAATTTAGAAAGCAACGGAATTGATATTCAAAATTGTAGAGGACAGGCATATGATAATGCTGCTGTGATGGCTGGTCAACATACTGGCGTTCAAAGACGCATCAGAGAAATTAATGGAAAAGCAGAATTTGTCGCATGTACAAATCACTCGCTGAATTTGGCTGGTTTACATGCAGCTTCTGTTGCTGTGAGTTCTGTTACCTTTTTTGGAGCTGTGGAGCGTTTGTTCACGTTTTTTTCTTCCTCGACCCATCGCTGGGATATTCTGACTTCAGTCACTGGTCAGAGTGTCAAGCGTGTAATAGAAACTCGGTGGAGTGCACGTGGAGATGCTGTGAGTGTTGTAAAAAAGAATTTCTCCAAAATCTTAAGTGCTGTAGAACGTTTAACTGGTGAAGAAGAAAATAGAGTTACCAGGTCAGATGCTGGTGTGCTGCTTGTTGCTTTACAATCTTTTTCCTTCCTGTGCTTTCTTGGACTGTGGGAATCTGTCCTTGTAGAAATTAACGACACTCAGGTCTACCTCCAAACCAAAGGATTGAATATACAACAATGTGACATAAAGCTCAATGCTTTAAAATCATTTCTAACTGAAAATAGGAGTGAATTAGTTAACAAATCAGTAGCTTACGCCAAAGAAATTTGTGATGATCTTGGGATAGTCATGGATCGTCGGTGTAGAAAGAAGAAACTAATGGCAGGTGAAGAATCACGAGATGCTGAATTGTCATACGAAACTGAGTTGAGGAGAGAAATGTTTTCTTCACTGGACAGAGTGATCCAAGAAATCACCACAAGATTTCAACAACTTCATGTTCTTGCTGAAAAATATGCTATCCTTACTCCATCAAATCTTTTGGATGATAAATACGAATGTCAACTAAATCATTATCATGATGACATTAACGAGGAAGAGTTCCTGGTTGAGAGAAAAAGACTTCAGAGTTTTATTTCTGTTGCTGCTACGCAAGACGAAACAGAGACATGGAAGGACAGTCCCCTTGAACTTTTGCAGTTTATACTAACATACAGTCTTGAGAACTCTGTTCCAAATATTGTAATACTACTGCGAATTTTCCTTACTATTGCTCTAAGTGTTGCTAGTTGTGAAAGGAGTTTTTCTAAATTGAAATTGATTAAGAATTACCTAAGATCTACAATGAGTGCCTTACGTTTAAGAAATCTTGCCATACTGTCTATAGAACAGCAACTGAGTGATGAACTAGACTTTGATGATGTCATCAATGATTTTGCTAATAGAAAAGCAAGAAAAATAGCAGTTTAGAAATTTTGGATTTAAGTTTTATTTGAAAATTCAACATGGTGTTTTCATTTACATTCCCATACATCATTTTGAATTTTTTGTTGTAATTTTGATGTGTATTAAGAGGGGCTGCAAACTAAACCAATATTTTTTATATTATTACAAGACCGAAGAATAAAGTCCTATTAACCTTATGTGTTCTTTGTGCTGAGGCTGCTCTGAAGGAGAGATGCACTATTACAAGATGGTTTTGTGTCCCAAGAGCACACAACTTTTCATTCCCAGGGAGTTGGTTGCTGCTGCTTAGAAGTAATGACAGGGCGCAACCCCTGGTTGTTGCCTTTGGCCCACCAGAGTGGGCTGTTTATCCAGTCTGTGTTGGCAAGGTGGAGCTGACTGACCCCTTTGTGCTGTGTTTAGTTCTAAGGGCGCACACAGTGAGTCAGTCCCTGTGATAATAATTAATTTGCTGTTTTTGAAAGGTAAAGAAACGCAGGCTTCAACACTGTTAAGTTGGTTTTGGGTCCCCAGAGCACATCACGTTTGTGCAGATCCACACTGCTTTAATGGGGGGACTATGATGTAGGGTCATTTAATGGTCAGCTGTAGATGATGGATCCCTGAACAGTGTCATGTATGTGCAGCATGTTTGCTTTGTGCTGAGGGGTAATTGTTCACACAGCTCTCTGATGGATGTCGCATGTGGTTTTTCTGAGTCCCCAGATAGATCATGCACTCTTGTGTGTTCTCTTTTGTACTGCCAGTCACCGGTGTATTCAACTGTCTAACCTTTGACCGTGTCATGTATGTGCATTTTTGAACACTTTGAACTATTTTTCCATCCTCTCAAGAGCATCCCTAGTTTACAGTATTGTTGCATTTTATGGTTATTAGTCTTGTGTTAAGTCTATGCATAAAGATATGTATTTTTTTATAACTACTTGTGTGGTGTCCCTTTGTAGTGTTCTTCACTGTGTTACTGTGTATGATCATAAATGCTTTACACACTGCCTCTGAGATGAGCCTAGCTGCTCGTGCTACGTTACCACAGGGTTGAGCAGGGGTTATCAATGGGTGTAGCCCCCTTACTCTGACTTAGGAAGAAGGGTCCCCAGTTGGACAGTGGCCAGCCATTGCTAACTAGAGACCCCCATTTCTAACAAACAACCATTCCGATTTTGAGAGGAGTAAACATCTCAATGCCCATTAGATTCCCCATGTAAGACTAATGTTCTGATTTGTTACCTTTGCCTCAAATTGTAAAGCGCTCTGATTTCACGCTATATAAAACTTTATAAATTACTAAATGTAACTTTCATGATCGAGGTAACTGTTAGCAGCAATACTACGTGTCTCTCCTCGGAGACTCTGACATCTTTCAAGTGCTCACCGTCCTTTTTCCCCAGTAGCCGCCCCGCCCCTCCCGCCCCCGCCCCCAAGGGGCGGCACTCTGAAGGGTAGCCCCGGGCGCCACAAGCTCTAGCTACGCCCCTGAGAATAGGCACCCCTGCATCACATGCTCCACATCATACTCCCTGACCGGGGACCCATCTGAATGTATCAGTAGCAACCCTTCTGTATGTGGCCGGCATGATAGGAAAACGGCCAGCAGAGCCACCGGACAGTAGCTGCCGATGCCCAGACGCTGTAGTGAAATACTCCTTCCCTTGCCTGTCTGGTCTGTCTTTGAGGATTGTAAGAAAATCTCTACTGATTCCGCTGTCAGACGAACGTCCTTCATCAACAGGGCCCTAGGGTTCATCTCTTTTTTGGAACGAGCTACCAATTCGCCTATCCTAAAGGCTCCGAAAAATGCTAGGCTGAAAGTCACTGCAAAAAGGGCTGCTTCGTTGGCAGAGTGTGTGACCGAAGGCAGGGCGTCCAGCATGTTTTTTAGAGTCTCGTAGTCTATGGGGGCCCTTTGATCTGTTAATTTGGGCATCACTCTTGCCCAGCCTTGAGCGCCACCCTTGTTGATAATAATGTGGTTGGATCCTTCTGACCTAATAACCGGGCATGGTGTCCGATAGCAGACAGGTGACCGGCCATCCATGAGTGGCTCTTCCCCTCATCTTTCGCCCAGACCATGAATGCCTGCACCTTTTCAGCCTGTCTCGAAGCCTCCCGCTCCCATGGGCCCATGATTTCGCAAAATGTTTTTACGCAATTCTGATATCTTCTCATAGTCCGAGCTGCCAGGGACATCTCGCCTAGTTCTCTGATACGCTGCGCCACCGCAACAGGTGCCAAAGGCGTCATCTCTTCCCTCACTCTCGGCCAAGCCTCTCGAAACCGCTGCCAATGGAAACGTGAAAGTGCATCAGCAGCCGTGTTTTGGACTCCAGGGATGTGCCTAGCCTTACATTCCACGTTATTGTAGAGACATACTTTGACTAGTTCTCTAAGTAATTCAGAAAAGGGGGGTGGTGATGAACAGAGTGTCTGAATTAAGCAGACCACTCTTACCCAGTCCAAAGATCAGGGCTTGATCCATCACCGTTTTTTAGCTCACTGCACCATCCCAGCTCAGAACTTGGCTATATGCAAATTAGTCTGACCCTGGCCCAGTGCATCATGGGAACAGGGCAGACCAAACTACCAAGCCAATTCTTATACTGGGAAGGAAACAAGCTACCGGGGACCGGTTTCTGGCATTTCAGCCGTCTTCGGCCCGGCTTGCTTGAATCCTGATGGTGCAATGAGCAAGGGACTCACATCTGAGTATACCCTTCCACGCTTAGGGTGGACAAAAATGATTCAGAAAAGGGGGGTGGTGATGAACAGAGTGTCTGAATTAAGCAGACCACTCTTACCCAGTCCAAAGATCAGGGCTTGATCCATCACCATTTTTTAGCTCACTGCACCATCCCAGCTCAGAACTTGGCTATATGCAAATTAGTCTGACCCTGGCCCAGTGCATCATGGGAACAGGGCAGACCAAACTACCAAGCCAATTCTTATACTGGGAAGGAAACAAGCTACCGGGGACCGGTTTCTGGCATTTCAGCCGTCTTCGGCCCGGCTTGCTTGAATCCTGATGGTGCAATGAGCAAGGGACTCACATCTGAGTATACCCTTCCACGCTTAGGGTGGACAAAAATGATTCAGAAAAGGGGGGTGGTGATGAACAGAGTGTCTGAATTAAGCAGACCACTCTTACCCAGTCCAAAGATCAGGGCTTGATCCATCACCGTTTTTTAGCTCACTGCACCATCCCAGCTCAGAACTTGGCTATATGCAAATTAGTCTGCCCCTGGCCCAGTGCATCATGGGAACAGGGCAGACCAAACTACCAAGCCAATTCTTATACTGGGAAGGAAACAAGCTACCGGGGACCGGTTTCTGGCATTTCAGCCGTCTTCGGCCCGGCTTGCTTGAATCCTGATGGTGCAATGAGCAAGGGACTCACATCTGAGTATACCCTTCCACGCTTAGGGTGGACAAAAATGATTCAGAAAAGGGGGGTGGTGATGAACAGAGTGTCTGAATTAAGCAGACCACTCTTACCCAGTCCAAAGATCAGGGCTTGATCCATCACCGTTTTTTAGCTCACTGCACCATCCCAGCTCAGAACTTGGCTATATGCAAATTAGTCTGACCCTGGCCCAGTGCATCATGGGAACAGGGCAGACCAAACTACCAAGCCAATTCTTATACTGGGAAGGAAACAAGCTCCCCGGTAGCTTGTCTCCTTTCTGGTAAAGAATTAGCCAGGTTCTGAGCTGGGATGGTGCAGTGAGATAAATAACGGTGATGGATCAAGCCCTGATCTTTGGACTGGGTAAGAGTGGTCTGCTTAATTCAGACACTCTGTTCATCACCACCCCCTTTTCTGAATCGTTTTTGGCCACTATAGGTGTGGCAGGGTATACTCAGACATGAGTCCCTTTCTCACTGCACCATCAGGATTCAAGCAAGCCGGGCCGAAGACGGCTGAAATGCCAGAAACCGGTCCCCGGTAGCTTGTCTCCTTTCTGGTAAAGAATTGGCTTGGTAGTTTAGTCTGCCCTGTTCCCATGATGCACTGGGCCAGGGACAGACTGATTTGCATATAGCCAGGTTCTGAGCTGGGATGGCGCAGTGAGATAAATAACGGTGATGGATCAAGCCCTGATCTTTGGACTGGGTAAGAGTGGTCTGCTTAATTCAGACACTCTGTTCATCACCACCCCCTTTTCTGAATCGTTTTTGGCCACTATAGGTGTGGCAGGGTATACTCAGACATGAGTCCCTTTCTCACTGCACCATCAGGATTCAAGCAAGCCGGGCCGAAGACGGCTGAAATGCCAGACACCGGTCCCCGGTAGCTTGTCTCCTTTCTGGTAAAGAATTGGCTTGGTAGTTTAGTCTGCCCTGTTCCCATGATGCACTGGGCCAGGGACAGACTGATTTGCATATAGCCAGGTTCTGAGCTGGGATGGTGCAGTGAGATAAATAACGGTGATGGATCAAGCCCTGATCTTTGGACTGGGTAAGAGTGGTCTGCTTAATTCAGACACTCTGTTCATCACCACCCCCCTTTCTGAATCGTTTTTGGCCACTATAGGTGTGGCAGGGTATACTCAGACATGAGTCCCTTTCTCACTGCACCATCAGGATTCAAGCAAGCCGGGCCGAAGACGGCTGAAATGCCAGAAACCGGTCCCCGGTAGCTTGTCTCCTTTCTGGTAAAGAATTGGCTTGGTAGTTTAGTCTGCCCTGTTCCCATGATGCACTGGGCCAGGGACAGACTGATTTGCATATAGCCAGGTTCTGAGCTGGGATGGTGCAGTGAGATAAATAACGGTGATGGATCAAGCCCTGGTCTTTGGACTGGGTAAGAGTGGTCTGCTTAATTCAGACACCCTGTTCATCACCACCCCCTTTTCTGAATCGTTTTTGGCCACTATAGGTGTGGCAGGGTATACTCAGACATGAGTCCCTTTCTCACTGCACCATCAGGATTCAAGCAAGCCGGGCCGAAGACGGCTGAAATGCCAGAAACCGGTCCCCGGTAGCTTGTCTCCTTTCTGGTAAAGAATTGGCTTGGTAGTTTAGTCTGCCCTGTTCCCATCATGCACTGGGCCAGGGACAGACTGATTTGCATATAGCCAGGTTCTGAGCTGGGATGGTGCAGTGAGATAAATAACGGTGATGGATCAAGCCCTGATCTTTGGACTGGGTAAGAGTGGTCTGCTTAATTCAGACACTCTGTTCATCACCACCCCCTTTTCTGAATCGTTTTTGGCCACTATAGGTGTGGCAGGGTATACTCAGACATGAGTCCCTTTCTCACTGCACCATCAGGATTCAAGCAAGCCGGGCCGAAGACGGCTGAAATGCCAGAAACCGGTCCCCGGTAGCTTGTCTCCTTTCTGGTAAAGAATTGGCTTGGTAGTTTAGTCTGCCCTGTTCCCATGATGCACTGGGCCAGGGACAGACTGATTTGCATATAGCCAGGTTCGGAGCTGGGATGGTGCAGTGAGATAAATAACGGTGATGGATCAAGCCCTGATCTTTGGACTGGGTAAGAGTGGTCTGCTTAATTCAGACACTCTGTTCATCACCACCCCCTTTTCTGAATCGTTTTTGGCCACTATAGGTGTGGCAGGGTATACTCAGACATGAGTCCCTTTCTCACTGCACCATCAGGATTCAAGCAAGCCGGGCCGAAGACGGCTGAAATGCCAGAAACCGGTCCCCGGTAGCTTGTCTCCTTTCTGGTAAAGAATTGGCTTGGTAGTTTAGTCTGCCCTGTTCCCATGATGCACTGGGCCAGGGACAAACTGATTTGCATATAGCCAGGTTCTGAGCTGGGATGGTGCAGTGAGATAAATAACGGTGATGGATCAAGCCCTGATCTTTGGACTGGGTAAGAGTGGTCTGCTTAATTCAGACACTCTGTTCATCACCACCCCCTTTTCTGAATCGTTTTTGGCCACTATAGGTGTGGCAGGGTATACTCAGACATGAGTCCCTTTCTCACTGCACCATCAGGATTCAAGCAAGCCGGGCCGAAGACGGCTGCAATGCCAGACACCGGTCCCCGGTAGCTTGTCTCCTTTCTGGTAAAGAATTGGCTTGGTAGTTTAGTCTGCCCTGTTCCCATGATGCACTGGGCCAGGGACAGACTGATTTGCATATAGCCAGGTTCTGAGCTGGGATGGTGCAGTGAGATAAATAATGGTGATGAATCAAGCCCTGATCTTTGGACTGGGTAAGAGTGGTCTGCTTAATTCAGACACTCTGTTCATCACCACCCCCTTTTCTGAATCGTTTTTGGCCACTATAGGTGTGGCAGGGTATACTCAGACATGAGTCCCTTTCTCACTGCACCATCAGGATTCAAGCAAGCCGGGCCGAAGACAGCTGAAATGCCAGAAACCGGTCCCCGGTAGCTTGTCTCCTTTCTGGTAAAGAATTGGCTTGGTAGTTTAGTCTGCCCTGTTCCCATGATGCACTGGGCCAGGGACAGACTGATTTGCATATAGCCAGGTTCTGAGCTGGGATGGTGCAGTGAGATAAATAACGGTGATGGATCAAGCCCTGATCTTTGGACTGGGTAAGAGTGGTCTGCTTAATTCCGACACTCTGTTCATCACCACCCCCTTTTCTGAATAGTTCTCCAAGTAAGCATAACACAGGTGAACAAGAGGCCGACTGGGTGTTGATGGCCTGGACTACATCCATGTTGTCGGACCATAGAACCACTCTTTTTGCAGTTAACAAGGCAGGCCAAAGGTGGAAAGCCACTATGATTGGGAACAGTTCCAAAACCGTTATGTTGGCAGTTATCTTTTTCTTCCTCCATGCATTGGGCCACTCCGTTGCGCACCACTCCCTGTCGAGGATTGCACCAAAACCTTCCCTGCCCGACGCGTCGGTAAACAACGTTAGCTCCTGGCTACTGGTCCAGGGATCCCTCCATATCACGGAGCCATTAAACTGTTCAAGGAAGTCCCCCCACAACTTTAGGTCTTCTTTGACCCCCAAACTCAGCCTCACTTGATGGTGTCTGCGCTTTATCTTTGCTGCTGTCCTGGCTAACCTGCGTGCAAAAGCCCTACCAGCTGGAATCACTTTTGTGGCGAAGCTTAGTCTCCCATGAAGGCTTTGTATGTCATCCAATGACACCTTATCCTGCCCCAGTACCAGTTTGATCTGAGCTGCTAGCTCGGTGACTTTGTCTGCTGGAAGCCTGGCCTCACCTGCTTTCGTGTCTATTTCTATGCCTAGAAAAACTAAAGCCTGCGCTGGACCCACAGTCTTCCCTGGAGCTAGTGGCACTCCCAGATATTTTGTCATTCTTTGAAATTTTACCAGCGCCTCCGCGCAATCTACTGTTTCTGCTCTGCCTACAAAAAGGAAGTCATCCAGATAATGGGTCACGCTCTCAACCCCTTCCATCTCTTGAAGTGCCCATTGCAGGAAGGTGCTAAAGGCTTCGAAAAATGTGCAGGAGATGGAGCAACCCATGGGCATGCATCGGTCATAGTAATATTCATCGCCCAGCCTAAAACCCAGTAAGTTTTGGCTGCTAGGATGCACTGGGAGGAGGCGAAAAGCAGATTCGATGTCAGCTTTTGCCAGCCAGGCCCCTTTGCCAGCTCGGCGAACTAGGTCCATGGCCACATCGAATGAACAATACGAGACTGAGCACACCCCTTCCTCTAAGTTGTGATTGACTGACTCTCCTTTGGGGTAGGACAGGTGGTGTATCAGCCTGAATGCCCTGGGCTCTTTTTTGGGTACTATCCCCAGGGGGATACCACGAAGTTGTCCAGCGGTGGTCGTGAAAATGGGCCAGCCACCCTCCCAGCTCAAGCTCCTTAAAAACCTTAGCTCTCACCACCTCAGGATTGTCCCTTGCTGATTTCAGATTGTCTGCATCTCTCGCGACAGGCACCCCTATGTATGGTATAACAAAACCTTCAGCAAACCCGCCCAGGAGCAGTCTCCCATCCAATATGTTGGGATATTTATTCAGCAGTACAATCAGTCGGTCCAATTTTATCGGTGAGGGGCCTTTTACTGCGCCTAACTCTAGAAGATTTGGTGACAGCGCTTGAGCAGTACAGGCTGGGGGTGGCTTGATAGGCAGCAGGGTGGGGGGGATTGAGGGGGGGGACTGTGAGTATGTTGGTTTTTGACGTGTTACTTATTCTGCCAAGACCCGCCCCTCCCCCCATGATAACTACCTTGCTTTTGTCCTTTGGGCGACCTACACGTTCCTGCCTGGTGCTGCCCTCCACAGTTGCTGCATGTATGCGTAAATTTGCAGGATCTCCCCCAGTGGCAGTGCCCGCTGTTAAATAATCTGCAAGACCCTGGTGATGACCTTCCGACTCCCCTTTTTTGGCCCCTCCCCCTCTGGCCCCCCCGAAAGGGCTGTATCCTTTGCTCTGCCTGGGCCGTTGTGCTGCTTTTTTAGGGCTCGGCCTACGTCAACCCTGCGTCAGCAGGGGAGGCGGAGCTTCGAGCTCTTATGGTAAAAAAAAAAAAAGTTTCATTAGGGGTCCGGGCTGGCACATTCCTTAGTGCGCGCCGCGTTTTTTATGGCATCTGCCTGGTGATTCGTCTTCGCTGTGCTGTCTATTTAGTAGCCTTGACGTGAGAGGCTATATTTACTTTTCGTCCGTCATTTATTTCAGTTTCATGGCATAAAGTGTGCGGTTACGTGCACAGAAGACTTATTAATCTTAATTAGGAGCTGTCAGAGTGCCTGTGTAATGCAATGCAGATGGTGGGAGCTCGTTCACCATTGCAGGAGCTGTCAGAGTGCCGCGTTCACGGCGGAGATAATTGAAAGAAGTTTCCTGTAGCTTCAAGGGCAGTCACAGTACTTTTTAAGAAACACGCGCAGAAGAATACATAAATCCTCAATTACCAGCTGTCCGAGGTGCCGGTAATTGAAGGCAGATGGTGCTGGGAGCGTGTGCACTGCTGTGTTTTTTTTCCCTTCAGCTCTGTTCGCGCATGAACAGCCGGCCAGCAATGTAGAGAATCACATACATCAGATATAGTTTTCACACCATCACACACACACACGCACACGCACACACGTACACACACACACACACACCTTTGCACAATGGTGCCTGCTTGTGCATCATGGAGCAGTGCAGTGGGAGAATGCAGGAACAGGCCTTTTTTAGTAAATATAGCTCGCCAATATTTCTCTCTCAATTGAACCACGCACACAGAAACATTGATTGCTGGGATCAGTTGCGCTAACATTTAGTAAATTTGCCCTTTACTTTCCACTTTTTTTCAAGTTTCTTACCTAAAATATTCATCCCCCCTGGTCCAATTTTTAGATCACCAGAACTCTCCATCTTTATCCTTTACCCCTTCTCCCCAACCCCCAGTGGTCATCCATATTGTTAGTTCTTCTAAGCTTACTTAGTATGTAATAAGCAGTTTATAAGGAGACAATCACATCACATGGGGCTCTAAGGCTGGTACACTGACATAGAAGGGAGGCTCACACTAACATCAGAAAACTGACACAGGAGTAGAGTAGTGAGTAAAGTAGTGAGTGCAGAGTGGCGGTGAGTGCAGAGTGGCGGTGAGTGCAGAGTGGCGGTGAGGGCAGAGTGGCGGTGAGTGCAGAGTGGCGGTGACTGCAGAGTGGCGGTGACTGCAGAGTGGCGGTGAGTGCAGAGTGGCGGTGAGTGCAGAGTGGCGGTGAGTGCAGAGTGGAGGTGAGTGCAGAGTGGCGGTGACTGCAGAGTGGCGGTGAGTGCAGAGTGGCGGTGACTGCAGAGTGGCGGTGACTGCAGAGTGGCGGTGAGTGCAGAGTGGCGGTGAGGGCAGAGTGGCGGTGAGTGCAGAGTGGCGGTGACTGCAGAGTGGCGGTGAGTGCAGAGTGGCGGTGAGTGCAGAGTGGCGGTGAGTGCAGAGTGGCGGTGAGTGCAGAGTGGCGGTAGAGTGGCGGTGAGTGCAGAGTGGCGGTGAGTGCAGAGTGGCGGTGACTGCAGAGTGGCGGTGAGTGCAGAGTGGCGGTGACTGCAGAGTGGCGGTGAGTGCAGAGTGGCGATGAGTGCAGAGTGGCGGTGAGTGCAGAGTGGCGGTGAGTACAGAGTGGCGGTGAGTGCAGAGTGGCGGTGAGTGCAGAGTGGCGGTGAGTGCAGAGTGGCGGTGAGTGCAGAGTGGCGGGCGGCGGTGAGTGCAGAGTGGCGGGCGGCGGTGAGTGCAGAGTGGCGGTGACTGCAGAGTGGCAGTGACTGCAGAGTGGCGGTGACTGCAGAGTGGCAGGCGGCGGTGAGTGCAGAGTGGCGGTGACTGCAGAGTGGCGGTTAGTCCAGAGTGGCGGTGAGTGCAGAGTGGCGGTGAGTGCAGAGTGGCGGTGAGTGCAGAGTGGCCAGTACTACCCCCATCAGTACTACCAGTACTACCACCACCAGTACTACCACTACTACATCCACCAGTACTACCAGTACTACAGCCACCAGTACTACCAGTACTACAGCCACCAGTACTACCAGTACTACAGCCACCAGTACTACCAGTACTACAGCCACCAGTACTACCAGTACCACCACCAACAGTACTACCACCACCACCAGTACTACCAGTAGCAGTACTACCACAACCAGTACCACTACCACCACCAGTACCACTACCACCACCAGTACTACCACTAACAGTATTACGGGCAGCAGTACCACCACCACCAGTACTCCCGCTACCAGTACCACCACCACCAGTACCACCACCACCAGTACCACCACTACCAGTACTACCACCACCAGTACTACCACCACCTGTACTACCATTACCAGTACCACCACCTCCAGTACTACCACTACTACCACTACCAGTACCACCACCAGTACTACCAGTACCAACACCAGTACTACCACTACCAGTACCACCACCACCAGTACTACCACTACCAGTACCACCACCATCACCAGTACTACCACCATCAGTACTACCAGTACTACCACCACCAGTACTACCACTACTACAGCCACCAGTACTACCACAACTACACCCACCAGTACTACCACTACCACCACCAACAGTACTACCACCACCGCCAGTACTACTAGTACCACCACCACCAGTACTACCACTACCACCACCACCACATTAACACACTCCATAACACTTAGCAAAAATACATTACCATTTACAATGCCCTTAGCTCAAACTCAAATAAATCCGAGCCCGATTGCATTTCTAATGCTTGTTTCATTAGACACTACCTGCGTTTCCTGCACTTTGCTGTTTGTAGCTACGCCCTGGAGCGCCCTGGACCCCATATGGTCCATCCACAGCTGTACCTCTTTGTGATCCCGGCGCATCTTAGGAGATCTGGACATTTTCTTCCTAAATTCCCTATCATACTCTAACCACCCTACACCTCCCCTCTTCTTTGCCTCTTTATGAATTAGTCTCCCGTACTGGACCAACGCTGGTCCCTGATCCGCAAACTTCTCCATGATAACAGAGGACAATATCGCAAAGGCTTCCAACCATGTGTCAATGGACTTTTCTGGCCAGGGCTGAAATGTAACTTTCTTTTCATCTTCTTTTAACCCTGCCCTGCGTACATCCGCACCTTGCTGTCCTAACATGAGTAATGAGAAAATATCTATAAACTCTCGCCTCCATACCAATTCCTTTGCTGCCAGCGGGACCTCCCAGGACAAGGAGGAACGACCTGAAAATAAAGGACCGTCAAGTACTACTTCTTCCTCATCGCTTGGCAGCGCTGGAGAAGAAGCTGGTAACAAGGGAGAAGGAATCGCTGTATTCTAAGGAGGCGTTGGCACCGCCGGGGGGGGGGCGCAGAGTTCGGTGGCTCCGCTGTGGTGGTGCCAGAGGGGCTGGCTGTGCTGGAATAACAGGTGACGTGTGAGGTATAGGAGGTAATGTAGATGGTGCTGGCACGGATGCCGACGGGGCAAGAGGCAAGTTGGACAAGTCAGTGCCCTCCAGCCCTCCACTGGCTGCTCCAGATGCGCCAGAGATAGCAGCGCCGTTTCCCCAACCATTGAAAGGGACTACCCCACACCCAGCGCCGGGCGACACACTTTCCCTCATCTCCTTCATAAACACTTCCAAGGTGGACATGATCTTAACAAGATCGCTTCTAGTGGCGTATTCCGCCGATGGTTGCCTGATATCCTGAAAATTTGATGGACCAGGCACCTCCTGAACCCCTGCCGACAAGTTTGAAGTACCAGGCACGTCATGTACTACTGCGACCTCCGTTTTAGTACTGCTTTTCTTTTTCGATGGCGGCGGGAATTCTTTGTTCGTAGGAACCCTTACTCTTTTAGACGCTCTAGCGTGTCCCGCACTACTTGTGTCCTCATCATCCAGTGCTATGATGTCATTGTTCACACAGGGGTTCGCCGTGTTGCCCTTAAGCAAATTGGTAGCCCATGCCACGCCATTCGTTTCCACTAGCTGTAAGAAAGTCGCCGTGCGTCTGAAACCGCCCCTGATCCTGCGCTGGCTGTTCTCCTTTCTGACATCTTGTGTGGTCTTACCCCAGCAAGAAAAATTGTAATGACCATCCGAGCAAATCCCCCATGGGTCCTTAGACCCGTATTCCTTATTCTAACAACTGGCGTTCTATTGATCATTGTCATACTTACTTTGAGGCACACTGTCTGATTCAAAATTTGGACCTTGCTATTCCACGAGTACAATGTGGCGACGTCGGCTGTGTGCCACGCTCCTGTATTGATTGATATAAACATCAATTTGGCTTGGCCCTACCCACTATCCCTACCACCGAAGACCCAGGGAAACCAGACCATAAACACTGGTTCCCAGGTCGCTTGGCCCTACTCCCTGACCCTACAAGACCGAAGTCCCAGGGAGATCAGATCACAAACACCGGTCTCCCGGTCGCAGTCAAAGACCCCTTTGTTCGGCACCACCCCCACCTTCTGCATTCTTACCTTCTGATTGAGAGGGTGGCACCGTGCTCTCGCTGCTTGTGGTGGGTTGCAATCCTGTTTTGCCTAAAATTGAGGAACACGCATTGATGAGTAGCGCACAGCCTATATTAGCCCATAACCTATGCAGTCAAATTATAATCCAATTCTATGTAGTGAATTTCGACTGGAATCACTCAAATTACAATAGATGTTTTAATGCACCACAACGTTTAACTGTTGATCTTATTCTGCCCTCGTGTCGTGGGTATTCGCAACTAGTGATGCAGTTGCCAAATCAAGGCTTGTTCCATTGACAGAATTAAACACGTTGCTATTGTAGTGAACTGAACATGTTATGCAGTTGCAAACAGGAGTGGAGTGCCCGCCATAACCGAGGGGGGCGAGCGGCTGAATCGACGTGCCAGTTAAAAGCGTGGTACCCGTGCTCAATCTCCAGCAACATCGGCAGTTAAAAGTATTGAGCGAAATCAAGCCATTATAACAACTACCCAACAATGACTATCACGGTCAAGAGAAAATTTCTCGCTAAAGCCAGTGCAGAATTGCTCCAATGAAATCTGATAATGGAGTGATTTGATTGAGCCGCGTAGCTAATGAGACCGCCTACTTTTGGCTTTCCATGCCGTGACTTTCACCGTTCGTCAGAAGTGACGACATAAGTAGAGCGTGTTCTTAGACCGCGTATGCCTCCCGCGAAACCTGTAGCTGCTGGGAACACCGGTATTGCCGGAAACGCGTGCCTAGTGACCTTTCCCCCGGAAATGCGCGTGCGACCTAAACCGGAAGCTACCTAGTGACTTTGCCCCCGGAAGTGTGCGTGCGTGCAGACCTAACCGGAAGCTACCTAGTATTGCCGGAAACGCATGCAGACCTAAACCGGAAGCTACCTAGTATTGCCGGAAACGCGTGCAGACCTAAACCGGGAGCTACCTAGTGACCTTGCCCCAAGAAATGCGCGTGCAGAACTAAACCGGAAGCTACCTAGCGTCCTCGCCCCCGTAAATGCTTTCCAACCGGAGTCAACCGGAAGCTTACAATTAAACTTATGCCCGAGAATGCTTGCCAACTGTAAAGTGATCAAAGCGACTTTCCTGCTCCTTATCGTGCTTCTATGCTCTTGCTGCCCCACGACGTGCTGGCACAGCTGCATGCCGCTCCCCGCCATCACGCCCTCGCTGCCAAGTAAGCCAGCACCGCTGATAACGCTCCACGCCCCTTTGACCGGAGTGCCCCCATACTGCAAGCGACTGCTGGAAATTAGCGCGAACGCCAGCTGTTCACCGTTCGCAGTGCTCCCCCACCTCCTCTCCACAGGAATGGCCAACGGTTCCCCATGCCCTACTACGGGGTCTGCCCTCCTATGGGGTCCCCTGCAGGGACCGCGGGCATCCTGCATTCTGTCAAATTTTCCTGCCCTCCTTCCTGTTCCTTCACCCTCTCATTTTCTTTCATCCCTTTCCTTTCGCTTCTGTATTGTTTCCTTATCCTCTACTCCCTCTGTACCCCTTCCCCTGAAAAGAAAGCACAGCCAAGCCCCTGGCATGCACTGTGCTTAAACATATACCGACATGCAACTTTTGAAATGACATGAGGTGGTGCAGGGCAGACTGCCCCCCCTCCCACCTCTGGGCCCCGGTGCATTGCACCAATGCCCCTACAGGCCTCCAACTGGCTAATCTGCGGACACACAAGACGTGACCAAATTGCAAAACGCTGCACAGACTTGGAATTGGCCTCAATCTATCTGTCTATAAAATTTTACCATCACAGTGTAAAAGAACACTTAGACTGCATTTTCAAAGCGTTGGTGCAACAAAAAAGAGGAAAAAAAGTCTGTGTCCTCCAACTTTTCTACATAAAACAAATTTTACACGTTAAATTTGGCAGACCCGCAACTTCAGATGGCTGTGTGTCAAACAATGCCAAAACCCTCTAAATTGGAAAGAACGGTGCAAACACTAAGAATTTCACATATATATAGGGAGCTTATTTACAAGGTGTTAACTGCACCAGACCCGTCACTTTCTCCGACGTTCTGGTGGCGTTAACTCCTTCGCCTTATTTACAAGGCGGCATTAAAAGGCGGCGTTAAGCAATGCAGCCTTGTAAATAATGCTCCTATTCACGCAGCACTTAGTGTGAAAAAGGCGTGCAATGGGTGTTGCAGTTTATTTTATTTATTTATTTAATGCGATTTTCTATAGCGCAAACATTGCCCGAAGTTGTCAGAGCACTTTACAAAAGAACCAGTTGCGATACATAAGGATTTAGGATTACATGAGTTACATACAAGATACAAACTGGAAACATATTTGCAAATGTACAAGTTGTAAAGTCACACAGGAAAGAGATACAAATAGAAAAAAATTGCAAATGTACAACTTGTAAAGTCACTCAAGGAAGAGATACAAATGGATAAACTCTAAGAATCACATAGGAATAGGAAGAGTAGTGAGTACAAAGGTCTACTACATATACTAGTGGTTAGAGTTATCTCTATATACATATATATATATATAAATAGTAGATTTTCTCAGGATTCCATTTTACTAGTGATTCGACTTGGACAAGTATATATCACATATTTACAGAGTGAAAAGGGAAATAAAAAAGAAGGGCGTTCTGCCGCAACACCCATTGCTTTTTGACACTGCCCCATATTTACAAGGTATGGGACAGCGCCAAAAATATAACCATGGAATACCTGGTCTTAAGCAGGTGTTATGAGAAGAAATGTTTCATTTCTCTTCGTATTTCGCTCTTCTGCAGCATATATAGAAACAGCAAATCGTCCCTTCCTGTACATAAACAATCACCCCTGCAGGGCAGGCACCCTTGCAAGGTGCAAGAGTGCCTGCGCTGGCGGTAGGCAGCGCCTTTAGCACATGGGGAAACGCAGGGGTGTGGCGTATTCTTGTAAGTACAGCGCATTCCTGCATTTTGAAAGTGATGGAGCGCAGCGTTACTAATTCTGGCGTAACACTGCGCTCCGCCAGTTTCTAGTAAATATGCCCCTAGTTCTAGTAGTACAACCTGGCTCTGCATGATATCCTGACACCTAATAAAGCAGACACAAACAATTGGCACACTGAATATTCTACAATATTCCTATGATTTTTGGCTCATTTCCACAAAATTAAACATTTTCAGCAGCTAACTCTTGGACATTGTATTTGCGTAAAGATTTGTACTGGAGTATATATTTTGAGGCAAATATCAAGGAGGACCCTGCTGCCCCATCTGTTTACCACAGTGCAATACTTAGCATTGCTCTGAAATAGCTTCCATATTGCAGGGATGGTTCATGGCACCATCAGCACACAATTCTTTGTGAGCTGACCCAAACAATGGGTGGTGATTCTGAAAAGTGTTGACATGCCCATGCATGCATCATAAGTAGAAAAGGTGCCGCTAGGAATCCCCTCTGAGGAAGATAGCACTGACTAAATGACTACATTATTAGAGTGATTAAAGACTCTTTTGTCCCCTAGAAATAAGAAGACAAAAAAACAGACGATCTGCACAATGGTTTTCTAAAACCTTTTTTTTAAAAAAAAGACAGGAAGAGGGTGAGAGCATACAAATGCTGCAGGTGATAAAGTTCCTCAAAAGAAAATCTGGCTTAACTCAGAGTGAGTTGAAAGAAACAAACCTAAAAACATATAATCAGTGCTAAATTGGCCCACATAAGAATGGAAATTGTCGAAGAAAAGAACTGTTGCAAACCCTTTTCAAAATTGTGATAACACTTATTAGAACCATTGCTAACACCAAACTCTTCTCTTACTTTTGGAACAAATTACTGTGATCCTTTGTAAGGAAATCCACACCTCCAATTGCCCATCCACTGGACCAACCTCATCAACACCTCTGTCACATGAAAAGTATCTTGCTGGTTAAAGATGAACAAAGTTTTCCCTATTAACAAACATGAGGCCAGGATCCAGCAGAAATTAATACCCACTGACTGATGTCTAACTTATCCTCTCCTGATTAAAGTCCTTGAGAGCTGCGCTGAGTCCCAAATGAAACACTTCACTGAAGCCAATAATCTATTTATTGGG
The DNA here is from genome assembly GCF_964263255.1 of Lissotriton vulgaris. NCBI lineage: Eukaryota > Metazoa > Chordata > Amphibia > Caudata > Salamandridae > Lissotriton > Lissotriton vulgaris. The sequence goes on from NC_141697.1 coordinate 529,449,852, forward strand.
ATGCAATCAGGCTTCAAAATTGGGTAAGGCGCGGAGACTGCCATTGTGAAATTTTTGAATGCGGACCTCCTTAACCTCGTCCAAGGTATGTTATTCCTCCTCATCCTTCTTGATCTCTCGGTTGCTTCTGGCATGGTGAACATGGACACCCACATCAAATCCTCAAAGAAAAAGTGAGTCTGAATTGTACAGTTTTTAGGTAGTTTTACTCATATCGGTAAAATTATAGCACATGTTTAAAAATGGCTGTCTATTAAGGTGTTCTCCACCCAACACTTTTTAACTTGTACGTGGAGCTCTTAGCCTACATTCTGAGCATCTCCAACTTTTTGTCTCACTTCTGAGCCGATGAAACCCAACTTTATTTGAAAACGATGCTCCAACATCACCTAAAAATTTACCAGCAAAAAAATGAAATTGCCTCAGATCACCCCTCTAGCCTTCAGTATCCCAATCCAAACCTGGCTTTACCATCTCGATAACTTAGGTTTCTCTGTGGAATTAAATGTTTCATCCTGGATTCAAAATGAATTATTTGAGTGTCCGGTCAAGACTTGACTATGGGAACTCTTGGCTAGTAGGAATCCCAAATCTACATTGAATCCTCCAAGAGGAATGCTCCACACACCTGCCACATTAGCTACAGGCACTAGGAAATTTGATTGCATCTCTATCCCGGTAATTGAAGTGGTTCCTCACTGAAGTTAGAAGAATGCTTAAGTCACAGGTAAAATAACGTTTCTCACAACACTCAAATACCTTGCACAAAAACCTGCCATCATAATCACCTTAGAAACAGAGACAACCTGCGTCTTGAAGCATCAAAATGTAAGAAATGCAAAACACTTAAAGAATTATTCTAGGAATGCACTCCAAGGATCTGGAACTCCATTCCATTCGCCATCAGAACAATGCATCCCTTCGTCGCCTTTAAACGAGACCAAAACTACTTCTGTTTCAACCCCACTTTTAGATACATTTGCTGTAATCTACAGTGTTAGGACTATTTTGGTGCTCTATCTAATTTTGCTACATATCTCTTCTCTACTAATCTAAGTAAAAGAAGCTAAGGAGCGAGAATCCCAAACAATTTCCACCAAAGTCATTGCTTCCACTGAAGATGAGAAGTCTCCTTCCAAGTAGCGCTCTATAGCTGTATGAACTCAGTTCTGCACCTTTGTGGGGCATTCTGACACCTTTGGGTTTTGCCAACATTATATTAAACCCTTAATAAATAAATAAATGGATAAATAATTCAATAAATGAATATAACCCTTTACAATTCATAATGATTTGCCCAAAGCTTGGCTTATAGTAAGCATGGATCCCTGATCCATGGAGCCCTTACTTGGTACCATCTCAAACTACAGACTCTCCATCGATGGCATAATTTTTTTCACAGTGCAAACTGTCAACATTTTGAAAGCCAGGCCCTTTGGCCTATGTCTTTCCCCAAATCCAAAAGGAAATGAGAATTGGCAAAGCTGATAAGCTTAGGATGAATACAAACAGAGGTGTAGCTTCAGTGGGGATGTTTGGGGCCTGACACTCACAAATACATACATTCCCGCTTTGTTAGTTGAGTCTGGGGGCCTTGAGTAGGGTTTGCTATGTCACTGTCGAGTTTTCTTTGTGTGCTAAGTATAAAAGACAAAACATTGACATTTAATGTAAAACGGGAAAGAGAGTGAAAGACATATCGTGGCTGAATTTCAAAATGTGAAACCAGATAACTTAGAATCAATCCCCGCTTCCCGGCTTGTCCAAATTGGTTGATTGTAGTATCTTCATGTTATGTTTTATATTGTTCCCTTTTACCTGTTTCCTCACTGCTCAGTCAGTGTGAGTGTTCTGTATGGAATGTTGGTCTGATGGACATGAATGGAATGCTTGGGTGCCTGGTGTGTGTTACAGTTGGAAGATGGGCTGAGCAGCCGGCAGGCTACTCCTGGTGGGATTGTTACCACTGTTCTAATGGACTAAATAAATATCCTTCAAAGATACTACCTGGCTACATCTATTATTTCACCTCTACGAATGGGACGACACCACTACATTTTGGCCTCACGTTCTACCAGCTGGTGGTTCTCAAACAGCATGTGGGTTCCTCCAATCACCATTCCGGTGGAACTGAAGACAGGGGACTTGCTTGGCAGAGGTAATAGTAATGTTCCTGCATTTTTATTTCTTCAGTACTTGTTTTGAAAGACATTTAGGATCATCTTCTACGTAGTGACTTTTAATAACATGAGACTTCTCCAGCACATTAAGGGTATCTATCCTTAAGTCATGTACATCAATTGTATTGAATTTCAAGCTATTCGTGTGAGGATTCGCTCACAGGTATTCTTGTCTGTTATAATGAAGCATCTACCAGTTGATGCAGGACATGTTACTTTGTTTTGTTTTTCCAGGGCCTGATGTTAGTTGGGTGTATTCACCCTTACAAGAGGGTGGTTGTCATGTTCTTTATTAGTGATTTTCACATCTTTTTAAAGTTTGTATCCTTTTCTATGGGATGGGAATGGGTTTTAGTCCCATGTCCACATTGTAACCGAAAATTTCCCCTTGTAGGCACTGGAAGTCAACTGCAACAGTGCAGCCAGTGGTGGCTGGTGATGTTTCAAAGTGGTGAGGCGTAAATGTTTGAGAAAAGTTCAAATTAGCGAGCGAAGTAAATGAGCCTGACTAACAGAAGGTAGTTTCGGAGTGTTGCCCAGTGGTGTAATGAAACTTGAGGGGGCCCCCCCTGCAAAGTGCATGGAGGGGTACACCTATGGTCCGGACCCAGTCAGGATTTCACAGGCCTGTCCGTGAACGGTACCCGTAGGGGACCACCTGGAGATCGCACCCGCACTGTGGGGGCTGAGGAGGCTTATTGTTTCGCCACTGGTGTTGCACTCTGAGAACATTTTGAGAAACAAAGGGACAAATTATGCATTTTAAAGTTAATTTTGGTGAGAAAGCAATAAGGAAATTCCTCAAAGTCTATAAGCACATTTTGACCTGTTTGGGTTATGATGAAGTCAACATGCTTAGATGGTGAATACTACATACCATTATGAGTACACCAACAAGAGAAATCAACCACTCACACTGGTGCAAATCCCTTTAAAATATACCCAAATGCCTGATCTAATCACACCCTTATAACTGGATTGCACCTCAATTCAGGGCACATTCTTTACCACTGGGTATGCAAATATGCCTGATACCAGCACTTTGTCTTTGAGAATGAAAGGACACCTTCAGAAGAAACATAACATTGCCTTCTTTTTACTTCAGTATCACATTTGAAAACTCCTTCAAATACATGAGTTCAGGGTGCGTGCTGTATGAAACCCTCTAGCCTATACCAATAATCTAGGCCAATAGGCTGCACTTGACAATTGACTTGCCACTTCTTTAGTAAGTGACCGTTTGCTTGAAAATTTTCTTTTTTTTTTCTTCCCTTTTGAAAACGGAAATATGGCAAATGTTGTGAGGCGCATACAGAGATGGGCCAGCTTCAACGGTGAGGACATCAGCACGGCCCATTTACATACGTTTTCATGGTTCAGCGGTCACCCACACCACTCACACTCTTGAGTCTCCAAGGAAGGTCAGCACGATAAAATCAATGGAGATTAAATATTTTTGGACGAGTAAATCCTGCTTTCATGTCAAGTGATCCCCCTGAAGTCTATTTGAAGCACTTTCCTTGCTTGGAGAGTCAAGTTGAGGTCGAGGAGGCTGACATCAGGGCTGGCCTATAGCATGGGAGAGCTGGGCCCATGCCCAGGGCTCCAACCTTCAGAGGGGATCACTGGGCTGCCTATTCAGGGCATGCAGTCAACAGACTTATCTGGCTGCAGGGATTCAACAAAGGTTTTTTTGTATCATTTTTTTTTCTATGTTCCATGGGTACTATGATTTTAACCCTCGATTGACCTCCTTCCTCCTCTCTCAACTACCTGGCACCCCTTGTCAACATCCCCAACCGGCCCCTCACCAGCAACTTGGCGCTTGGGAGTTGGGGGTGGGGGGGGGTGGAGGAGATGTGTGTGTTCAGAGGCCACTCACGGCTCTGATGTAATCAGCCAATGACTAGCCTTTGAAAACAAAAGGGACCTCTTGTTGCCTTATTTTACCCACAATCAGGAGCAAGGCTGCAAATCTGTTGCAGGCCAGGCGCTATCCAGCAGAGGCCTGTCTTGGCTGACTTCATACTAACGAGGGTGAGTGGAGAGGTATGCCTCGCTCCACGCCACCTCAGAAGTAAGGAGACTGCCAACGCCCAAGACCACCACTGCCCAGAAGTAATATAGTTGCTGATTTTCTGCTCATGGGATGGGAACTGTTTGCATTGCTGACGTCTGAGGTAACTAAGCCGAGGTACGAACGAGGCTATTAATCCCTCATTGGTTGTTCCCATGCTTTGGGAAGACTGGACTTTTGAACCATTAACTTGAACAGACCCTGATGAAATGTGTGTCATTCTAAGTGTGATGAAATGTGCATCATTCTAAGTGGCTGTACCGATTGTTTTAGGCAATGTTTTAAATGTAAATATAAATGTGCGTGTAGTCACTCTTTAGAGTACCTTTTAGTTTCTGAGAAGCGTCGACTCTCTTCCAATAAATGAATTGCAGCAGCGCTGAGAAGTGCTGGTACTCTCTTTCAAATTAGAAAAGTGCAGGTACTCAGTACTGGCTACAGGCTGTACCTGCCCATTGAAAGCACTATTTATATAGTTTTTTTATGTATGTGTTTATAATATATACTCTGTTTTTTGCTAAGTATATATATGTAGTACGAACGTATATGTGGATATTTAAAAAAATGTAAACATTATTGTAAAGTGCCCCTCATGCTAAAAACAACACACTTGTGAGACCTATCAGCAGGCAATAGCGTGTGGTTTCTAGGATGTCTATTTTCACCTGTCCCGTTGAAAGCAAAGGCCTACGACTACCAGAATGCAAAGTGCTACAGGAAGAATCCACTAGACAGGCCTACTTCTGAGTGACGTAAGTTCTCTGCCCTGAATGCTTTCCCACAAAGCGCTGAATTACTCTTCAGTATATCCACGGGGGCAACAATGGTTAAAGGGAGGCAATCCTGCCTGACCCTTCAGTGGACGAACAATGGCATTCCCACACTTCTGCGGCAGCTGCTGGAGTCCGGCGGGTGACAGCTTGACCACTGAGCTGATGAATAACCATGGGAAGTGGTCATTATCGCACTCACAGAAGCCCCCAGTCACTAGCAAGCAAGCGATAGCCGATGACGTCTCCAGAGCCTGCCCTCCCCCAATTCAGAAGTCGCTTCTCAGTTCTCTCATAAAACTGCGACAAAAAAATTTCGACCAATGCCGGTCGATTCAGGGTAAATTTCCCACGCGGGTCTGAATGAGTTAAATTAAGCGGAACCAATACGTATCTCTGTTCACGCACTTGAGGGGGGTTTCGTCTCCACAAACACAGACCCCTGCATACTCGAGGCCTAGAGACTCCAGAGTTGGAAAGAGACAGGGTTTCTTAATTTATCTGCAGCCGAAATCTACATAACTATCGCATCTCCTGTAAATATGTTTATTCCGTGCCTGCATGAACCACTAACTACTTACAAGTTATACCTGTCTTTTTTGTTAAATCCTAACCTCACACTGGCACAGCTATGGCAACTGTTGTTACCTTATCTAAACTATGCTAGTGCCATCATCGATTTCTTTGTATATGCATAAGATGTCTGACACAAACACTGCTGCTGTAAAATTAAAAATAAATAATTAAATACAAGATGTGCATGTCCAAGCCTTCTCACATCTACTTTCTCACAGAGGAGTGAAGAATATATGTGCACGCCATACTTATGCAGGGCATGGTTTTAGGGCCTGGTGTAGAAGTGAGATTTAAAATGGGGTGGGGACAGGAATACATTCTGATTTCTGGAAGGAGAATCTGCAGGTGGATTTCTCTCTACAGCGCGTAAGACAAATTCCCCAGGAGGAGGAAGTTCCATTACCACCCTGGGCTTTAAGTAGGCCGGGTCCTGCCGCTGCTGAGCAACGGCAGTTAAAAAAAAAAAGCAAGTGCTGATACCGAGCTCTATATCGGGCTCTCCATTTTTGCCACCAGGGTGATTTTTTTTTAACTCTGCAGCAGTGCCGCTCTTCACTGCCCTTAATATAACTTTAAAGAGACTCGTTATACTTCTTTCAGTCTCATCATTTCAGACCTGCAGTTTTTCAATTGTCTGCAAAACAAAGCCATAGTTATTTATTTATCCTACACAACTAACAACCATTGGCAAAGCTAATAGCCCTGACTTCTTGTTTGTGTAATATTACTTGTTGTATTATATATATCTGTATGCAGTGAAAGAAACAGCCAAGTACCAGTCGGGGGGCACACTATGCTAAGCACAGATTTTTACATGGCGTATTTTTAATCCATTCCCTTGATTACATCGGCCAAGCCCCTTTAAGAGACCCCCTAGCTTTTTCATTCTACTTAAAGCCCTGTTACCACCCAACTCTAAAACAGGCCCTTAGACAACCCTTCTTGCAACTTGCAACACCTTTGACTGCTGCTAATAACAAAGAACGGCACGGAATACAAGGTGGGGATCCGGAACCCCCTCCGCCTGGAAGGAGTCATCCCTTTCTGACTTGAGGTATAATTAAAATCTGTTTTTTTCTTTCTTATCATTTTCAAGGGTTTTTTGACAGAGGCACACATTTGCAGTGGTGTCCAAGACCTCTGTGCTTTTTCACTATTAAGACATTTTAATGCCTCCTTGTGGGTGACTGAAAAGGGTGACAGCTTTGCACAAAATAAATTCCTCATTTTAGTTGGCACCCAAGCAGAGATGCCAAGCTTGACCTGGGGAAGAATATTGGAAGAGCACGCTTCTTGGACTACATTTCAATCCTGCACCACCACGTGAGTCGATTCAAGTACCTACTGGTGATATTTCAGTTTGGAAAGGCACTACTAAAAAAACTCTTAGAAAGCTACAGAAGTTCCCCATAAGCAGAGTCTCCAATGCAACACTGTGACATGTACATGGGCACATAGCAACTAAGGAAAGGCAATACCTTTAAACTTACTTGCCTATACCCACCCACCAAAACATGATATTATGCCATACTGGAGAAACAATATGCTTGAGTAAATCTCTTTAAAGTACAAATTCTCATTTTGTGGATTTCAGTAGTCAATTTGCATTTGTATGTTAAACTGTGTAGATGTGTATGTTCAACTTACATGCAAATTGCTTTGTGAATTGTACCTCATTCAGAGTTTGCTGGATGTCTCGGTGCGTTAGCTCAGCTTGCTGAATTGCTTTTTTGAGAGTCCCCATAAATCGCTCCACCATGCCATTGGCCTGGGGCCACAGGGGAGTGATTTTTTGATGTTTGAAGTTAAGGTGTGCCGCAAAGTCTGTGAATTCATGACCATTGAATGGGGGCCCGTTATCAGATTTGACTCGTAGAGGAATGCCCCATGCTGCGAAGATCTCATCCAATATTGGAATAACTGCTGTAGCTCTGGTGGATGATATCAGATGTGCAAACGGGAATCGTGAGTACTCATCCATGACAACTATGATGTATTGTCCTGACTGCAGTGGTCCGAAGAAGTCGACCGCGACTTGTTGCCATACCCCATCTGGCAGCTCAGACATTTGGAGCGGGGCAGGTGGCTCCTCTCGACTGACAAGTTGACATGTCATGCAGTCTTTTAGGGTTGACTCTACCATTTGGTCCAGCCTGGGGAACCAGACGCGCTCTCTCAAGGTCTTCTTTGTGGCATTTATGCCTCTATGGCCTTCATGGGCCAAGTTGATGACTCCTTGGCGTAGCTTGTGTGGAATAACAATTCTCCCCCCTCTCAGAAGAAGGCCATTATCGCTGATGGAGAGTTCGTCGTGTACACGTTGGAAGGCTGTCAGGTCGCGAAGGAGTTGTTCTGACTCTTGAGGCGTGTTTTTCACATGTCGCCAGGAGTTCGTGCGGGTGCGGGTCATGACGGATTGCACAAGCGGGTAATTTGCTGCTGCCTCTTGAATGGCTTCCAGAGGAACTGTGGGTGGACAGGCTGCATCGACGATGAAGTGAATGTAGTCATCGGCCAGGGAGTGAGCAGGTTTTGCGTTGTCCAGAGGGTGTCGAGACCTATAATCGGCTGGATTTTCGGCTTTTCCTGGCTTGTGGACGATGGTGTATATGTAGTCTTGGAGACGCAGTCCCCACCGTTCGATGCGTGGCGGCATCTTGGCGTTAGGGTTGCCGAAGATTGTGATGAGCGCCTGGTGGTCCGTGACGATTGTGAAATGTTTGCCATAGACGAATAGATGGAAATGTTCGCACGCGTACACCACAGCCAGGCTTTCCTTCTCCGGTTGGGAGTACGCTTTTTCAGTGTCTGTGAGGCTGCGGCTCGCGTATGCGATGATGTGGCGCTGGTCTGAGTTTTCACGGTACTGGGCTAGAATAGCACCCAGGCCTACTGGGCTAGCGTCAACTGTGATTTAAATTGAAGCCTCTGAGACTGGCTTGGCATTTTTAAGATGTTACTGATTTTGAAATCACCACTCAAATTGGAAGATATTATCCACAAGGGACCCCTTCCCCTTTGTGAATGTGGACAAAAACATTTTTGGGGACTGTGTGAGTAAATTGCGACCATTTCTACAGAATCCATGTTAGTACATTCCAAATAAGAAATCGCAAATTGCTAATCATTATTATTTACAATTCACTCAGCAGTGGCTCCTGTGTTTGAGGGGGGGACTGCACCCCTCCCACATGCAGGCACTTTTAAACTATTTACTTTCTAACATTTATCTTTTTCAGGGCATTCTGTAAAACAATACTATCTTGCTGCTTGATCTACCATCCGATTGACTTAGCAGACACAGGCAGACACTAACAACGCCATGCAGCACAAGTATGTACGTACTATCTTTGCACAGGGTGACATTATTACGTAGTGGTGACTTATTTACAGCCCTTGTTTTGCGCTAAGCAAGGTAGCGACACAGTGGTAAATAGAGGCAAACACATAAAGGGACAGATTTATGAGCCCCTTGCGCCACTTTTGCACCTCCGTTGCGTCACTTTTGTGACGCAGTGGCAGCGTAAACCATGCACCAGTTTGCGCCCTATTTACAACGTGACGCATCTAGGGAGATGTGTCACATTGTAAAGATCTGCACCACATGAAACCTGCGTCAGGTTTCATGTGGGCGTTCCGGCGCATGGGGGGCATTCCAGTGCAGTAGAGCCTCTGTAAAGTGCCTGAGTGAAATCTACAAGATTCCACTCAGTCACTTTTCCGACACCGCTGCATCAAACCCTTGCGCCTGCTTAAAGTAGGCGCGAGGCAGCACGTTATTTATGGGCAGGCCACGAGCATTGCTGGAGTTGCGTTGCGCTTGCGACACAACTCCAGCAATGTGCCACCCTTCCGACGGGAGATGCGTCACACATCTATACATTAAGCAGACTCCCCTTCTTAACAAAATTGATGTCAGAAGTTTGAGAAGTTATGAGGTGCACATAAAACAATTGCCCGCTACGCATTGGAAATCCCTTGGATTTTTGTCTAACTGATCGACGAAAATCGTCGGAACTGACACATTATATGCCTCAAGAATATTGGTTGAAGTTACAAGGATTTTGGAAGACACCACAGTACACACCAAGGATTGATGGAACTAGAACAGTTTCTCACTCATGAGTAAGGATCCGAGGTCGCCACCAATGGGAAACTGATTGCAGACGTCCATCCAGAGTGCGATTTTGGAAAGCGCACTTAGTTGAATCTCCTGAGGCACAGCCGGGAGTAGGGACTCTGAGGTTTTTTAAACTTGTGTAATAATTGTGTTTTTAAAGGATTAAGGCACTAATTCCCCGCACAGCGAACAGAACGCTGACGCGGGCGGGTGGTTTCTGAAGACCGGACGCCATTGACCGGATTCAAAAGGCACGCCCACTGACAACAGCCAGGCCCCCTTTTCACCCATCCCACTTCCATAAAGGATGTGTCTTTGCCGGAAGCGCAGCGGACGAGCGCAGCGGGCGCGACGATTGCGCGCCGAAGGCGCGCTTAAGGCAAGCTCGTCTGCGCTCGTCCGCGCCGAGACCGGGCTCAGGGCAACCCCCCCTGCCCGACCTACTCCGGACTTCGAGGTATACAGATATAGTAGGGAAGCACTGATGCTGCTGGATCCACTGGCTGGCAGAGCTATCTGCCCACGCCTAGCCCCTAACATAATATCTGAGGACAAGAACCCCTGCCCCAACTGCCTAGTGTGTTTGCCACATATTAATCCCCTCCCACTTGAATCATTATCTAAACTTGATCAGATCCCAGGCAACAGGCATATCCCGCTAAAGCATGCAGAATATAAGCATACTACTAAGGGAGAATTAATCAGTGGGCTGCTAAATGTTAGATCCCTCCCGAAACATGCCACTAAAATACAGCTACTGATCGAATCCAACAACCTGGATATTCTTTTTCTAACCGAGACATGGACGGTGGTGGGAATGGAATCAGAGCTGGGGCCGGCATGTCCAGTAGGATATAAGATTGTTCATATACCCAGGACTATGGGACGAGGGGGAGGAATAGGAATTATTTTTAGGGAAGAGCTAAATATTGTAACATTGGATATTGATATGGTCTCATGTACTGAAGTTCTTGGGATATCGATCAGACATGATTCAGGCCATTGCCTCACGGGCTTAATCTGCTCTAGGACACCGGGGCACATCAATGCAGTGCAACAGCAGGAACTGATCATTGTTATTAATAACATGTCAATCTCACATAGCAGACTGTTGGTATTGGGAGATTTTAACTTGTGGGACAACGACCAACTACACACGGCCTTTTATAATATCACACAATCCTGTAACAACTTAGGTCTAAAACAATGGATAACCACCCCCACACATAGGCAAGGAAATATACTAGATTTAATATTCGCTGCAGAGGATCTCATTTCTATGGGAACTACACAACCAGTAGATTGGTCAGACAACCATCTCCTACGATTTAACATCCATACCTTGGTCAATACAGGACCAACAAACACGCAGACTAGGACCTTCATTAGCCGTGACTGGAAGGGTCTGCTAAAAAGGAAAGAGGAAGGGAAGTTCGACTTCCATCAAGTGGGGAACTCGTTTAATCTAGAGAACAATATTACCACAAATTATCATCTACTATGTAAAGAGGTAACCAGGAAACTTGACGATATTGCACCATTGAAAGCAATCAGAAAAAGAGGAAAACCCTCTGCGCCCTGGTATACGGATACATTGAAAGAACTGAAAAATGTCTGTAAAAAGGCGGAGAGGCACTGGAGAAAAAAATATTTAGGGCAGGAGAAACTGATCTGGAGGCAGACAATTGTGCAGTATAAGAAAGAGGTCACCATAGCCAAAGCAAACTACTTCGCAGACCTAATATTAAACAGCTCCAACAAATCTCGTGACACCTTCAGGATAGTCAAAGAGCTGTCCCATCCTGAATGTGCTAATAGCCAAATCAAGCCCTCACAAGAATTATGTGACGGTCTAGCATCCTTCTTTCAGGAAAAAATCACTAAAATCATCGAGGGTATGAAGGATGTCTCCATCCCTCTAGTGCAGCATAATAGTAATACCGAGAATAGGGAGAAGAGCGAAGGAAATGTAAGACGCCCCACTCCAAAGGCCATCTTGGAGAATTTTGAGACCCCGACAGAACAAGAATTTATAAGAACAGCCTTTAATATAACATCAGGATCCCCATTGGACCCTCTACCTCATAAAATAGTAAAGGAGTTCGGGGACAAACTCTTTCCAGTACTTCGACAGCTGTGCAACCAATCTCTTAACACAGGCACTGTACCAAAAGACTGGAAATTGGCGGTTGTCACCCCCCTACTTAAGAAATCAAATCTAGACCCGAACTGCCATAAAAACTATCGACCTATATCGCTCCTACCATACCCAATTAAGATCATGGAGCGGCTGGTCAGCAGGTCACTAGCCCTCTTCCTGGAAACTAACAACATCCTTGAAGAGGAGCAATTCGGTTTCAGACCAGTTCATGGAACCGAGTCAGCTCTGCTGACGGTTCTGGACGACCTACGAATGAGGGCGGACAGGGGAGAATCAGCAATCTTAATCTTGCTGGACCTGTCCGCTGCATTCGATACGGTGAGTCATGACATTCTGCTGACAAGACGTAAGAGCATTGGAGTTGGGGGAGCTGCGCTCAACTGGTTTCACTCCTATTTGACGGACAGATGGCAGGCAGTAGCAATCCCTCCGTACCAGTCAGAGTTTGTTACAGTTCCACATGGGGTCCCACAGGGGTCTGCAATTAGTCCGATACTTTTTAATGTATACATGCAACCCCTGATGGGCATCATCAAGGCTAACAGCATTAGCGTGATCAACTATGCGGATGACACGCAGCTGATGATTTCTCTTGATGGTGCCCACACAGACTCACTTGAGACCTTCCACACCTGTATGTTGGAAATGACATCCTGGCTAAATCAGAACTCATTACAATTTAATAGTGACAAAACCGAAATAATGCATTGCAAAGTAGGTAGAATCACTAGAAGTCTACCCACGGACTTCTGGCCTCTGGAGCCAGGGGAGTCATTAACCCCAGTGAAATCAGTGAGGAACCTTGGAGTCAGTTTTAATGACAGTCTGAGTCTAGAGACCAATGTCAATAAGCAGGTGAGTAGCTGCTTCGCCTTAATGCGAGGACTCCGAAAGCTGCTGCCCCTTTTACCAACACAGGTTAGAGCCACCATAGTTAGGAGTACCATTCTCAGCCGCCTGGATTACTGTAATGCTCTGCTACTGGAATCCCCTGCCTACCTGATTTCCAGACTTCAGAGCATCCAGGCGGCTGCAGCAAAATTGGCACTCTCCCGAGGGCGAAGATCCTCTACTACCCTCGCATTGGCTGATTTACACTGGCTACCTGTACACCAGAGGATCCTTTTTAAATCCCTATGCACTGTCTTTAAGGCAGTGCATGGGATGGGCCCCCGACCACTCCAAAACAAATTTAAATGGTATGAACCCACTCAGTCCCTTCGATCCTCCTCTTCTAATCTCATTAGTATACCCAGGATCAGGAAAGCCACCTTTGGTGGCAGAGCCTTCAGCATAGCGGCAGCTCATCTGTGGAATAGACTACCTATTGACATCAGGAAAACAGATGAACTGATGGCCTTCCGAAAAAAGGTGAAAACATGGCTTTTCCCTAAAATCTAACTATCCAGAATCAAATGATATCCCTTCTGCCCCTGATGCACAGCGTTTCAGCTATATGTACACAGCGCCAGGATGCCCGTAGGGTTGCCGAGCGCTTTATAAATACTATAAATAAAAAAATATCCTTGTGCCACGATGCGCCGTATAGTAAATGCGGCGCATCTGTGGTGGCGCAAGGGTAAACTTGCGTGAACCATCTTACCTGGCGCATCCCTGCTGATTTGCAGGGATGCGCCAGTCTTCATAAATCTGCCCCAAAGTTGGGTTGGGCGCTGTACGTAAAAGCCCTGCACGTTCTTTCCCATGTCAAGATTGGTATGGCACTTCACCCTTTTCAAGCTTGCCACGTTAACGATCATCCCTTCACGCTGTACGTCGGTTCTCACTGTTTTCCAGTAAATAGAAGGCCTGTGTCGCCACTATCCCAATTTTTGCCGTGCCGAATGCTGCAGGCACCCGATCGTTGTGAGAAGTTGGCCTGATATGTAGTGTTTCCAATTCTGGAACCACTTGGTATCAGTCCAAACAAACCCCAAAGATGTCTGGTTGTAAGTCAACCTTGTTAGACAAGCTATCCTAGTGGTAGCATGGACTAAGCAGCCTTAAAGGCTTAACTTAAGAGGTCGTGTTAAGCGAGCTGTTTTACCACATACAATCCTGTAATCAAATGAAAGGACACCACACAAGTATATATTATAAAAATATATCTATTTATTTCTAAATTACTCCCCAGTACTCTTTATGAGGAAAGGGGCACAAGCGTTAAATCAAAAGCACAGTATAACATACAAAGTTGCACAATTTTGGATGAGGGCCGGTGGCCACTTAAACCATATACTAAAAAAGTGGTATAAGAGATACCAATCGAACAGTGGTTAGGCTTAGAGAATCACTGGGAGCAGTCAGGACTAGCAATGCTGAAGTCGGGAGTAGCCCACGGAATTCGGGTGCAGCACGGAAAGTGCGGCTTGCACCAATGCAATGTCAATGGTGCGTAAAAGTTACACAAAGTGAGTTAAAAGATACTTCCGCTGAACCTAGAGGAACAAAACTTTAGACACAGACCCTAGAGGTGTGTACCAGTGTGGGAACACCGGCGTGGCAATGTTACCTCACCCACAGGCCGTGGGTGCACAGGGTCGAAGTGGCGTCGGGTTTTGACACGCAGGCTCTTGGTGCTTGGAGCTGTAGAAGCTGCAGGCGATGTGAAGCAGAAGTGTCCGGTGTGATCCAAGGGTGGATCGAAGTTGAAAAGTACCTGAAAGCAGAGGGGACAGAGTCTGGGTCACTCAGCAGTGACCAGGGTGGAACCAGGACGGAACCAGGCAATGTCGGGCGCAATCAGGTGGTTGTCAAGAGGCTTCTCTCCGCTGTCACGTGGGCTCTGGGGCATCTGCGACGTCCAGGAGCAGGTCACGATCTGTCCCACGTAGGCTCTCGCCGTCAGCACCGTCGGCTTCAAGATTGCAGCAAACAGCACTTGGCAAAAGCAATCCACGCGGAACCGGGAGATTGCTTCTCACTCGAACCAGAAGGGTCAGAGTGGGGGCTCCTTTTCACAGGAGCTGGTGCAGGTCTGGAGCAACCAGAAAAGCAAGTCGTATTCAAGTTTTCGTCGGCACAGGGGCCACAAGCCAGCTGGCAAGTGACCGGGCCAACGCGTCGAGCCAACACAAGCAGAAGGGCCCCACGCAGCACTCGTCGAGTGTGGAGGGGGTAGCTTTGGTGCAAGTGTAGCTCGGGGTAGGGGCTTCTCAAACCCCGGTGCACAGCTTCGAGGGTCACTCGTGGGCAGCACGGTCAGCGTCTCGTGGCCTTTTCAAGATGGCGTGCCCCACGCTTCCGGTCGCCTCCACTGGTCTCAGCTCTGCAGGGACTGTGGATCGGGCTGGGAGAAGGCAGGCAAGCTTGATCTCGTCGATCTCTGTCGCTCGAGTTCCGGCGGGAACTGCAACAAAGCAAGGGTCGAGGGCTGGATGGTGCCTGTTTGCACAGGGTGGTCACTCCTTGACCACAAGGGAGATTCTTCCGTCTTCTATGTTGAATAGAATGTCGAAGGGTCCAGAATTCGTTTCTTATGTTTCTTCAGGATGATCTGAGTTGCATTGGCACTGCTCCCACTCTTATTCGAATCTGGTGGGCTGGACATCCTGCTAGGTCCCCTCCTATGGGTGGGACCCAGGAAGGGGGTGGTTACACCCCTTTCCTTTGATCCAGGCCGCGCTGGGACAGGGGCTGGGAGGCCCCAGAACCGGTTTGGCCGGATTATGCAAGGGGCAGCCTTGTGCTCCCCAGGCAGTGTCTGGTTTCTTTGAAACCTCCCTGCTACAATCCACTATCTCCTGTCTGGGGTGGTTTAACACCGCCCTTCGACAGGAAACCCTTTGTCCAGGCCACCATTTGCTGAGTTTCGGTCAGCAGCAGGAGGCCAGACCCGTGTCTGTGGCAGAGGCATCCATTTTGTGGATCTGAGGCTCATTTTAAATCAACCGCGTTTCAGTAAAGTAACATGTCTTATCCCTCTAGAAGGGTGGAATGCTACCCCCGTCGCCAGAACTGGCGAGGGGGTAGTATTCCAATTCGTATGACACCTTACACGACATGTTTTGATAAAGCCAAACCAAAGTTGCTTTATAACCGCGAGGATTATAAGGCGCTTAAGAGTATATGGTATGGCATTGTCCCGGATCAGCTTAGGGAGTTGTTCCCGACAGCTGCAGACAGGCTCAGCTCATGCCAGAGCTCCATCTCACATAAAACCACGCACTCTGCCTCCAGGATTGATGAGGCCTTCCATAGGAGTGGCTTACAGGCTACATATGTGTCCAGATATAGGTTTAGAGATAGGTATACTATATCTAAGCAAGGGGTGATTACACCCACTTGCCCCAGCTGAGTGATAAGCCAGTTGTGTCAATTTAAGAACCAGCCAGGGGTGGCAAAAGCTATGCTTCAGCCCCTGGTAGGCCTTGGTGGCACCTATGCCCTGAGCACCTATAGTGCATGGTACAGGGGCTGACAAGGAGTCCATTTCCAATTGTGGTATGTACCTATAGCACATGTATTACAAATTTAGAGAGAGAACAGCAGGCTGGGGGTCTGATTAGCAGGCCCACAGCCTCAGTAAGTCGAAAACCAGTGACGCAAAAAGCAAAAATTTGGGTGACCATAGGATAGCAGACCCTACTCTCCCACACAACCCCCCCCCCCCAAACGCAGGGACATTAAACTTAACCTTGACCAGATAAGTCTTCATGTTCTAAGTGGAAGTACCTGGAGAGACCATCTGCATTACCATGGTCAGTCCCTGGGCGGTGCTCCACTGTAAAGTCCATCCCCTGTAGGGAAATGGACCACCTGAGCAGTTTGGGATTTTCACCCTTCATCTGATTTAGCCACAAGAGGGGCTTATGGTCTGTCTGAATTAGGAAGTGAGTGCCAAACAAGTATGGCCTCAACTTCTTCAGGGCCCAAACCACAGCAAAGGCCTCCCTCTCAATAGCTGACCAACGTTTCTCCCTGGGGGTCAGCCTTCTGCTAATAAAAGCAATGGGCTGGTCTTGACCATCTTGATTAAGTTGTGAAAGCACAGCTCCCACCCCCAACTCAGAAGCATCTGTCTGTACAATGAACTGTTTGGAGTAGCCAGGACTCTTCAGGATAGGTGCAGAGCACATGGCCTTCTTCAGGTCATCAAATGCCTTTTGACAGCTAACTGTCCACTGAACCTTTTTGGGCATCTTCTTGGATGTCAAGTCATTCAATGGTGTCACAATGGACCCATAGTTCTTTACAAATTTTCTGTAATACCCAGTCAGGCCCAAGAAGGCTCTGACTTGTGTCTGGGTAGTTGGAGGAGCCCAGTCCTGTATGGTCTGGATCTTGCTCTCCAGTGGTTGAACTTGACCCCCACCTACTAGGTGGCCCAAGTACACAACCTTGCTCTGCCCTGTCCGGCACTTGGTAGCCTTGATAGTCAGGCCTGCCTTTTGCAGGGCCTCCAGGACCTTCTTCAGGTGGATCAGGTGATCCTCCCAGGTGGAGCTAAAGACAGCAATATCATCCAGATATGCTGCACAAAAGTCATCCAACCCAGCAAGGACTTGATTCACCAACCTTTGGAAGGTGGCAGGTGCATTCTTCAAACCAAAGGGCATTACCACAAATTGATAATGCCCACTAGGGGTAGAGAATGCTGTTTTGGCTTTTGACTCTTCAGCTAGTCTGATTTGCCAGTAGCCAGCTGTCAAATCAAATGTGCTCAGAAACTTGGCAGAAGCCAATTTATCAATGAGTTCATCTGCTCTTGGAATGGGATGGGCATCTGTCCTAGTGACAGCATTGAGACCTCTGTAGTCCACACAAAACCTCATTTCTCTCTTCCCATCTTTGGTATGAGGTTTTGGCACAAGGACCACTGGGCTAGCCCATGGGCTCTCTGATGGCTCAATCACTCCAAGCTCCAACATTGTTTGCACCTCAGCCTTTATACAATCCCTGACATGGTCAGGTTGCCTGTAGATCTTATTCTTCACAGGCAGACTGTCACCAGTGTCCACCTCATGGGTGCACCAATTAGTCTGGCTGGGTGTGAGTGAAAACATATGTCTGTGGGCCTGCAACACCTGTCTGCAGTCCACCTGTTGCTGCTCAGTGAGGCTGCCTGCCAAGGCTACTCCATCAACTGAACCATCATCAGGGTTCTGGGAAAGCAGGTCTGGGAGAGGGTCACTCTCTTCCTCCTGTTCCCCATCTGTGGCCATGAGGAGACTCATGTCCTCCCTGTCAACAAATGCTTTCAAACGGTTTACATGGAGCACCCTGTGGGGGCTCCTAGGGGTGCCAAAGTCAACCAAGTAGGTGACTTCTCCCTTCTTTTCAATGATAGGGTAGGGTCCAGTCCATTGGTCCTGGAGAGCTGCTGGCCCCACTGGGTCCAACACCCACACCTTCTGCCCTGGTTTGAACTCAACCAGAACAGCCTTTTGGTCATGCCAAGCTTTCTGTAATTCTTGACTGGCCTCAAGGTTTTTGGATGCTCTCTCCATGTATTCAGCCATCCTGGAGCGGAGACCAAGTACATAGTCCACAATGTCTAGTTTAGGCTTTTTGAGAGGTAACTCCCATCCTTCCTTCACCAAACTCAATGGACCCCTCACAGGGTGGCCAAACAAAAGTTCAAAAGGGCTGTAGCCAACCCCCTTCTGTGGGACCTCTCTGTAAGCAAAGAGCAAGCAGGGTAAAAGGGTGTCCCATTTCCGCCTAAGCTTCTCTGGTAAACCTTTTATCATTCCCTTTAGGGTCTTGTTGAACCTTTCAACAAGCCCATTGCACTGTGGATGGTAGGGTGTGGTAAACTTATAGTTTACTCCACACTCTTTCCACATTGCTTTTAAGTATCCAGACATAAAGTTGGTACCTCTGTCTGAAAGAACCTCCTTTGGAAAGCCCACTCTTGAGAAAACTGCAATGAGGGCTTTTGCCACCACAGGTGCTGTGGTGGTCCTCAGGGGAATTGCCTCTGGGTACCTGGTGGCATGATCCACTACCACCAGTATAAATCTGTGCCCAGATGCTGTTGGAGGATCCATGGGACCCACAATGTCTATTCCAACTCTTTCAAAGGGTACCCCCACCACAGGTAGTGGTATCAGGGGGGCCTTTGTTGTGCCAACTGACTTACCACTGGCTTGGCAAGTGACACAGGAGCGACAAAACTCCTTGACATTTTCTGACATGTGAGGCCAGTGAAAGTGTGGAACAAGCCTGTCCCAAGTCTTATTCTGGCCTAAGTGTCCTGCAAGGGGAATATCATGGGCCAAGGTAAGAAGGAAACCCCTAAACTTCAAAGGTATAACCAACCTCCTGGTTGTGCCAGGCTTGGGGTCTCTAGCCTCTGAATGAAGGAGTCCTTCATCCCAATAAACTCTATGGGTACCTTGAGCATTCCCTGCAGCCTCAGCAGCAGCTTGCTGTCTGAGGGGTTCAAGTGAAGGGCAATCTAATTGGGCCTGCCCCAGGTCTGCCCTTGAGGGTCCCCCTGTCCCCAGAAACTCAACCTGGTCAGGTTCAAGCTCCTCTGAGACAGTCTCCTCTTGGACTGCAGAATCAGTTTCCTGTGAAACTGGGTCCTCAACCTGGGGCAAGTGGGAAGGCACAGCCTTAACCCTCTTGCTCCTTCTCTTGGGTTGTGGTTGGTCTATTGTTTCAAGATCCACCACTGGTTCAGGAAGGCACTTCTTAGCCTGAGACCTTGTCACTGCAAGGACATGAGCTGAAATCCCTAGCATTTCTGCATGAGTACTGTACTCCACTTCTGACCAAACTGAGCTTTCAAGATCATTGCCTAACAGACAGTCTACTGGGAGGTCTGCACTCACAACAACTTTCTTTAGGCCATCTACCCCTCCCCAGGAGAAGTTCACAACAGCCACACTATGTGAAGTAGTGGAGTTGCTTGCATTGGTCACTAGGTAACTTTCACCTAGTACAATCTGACCAGGGTCCACAAAGTCAGGTGTCACCATAGTGACACTGGCACAAGTGTCCCTGTAGGCCTGAGCCAGTTTCTCATTGATTAAGGGAGTCTGCCTATATTTGCCCAGGTTACTGGGGCTTACTGCAGTGGTCAAAGATAAGTCCACATCATATAGGAGAACTGCCTGTGTGGGGATTCTGACTAGGCCAGATTGCACCTCAGTACCCAAGGTTAACCCTACTAACCCCTTAGGTTGTGCACTACCACTGCTGACTGTACTAGGGGGTGCAGTTGCTTTAGGAGCTGCAGTGGTAGGAACTGGATTTTTCTTAGTGCATTCACTGCCCCAGTGTGAAACTGATTTGCAGGTATTACACCAAGGTTTCTTTGGGCCATCATTCTTCTTTTTCTTGTTTCCATTTTGGGAACCCCCCTCCTTATTACTAGTTTGGGGGCCTGAAGACTTCTGGTCCTTTTCTTTATCTTTCTGATTCCCACCCTTCTGGTCTGTTTTCTTCTGGTCACCTTGGTTCTGGTTTTCTGCTTAATCCTTGTTCTGACCCATTTGTCTGCCTTCTTTCCCAATTCTTGGGGAGAGGTCAAATCAGAGTCAACAAGGTATTGATGCAACAGCTGGTTCTGACAGTTATTAAGGATCTGTTCTCTCATCATAAGATTGTACAATCCTGTATAGTCTGAGACTTTACTTCCCTGCAGCCAACCCTCCAGAGCCTTAGTGGCACAATCAACAAAATCAGTCCAGTCCTGAGTCTGTGCTTTTTGGGTGTCTCTGAACAACAACCTGTATTGCTCAGTGGTTAGGCCAAACCCTTCAATAAGAGCACTCTTCAGGACAGAGTAGTTTTTGGCATCCTCAGGTCTAACAGTGAGGAGCCTATCCCTCCCTTTCTCAGAAAAGGAGTACCATAAAATTGCTGCCCACTGGTCCTCAGGGACCTGCTGTACCATGCAGGCCCTCTCAAGAGCAGTCATCCATTTGTGGATGTCATCCCCTTCCTTGTAGGGGGGCACAATTTTTGTCAGGTTTCTATTGTCATAGGCCCTGTCTTTTTCTTTAGGAACTTTGCTGCCACCAGTGGCATCTAAGCCACACAATTTTCTTTCTCTTGCTAAAGCAAGTTTAGCTTGAGCCAAGGCTACCTCTTCCCTCTCTATCTGGAGTTGGACAGCCCTCATTCTGGCCCTATGCTCTTTTCTCTGGGAGGGAGTCATCCCTCTTTGAGATTCTCTTGAGGCACTAGAAAGATGAGAGTCCCCTGATTGAGATCTCACCCTCCTGTTACCTGGGAGAATTATGTTATGAGATCTGGGGAGGTGCTGGCCCTCTCCATTCCCATGTAGGTCTAGGTTGGCCTGGTTAAGCCTGGCAACCTGTACCTGGGTCACCCTCTGATCCTGATCTTCAGGCTCATCTACATCTGAGCCTTCCTCTTCCTCTTCCTCCTCCTCTTCTTCATCTTCAGGAAGATCCTCATTCTCAGGGGAGTGTATCCCTTCACCTGAATCTAAGGGAGCCTGACTCACCTTATCTAAGTCATCCTTTTCCAGGATAGCTATTAGGGAAGGAATGGTAGGGCCTCTGCCCTTTTTTAGCCCCCTGGCTGTGCACAAGGCACTCAGGTCTTTGTGGCTAAGGTTGTCATATCTGGAAGTTGCCTTGGTAAGGTCAACTGATACAGGAGTAGACCCTGAGGCTCCACCTGTATCAGACATGACTGCTAGTGAGGTGTAAGTGGTGCACTTACCTACACTAAGTGTTTTCCTACTGTACCTTGCTAGTGAGTTGTAGTCAGGGTGTGCTAATCCCTTTAATCTACAACTACTAAGTTCAGTAGAACTTAATATGCTAAGCCTTTGATTTATATGTACCTAAGGTACTTGATGTGATCTTTCAATTTGATATAAAGATTGCAATGGTAAAACAAACAGCAAGCTCAAATCCGCACCGCTGCACACCAATGTGAGAAGTTGGCCTGATATGTAGTGTTTCCAATTCTGGAACCACTTGGTATCAGTCCAAACAAACCCCAAAGATGTCTGGTTGTAAGTCAACCTTGTTAGACAAGCTATCCTAGTGGTAGCATGGACTAAGTAGCCTTAAAGGCTTAACTTAAGAGGTCGTGTTAAGCGAGCTGTTTTACCACATACAATCCTGTAATCAAATGAAAGGACACCACACAAGTATATATTATAAAAATATATGTATTTATTTCTAAATTACTCCCCAGTACTCTTTATGAGGAAAGGGGCACAAGCGTTAAATCAAAAGCACAGTATAACATACAAAGTTGCACAATTTTGGATGAGGGCCGGTGGCCACTTAAACCATATACTAAAAAAGTGGTATAAGAGATACCAATCGAACAGTGGTTAGGCCTAGGGCCTAGAGAATCGCTGGGAGCAGTCAGGACTAGCAATGCTGAAGTCGGGAGTAGCCCACGGAATTCGGGTGCAGCACGGAAAGTGCGGCTTGCACCAATGCAATGTCAATGGTGCGTAAAAGTTACACAAAGTGAGTTAAAAGATACTTCCGCTGAACCTAGAGGAACAAAACTTTAGACACAGACCCTAGAGGTGTGTACCAGTGTGGGAACACCGGTGTTGCAATGTTACCTCACCCACAGGCCGTGGGTGCACAGGGTCGAAGTGGCGTCGTTTTTTGACACGCAGGCTCTTGGTGCTTGGAGCTGTAGAAGCTGCAGGCGATGTGAAGCAGAAGTGTCCGGTGTGATCCAAGGGTGGATCGAAGTCGAAAAGTACCTGAAAGCAGAGGGGACAGAGTCTGGGTCACTCAGCAGTGACCAGGGTGGAACCAGGACGGAACCAGGCAATGTCGGGCGCAATCAGGTGGTTGTCGAGAGGCTTCTCTCCGCTATCACGTGGGCTCTGGGGCATCTGCGACGTCCAGGAGCAGGTCACGATCTGTCCCACGTAGGCTCTCGCCGTCAGCACCGTCGGCTTCAAGATTGCAGCAAACAGCACTTGGCAAAAGCAATCCACGCGGAACCAGGAGATTGCTTCTCACTCAAACCAGAAGGGTCAGAGTGGGGACTCCTTTTCACAGGAGCTGGTGCAGGTCTGGAGCAACCAGAAAAGCAAGTCGTATTCAAGTTTTCGTCGGCACAGGGGCCACAAGCCAGCTGGCAAGTGACCGAGCCAACGCGTCGAGCCAACACAAGCAGAAGGGCCCCACGCAGCACTCGTCAAATGTGGAGGGGGTAGCTTTGGTGCAAGTGTAGCTCGGGATAGGGGCTTCTCAAACCCTGGTGCACAGCTTCGAGGGTCACTCGTGGGCTGCACGGTCAGCGTCTCGTGGCCTTTTCAAGATGGCGTGCCCCACGCTTCCGGTCGCCTCCACTGGTCTCAGCTCTGCAGGGACTGTGGATCGGGCTGGGAGAAGGCAGGCAAGCTTGATCTCGTTGATCTCTGTCGCTCGAGTTCCGGCGGGAACTGCAACAAAGCAAGGGTCGAGGGCTGGATGGTGCCTGTTTGCACAGGGTGGTCACTCCTTGACCACAAGGGAGATTCTTCCGTCTTCTATGTTGAATAGAATGTCAAAGGGTCCAGAATTCGTTTCTTATGTTTCTTCAGGATGATCTGAGTTGCATTGGCACTGCTCCCACTCTTATTCGAATCTGGTGGGCTGGACATCCTGCTAGGTCCCCTCCTATGGGTGGGACCCAGGAAGGGGGTGGTTACACCCCTTTCCTTTGATCCAGGCCGCGCTGGGACAGGGGCTGGGAGGCCCCAGAACCGGTGTGGCCGGATTATGCAAGGGGCAGCCTTGTGCTCCCCAGGCAGTGTCTGGTTTCTTTGAAACCTCCCTGCTACAATCCACTATCTCCTGTCTGGGGTGGTTTAACACCGCCCTTCGACAGGAAACCCTTTGTCCAGGCCACCATTTGCTGAGTTTCGGTCAGCAGCAGGAGGCCAGACCCGTGTCTGTGGCAGAGGCATCCATTTTGTGGATCTGAGGCTCATTTTAAATCAACCGCGTTTCAGTAAAGTAACATGTCTTATCCCTCTAGAAGGGTGGAATGCTACCCCCGTCGCTAGAACTGGCGAGGGGGTAGTATTCCAATTCGTATGACACCTTACACGACATGTTTTGATAAAGCCAAACCAAAGTTGCTATATAACCGCGAGGATTATAAGGCGCTTAAGAGTATATGGTATGGCATTATCCCGGATCAGCTTAGGGAGTTGTTCCCGACAGCTGCAGACAGGCTCAGCTCATGCCAGAGCTCCATCTCACATAAAACCACGCACTCTGCCTCCAGGATTGATGAGGCCTTCCATAGGAGTGGCTTACAGGCTACATATGTGTCCAGATATAGGTTTAGAGATAGGTATACTATATCTAAGCAAGGGGTGATTACACCCACTTGCCCCAGCTGAGTGATCAGCCAGTTGTGTCAATTTAAGAACCAGCCAGGGGTGGCAAAAGCTATGCTTCAGCCCCTGGTAGGCCTTGGTGGCACCTATGCCCTGAGCACCTATAGTGCATGGTACAGGGGCTGACAAGGAGTCCATTTCCAATTGTGGTATGTACCTATAGCACATGTATTACAAATTTAGAGAGAGAACAGCAGGCTGGGGGTCTGATTAGCAGGCCCACAGCCTCAGTAAGTCGAAAACCAGTGAAGCAAAAAGCAAAAATTGGGGTGACCATAGGATAGCAGACCCTACTCTCCTACAATCGTTGATTATGAGTGTCGTTCAGTTCATCAAAGTTACAGTCAGAGGAGAAAAGTGACTTCGGGATGTGACTCTGTACTGATGTTGGGAAGATATAAAACAGGAGGTTCATTCTAGCGGCGAGCTGGGAACCAGCTGGGTATGTGGTGCACAGAGGACTGGAACCTACATAAGGGTTGGGCTTGGCCTCCCTGTGGTAGGCTACCTACCATATTAATGTCTGTGGTTTGTCATTACGGTCACCTGTTCATTCAAACGGTCCTGTCTGACAACTCGCTACAGGGATACGCTGCGGCGCTATCTTTATGTTTTGTGAGCTGCCTAAAGGACCCCACACTCTATCCCTGTCTCCTCTTCACATGCATTCTAAACTAATCGTCTCTGTGGACTGAGGGCGCAGTTGAAACAAGGGTGGCGCCTCCGCTATGGCGGACGAGCATCGCGCAACTGCTTTCAATAAGTGCAGAAGCAAAAATATAAAATGATAATAACTTTCAGCTATCATTTTATGTTTGGCTGCTTGTCAGGCAGGGCAGTGGAGGAGTGGTTTTCCCACTCCTAAAAGTGTGCAGTGAAAACATGCCCACCCCTCCAGCCCCTGGCAGAGCGCTTTGTCACGACGCTCAGACCAATCACAGCGCTGCAATTGCATCGGTGTGATTGGCTTAAGGTAGGGAGCCTGACTGCCTGCTTCCTGTTCTGAAATCGGAAGAAGGAGAGCAGGAGCAGTGACGCAGGATCAGGGGGAGGGGGGGGCAGCAAGGTAAGTGATATATATCTTTTTTTACATTTTTCTCCCTCCCTCCCGCAATCACTAACCCTTGCGTGACCACCCTCCCCCTGCCGCCCCTCTACCCGCGAGTCATGCCGGCCACTATTGGTTGAAACACAACATTAACTACAGTGGCTGTGTATGTTTGCTTCTATGCGCTTGATGGCCTAAGCTGTTTGCAATGATCTGACCTCACGATGTTGACAAATGAAATGTTTAGTTTAACATAGGCCTATCAGAATCACGTCACTGCTTCAATCACCATGCCTTCACATCCATTGTGTGTAATCTTCACGGGACACATTTTCAAACGGGTATACACATCTTTTTGCCCGAGTTTTTCTTTAATTTAATTTTATCTGTTTTAGCATGTTCTTTCTAGGCCTACAATGTGTGTCTCTGTTGTGTGAATTATGTGCTTTTTCTGCCGTAGAGGTTAACTCATCCAGAGCACTTTAGTAAATAATATTATATGGCAGTGGTATTTTAATTTATGACACTTTAAGAGTGTGCACCCAAAGGAAATAAAAGCAGAAAGCAATCATGTAAACCTTTGGACTGGATTACAATAAAATAGCTGAACAGATTAATGGTTTTGTGGAAGAAAACTAAGTGCAGTCTACAGGGTCAAATGTTAATAGTTTAATCTTTCTGAGACCCCCGCCTACCTTTCAGTGGAGCAATAGCTGGAGCCATACAAGCTTGCAGGTTATTTAATTTCTAATTGTACTTACATGATTTGCATTATGCGACTCTGTCTAAATTGATGGTGAACATTTGCATGTGGCTATATTGGTGTGACTGTATGTGCATATGTATATGTGTGTTTGATCACTGTATTTGTGATAACCCTAGGGTACATGACATATTACGGCTATTGCTGGGTGAATACTAGCTAGTCCTAATACAGTGATGCACCATTTATGACATATTCTGGGAATGCTTTATGACATGCTGGGAAACTTGAGAAAATAATGGCAGATTAGTGATATATTGTGTGCATTTTTCCTGACATATTTAGGGGCATTAGTGACACACTGCATGCAGCCTGTGGGAGATGGTGGCTAACCTTAAAATAATAATCACCCGCTAGTGTTGCCCGGCACCTTTGGAGGTGAAGCTGATGGCCAGTACGCAGGAGTCAGCTATGGACCAGCAGGGAAAGAGTCTGCTTTACATTTGGCCTAACTTTAAAAAGACAGACTGGGCCCGCCCACAACTGCCTCTGCCTAGCACAATCCCCACGGTCTGGTCAATAGCACTAGAAACTCATTTTTGCATGTTGGCCAACAAAGGAACGCCTGCTCTCCCTGCCAGTGGCAGCTTTTTAGGTCTCGCCTGTCGATGCGCATGCGCATCGAGCAAGGCGAGAGTATTGCGAGTTATCCACTCTTTATCCACACTGCAATGAATCGTGGCGATTCCTTGCAGTGCCCGTGACTTTTAAGGTCAATGCGCATGCGCATTGAGCTTATGCGCATGCGCATTGACCTTAAAAGCGCGTGCACGTCCGTCTTTGTTTACCCGCTCCGCCCCCTCCCCTTCCCGCCGTGTCGCATTTCTCCTCCCCCCTCCCCTCTCTTCCCTCCAGCTTGTTTTTTGTTTATTTGACCCGCTCCGCCCCCTCCCATTCCCGCCGTGTCGCATTTCTCCTCCCCCCTCCCCTCTCTTCCCTCCGGCTTCTTTTTTCTTAACCTCCGAGTAGCGACTTTTTTACCTCATTACTTAGAATGGATTAGTCAAATTATTACTTAAAAGCACTCTCGCTAATCCAAACAGCTTCTGCTTCCATTTTTAAGGTTCACATTCCCCTTGTGTACCAGCATTGCCCGAATTATGGCCACTTCTGTTCAGTAATTCTTTAGACGCCACTTGTGACGAAGTACTTCTTGGAAACATTCTGCTTTCACCCATTCCCATTGCTGTGCTTGAACTCCTGAGGGCTTCTATGCATGCTGTTCACCTTCCATGAATGTACAGACACCTGCCCATTGCAGGAGAAGGTAACAGCAGCCTGTACAGTATGTACAGTATGGTGGTTAACAACACAGTGTACTGGGAACAAGCAGTTCCTGCAGCCCAGCTCTGCCATGAGAGCGGAAGTGCCGTGAGAGAACAGCTGTTATTTATTTTTCGTCTCCTGTGACATAACTGGTTGGCTTCTCGTCACTGAAATGTCCTTACCTCCCAATATTGTGTAATTTATGAAAGCAATTGATAACATGCGAGGGAACAGTGAAATATACGTTTGCCACAGGCTGGGATACGTTTTGAATACAGATGGATCATTCATTGCCTCGTAGTCATTGGTTAACAGGTGCAGTTTCGTCCTTTACAATGGCATGGATGTACACGGTCCTGAAATCGCAGCGACCTTGTTTTTAAATTCTCTCAGATGAGTCTGGCTTATCGGGCAGCATGGATATTGCCCCTTTAGATCTGTGGCAGTCACACATCAGGGTCTGCCAGGCACGTGACTGATTTTGCCATACCTACTTTGTGATCGCGAACCAGTGGTGTGCTGGAGGACCTCATAATTTCCTTGCATGCCAGTGTACTTTTGAGTACCTCACAGTGGTAATGGTGTAATGTATTTACACTGCTAAGAGTAGCTACATCAAGCGTATAACACAGTTGGAAGCTTTTTTTCTGTATAGGTATGTTGTTTTAGTCTCATGTGACAGCTAAAGTTGCCCCTGACAGTTCAACTTGACGGCCATATGATAAGTGCCAAACTGCCACTTTAATCAAATGTTATGATTTCTTGTTTCTTCACTGGCCAGAAATCAACCATAATCTATAGCTACATTCCGTTTAGATGGTTTGGTTTGGCAACAGCACAGCAATGATTACCAAGTAGTCTGTATACGTAGCATTATTTTAGTTTATAGGACCTTCTTTGAGCTCTTGGTTTATATTTATCAGAAATTAGAGCAAATTAATTACATCATATGTGCATAACCGTACGTTAGATTTATTAGTTCAAGCATCTGAACTCAGTGCATGAAATAAAAAGATCTGCTCTCAGCATCTTGCTAAAACTAACCCTTGCATGTGTTCAGTGCCTTGCAAGCAATTGTATTCATACGATTTGAGTGGGAAGTGAGCTGTTAAAAATATCTCTGGGTTACACATTGTCTGTTTAATGCCAAAAGCACGGAAACCCGAGCAATACTGTTTTCTTTTTTTTTTTTTAATTACAGGTAATTTATACACATTTAACTTCATAGAGGTTAATATTTATTTTCAAGAATGCAATTGAAGAGGTATTTACATGGCAATAACATTTTTTACAGCAAAAGTACGCAAAATCAAAGTAAATTTCGAATTTAATATTCTGAAAGCATATCTATGGTAGCACGTTAAATTGAATGCCTACCAGTGCAAGGTTCAACTACATTTTACAACTACGAAGACATAGCTGGGTATATACCCTCACTCACCCTCACCATCACTCACCCTCACTCATCCTCACCCTCACTCACCCTCACCCTCACTCACCCTCACCCTCACTCACCCTCACCCTCACTCACCCTCAACCCCTCACCCTCACTCACCCTCAACCCCTCACCCTCACCCTCACCCTCACCCTCACCATCACTCACCCTCACTCATCCTCACCCTCACTCACCCTCACTCACCCTCACCCTCACTCACCCTCACCCTCACTCACCCTCACCCTCCCTCACTCACCCTCAACCCCTCACCCTCACTCACTCACCCTCACTCACCCTCACTCACTCACCCTCACTCACCCTCAACCCCTCACCCTCACTCACCCTCACTCACTCACCCTCAACCCCTCACCCTCACTCACCCTCAACCCCTCACTCCCACTCACTCACTCACCCTCAACCCCTCACCCTCACTCACCCTCAACCCCTCACCCTCACTCACCCTCAACC
Organism: Lissotriton vulgaris; assembly: GCF_964263255.1. Lineage (NCBI taxonomy): Eukaryota > Metazoa > Chordata > Amphibia > Caudata > Salamandridae > Lissotriton > Lissotriton vulgaris. Next base: position 529,479,011 of record NC_141697.1, read on the forward strand.
CCTCACCCTCACTCATCCTCAACTCCTCACCCTCACTCACCCTCAACCCCTCACCCTCACTCACCCTCAATCCCTCACCCTCACTCACCCTCAACCCCTCACCCTCACTCACCCTCAACCCCTCAGCATCACCCTCACTCACCCTCACTCACCCTCAACCCCTCACCTACCCTCACCCTCAACCCCTCACCCTCACTCACCCTCAACACCTCACTCGCCCTCACCCTCACTCACCCTCAACACCTCACTCGCCCTCACCCTCACTCACCCTCAACCCCTCACCCTCACTCACCCTCACTCACCCTCACTCACCCTCACCCACCCTCACTCACCCTCACTCTCACTCACCCTCAACCCCTCACCCTCACTCACCCTCACTCACCCTCACTCACCCACAACCCCTCACCCACAACCCCTCACCCTAACTCACCCTCACCCTCACTCACCCTCACCCTCACTCACCCTCACTCACCCTCACCCTCACTCACCCTCACTCACCCTCACTCTCACTCACCCTCACTCTCACTCACCCTCACTCACCCTCACTCACCCTCACTCACCCTCACTCACCCACCCTCACTCACCCTCACCCTCACCCTCACTCACCCTCACTCACCCACCCTCACTCACCCTCACCCTCACCCTCACTCAACCCCTCACCCTCACACAGTGCAATAGGTCTCGGAGCATTTGAGTTAGAGCTTTTAGATTTGTTTATGGCTTTTTTATTTGTAATTCTTTAGCATTGGCTACAGGAAACAAAAATGCTAAAGATTTACAAAAAAAACCCATAAACAATTCTAAAAGCACTAACTCTAATGCTGCGAGACCTATTGCATTTCCAATGCTTGTTCTGTATGGCAGCCCACGCCAGGCCCGCTCCAAATTTTGCGCTCCTTCCCACATTCAGGTGCACCTTTGTGCATTCTGGCTATCCCTTTCCTAATAGCAGCCCATCACTTCTAACCTGACATAATTCCAAACAAAATTCAAGTTAGTCCAGACTTAGACATAACCCATCCTGGAATTTCTGATTTCATTCTAGACCCAAATTCTGGCAATCACTTGCATAAGGATGGTGAAACCATTTACCATATGATAAACATACTATTTGATGATGAACGGATATGAAAGGCAGACTCTGAAGTAGTGTATGTGAGTGTATGGTGACAATGACAAGATGATGTTGGGTAGTCAGACATAATTGCTGTCTGATCATGTGATCTCTTTGAACATGATTATGTGAACTGAGCAAAAGGGCAAGTGTGTGAACCTGTAATATTTGTCTAGCGTGCTGTCCACATCCTGTGATTGAAATTTGTATAACTTGTGAATTGTGCACCTTGCCCTTTCCATCTAGTCTCAGCCATAACATAACAGTAAGGATCTACTTGAAAGGGGGCTACATGGAAAAATAAAGTGAAGAAAGATGCTATATGTATCTTGAAAAAAGAATAAGACATTTGACCTTGAATAACCAGATTTTCTGTGCTCCAGCTAATTCATCAAGCTCTAACCTACCCTTCGGAGACATCACATAAAAAATACACTGCTTTACAGCCATTGTGTGACCTTTCACTTGATTAGGGTGAGTTGCGTGACCCCTTGGCTTGGCACAGCAATAAAGTGCTCTTTCAGGGCAGGGAGTATTCACCAAACGACTTTGAAGTTTGTGCGGTAAAATGCACCCCTATGCCCGGTTTCTTTTAAAAATCTTCTCTGGGGTGGAAACCTTACACAAGGAGTTCAGGCTCGATCAATTGAAGTGATCACCTGCTCCAATTCAAGAAAGGGATTTATGGCCTACCACTTTCAAAGTTCACCAGCCGCTACTGAATTCTTATTAGGAATATTGGTACATCAGGCCCATAGTCTCCTGAACTGGACACTGTGCTTTTTCATGCCTCACCAAGGATTTGGCTTAATGGTACGGGCACAGCCGGCTTTGAAGGGGGGGGGCAGTTTCGAGTCTGGCAGGAGCCTCAAACATCCAGTGATTCTGAGAAAAATCACTCAATCTCCCCGAGCCTCGAAATGAATGTAGGATGACCAACTGTTATGGGTGCAAATTCAGGACGGTGACTGTAAAAATTCAGGACAAAGGGTCAAAATTCAGGACACAAATTCAGGACAGTAGGTCAAAATTCAGGACAAAACTTCAGGACAATTGGATAAGTTTTAAAGACACATCAGAGGTCGCGCAATAGTATATAAGTAAGCCCAGCCATATCCAAACATATTCAATCATTTGCAAACCTATTCATCATGTATCCGTCCATCTATCATTTCACTCATCCATCCCTTCATTCATCCTTTCACTCATCCATCATCCATCCATCCACCCTTTCACCCTATCCATCTGTACTCTCATCCATCTTCTCTTCTACCCATCCATCCATTAATTCACTCATCCATCCAGCCATTTACCCTTTCACCCATCCAGCCATCCTTTCACTTACTATCCATCCACCCAGTCACTCATCCTTCCAACCATCCATCCTTTCAGTCATCCATCCATCCTCCCTTTCTCTCTCCATCGACCCTTTCACTTAGGAATCCTTCCTTCCATCCATCCACCCATCTACTCATCCACTCATGAATCCATCCATTAACCCTATCACGCATCCATCCTTTCTCTCATCCATTTATCCTTTCACTCCTTCACTCATCTATTCATCCTTTTGTCCATCTACCCTCCCTTTCACTCACTCATCCGTCCTTGCATCCACCCTTTCACTCATCTGTCCATCCATTCACCCTTGCACTTATCAGTTCATCAATCATCTATCATTTCACTCATCCATCAACTCACTCATCATCCACGCTTTCACTCATCCATCCACCCTTTTACCCATCCAGCTACCCTTCCACCCATACATCCAGCTATTTACCTTTTCTCTCTTCCATCCTTCCACTCCATCCATCCATCCATCCATCCTCTCTCATTATCTTTCAATTCAATCTTTCATTCATGATTTGATTTGATTTGATTTGGGATTTATAGAGCGCGTAGCTACCCTAGGGCATCCCAGCGCTAGTGACCATAGCTCCAGCAAGGTGGGGAAACAGGGGAGAGGTAATCAGGGGAAATTTCAGGGGAAGAGCCAGGTTTTTAGTCGCTTCCTGAACCTGAGGTGGTTGTGTTCTTGCCTCAGAGAGAGTGGGAGGGAGTTCCACAATCTGGGGGCATTGTACGAGAACAGGCGACCGGCCGGTTCTGGCCTTCCTAATTCTAGGGACGTTTGCGAGGGATAGGGAGTTAGATCTTAATTGTCTACTGGACTGGTGCTGTGTCAGAAGTGGTCTGAGAATGGGGGGGCCTTCATCGTGCATTATTCTGTGGGCAATGCACAGGGTTTTGAAGTTGACCCGTTCTTTTACTGGCAACCAGTGCAGGTTTCTGAGGGCTGGTTTGGCCGAGCTCCTCGCTTTAGTTCCTGTTAGGATTCTTGCAGCCGCATTTTGTGCACATTGAAGTTTGTGGACTACAGAGGCTGGAGCCCCCAGATACAACACATTTCCGTAGTCTAATCTGGAGTTCACCAGCCCCTGCATCAGGAGCTTCCTGGATTGGTGGGGGATTAGATGGAGAATCTTTCGTGCCATCTTTATGAGGCCGAAGCAGGTTCCCGCAGTTTTTCTAGCCTGAGTCTTAAAACTGAGATCCTGGTCCAGCCATATCCCCAGGCTCTTTACCTCGGATTTGGGGGTTGGTGGAGTTCCCATACATGGCGGCCAGGGAAGGGATGTGGGGATTTTGTTTGGATTTCCCAAGAGGAGTATTTCAGATTTCTCACCGTTTAGTTTTAACCGGGAGTCGCACATCCACTGGTGCACCTTCTAAAGACAACTGGATAGATTAGAGAGGGAATTGTCTGATTGGTTAAGGGAAACGACGAGCTGTGTGTCGTCGGCGTACATTATAGATTTGATGCCAAAAGGTTTGACAACATCCTCGAGGGGTGCCATGTACACATTAAAAAGTGTGGGGCTCAGGGAAGATCCCTGAGGAACCCCACACTTGAGTGCCTGAGCATTGGAGGTGGAGTACCCATCTGCCACTTGAAAGGACCTGTCTTCAAGGAAGGATTTAATCCAGGCTAAGGCGGAGTCCGCCACTCCTATCAGACCAAGCCGGTGTATGAGGGTTGCATGGTCAACCGTGTCGAAGGCGGCACTTAGGTCGAGGAGGATCACTGCCACTGATCCTCCTGCGTCCATAATGCTCCTAGTTTCTTCGACCACGGCTAACAGTGCGGTGTCGGTCCTTTGTCCCGGTCTGAAACCTGTCTGAGACTGGCGGAGGAGGTGATTAGTTTCTAGGAACTCGGAGAGTTGTTGGTTTGCTACACGTTCGGCGATTTTGCTGATGGCCGGCAGCAGTGAAATAGGTCTAAAGTTAGATGGGTCCATGGGGTCTAGATGCGGCTTTTTTATAAGAGCCTTGACAGTGGCTTTTTTCCAGTTTGCCGGGACTGTGCCAGCTTTGAAAGAGGCATTGATCAAGTTGGTAACATGGGGGGCTACAGTAGAAGCAACCAGCTTGAGTTTACTGATCGGGGCTCACCCGGGGATCCACTCACCCTTTCACTAATTCATCCAGCTATCCACCCATCCCTTCACTTACTCACTCGCCCACCTTTTCATATTAATTTTGAGCTGAGCCTTTCTGAGAAGAGGCCCATCAAGAACTTCACCCTCGCTGCAGGAGCCTTTCTAGGAGTGAGACAGAAGTCACCCAGGGCAGAGACAGGATCCACCACAGGCGGCGGGGGGAGGGGATAGGAGCCATCACATGGGGGGCACAGGAGCCATCACTGGGGGGGCAGGAGCGATCACAGGAGGGGGAACAGGATCCACCAGAGTGGGCACAGGGGTGGGCATGCAGTATTCTAGTATCATCTTGGTCTCTTCCTGGGTGGGGTAGGGCTCCTCACCCCCTCCTGGACAAGACAACGAGAAGACAGGCTCCCTGTCCAAAATGTTAGTTTTGCCAGCCCCCACTGTGATGTACAGTACGTAAAGGAGATACTCCAAGAGAACTGATTTAACTGATTGTTCTCTATACTTTGTTAATCAGTGTGGATGTTATTGTGCCATTTCTTTACTTTATTACATTATAGGCTGCATGTTTGAAGACCCGCTCTGTGAAGAGAACCAGTGCTGCAGTCAGGGCCGGTTCTACAATGTTTGGGGCCCTGGCAGAAAGGGAATGTGTGAGGCGGTGGCCCCTCTAAATTACAGAGACGCATTCAGGGCTGTTTGCATCTGAATAGGAGCCCCTGCTCCTGAAGCCACAGCCCCTCCCTCTGTCACCTTCGAGCACCTCTTAACAGCTCATCAAGGGCTGGAGGTGTGAGGCCATCCCGCTGTGCCTCTCCAATGCTGCTGGGTATCTGAGCTTTGGATAAGCCTCGGAGTTAAGACAGGAGGTGGGTGGAAGCTGTGCCCGGTTAAAATTACGGACAAATGGCGTCCGTTAAAGGATCCTTCACGGACAACGGACAACGGACAGACGGCCGAAATTACGGACTGTCCGTGAAATTTACGGACGGTTGGACACCCTAAATGAATGTGTCCCTCTGTAATGCAACTGTTGCTCATGTAAAGTGCTCTGATAGCTTCAGATCGAGTTCGCGCTATATAAAACAAAAACAAAAAGAAGAATACAACATTCAACGCAGCGGTTTACGCAGCAACGGCAGCTTTCTCCTTTTCTGCTCGTGGTCCCTCTGAAGCTGCCACCCCGCAGTGACTTCTTGTCAGACACGTGCAACTACACACTGGGTTCTTTTTCCAAGCAATCAATTGTAAGAAGGTTTCTGGCTCCAATCCTGCACGGGAAGGCCCGGTGAAAGTCACATCTGTTTTTGAGAAGAGCTTTGCTTGACGTCACCAGAGCCCAGATCCAGTTGTTGCCTCCAGCTTTCCTGACACACAGCCCTGACAGCGCCATTGCACTGCTGTTTCTTTTTATTGTGCCAGGCATCTTCTTTGATGTCCAGGCGGAAGTGTGGTGCTGACTACTGTTTATTTGGCTTCCCATTTCCGGTCCTGCTGAGTGCCTGGATCTGTTTATTCAGAGTCCTGGCTGGGTGCGCAGGGCCCTCGCACGGCTGTCATCAATTGGCGAGGCTTGAGGGGAATTGAATGTTTCCTAAGCTCCACTTTCAGTCTCCCACATGGTTTCCATTTTCTCTCCATAAAGGTGTACATTTTATTGGCACCTTAAATAGTAGGTGACAGTGTTCGCCAAATAGTTTGGAGTTGGCCGAGCAGTTTTCCATACAACTATATTTCTAAACATGAAAATCAGGCCTAAAAACGAAAAACATCATGAATTTCAATGTTTTCTCTTTTACCAGCACAATAGGCGTCAAAAGCATTCAAGCTGGAAAAATACAACTCTCCGACACCGAATGATTTAAGAGCTGAGGTGATATCTTCTGACATAGCTGAGTATATCTGAATTTAGGCCATTTTGAAAACAGTAGCAAGAACTCTCGGACGCAGAATCCATACCCTGAATCACATAGAAATAAAACAATGTGTTTAACAGTGCAGAAATTGAGAGCTAGGAAAGTGAGATTTTGAGCTTTCCTTAGCAGCGGTGTTGCTAAACATTTGGCGGTCCCTGCGTTTGCGGGGAGATTAAGTGATTTGCCCAGAAAAACAGGATGTTGAGACGACGCCGAGACTCAAACCTGGTACCCCAGCTCAAAAGTCGACAGCTCTGGTCATTAGGGGTTTAGTCTGAAAACCTAATGCATTCTTAGTGTTGCAGTCTTACTTTGCTTCTGTTGAACCATTTAGACTAAAACATCTGAAATCAATGATTTGCAGGTGAAAAGTTCAGAACTGGAGACTCTTCCTAATGGCCTTGTGTGAGATTACCACCCTACTCACAGCCCTTACAAATAAAGACACACACACCTCCCTTGCAGGAGCAGAGGTGGCAGGTTGTATGAGCTGGTGGGTCCCAGACCTCATAAAATATTCTGTCAAGGACCATCCACGTCATGGCCTGACCTGCTCTATTCGAGGTCGCGATGTAATATGAGCGAAAGTGAAGGGGATAGCACAGCTGTAGAAGACATAAGGAGACCTATTGATTGTTAACATACATTTCAAGGTGTGCTTACTCTGTGAGAGACCAAATGTATATGTTAAATAAGGGTTATTAGAATATCCAGAGGCTGCTAGGGAGTGGGAGACAGATATATGGATGCAGTTTCAAGCAATTTCCCACTCTAATCATAAAATTAGCATCATTGTCTTATCTCTTTAAGCTCAGAACATTTATTTTACTCATTGAAACATTTCTTTTTAGATCTCACCTACGGACATCCTTTAGCTATCTGCTCTTGAAAGACCTTGTGTGGACCATAACAAACGTGCAATCATATTAAGGCCAGCCCATTGTTTGCCACTGGTTGGCTTTCTTGTCCTCTTATTTGCTTGCTTCTTATTTGAGGGCTTTCCTTCACCTTCTTGTGTTTGTTCCTTCCTTGGAGCCTAACTTCTTTATCATGTGTTTGACTGGGTGGCTTGTGTTCTTCCACTGTTCACATTCAGACTCTTTTTTTTCTATTTTTTCAGCACTCCATGAGAGTGCATGCATTTTGAGGTCAAACACAGATCCCTGCACTGGATAGGTTACTCCACCAAGGCATCATTCCCAGCATCTTCCCTTGCCTTCCGTGAAAATGTCCAGCCACTGATTCCTCATTGCTACCTAAGAATCAACATTTGTTTGCCATTGCTTTAAAAGCTTTAGGCTACAATACAATTACATATTTTGTATCTCGTTACAAAACAGATATATCCTTATTTGTGGCTCGCTTCGTATAGCCAATCCCTCGTGTCACATAGAGTGGGTAAACTCATCAACTTATTGACAATAATTTGTCTATCAAAAACTAATATAATATTTGAGGACATTATAGTTAGAATCAGTACAGTCAGTTGGCTATCAGAGACCACTAGCAGGTAGAATGAGTCCTGTGGGGTATACAATGGGAGGAATTCTATGTTCAAACGCATATTCAAAATCCCGAATAACATCAGAGGGACAACCATCTGCATTAAAATGCGGCACTTGAGGATACAAAAAATTCTCCAGTCTATTCACTTATGAAAGAAATGATCAGCTGTTAGATAAAGAGATAGATATGTCTCTATACTATTCACAAATAAATAACTCTCCTAAAAAGGTATATAGTTTCCTATCTCATCCCCCCAAATATACCACCTATTGGACCTCCTCAACAACAGGGATATCAAATAACTTACTGAACATACAGGACAGAGTTAATATTGTCCATCTCATCTTCACAACTATGTAGTCTTCCATAGGACACTGGATTGGTCGGACCATCCCAATCCCGTTTATTATCCCTCGAACACCAAACCTCCCACAATCATCAATCAAACCCCCAAACCACAGTACTGCTCCTTCATGGACTTGCACTACAAAACACCAAAGCAATACCTCTCCAACCTCAGCAATAACAATTGATTCGAAAGCTCATGTCAACTACTTTGTGCACTTACCCAAAGCTCAACTCGAACGCTAATATCAACATCCACAACCACTGAAAGCGTGCTGTATAAACCCAAATCAAATGACTTACCATCAAACAAAAGAAGAAACACATACACCCCACATGGTATCTACACCTCAAACTTCTCCTATAAAAAGCCAACCATTATGCTGCATCTTCAAAGTCATCATAGTCATCATCAAACCCATGAAGAATTGCCTTCCTTTGATCCCACACTACCATAATACTTCACTCAACTGGAAAACTTGCAATGCCATGAATAAAAAAACAAGATTTTTTATTTATTTAATGCGATTTTATATAGCGTGAACTTTACCCGAAGGTGTCAGAGCGCTTTACATAAGAACCAGTTGCAGAAAATAAGGACTAAGGATTACATGCGTTACATATAAGATACAAACAGAAAACAATTGCATATGTACAAGATGTAAAGTCACACAAGGAAGAAATACTAGTAAAAAATAAAATTGATACTTGTATAGCGCACTACTCACCCGCAAGGGTCTCAAGGCGCTTGTACGAATACCGCTGTGGAACCCATCCTGGCTTTCCTTGTGTGGCGTCCACTCCTGGGCACCCCCAAGGTGGAGGCCAGGCATCCTTAGCGTTGTGGGGGCCATTGTGGAGATTAAGCAAGCTACTGCCCAGAGTTGCAGAGTGGGACTCCATGATTGGAATAGGCACCGAGGCGAGAATGATCAGGTCCGTGGAATTTTGAGTCCAAGACCCGCCGTGGCGGGGAATTGAACCCTGGTCCCGGGCTAGACCTCTGCATCAGGGTCTGCCGCTCTAATCATTGAGCCACACTTCTCCACTGGAGTAAAGTGGATATACTCAAGAGTCACATAGGAAAGGTAGAGAGTATAAAGGTCTACTGCATATACTAGTGGATATACTCTAAGAGTCATATAGGAATGGTAGAGAGTACAAAGGTCTACTGCATATACTAGTGATTAGCGTTATCTCTATATACATAGGGAAGGGATACAAATGGATATACTCTAGAAGTCACATTGGAATGGTAGAGAGTACAAAGGTCTACTACATATACAGATTGAGCCTCACATCAACAAAGCAAGATACTGCCACCGCTTCAAATGCTATGTGCACTCTACTGAAGTTGAGCTCCTTGATGGAGTCAACAAGCTCAATTACAGCACACTATCAGATGTTTGGTGGGTGCACAGGAACAACACAAGTGATCCCTATAACTACCTCCTCATATAGAACTTGTTAACAATATTCCGACATTCAAATACACCACATAAGGGCAGAGCAATTCCCCTTCCTTCACTGTAAACGCCCCCACTAGAGAAGCACTCTCCCCCCTCAACTTAGCCAATGCATTTCTTGCAAAAGTTATTTTAGAGATACAATCAAAGTTGGAAATATCTATGCCTAATGAAAAAAAATCAAACCTCAATCCTGAAGGCCCTGACAGATACCAACCAATCAGCGATCTACTATTTCTTGGAAAAATAATTAAGTAGTTACCATTCAACCATAATACAAAGTGAGAATCAATTCCATCCTACAAGACTAGCAATCTGGTTTCAGATTCTGCTTCAGAACTAAGCCACCAAGTATTCTCACCATAATACAGGATCCCTGCATTTGTCCAATGGTCTTTCGTGTCCTCTCTGCCACTTTAACCCCTTCCACGCAGGGCTAATTCCCCGCGGTGTGGGGGGATGGGGCGGCGTGCGGCGCAGCGGAGCTCATGACGAGCTGAGCTCGCCACGACTCCGCCCACTCAATGGAACGCCCCGCACAGGAGAGGAATTATCCCCGCGTGGGCCGTACGCGGACGTTATGACGAGCCCAGCTCGTCATGAGCACAGCTCCACTGTGCCTCATGATAAGCTGAGCTCGTCATGATTGTCAAACGGGTTACATGTAGTGATGCTGGAACTAGGAGCACTTCAGGCGCTGCAATATAAACCTTAAACCATTCTGATGAACAATGACCACTAAAGGGCTTGGCAGAGCTTGTAAGCCGCGTTTCGTACAGATTAGAACGGTGGGGCATTGGGGAGATTTCGACAGACGACGAGGGAAAATTAATTATTTATTTAATTTTCTCTTGTGGTCGTCTGTCGAATCCTGCCCCAACCCACCCCACTGATCTTACCTGCATGGGCTGCTGCTGGGGTTTGTGTTTTCAAAGACCAACGATTAAATATATGCAAGTTCTTCTGAGAAACTGCTGGTAATTATTCCAAAATGAGATGTGCATATCTTTTCTTTTTGTCTGATTGCAAAGCGGTGCAATCTAATGGGTCATATGCCAACTGTATGGGAGTATGTAAAAGAGGTAGCTACTGCATTTCAAAGGTTTTTCAGTATCCACACAGTAAGAAATTTGCTAACTTTGCAAACCAAACTTTACACGTTTCCAAATATCCCTATAGCATGTGAAAAACACAAGGAGATATTTACTCTTGGGACCAATCCACGAAATACATTTTTATAAACTTAAATGAGCATGGCATAATTTATAAGGTCACATTCAAAAAGTGATAATGAGACAAGCATTGTCAAGACCAATAGGTCTGATGTTGCTGCCAGACATTTGGCTTTGTCAGTGTTTGTTTTGTTTTATCAAAACTTTTGCAAAACGTTGTTGCTTGGGAAGCTGTCAAGCCACCATGGATCACTGATGATTAGCTAAAAGAAAAAAAACATTTTAGCCTAAAAAAGCACTTATTGCAACAGTAGTCTAAGGCACTTAAGGGAACTAATTTGTGTGGGAATGTTCTCCTTGGGAAATCACAGTGAAGTTACATAATCGTTGAAGTGGGCTGACCCACTAACCCATGTTTTATGCTTTATTGGGTGAAAGAAAAGTTTGACTGAAACAAAAAAAGACCAATGGATGAAGAGAGCTGACTGCCCTCTCATTATAATTTTACTAAGATAAAAATGTTTTGGCTAACACCACTCCTAAAGGGATTTATTCATACAGAATAACATCCCAATAGAGTACAATATTGCACATGAGAAAATCTTCTCGGCAGAGACGTAACTTAGTCAATGAGATTCGGGTGATGAAGGAAGGGGTAGGAATCTCAAATGTCCCAACTAACAAAGCAGTGGGCTACACTGTGAATGGGTGAGAAGACAAAAGCTCAATATGGACTGTTACCACATGGAAGAGTTTCAATACTGATTTGCATTTGGTGGGCCTCTGGGGCTGAGTTAGCGAGATTGCTGAACAGGTACTCCATTGCAAAAGCGACAGAGTACTATGCCAAACTCAAGGTCTGCCCCCCTGATTTTAAGTTGGGCGGATTACAAGTTTTACACCGACAGAGTAAGATTTACTGCATTGGTGTGAAATGTCCTCTGATGGCCCAATAAAGTAGATGCCATCAAAGGTAAGCATCCTACTATCCCCCCTATTTAGAGCAGCTTTTTTACTGTCAGCAAAACCAGAAAATATCCCATGGATTGGGTGGCCATTCAATTTTATTTTTCAAAAAGAAACTCCTACTTTGCAAGTTTCTTCTTGAAAAATAAAAACTTCAGAAAGGTTTGTCAACCATGTTTGGACTATGTGGACTACAGACTTTGGATAGTGTATCAGAAGAAGAAAGAGGAATTTGTTCAGAGCTCGGATGAGCCAAAGCATGTGCCAACCCCCAAATACGCCTGGGGTTTAAAGGACAACACAGTGTTCTTTATTCGGTCACACATTCGGTTTAAGACAGTGTTAAACTTGACCACCAGCTGAGGAGGGGGAGGCGCTGTTTCAAGCAAGCAGCCATGCCATCAATTGGGCCAAAAAGACCCAATTAGTAACATATCAGTCTTGTCCATGTTGCACAATAAATGACTGGAGCACAACCAATCAAAGACCACTTGGAGATAGACTTTAAATGAAGCAGACATGGCTACAGGCCGCTTCTCAAAAGCAAGATGCAGCTGAGTATCCTCAACGTAGGATACTACCTTAAATCCATGCAATTTGACTAAAAGTGCCAACGGTCCCATACAGACATTGAATAATATCGGACGGAGAGAGAAGCCCTGTGGCTCCCCAACGGAAAGGGGCTTAATGCCGGAGAAGAAAGGGGCCAGCCACACTGGTTGTCCTCAGTTCCCCAGGAAGGATCTAATCCAATCAGGGCCAGGGCCCCAATCCCTAAGTCAGCATGGCTTAGCAGGAGGATCTCATGAGATATGGGTCTGTATTTTAAAATGTGGTGCATTTTTCTTGTTAGTTTTGGGTGTACCTTTCAAAAGGTTCGCCTGGCGCTAACAAAGAGAATGTGCCATATTTGATTGGTGGTACTACACCAAGGGGAGCCGCAAACTTGTGCATCCCTGGGGACAGCACATTAAAGTGAAATGCGGAGAGGCTTTGAAGCAGCCGATCCTTGTTTCACTGAGGAGGCGGCAACCCTCTCGCACTTTTAAGAGGCGTGAGAGATCCCCTTGTAGGTGGGTGCAGTGAGTGACTGCTCCCGCCTGTAAGGGGATGTCTAGGGGGGCCATAGGAGCCCCTTCACCCCCTTCAGAGGGCGGCCATAAGGGCGTGCACTGAAAGTGCACCAACCTTTAGGCGGCGCACTTTCAGTGCGCTTCCTGATAGCTTCTTTGCCTCTGTGCCCGCATCTATCATATGGCGCCGGCGCAGAGGGAAAGAGATTCCCTCATTTGCAAGGGCCACACCCCCATATAAATGAGGGAACGCTATCTGATGGTAGCGCTGGTGCTGTATGTGCGATAGCACTATCTGTATTACAGAAGGGGCCGCTCAAATGTCTGGCCCTTGGCATAGAAGCTGCAGAAAGATCAAGTAAAATCCGCACCGACCTCCCTCCTCAATCAAGTGACAGCTTAATCTATTCAGACACATCTAACAATGCTGTCTCCGTGCTATGCTAAGGATGGAATCATGATAGATATGAATGAAGTAGTCTATGATTTTCCAAATATTCCAAGAGCTGTTTATTTATCAGCATCTGAAGTATTTTGTATACTGTGGGTAGAAGCCATAGAGGTCTAAGGTTAGACAGCACATTAGGTCAATGCAAGGCTTCTTAAGGAGAGATACTAACTTTGCCTGTTTACAGACTGACAACACCGTTGCTGTTGATAAAGAAGTGTTAAAGGCTCTGTTCCAAACTGGGTTGACTGCCTCCAGAGACATTGCAAGCATCAAAGGGAGGCTGGGTTCTGGTGGGTAAACCTTATGGGAGCAACCTGGCCTAACAGTTTGGGCTGGACTGTTCCTGTTGGGTCAGAACCAAGACTGATTTTTAATCTTGCATGTGGTTGGCTATAGTTAGGAGTGACATAGGGGGAGACATTGATCAGGCAATGCAAACTGTGCCATATACACCCTATTCATACTTGACTCCAAGTGTAGTGAGGGTGAGTAGCCACAGACTTCTCAGGGAGGTACTGTGGGGGGTGAGCTGGGAACTCAACAATACATCAATATCCAGGCCAGTGCTTTTCTGTTGGGAAACAATGGAACACTTTTAGTCATGAAGTGATAGTAAATACTTTAGAAAACAATTTAGAAAGGAGGCTAATACCCCTGGGCATGAATACCCTGCGGTACTATTATCCCTGCAGTACTATTATCTCCTCTTTCCCTGAGTGCTCTGTCCCACCCGGCTGATCCTAAGTGGATAGATCATCTGTATATTGTGACTAAAGCAGGAATGAGGCAACAGTGCAGATGTTATTCCCCACAAGTTCAAATATGCAGCCAGTTCAGTTTATTATGATCCCTGGTCTTGTAACAGATTTGAGAACATCTTCAAGTCCTCACACTCTCCTCAGCACATTGCAGCAGCTAGTTCTTAAAAACAGATGGTGGCCCACAGTTGCTGCATACTGTTTTGGTGGAGGTCACAGAGGAGGTCAGGCGCAGCCCACATATTCAGTGTCTGCGGACCCTCAGAGAAATGGATGGGGACCACTCAGTGCCTACAGAGTTGTCAACCATCACAATCCGCTTCTCGGTCAACACTGACTAATGCACAGCATGGTAGATACAGCCCACCAAGTTCCGGTATTGGAATCCGACAGTATGGCAGGTGCAGTCCAACATGGGCTGATGTGAAGTTACACAGCTCAGCAGTAGAAGCCCACCATTGGCTGGTGCAGGATTCCCCCAGTTCAGCAGTTCCAGTCTGACAAGGGCTCCTCAGCTTGTTAGTGCTGATTTCACACAATGGGTAGTTGGAACCCAACAAGGACCAATGCAAGATTCACTCAGTGTGGTAGCTGCAGCCCACCATGGGCCAGTGCAGGACCCACAGTGGTGCAGCCCAACAGAGGGGCCACATTAGTTTCAGCCCAATTTGTTCCCGTGCCAAATCAAGAAGCACAGTAGTTGCAGTCTGACAAAGGCCCAGTGCAGTTCTTGACTGGAATCGCTGAGAGATTGGACTACAACACGGGTCATACCTAGCTCCACTCTCTCTTGCAGTTCCCTTTCTCTGAAAGCTTTTTGAACATCAACATGCTGAGAATGTCACGCTGGACAGTATCTCCCTCTGCCATTTGAAAAGAGCTTCTTCCCACTCTCAGCAGACAGGCAATCTTCTAGAAACTAGGCCAACTCTCTGCTCTTCCAATAAAAAAGTGTAGACCTCAGGTTATGTCTCATCACCTCTAGGAGACTGACTGTCAGGCAGATGCCAGCCCTAATCACACAGGTATTCATTGAGCACTCTCTTTCTTGATCACAAAGAACTTTGAAATGAAAGAAAGTGAGTTGCTTTGGGTCCCATTTTAATGCACACTTTCTAAATAGGGGGTCGGATCCATTGTCTCAAACTTCAGAAGCAGTTTGGGGTGGTTCTCTTTCAAGTGTAACTCTGTCTGCTCTCCGCACAGAGCTTTGGGATAAAGTGAGGCTAATCACATCTTGTAGAACTGCAGCTGTCTCCAAGCCGGACCACTCTTGATCTGGGCACAATGAAGTGTTTGGTTTCTGCACTTGATTGCCAACAACCTTTCAGAGCAGTTATCAAGGTTAGACAAAAGAGCAGGCCAGGTCCATAAACATCCTCCCTTTCACAACAGAAACTGGAGTCCCAACCCTCAACTCCACCGTCAACCAAGTGGCAGTGCTCAGGAATCACCAATCAGCAGCCCCCTGTTAAAAAAGTCTTCTTGGAATTTCCAAAGTTGCACTGTCCTCATCCTCCTCGCTTCAGTGTTTCGATCACCACACTTCAGCTACAGGAAGGGAGGCAGTACACTTCCACCGTCTTTCTCTATCTCACTTCGGCAGCTCTTCTTAAATTGCGCCCTTTATACCCCTTTTATCTCTTTACACTCTCTACCTTTCACTCCTCTCCCTACCTTCTTTCTGCCTTACTCGTCCTCTTACCCGACCTAGCTTTCTCTACTTTAGTTCTCTTTTTGCCTCACATTTTGCTCTTGTAGATCAGTTCTTGGCCTCTCTTTCTCTCTATCTTGAATCTATTTAACCTTTTCATGCTACCTTACCTCTCTGCCTGTCTACACATACGTCTCTCTGCTTCTCCTCTTTCTTCCTCTGCCTTACTTTACGTTTTCTTCCCTGTGTGTTTAACTTTACCAATATACGTACCCTTTCTCTATTTACCTCTTCCTTTTTAGGGCTCACACTACGACGCAATCGCGAAGCGATTGTCGCTGTGGAGCCCTATTGTAATCAGTTTCGCTTTCAAGGACTAACAAGACTTGGGACAAGAGACTGGCACGCACACGCAGCCTGCCGGAATCGAATCAGGTCGCGCGCGTGAACACGCGCTCCGATTCCGGCAGGATGTTCACAACACATGCGCACGCAGGCAGGCACATACGTAGGCACACACAACACACACAAAGACATACGCACGCACACACACAACACACATACACAGACAGACAAATGCACACACACACACAGACGCGCACACACACACGCGCACACACATCCCCCTCCCACTCACCGGGCTCTTTCAGCGTGTTCCGTGTCCCTGTCTCTCTCAGCAGTCTCAAGGTCCCTCCGCAGCGCTGGTCTTCACCCAGGCCCCCTCCTGGGACCCGGGACTTCAGATGCCGCACTCCGCTTTGGCGCCGGGGCTCGGAGCACGCACGCGCGGGCAGCCCCCGCCCTCTCACTGTAAGCCCGGGCTGCTTTCGGTTTCGCTGGTCACTTGCCCGTAGCCACGACAACACGCGGCTCGCGCCTGCAGTGAATGGAATGAAAGCATACTCGGATATGTGTAAAATGCAAATTACAAATTGGTGCTCAGCCTGTAGGACTGGTGTTTGATGTATGAAGGCTTAAGAAGGGATGTTTCTTGTTTTTCATCTTGCACTTGTTTTTATCTCGGCTCGTGGAACCATCTTTTGACCTCTGTTATGGATGTTTTGCCTGGATGGTGTTCAGACGTCTGTTCCATGTGACGGGTGGTTGTTCCATGACGGTCTGCCCTCTACACCATATAATGTGCGATATATGGACCTTTGTATAGTTTGAAGACTGGCTTTCTCCTCCTGAGTTTGGCCATTCTCTACTTCATGTGATAACTGGCGATTGCCACTTCTATTTTGGACGAATGAGCAACCCTTGTTGTCTGTGATGGGCGGTATGCATTGAGTGAAGCGCCAATCACTTTCCTATGATAGTTGAATCTTTGGTGGAAGGTTGTCTAGCTGCCTTTGGGCTCTTTTTAGCCCATCTCGACATGGTTATATACACGAGGCGCTGTCCGTTTGGTGGTCGCTTTTCGAGTCTCTGCACTCTGTTTTGGCGTTCGCCCTCCCTCTGATTACCGCTCCATTCTATTGATTGATTTTCCCCTTTGAACGCATTGCAGGGCTTCCTCTGAATACATTTCTGTCGTTTCGTGGATACGTTTTGTCCTGAAAATTCCACACCTCTGCCCCAGCTGTACATGACAGAGGTTCCCTTTAGAATCGGTGTCGCCACACAACGTTAAAACAAAGCAGGTGATTGATTGCTGAGGGTGAGACCAGGTAACATAATAAAAATGCAAATTCTCCCCGTGAATAGGAGGAGGGCATTTCTGCTGCTGACATAATTTCCTCCTCAGTCATGCCTTCTTCCTTGCTCTATCCACCATGCTGTCCTCTCCTCTATTTATTATTTTTTGCTTTGCACCTCACACTCCAACACTGGTCCATGCTTCAGCGCCCACAGTCGTAATCTTTCTTTCTCCCATTACCTCCCGACCTCTCTGTCTGCTGAGATCTGACAGTAGTTCCTTAAAGAACCACTCATTCTCTTTGACAAAAAGTGTCAAGCAGTCTTCAGAACTGTCTGTCTGTTCACAGTCTGCCAATAACAGCTGTAAGCAACAGCATACTCTTGCACACACTCTCACTGCTCACCAATTCAAAGTTTGCTTAAAATTTTATGCAACACATTGTCATACACAATGCCAATAACTCAAACTTTAATGCTGCGAGACCTATTGCATTGTAAATGCTTGTTCTATATCTGTGTGCTTTTCTTTCTAGCTGGCTTGTTTCATCTTTAGGTCTACCTCCCTTTTTCCTCTTCTTGACATCTCTCTTACTTTTGACCTCTTTGTCATTCTATTTCCAGCGATTCATACACTGCATTTCACCATTTCTAGATATCTCTGTCAAGTCAAAGAAGTGTACACATATAAAGTGGAGAGGAGAAAACATTTGCCAGATTTCACCAAATGTAAATCCTTGAGACTGCCCTTTGAATTTCAATGTTGCAGCCATAATGGCAGCTGTGAAGGGGGATTTATTTGTGATTACGACTATCTGGAAATTAAAGCTACAATTTCAAGAGCTAAGTGCATATATCTTTATAGTAATATTATGTACTACCCAAGCATCCATCAATTTATGATTACTGTGATGTTCCTACAATGGGTGAAACAGACTGATTTAACAACGGACTGAATTTAAAATATTGTTGCAAGACGAAACTAAACCTACATCTAACCCCAAAAAGAAATAACTTTACCAATGCTTGTTCAGTCTTTATTTGGATTCTATTGGGTGGATTTCGAGAGGATGGAACTTTTGGCTCTTTTCACAAGCTCCATTTCTAAAAGTTTAACTCATAATTTAAAACTTTTTGAAATCCCGAGGACTTGGATTAGGTGAAATGGTAATAATAAATTCCCAAGTTTGGGACGGGCGAAATGTCCATTACGCTGACGTAATCCTGCGTGATATCAGGAATTTCGCGTTAAGCTTGTTCCATGAAATTCATTAAATTACGTTATTTACCACATTTGTTGCAAAATCTTGCCATATTAGCTCGGGAACAATGCTCCCGCATGGCTAAAACCTGAGTGGCTGTCATCCGTGGCTCTTGTGTTTTTTTTAGCTATTTTTATAGCGCGAAATGATTTGTTAGATCCAAAAATGGACATGAAGTCTTATTTTGCTCTTCAATAGAAACACCAAATTGCAGATTTGTATTTCGCACATGAAATTACGCATAATTTTGCAACATTTGCATAATTGTGCACAATTTGGAAATTTTGCTAAGCACTATCCCCCAGATTCATCATTGTCATGTTTTGCGAGTCCTTAATAGCGATTTTTAAGGAATCGCTATTAAAGACTCGCAAAACGGGAATCACAATATTTTTAGCGATTTCTACTGCTTCCTTATTAGCGATTCGTTAATTGCT
The DNA here is from genome assembly GCF_964263255.1 of Lissotriton vulgaris. NCBI lineage: Eukaryota > Metazoa > Chordata > Amphibia > Caudata > Salamandridae > Lissotriton > Lissotriton vulgaris. The sequence goes on from NC_141697.1 coordinate 529,498,218, forward strand.
AATCGCAAATAAGGAATGGCTTTCCCATTCATTCCTATGGGCCTAAAGGCCCATATGAATGCATGGTGAGTCATTCCTTATTTGCGATTTGCAATTAGCGAATCGCTAATGTGCTGCAATTTCAAGGGTGCCAGGGTGTCCAAACCTGTTGCACCCCTGAAATGGTAATGTACACTGGTGTTGCGCACGTGTGTGGGTGTGACATACAACTTAGAAAAATGCACTAAAGTGCATTTTTCTAAGTTTTTGCTATTTACCACGTAGTTAGACTTCGCGTTAAATAGCGGCCCCAGATTGCGAATTCGCAATTTTATAATGGTTCATGAATTGCATTAAAGGAATCTCAAATTGAGTTTCCTTTAATGCAATTAATCAAAATTTAGCGATTTCTAGAATTGCGATTTTTGCATTTGGGATAATGAATCCCAAATGCAAAAATAGCACTCGCAAAGGGCCAGATTCTCAGAATCTGGCCCATTGCGAGCCAATTTCTGCTTGATGAATCTACCTGTAAGGAGCAGATTTACAAGCCCCTTGCGCCCCTTTTGCGTCACTTTTAACATGGCAAAAGTGACGCAAAAGTGGCGCAAGGGGCTTGTAAATCTGCCCCTAAGTTTGCTGAGGCCTCAAAAAATCTTTAAGATGACATTGCCAAGGAGGTGACTGCACTCTCATGTTTTTTTAATGTGATCAGTACTTTAAACTCAGCACCATTCTTCACTAGATCAAAGTTCTACTGCTCACCCCTGGCTTTCTTTGCTTTCACAGTACTTATCTTTCCACCTGCTGATTACAGCCTTGTTTTATGCTCTTGCACTTTGATTGATTTGGTACAGTGGAAACAGTACACACTGAGAATGTGAGACAACCAGTGGGCATGCCCAGGCCTGCCCCGACGTACAGGGCTGCGATAGGAGAACCTGCCTTGACTCATAGGGCTGTTACTGGGCACACTGGACAAAATCTCATTTACAGGGCTCCCTTAGACTCCGGTCTGCGATGGAAACATGAAAAGTCATTCCCAAGGCTAACGATAAGCGTTGCAGCGCCGTACTAATCTGAGATTGTGCCCTTTAGAAGGGCTAATAGCGCCAAGAAGCCTCTGGGCATTCGAGCGCTTTGTAAAATTAAACTCAAATCTAATCTAATGAACAAAAAACAATAAGGGTGCATGATTACAGAGCTATTCAAGTGCAACTTACCTCTCTCCATATGGGTATTAGTCATATCATTTATTTACAATTTGTTTACCATTTATTTTCAATTTGTTTACCATTTATTTACAGTTTAGTTACTATTAATTTACAGTTTCAAATTGTATTGTAGAGCAACTGGACGAAATGTAGTTTGCTATTATAAGGCCGCCTGTTCTCAACTATAAAAGGGCAGTAAACCGAGCCAAAAGGTTGCAATAGAGAAATGTGCCATTACCTATGTCTGGAGGATCCCTATTCCTTACGGACGTCTATTTCTCCCTACTTTCTTATTAGACTCCTACAAACAGGACCCTACAAAATCTGCATCTGTGCTTCTAATCCACTTACCAGGAAGAGAGCAGACGATATCACATACTATAGTAGGATATATGCTCAGGGCATGTGAGACTTTTCCGCAGCTGGTGATGTCCCACAACATTTACTTATAATAACTGCTGCATTTTTCCTCTCCCAAGAGGAGCAATTTTGATGCATGGATTTTTGGAGCCCAAGGAATATTGGTTATTCTCTGTTTAAGCATTCTCTTCTCTCTAGCAATACAGCCATTCACAAGATCATCTCTTGCAATCTGACGCCTTGTTGTGGCGATTTTTGGGAGGGACTTAAGGCAACTGCTTGCAGCGGCCTTAATGTGACACTTGCCCTTCCTGAAACTTCAAAGTTTCCTCAGTCGGAGCCAACCCCAGAACCAGGTTCAGGCTGACCTCAGCTGAATAAACATTAACTTCCTACAGCTACCAAGCCTCTGACTCTCAGAAAGTAAGGACAAAAACGCAGAAGACAAACAATTGGCAAAGGAAGAATGCAGTCAAGCCTGTTTCAGCAGTCTATAAAGCAAGAGCCTCGGCTCAGAAATTCTGCAATAAAAATCCCATATGAATGAATCGCCACAATTCTTGATTGGGTGAACTATGGATAATAATAAAAGACCTAGGGGCATATTATCAAGGGGGTTTATCTTCGCTTTTCTGGCTTTAAAAGCCAAGAAAGCGGTGATAAAATGATCTCCCTATTACCTAGCTGTCGCTAACACCAGTTAGCGACAGCTAGTAGGAGATAGCGACCATCTTGGGCCCCACTTTGCATGTCAGTGATATTTATCACTAATGACATGCAAAGTGGGCGTGCCAAGATGTTAGCGACTGGAAACAGTCGCTAACATCGCTATCTCCTATTAACAACTTTTGGAGATATTCGGGCTAAGCGCGAATATCTCCAAAAGCTAACACCTGCCCATAGCAGTTCATAGCCATGTTATCCAATGGGAGGTGGATAACATGGCTAAGAGCATTAGCTCGCTAATGCATGAATATCGCTGACTTTTCAGCGATATTCATGCATTGCGGACGATTTTTATCGCATTTGCGATAAACCTTGGTAATACCAAGGTTTATCTGGGATAAAAAAAAATCGCCGCAGCTCGGCGATAATTTTTTCACGCTAACCAAGCAATAGCGCTAATTATCGCTATTTCTTGGTAATATGCCCCCTAGAATGCTAGTTATGACTGGCCCTCCCTTTCTTGAAGACGGCAGCACCTTGTAACAAAAATTGCCTCTTCCTTACTCTGACCACACAGGAATCTGCAAAATGGTGGATTGGAATTCTTTACTGCTAGCTCATCTGTGTACCTTTCTCCTCATGGTATTGTACAGGGGGTTGCTGACCCGTTGACCAGGGCATGTACCTCACCTTGTTACTCCGTAAGCAAAGATGGTTAGTCCCAGGATGTAGTTGAAAATGCTGCTGCAGAAATAAAGTCTATTGCGTTGGCGACACGGCACAGGCTCCTGCGGTCTCTACGGTGAGGTTGGGGGCCCAAATCTTCAAGGAGCCCCAAACTTTCAAGGTGGCGTCCATTCAGTCCAATGCCAATGAATATCTGTGAGATATGGGAGACTCAGGGGGCCCTCATCAAAATTTGAGGGGGGGGGGGCATCATTTTGCGTTACGCCACTGCTTTGTAGATATATTTAGATTATTGGCTCCTGGATCCCTCTGTATCGTTTGTTCTGTTTCAATGCAAACGGATGCAGGGAACCTGCAGAAAGTACCTAGATGACTCGATCCACCTCGCCCTTCAGGGCAGGTTAGCTGCATCCGTCTTAACACATAAAGCAACGGCCACCCCTCGGGAATCCATCACTAAGCCATACTCGAGGATCTATGTATGTCCACGTGCACTGATGATACAATATATACCTAAACCTTATGACTCCTTTTTGTAACCCTCTTCTTTGAGGGTGCAGCAACACTCAGTAAATGCAGTCTGTTCAGGAAATGGACCCTACACTAGGCTTCTATAATTTTGTAGCATTGTATGTTGATTTATTATGGGATTGTATTTCTAGGACAAGGGGGAGCAATACACACAAAGGGGCATATTTACTAAGAATTCATGCAACGCAGTGCGGCAAGGCATGTTGCTGTGCTGCTTGAATGAGAGAGAGCCGAAGAGTGACATATTTACATAGAAATGTCACTCTTCGGCTCTCTTACAGCGCTGGTGCACTGCTGTATTGTAGGCGGCTTTCGATGTATGGTTGTTTTATTTTCAAGTCTTCTATTTGCCTGTGTTACATTCTCTGTTGGGTCGGGAAAAAAGTTAGTATGTCATTTGCAGATCCCACATTGGACATTCATGCTATCAACATACACTCTTAAAATACGTCTAAATGCGTTCCTCTTTAACAAAGGTAGGGGCAGATGTATCAAGATACCATTTTGCACTTCTCAAATAGCGATTGTTAAGGAATCGCTATTTGAGAAGTGCAAAATTGTATGTATGTAGAATTTCGCTATTTATTAGCGATTCCTTAGAATTCCTTAATTGCGATTAGCAAATTGCTAATCGCAATTAAGGAATAATTTCCCTATTCATTTCTATGGGCCAGGAGGCCCATAGGAATGAATGTAAAATTATACTCAATTTGCGATTAGCAATTAGCTAATCGCAAATTGAGAATAATTTCAAGGGTGCAAGGATGTCTTAAGGACACCCTGCTGCACCCCTGAATTTGATATGTGTACGCATATGGTGCACATACATGCCCTAGGGGCATGTATGAGCGTCATATGGCACCTTTAGAATTTAAAAAAAGTGCTTTTTGAAAAGAATTTGCAAGTTACCACCAACTACAAGTTGATGGTAATTTGCGAATTCTTAGTCAAATATCGCAACACTGAAATGCTTGATACATTTCAAATATTAAATCGCAATTTGCCATTTCTTAAAAGCCTCGCAATGTTAAGGAATCGCTAAATTAGCGATTCCTTAATATTGCGAGGCTTTTTGAATGATACATTCAAAATCCCGTTTTTTTTGTCGCAAACGCTGCTATTTTCCGAATCGCAGCGTTTGCGACAAAAACGGATGATACATCTGCCCCATGGATTTTCTACCTTAATCCCCTTATTGACCCTTATACCAACCACTTGTACAGAATATTGTTTGATCAAGGGCTCACTTCTGGGCATCGCGTCAATACAATCCTAAATGCCCACATATGGGACGCAAGACAAATATTTATTTAATTTACACAGGCTAAATACAACATGCCACAGCTTGCTAAACTTGTCATATCACTGATGACATTGGCCAGCCACGGCTCTTGGCTTAGTCATGGGTAACTACCATCATACACACCAATTAAACTCTCATGTGGATGGATTCTATTTCTTTGTCGACTGCTGACTTGTGGCCAGGAGCAAAGAGGGGCACGGCTATGAAAACCATCAAGTCACATTGCATGGTGACAAGTATTAAAAACCCATGATCCTTTTGCCTTTTAACCATGCACATCTCTTTGAGTAGTAAAGGTTGTTGTTTTATGTTACAGCAATGCGGATTTGAGTGTGTCTGTGGAAGGATACATATTCCCTGTGCATTGCATCTTCTCACATTTAAACAGGGGTGATCTGTGCTGCAGATACCGGCACTATCATCTAGATGGCATCAGTACTGAATCCACTCTAGCTCCCCACACACCTCCTCTCACTTTTATATCCAACAAGAAAGGTCACAGGGCATCTCACTCATTGTGCAATCAAACTAGTAAGATGTGCCTGACCTGGAATCACCCAACTTTGCCACGTAAACTTACTACATTAAATCTAGGTATACTCTTTCCATACAAACAAATACGGAACTCTTCTCTACATACTACATAAGAAATTTGAAGGTCTGGAAGAGGAACTGAACCATACCAACTACTAGGGTTGACAGTGACAGAAGTTTACTCGGTTCTAACCCACAAGTGAACATAATCCTTAACTGAAGGCTAGTCCGGACTTTAGTGATTGCATCATAAACATTGGGAGCGATATTCACAGGCAAACAGGAGAAGACCAGCCAATGATTTAGTTTCTGAAGGACACTTGTAGAAAACCAAACTATCAAATGGTAATTGCATAAATGAGAAACTATTGGGTTCGTCATCAGATGTCATCCAAATATTGTTGTATCCTGATGTGGATCTGAAAATAATTAACAACTCTTAAGTCACAGCGGGGGATATCTCTGATGGTGAATGGTATGTAGTCAACATGGAAGACTAAAATACGATGTCTACTCTAAAGCTTCCCATCTCTGCATTGCTCCTAATCTTCATGGTCGGGGGCAATAAATATAATAAGGGTGGATAGGAACACCTCTGTCGAAATTGGAAAGAGGTCAACATCACCCCCAAAGCAACTGCACCACACAGAGATGATTACTGGACATGAAATCATTGTGAACAAAGCGGCAAAATCAAACTTTGGGAGAAAGTCTCTGAAAGGCTTCATCTACACTAATAAAAAAAAAATTCTCTGTAAAATGAAATCGTTACACAGGCATGAAAGGATCCTTCTGGGAACTAGCAATTTACTAATGAAAATGGCACTCAGGCTTGCGTTTAAGCAGAACAAAACTCAGTGGCCAACCTCATTGGTCTACGACTGACAGTACTTTTACTGTAGTTGTAGCCTAACATTACTTGATACATTTTCTGATTTTTTTTATTTTCATGAATTTGCCTAGGTTATAAGTCTTGTTCTGATCAAAGCAAATTTAGGTAAATTATCAGAATCTCTTTCCTATTTGTTTGCATTGCCGTTACCTTCTGTGTCAAAAGCTGTGGGAAATTTCCTAAACTGGACCCAGCGTACCTATGATATTCCAGAAAAATTCAACAGTTATCTTGTGCAGCGAAACAGTTATTCAAAAAAAGTTGACGCAAGACAATTGCACCTCCTTACTAACCTGCTCCCTCTCCTTAACCAGGGTTCACAGCTACTCACCTGCTCCTTTATTATTGTGAATTACATCTGAGGCAAGATAGAGTTTGGAGATTACTAAAGGTTTGCTGTGGGTCTTAGAGGAAGGAGAGGAAGGGGCATTGTTCATGCAATCAGGCGATTAATTCTAAAACTCTGCGCTCTGCACATGACAGAGCAGCCATGCTGCTAGGATCTCCACGCTGTCTCCACGCTCGCAGGTGACCGCAGGGGTCATTCTGTGAGCTGAATAAAACCTGGTAAACTCATCTTCTGCGCTTGCTAAGACAACACCACGATTTCTAGAATGAGGGTATGGTCAAGACTTTTAACATGCTCTTTCTAAGATTGTGTTCTGTTCATTGGATATTAATAGACGTTCTCATTTAAAACAAAGTAAAGTCTTCTTCCTGTGATGTCAGTTCCTGTGTGAACTGAGGGAGCCGGGTTTCCTGTTGTAGATCCACTCCGAAACCTCAAGCCGATGGTACTTTTTACTAGCATGAGAGCGTAGGGGGGGAGAGAAAAGGTTAGCAAATCAATCATTTCAATTCCAATTTACTATGACTCTTCAGAATCACAGACTCTCAATTAAATTTAGTGGATTTATTACATAGCCAAAAAAAAGTGGACATACAGGCACCTCAAAGTGAGAGTGTAGAAATATATTCAAACTAATACAAAGCCAAACCTATGGATGAAGTTAAGGCGGTGCAGCATGCACAAGATGATGAGTTCGAGAATCAGGATACAGAAAGATTATTGAGCAGACACCCAGATTCCCCTTCATTGGAAGTTCATTGGTATAAAGCATTAGTCTGTCCCTACTCTAGCACTAACGTGACATCCCTACATAGCATTTCCCAAGGCAAGATTAGTTAAGAATAAGCTTGTGAAGTCTCCCTAAGAAGTCATTTTACATCAGTTGGGTCAAGTAGCATAAAGTTACAAAGCTCATTCTAAGATGCTCACTCTCTCAAGACAAGGCAGAAGTCCCTGGATTCTTTCCCTAGTTACAATACACCAATTACACAAGTAGTATCCCACAGTCCTTTGCAAAACCACACCATCCAGTCAGGCCACCACATTGTAGGTAACTTTCCATTAGGCAGCGATGCTCCCAAGCATTTGCATAATGACCTTGATTCCCAGCCTTGCTCTGATGAGAAAGTACAACAGCTCTCCATTATCAGTATCAATGCTCAATGTATCCTCTCTTCCCTAAGTCTAACTCCTAAAGCAAAGACATTATTCAAACTAACAAGGATGATTCTTCCACCTGCAACAGAAACGTGAGAAAGAACAAATCCAATATGCACATGAAATTCGACTATAAAATCTAATGAGAGAGCTTCCAGGGAAATTGCATTTCAGGCCTACAGAAATCGGACAACATAAGAAATAGCACACAGGCCTTACAAAATTACCTATAAATGAACACTTTTAAAAAAAATCTATATTAACACGTTATATAAGCATATCAAATATGTGAATAATTGTCAGCAGCATACCCAATTTCTGCACGTTAATGTTTTCAGCTAAACACAAATGAATTCAACATGAATCTCTTCAGGTTTATATGAAAATGTACCTAATACATCACAATTCATGTTATTACAGTTCATGTTCTACAGTCCCAGGTTAATGCGACAAAGGAATATATGCGGGTGCAGACTACTCGTGATTAAGACGCACCCCTACAATGAAAAAGTGAAGTTTGTGTTACATCAGAACCAAATATAAAAAGGCAGTTCTAAGCAAGGGTGCATCACAATACATTAATTGCATTATTTTTTGCAATAATCTTCATCACCTTGCTTTCATTTTTCTTCCTGATTTTTGCTCTTTGCAGCTGGAATTTTCTTCTAGTTTCTTCTGTAATTTTGGCCGACTCTTTTCTCCTCTTCGTTTAGGAGTTTGGTGTCATGCAATTCTCTTTGCTTCATTTTCAGTTAACAATCATAAAAACACCAAGGAGGATTTTTTCCCATGGCTACTTGGAATACTTGCCCTTTCTTTAGGCAATCTATGAGGGGACTCGAAAGACCGTCCAAGCATTCAACCCTTGCTAGATTGCAAAGTCAACAGCTGTGTATGCTTTGTAATGCTATAGATCCTTCTCAAACCTAGCACAAGAGTTACAACAATGAGAATTCAGCACTAAAGCAAAGTACAGTGGTACAGAGTTTACAGTCTTTGCATATCCCAGTAGTCCCTTCAAGAATCCTGTGAAGTTAAAGGAATTTTTGGAATATAATACGGGGCATTTAGTTTCTATTTTATTATAAGTTTTCATTAAATCACAAATATACCATACAGCGAATAATACAGTAATAGGGTGCATTAATTGCTCTGTGCCCTGTGCAATTTAGTGAAGATCAAATCAAAAAAGCTTACCTGAATTGATATCTTATCAAATAAGCTTAGCCCTGAGTAACTTCTTTTGTAACCAATTATGATAAAACCCTTGCATAGCTTTTAATAAGATGTTTGAGTACCTTGATTTGGAGTACTCTGGAAACATTGTGTGGTTTTCAACCAGGTGTAATAGATGTTTTGGAATATCTGACTCACATTTGTCAGTTGGCACCTGAAACTACCTGGGTTGAAGAAACTCAGATCTGTTTTCAGTGTTGTTTAAATGAGGAAATTAAAGATGAATTGGCTTGCATGTAACATTCTACTTCATTCTTAGAATTTTTTTAAAGAGGGATGGAAGGAAAGAAAGACGTCTTGTGGAAATTATTCTATTTTTCTCAAAGTTTCATTAGAAAGGGTATCAAAGGTTGCAATGGATCCATTGTTCCAAGACCAATTGTTCTATATCAGTAGGAGCGTAAGGGATCATTTGACTGAAGTAAAAAAAAAAGCACCTGTATAAAGCAATGCTGCATCTCTATTGTTGCGATGCTCTCGCATGATTCAAGCCTGTGCTAAATGGCGTTATAAGGAGACTGGCAGAATTCAATTTTCTCCTGAGAAGAAGTTAGGAGAAAACTGCCATTCACTGGATAACGCTGACACTCATTTATTTCTTCTACTGATTTTTATCAAGACAGAAGAAAGAAAGTTTATCCTTCCAATGAGCATTCCCGGGAACATATTTTATCTTCAGTTCATTCTCCTTTGTTCATCTGCTATTTTCTTCAAACGAACCCTGATAAGCCAGAGCTTCCTGGGGTGGTTCTGGCAGTGGCCATACTGCTACATCTGTGCCATAAATGGAGTTGAACGCTTATTGGAGGCCCTGTGTGCACTGAAGAGAAAGGAGTATTATTTGTGTTGTTGAGCAGTGAGCTCAGAGATGCTCTGCTCAGTGGATGGCTGAGCGTCCAAGTAGCAAGGGCTGCCCTGGTGTCTTTGTGTTAGACAAGTTGTCTACAGTACAGGGTGAGAATGGCAGCAGCTGGATCTCAGAAAGCAGCTTAGGGTGAAAGTTATTAAACTGATATTGCTCTCTAGTTGCCAAGTGCATGCATGATATCCAGAATGAGGTTATGCTTATGCCTATTAACATGCTCTTTACAAGATTTTGGCCCACAAGTTATTTTGAGAGTTCTAGAACAAGAAGTAAGGGTCTTTTCTCTGTCATGCCAGTTTTTGTTAAAATAATTTATACAAAGAAGCAATTCCAAGTGAATGATCCATAGCCATGCGCTTGCCCTTTTACTTTTCATTGTGTTCTTCCCCCCCTTGCGTACATTTTGGTCCCTGATTTCTAATCCTTGAAGCTGGAACCTTCTATGTGATTCTACACCTGGGATTTGACTTGGCTCTTTTCTCCTTTCTGTTTCTTCTTTAGGGTTTGGGGCCTTCAAATTTTCTTCATTACTTATTTTCAGATTCAGTCAGCATTTATAAATTTGGGAAGCAGGTTTTTTTCCCAACTGTGGGTTTTTCTTACAACTGGAACACTCTTAAGAAGTCACTAGACACCTTTAAGGTATACTATTTTGTGCAGAGTGGCGCCATGGCTTCTGGGAAGAGTCATCTTTTCTTCGGGCAGTCTAGAATAGGACTCTGCAGACCATCCAAATGTCTAATCAATGTCCTGCTAGCGTAAACTAGGCAAAAGTAGATCATTTACTCTTAAGCAGGAAAGACAGGCATATCACTTCAATTAGAGAGAAAGCTTAGCCATTACCAACACCATGTCAATTGGTGCAGGTCAATTGGTGCAGGTTGACGTAACATAAGGGCATGAGATGTCACCTGTGAGATTGCACTTACCTCCACCTTGGGTTATTACAAATGTACCACCTCTTTTCAGGACTGTGACAAAACCTCAATGTCAAGTCAGTGGGAGACTAAAGAAAATAATTCAATTTACTTCTAAGTCTACGCAGACAGCTTAAAGTTCTTTTTCTGTTATTGTGCCTTCTCATACTAACAATCTCTGTAGTCTTAGATAAGCCCAACAGGTACGGCCTTGACTACTTAGACAACGGATCAGGATTGGCAAAATGACTTGGTGGAGGTAGCAACAAGGAGTTGAATTGAATGGATTACATAGCAAACAAGCCAAGGGGGGGTACATGGAATACAAGTTACAGTCATAGTCATGCACAGTAATGGAAAGAAGGAGACAAGCAATCATTAGGTATACAATTGGAAAACTTTCATGAGGTCAAACACAAGGAGCCCATTCAATGTGTAACGGGGTACGAGTGCTGCACTCAGGAGGCCATAATTAAAGCAGAGAGGTCCAGTCCTCAGTTCGATTGAGTCCAGTTCTGATGCTGTCAAGGCGGAATATCATTTTCAATTCCTCTTTATTCAAAAGAAGAGACATGTCATCACCTCGTGGGGGCAGTTTGAGTGCATTTAGAACTGTCCATTGAATGTCATCCTCATTGTGACTAGCCTGTGCAAAATGTTCCACAAGTGGTGCATTCGGAGTTTTGCACCGGACTCTGCTTCTGTGTTGGCCAATCCGGGTCTTTATTTTCTGGGTAGTCTGGCCGATTTATACTTTGGGGCAGGGGCACTGAATCAAATAAATAACATTGCATGTGTTGCAGTTGGAGAATGGCAGCATATGAGGGCTTTGGGAATGTGCTTCCAAAGATGGTATATTTTCAATACCCCTATATCATGTCTCCATAACAGGCCAGGTGTTAAGGAGCTATGACATGCTGTTTGCCAGAAGGTCACCATTCTTTCAGTGGGATAACACAAGCATCGACAAACATAGAAGAGGACTGGTTGACATTTTGAACCATACTACCTTAACCCCTTGTATGCTGATGACGAACCCCAGCCGTCATGCACTACGGTGCTCGTGTGCTGATGACGGCTGGGGTTCGTCATGGCCCGCCCCTGTTCGTTTGTTTACCGCACAGCGGCGGAAACGGGCCAGCAGCGAAGGGGTTAAAGGGCAGCCAGGAGGCCTCTACCAGCAGGTTGTCAACTCCTTACGTTTGGTTGCAGGTTTCATTCTACCCAATTCTAAATTATGCCCTAAATGCTAATGCCAAGAGAACAATTGATGAACAGAATGCAGAACAATGTCATACATTCACCCCAGTACAGAGATCTGGAACCAAATCCATTGTTTTTTTGCTCCGCGTGCCATTCCAGTTTGAACCCAGCCCAAATGCAAACCAGTCTTGACCCTGCACACAATGGGAAAAGTCCAGCCCGAACTGCCAGGTTATATCCTCCCTGGACTGTAAACAAGCATTCTAGGACCGGTTTCGGGGTTACACCCCTCATCAGCCAGGATAGCTTGACTCCGGTGGCATGGAGAGCATGGGACCTACGTCTGGACATACCCGTCCCACTTGGGATGACAAATGCAAAAAGAACACTTGATTGACAGAATGCAGAACAATGTCAAACATTCAAGCCAGTACAAATATCTGGCCCTGAATCCATCATTTATTTGCTCCCCAAGCCATTCTAGTTTGAACCCAGCCATATGCAAATCAGTCGTGACCCTGCGCCTAATGGGAAAAGTCCAGCCCGAACTGCCAGGCCAGGTCCTCCCTGGACTGGAAACAAACATCCTAGGACCTGTTTCAGGGTTTCACCCCTCATCAGCCAGGATAGCTTGACTCCAGTGGCATGGAGAGCATGGGGCCCACTAAATTATGCCCTAAATGTGAATGCCAGCATGAGCATGATTGTGACAGTATGAGCATTATAGATTAACCGTGACTGCTGAATCAAAAGCGTTTCAGTTTCCTTGACCCAGAAACCAATTACTTTTGAACTTCCTGAATCACTGACCTAAAAAGTTAGGTCACTGAGCTTCACCATTCACGTGGGTGTGAGCCATCTGCGCTGATCAACGGCAAGCAATATTTCACACCCAGAAATTCTAGCGTTGACCACAAGATATGCAGCTTGTTAAATTGCACAAGACAGTCACATAGCTGGTTATCACCAACACCCATTTCACACGCCCAAAAATTCTAGCGTTGACCACAAAATATTCAGCTTGTTAAATTGCACAAGACAGTCACGTAGCTGGTTATCACCAAAACCCATTTGATGGTTCACAGAGCTGCAAACAAATGTGGTTGGCCCAGAAAAATCTTCCCTCAATCCCAAGAGCCTAATATTTACAGCCAAAGACTGTGAACTCCAAGTTACCAGCGTGTAAGATGTGCATTGCACTGAGAAGTGAGTGAAATAAATCTACCCTTGTGGTGAACTAGGTCAAGATGTGTCTTGTGGGATGTCTATGGTGTGTATACTTTCATTATCTGTAACTGCAAGAATGAGCCTTCATTCTGAGTCTGCTAATGTTAGTCTGAGTAATCATGTCCTCAATAGACATTTATTTGCAAGTAATGAGGCCATATTTGACTCTTGCCTGATTTTGACCCATGCAAATGCGCACATACCAGGTTAGTCAGCACTAAACATGAGCAAACAATACTCCCAGTATATGCTACATTTCTTGATGAAATACTTACATACACACTAAAACATTATGATCAAATAGAAACTCGCCATTACAAGTTGACTGAGAGAAATTATTCAACGTCAGGATGTTGAGTTTTTAATTTCATACCAAAAATATTGTTAACAAAAATATCGAGAAGGAAAGCATACATAGATAAGTATAAATATTCTGTTCCTAAGTCAGCATCTATATACCTTGTAGATATATACATATATATGGTCATGGTGTGTATATATATATATGTATATATATATATATATATATATATATATCATATTAAACCTATACTTATCTATATACACAACTCTTGTCAAAAATGTTTCAGTGATCAGTAATTTTGCTACAATACTGTAGTTACTGAGAGGGAAAAGGGTCCCAGTGAGAAATGACTAATTACCACAGGTTAAATAAAAATAGAAAACACTTAATGAGTCTACAATGTTTTATTCACACTATAGACCAAACCAGGATATAGTATCCAACATTACTCATTTGAAAAGGTTGAATAGTGCCCCTGGGTCTATAGTGTGAATAAAACATTGTAGACTCAGTAAGTGTTTTCTATTTTCATTTCACCTGTGGTAATTAGTCATTTCTCGCTGGGACCCCTTCCCTCTCAGTAACATTATGACCCAGGTCCCAGTGACTATTCTTGGGTAAACCCCCTCCTTGATACAATACTGTAGTAGCACGATCTAAGGGATTTCATATTCTCTCACTATACCGGGAGGAGTGCATTTAAAAATATGCAGTGAAAAAAGCAGGTCCAAAAAGAAAAAATCTAATAGAAAACACTACTTACAAACCTTAAAAAAATACAAAAACATTCATTCAAAACTTGACAAAACACCACGCGTGAAATCCACCATCAGTTTAAACCACAAGTCCTTACAGGGCCGTAATGACTGTAGTCAGCAACACTTGAAGACAGCCATCTCATAAGGAGGTCCATCTAATCACATAGGAAGATAAATGCAGACCTGAGTCGCAGTTGCAGATACTTTCAAACATCATTCTAGAGGTAGTTTTCTGTGGTCGTTTCATTGCGCTGCACAAGATAACATTGATGATTCTGTAAGTTCCGCTGCTGGTGCAAGATGAACAGGCTGGAGACCGCTGAGCGCAAGACCAAACCACGTAGGCAGTTGAACGGTCAGAGTTGAAGGACAAGAATAATACATTAAATGCGCTACATCTCATGCTCTGAGATCATATAGGGTCTCCAACGGGATACTCAGCAGCTACTAGTAGCTCACCAGTATCCTGGAAGTAGCTCCCTGTGGTACAACCCATCACAGTATGTCATTCAGAGAGACTAGCTACATTGAAGAAGGCAGCAATATACATCTTCAGACTGCACACTGTGACACCCTGCAGGACTTGAAATACACTCACTTGTTTTCTATCTCTATTTACAAAGTCACATGAAGATTTGTGATTTTACAAGCTCCACTCTATCAATCATACAGTGTGTGAAAAACCTAAGATACGCTTGGAGTGTTTTTACTTAAAATGAAAAGGGTATCTTTGATAGAAAATTGTGTAATTTGAGAGAGTTATATGCTGATGTTTGAGAACAATTTATGAAAGTCACAAGCATATTTACTGTTAGTATTTATTTTGCGCCTGTGGGCACCTGTTGCTGTGGCTGTTATTTCATTAGTCATGTGGAGGATTTTTATATTGATAACGTTTTTCGAAACACTGCTATTGGTAACTCTGACTTGTACTTTGGGGTGGTCGGTGTGCTATCATAATATAATCAGGTATTCAGAATATTGGCAACCATAACATTGTGAAAGAAAGTGTACAGCTGGGTGGTTGCTCCTATGACCATGCAAGGTGTGCCCACTATCGTGGTCGTATTTGATGTGGTCACTACTGTAATAATGATCAAAGTCTTTAGTAGCTCAGGACTATTTTTGTTGTTCAGAAGTAGCTGTCACTAGAGAAAAGGTTGGATACCCTGATATAGAATGAACATGGACAGGATTAACCACATATTTTCTTTCATTGGAGATAACCTGGAGGCAAACAGAGGGTCACCAGGCTATCAGGTTCCACATCAAAGTACTGGCAATGCTGCATGTTTATGCAACTGTTGTATCTAATATTATTGTTTGATGTTAATTTGTGATGCATATATATGTTTTATTGTTGCTTTTTTTTTTTTAGCTAGGAGCAGGATATGTAGTTTATGAGGCAACAGAGTTTTTGTTCTGTATTATTTAATTTTTTTGTTTTTTAAGAAAATATTGACTGTATTTTTTCATTTTATTATAATTGTTTTAAATCAATTAAATGCTGTAAGCGTGATATGTAGGGTTTATAAAGAAATTGGTTAGAGCGTTTTTAAAATGTTGAATATTTTTAATGTCACAATAATTTTATTTTACATTTTCTATTAATTATATGATATCTTCTTCAAATAAGTTTGTTTTTTATTGTATCAGTCATTTTATTTCTTATAATTTTAAACAATTTTAGTGGTTAATCATTTTATTATATTACAATTATATTTTTATATAAAGTTCTTCAAAGTACGTGCATGTTTTATTGATTGTCTATATATCCTATTTTTGTTTGGTACTCATTGCTATTTAAAAAACGAATTTATGTTCGAATTTAGTACATTTTGAATTCATTGAAATTATTTTTTTATTTAACTTGCACACATTTTTGTAACATATTTTTCTCTTTTGTAATTCAACATTTACGAAAGACGTTTTGTAAAGTATATCATTTATCTTTTATTTTTGTTTATTTTTAAAATGATTTTAGTATGGATATTATATTACATTTATTATTTAAAATGTATATATATTTTGCAGTAATAAAAATGGTGGAATATTTTATTGTATAAATGAATTTTTGTTAAAAAATGTTTATTTAAAATTATGAGAGTTGTGTTTTTTTGTTAATGCTATAGTCAGTGACTTTCTTTTTTTATACTACTTTTATCAATATGTTTTGCACTGGCTGGGAAATATTTAATTTTACATTTAAAAGTTTATCTATTGCTCAAATATGGATTGGATTGGAGTGGGGACTGCAAATGTACGCACCTCAAAGTCTAACGCTTTCCCAAGTATGGCTTAGTTTGGAGTGGGAATGGTAAATCTATGTCCCTCAAAGTTCAACGCTTTCCACTATGTGGCATAGAATGGAGTGGGAGTGGTAAATCTACATCCCTCAATGTCCAATGCTATTTCCAAAGTTGCTTAGATCGGAAAGTTCATTGTTTTCCTCAATTTGGTTTAGATTGCAGTAGAAATTGTAAATGTGCACCATTCAGAGCCCAACACTTATCCATATGTGGAAGGGGGATGGGAGCACACTGCCTCACCTCCCAGCACAGTTCGCCCCTTAGCATTGTGGTAAATGCAGTTCACGTGATTTCTTACTTGAATTTTAGCTGTAGTGGTTCACCAAAGTTGGTGCAGGTTAGTGCTGTAAATCTCTAGACACATGTGTTTCTGGATATTATCCTTCATCAGAAGAGATAAAAAACGAAAATTCCTTCTGGGGTTGCTGGAAAGGCTGCCACAGTCTCTCAGGTCTCAGTACCTCTCTCTGGCGCACAGGTGCATCTCCAAAAGCTCATCAGCTCAGTGGCTCAAGGGAACCTTTTCAAACAGAAGGGTTATGGGAGCACACTGCCTCACCTCTCAGCACAGTCCGCCCCTTAGCATTGTGGTAAATGCAGTTCACAGTGATTTCTTCCTGCAAACTGCATTTACCATAATGCTAACTGGCAAACTGTGCTGGGAGGTCAGCAGTGTGCACCCACCCCTTCCTGTTTCAAAAGGATCCCTTGAGTCATGTAGCTAACGAGCTAGTGGAGATGCACCTGTGCGCCTGTGAGAGGTACTGAGACCTTTAAGAATTGTGGCAGTCTGCTCAGCAAACCCCAGAAGAAAATCGTTTTTTAAAATTATTTTTACATTTTTGGGGAACCTTTATTATTACTTCAAGCTAATACAAGCATGGGCCTACAACCACCCCGGCCGGCCGCTAGTCAAGTCGGAAGTACAGCAAATCAATGTGGGAAAATATAGCAGCCCGAAAACCGGGGTCTAACAAGTGTCCAGGATATGACTTCTATTCTAGCGTACTGGCCGAAATTCAGGATTCATGAAGGTTCATTTTACAATAAAGAAAAAACTAAGAATCAATGCCATACGGTCATACATGGTCCTACAATAACAAGCATGAATCAGGAAATCCGCAAATAGTGCAAATACAATTGAAGTTTTGGGGGTAAGGTATACGAGTCAGGATAAATGTGAACACAAACCCGTTCCGTAGCAAAGCTGCACCCCACCCCTCAAAACGAAACATACTGTAGGAAACATGAAAAACGACGACACCAAAAAGGAAGAAAGACAAAAAGGGCCATAGAAACAAATAACGGACAAATTAACAAACCCCATCCCCCTACCCCCCACCCTGCACCCCTGCAGAAGGCCACGGCCTACCCCCCCCCAGCAGCGTGCCTGTCGCCCTAAATAAGAGACCCCAAATATAGAAAAAGAGGAGAAAGAAGAAAAAGTGGAGAAGGGCCCTCGATCTTGCCACCCGGCCCCGCCCCACCCCGCGCCCAGTAAACATCCTAAAAGCAAGATCAGAATAGCCATGGAAAACATTATTCACCGATAGCACCGTCAATAAAATCCCCGCCGAATGTCCCCCAAATCACCGCCAGCCATCAATAAGTCCACTGGATCCTAAACGGTATCACCCCTGGCCTTTTCTATCAGTAGTACCAACATACGTCCACTTATCAATCGGCATACAGAGCGGCGTGGAGGGTCCAAGTGATCCGGGCGGACCGGGCCGTGTTATTACTCCATGGGACTTCAGCAACCAAAACCCAGCCGAACATGTATGGCGGAAATCCGTCTGTGTCGGTATCGACCCCGAAAACATCCTCAAGTCCGAACACAGTCTCACCATCCAAGGAGAGAGAGTCACACCATCCGGCAAGCACTGAGACGTCACCGGGGCAGCCCAAGACATAGATCGGCGTTGTTTCCCCAGCCGCTGATTAGATATGTGCCCTGACGAGTCACTCACATGTACTACAGATCTGTCCAAGGCGATCACATGAGCCGGGTCTTCCAGCGTCTCCACGAACCTAGGCGTAGCTGGAGCACTCTTCACTGACATAGAGGCGGGCACGTCGGCACTTTCTTGAGATCGAACTGTGCCCGTGTGGAACGGCAGGACAACAATGGCGGCCATCCTTCTTCCCAGGTCCCGGGCGTTACGGATCAGGGTCGCATGCAGGGTTGTTAGAGCAGCCAATATATCTTTGGACTTGGGCTCTTTCTCGTGCCGCCAGACCCCTGAACTCTCCCGCACGGCAGCTTTTCTATCCGGATGTGGTCTGCGTAAGAGGGTGCCAGCCGCCATCTTAGCTGATCTGGCCTCGTCCTTCTTCACCTCACCTCGGGACTGGGCCCCACACCAGGGCGCAACAGAATTCACAGCGAGGACCCAGAAAGTCAAGGCAGGCTTCCCAGAGAAGAGCCACCAAAGGGCTAAACAAAATCTCTGCCGCTCCCCGGGAGCCGCCCGCCGATTCCGGGGGAAGTCCTTAGTTATGCCCGGACACAACACTGGAAAGGGGGCCAAATATCATGCACTCCCCTCGATTCTGCTTTGCCACACATCCCCACGAGGCACTCCGCTAGATGGACTGGGTCGTCACTGTCGCCATCAGCCCATCAAACCTCCGGCGCCCTCCGGCCGACTCCTCACCTCCACCAATGGCCGCTGTTGTCACAGTCGCGGCCGGCTGTTCTTCTCACTCGACACCCCGGTCCCAGCTCCGTGAGGGCCGCAAAACAGTCGGGGACATTTCTTCGGGTCTGCCGCACGTAGAAGCCTCAGGAGCAAACGGTCAGTGAAAGTTTTCCTTCGCCAACTTAAATATGCCGTTGCGGCTCAGGATAGTTGCCAGGATGTATGCGCGGGGGGAGAGGGCTCACGGAGCCAAGCGTCTATGCGGCCATCTCGGTCGCTAGCTTGGCTCCTCCCAAGAAAATCGTTTTTGATCTCTTCTGCTGAAGGATAAAATCCAGAAACACATGTGTCTACACTAATCTGCACCAACTTTGGTGGAACACTCCAGCCAAATTACAACTAAGCGCGCACTGCAAACTGCATTTACCATAATGCTAAGGGGCGAACTGTGCTGGGAGGTCAGCAGTGTGCTCCCACCCCTTCCTGTTTCAAAGGGCTCCCTTGAGCCATGTAGCTGTAGAGCTAGTGGAGATGCACCTGTGCGCCTCTGAGAGGTACTGAGACCTGTAAGAATTGTGGCAGTCTGCAACCCCAGAAGAAAATCGTTTTTGATCTCTTCTGCTGAAGGATAAAATCCAGAAACACATGTGTCTACACTAATCTCCACCAACTTTGGTGGAACACTCCAGCCAAATTACAATTAAGCGCGCACTGCAAACTGCATTTACCATAATGCTAAGGGGTGAACTGTGCTGGGAGGTCAGCAGTGTGCTCCCACCCCTTCCTGTGTCAAAAGGATCCCTTAAGCCATGTAGCTGACAGGCTAGTGGAGATGCACCTGTGTGCCTGTGAAAGGTACTGAGACCTGTAAGAATTGTGGCAGCCTGCTCAGCAAACCCCAGAAGAAAATCGTTTTTGATCTCTACTGATGAAGGATAAAATCCAGAAACACATGTGTCTATAGATGACAGCACTAATCTGCACCAACTTTGGTGGAACACTCCAGCAAAATTACAAGTAAGCACGCACTGCAAACTGCTTTTACAATAATGCTAAGGGATGAAATGTGCTGGGAGGTCAGCAGTGTGCTCCCACCCCTTCCTGTTTCAAAAGGCTTCCTTGAGCCATGTAACGTATCCATATGTGATTTAGCTTAGAGTGGGAATAGTAAATCTACACCACTCCAAATCCAACTCTTTCTCCAATGTGGATTTAATTGGAGTGGGGATAGTAAGTTTACACCCCTCAAAGTCTAGTGGTTTCCCCAATGTGGCTTCGATTGATGTGCAACTAGTATGTTTTTACCCCTCAAAATCAAATGCTATCCTAAATTTTGCTTAGGTTGAAGTAGGAATATTAAATGTACGCCCTTTAATGTTTTAAATTTTCTATAAAGAAATTGCCAGAAAATGCAATATTGAATTTACAGACTTGTTAGTTGAACACTTGTGCCCAGATTTCTTAAGGACTTGTGTCACTGCTGCATCATGCAAGGCAACACAAGTTCTTAATCCAGATTTACTATGCCACGCAGAGCCACACTTGCATGGCTCTGCTTGGCATCGTAAAACTGGAGTAATGCAAGGCAGTGCAAGTCAATGCCGTACATTACTCTGTGTTAGGAAGGGTTCAACACCTTCATACCGCAACTTTCATTCCGCATACCTTCATTCCGCATACCATTATAACGAAAGTACCATCAGTCCGCAAAATTTTAAAACGCATGCCATTATATCTTATATGCTTTTACCATGCTTGCTTTTACAACGAAATTCGTTGTAAAAGCATGAATGGTAAAAGCATATGTTTTTAATATTTAAGTGTAAGGTAAGTATATGGTTTTAGTTTGGGAGTGTTGGGGTATATGTTTTAGGGGTTCAAGAGTATTTTAAGGGTGTGTTTGGGGGTGTTGGGGTATATGTTTTAGGGGTACAGGGGTATTTTAGGGTTCAGGGACAGGTTTGAGGTTTGGGGTACAGGGGTATTTTTAGGGTTCAGGGAAAGGTTTGGATTTTGGGGTACAGGGGTATTTTTAGGGTTCAGGGCTAGGTTTGGGTTTTGGGGTACAGGGGTATTTTTAGGGTTCAGGGATAGGTTTGGGTTTTGGGATACAGGGGTATTTTTAGGGTTCAGGGATAGGTTTGGGTTTTGGGGTACAGGGGTATTTTTAGGGTTCAGGGCTAGGTTTGGGGTTTGGGGTACAGGGGTATTTTTAGGGTTCAGGGATAGGTTTGGGTTTTGGGGTACAGGTGTTTTTAAGGGACCAGGGATAGTTTTGGGTTTTGGGGTACAGTGGTATTTTTAGGGTTCAGGGATAGGTTTGGGTTTTGGGGTACAGGGGTATTTTTAGGGTTCAGGGCTAGGTTTGGGTTTTGGGGGACAGGGATATTTTTAGGATTCAGGGATAGGTTTGGTTTGGGTTTTGTGGTACAGGGGTTTTTTTAGGGTTCAAGGGTAGGTTTGGGTTTTGGGGTAGAGGGGTATTTTTAGGGCTCAGGGGTGTGTTTGGGATTTGGGGTACAGGGGTATTTTTAGGGTCAGGATGGGTTATTGTTTAAGGGTGCTGGGGTATTATAAGGAGTAAGGGTGGGTTATGATTTTGGGGTGCAGGGGTATTTAAAGGGACCAGGGTTTGATCCTTTTTTAGGGTTTACAGGGTAATTAAAACAATTAAATATATATATATATTTATTAATATATATATATATATATATATATATATATATATATATATATATATATATATATATATATACATATAAACAAATATAATTATAAATAATTATTTTTCTCAATTTAGTAGTAGTAAAGTTAGGACTCCTAATTTTAAGACTTTCGGTATTCACAGAAGGCATTTAGTAGTCCTAAAGTTAGGAGTCCTAACTTTACTACTACTAAATTGAGAAGAATCCTAATTTTAAGACTTTCGGTATTCACAGAAGGCATTTAGGAGTCCTAAAGTTAGGACTCCTAACCCTACTACTACTAAAGTGAGAAAAATCCTAATTTTAAGACTTTCGGCATTCACAGAAGGCATTTAGGAGTCCTAAAGTTAGGACTACTAACTTCTGTGAATACCGAAATGAGTAAGTGCATTCTGTGAATACCGAAATGAGTAAGTGCATTCTGTGAATACCAAAATAGTAGTAAGTTTAGGATTGAGTCTTAAGTTCATTCTGTGAATCGGGCCCGCAATGCCTTCACCACGCATGCCTTTGCGTTGTGATGGCATGCGTGGTAAAGGCATATGGGGAGTAAATGTTTGCAGGATCATGCTATTTCGTTGTATTGCTTTTGCGTTATAAAAAATGCGGACTAATGGTATGCCGGATATTATCCCGCGGAATAACGTCATATATTCGTTAGGAAGGTGTTCCATGGGTGAAATGTGGGCGTTCCCATGCATCCACCCATGGTTTTTGCTGCATTCTCAGATTTACTAACACTAGTAAACCTGGGAATGTGTCAAAATGCTACGCCTTCCTAGGTGAGGCGTAACAAGGAGAAATACGTTTATTTCTTGTTGGTTTTCCACTTTCTACGTGTGCTGTTTTCTGCAGCATACTAGAAAGAGAAACATGCCTCAAAGGATTGTTTTTGTGCAGGACGATGTCCCCTTCTGAACAAAACATTCCTGCCTGTAACCCATGCGCTCTTGCACCATGGTGCAAGGGTGCCTGTGTTTGTGCTATCACTAACACTCATCATGTACTTTACATTTGAGAGTAGGGAAATTTCAAGAATGACCCACAATTTTTGTACAGTAAGTTTGATTTATTACATATAGTCATATTGGTAAAAAATACAGTTGTGTGTGTTTATGTTTTTGTATGCATATAATATGTATTTGTATTTAAATATATATTGTCATTCATTTTGCAGAACATCATTGTCTTGCTTGTACATTTTCTATCACAATTAATATTATTAAGATACATGTCTTTTCTATTTTTTAATACATTGTTTTAACATATATGTTGAACATTTTACATTGTTGTACATTTTAATACATACATATATATTGTATTATATTTTTTAAATAATATAATACATTTTTCTTCAAGAAATACAATTTATTTTATACAGTGTACATTCAGAAATATGTTTAATATATTCAAAAAGTACTGCAAGTAATTACCTATTTTCTTTATAGTTCATCTTATTATAGGTTTACACTTGTACATTTACATGTGTTTACATGTTTTAACATTTTCGAAAATGTTAGAATATTCTTATGTATTAAAGTAAACTTTTTTCGGAAATAATATCTTCTAAGGAAGGAAGATGGCAGACTGGACGCTGTGCTGCATCTCACAGACCCACAAGCTCCCAGCTCGCGCTGGCGAAAGATTGCTTCTAAGCGGATGGAGACGGCGAAGTAAAGAAAAATTTACCTTTCTGGTAGCTGCTCTACTGTAGCTGCAGCCATAACGGTGACGACTGCGATTCTTTGTACGGCGATATCAGATGCTTCTTGTTCGCTGCTGGACTCGCTGGCAAGTCTTGAGGCAGGCTTGATGGCGGGGTTGTCGACCAGCGCTCTGCTGCTATCTCGGATGTCTATTGGTCGGGTCTGCTTCCAAGGGAAAGTCATGTGATTGTAGACATGGCCCCTCCAAAGAATGCGGTGAAAGCGGCCAGAGCGGCTCGCCTTGCGGGACTGCAGCTGAATGTGCAAGGCGAGGAAAACCTGAGGAGCAATGCCAAAGCTACGGGGATGAAATCTAGCAAGTCTGTTGCACGGCTTATTGAAGCAGGTAAGGCAGCGGAGCTGATTATGGAGGGAGAACTCCTTGCTGCTACTCCTGATACAATTGCTCTTGCTTTGCTACTTTGTAGCCCTGTAGAAAATGAAGCTATGGCATCTAAATCTAATGAAAATTTTCTTGAATAGAATGACACACAACAACAGCTAGCAAGCGGCTTAGACTTACATGAGACAAGCAATGTAAGCGAGACTTTGAATGTAAAGGCTGGTAGCTGCAGTGATAATAGGTTGGACAGCCCTTCTAATGTGTCCCCAAGCTCAGAAGTTTTTAGTCCTGCTGCTACACGGCTTAATGAAGATATGGTGCTTGATCAAATCAAAATAAATGGAGCACGGGGGGAAAAAGCCAGAAAGTGCCTACTCAGCAGAAACTCAGCCTGAATAACTCTGGGGAGGCTACAGTTGTTAAGATTCAACAAGCGGCTCAACAAAATGTCCCAAAAACCCTGGTGATAAATCAAAAAGGGGGAAAAGGAAAAGACCCTAAGCCTTCAAACTGAGAGCATTTATACCATCTCGGGCTCCCGCCGAGGAGTAGAACACAGCCCATTGCGGAAATGGGTACAGGCTAAGGGAGAGGTCGGAGCCATGATTTCACGACTATCGGGCACTAACTCAGCTAAAAATCAAAATGTAGAAGGGGCAATTCTCAACAAAAGTTCAGAGGCTGGTGCCGGGCAAGACATTCCTCGGATGTCTATATTTTTTAGATCAGATCTAAGTCGTGGAACCATGGAAAGAAGATGTAAACTAAGGCAACTAATAGATCCAATCAAGGCAACGGCTAACTCAGCTAAAAATCAAAATGTAGAAGGGGCAATTCTCGACAAAAGTTCAGAGGCTGGTGCCGGGCAAGACATTCCTCGGATTTCTCTGCTGAACAGCGTTGATAGTCCATCAAATGCTGAAATGGCGCGGGACAATAATACACCGATCTTACAGAATGCAGAAAGGGGTCCGGAACCAGGCATAAGTGAGGAGCCTTCCCTCTCATTAATATTACAAGTATTGCAGGAACAGCGAGCTGAGGCCCTTGCTTACCATGGACAGGTTAGGGCAGATTATCAAAGTATCAAGGTATCACTTGATGAAACAATGAATACAGTTGCTAATATATCAAAGGACGTGACGGAGCTGCAAAGCAAGGTGGAGGAAACAGAAGAGACTGTTACTTCAGTCATGCAGACTGTTGAAGCACATGAGGAACAGCTTCAAGCTTGCCATACTAAGATTGAAGATTTGGAAAACAGACAAAGAAGAAATAATTTAAGAATTTTTGGTGTACCGGAAGGCAAGGAAGATGCGGACCCCGAGCCTATGTGGTTAAACTCTTACAGAAAGCTTTTCCTGATCTATCAGATTGGGATTGGGACTGCCAAATCCAAAGAGCTCACCGGCTTCCTTTGACCATACAAAGGAGTAATGCTCACTACCCCGTCCTATACTTATATTCTTTGCGAATTTCTTACTTCGACAAGCATTATCATTTAAGGCACGTCCTAATTCTCCAGTGGCAGTTGATTCTTTGTCTATATTTTTTAGATCAGATCTAAGTCATGGAACCATGGAAAGAAGATGTAAACTAAGGCAACTAATAGATCCAATCAAGGCAACGGCTAACTCAGGTTTTCTGCAGGAACCTGCAAGACTAAAAGTTATTAAAGATGGCAAGCCAGTGTTTTTTGTTTCAGATGCGGAAGCTAAACTTACGTTATTAAGGTTGCAAACTGCTTGATAGACATTAACATGAGTTGGCTGTTAATATTAGTTTCTAAGTCCAAATATTTTTATATTTTTTCAGCTAGTTACGATATGTCCGAGTTAAAGGGCCAGGTGTGGGCTGGGCTTGTTGGGTCCAGAGATGCCAGCTGCCATTTTTATCGGCAGCTGTTTTGGTGGGTGATTCCTTCTTTAGGAGACAGAAAGGATGGGCTGGTTGGTCTGGCTGGGTGGGGGAACTAGGTGGGGAAGGAGGTATTAAATAGGTAAAAAATGTCAAAAAGGGGTTATAGTTCTATTCATGGTGGAAGAATATTTAGGGATACTATTATGCTTGTTTTCTTTTTTGATGATGGTATTAAATAGCTATGGCAGCAATAAAATGCTTAGCTTGGAATGTGTCTGGGCTGAACAGCGCATCTAAAAGACAGTTAGTACTAGAAGAACTCAAAGCATATAAGCCTCAGATTGTGCTACTAACTGAAACACACTTAGCATATAATGACCGGCGTTTCCTTGAGCAATTGGGCTTTCAGAATGTTGTATGTACTTCTCAGAATGCGTCGATTAGGGGGGCTGCTATTTTAACTTCGAAGACAATAGAGTGCCAGATTTGTAAATTGTCCTCTGATCAAAGGGGGAGATGGGCAATTGCCCAGGCTCAAATTAATTTAAGTTAAATACGCATTCTGCGTCCTGTATGAGCCTAATATTTATTATTCCACTGTATTTGATGATATTTCCTAAGTATCAGTGGGATGGCAGGGGCAGCTGATTGTGATGGGGGATTTTAATTGTGTGATTAATTACGCTCTAGACTCCACTAGCCAGCCACAGATTTTAAGAATGAAGACGGTGAAAGCTTCTACTCTGGTCTTCACTCTACAGGATGCATGGCGGGTCTTGTATCCAAACAATATACTATACGTATTATTCAGCACCTCATGGCCAATATTCAAGTATTTATTTAGCCTGGACTCAGACACTATCTTACCGACGGCTAAAATGGAGATCTACCCTAGGATCACATCCGATCACAACCCCATTGTTTTTTCTTTTTTTAGCTAAAATCGTTGTTAGAAGCTCCCGACTATTTACATTTCCTAGAAATCTGGCTAATTATGCGGAGTTTGTGGCCTTTATTAGATAACATGGGCTCCGCTCCGATCTCTGTGGTTTGGGATGCTATGAAAGCATATATCAGGGGAGTTACCGAACAGTTTATATATCAGCTGAATGGAGAACAAGAGAGACAAGACAAACTAGGGATGTTCATCAAAAACAGTTTTTTTTGGAACTTCAACACATTGAGGCTGTTCGCTTTAAGCTAACAAATCAAGATTCTTTATATATTTTGCTATTAGATCAAAAAGCGGCGATAACCAGGGCTTTTAAGGAAAAGGTAGCATCATGCTACATTAAACATAAGACATTACAGTATGAGTACGGTGATAGAATTGGCAAAGTCCTAGCGCATCAACTTATGGATAAACAGCTTAAAGCTAGAATTAAGGCTATAAAGGGTGAAGGGGGGTGATTCATAGATCCCCTCAAGAGATAGCTAATCAATTTGCTATCTTTTACCAACAATTGTACTCCCCGGAGGATCAGCAGGACTTAAGTAGTATGTAGAGCTATCTAGCAAGATGTAAATTGCCGATTCTAACAGAGGAAGACTCGTCTTTATTAGAACAAGGGGTTATATTAGAAGAAGTAGTGGAGGCAAGAGGGGCACTACCATCAGGGAAGGCGGCAGGGGAGGATGCCCTCCCTGCAGATTTTTATACGTGTTGTAAAAGCATTCTTGCCCGGTATTGCTTGAGGTAATTTCTCAAATTGGAAATACAGGATGCGTACCTGATTCCTGGAACATGGCAAATATAGTCTTCTTCTTAAAGAAAGGGAAACCTCCAGAGGAAAGGACTTCTTATCGCCCAATTTCATTAATTAATTCTGATGCAAAAATATTTGCTAAAATACTGGCCACCCGGTTCGCTCCAATGATGCCTACCGTAGTTTCTCCCCAGCAACATGGGTTTATCTATGGAAGGGATACCACTACCCATGTAAATACAGCAATAGCTGCCTTTGATTTTGCTGGGAAGCTGAAGAAGAGACTGGGCATGGTACTATTGAATGCTGAAAAAGCATAAAAGCATTCGCCAGAGTGTCCTGGGATTATCTTTGGGCAACTCTTACAGTATTTGGGATTAAAGAAAATTTCTGGAAACTGATAATGCCAATTTACCAGAATCCAATGGCTAAGTTATTGTATTCGAATGTCCAAACACTCCTTCTCCTATCCGACGGGGGACGGGACATGTATGTCCCCTCTCCCCTCTCCTATTTGCTCTCTACATTGGGCCATTTATTCGAGCACTTTTGGATAATAATTTGATTTGTTCTTTTGAAATAGAGCAGGGCTCTTTAAAATTAACGGCATATGCCGATGATATAGCCATCTTCTCTGAAAATCCAAAAGAAGCTATAGAAGACATAGATAGAGAGGCTAAGCGGTTTGGAAGATTCTCTGGTTACAAACTGAATAGGAATAAAACCCAAATCTTACTTAACTATCAACCAGAAGATGTGATAGATGGGGTGTGTCCGAGTGCTACATATTTAGGGGTACAAATTTCTTCTCAAATTGAGCTTATATTTGCTTTGAATTATGATTTTTTATTAACTAAAGTTACTAAACAGTTACAAATATGGCATAAACTTCCACTTAGCATTTTAGGAAGATGCAACGTCATCAAGATGAAGATACTTCCTAAATTTCTATACCTTTTTAGGTCAATATCGCTACGTATTCCGAATGTCCTTAGCAGTTTTATATGGGGTTATAAAAAAGCTAGACGGGCAATATCAGCAATGAAACTCCCATATAATCAAGGGGGCCTAGACTTTCCCGATTTTAAACTTTACTTTTTGTCTGCTTTTGTTGGGCGATTAAGGAGCCTTCTTATTCCGGAGCTAACCAACTTTTGGCATTGGCTGGCCCTGGGAGCAGACAGCCAGATGTTCATTTATCGAATTAATGACCCTAACTATTTTAAACGAGTACGATTTAAGACAATTCGAGACTTTGTATACATATATGGTGTGAGAAGTTGACCTGGTATATGATGTCAACTATTATTGATGGTAGGTTATAAAGTCAACCTTATAGAAAGCTATCCTAGTGGTAGCTGTGGAGAGCAGCCTTCAGGCTAAGACTAGGAGACAAGTTAAGTGAGTTGTTTTACCATTTATAATCTCTTGAGTACCAAATGAAAGCACACCACACAAGTTATATATCAAATATATATATGCATTTGTCCTAAACACAACCCCTCTGGACTCTTTATGAGGTCAGAGGTAAAAGTACAATACAAGGAACTTAATTATCATACAATAAGTTGCATAGTATACGTTATGCCCAAGGGGCCTCACAAACCATATACTAAAATAGTGGTATAAGAACCGTGTGAGAAATAGAAAGCAGGCCTAGGGCCTGTGGACTCGCTGGGGCTGCCTAGAACCACTAAAGGATAGGATGTAGGAGGCCCACGGGAGGCACGTGCAGTGTCTAAACACAGCCGCAGGTTACCATTGACTTTCTATGGAGAAAGAACTAGTTACAAATTTACAATTTAAGGACACTTCTGGGTAAACTACGATGGCACCCTTTTCAATTAGAACACTTCGAGAGTCAAGATCCACGAGAGCACTGGAGTACTTGTGGTACCTCACCCAGGGAAGCCAGGTGCATAGGTGTCTTTTGGCGTCGGGTTTCGTCGTCGATTCCAATGGAGAGCTGCAAAGAAGTGCTGCAGGCGACCAGAGGAAAAGTGTCCGGGTGGATCCAAGGATGGATCAAAGATCTGAAGAACCTGAAAGCAGAAGGGACAGAGTCTGGGTCACTAGCCAGTGATCAGGATGGCGATGGGATGCTGCCAGCCAATGTCGGGTGATTTCAGGCGAAAAGGTAAAGTTTGTCTCTTCAGCCACGAGTTCTAGGAGGCATCGACTACAACCAGGAGCTGGATTCGAGCTGTCCCACAAAGGATCTAGTTGACTGCTGTGTCGGTATTCAGATTGGACCCAACAAGCCTTGGCAAACGCAATCCACGTAAGATGTCGAGATTGGCTTTGGTGCAGACCAGCAAGGTCTAAGGAACTTCTCCTTTGCAGGAAAGTTGGAGCAATTCTGGAGCAACCAGGAAAAAAAAGTAAATCAAAGATTGATCTTCTTGGACGCTCACTAGCCAACAGACTAGGAACCGCAAAGACGCGTCGAGCTGAAATGCACAAAGTGGGCCCACGGGACACTCATGGAGTGTGGGCCTCTGAGCTTCGGTGCAAAAGGTACTCGGGCTGGGGCTTTAAGCACCCCAATGCACATCTTCGGGATACCTCGGGAAGTAGGTGCAGCTTGCAAAATGCAGGATGTCCAGGAGTTCCGGTCCCACGTCTCTCGTGTCCGCTACAGGTCTCAGCTTTGCTGGGAGTGCAGATCAGCGTCAGAGATGTCTGGAAGTCCATATCCTGTGTGGCAGAGTCTTCGAGATCCAGTGATGTCATGAGTGATGTCACTGACCATGTCATGAGTGATGTAATATGTGATGTCATCAGCAGTGCATTGCACGCGCAAGTTATAGTGAGTCCAACTAACTATAACGTGGGAATTTCAATGGTTTTATGTCAGTAAAATTTCCAGCTAACTATAACTGGTGTGAAACCTCTGGTTTTTTCAGTGAATTTAATAGGTTTTTTAAATGCTAATACCTAACTATAACTAGTGATGCGTCATATGACGAACTGCGTAAGCGCACCCGGAAGCACGCGATCGCATACGATCGCGCAACGTCTCGACGCGCTTACGCTACGCGCCCCGGGGCGCGTAGCGTAAGCACGTCAGGTCATGTGATCTGAAAATAACACTTTTCATTGGTGCAGATCAGTTTTGGTTTCCAAATGATGAAAGCCTGGGTCATGTGACTTCAAAATAACACTTTTCATTGGTCCAGAACAGTTTTTTTTCCAAATGATGAAAGCCCCCACCTTTTTTCCTTATTCTGACTTTGTCTTTTGACTGAGGAAGACCTTTTTGGAGTTCTATCTCTACTCTTTACTAGTTTGAAATGGCTACATTAGCAGCAGGAACTGGAGGATCTGCCCCACCACCACCACCATCTAAAAGACCACCAGAAGATTACATTGGTGGTCAAGAGGATGAGGAGGAGAATGATGAAGAGGAGGAACAGAGAAGGGAATTCCTGCCTGAAAATAAACAGGCCTACCAACCAAAATTGCACTTTATTTGGGAGTTCTTTAAAATCCCAAGGGGTTTTAAAAAAGTCAACGCTGCAAAGGTGACTTATTTAATTTGTGAAGCTGAGTTGTCCAGGGGGAACCCTAACAAAAAGTATTCCTTCGGGAATCATACAATGATTCGCCACATGATGCGTTTGCATCCAAACAATTATTCTAATGCAGAGTTAAGGGACCTCTGCAGTAAGGTTCCCCCTTCAACGACTAGACCCTCAACATCAAAACAACCCACTCCATCGGGTCCGGGGGCAAGAGACACATTGGCTACTATTCAACCTAAGTTTGCAGATTACAAAATCGTGGGCAAATATTGTAACAAGACACTTTGCTATGGTGAGCAAAGTATTGAACTTATCATGGTTGCTGGTGATAACCATAAGTGTCCAAGAAAACCCTAAATGTTCCTGATTTTTTTTTGCTCCAGTTGAGCCATTTACAATTCCCTGTTTTTTGTTTCTCCCCTTAAAAAATACAAAAAAAATATAAAAGTGTTCAGAAAAGCCAAAAAAAGAAAAAAATGTTCACAAAAACAAAAAAAAAAATATAAAACAACAAAAAGAAGAAAAAAAACCAGTTCTTTTTAGAACTACCTCCAATTTATAAAAAAAATCCTACATTTTTTGAAAACTGTCATTCTTTTTTCCCTATGGTACGCTCCCCGGTACGCTCCCCGGAGCGCATACCGGGCGCTCCCCCCGCGCAAATCGAAAAAAATAAAAAAAATGTTTGCATCGCGGGGCCCTTTTATGGCCCCCACATCAAACCTAGGGGTCAGGGGGGGTCTACTCTGCCCCCTTATGGTCATTTCCCCTTTTGTCTTTTCCACCTCTTGTGTCTCGATTTTACCGAGACACAAGATGGCGGCCGCTCAGGACTGTTTCGAATGTTTACAGACACCCGAGAGCCAATCAGCTTTCCGCGCGCAAGTCGCGTAGCACGCCCGGTGCGCTCCCCGGTGCGCGTACCGGGGCGCTGCCATAGATATATATATTTTTTTGAACCTAAATTACTCAAAAACCACTGGAGCACATATCTTGAGACATAGCCAAGTTTGGTGGAAATCCATTCAGCTTTTCGGGCTAAAAGTGAGTTCGACCGCCCTATGGAAATTAACATGGGGAAAACACGTTTTGGGACCCCCCTTTTATCTCGGACCCCGCTTGACGAATCCCCCCCAAACTTTCAGGGAAGGACCGGAGCTCGACAAGGCAAATTTGAGGAAATTTTCAAGCAGATTCGTCAACCGGCGCCAAAGTTATTCTAAATAGAATTTTGAGATTTTGCATTGAAAAAAATCCTAACTATAACTACCTACTGGCGACCGCCAGTAGGTAATATATAGATATAGGTATACTATATCTAAGTAAGGGGTGATTTCACCACCTTTCCCAGGCTGCAAGTACAGACCCGTGGTGTCAGTTTGGAAGGCTAACCAGGGGTGGCACAATACATGCTGCAACCCCTGGTAGGCCCAAGGTGCACCTATTCCCTGGGTACCTAAGGTACACTATACAGGGGCTCACAAAGGTGACCCAGTAACCAATCTGGTATGTACCTAAAGTACATGGTATCAATTTAGAGAGAGTACAGCTAGGCTGTGGGCCTGATTAGCAGGGCCACAGCCATAATAAAGTCGAAAGACCAGTGAAGCTCAACAAAAAGTGGGGGTAACCATAGGAAGCAGACCCTACTCTCCTACATATGGAAAGGCATTAAGACTAGACTTTCTTTACCTGCCATGCATACGATATTCCCGTTGTGGGGAAATCCAATGCTGCCTGGAGTTTTTCAGGATGGTACCGCTTTGCGGTGGGTCAGTTATGGGATACATTCATTGGGACAACTTTATGACTGCAATGGTATAAAGTCTTTTGAGAATCTCCGGGCCACATTTGATATTCCCTAACGTATGTTCTTTAAATACTTACAGATTCGAGACCACTTGATTGGAAGCCTGGAACTCCGCAAGATAGTTGGGTCTGATATGTGGGATTTTATCTATACTTCAAAACAGGACGCCATTATCAGTAAGGCATACAGAATATTCTGTCAACAACGAGCAGAGGGATGCGAGAAGTTGGCTCTTAGATGGAGTGAGACGCTGGGCGAAAATATCACAATTGATAATATGCGGATAGCCTTAGATACTACTGCTCGATCAGTGCACTCGGTCAGCTTACGGCTACAGCAATTTCACACACTTTGCTTCTTATATTGTACACCCGAAAAGATTGTTAGGTGGTCTAATGGTCAAGACACATGAGGAGGAACTCAGGGCGGGATACGTCAGAAATGCCCTAAATGTGGGTTACATGCGGCAGGTATTGTCCATATGTTTGTCACATGCCCCTCGTTGAAGAAGTTCTGGGATAGGGTGCAAGGGGCAATTCAGAATAGATTAAATATTGATACTATAATCACAGTGACTGAAAGGATGTTGGGATATAAAGAAGATGGGGAGGGGAAGGTCCAATACTGACAATTATGCTAGTTGCGGCGCGCCTAGCAATAGCTAGAGCTTGGATTTTCCCAAAACCTCCTACTGAGATAGAATGGTGGTTAATTCTTAAGGAAACTTGCGAAAGGGAAAGGGCTCTGGCGAAAGTAAGAGGGGTCAAAGCAATTCTGAAATACAGATCTATCTGGGGAGCCCTGGAAGTGCTTTGAAGCTACCTACAATTGGTTAATTGTAGCAATTACTAGCTTCTATTAATAGCTCTGGTAAATGGCTCACTAGAAAATGTATTATTTGTTTATTATGATCTGTGCTGCTTATGTTCTTCCACCGCTTTCTTTTGTTTTCTCTTCTCTTCTTATTACTGTAAGTTAATTCTAACTTGTATATTAATGGCATTGTATGCATATTTTTTACAATAAAAAGATTTTAAAAAAAGGAAATAATATCTTCTAATTTTGCATTGCTGTCTACAGGGTTTGACTTTTTTGTTTATTTATTTGCCCTATTTTGTACAGCTTTACTGATTTTGTGTCCATCTTTGTTATTTTCGGCTGTTACTGGTTGCGTTGGCCAGCCGCAGCCCGTGTACGTAAGGGCAGTGGGGGCGGGTGGGGTGGGATTTTGACAGACGACAACGAGGGAACATTAATTATTTATTCAATTTCCCCTAGTCATCGTCCGTCGAAATCCCCCCACTCCACCCGGCCCCACTGCCCAACCGCTCTTATCTGCATGGGCCGCAGCTAGTGTTGGTTCACTGTTCCCCATTCCTGTTCGCTTGATCTGGTAAGATTAATTTTATATTACCTTTTGGGGTTTTAGTGCATGGGGGATATTTGTTTAGGATTAATTTAGTTAGTGTAGGTTGGTGTTAGGTAGTATTTTATATGATTAGTGGTTGATACGTGATGCAGTTGTGTAAGACCAGTGCCGTATGCCTCATTATATTTTAACTATAGGTTTATTGTGTTTGTTAGTGATGTATTGCTTGTATGTTTTATTTACACTGTATATTGTATTCCAATGTTTATGGGGTTTATGTGCTATGTGGGTGGGTGTTTTGTGTTCTTTTATAGCTTTCTCATTTGGGTCGTCCAAGATATTGATTTATTGGAAGCATTTTATTTTCAAGGGAATCAACTTAGGGCCTCATTATGATGGTTGTTGGACTTTCGTCTGCGGTCCCGCCATGGGACTTACAATGTGACCATCTTCAAGGCGGTCGCAAAGTGTATTTATTGTATTGCGGCATGTGCTGTGAGCTGCAGCACAAGCCACAATTCAATAAATACACATTTTGCATATCCCTACGCTATGTGGCAGGAACCATGCGGTGCCTGCCACATGGTTCAGGGATATGTAGGGAGGTACCATCGGTGCCCCCCTGGTCCCATGTCTGAGGGTCAGGGGGAAGGTAGGCCCCAATGTCTGGTTCAGACTGCCTTTTCATGGCGGGTAAACCGCCATGAAACGGCTGGCAGAAAGAGACATCCTAATCCCTACAGCGGTACCTGGCAGTCACCACCTCAGTTGTAGGGATTGCGGTTCCCACCGGCAGTACGACTGCTCCTTGAGCCCGTCAGATATGTGGCGGTCGGTCTCTCTGACCGCCAACCATCTGTCCGCCATCATAATGCGGTTGGCGTGAGGCAGGGTCGATGCGGTGGGACCGCCACCGACAGGCTGACGGTGGCTGTCCCTCCGCCATCGTAATGAGGCTCTTAGTTATGTTCTAACCAATGTAATTTTAATTTTCCTTAATTTTCTTTTGGTTTGGTTTTCAAGAGCAGTTTTTTTATTTAAATTCATTTTTTCAGGTTTTGGATGGTCCCATGGATTTCTGTTACTTTTATGGAACTTGACTTTCCTTCCTGACATGTTCGCATTTGTTTAAAAGGCCAGGGTTATTTTATCATGGGGGGTATTTTTTGCCTTTTGGATTATTATGGAGTTTGATGTCTCCTGCTACAATACTGTAAATAACACCTTTTCATTTTAAGGGAAGGATATGTTATTGTATCGTATTGTATTATATATTACTGATTGTTAATGGTATTTTTATGCAGTGTATATTTTGCATTGTATTTGTTTGTTTTTTAAAGTTGATATTTGTGATATTAAGGGCCTCATTACAATGTCAAGCAGAAAGCCTCCGACTGCTGATTCCGACTCAGATTTGGCAGGCTCAAGGAGCCCGTCAGCCAGTCGGAAAGGCCTCATAATCCCTACAGGATGGTGTTTCCTCCATCGGGATTATGATGGCACTTTCCGACAGCAGTTTGATGATGGCCTATCCGACATAGAACTGCTGTCGTAAAGTGTCTTTGGGGGCCCCTATTAGGGACCCCTATCCCCCTGGCCCTCCACATGCGGCCCTGGGGTGCACCTATTGTGCCCCCTTTACATCCCTGCACCAAGGTGCCTGCCACACGGTGCAGGGATGTTTAAAAACTTCAATTTTTCAAAGGGAGCTTATGCTGCACGCCTCCGTACAGCTCCCATTGAAAGATTGAAGTTTGCGACTGCACTATTGTGAATATTTACAATAAAGTGATGAAGCGTGTTGTTAAGCCAAGAAGGCTAACAACATGCTTCTTCACTTTGGAAACGCAGGGCTGCACCATATTTACTAGAAAATGGTGCAGCCCTGCATTTCCCCCTGCGCTGGCACTAACTTTAGCTGCCTAGGGCCAATGCAGGCACCCTTGCACCATAGTGCAAGGGTGCCTGTGTTGAGGGGAGGATTGTTTATGTGCAGGAAGCTCCCCCTTCCTGCACATAAACTATCTTTTTTTTAATTATTGTTTATGTGCAGGAAGGGTAACCTTCCTGCACATAAACAATCATAGACAATTTGGAGCTTCTATGTGTGCTGCACAAGGCAGCACACATTGAAACAACAAAAACAAGGAGAAATAAAACATTTCGTCCTTGTTTCGCTGGCAACTCTGGGCATTAGCTTGCCTCATCTCCACAACGGCCCCCCACAAACGCCGGGGATGCCTGGTTTCACCTTGGAGATACCCAGGAGGGAACATCTCACAGGGAAAGCCAGGACGGGTTCCCTAGCGGTCTATAGCGCCAGGACGCCTCCGGGTAGCAGTGCTCTTTACAAGACACACACATTTACATTTACATTAAGACCAGGTTTTCCCTGGTTTTAATGTTGGCGCCGCCTCCTATTTACTCTGCCCTTGGAAATAGGAAGCAGTGTCAAAATCAATGGGTGTTGCCATGGAATGCCCGCCGCAACACCCTTTGCCCTCCCCTTTCACGCTAAATACAGCGTGAACGGGTGCCTCCTGTACAAGGCAGCGCGAAGCCACATTAAGTGGCTTAACGCTGCCTTGTAAATAAGGCAAGGCCCCTAACGCCATCATTGCATCACTGTAAGCGACGTTATGGTGGCGATCGGGGTTTGTAAATATGCCCCACGCATCCTAATTGGAACCACAAACGGAGGTCGGTCAGTTCCCCATCGCCACAATATCAGTCGGAGGCAACTCCGACCGACATCATAATCGGGGCATTAATGTTTATTTATTATTTTATATTTATGTGGGTTTTTTTACAATTAATTTTTATCAAATAATTTTGTATTTTATTTGTTATTCAAAACTGAATAGTAAAAAATGTCAAATAGTATTATTAAATAAATACATTGTTTAGTTGTTTATAGGATTGTTTAGGGTTTTATTTGATATTGTTTTTTGAGGATTGGTTAGTAAAAGTAAGGTTCTTTTTAAGGAGTCTAGGCATGGTATGCCTTGATTGGTAGGAAATAATTTGACTTTGCTTTCTAATATGTTGTATATTTCTTTGGCTTGTTTTGAGAATTTTGGTTTTAGTTGGGTTAGTGATTGTTCCATTCTAAGTTCTTTGTTGCTTATTAAACTTTTTAAAAACTGGTCTACAGTGGGGGTTGCTTAATCCTAAGGTTCCTTGGAAGCAACCGTGCCACCCTTCCATTCAGTTTTTGACTGTTGTGCAATTCTATTGTCATAATGTTCCTCCATTATATATCATAAATGTATTGACGTCTGTCACCGAAATGGTGCGGTCTGCCAATCCACATATTTTAAGCAGCAGTCCTTAAACAGGATTGATGTCTTTGCTAGTAGCTACAACACAGAACCTGGTGGCAGGGATAATTGCCGCACTACCTTTCAGTTAAAAAAAAAAAAAGTTCCTCGGTTCCAGCTATAATACACACTATTGCCCACCTCCTAAGACCAGCCACATGTATTGATCTTAACTATACACCAGAACTTTTTAACACATATGTGAAGAGGCAACGTTTACAATACAATTTTTAGCTTCAAATGCTATGCATATAATAACAATGGATTACAGGAGTGATGAATCTCCAAAACAGATGGCGTAGTGTTCAAATGCTTTTATTGTGTTTCATATAATCCACAGCCTACGCGTTTCGCCCAACACGGGCTTCTTCAGGGCTGTAAACAATATATGTACAGTATAAGAGAACATGTAAATCAAACATGTAATACATATTAAAAAATACGTTACATTTACAATTTTATTTACATATATACAGTTTAAAAACAAAGGCGAAAAAAGAGACTAACACACTAAATACAAATCAGAGGGACGTGTATTTTGTTACGTTTGTTCCTAGACATTAAGGTTCGCAGTAAACTGGCCTAGATCCTGCTAGAGGTCTCTATGTAGAATTACCATCTGTTAGTGGTTTTACAGTTTGGAAGAGAGAGGTAACCAAAATCACTCACGAGTTTGGATGGCACATTTAACCGAAGGTCAAGGGGACTGAGGGGGAGGGGGGGGGAGGGCGGAATGCTGCACCTCTGTGATGGCCTTACTTACAGGGCAGTCTTTAAGCTACAAAGTGCTGAATAAGCTATATGAGTCTGTTTTATTACAGACAAAGACAAAGAAAAAGGACAGTATTGTATGAGTGTACCTTGTATGTATGTCTTGGAACTGAGACATGATTGCTCCAAACGAGGGATCCTCGCTGTTTTCAATCCTGGAAAGGCGAATGTCTCCTGAACCATACGGTCACCCACTTGCTTGTTAGTAGAATTTATTTTTGGAGAAGTTTCTGAAATTACATTATGCCACCATGTTTATATGCAATAATTTTGGGTTTCTACAAGACAAAAGAAAACCCTGCTAATCTTATTCTTGACAAGGCCTATGTGAACTCTTACCCCTTCTATATCACGGGTGTCCTTACTTCTTAGGTCAAAACGATAACTCTAGCCGTAGCAGTGTCGCTGTCATATGCCGAGGGCTATCTGTGGTATTTAAAAACAACAGCGAAGGTTAGCTAGTTCGGCTCGTCATGCTGCAGGCAAGTAGTCCCCACATTCTATATATCACTAAGCGCAGCCTGCCCACTCTCACAATATTTAAGTCCTCATATAGCTTCTAGCTACATTCTTCCGTTTCTCGTGTATCTACAAAAAAAAACCCAGAAATGTTCCCTCCACTGAGACTCCATCTAGTGGAAGAAACGTACTGCCACACCCTACTACCCTGCCCATGGAAGAAAGCCAGCGTTATACTTCTCCCTGACTTAGTCCCTAAGACAGGGACAAACAGACCGATCAAAACGGTGCGAATTCAGAAAAGGCCCCACACAACGCCAGAAACCCACAGAAATCTACAAAAAAACACAGAAATGTTCCCTCCACTGAGACGCCATCTAGTGGAAGAAATGCACTGCCACACTCTACTACCCTGCCCATGGAAGAAAGCCAGCGTTATACTTCTCCCTGACTTAGTCCCTAAGACAGGGACAAACAGACCGATAGAAACAGTGCAAATTCAAAAAAGGCCCCACACAACGACAGAAACCCGCAAGGGATCTGTAATACTGCCTGTCAAGTAGAAAGGCCTGTCACAAAACGGACAGGCTGACAAAAGTCAGACAGCAAAGCGTCTCACCTCTTCAAGTAAAGCCTTCATTCTCGCGTCCTCGTCTCAGAAAAAGTATGAAGAGACAGAGGTTAACGACACCCCCGTTTTTATACAGTGTTAAAATAATCAAACATCAACACCTGTGTCTAATCTCTAGACTCACGGTGTTGTATGGAAACCGTGCACCGGACTTGGAAAACGTGGAGATGGGACGCTCGGCAATATCCACATTGCAGTGTGTTCACACCTTATTTTCAAGAGGGTCAGAGGCACAAAGGCGGGTTATATTAATGTTAGTACGACGTAATAGTTTATTTAATCATTTCAAAAGCCTCCATTGATACAATTTAATTATTCAGACGGAAAAAATAAAATAAAAATATGAGCGGAGCATACAGCTGACACGAACCCGTATATCTCAACTTAGATAACCTGAGCCTCTGCCAATGGTGCTACTCGAATATCGTGTTACAGCCTGTGTAAAACTGTGTTATTAGGAGCACATATAGTTGCACTAGTGCAAAAGATCGTATACATAGTATTGCAATGTTTAAATATTCATTACTACAGCGAAAGTCAGCAGGATGGTCACATATGTGAATATATGACATACAGGATCGAAATATGTTATTAAACTATGGCCTATTGCCGGCTGGGAACCCATATATCTTAGGTTCATAGATTTGGCCCTGTAGCTGATGTGCTACTAGTGTAGAAATTCTCCTTACTTAGAATAGGTGCAAAGTACACGACACCGGAAAAATAAAAGAATTGTTGAACAAGTATTATCAACATATACTGTTGAATGCGTCCTATGGTAGGCGCGAACCCCGTGTATCTCGGGTTCCTAGATTGAATCATGTAGCAGTTGCGCTACTCATCCGGTGAGTCTTTTGCTATTGAGAATGTATCTCTCACTACCCTCCTAAAAGCCCATAAAGCATCCTTGGTGGTGCATTACAGACATAATCATTGGGGAAATTAATGTCTTATTAGATATATACTAGTCAGTATGTGTGGATAGTCAAAGTGTTGAGGCTTAATGCCCCTGTGATCTAGTAAACCAGGCATAGGAGAAGAAGCAGAGATTCTGCAGATAGGTATGATATGGTGCCTCGCTCTTCCAACAGCATGTTACAAGCTTTCATATACACAGAGTAAACTCTTGCCCGGTCTTAATGTTGCATACATGTCTTATCCCTTCGTGCATACTATCACAGAAAGTGATGCATCTCCGAATCAATATTCAGACCTTTTGAGATGACACGTAACCTACAGATCCATTTAGCTTCCAATTGGTGAAGTTGTAGTGTTCTGTCACCTCCCCTTTCTAGTGTCGGCAAGTGATCAATTGCATGGAATTTAAAATTGGATCTGTCACCTGTGCCTATGCATTCATGTGAAACCAATGCATAAGAAATGTCTTGATTCACACAGGCCCGTCTATGTTCTTGTATGCGTGTTTTGAGGGATCTAACTG
Organism: Lissotriton vulgaris; assembly: GCF_964263255.1. Taxonomy (NCBI): domain Eukaryota; kingdom Metazoa; phylum Chordata; class Amphibia; order Caudata; family Salamandridae; genus Lissotriton; species Lissotriton vulgaris. The sequence goes on from NC_141697.1 coordinate 529,538,997, forward strand.
TGCTCCTACATAGATTTTCTTGCATACACAGATGATGACGTATACCACAAACTGGGTCAGACAATTAATGAAGAACCTGATGTCATAGGTTTTGTCTGTATTGTACTTAAAGCTGGCCATCCGGCTTGCTTGTGCACACATGTTACAACAACCACAGGGGACGAAACCCATTTTAGAACTGAGCCACAATTTTTGTTTGTTTCGTGCAGGTCGAGTGTAACTTGAACATAGGGTCTCTCTTATGGTTTAACATCGCCTGTACACTATATTTGGTTTGTTCCGGACCAAACTACCAATACCTGGAACGCCTTGCTAGTAAGGTGATTCTATTAATAGGCTTTCAATACTTTTATACTGCAGTTACAGAGGCATATGCTAGGGCAATTCACTTTGTTTTTTTAATTTCATGGTCAAATTTGACACTTGTGGGGTATTTTTCACTTGAGGCCAATTTTTGCAGGTCCCTCCAGATAATCTGATAATACCCTTTATTGGCTGTATATGGGTATATTTTCGAAATGGTTGATATCATTGCTTGCTCAAAGTCAATAATGTTTTTGGAGGGGTTGTATTTCATTGTTTGGAATATATTTCATTTAATAGTTCTTGGTACGATGCATTTTGTTTAGTAGCTAAAAGTGAGTAGACTAAGGGGGTGTTGGAGTTTTAGTATTCTCCATGCATTGTGTAGATTTGTGTGAGTGAGTGGTGGAGGGCACGATTTGAATGTGTTGTCTATCATCCACATGTTGCTCTAAGGAAGTAGGTTATTGTTAGTAGCATATTTAATTTTTCTTGCCTCATTGCTATCATTGACATATAAAAGGAGAGTGTAATTTGTCTGTGTTAGGGTTACGTTTTTCGAGGATATTTATATCCTCGAACATTTTTGGAGCAGCAGGTATTTTTCTTGTTGTTTTTCTAGTTCTGGCTATGAGTCTTTTTAAAAAAATGAATTACAAGGGGCTGGTTGCAGATTAATATGGAACATTAGACAAGAGTAGGCTCTTGTGAGATCGTAAAAGCTTCCCTGAGGTTTTGCAGTACATTTTATAATTCAGTTTTGGTTATGGGGGGGATGATTATGCTCTCTAACATTTTCAACAATTTCATATTTTGTAGTTACTCTCCAATAACCATCATCATAACTCTTTATTCGACAAATATCTCATGAAAGCAATTAAAAAACAATACAAATTTGCAGATAAAATAAATATTATATAAAAGAATATCATTTAAGTATGAGAGCCAATACATCACAGCATACAAGAAGATAATGAATGAAATAAAGGGCAAAAAGATAAACCTAGTATCAAAACATTTTGCTAAAAGTTAGGGTGCTGTATGCAAGACCATAGAGACATACAACATAATGCATTTCCCCCACAATTCACATGGTTCTCAAAGAGCTACAAGTATTGACTCAAATCAATTGATTATTTGTACAGACCATAGTGTTATAAAATGTTTTCTACAGCACCCAAGACCCTTACTTTGATGACCCACATATTGCCCAGGACCTTTGGGGCTCATTATGATGGTGGCGACTTGGTCCGCCCTCCACCATTGGAACCGCCCGCCAGACATGCAGCGGTCCCACCACTGCTAAGGATGCACCCGCCATACTGGCAGGCACATCCTGGGCCTTTATCATTGCGGGCGGTGCTGCTGGCTGCAGCACCGTCCGCAATGATAAAGGTGCATGCACCGTATTTCCCTGCACCATGCGGTGCCTGCCACTTGGTGCATGAAACTGCAGGGGGTACCCCCCCAGTGCACCCCCCCTGCAACAGCCCCCAAAGCCAGTCTCCGCCTGTCTTTTTGCGGTGGGATATCCACCGCAAAATGAAAGGTGGATAGGGATGCCCTAATCCCTACAGCGGTGCCTGGACGGCACCGCTGCAATGTTGCCCTGGTTCCAGGTTCTGCAAGGCGGCCGGAAAAGGACCACCTTGCGGAACCATGACGGACGGACTTTCCATCTGCCACGGAACTATTGTGACTCCCACCGCCATCCTAATTTGGCAGTGGGAATTATCAGTATGATGGCGGAAGGACTTCCACCTCCAGCCTGGCAGTGTCGGTCCTTCCACCATCATAATGAGCCCCTTTGCTACTACTGCACATGCATAAATAAGTCTAGGATCTGCTCTAAGAATTCTGAGGGCAATAGCACTGCTACGTGTTCCCAATGTCCTACAAATCGCTTTAATCCATGTCCGGTGAGGAACTGCATACCCCAGACAGGCAAATAAAACATACCCAATGGATTCAGGTGAAATATTACACGTGGGACACAATGCATTTCTTCCAGGGACCCAGCCTTTGGTAAATGATCTAAGAGGCAAGGATTCTACCCAGGGGTGTCGCGATGGCATTCCAATAAGGTTCCATGGTGTTGGTGCATTTGAAATCAAAGAAGTTTCCTGATAAGGGATGGCTAATACTCAAATCAAATCTATCAAATCAAAATATCTTCATGCACATTTGATATATGCATAAAAGTGCAGACTAAAATTATCCTTAAAACATTTGATCGACAAGAAGTCTGAAATTAAATAAGAATTGGTTTTAAGATATGTCCATTAAAATATCAATATTCACAAGTATCCTTGAAGCAAAAATCAATTACAGTTCATTGTGAGAAGGCTTTGTTGCAGCATATAATTAAAAAATACTTATCCCCCAGAGCAAATCCGAGTAGCACATTTTAAAACCATGCAATAAATCATTTTCCAGGCATGAGGCTTTTATATATTTGGTCATTTAAAAGAACACCCCTGTTTGTTGAACGTCTCCTTATACAATTTTGCACCCATGAAACAAATATATGGTGTTTTCAGAGAGGTATTAACTACATTGCTGTAGAATGTGAAACTAGACTCAATTTTGTTATCCGGGGGAGGATATACTTTTTTCTTTCCATTTTATAAAAAGGACAAAAAATAAGATATGAAACATGGTTTGGGAAAACAAGTCATCACAAGGACATTGCAACAGGTGTTTTAGTGGGATCACTGAAATAATATCGAGGGACAAAATATCGACTTGCCAAAATATCGTGGACAAAATATCGACAGTCAAAATATCGAGTTTGTATCTACAAACAGGTAAGTACAAAAATATCGAGTACAAAATATCGTTAACAATAATATAGATGTAAAAAATATCGACTTTATTAAAAACAGTGTTAAATTAAATTAATATTAAATTTTAATTACTAAAATATACTTAAAACTACTTAAATTAAATTATAATAATTAAATAATAAATGAAAATAATAAAAATAATTTTTTACAATCTTATTTGTTGACCCTGAACCCTAAAAATACCCCTTTACCCAAAAACCCAAAACTGACCCTGAACCCTAAAAATACCCCTTTACCCAAAAACTGAAAACTGACCCTGAACCCTAAAAATGCCCCTTTACCCAAAAACTGAAAACTGACCCTGAACCCTAAAAATACCCCTTTACCCAAGAACTGAAAACTGACCCTGAACCCTAAAAATACCCCTTTACCCATGAACTGAAAACCGACCCTGAACCCTAAAAATACCCCTTTACCCATGAACTGAAAACTGACCCTGAACCCTAAAAATACCCCTTTACCCTAAAACTGAAAACTGACCCTGAACCCTAAAAATGCCCCTTTACCCAAAAACTGAAAACTGACCCTGAACCCCAAAAATACCCCTTTACCCTAAAACTGAAAACTGACCCTGAACCCTAAAAACAATAACAATAAAGTAAATATATTAGAACATTAGCTGTAATTATTTTAATAATTAATATTATTTTTTCCAAATTAATTACTTAAAAATAACACAAAATTATATATATTAAAAATTTACTCTAATTAATGTAATTAACTAATTACAATTAATTAATTAACAATTAATTACTAATACAAAATATGTTCAAAATTATATTAATTAATTAACTAATTAATATTAATTAATTATCAATTAATTATTAATTAAAAATATTAACAAACATATATTAATTAATTAATTATTATTAAATTACTTCCCACCCTATTCCCCTATAAACCCACAACCCGCTACAGAATTACATTACGCAATTATTATAAAAACAAAATTCATTTAATAAAATATTTTATAACATTAATACTCACTATTCACACATATTATTACATAAAAATACACTATAAAATATTATATATTATTAAAAATTCGATATTTTTGCTATCTATATTTTATACAGTCGATATTACTTCACTTACCTGAAAAACGATATTTTTGTAGTCGATATTATGTCCAGTCGATATTTTGTCCAGTCTATATTTAAAACTCGATATTATGTCCAGTCGATATTTTGGAGTCGATATTTTGTCTGTACACCGTTTTAGTGAGTATACATGTGCAGGGTATCCTATCATCAAGGGGAAAAAATTTAACCTTATTCTTGTTAAAATATATTGATGCGTATTGTTAGTGACAAAGGAGAGATAGAAGTCATGACCTTTGGGGATTCTGGGCAAAGTATGGTAATGAATAACCGTAGCTTTTTCAAGGCAAAGTATTTGTTATGTATAAAAGTAATCTTTGTGGTTCTCGGAAAGGACGGTGTTAGATCTCTGCGGTTCCGGGACCACGGTCAATGGACCACTAGGGCGAAGCACGTGTCGGCTATCTTTCACTAGTCTGTTTCTCAATTCACGTATGAAAATTCAAATAAAAACCAAGCATGTGAAAAACACCAGAAGACGACTGGCAATTATTCCATACAAATTTTGACAAATCAAGAGGGCACAATCCTCCATCTCTCTCCAAACATTTGTTTGGTGTTATGTACAAATCAGCTAAGCCCAAGTCAGTAAGAGACCTTCTAACATATACTAGCCACTGGATATTGTTGGCATGATCTAAAGTTATTACGTCTTTTTTAGTATTGTCTGAATGAGGCCAATTTAATAGTGTCAGAAATAAAGGGGAGGGCAAGTTCTTTGTGGGCAATCAGATTCGAACAGGCCGATTTAACTGGTAGCAATTTTTTGGCAAACTTGTTCTCGACTTTCTGCAAGGCCCCCACTTCTGCTATACCCCACATTTCAGCTCTGTAGGTTGCTATGGCTATTGATTTTGCTTTATATATTTCAAGCATTTCAGTAATTGATTTTTTCCCCAGTTTGGAGGTGAGTTTCCACAAGGCTGCTATACTTCTTTGCAGCATGTCAGTTCTATTTGCAACCATAGTCCCTCAAATAAGTTTCGAGTCAAAGAGGAGTCCCAAATACATAAATGACTCTACTCGTTCCAGCGAGCCCCCATCTAGGTGAAATGGTATGGACTTCTTTTTTCCCCTCCCTGCTATCATGATATAGGTTTTCGATCTATTGACTATGAAACCCAGTTCGGCCATAAAGGTTGAGTAGGAGACCATCAGGTGTTGTAAGGCCAGGGGTGTCCTGGCCATCAGAACTGCATCATCTGCGTAGAAGAGAGCGGGCAACAAGATGCCGCCTGTTGATGGAACATCTATGCATTGTGCGGTTAAGACTTCATTACAGCTATTGGTATACATGTAGAATAGAAAGGGGGCTAGGACACACCCCTGGCACACCCCCTTTTCTATTTTAAAACTTTCTGTACATTCCCCTTGTTTACCATACCTGACTACGCCCGCCTCTCTATAAAGCTCCCTGATAAAAAGAATTATTGATTTGTCCATGCCCATCGATTCCAAGAGAGCCCACAATTCAATGTGGACTACACAGACAAAAGCAGCGGACAAATCCACAAAACCCATATAAAATTGGCCCTTTTTTGCGCACACATACTTTGCAGCAAGTAGTGCCAGGTTGAGTCCTTGGTCTATCGTAACCCTCTACTCTAAACCCATATTGGGACTCTGCTAGAACGTTATTAGCCACAGCCCAATCCTCCAATCTGTTTAGAAGCATTCTCCCCATTAATTTATCTATGCTGTCCAGCAGGGAAATTGGGCTGTAATTTACTGGGTTCATGGGGTCCCCTTTCTTATATATGGGGATGATCATTGATTTTTTCCATGATGCTGGAGGTACCACTTTTGAGATACCATTACAAGCTTGCGTCAGGAGCGGAGACCATAGATTCTTACATCCTAGGAAAATATCCGAGGGAACACCGTCTGGCCCTGCTGCCTTTACGATGGGCGATTGGGAGAGGGCAAGCTCGATTTCCTCTAGCGAGAACTCCATCCCCTGTTGGGCACTTATTACATCACCCATTTTGTTTGTATGACTATCCTTCAAAACATTAAAAATACTCTGAAAATGGAGGATCCATGTGGTTTAATCTATATGAGAATCAAGAGAAACGTCCCTCTGTTCTTGCAGAAAGGGAGCGTTCACCACCCTCCAGAATGCCTTACTATCTTTACTCCTCGATGCCTCACCCAGATTGGCCCACACTTCTTCTCGTAACTCTTTAGGGCTCGCCTGCTGATGCGCTTCTGCGCATCGCTGGCGAAGCTCTATTACGGCTTATCCAGTGGTTAACCACCACTGGCGATTCCACTGGCGATTCCTTCAAGTGCATGTGCTTTTTAGGTCATTGCGCAAGCGCAAGCCCTAAAAAGTGCGTGCACAATGCCACCAGCCGCCTGCCTGCCTGCCTCGCATTACCAGATCAAAGGCAGCCCAGCCCCCCTCCCACAAGCTTCTCAGCGTGTGCTCTGCCTCAGGCCGGCATTTCTCCTCCCCTCGGGCAAACAGATAGCCGCAATAACACCCTCCCTGCTCAGCTTTTTTTTCTCAATTTCTCCCCGACTACACTTCCCATTAGGAGCCCTTCCTCCCCCCAGATAATCTATCTCCATAAGAGATAAGCAGCTCTTCCACCATCTCAAACCCGTATCTTATTAGTGCACGATATACAGCTCGGGTGTACCTACATCTGAAGGGATTTAACACGAATACAAAGTGTGAACTGATCACCTGGGACGCTGCACGTCACATTCGATGTACTGAAGGCGACCAGTACTGCTATAAAGCATTCCGTTTCGACTCACTCACACTCACACGAAGAAGCAGTCTCTCATTGGCTGACTCAGTCAGTCACTTGTCCAGTCACTCAGGTGATGACTTACTCACTAATCTGCACACTCATGTACAGTCATATGTGCAGTCACTCAGTTACACTGTGCCATACACAGTACAGCACTGGATAGAGTCGCGCCCTTGACAACACCTTCCGTGTTTGATTTTATGTTACATAACCTGGCTCTCCGCAGCCTTTGCACTACACCCGGTGTAACACGCCCTCTGCACCACTCCCTGCTTCACAGGCCTTTCCACCCCACCCTGGATCACATTCCCTATGCATTCAGAACCGTCATGCACTTCAGTGACAGAGCGCACTGGGTGATTTCTGGGCCGTGTTCGAATGTGTACATTTACATGTCGGTAGATTTATATAGCGCCGGCCAAGTAAAATGCATCGGAGCGCTGTACCGAGGTGCGGGTAGAGATTATCCCGAGTCACCTGTGAGAGTAACACGATTAAAACATTGTCCTCTGCTTATTATACCTAATGAAAACGTGTGAACTTCTCTGCCAGAAGAACTTTCTGAACGACTACAACTTAAGGCGCTACCTTCAACCAGAGCCGGACTGGCCGTAGCGGACACCGGGCGTTAAAACTGTATCTTTTGTGACTGAAAATTATTACAAATACACCATCTGAGTGGCGCTGTCCCTCCCCTATGCCCAACGTAGAGCTGAAAGTACACACTGCCGAGACACGGCACACGGGAATATATGTAGAAGGGATTTGAAGAATAGTTTGTCCTGTTGGTGCTCGGTAAAGAAGTGAACCCTTATTTTATCGGAATGGATGGACCGGGGAAGAGACTGCTTCCCTTTTAAGGTCTCTGAAATGTTTGCTGACCTCACGGTTCTGCATTTGTGGTGTTCTCAGTGAGGTGGGCGGCGCTGTGGAATTACACATTTCCTATGAGGTCGTATGACTGTGTGTGGGGTCCATGGCCACAGTAATCCGTGAAATAAAACGCATTAGCGTGACATGTCATGTGTTGGCCTGGGGTGGTAGTGAGCTTTCGTCCTGTGACAGCTAGCTCCCAGATGCCAGGATGCGTGCACGTAGCTGATGTCTGCGGCTCGAGAGCGCCGCGAGACAAGCAGCGGTGGGCGCTGGGAAGTGCACTCTCGCGCACAAGGGTCATATACATACACGGAAGCAGAGACGCGGGCACAATGATATACTTATATAGGGAAGCACGCACACCCACACTCACAAACACACACTGATGCAGAGAATCATAAACACACAAACCAGCACACTGGCAAACTGATAAAGAGGGGTAAATGCACACACGGGTTAGGTACAGGCGGCATATATACACAGACACACACAATGGTACACGGAAGCACGCGCACGTACACAGTGATACAGTTAAGCCTACCCGTGCACAATTTACAGAGGAGTGTGATGTATTCTGACTACCCAACTCCCACATATAGAACGTAGAAGCAGGAATATACAATAACAATTCTATTGGAACAGTAAGGTAAGAATACTACAGAGTGCACACATATACATTATATATATATTTATTTATTTATACACACACTGATAAAAGGAAGGGCAAAAACACACAGGTACAGTTAGGCACACACACAGATACAGGGAAGCACAATCAATAACACACAATTTACACTTACGTATACAAAGAAGCACACAAACGCAGAAACACACAAAGTCATTCAAACTAGATTACGTTGAAGCACACATACGAACGCACATGCAAATGCACATGGTCAGGGCCAGAAGTAAATACTCGTACACGAAAGCACACATGCATAAAACACACACAATACGAACGCACACAGTACACATATGGAACACACCCAGGGGGAAGCACACATTTCTGTGATATAAAAAAGACACGGACCAGTTCATTACAAAAATGAAAAGTACATTGCGTTCACCTAGTATCAAAAGGACATATGACTCAAAATTAATTTAGCTATTTTAAAAAAAACCACATAAATAAAAAAAAATCATTTATAAGACCAATAGCTCAAACTTTCCTAATGCCCTATTGCATTTCCAATGCTTGTTTTTTCTTGCTGTTCTGGCTGTCTTATAGTCAGCACATAGCTTCCTTATTAAAACTTTGTTACTGGGGTTCGTCTTGAGGGCTTTACGTAATTCTCTAGAAGCTTTGGAACAATTGGCATCAAACCACCTTGTCTTAGGGGGAGTCTTACTTGTAGCTGGATGCCTAAGGTTTGAATGAATGGATGTTAAAATTGTATTAAAGGCTATTACTACCTGATGGCTATTGGTGTTAGTAACTAAACAAGATTCTATCTAATGCTCACTCAAACCACATTTTCAGCTACCCATGAACAGTAACTTTTCTTTACTGTCTCGGCTGACGTGAGTGGGTTAGAATGGGGATTGTCCCAGAGCTCACCAAGACCTATAGCTGATAATACATTTTGGACCTGCTTTAGCCAGCCAGACAATCTTATGGAATCTATTGGCCTCCATGACATCCCCTAAAGCTGAAACATACTAAGCTAATTCCGGCTGGGTCCATAACCTCTTCCAGAACAACAGTGGATGGAGTCTAGCTCTATCTGCCTAAGATTGCATGCCCATGTCCATCATCAGGGGCTTAGGTGAGGTGCTCTGCGGTAGCTGAACCAGATTTCTTAGGAATCTGTTTTCAGAGATAGATAGTAACACTATCTTGGTAAAAACCCCACAGCTGTGAACCATAAAGGACAGAACTGACTGCTTTGGCATTGTATATTTGTAATACTAGTGTAACAGGTTTAGTGAACGAGCAACTATGTTCCTCTAGAGATGGCACCTGTGACTTGACTCTCCCATAACATGAATTAGAATAATATTTTGTTTATTTTCAGTGTGTTCCCACACTGCTTGTGCCCTCTTTGCTGTATTTGCATACCATGTAGTTTAATTATACTTTTCCTTTCTAAGATCTTGTGTATTTGGCTCTGTCAGACATTTTATCTGTGGGTTATACTATATTAAATTATGAATACATTATTAATAATAGTATTTTTTACGAGAAAACTATTTATACATTTGTAAAACATGTCTGAACATATACACTAACAATGTAGATATTTCAAAACGATTTATGCATTTCTTTGGTGATAGAGGTTTGGGTCTAGTCACGGAACCATAAATATGGGGTTTGATACAAAGCGCAGGTCGTCCTTGCCCTTGTGTGAACATACTGCAGAGCAAGTGGGAACATGTCCAGATGTCCAGCATAAGGAGCATGTGATTCCTGCGTGTAATGTGTATGTTGTGTTCTGATTGGCTGTGTGTTCCTAACTTAGGGGGTTACTCTGATGGTGGTCAGACCGCATCCAAGGGCTAGTCGAATGTGGCACGACAGCCATCTGTTGCTGTAGTCCAACCGACACATTATAATGTGTGCGGTCAGAGGCAGCAGACGGAGGGACAGTCCTACGCTTTCCGACGCGCTCAAGGAGAACGTTGGACTGCCTGAGGGTCAGTAATCCCTACAATAGGGGCGGTGCCTTCTCAGACACCGCCGTGGGGTTACAATGTCCCTTTCCGGGTGGTCCCGCTTCCGCTATGGTGCTGTGTTCATTTTTTCTCTCTTTATCTGAAGAATTTACTATAATAGTGCACACTGCACAAACACAATGGGTAAAATGCCTTGTACAACTGTAATAGATAAGTGGCAGGACACAATCCCTTTATTGCTTTAACATACATGACATGAAAAAGCATATTCAATTTAAGCAAATTTCTCTATAAACACTTGATAAATGCTATTCCTTTGATTATTAACAAAGCAAACAAGCATTTGCAATGAAATAGGTCTCGCATTTATGAGAGTTTGGGCTGTTGGCATTGTAAATGACAATGCCTTTTATTTATGTGTGGTTTTTAAAAGAGATAAATAACAGGCATTGTCATTTACAATGTCAATTGCTTGACCTCTAGCAAATGTGAGACCTATTGCATTGCAAACGCGTGCTATGTGCTATAAAGGTTTTAAAAAGTATTAGGAGTGTGCCCTGCCTGCAACAGCTGGCTGAACAAAGCTATTTGAGAAAATAGTGCTCAGAGGCTGTAATTAAAGCCTACCGAGTAACAACACACGCTACAGGGGGTGTCGCCATGGGAGGTTACAAAATGAGACAAGGTGGTACTAAGGAGGGACAATTAAGCCTTTTGACCAATGAATAGCTAAGATTTACAGTGGACAATGACACAGGCAAATAAAAAATGTGGGTGCAGAGTGGGCAGAGCTTCAAGTCCCCACCTTAATGTAGCATGCTTCTCAGAGCAGCGCAAGCACTGCCCAGGCTCGACCTAAAAAGAAATAGTCACTGATAGTTAACATTTTGGAAACAATTGGAAAACACTGAAAAAACCCTACCATAATTCACAACAGATAGTAACTGAAAATAGGAAAGCCTAATAATTAAAAAAATAATATGTACTGGTCAGTTGTTTATTTAATATTATAGTAATATATGACATGTAATATGTATATAATAATGTATATAGTTCTTATTGTGTTGTATTTTTCATATTTGTATTTTCAATTTGTTTGTGTATTTTAATTAGTTTAATTAATGTGTGATACTTCTATGAATATAATCTTGTTTGCATTGTAAGTTTTTGTTTTATTATTATAATAATAGTTTTATTGTCAATATTTTAGCTATCAATATTTTTGTTACATTCTGTTGGTTTTATTGTGGTGGCTAGATTGAGTTTTTTATTTTTGATATTTGGGTTTTTAGATATTTTTAATGGCAATATTTTTGTAGTGACCTTTAATGGGTTTTTTAAGTATGGGATCATGATAATTAATTTCTGCAGGTATTTGTATATTTTGATATTGATTTCCACAATAGTTTGTCACACAAACCACGCATTACCTATTCCAGCACCACTTGGACCATACATCAGAACACCTAGCCCCTCTATGTGAATTTATATATGTTGTCTTTCTTTGACAGAGACAACAGAAACCAGTACATTGCCTGTAATACATGAGCACCAGCACGCATAATCAAAATGGCATTTACTACCTCTCAATAACTCAGAAGTTTCAACATTTAAGATAAGAATGCACAGGAACATATTTATTTGTCTTTGCAGTTTTTCTTCTCCTATAAACCCACCTGTGTATCTTGTGAGGGTGACTACGGGTAACCCCAGAAACCATGAGGTATCTTGCCTCTACAAGAAACATCAATGACCATCAATGAGTAGATGTAAGCATACAAAAGGGCACACGTGGGGCACTCAACACAACTAAGGGGCCGATTGCGATGCGGTCGTAAAAGTGTTCGACCCTCGGTCAGAGCCTTTTCGACCGCATCGTAATGTGCTGGTCGGATACTTTTCCAACCACATGATTACAATGGTCATTCCGGCTGGCTTCCGACGGGCCCGTCGACCAGTCGGAATGCAGCCTTTAATCACCAGGGGCTCTTTCCGCCCTTGGGATTACGATGTCGGGTTTCGGCAGCCTTTTCGTTCCGGCCTCTCTGACACAGAAAGGCTGTCGGACCTCGTATTTGGGGGCCCCAAGCGGGGCCCTCTTGGATGCACGGCCTCCGATTACCAGATAAACAGATGGTCTCCCTCCAGGTGGAGGAAAGGTGATCCCTTGGAGAACCATCCACTCGAGTGATAAAAGACCCAATGATGATGCTATTCACATAAATAACAGAGCGGACAATCAGGATATACTGCACTGTATGTTTGACATAAATGAGGGTGTTCACAACACAAGAACCCGAGACCTTGGCAAAAACAGGATGTGTGATTCATTCTCCTTTAATTTATAAGTATACCATATGGAAGCCAAATGGATCTCTGCTTCTTTCTCCACCCTCAGATTAAGCGAGCCTCAAGCTGATAGCCATCAGCATGTGTTGTTGTACACATACTTCAATGTCGTCTTAAGAATCCAGGTCAAGATGCCACCTCATTTCCACAACTAGGCTTTTGTGTACCACAGCAGTGAATTATGACTGGGCATCTGTTTCTCCTGCTTGAACTTCCTAGCATACTTCATTTTAGGTCGAAGCCTGCCAGACAGCAGAGCAGTCTGGTTTGAAAAGATGTCTTGAGGACATTCAGAAAGCTTCCCTGGGAATGCATTCCACTCATTTTTTAACATTGGCTTTATGGTTTATAACTCACATTTTCTGGCTTTTTATTTGCTGGTTTTATTTGTTCTAGGCTGTCCAGAGAGAGTTTGGAGCAAAGCCTTTTCACACTACATCTCCTTGCACTCTTCCAAAAGTGCTCCTTTCTGTAAATAGACCTGTAATCGTGTTCTTATCTTGTCACATTTGTTGTTCATTAAAAGACAGAGGACAAATGTTAGGCTCTGTCTTTCAAGGAGCTTGGTGTTTACTTTCGTTCTCTGACTTCAAAGTGAGAGGATTTATTTGACAATTTTATTTGATACTGGGGGAGGAAATGGTTATTTTCCTAACTCACAACATTTAAATGAACTGCGCAAATATTTGTAAACTGTACACTTTTATAGTAAACCTATATGTCTGTGCAAATGTAATTGTCATTTCAATTGAAAATGTGTTGTCTGTAATGGCAGTGTGCTACCACACCATGCACTATCCACTCTACGCCACTCCACTGTACTCTGCACCATTCCACTCCACTGTACTCTGAACCACTCTACTTTACATCACTCCACTCTGCGCCACTGGACTCTACTCCACTCTATGCCTCTCTACTCTACTATGCACCACTCTAATCTAGGGTGATGCACTCTACGCCACTCTACCCTACACCACTGCAGTCTTTGCCACTGCACGTCACACAACTCCAGTACAGGGCACTTCACCCACTCTACTCTGTATAACCCTACTTTATGCCACTCCACTCTACATCACTCTGCAACACTGTACTCTACAACACTCCACACTATGCCAATAAACTCTATGCCAATGTCAATATAGTCTACGCCAATGCACTCTACTCTGTACCACTCAACTCATGCCCCTGCACTCTATGTCAATCCACTGTACGCCACTCTAATTGACTCTACACCACTCTGTACCACTACACTCTACACCCTTTACTCTATGCCATTACCCTCTACGCCAATCTACTTTATGCCACTGCACTCTACCCTGCACCACTCCACTCTTCACTGAAACAATCTATTCTACACCACTGCACATTACACCACACTACTTCACTCTGTGCCACTCTACTCTGTGCCACTGAACTCTATACCATTGCACTCTATGCCACTGCACCCTACACCACCCAACTCTATGCCACTCTACTCCATGTCAATGCACTTTATGCCAATGCACTGTACGTAACTCTACACCACTGCACTCTACAATACTCTACTCTGCAAAACTGCACTTTATGCCACTGAACTCTGTGCCACTCTATTCTGCACTACTGCATTCTATGTCAATGCACTCTTTGCCACTGCACTCTGCTCTGCTTCACTATACGCCACTGCACTCTGTGCCACTGCATTCTGTACCACTCTACCCCAATGCATTCTCTGCCATTCTACTCTACTCTACGCCCCTCTACTCTATTCCTCACCACTGCACTCTATGCCACTGTACTCTATGTACCTGCATTCTCTGTCACTCTACTCTGCACCACTCCACTCTGCACCACTGCAATCTATGCCACTGCACTCTACTATGCACCACTCTAATCTACAACACTGAATTGTACGAGGCCACATTGTACGCTGCTGAGTTCTACGCTGCTGCACTCTATGCCACTGCACTATACACCACTATACTCTGCAACACTCTATGACAATGCACTCTACACCAGTCCACTCTACAATAGGCCACTGCACTCTACTCTGCATCACTCTATGTCACTGCACCCTACATCACTTCACTCTACTCTGCACCACAACACTCCACGCTATGCCACTGCACTCTACACCACTGCAATCTACAACACTGTGCTCTTCACAACTGAACTCTATGCCTCTCTTCTCTGCACTACTACATTCTGTACTAATGCACTCTACACCACTCTACTCTCCGTCACTCCACTTCACTCTACACCACAGCTCTGTAGCACTCCACTCTACGTCACTGCACTATATTCCACTGCACTCTACACCAGTATATAGTGCTATACTCTGTACTTTATGCCACTGGACTCTACTAGGCAAAACTGCACTTTACACCACTGTATTCTACACCACTCTACTCTACTCTGCACCACTGCACTCTATGACACGGCACACTACTATGCAACATTCTAATCTACACCACTGCATTCTACGAAGCTGCATTGTATACCACTAAATTCTATGCTGGTGCACTCAACGCCCCTATACTCTGCAACACTCTATGCCAATACTTTCTAAACCAGTCCACTCCACTGCACCCCACTCCACTGAACGCCATTGAAGGCAACTCCACTTTATGCCAGTCCAATACACAACGCTCTATGCCACTGCACTCTAGGACACTCTTAGCCATTCCACTCTACAACACTCCATGCCACTCTGTTCTACGCCACTAACTTGTAGGCATGCTGAACAGCAGCCACGTTGGTGCATAACATAGCTAAAGCATATTGGTAAAGCCAGTCGCTTTTGCATAGGCGAGACCTATATGCGTTGCCAATGCTTGTTTATAGTTCAATATCGCCACCAATACAGTGGTTCTCTAACACTTCTGGATAAGCTCCATGTAATATTTATTTTTGGTGATTTCAATAGCACCTCCCATGGGATGGTCATTTGTTGCTCCTGTTTGGACTCTCTACAATACCTCTTTTTATAGTTTAACATCGCTGCCAATATGGTGGTCCTGTATCACTCCCAACAGTGCCTCCCACTGGGTAGTCATCTGTCACTCCCAGGTGGACACCATGTAGACCTCCTTCCTGTGGTTTTCAGTCGCTTAGGATTTATTTATACTACTGAGTGGATTCTGTGTAGCCTACAGAACCCAACTGATGAACATCAACACAGGCTTCTATATTTGAGACTGTTTACCCTTAAGTTGGTAAGTACTTGTACACGAGATGGCATCCTTAGTCTCACACTCTTTAACGCCTCAAGTCTATGCACAGCGACACTATGCGCATCGTGCTTCGACCAAGTCGTTCAACCCAACCTACTGCCCCTCAACCCACATATGCTATATTGGACAAAATACAAACAACACAGATTTCCGGTGCACTATATAAGCAGTTCGGAACCGGATACAAATCGAAGCGTCATAACCTCCGTAGTATGAAGCGCTATATAAATAATGCAACCCGACCATCATGAAAAGGGTTACAGGTCTGACAAGGAGCATGGAAAGTAGTATAAAAGTGGAAATATAATACATAGGATGATGTGATAACGAACTGATAGGTGACTCGATGTTTGAAAAATCAAAGTGCGACAGCTGGGGTTTGCCACATAAACCTATGTTCAGCTACATTTCTTACCAAAGCATTCTTACCCTGCATTGCCATTGAGAAAACTGTTTAAGACGAAATTACTAAGCAAATGTAAGCAGCTCGGTATCTACGGAGTCGTGCTCCTCAGGACAGGGCTCTTCGTGTGACCCTGAGCCTGAAAAAAATGGCTTCCCTGAGTTCACAAACGAGGGGGCCGAACAATGGCGTTCCCACACTTGCGAGGCAGATGGGAGTAGCGCGGGGATGAAAATCGCATGCATCCCCCAGACACCTCATTTATCTTTCGGGTGAAACATTAGCTGGGCCTTGGTTCTCAGGCGCTCAACCACGTTCATTCAAGGACTCGAGATTGCTTTCGCTGACATCACTCGCTGCGCGCGCTCGACCCTACGTATCCTGAAGGACTTTGTGTGCTCTTTCCATTGCGTGCAACAGATGTATTCCCACACCTGTGATCTAAGAGTAAAAGTAAAGTAAAATGTTTCTACTCATAACGGGCACTGAGCCAAATCCGCAGCTGCACGAGGCCATTGCTGCTCACAAGAGACTTCAAGTCGTGTGTTATTCCTTCTGCTAGTTCTGGCGTGAAAGCAAAGTGGCCCCTGCATGGTGGGACTTGTAGTTTCGCTTTTAACTTTAGGCCGGAGGGCTCAGATGTCTTAGTGTCCAAAGGGTTGTTGCCTTAAATGCTGTACTGACTATCAAGAGTGCCACTACATTACGTCATTATATGAGGAATACATTTATTTACATTGCATGCATTTACATCTCTAATCCTTTAGTTCTTAAGTAGGTAGGTAAATATGGCTTTTTAACCCCTTATAATGTAATTTATATACTTTAATAGAAGTTTTTAACATATATTAATTACTTTAAATTGACATACGTATATTTTCAATATGCATATCTATTTATTTGTACATGTGTATCTATATATACTATGCATAAATATTTTTAACGCTAGCATACTTTTTGATTCATTTATTTTATTAAATATAATTTTACTTTAAACATTTTAGTTCAATTATTTGTTCTTTAAATTATAAAACAGGACATTTTTCATATGATTAAGGGTTTATATTTTTAATTTTGAAATACTACTACCTATATATTTACCGAATGCCCCTATATACAACCCAACCCTGAACACGAAAACATCCTTCCTGCTCCTATATACAACCCACCAATGAGTCGTAAAACCACCTCCTTACTACCACTATACACCACCCTTTCATGAACTCTAAAAACTCTTTACTACCCCTATACACGGCCTATCCCTACATTCTAGAAACTCCTAACTACCACTTTACACAACCTACCCCTGAACCCTAAAGATTTCTTACTACCTCTATTCACCACCCATCCATGACCCTAAAATCAGTACCAATTACTTAGCCCTAAAACTCCTCACTATTTCACAACAGAACCCACCACTGACCCCTAAATACTTCTTATATCCCCTAAGCACTACCCATTCCTGGACCCTAAAAACTACTTACTACCACTATACACTATTCACCCATGGGCTATAAATCTCTTAAATACCCTTTAACACTACCCAACCCTAAAGCCAAAAAACTCCTTACTAACCCTATACATAATCTGCCCCTGAATGCTAAAACCTACAACCTCCTTACTAACCATGTACACTACCCATTCCTGAGCTCTAGAAACTATTTATTACCCATGCACTACCAGTAGCTAACCCCTAAAAACTCAATACTACTGTCTACACAATACACCCCAGAGCCTTTAAAACTCCTTACTATCCCAATACAGAACTCCTCCATGAACCCTAAAATCTCCTTACTGCCTCTATACACTACCCATCCGTGAACCCTAACACCAACTTACTTTCCCTACACACTACCCATCCCTGTGCCCTAAAAACCTTTTACTACCTCAATACAGTACCAATTGCTGAGTCTTAAAACCTCCTTAATATCCTTGTACACAACCTACAGATGAGCCCTAAAACCACCTCCTTAGTACCAACATACACAACCCTTCCACGTGCTCTAAAAACTCTTTACTACCCCTACACACTACTCATCCCCACATTCTAGAAACTCCTACATACAACCTAACCTTGAGCCCTAAAGACTCATTACTACCCCTACACACTAGCCATCCATGACTCTAAAAGCTACTACTCCTATGCACTACCCATCCCTAAACACTAAACATTCCCCATTTTCCCTGTCACTACCCATCCTGGAGCCCTCGTTATCCACATTCGCGGTACCAATCACTGAGCCCTAAGACTCCTTAATACCCCTAAATACTACCCATTCCTAAATTCTAAAAACTCCTTACTAACCCTATACACAACCGGCTCCTGAACCCTAAACATTCCTTACTAACCATATACACTACCCATTCCTGCGCACTTAAAACACTTTACTAACCCTGCACTACTAGTAGGTAAGCCCTAAAAACTCTATACTACCGTCTACAAAATCCATCCCTGAACCTTAAAAACTCCTCCCTAACCCAATACAGAACCCATCCCTGTGCCTTAAAAACTTCTTACTGCCATAATACAGTACCAATTGTTGAGCCCTAGAAACTCTTTACTACCCCTATACACAATCAACCATAACAATAAAACTCCTTACTACTTCTGTGAACAATCCATCGCTGAAACCCTAAACTCCTTACTACCCATATAAACTACACATCCCTGAGCCCTCAAGACTTTCTACTGGCCCTTTATACTAGTCTTCTCTGAGCCCTCAAAATGCCTTACTACCTTTATACACAACTCATCAAGAAGACCTAAAAAAACTCCTTGCCACTATTATAAACTTCCTTAACCCTAAAAGTACTTACCCTTTACAAACAAATGAATTATTATTTATTAATTGTTTGTATTTCTTAACCTAAAATAAAAATAAAATTACTTAATAATTTCAATGTGATGTTAAAAGTAGTTTTAATGTATTGTTTAATAATTTCTATCAAGTAATTACCTATTACTACATTCATTTTACATACTAATTTTCTATATTAATTACAAGTAATTTACTATTCCAATAAACTAATGTCCCACATACACATTTGTATATTTATAAATACGAATGTATCTGTACATATATACCCACATACACACACACACTAAAATAATGCACTTAACTGCGAAGAAAAGGTCACGAGCATGACTGCCAGTTAAACACTCCAGATGTACTTACCTCCGATGTAACAACCCTTCCAATGCACTTATTGGTGATGTAACAACCTTTCCAGTGTAATTATCTGTGATATAACGTCCCTCTAAGTAACACCTCCCATGTGACGGAAGCACACTGACTAAATCTTTATTTTGGGGGGGGGGGGGGGGGTTCTATAGCATGACTCAACGATGCAACACATGATATTGGAGCACTCATCAGCTATGGACTGCGGAAAGAAGGGAAGTAGTTTATGTTTGGCAAAGATATACAGCCCTCTGTGTGCTCAGATTGTGGCATTATACAATTTCAGGCGTTAAAGATCGTCACCCTAAAGAAGCAGTGTTAGAGTAAAAGTGTGATCCGGTTCAGACATTCATTCAAAAGCACTGCAAATGCCACCTGGTTCAGTGTCATCATAAACATCTTTATCCATTCCAGGCTTTTAAGCAAAAACTCTTTCAAAAAGCAATCTGGGGATCGTAGTTTAAGGCTTCCTATAGGTATGACCCTAAAAGTGCCAGCATGCAAAGTGCTGTTCACTAGATAGACAGGTCTGGGTTATAAAAAGCACTTTGAAGAGGATTGAAGGCACAAGTGCGATGTTTACTTAATTCTGAATAAATTATGTTCCTTTGCATTCTGGTACTTGTAGACCTGAAACGGAAAAGGAAAAATAAACAAGCACTGGCAAACCAACAGGTCTCGCGTATGAGACCTATTAGCAAAGATAATAGCGCCAAGTCGGGGGGCAAGGAAGAATGGCTATGGAAGATTAGCGTACTGGCGGTCCAAGTAAAGAAAGGGAAGTAGGAGGGCGGTTAAGGGGAGAAAATCACAAACTAGACTAAACAACGTGGAAGGCTAGGGTCGTCAGAGAAGCACACTAGAGTGACAGCTGGAAAACACATGCATTTTCATGGACTGCTTCGTGAAAAAGAAAATAAGCTTCCAAAAAGCAGTCACTACTGAAAGCATGGAAGAAGCCAATCAAAGTGGTGATAAACAAGCTATGCTCCACAGAAAGGACATAGACACGCTGGATAGCCTAAAATAAACAAAGCCATCAAATAGAATTCGAGGAAATAAGACAGAAAAAAAATTAAAAAGTGGTAAACAACAGGCAGAGCTGAGTTTTAGATCAAGTCATACCATGTCCCTAAAAAACTTAGGGCAAAATGTATATTTTGGTGGTAAGATACTCTGTTGCACCAGTGACAGAGTATCCTTACTGCCAACATAATGGCCCGCCCACCAAATGTAACAGTGGGTGGACCATAGTTTGGCAGCATCGGAGACTATTCAGTCTCTGCCGTGGACACACTTCTCTGACAGCTCGCCATGATCCGCGGTTTTAAAGTGGGAAGTTCTATGTTTTCAATATTAGATATACTTCCACTATATCAGAAAACGGAGGTATGTAGCGAGTCCTGGTCTGATATCACATGTGAATTCATTAAATAGACCTACCATATTGAATGAAAGGAGTGTAGGGACGGTTGTAGTGCTCGGCACTCAATCTTACGAGGTTTGGTGTAATTAGGATTTGGGTGGACCACATTCGTGGTAGTAAGTCATTAAATCTTGACGCAGGCAACCCCACATATCTTGAGCTATGCATCTGAATGATGTTCTTTTGTTTATAGTTTAGAAACCCTCATTAAACAACTAAAACAAACTGAGTGACCCAAGAAAAAAAAAGTAGGGCACTGTTCATTTTTAGGGTAAGACACCTGGCGAAGTAGAACTATTTATTGGAGATAAAATGTCAGTTAAAATTGAATTTAGGTGACTGGGACTTCATTGATCCTCCATAACTAGAATTAAAGTTGGGTGAGCTCAAGATACACACAAGACATCGAGGAGGAACATGTTCCCTCGACATAAAAATTGGGACTTGGCTAAAACATATCACCCATGGAGGGCACAGCAAAGCCAAAGTTTTTACAATAAGTATTCTCAAAATTTGAACAGGTAAGAAGAATAACACATTATTGTACACAAATAGGAGGCTGAGGCTTGGATTAATTCTAAAAAGCAACAACAAAACGGAATGAATGTAGTAATCCCCCCCCCCCTCCAGAGTGACCACACTATGTACAACTTTGTGGCTTCACACCAATAAATAATGGAGAAACAAAACATTTCCTGTATGGCACCAGGATCTGAAAGAATAGGCTGGGCATAGGAGGTCCATGAATGTATGAAACTTGAAGCCTTAGAACCTTCTTGGGAACCATGTGGTCTTGTGAGTGAGTCTCCTATGAAATGTCAACGAAAGGAGAAAAGAATAGCACCGGCTAAAAGCAAACAGTGGGCAGGAGTAGTAAGATTACCCCCGTTGGTAATTGATATGAAAGAAGAGATGCCTCAGGAATATTGAGTAAAGTACCATGTCAATATACTTTGCACTGAAATTTGACATAACGAAAAAAATAGTAAAGTCATTGTTATTATATATTTCTCCACATTGGTTTTTAAACTATCTACTGTGAATTTGTGTGGGAGATTGTGTATTTTTGTTTTTGTCCTGAAGAAGGTGGCAACATATTATAAACTGCACCAAAATGTGTTGATGTATTTTTTGTAGATGCAGGATCTAACTAACATTGTGATATGGTAGATTATTACCCCTGTGAAACACTCCGCATCACTTTTAATGATCATAGGGGACCAGCACCACTTGAATAGCTTTAGTTTTAGTGTCTTGTGTTTTCTCCCTGTTTTATTCTTGTTTTTATCATTTCATTTGAGATTATGACATTTTAATTGCTATAAATGTTTGCTCCGTATTATGGGAGGGGGGTTAATGTATGTATAATGGTGACTGAGGGCCTGCTTACGATCTTGAGGGAGGGGATACTCCATCACAAATGTGACGGATATCCTGTCCACATTACTACAAGTTCTATAAGATATAATGTAATTGAAATACGGCGAAGGGGACATCCGTCACCATTGTGACGGAGTAACCCATCCGCTAAGATCGTATTCAAGCCCTTAGTGCTTTGGAGCATCTCCTAAATGTAAATTCCATCTCCGTCACATATATAAGAATGAAGTGTGGAATCACTATTGCATAGTTATGTACATGAGCAATTTTTAACTCAGTCACTGACCATGTCATGAGTGATGTAATATATGAGGTCATAAGCAGTGCATTGCGCGGGGCGTAAGTTACAGTTACCGCACATAACAATAACTGCTGAATTTCACTGGCTTTGTATGAGTGAAATCTGAGCCTAACTATAACGTCCCTTTAACCTTTGTTTTTTTCAGTGAATTTCTAAGGTTTTTTTAAACTAGTAGTCGAGTTTGCAGAGTGGTGGAGAAATGGGACGGGGACTCGGACCAGCTCTCAGGAATCCCGCTGTAAGGGACTTACTTTTTGGTAGTAGAAGGGCTTCTAGGCGCCCAAGGTCCCTTAGCATCCAAGAAGACTTCATCCCCCAGCCAGTTGTGCACCAGGAGGCATATTTGCAGTGTGGTGGAGAAAGGGGGTGTGGCCTCCGACAACCTCTCAGCAGTTCTGCTTTGTGAGACTTACTGGAGGTAACAGGAAGGGTAGTTGGCTTTCAAGAACCCTCAAGAGCCAAGGGAACTTCATCCTCCAACTGGTAATGCACCAGGAGGAGCGTTTTAGAGTGGTGAACAAAGGGAGCGTGGCCTCCAACAATCTGTCAGCAATCCCGCTGTGTAGGACTTACTGGAGGTAACAGGAGTGGTAGTTGGCCCAAAGGACCCTCAGGAGTAAAGTTGGCTTCATCCCCCAACCATTAGTGCACCAGGAGGCCCGTTTGCAAAGTGGTAGAGAAAGGGGATGTGGCCTCCAAAGACCTTCCAGTAGTCCCGCTGTGTGGGACGTACTGGAGGTAACAGAAGGGGTTCCTGGCCCCCAAGGATCCTCAGCATTCAAGAGGACTTCATTCCTCAACCATTAGTGTGCCAGGAAGTGCGTTTGCAGAGTGGTGTTGAAAGGTGGCGGGACCTCTGGTGATTTGCCGGGCTGCCTTTTTTGTCATATATTTGATTTATATGGGGAAGGGGGCTTTGTAGGTCCCCTTCCCTGGGCCTATTTCGTCCCCAGTAACCCCATCCCGCGGAGACCACCCTTTAATTTTGTTTAGTTTTTTAAAATTAAAGGGTGGAGGGCTAAGCGGCCCCCCTCCCTGGGTGGATTTTGGCTCGGGGACCCCATCCCCGGGGCCCGGCCTCTATTCTGGGTGCCCTGGTGCCACCCAGGGCACCCAGTCACCTTTGTTGTGGACAGCGGGGGTAATGTGAAGGCCCTGGCGATCTCAGCCGTCTCCCTGCCTTCCGCAGCAGCTGGCATTGCTTTTAGACATAGGAAGCTGCTGGAAAGGCAGCTCCCTGTGTCTAAAAGCATTTCTGCTCCACCTCCAGCAAGCAAGAGCATATTTAATGCTCTCACTCGCTGGAAGCGGAGCATTTGCTGTGGCTTGATGACATTGGTAAAGCTCTCTCCAAGCCACAGTAAACAGTTGCCATTTTAATTTGTAGGACCTGCCCAGGGAAGGTTGCAGTCCCTGAGACCAGAACAGCCCAGGAGGGGTCCGCATAGCCCCCTCCCAATTATTTTAAAAGAAGATGGCCCAAGAGATGTGGTTGTCAAGGGGGGATCCCTGAGGCCCCACCAATATAAATTAATTGAGGCCCCGGGGAGATGGTGGTCCCCGGAGCTAAAGTCAAAGAGCCCCCCATAATAATATGTGAGCCCCAGGTTTCCTACTGCTATGTGGCCCCAGCGAGGCGGTGGTCCCCATGATCTGGGGGTCAGAGAGATCCCCCATTTTTACATAAATAAGCTCCAGGGAGGTGGTGGTCCCCCGGGCATTAATATGCAGAGGAAGGGGGGCCCAACCAGGAGACAAAAACTTTTTTTTATTTTTGGTGGGATCTGCGGATCCTGCCAAAAATTAAAACAAAAAAGTTTTTTTGCCCCCCAAGAAGCCTTGGCGGTCAGGGTATTCCCTTTTCTTTTATTAAAGTGCTTTTCCTGGGATTTGGCTCAAGCCTTGTGCTGAGATCTGATAGGCAGCCAACACTTCAAACCAGAATGGGATCGGAATTGATCGGAAGATGTCACGGATCCTCCACATCCATATATATACATTGGAAATTTCTTTAAATAACTCTGCAGTTACCAAACAGATTTACATCAATTTAAAAAAAGGTCGTATCCTGGACCAACAGCTAAATTTCTGCCAAATTTTGTGTAATTCTGTTCAGCAATTCGGGCTGTAGCTGTGGGACCCCTCTTTTTCTCGGCCCTTGCTTGGTAGATCACCCCAAAATTTTCAAGACAGCTGTTGAAGTGATCAGTGAACTCGTTTTTAAAATTTCATGAAGATTTGTAAAATGGTGCCTATGGAAACTAGGTTCCAACTATACCTACCTACTGGTGACCGTCAGTAGGTATTATATATTTATATTGAGTATATACACTGCAAAACTGATTTACAGTGTATATACTCAAATGTACCTGTAAACTTCAATATGTTGGCAGCACCAAGCTCCCTGTTTTTAACCGTATTTTGCAGCACCTGCGAGCAATCATAAATTCGGATCCCGCATATCCGGTTGCCCGCCATTTTAAATTGGTGCATTAAAATAACCTTCAAGATCTAAGTTATTTTGTAATTGACGCAGTTCCAAAATCTATTAGAGGCGGTAACAGAGAGAAAAATAGCGCCAATTGGAGAGTCAATACATAATACGTTAGACACTAAGATGCCAAATGGGCTTAATACAGGGGAAGACCTTGCAAACTTTCTATAACAACTATCAGGTGTGCTGTCAGTATAATTGATGGGCTAGTATAAGGTAGCATATTGCACAAAGTGATTACATTTTTATGGTAATTTGTGTTTTCTGCCTGTAAATAGTAATACTCTATATTTTTTCGTAAATCTTGCTGCTATTCAGATGAAATATATTTATTATCAATATTTTTAATAATGACCCATGTAGTACTGTAATAATTGCGGTGTTTTATACATATTTATTGATGAATTTTAAGTGTAAGTCAATATGATCATTATGAGATTTTTAACCACATTTTATACTGTGATTTTTATTGGTTTAACTAGGTTCCTAGTTTTACTAGTTTTTATCTGGTATTGGTGTAGTTGTTTATTCATGTTGGCACACTGTTCATTGCTATATAAATGTATGAATTTCCACGATCTCCACTTTTATGGGTTCTCGTTTGAGTCACGCATAACATATTTGAAGTATCCAATGTCTGTTTCTGTACCTATATTTAATCATGTTATGGGACATCCTTTCTGTAAATAGTTATTATTTTGTTTGCATCCGTTAAGACCATGAAAATTGATTTTTTTGAATTATTTGAGTACTATTTATCTTAACAGTACTTTGTATATTGTTTGCACTTAGGTGTACCTATTTTATTCCTCATCGCTCTTATAGAAGTATGACATTAATTTGTCTGTTTCAGCTGGGGGGTTTGATTTTGGGCACTTGCCCTTGATTGTATATTTATTTACACACATTTCGCATGTTATTACTTACAACACAATTGTTGTTAAAATATTAAGTGTCTTCATGCATTTAGCCCGACAGTCTTTCTTTTACTTCTGTAAAAGTGACTGGGAGGGATTATGATGAGGTAATATGGTATTTAAAGGACGCGGGAGTTCTAGCATGTCATGTGATCAAGACAGAGATAACCCGTTCGAAACGCGTCATGTTGGTGAGAAGAAAATACATTTGCACTATATTTGAAACTAACCCGAGTTGTGGCCCGTTCCTGCTTTGGAAAACGCCGTGGTTGATGATACTCCGTATTGGTATTTTCACTGGGCTTATATATATATATATATATATATATATATATATATATATATATATATATATATATATATATATATTGCAACACGTTCCAACTTGATGTAGTTGAAAGGACGGCAAGCACTCAGGTATCCGATTTGATAAATTATTTATTGCAAACCCCCTCACCCCAGACAGACGCGTTTCGCTATACCAGCATCGTCAGTGTCTAAAATATATATATATATATATATATATATATATATATATATATATATATATATATATATATATATATATATATATATATATATATTGAATTTTGAAATTGTTTATGAAATTATAGCTAAATAAGCAAAATCGTTTGGAACAGAAGTGAATTGAAAAATGAAATCCAAAATAAAATGTTTAGGATGTATGAAGAACCTTGAACTATATGACTATAGGCATGTATCTTAAGTGTCAGTAACACATAGACAGATGTTTTCCCAGCTGTTCGGTATCTCTCAAGCTAAACTGTAGACATGTCTGAACAATGTGAAGGGCATCACTATTAAATAAGGTATAGCAGAAAGGGAATGCATCATAGTAAAATGCATGCAACATTGTCCCATGCTGCCCTTTTTGAAGATGTCTCTGTGTGACATCCAAATTTGATCTTAAAACCACTGAAAACAGAAATTCCCAAAATTAAAGTCATGCTGAACTTAAATATATCTTTATATTAGGCAGGCTGGATAAGCAAGAACAGCAAGAGAAGTTGGGAGGGCGAGAAGCGAAAACGGCAATGGAGAGAGGTGGGTGGCAACAGAGGAGTAGGAAGCATGTGGACAATGGAGAACAGTAGGAAGGGGAAGGAAACAGACAGGAGCAGGGATTAGGAAGCAAATGGACAACGGAAGGTGGGTGCACTGGGATGGGCAAGCAAATAAAGACAAAGCATGTGTGGGTGGGGATGGGGAAGCAAATGGACAACGGAGGATGGGGAAGCAAACAGACAATGGAGGGCAACCATGGGAATGCAGAAACAAGCAGACAACAGAGAGTGGGGATGGAAAATCAAATGGACAACAGAAAATGGGGAAGAAAACAATGGTGGGTGGACAAGGGAATGGGTGGGAGTGCAAATGGGCAACGGAACGGAGGGCGGGCGGGCATGAGGAAGCGATTGGAAAACAGAGGATGAGGAAGCAAATGGACAACAGAGGGTGGGTGGGGGAATGGGAAGCAAAAGGACAACAGAGAGTGTGCAGGTAGGGATGGGGAATCAACTGCAAAACAGAGAGTTGGAGGTTTGGGAAGCAAATGGATAACAGTACAGGTGAGGGAGCGGGGAAACAAACGGACAATGACTGGGAGGTGGATGGGCAGGGAGGAAGCAAGAATGGTGGAGCAGTATAAATGTTAGGCTCCACCCTCTGTATGTCGTTTATATGCATTTACATGTCACACATATTTTCTATGTGTGCTTTAATTCATTATTCTGTGTGTTTCACCTAGGGGTAGGCAGAACTCGCGGAGTTTTACTCCACGAAATTCCGCAGAGCTACATAAAAACTCTGTGACATTCTATGGAGTTCCTCCCACCTGTAGTGTTGCTGCGGCTACCCATGAAGATGTATTTTCTCGATCCCGTTGACTTGTCGCATCGGGGCTTTGCGTTTTAACTGTTTTTTTTTCTAATAAAATTATAAACGGATGGAAGAGAGACAAATACAGCTATTTTCTTTCCGGATCGAGGCTGAAGCCAGTCATCAGTAACCTGCACATCTTCAACCTGAGGAGACGCTGCTTAACCTTATTCACGGTGAGCAGCAAGCAGCCATGGCCGGTAGTGGGAGTACCGGCCGGGCGGTGACGTGGGGAGGGGGAGGTGCAGGGTGGGGGGTAGTAATGTATGGATTACAGAGTTTAACAGGTAAGTAAACATATAAATTAAAAAAAAGAATTTAGTTGCGTGCACCGCATCACCAAATGCAATGCAGTGCGTGCAACGAAATTCGTTGTATTTATATGTTTACTTACCTGTTAAACTCCGTAATCCATACATTATTACCCCCCACCCTGCCCCTCCTCCTCCCCACGTCACCGCCCGGCAGGTACTCCCACTACCGGCCGCGGCTGGCAGCGAGTATCCAGGCGCACATTGCCAAATGCTCTTGCTCGCTGTGAGGAGAAAATATAGCACCAATCGGTGCACACCCTGGCTCAGGGTGCCCGTGCAGCACAAACTAATGCTGGCAGCATGTGGTGCACTGTAATAAGCAGACGATGAAAGGCAGAGATTCATTGGCTGTGTCGATCCTTGCGTGTCTCTGTGTGGCTATATTTAAATGGATATACCACTCTCGAAGCTGAGCTTGACGCGTATCTGTGGCAAGTCAGTGTGCACACCACAGCTCAGCGGGAGCTTTCCACAGCCCAAGTAGTGTGCTGTCTACAGCCTAGGCAGTGTGGTTTCTACAAACCAGGCAGTGTGCTTTCTCACACCATAGGGTAAAGTGCTTTACAAAACCCAGAAGTGTTCTTTCCACAGCCCAAATAGTGTTCTTTCCACAGTCCAGGTGGAGTGTTTCCCACAGCCCAAGTAGCGTGCGTTCCACAGACCAGACAGTACCAGCAACCACTTGAGCTGAATCCTTTCAAGTGCACATGACTGCTGAATTGCCCAAGTGTGAAATTAAACCTACTTAAGGGCTCGGTTTCTGAAGAATAGAAATATATATCGACCCCCCACTTGTCTCTGAATTCATACACCACACAAGTCCAGTGGACTACGGTCCTCCATGCAGGGCGGCCGACGCGGACTCGCCAGCCCCCCCCCCCACTCTCCAGGCAGCAAACGCAGTGACCGCCATAGGCAGCACAGCAGCTAGCTAAGCCACTGCTTAATTTAAATAGTCAATAGCCACATAGGGGAACATATTTCTCTTTCAAAACACACAATCCCCCGTTTCACCCAAAAATAATAAATAAAACACAATGACCCCTATCGCCCCATACTACTTTAATATTAACATAATTGTGCCTCTTCTGTTACTTAGAGGATGGTGACCATGGGGATTGATCCTTTAAGACAAGAGAGTTTTCCCAGACTGCAATTGATGCACTAGGGCCCACAGAAGTAGGAGGTTGGACAGGCTTAGCTTTGAGTGCCGCAGAGCAAAATAGGTTGGTTCGAAATCAATTTGACTCCACCATCGCCGCCTGCCCACCTCGCGGAGAAAGGAGGCAGTGGGAAAGAAAATTATTCAGCCCGCAGAAAAATCAGCATCGGAGCACCCCACCGTCCCCTCCCAGCTCTGGAGAGGTACAGAAAAAAGAGATGAGACTAATCCGACACACGGCCCTAAGGTGTGCATGGAAAGCAACACTAGTTCAATTTAGAGAGCTTTGAGTTATCTAAGTCGCCACCTTGAAGCAGCACAGGTACCTAATCAGCATAAGTAAGTGCTGATTCATTTTGCCAGGGTGAAGGAAGTGGCCCGATTAGGGTCACCAGGGTCACTCACACCACCTGTCAGCCTTCCATTTAAAATGAAGAGTCGGTCAGACAGTAGAGAATACAAACCAATATTAGTTTATTCAGAGTACACTCAGAGCGGAGCCCTGTCTGCCCAGTCACTAGGAATGCTGTAGAGGGACTGACATCAGCAAGCATAACAATACATTATGTAAACTTCTAAACCAATTAAAGCACGCCCACCATGGAATTTTCCAGGGAGATGCAGCTGGACAGTAATTTACAAATTAGTAAGTTTTGATTCTGTGGCCAGGCACACATTATCTACTATTCAAGGTTACTCTGCCTTTAACCACGACTAGACAAGTGGGAGAAGGCCTATATCTAATAAGAAAGGTAGGCGCTAATAAGAACAGTGCATTCATTAATGTTGTAAAACTCAGCTCCGAAGAAACATAACCTAGAGAAGGCCGTTTCTCGAAATTGCAAAGGATTAGTTTCGATTATGATACAAAATGGCGATTTTACACAAAATGGCACAGCACATGCTAACTTATGTAAAACAATGCGCAAGCATAATTTTCCATTCTAACAAGGGGAGCGGCAGAATTTATGAGTAATCCCCAGTTACAAGAGTCACACAGAAGTACTAAATCCCTCCAATTCCACCAGCGGAATTAAAAATTCTGTTCACTCCTAGTTTCAACGTAATAAAATTGTAATAGGCGATTACTTTTGAACATGTTAAGAAATCGGGGAACGTCGTTTATGACGCAACTTTTAGCACGCAGTGCTATTACAACGCGGTTTTTAAATCGCATTCTATTACAACGCATGACTCTGGGGGGCGCTCAAGGATAGGGAATACTTTTAATTTACTTTCCAACACCTTCCCTAGTGTCAACGGGGACTGGTGTTGGAATAGTAAATTAAAATATTCACTATCCAACACCCCTTTCTGTTATGCGTTGTAAAAGAATGCGGTATAAAAACCGCGTTGTTACAGCATGCGTGCTAAAAGCATGCGTTGTAACAACATACATCCTAAGAAATCATATATAGTTGTATTGAGTGTGATAATTAATGTAACCACATTTATTTACTGAATATACTTATATTTGAATAATAATCGTTTAATTGCTAAGGATTAATAATACTGTAATGTGCTTCCATTTTGATTATCAAGTTAATTTGGCTTGACGTTAGGCCTTACCTAAGCGGTGCACATTTAAAGTTTGCCAGTATGCTTTCTCCCTTTCCTCTGCAAGTGTGTTATCGAGTACCTCGTTAGCTAGAGAAAGGTTTATTGTCACGTATTAGACTGATAGTAAGGCCTGAGAAGGGAAAGCTGGCAGCAGATGTGGAAGGATAGCAGAGAAAGGAGTATCCTGTACCAAGCTTACTAAGAAGATACAACTCTCAAGGACAAGCAAATGTTTCCCTAATAGTGTGAGGATTGGAATTTGTGGTGTTTACTGAGTCCGGGAAAATGCCACCATTGGGATTGGCTCCAGATTGTAGGAGAAAAATAGGGATATTCTAGAACCTTCTATTGTGTTTTTAATTAGTGCTCTACAGTTAGTTATGGCAGACTTTTACCCTGACTCTGAAGAGAGCAGATCTCACTACTATGTTTCCCAGAGTGGAAAGCTTCATGCTAGACACTCTTTAATTTCCTCTGAACTTCTACGGAGGTTCGCATTATGCTGACACCTTCCCGTCCCCTTTAGAAATCTACATCTCTCTTTCATTTCTTAAATTAGACATGGTGAGCTTCTTTATGGAACACCTCATTTGGATAATTTACATTCTTGCCATGTTGGTTATTATTCTGTATTTAATACAATTTAAATGTAGAATACTTGAGCATTTCAATGTTTTGACAGTATGTATGTATTTGCTTATCCATTGCCAATTTCACTGATTTAGGAATTGACTAATGAAAATGAATACAAACAAAATTATGAGGAATAATATGTAAATAGGTAAGCAGAGAACCGTGACTCAATTAACTATTCTCACCAAGCCATATTTACGTTGGTTTTGGTGGTGCAATACAAATTCTGCATTCATTTAGAAATGCAATTCTTATGCAATGCAATATTTGTTTTTATCTAGAAGTGAAATAGAAGCCTGAACTATGCACACAATTGAGGAGGTACAGTTTTGCACTACTGTTCCTGTAAAGTGAAAAACACTAGATGAAGTTTCATGCTTTAAAACAAGAAAAATATTTATGTAACAGAAAATTATCTTGCTTATCTACTGATAACCTCAAGATATTTCATAGGTTTGAGCTTGGTGAACCTATTTGTACCTATTCTTTGAAATCTTTATTTCGGCATTTTTTTGCCATAAAAGAGTACAGATAAAACATATATTTCCGGGACACATATATATTTGTACCTATTGAGGTTGATAAAAAGGAAGCAGATGTGGTCTAAAGCAGTGGTTCTCAACTTGTGGACGGCTGACTTCTGGGTGTCTGTGGCCCCTATTCGGAAGTATGAGAAGACCCATGCCACCTTTAACCATTATTGTCTGTCAATAATCATAAGCATTTTGGGGTCAATAACTGTACAAAAGTGATTCTTTCTATGAGGATAATCGTTTCATCAAACAACAATAACACTTACTTGAAATCTACTGTATTGCATCCCAAGGGCATTTGATTAAAAAACAATAAAGATTGGTTCAAAACAATGATCATATTCATCATAAAAGTGTTCTTACTGATAAGCAGATTAGTAGTTCAGGACAGAGCATGAGAGAACGTTAATAGTCACTGCGCATTTAAACATGCTCCAACCTGAACTAGCAATCCATTTTCAACTAAATACACTTCTAAATTGCTTTTGATTTCCTAGAAAATTCATATGCATCTGCACAATTAACCAGTGTTTTAAGCTTTCAATGATCTATGCATGCTTACACAGGTAGACGTGAAAAAAGCCCTTCCAGGCTGCACGTTCTCCCATCCGCTGCATATCACAGCCAGGCACTTGCAGTCTACAGACACCTACACTTTTTGATTTGGAGACCTTGCATGGTCTCCACCTTTGTCTGTACCACGGGTACTCGCAAACAATTTCCTAGAGGCCACACAACATGGTCTGTGGTATGCCCGAGGGCCGCATTGATGCCAGCAGGGTCTGAGGTAAGATGAGTGTTGGGGAAGCGAAGCATGTACATTGTGTGGTCAGTTAGTCGTGGGGAAGCGAAGCATGTACATGGTGTGGTAAGTTAGGCATGGAGTTATTTTAAGGGTTTCATTCCATACTGCCCCCTAAATGAAGACCCTAGTCTCTAGAAGAGATTTGACAATACTGTGTTATGCAGTATCTGAATCACTATCCCTCTACCTGCTATGACTATCTCGGGAAAGTCAAGTGTAAAAAAAGAAGTACATTCATTATTGAATTGGAATGAAATAGAATTGCACAATGTGAAACCAAAAAACCTATGGTCAGTCCCGGATTTCTCACTTGACCAAATTGCGCTATCCTAGGCAATTGTTTTATTTCACTGTGCCTCCCTTTTCTTCACTTCACATGCAAGAGCACCTTGAGATATGTGTTCAGGATATGCACTGTACAAAACTTTCTAGTGTGTTTGATTTAATAAACTATAATGTTGTCCATATAAACTTATATTAAAGTTGCACCACGTTCAATTTGTATACAGTTAACTCAATGTATAACCAGTCCATTTTAACAAGATGATTGGGATGTCGTCTTTATTGCTTTATTTTCTCTCTTTTTTTAGAAAAGTCACAGCCAACATGTTTGTTCTGCGAACAGAACTTCTTCAGGGCATTTATAATTTTGCAAAATGTCATTAGATAGATGGGGGCAGATTTATGTTAACTGGCGCATCCCCAGGGATGCGCCAGTTAACATGCGCCACAGTGCGCCACAGCTCCGCCAGCCATGGTGCGCGGCATTTATAATGCGGCGCACCATCGTGCAAAAACGGCACAGATGCGTGACGCATCTGTGCCGGAAATGTGGCGCATTGCTGGAGTTGCGTCGCAAGCGTGACGCAGCTCCAGCAAGGCTCGGGGGTACCCCATTTTAACAATGCTGCGTCAAGACCTACGCCTGCTTCAAGCAGGCGCAGGCTTTTGACGCAGCATTGGCTTAAAAGTGACTGAGTGAAATCTCATAGATTTCACTCAGCCACTTTTGCGAGGCGCACCTGCCCCGGAACGCCCACCCTGCGCCGGAACGCCCACAAGCGGCGCAGGGCTTTACAACGTGACGCATCTGCCTAGATGCGTCACGTTGTAAATCGTTCGTAGGGATGCGCCACGTTTACGCCGCCTTGCGTGACGCAACAGCGGCGTAAACGTGGCGCAAGGGCCTCATAAATCTGCCCCATGATGTTTTAAGTTTCACTCCTTAGTTTGTCTTTTAGCAATATGCTCCTTGTATATTAACCTTATCGTCCAATTTTGCACCATGTGAATTTCGTTAAATTCCAAATTACACGATTTCATGTCATTTTCACCAACAGAAGACTGGTTTGTGCAGAATCCTGAGAGACATTTCCTGATCAAACTAATCTTTTCCTTCTATTCACCAATTTTCTTTAAAGAAAACTGTGCCCTAATGTAAAAGAAGCAATTTTAGACATGGGTATATCACATTTCGCAATAAAATCATACATATGCAAATATTTATATAAATGCGCAATGACACTTCGCTTAATTTCAAGATGTCGCAGTTTTGTTGCGCTCCCCTGACAAAACTTCAAATAATTGTGATTAATTTCCATATTTAATAAACGTCGGAGTCCTTAGAAGCATACTAAGTGCGTGAATAACTCCACAAATTCCTACAGTTTAATAATCATAGTAAAACCTTTAATTTCTAGCAATACACACGTAAATATATGAAAATACGCGTTAGCTTTAATAAACGTTTCTTTATAGTCAGAGGCTGTATGAAGGCCGCGGGAATTAGCTACATAACAAGGGCTCATAAAAACCTATTCTACACTCCCTGCTGGTTGGATGCATTTATTGGCAGTGTATTGTTTTTGGAAAA
Organism: Lissotriton vulgaris; assembly: GCF_964263255.1. Lineage (NCBI taxonomy): Eukaryota > Metazoa > Chordata > Amphibia > Caudata > Salamandridae > Lissotriton > Lissotriton vulgaris. Next base: position 529,573,937 of record NC_141697.1, read on the forward strand.
AGCAATTCTGGCACGAGCTAAAAAAAAAACTGAGGGAAGCTCCCAGGCGTTTCCCTCTCTGGAAAATATCTGTTCAGTGTTTACCCTGTGGTGTTGTTTTCACTGCGTTATCTGCAGCTCATGACATGGCAGGGTCGGATCACTTCCAGGTGATAACAAAGGACAGGAAAAAACACGTGTTCAGAAAGCCTCTGACGGCGCGCGCGCGGGCCCAGGCCTGTTCCTGGCGGCAGGTCGGAGTGAGGCCCGCCAGCAGGCCCCGTTTGGCAGCAGACGCGAGACGGAGGTGGGGCGTGTGCGCAGATCCAGCCTACCCCGCGAACAGTTGACAAGTCAGTGACCCCATGTTGTCATGCTTGCAGAATTATTCCCAGTCCCTTGCTTTGCGGTCAAAAGCGTCCTGCATGTTGGACTTTGGCTTTCCCTCTCTCTTATAAGAGCACAGGGCTGCTGACTGAATAAACACTCTTACACACACTTATTCTCGTGCTTATATGTACGTATATATCAGCAGGGCTCAAGTCGGGGTACCACGGCGTCCCCCCACTTATTTTACCAGGAGCTCGATTACTGGAGCAAATGGAGCCACACATTCACTCTTTGGCCTCTCTGGGGCGAGATTGGAGCTCATTCAGAACGCTGCTAACGCGCTGGCTTCTCTGATGCAATCACATCTAAGGGGTGAGCAAAGGGAGGCAATGAGTCTAATGGTGCAAATCACCTTTCATGACGTCACTTCATGTTGTGACGTCAGCGTCCCCCACTTCTTTTTTTAGGACTTGTGCCCTGTATATCAGAGCTCTTACGCTTCCTACCTCGAGTAACTCCCCTGTTCCAGGTTTTTGTTTGCATTTTGGCATTGGTGGCTCCCCTACTGAGGTGCAGGGGCCCCGAGCCCCAGTTTTAAACTTAAATATAGAAAAAAAATCGCCTGCAGTTGTGCCATTTTTCAGCCGCGGGCCAGGTTCCCACATCATCATGAGTAAGGAGGGCAGGGAGTGTGGGCGGGACTTAAAAATGAGTGCCAGCACAGACTCAGCGGTACAAAAGGGGGTGGTGATGGACGGAGCATCTGAATCAATCAAACACTCACACCCAGTGGATTAAACCCAGATCTTATGACTGGGTGTGAGTGTTTGATTGATTCAGATGCTCCGTCCATCACCACCCCCTTTTGTACCGCTTTTGGCCGCCATAAGTATGGCAGGGTATGCTCAGACGTGAGTCCCTTGCTCACTTTGCCACTAGATTCAAGCAAGCCGGGCTGAAGACGGCTGGAATGCCAGAAACCGGTCCTCGGAAGCTTGTTTCCGGTCCAGGGTAGACATGGCTTGGCAGTTCGGGCTGGACTGTTCCCATGAGGCACAGTCAGATTGATTTGCATATAGCCATGTCTGAACTGGGGTGGCAGAGTGGGCTAAAGAACGGTGATGGATTAAACCCAGATCTTATGACTGGGTGTGAGTGTTTGATTGATTCAGATGCTCCGTCCATCACCACCCCCTTATGTACCGCTTTTGGCCGCCATAAGTGTGGCAGGGTATGCTCAGACGTGAGTCCCTTGCTCACTTTGCCACTGGATTCAAGCAAGCCGGGCTGAAGACAGCTGGAATGCCAGAAACCGGTCCGCGGAAGCTTGTTTCCGGTCCAGGGAAGACATGACTTGGCAGTTCGGGCTGGACTGTTCCCATGAGGCACAGGGTCAGACTGATTTGCATATAGCTATGTCTGTACTGGGGTGGCAGAGTGGGCTAAAGAACGGTGATGGATTAAACCCAGATCTTATGACTGGGTGTGAGTGTTTGATTGATTCAGATGCTCCGTCCATCACCACCCCCTTTTGTACAGCACAGACTCAGGGCAGCTCACGTGGGTTGATACTCACTTCAAAGTGTGCATGTCAGGTTGGACAGCTTTTTTTCAGCGACCAGGCCGACAGGCGCACTAAATTCGTCTCCCCATCTTCTCAATTAGTGAGCCAGGGGCATTACAGCTGCAGCCTCCCAGACTCCTTATGAGCGTTAGGTTCGCCTGCCCGGACCAATCCTGGCACTGCTCGCAAGCTAAGCTGTAACATAACAGCAAGGGAGCAATGTCTGGATTGCATCGGGACACACCATTTGGCCTCCACTCCAGTCGGAACATGGCCAATCACTGCATGACTTCTTATGAAGTACATGCAGTGATTGGCCATTCCTGTCCTTTGCTCCCTTCACATGCACAGCACCTCCAACGGTGTTGTGCACGATGTTGGAGTGGAGACAGGAGGGACTGGTAACCTATTTGATGCCATAATGCCATAACTTCCTTGTGGAGAGACAGTAACACTGCCATAGCAGTCTGAAGAGTCTGGAGAGCTCTTAGTGTAACTTAAGATTTTGTTGGTCTGCCACTGAATGTGTAGCGCCACTTTACAGGGCTGGAGGTGGTCAGGTTGAGGTGTGGTGGACAGAGTCTGATGGGCGGCTTGTTGGCCATAGGCGGCGGCTCTCCGGACCGAAGTTCAAGTTCAAGTTCAAGTTCAGAAATTTGTATAGCGCACTACTCACCCATAGGGTCTCAAGGCGCTTGTGGGAGGCGGTGCATTATTTATCGAATAGCCAGCTTTTAAGTTCCTTTCTGAAGGAAATGTGGTTCTGTGTGAGGCGGAGGTGAGTGGGGAGAGAGTTCCAGGTCTTGGCCGCCAGGTAGGAGAAGGATCTTCCTCCCATGGTGGATCTGTGGATGCGTGGAACTGTGGCAAGTGCTTGGTTGGAGGATCTTAATTGGCGGGTGGGTGTGTAGAAGGACAGTCGTGTGTTGAGGCATTCGGGTCCTAGTTTGTAGAGGGCCTTGTGAGCGTGGGTGAGGAGACGGAACGTTATTCTCTTGTTAACGGGAAGCCAGTGGAGGTCTTTCAGGTGGCCGGTAATGTGAGCTTGGCGAGGGATGTCCAATATGAGTCTGGCCGATGCATTTTGGATGCGTTGGAGTTTTTTCTGTAATTTGGCTGTGGTTCCGGCGTAGAGGGTTTTTCCATAGTCCAGTCGGCTAGTGACCAGTGCGTGGGTGACCGTCTTTCTTGTTTCGGTGGGGATCCAACGGAAGATTTTTTTGAGCATACGGAGTACGTTGAAGCAAGAGGATGAGACGGCGTTAACTTGTCTGGTCATCGAGAGGGAGGAGTCTAGGATGAAGCCCAGGTTGCCTGCGTGGTCTGTGGGTATGGGTGCTGTGCCCAGGGCCTATGCCACCAAGAGTCGCAGAGGGTGAGGATCCTAGGATGAGAACTTCCGTTTTGTCTGAGTTAAGTTTTAGGCGGCTGTTTTTCATCCATTCGGCTACTTCTTTCATGCCTTCATGAAGATTGGTTTTGGCGGTGTTAGGGTCTTTAGTGAGGGAAAGGATCAGCTGGGTGTCGTCAGCGTAGGAGATGATGTTGAGGTTGTGTTGTCGCGCGATGGATGCGAGGGGACTCATGTAAACATTGAAGAGGGTGGGACTGAGTGATGATCCTTGTGGGACTCCGCAGATGACTTCGGAGGCCTCTGATTTGAAAGGGGGGAGTCGGACTCTCTGGGTTCTCCCGGCGAGGAACGAGATGATCCAGTCCAAGGCTTTTCCTTGTATTCTGACGTTGCTGAGGCGTTGTATGAGGGTGCTATGACAGACTGTGTCGAAGGCGGCAGAGAGGTCGAGTAGGATGAGGGCAGCTGTTTCTCCGTTGTCCAGTAGCATTCGGATGTCATCTGTCGCTGCAATGAGGGCGGTTTCGGTGCTGTGTTTGGCTCGAAAGCCGGACTGTGAGGGGTCAAGGGAGTTGTTGGATTCAAGGAAGGCGGCGAGCTGGCTATTGACGGCTTTCTCAATGACTTTGGCTGGGAAAGGGAGGAGGGAAATGGGGCGATAGTTCTTAAGTTCAGAGGGGTCAGCTGTGGGCTTCTTCAGGAGGGCTGTGAGTTTGGCGTGTTTCCAGCTCTCTGGGAAGGTAGCGGAGTTGAAGGAGCAGTTGATGACATCACGGATATGGGGTGCGATGATGGAGTCTGCTTTGTTGAAGATGTGGTGAGGACAGGGGTCGGTTGGCGAACCTGAATGGATGAAGTTCATAAATCGGATGGTGTCTTCAGTGGTGATTGGGTTCCAGGCGTTAAGGTTGTTAGAGAGCGGTTTGGTTTTGGAAGTGGGTGGGGTGGGCTGTACTTTCGAAATGTTCTTAAAGTTGTTATGTATGTCGGCAATTTTGTTGTAGAAGAAAGAGGATAATGAGTCGCAGAGGTCTTGGGAGGGAGTAATGTCGTTTGAGGCTGCGGTGGGGTTGGTAAATTCTTTGACGATGTTGAATAGTTCCTTGCTGTTATGGGCGTTGTTGTTTTGTCGATCCTTGAATACTGATTTCTTGGTGGCGCGGATCAATTGGTGGTGTTTGCGGGTGGCTGCCTTGAAGGTGGTCAGGTTGTCAGTGGTTGGGTTTTTCTTCATGTTTTTTCGAGAGTACAGCATAGTTTCTTGGAATTCTTAAGGTCATCGTTGAACCAGGGGGCCTTTTTGCTACCTTGTTTGATCTGGTGGTTTCTTAGGGGTGCTAATTTGTCAGCGCTGTGAGTGATCCATTGTTTGAGTTTGGTGGCAGCTTCGTTTGGGTCTGATGAGAGGGCTGGAGGGTTTTGGTTGAGCGATGTGATGAGTTGGTCGGTGGTGATTTTGTTCCAGTTTCTTCGAGGAATAGGTTGTGGGGGGTTGTGAGTCGTTGTAGTTTTGTAGCTGAAGTGAACACAGCTGTGGTCCGTCTAATGGAGAGCTGTGGTATGATTGAAGGAGATGTGTTTGCTGGAGGTGAAGATAGGGTCGAGCGTGTGTCCGGCTAAGTGGGTGGGGGTGTCAACAAGTTGTTTGAGTCCGAGATTGGCCAGGTTGTCCAGAAGGGTGGTGGTGTTGCAGTCGTTTTTCTTTTCCAGGTGGAAGTTGAAGTCTCCCAGTAGAATGTAGTTCTCGGAGGGGAGGGCATGTGGGCTGATGAAGTCAGTGATGTCTTCGCAGAATTGTTTACGGGTTCCTGGTGGTCTGTAGATGAGGGTGCCTCTAAGTGTGGTCCTGGGGTCGGTGTGGATCTGGAAGTGGAGGTGTTTGGCGGTTGCAAGGTAGTCGTCGAAGCTGGTCGTGATTCTGATGGTGTTCTTATGAACGATGGCGATGCCGCCTCCTGTTTGGTTGGTACGGTCTTTTCGGATGATCTTGTACGCGTCCGGGATGGCTATGGCGATGTCGGGTGCTGATGATGCGTTAATCCAGGTTTCTGTAAGGAAGGCGATGTCCGGTGACGCAGTGTCGAGTAGGTCCCAGAGTTCTGTGGCGGGTTTGTGGATCGAGCGGGTGTTTAGCAGGATGCATTTCAGGTGGTTAGAGTCGGAGCTGTGTTTGGAGGTCGTGGATTTGGTGTGGGTCTTGATGCAGGCGAACTTGCAGGAGTGGCAGGCGAAGGGACCGTGGGTACGTCCTGGGGCAGCTTCGTAGCATTGTGGTGTGCGTCCGGGGTTAAGGGCTAAGAGGGTGGCGGCGTCATACGTTATGCGGGAGGAGTGCGGTTTGCGGGGGACAGGGGGTCTGGCGCTGGGCGCGATCCAGGCGCGGCCGGGCGTAGACGGGCTTACCTTAGGCGCACCTTCGGCGTGACTGCTACGCATAAATGCATCTGTCAAAAATGGGTCGTGGAGGTGGGCGGAGCGAGGGAGGAGCAGCTGGGAGGCGGGAGCGGGGGGGGACGGGCTGGAGTCAACAAAATGGCAGCAAACAACAACAAAGGGCAGATAGGACGCGATTGGGGCACGACCTAGGCACAAATCACCAACCAACGTAATGCGAGCAGGCAGGCACAAACAAATTAGGCAGCAGTTGGCAGCAATGTGATCGGCGATGCGACACTCTCAAATACAGGCTTGATGAGCAACAGCCGAAAATGCGAGCTCAAACACAGGCACAAATAATTGAGTCAGCAAATGCGAGCAAGCAGGCACGAATGCAGTGGTACAAATAATTAGGTCAGCAAATGCGAGCAAGCAGGCACAAATGCAGTGGGGAGTGTAGCGCTACAAAACCAGTAGCCAGGGAGCCAGGGAGGAGCGACCGCGTCTGCAGGACACGGTCACACTGTATCGAGCTGGCCTGGTGAGTTTCTGCAACTATATTGATCTTTGTGAACTAGTCTGTAGCAGAATGTTGACCTTGCATTATTTCCAAGCACTGGCTCCATTGAAATAATTAGCCTGGGGGTTCGATCGAAGGATTTGGGGGGGTTATTATGGAATCTAAACCTCTTTAAACAGAAACGACTTAAAAAAAGAAGGAAAAGCAAGTTGCAGTTGTTCCACCGTTGTTTTTTATCCTTTGTAGTGCAAACTTGCGACTCATGAAAAAAAGTGCAGTTAATGTCAGTAGATATGTGAAAGTGTAGAGCCAACTAGGCAGCGAAAGCTGAAGATCAGGCGTGTTAGGTATTAGTTTATTTAAATTGGAGACTCTGAAGCTTGTTTCCATGCCAGGCACCTTGAACAGTTCTCTCTAATGCACTGATAATTACTACTTGTTTTGCCCTTTTACAGAAGTGCCGTAAACAGCATACGAGTGAAGTATTTGTATCTCTCCGCCAGACCCAAGTAGCCATCCTTGCCTCCACAATCCTTGTCTGCGGGGCGATTGAAGGGGAGTTCCTATGTTCTTCTTTTAGAGGTTGTGTGCCATCAAGCCAAGAGCTTAGTGATAGTACTTCTGCAGTTTCCTGTCGATTGTGCTTCCTACTGTAAATGATGGCGGTAAAATTCATCCTGTGGTGTGCCACACTGTGATAAAACTGCAACACACGCCCTTGGCACAGTGAGCGCCAACAGATGGTTGTGAATCACAAGCTTCCAGTGTGTTTAGCAGGCAGAAAATGAATATGAAGGAGAATACCCGATTGATTTCACGAAGGAAAGAAAGACGTTCCTCTGACTCCCGAAGAGTGATGGCATAGCGGCACATAAACGAGTGATTTTTAGATTCTCCGCCGGCCGGTGGATGAATCCTATGCATAAATTGCACAAGATTTCGTGAAGTGAAAGACCCCGGAAGAGTGAATACCCTTGAGGAGTGAATTTTGTCGGCTGACAGATCCTCCTACCCCCGTCTCAAAAATAGACGCAGGTCTTTGAACCCTACAGGTTGTCCGGTCGCATTTTAGTCCTGATGAAGACCCGAGCTGGTTGCTAAAAACAAGCACCATAACATAGGGTCGAAACGTCAACGTAATATTGCCCATCAGTCCCTACTAAGTTTCAACCACAACTAGAAAATTGTAATAGGGTTGTAACCAATGTATAGTAATTTTTGGACTGGTTTTTAATTGTCATTATGTATGTTTAGTTGTGAAGTATAGTAAATGTCACGGTTCCACTTTCATGCACTTAATCACGTGTAAGCAAATTGTTTGTTTTTGTTTTTGCATGATTTCTGTTTAGGACAATCCTCAAAGTATATGTAAATCAGTGTCGTTTGTAGAATTAATGATTTATAAAACAATGAAATATACAGGAAATTGTGTGTTCGCTTAGTTTTTAATTGGATATTTGTAATTTTGAAGCAATACTACAAATATCATCTGTCACAAGGACAAACAAAGTAATTGTTTTTCTTCCCTACAGAACCATTGTTGCATATATACATATGGACTTCACTCTTTGGCCTCTCTGGGAAGAGGAACTCGGCACCTTTTGTTACATCACTTCCGGTGACGGCGTCCCCCCACTTCTTTTTTTACGACTTGTGCCCTGGTGGTACTGATGACTGTAAATTGCCCACTTTAATGTTTTGCACTTTTTCCCATCTAAAGCATTACATACTAATCATGTTTTTTAAATTAAATTGTAAACATTTCATGAATTCGCTGTAGGGGTTTGCAAACTACAGTGTTCACCTAAACGAAGCTTTTTATGCATAGTTCAGCTTTTCTTGACTAATAATTGCAAGTTATTGCTATCTCCATAAAAAGTGCACTTAGGGGGGCAACCGAGGAATGGGAGTCCTTTGCCACTGGTATTCTGTGGTCTGTCCTAATATGACTCTGCAAACCGGGCCAAATTCACCCCCCTTCTGCACTTGACCTGCTTGGCAGTGAAGGCAAGTAATCCATGGAGTCTTACAGAGGAAGTGTGACAGCAGAAACTAGGAACTCAAATTTAGTTTTAGTACACACAATAATGTAAGATTTAGCATAATGCTTGTCTTTTTAGAAGAAAGAAAAGTATCTTAATCACACCCAAACTTAATATGTACATACAGAGTAATCAAATCTACATGGATGCACGACAGGCTATACAGGATTATCTATAGAATGAAAACAGGGAAGTAATAATGATCAGGTGCAGACGAAATACGTAGCAGAAGAGTAATTTCATAGCATTCTGTGACCCGCTGGTCGGTCCTTAGCAAGTTACAGTGCAGTCATTTTGTGGGGATAGCAATGTACAAGACATTTTCCCTCCAAACTCTTTTTTAGGCATCAGTTCACATGTATATGGAATTTCCTGATATCATGCGCATGTTTGATTTCCATGTCTGGTTGTGTCGGTGGACAGGGTAAGATGTTATGCTAATATGGGGCTGTTTCGTGCTGTTCCGCGTCCTTGTCTGCACAGTCAGCCGGCTGGCATGGTAGCACCTCCAGCAGTTTCTCCAGCGGTCACAGTTGAATATTCCAGCGGCGGCTGGTGCAAGTAAGTGTGGTGAGCCGAGTCAGGGTGGGAGGGGGTAAGTCGAAAGACGATGGAATTGGTCAAATTAAATAAATACATAAAACCGATCCCGTCGTCTGTCGACTCCTCGCCACCCGTCCCGCTCCACCGCCCCACCGCTTATCTGCACCGGCCCCAGCTGGAATGATCTTCCTCCTCGGTCTGTGGTGCTAGTGTAATGGGAAACATCCTCAACAACGACTACGGAACAACGAGTTAAACGTGGAGTCCGTGGTTCAGTAAGTCGTGGATAAATAGTTAGTGGTTTGGCCTAGGTCGTTGTTTAGCCTTTGTGATTCAGGCACTCGTGATTTAGTAGGTAGTTGTTTAGTCATACAACCGTGAGGATATCAGGGGTCCTTCATGTGTAATCATTGAAAAGCAAAGATTTTCCATGTCGGAAAGCCCAACATGGAAAACCTGCTGGAGACCGAGTATCGTAATACCAAGGGCGGAAAGGCCGCCCTTTGGGTTTACGGGCCGGCCTCCGATGGCTGACGGGCTCTTGAGCCCGTTGTAAGTCAGCCGCAATGACCGACCAGTTACATTTTAGACCACCAGCATTGTAATGCGGCTGTCGTAGTTAAACCGAGAAGCGGCCTGGAAAGGCTTTAACTGATGGTCGGAGCCTTTCCAGACCACATCATAATAAGGCCCTTAGTATCACATAGTTTGCTTTGGAAATTAAGTAATGTATACTCTTCGAAGTGCCCCTCCCACAAAGGGCAAACATCCTCTGGCTTGGAACCGATCTAGGAAGGCACATCACAAACAGGTATGGTGCAGGGCTGGACACTGTGGAAGGGTTTAAAGATTGATAAGCGTGGCTCAAATCCACCCGAGTGACTTACCGCACTCACCTATAGTCGCTATATAGGAAGTCAGCCGGACAGTGGAGAAGAATAAACAAAAGTCTTTATTAGGCCAAACAACACTCATATGAGAGGGCCCTGTCCGACCTCACTCCTAGGAGTGCGAACGAGAGGACTGACTCTCTGCATCACAGCAATACATTATAATGCAATACAGTAACGAGGGGTACGCCCCTTGTGGAAAGTTACCGAGCCTCAGACCAGTGAACAATGCTCTCATAGAGCAGGCATCTGCACCTGCAAGGGATACATTATTATCTCTACTCAAGGCCATGGAGCTAGGCTTCAGCGTCTCTGATAAAGAGACTTGTTAGTTTCGGCCACAGTAAGCTGAGAAACGAAAACTGCTGTCTTAGTACATTTCTGTATTCCTGCGGGAGGGGCACATGAGCGAGCAGGGCCCGCAGGCACAGATGGTTACACAAAATGGTGGCACACAGGCTAAGCTAAGAAACTAATATGATCACACGTACATTTGAATATAAGTAAAAAGCAAGAATAGTAATTCAGCATAGATGCATATACGAATTTCATTAGTTAGTCATATGATGCTAACTCGCACATCATCATAGGGTAATTAGGGCATCGAAAAGTGAATTCTATCAGACCCTCCTTTTAGCATCATTGGCTAACTATAGCCTCATTTATTTGCAAAAGGTAGTGCCGACATCCATTCTATGGGCAGGACTATATTTCTTTAGTCTAGAACATCTTCTGCAATGAACATCAACCAACTTGCATCAGCAGGAATTTCAGTAATCATAGAAGTGGTATATTGACCAGGTAACTTCTTTTTCGGACGCATATTCGCAGCACACATTGAACAACATGGAGGGAGGCAGTATATGCAAAGGCAGCAAGTCAGTATTACACTCACCACACCAACCAAACCCATCAATATTTTCCAACCCCAGGAAGAGAAGGCACCCCAGAGCCACCCTTGTAGGGACCATGTCCCATTATCCTGATGTAGTTCAGTCGCTAATCTATGTAATTTCTGTACCGCCAAGTTAACAGTCGGGGCGGAGTCAGGTATATATACGCAGCAAGACGTCCCGATGACGCGACAGGCCCCGCCCCTATCAGCCAGTATGACGTCAAGCACCATCCTGTTCTGGATCGTGAATAATCTCATAGCCTGAATCTCAACAGATATGTTAGTCGTAATGTCGGCTTCAGTTAGAACTACCTTTTCCATTACCCTAGACAGTCGCCTAATAGCTCTGCTGTTAAATATTGGACCCCAGAAAGGAAGCAAACCCTTCGAAAAATCAGTCCATTGTTGGTACGAGGTGTCCGTCTGATCGACATCGTCTACCTGAAGTTCCCTCCTTTTGCGCTGCTCTTGTGGCTGCTCCTGAGGACTGGGGAATCGACAATGTGTTTTGTGGTAATCAGAGGGAGCCACATACACAGGGGGAATCATGTAGGCTAGGTAGCACACCCCACCCCACCCCAACCCTCGGGCAACCATAAGTATCCATTATCACCGCAGACAAAATAGATACTGGGTGGGGCAATCAAAGAGGGGCTAAGAGGCAAGCGTATTGAAGCAGTCACATTACAAGAGCTATTACCAATTTTGATAGGACCCCTTCCCTCTATACAGAAAAATGGAGAAGGACCCACCACAGCCAGGGGTATCAGAGACTTGGAACTGTCGTTACTCCTCGGGGGGTGTCTGTAGGACAGAGTGGCATTCAATTTCAGGAAACTATCCCTAAGTCTGTCAGTATCATTCGGTGTCAAGAATCGACCCAGCCTTTTCTCACATGTCTCTATAAAAAGTCTGGTCAAAACGTCCATCAGTATATATTCGTCCAAGGGAAGATGGAGGCAGAGGGCGTACTCGCATTGTCATTGTCCACCCCCTATTCTGCAGTCGAGGAGTCAGGGAATCTGGCTGCTGGAAGTATTTAACAAGACCTATAAGAGTATACCACCCCACACAACTATTCACTGGCGTCAAAGGGAGGGCAAGGAATCTGTCTTTCTTATAGGCAGCAGAAGGTAAAAGCCCACAAACCCAACAATCTGTCAAGTTGGTAGTGGCGTGTGCATGGTGCAAAGTCTTAATAAAAACATTGTCTTTATAACTTTTACGTAACATTCTTTCACCATAATCAACAGTAATCATATTGTGTTCAGGAACGGCAGTGGGTGTGGGTGCAAACACATGAACGGGGTAAGCTTTGTCTAGGAAAAACAATATTCCAAGAGTCACTAAAAAGGCAATCAAAACAATTATTATGACCACAATCTTTCCTTTTCGGGGAAGGGCCAACCAAGGGGAATCAGGCACAGGTCTTGGAGGAGCCGCAAAAGGCTGCTCCTCATCAGGAATGGGCCGCCCAAAGGGATACATCCTTAATATTCGTTCAAAATATATCAAAAAATCAAAAATGAAAAAAAAAAACACTTCTACTAAAAAAACAGTCCCAGACAATCCTCAACCGGCCAGAGGGGTTCTTCAACCCTAAAAAGGGATCTTCTGCCTGTGTCCTTCAAAGCCTCACAGGCAGGCTTTTACCGTCCATACCTAGCTCCAACGTCGCTGTTCAACAATTTAGGAAACAAGGGAAGCACTTAATTCGGGCCCCGCACCACTCTATAGTCTCATAGCACACAATCTTCGGCTAAACACCAGGGCTCTTACAAGTCCATCCCTACCACTAAATCTTCTTATGCAGAATGTCCACTAAGCCCTTCTTCCAGTGTTTAGTCCATCATATTTCAGCACTGTTACTTATTTTCTTCGGGGCCTCAAATTGTAACGGGTGCTCCCTGGCACTTCGGGGTCAGTGAACAAAACAGGTGAATCTGTGGCAGATGCTGAACTCTCTGGTGTCTCTTCACTAGTGGCAACAGGAGTAGTAGAGCTCACTGAATTCTCTATTCCGCTTCGCTGTTCTCCAATCAGTGAAGCATCCGAGAAAGGAACATACCTCGGAATAGACTCATTCTCTTCGTCAGCGATGCCATCCTGTACCCATTTGTCATAGGGCTACGGAAGCGGGACTCTTTTCACATGTGAGGCATGCGTCCACGCCTTCCTTCCATCGACCCGGAGTGCTGTGCGCGTGGTGAGGAGCACCTGGCGCGGTCCCGACCACCTCGGCTCCAGACAAGACTTCCGCTGATATCTTCTTACAACCACCCAGTCCCCTGGGTGGATGGCGTGTCCAGGCCCCTCCGGCAACGGCTTCAGAGTGTCTGCTACCTGCTGATGAATAGAACGAAGATCTTTAGTCAAAGCGTACAAATAATCTGTCAACAAAGGGTACGGCACTTCAGAAAAACATTTAGGCCCGTAGCACTCCCCAGATATTGGCCGGTCGGCCAAACACCACCTCGTGGGGGGAGACGCCCATTTTCGCATTCACAGTGACTCTCGTTGAAAGCAAAGCTAAGGGAAGGGCGTCTGGCCAACGGAGACCTGTACTCTCACATATTTTGGCCATCTTTAGCTTGAGCGTGCCGTTAAAGCGCTCCACAAGTCCTGCTGCCTGGGGATGTAAGGCTGAATGAAACTTTTGAGAAATTTGCAAACCTTTGCATATTTGCTTCACTAATTCTGCATTAAAGGACGTGCCATTATCACTCCAGATCACCCTAGGTAATCCGAAACGGGAAAAATATTCCTTTATCAACATTTTTGCAGTAGAGATGGCTGTGCAATCTTTCGTAGCGTACGCCTCCACCCACCTACTAAAGGCACATACGACTACAAGGACGTACTTCAAGTTATTGACCCTTTCCATTTCGATGTAATCCATCTGAATCACCTCGAAAGGGAAAGAGGGGGGTGCAAAATTTCCAGTTGGGACAGGAGTACCCTTTCCAGGATTGTGTCTCAAACACACCATGCACTGACGAACCAACTGAGTGGCCACTTTAGAGATATTTTTATTACTCCACACCGGGTCTAACAAGTTACAGATGCCCTTGGCGCTAACATGAGCAGGCCCATTCGCCATCGTCACTACTGGAAGAACATACGCATTCGGGAGCAACCATCGTCTCTTATCTGTCACATCTGTCCAACATTCATCCGCATCTAGTCGTCCCTGTCCATCCTTCCATGCTCTCAATTCCTCGTCTGTTGCTTTGCCCTGTATGTTCTTGACACTCTGTACAGTGTCTGCGAACATCTGGGACCCATCTAGCTGGTCCTGCCACAAACATTCGTGGTAATTTTTCTCTAGCAGTCTCTTTTGCTGTTTCATCGGCGAAAGCATTGCCTCGCCCTACATCATCCACTATTGTCTTGTGTGCGCTACATTTTATCACAGCCAATCTTTTGGGTAGCGTCAGGGCCGTTAACAGTCGTAATATCAGTGGGCCATGTTGGATGCGTTGTCCGTGAGAGGTCAGGAATCCCCGTTCTGCCCAAAGTCGCCCATAATTATGAGCCACGCCAAAGGCGTATTGGCTGTCAGTATAAATGTTCACGTCTAACCCCTCACTCAATTCACATGCTCTCAGTAAGGCAATAATCTCCGCAGCCTGGGCAGAATTGTAAGGTATCCTAGAAGTCTCCACCACCGGCTGTAATGTTGTTATTGCATATGCTGCTGTCGATGTACCGTCAGGTAATTTAAAACAGGACCCATCCACATACAACTCCCCGTCTGGTTCGTCCAGGGGCCTGTCTGTCAGATCCACCCTCCCCTTTGTCTCCTCTTCAGTCCTGAACAAGCAAACATGTATGTCATCGTCTTTTGCATCTGCGTCCGTGGGAATAGGTAACAAGGTGGCGGGATTCAGTGTGGCACACCTTTTGATCGTGACATGGGGTGCAAAAAGAGTCATCTCATAACCCGTAAGACGAGCACTAGTTAAGTGCTGCGTCTGTGTCCTGTTCAGCAAAATGTCCACAGCATGCGGTACCATTACTGTGAGGTCTGATCCCAGTACGAGCCCTGCCGACTGTCTTATAGAGACCGCAGCAGCCGCCGTGGCTCTCAGACAGCTCGGCAGCGCTCTTGCCACATTATCGAGCATGGCAGAGAAGTAAGCACAAGGTCTCTGCTTCCCCCCGAAACACTGAGTTAAGACAGACAGCGCGCAACCTTCCGCCTCATGTACGTAAAGGACAAAAGGCTTCTGGTAATCAGGTGTCCCAAGAACTGGCGCAGAACATAAAGCCATTTTTAGTGACTCAAACGCTTCTTGACATGCGGGGGTCTAGGGTAGGGGCTCGCGCACTTCCTTGGTAGTCAGATACAATAGGGGTTTTGTTAGTAACGCATAGTTAGGTATCCACTGGCGACAGTACGATGTTATGCCCAAGAACGCGCGCACCTCTCGCTGCGTGTTAGGTACCTGCATGTTAGTGATCGCTTTTATGCGCTCTGGCGTCAATCTCCTCCCCACTTTCGAAAGGAGGTGACCGAGGTAGGTGACCTCCGTTCGACAGTATTGAAATTTCGGAAGGGACACTTTATGCCCCCTTTTAGCCAAATGGTGCAATAATTTCACAGTAGCATCCCGACAACCCTTCTCGTCGTCCGATGCTATCAGGATATCATCCACATATTGCAACATGACGTTGCCAGGTGGAAGCTCCAGTTCATCCAATTGTGCCTTTAGAGCCTGACTATATATGCTCGGACTCTCAGTGTACCCCTGAGGAATTCTCTTGAAGCGGAAGCTTCGGCCAGCCAATGAGAATCCGAAGAGATAACGGCTTTCCTCATGTACTGGAATACTGAAGAAAGCATTTTTCAAGTCTAGGACAGAGAAATATTTGGCCGAAGGGGGTATCATGGTCAATATTGTAGTAATGTCCGAGACCACCGGGTACTGTGGCTCCACTACTCTGTTTACGTGCCGCAAATCAATCACAAATCTATAAACATCAGGAGTATTATCAGTAGCTTCAGGTGACCGTCTTTTAAGGATAGGCAAAATAGGACTGTTACATATGTTCGAATCAGTCTCTTCCATTACCCCAGACCGTATTAAATCTTGTATTATTTGTAGCAGGGCCTTCTCTCCCTCCCTAGGAATCCTGTATTGTGGAACTCTGGGCAATTTCGCTCCCACCTTCACTCTTATTGTCACCGGGGCAATATCCATTTTACCTACATCTGTATCACCGACAGCCCACAAGCTGTCGGGTATGCCTTGGAATTCAGGTGGTAATGGGTCATCTTTCGAAAAACACTGCAATGGGCGGGCAACATTCGGGCCCAGAGTAAGGTACACGCCATCCGGGGAACAATAAATGGTGGCGTGCAATCTTTTCAATAAATCTAAACCCAGCAAATTTTCTCCACAATTTGATGTCAATAAAAACGGTGAATCAACAGTAAAAGGGCCAATCGTTAACGTGAGAGGTTTAGATATGGGGCTAATCACCGGAGTTCCTGCGAAACCCACGGATATGTTATTCTTGCCAGACAGAGCCGCCCCTGGGACCCGAGAACGAGCCACTGAACTTTTCATTGCACCCGTATCCACTAGAAATTTTTGTTGAGACCCCATTAAGTCAGCTTCGACATAAGGTCCCCTCTGATCAACTTCCATAAGTACTGGTCCCAGGCTCTGTCCTACGCTGTCCTAGTTGTGGGAGAACCCTGTCAAATCGTCCACTGAGTAATCATCGTTATAGTACTGACCACCACCCCTCTGCAACTGTTGCCTGTTTGTATTATTGTCAAAATAATTTCCACCCGGTCTCCCGCCTCCTTCTGACCGTGCCACCTGTCTCCCAGGATCACCACTACCTCTTCCTCGCCCGCGCCCTACACCAGTACTCGACTGAAGCAGCGGGCAATCCCTCCACCAGTGCCCCTCCTGCTTGCACTTCGCGCACTGATTCGGTCCCAGCCTTTCCCTGCTCTCACCTCTCCCAAATCCGCCTCCGCGACTCGGCGCCGCACCCCTGCCTCTGCCTCTCGCCACCTGCTGCAACAAAACCCTTGTCTTTAAATCCTTAGCCTTCTTTTCCTGCTTGTCCTTGCTCTCATTTTCCCTGTGCTCATAGTACTGTGCCATACTGAGAATACCCGAAGGAGAGGACGTTGTCCACGTACTCTCCGAAGCTTGCAATCTCGCCGAAATTTCAGGCAACAAATTCGTGACAAACCTATTAACAAAAAGCCGTAACCCTCCATCCTGTGACACATCCTGCCCACTAAAATCCATAAACGTTTCCTCAAACCTCGTAAAGAAATCAGAAACCGCCTCATCCTTTTTCTGTTTACAAGCCGTTAACTTATCCCAATCTACCTTTTTCGGGGGAATAAGAGAATGCATATACTTTATAATGCGCCCTGGCAAAGCTAATATCTCAGCCTTCGGCTTCTCCCCTGGCTTACGCTCCTTGTCCCAATCCTGCAACTCCTGCCACGTACCTCCTAACTCTTCCACGTGGTCAGTACCTTTCACTTGCCGCCACACATCAACCGGGACTAAAAGCCCGAAAAACAATTCAACATCAGCCAACGTCATCACAGTGGAAGACGCCGCTTCTGTAAGCTCTTTGTAATAGGCAGTCGGGTTCTTTCGAGAATCCGGTAGCTGGGCCTTCAATGATAATACCTCACTTCTCTTCCATGGCGTATACACCCATTGCTCCTGGAAATGTGCATCGATCCTGTTCCTAGTAACAGCCTTCGTTACTGGGTCTAGCAGCTCGGGGACCTCGGGATGAAAAATAGGGTGCACCTCGCGCATTGGGTGGAGACCTGGGAAATGGGGTGTGCCGGCAGAGGGTAATTCATTCCTGTATTGCAATAGTGCGCGCAAACTACTCATCACTTCTTTCACCCCTGTGTTCGTTCTATAGGCTCCAGCCTGTATATCTCGTAAAACCGCTGGAGCCACACCTCCATACCCCTGCTCCCAAAGCGGTATCAATACATTGGACATGTGCCACAAAGCGTGCTGCTGCATCAAAGGCTCAAAATCTTTCATGGTGGACCAAATATCTTCAAACGAATAAATATTATTCCTGGCCCACTGACATGCCTGATTAGCCACCATGCTCCTTTCATCTAAACCAACCGTAGAACGCGTAAGCAACTTCCGTACCTGTGAGAGTAGTCCGCTACCTGCGCCTCGACTCGGTGTTAGCATTTCCTGACCGGGGGTAGTACTAGCTGAAACAGTAGGAAGTGCTAAAGAAAATTGGGAGGGGGCGGGTGAAGTGGTCTGGAGTAATGAAACAATTGGTGTCGAGGGCGAGGATTGTTGGGGGGCACTTGCTGAAGGACCCGGAGCTCCACTAACAGGGGCTGGAATTGGCAAAGAGGGATACAAGGACTGTGGGGCATAAGGGGGAGGGGGTCGGGTATTCAAAATGTCTTCCATCTCATCCGGGTCGTCCTCTCGCACTACATAACTTTTATTTTCTTTCAACCTACAAAGTCTATCTGAGCGCTCCATATGTAGCGCGTTCTCATTTCCGACCTGCTCTCTCGCCTTCTGCGCCATAGTCTGGGTGGACTTTTTATACTCTTCTTTCTCCTCTCGCAGCTTACGTTTCCTGGCCTCTTTCTGCCACACTCGCAAAGAGTCAAACATACTCTGACGGCTACGCCTAGCAAACAGTTTGTCCTGCAAGTAGTCCAACTTAGCTTCATCAAAAGAACCCGTCAAAGGCCATTGTAAATCCACATTATCAGCAGTGTACCGGTGCCACAAAGTACCAAACAAAATCGGGACCAGTCCATGTTTGACATACATATCAAAGCTCGGAGTCCCTTCAGGGGGTGCAGGTTGGCTCTCGGCCAGTCTAGTATCTGAGGGTCGACAACAGCATCCAAAACATCGTAACTTACTAAAACACGGCATCTTTGCTTCGGTGTGAAAGAAAACACTTCACCACAGACCAGCTCGAGCTCGTTCATACACACATATAAACATATATTAGAAAACCACACACCCACATATACTATACCTCCAAACACGTGTTACCAAATGGGACAAGGCCCGTCGACCAAGTCCTGGGGAACCTGGACTCTACCGCAGACCGAACAGTACACTAACTGTTCTGAGGACGGGGAACAGATCCGCCACCCGTGCGGCACTATGGATCACTGCGCACTTTACCGCGGGAAACCCAGATCTCACCTCCACTGAACCACCACACTAGGAGTTCAGGGTAAGCGCACCAGAGTCTGCCCACAATGAGCCACGCCTTCACCACAGTACCACCCGGTCGGCTACCAACAATTACATCTAAATACGTCCCCCAACCTCGTCAAGTCTGTCAGAGCACCAACTCGTACTCTGAGTTCCCCGGAGCACACTAGCCCCAGGAGCACACCGGCTCCTCAAACCACTGGAGACACCCTAGTCTCCCGGAACACTCCCGTTCCTTAAACAATCACAGGTGGACCACTCACCTTCCGTAGGCGGCACCGACCTCTACCGTTCTCCACCTCCGGCTGCCAAGACCAACACGGTCAGCTTCAAGTTCCGCCTTCTGGACCCCGGCGTAAGATCCGAACCGGGACCTCTCCCGATCAGCAGGGTGGGGCAGCGCTGCGAGAACCAAGCTCGGCATCAGATGGGTACCCGGGCCCACCGTGCCGACCAGCGGGTCCCCGGTCTTCTGCTACCCACTTACGGGTGAGAAAGATCCTTATCGCGGGGTCCCTGTTCGGGCGCCATCTGATAAGCGTGGCTCAAATCCACCCGAGTGACTTACCGCACTCACCTATAGTCGCTATATAGGAAGTCAGCCGGACAGTGGAGAAGAATAAACAAAAGTCTTTATTAGGCCAAACAACACTCATATGAGAGGGCCCTGTCCGACCTCACTCCTAGGAGTGCGAACGAGAAGACTGACTCCCTGCATCACAGCAATACATTATAATGCAATACAGTAACGAGGGGTACGCCCCTTGTGGAAAGTTACCGAGCCTCAGACCAGTGAACAATGCTCTCATAGAGCAGGCATCTGCACCTGCAAGGGATACATTATTATCTCTACTCAAGGCCATGGAGCTAGGCTTCAGCGTCTCTGGGTATGAGAACATTACTGATAAAGAGACTTGTTAGTTTCGGCCACAGTAAGCTGAGAAACGAAAACTGCTGTCTTAGTACATTTCTGTATTCCTGCGGGAGGGGCACATGAGCGAGCAGGGCCCGCAGGCACAGATGGTTACACAAAATGGTGGCACACAGGCTAAGCTAAGAAACTAATATGATCACACGTACATTTGAATACAAGTAAAAAGCAAGAATAGTAATTCAGCATAGATGCATATACGAATTTCATTAGTTAGTCATATGATGCTAACTCGCACATCATCATAGGGTAATTAGGGCATCGAAAAGTGAATTCTATCAAGATAGGGATTTAATTGTAATTGTATTTACATAGCGCATACTACCCCTGATGAGGCGTTGACGTGCTTTTTGGTGAGTTGCTCCAATCACAACCCTAGCTTTATCAGCCAATCAGAACCCTAACCCTAAGCTCGGAAACCCAATAGAAACCCTAGCCTTAGGAACCACTCAGAACCATAGCACTTTCAGCCAATCGGAACCGTAACTTAAGCCCTAAATCCAATCCTTTAATAGGGTGCGGGACTGCTCACAGCGCAGGGAATAGTACCAGGGGTTCGGTTCAGTCTCTAAGTAAGGGAAGTACTGTTATGGGGGTTGTGAAAAGGGAGAGCTGTTCAGAAAATATTGAAATGGTCATCAAAAGAAACTTTGGTAAAAGGAATTTATGATTCTTCTACCGAGATCAGAAAAATAAATAACGCTTCTAAAGCAAACAAAAAATTCCCCAAAAGACTCTAATTCCAGGGAACAGAAAAACAAACATTTTGCCAGTGATGGTGAGCTGTGCAAACATTAGCTTCCCAAACACACTGGTCGTGACATCACAGGTCATGTCACAGATGACCTCAAAACTAAACTATTGACATTACTGACAGAATTTATCCTTCACAGCATGGGTGATATCACTAAAGTTGCTCAAGCACACTGCTCCCCCGAGTCCACAAGACTCAACCTTTGATCATTTCCTGCAGGTTCTTGTTGCAAGCACTGGACCATGGCAATGCCTTTTGCTAAGTGAAAAGTTTTCAGAGGCCACATTTTCTATAACTTTTAATCTCTACCATAAGAATTACGACTTTGGCGGTGCAGGAGAGGGGTGGCACGCCATCACCCTGCTCCTACTCCGCCAAAGTCAACTGCCTGCGGTCCGCCAGATTAGTAGTTTTCTACTGGTCTGGTAGGTGGTCCTTTGGCGTTCCCAAGGCAGTGCTTTTGAAAAAGGCACTGCAATGGGAACGCCAAAGCAAGGCCCTGCACAGCAGGAACTGGGCATGCATGCACAAAGGGGGCACACCATGAGCCCCCCTGCATTCATACACCATGAGCCCCCCTGGATTCATCCCAGTGTACAGGGGCAACAGGGGGCCCTGTCAGCCCCCTTTGTTTCCACACTGCCAGCCTTTGCATGGATGGCTCACCACCAAGAAAAGGCCTGCGTTGGGGAAACTCAATATTCTTGGCAGTGCCGCAGCGGCACCGCAAAGCATATTTCTGCCCCGGACCACCATGCCACCTCCAAGGAACGCTGTTCCCTGTCGGTTGTGATGGACCAATGGAGGTCTGACCACCACAGTTGTAATACGGTGGTTGGAACGCCGGTGCGGCGGTGGCCGGATCGACACCATAGCGCCACTGTGAGATTGGCGGTCTATGGATTGCCAAACTCTTAATCACCCCCTTAGTCTTTGACAATCCCTGTGCTAAAGGTGACGGATTCTGAGCCAGAGCCAAACTTAGACATGGATAGTGAGCTCTGGGTGGATTGTGCTTCCTCTGGCAATGCCCTTATTTCGACTATCCTAAGAACCCACTGAACACAGTCCTTACCATGCCCCACCTGACTGGAGTGGTGGTCCTTGACCTCAGTCAGAAACTGTCATTAGGTTATCAGCAACTATGCTCCTAGAACATAATGGGAATGGCCTTCAACCACCCTCTATAGTCTCTGTGTGCTTTACCTGGCCTCCAGTTAGGCTCTGCACTTATGACACCCACACCTACTCATTGGACACAATTTTTCATAAGTGACTAGTAGGCCTAGGTGCAGCCCACAGTGCACAGCCTTTGCTGTGCTTAGTGCACGTTGGTGCTGGGTCTGAACTTCAACATGAACATGTGCATAATACCATTTACATTTATGCCCAGTGGGCTTGTGCTTGACTATGAGTAGGAGATCGCAAGTACAGGGCCTATTCTTCAGCAAAACCTACAATAGTATCTTCCATGATGTGATTGATTACATCAGCAAATATGTCATTTCGGATGTCAACATCACATGTGTCATCAGAACACATTCTGCATGGCCGTTGCTAGGGTGAAGCAGGTTCTGGTGAAGGGGCGTGGTTCTTAGTCATGTCCCATGCCCTGTTCCCATGCACCCAGTAGCCTATACGTCAAGCATTCGGTCATGTGCAAGTCACTCTGGGCACACCATATGCCCTTGGCTACATCTGCATAGATCCACCATGGGGGAAGATCCTTCTCCTACTTAGCGGCCAAGACCTGGAACTCTCTCCCCACCCACCTCCGCCTTACACAGAACCACCTCTCCTTCAGAAAGCAACTAAAAACTTGGATATTCGATAAGTAAAAGCACCCCCCTATCTCAAGCCCCTTGAGACCCTCTGGGTGAGTAGTGCGCTATACAAATTTTTGAACTTGAACTTGAACTTGCTCTTACAAATTTCTGCTGATGGTTTTTTGGGTGCAGACCTCTATCGCCCTACCCAAAGCCCTGGCCTTTGGCCTTTTATGGTTGGGTATTGGGCAGAAAAGCTATATACCCTTTGAGGTACTGGGCACTTTCCTGTTGATGGAATGCCTCATGCATAATTTCCTATAAAGGAAACGGTGCTCGGCTGAGTCGCCAATTGCTGATCTGAAACTTCTGTTTGTAGCTGCTGGTGGGTAGCAAAATGGGTAGAACACAAGGGACAGGTTCTGCAGCCCGACCACGCTACGTGAGGGAGGAACTGATAACGGCATGCCAGAAATCATTCAGTGTTTCTGGTAGTTACTATATCGGTGTCTGGGTCTCTAGATCACAGCCCCTCTCTGTGTAAGCCGTGAATAACTCTACCTAGCTAAAGGGGTATACTTAGTGGCTTATATACAAGCCCCTTGAGCCGCGCTTGCGTTAATTTTCCCATGTTAAAAATGACGGAAAAGTTTCATAAGGGGCTTCTAAATCTGTCCCTTAGTGTTCAGTTGTGGGTCCCATTGTAAAGCAGTCCAGGGAGTGCAAGTGAAAAAGCCAAAAATGTCACAATTGAAGCCAAGTTCCCACACCTTCACAATATTTCAGTAGTACATTTTGATGCAAAAGTCGTAAAGTGAATGCCACAAAACAAAATCATAGTTAATAGGCTATATGACGGAGGCATGCATGGCTAAGCCACACGTGCCTCTAAATGCTGTCCCAACAACTAATGCATCTGAACAACGCAATCCGTTACCACCATGCCTTTACCAGGCAGTTTTGTGGTAAAGGCATGTTTGGTAATGGGATTTGTGGTAGAGATCTCACCCCAGCTCCCCCACCCTGAGCCCTAAAAACGACCCTGACCCCTCTGAGCCCTATACGCTACCCGACCCCACTGAGCTCTAAAAACGACCCAACCCCCCTGAGTCCTAAACACTACCCTGACCCCCGAGCCATAAAAGCTCCCCTGAGCCCTACACACTACTCGACCCTCTCCCCGAGCCTTAAACACTACACCGAGCCACCAGAGCCCTAAACACTACCCCGACCCCCTGTGTCCTAAAAACTACCCCAACCCTTAAAAACGACTCCCACCTCCCCAAAACCCGGCCCCAGCTCCACTCAGCACACCGCATCCTCTCTCGATCCTTCCTCTTCCTGTGCCCGCCCATCCCAGCATCTAGACCACGCACTGCCTTAACCAGGCATATGAGTGGTTAAGGCAAGCGTGGTTCTGCTTGCGGGGAAACTGCACGCTTGGCTCCGCCTGCGTAATAAAGGCTGTTTTCTTAGTTAGTAAAGTTTACTTGAAACAGTGAAAGGCAAATATAAGTCATTGCATAGTTACCTTTGTTGCAGAGTTGTAAATGGGAGCTTGGCACATCCATAGTAAGCTGAGGTGATAGCTCTTTGAATAAAGTGTAAACATTATGCAGCTTGTTCCCTGTGCTCTGTGGAAGTTCTCAAAAAGCACCTCTCTTAACCTGGCACAATATTGGTCAGTGGATTTGACAGGTACTAATGAACCCATGACACTCCCTTGAGGAAAGGTGAACAATGGTTGCCCTCTGCTCTGATTGGCCACCCCCTTTGCCATCCAAAGTACTCCTTCCTCCAACTTATCCAGAAGGGCAAACGGTTTTTATGGCAACCTATTTTCATTTACTTTTAAAAGCACTGCATGTCACATAGTTACTTCTGAACACTTTGCTGGAAGTAATGAACCATTATGATGGTTTAGGCACAGAATAGAGAAAAGTCACTGAAAACCTCTGAAATAATTTGAGTGTGCCAGGCATTTTTGGGTTAGGCAGGTGTCCAGGTAGGTCAGTTTGGGGTAGAGTGGCGGTCTGTACCGCCTCCATGAGGACAGTGCGGTTAAAAAGGGTTTGATGAACATCTGTTGTATTCTCTGCACTTATGTTTTGCTGTATCTCTTTAAGTCTGACATTCCATTTTCCTGATGTCATTTTCTACTGTGTTCTGCCTAGTGAGTTAGCTCCCTGCTTTCTGATGGGAACACCAGTTATTCTCTGTAGTGCATAATAAATGCCTTATAACCTTTTATTAGCCTCATTACTTCATTTACATCACATGGCGACGATGAGCAGAGGAAGCTAAACAACTACAGAGGGAGAGAAACTCTACTGGTGAGAAAAGAACCACGCGAATAATTATATTGTGGACTGTACATTTAAAAAGGAAATTTGAATTGAAGAAGAAAGCTTATTCTGGAAGAAATTCACTAGTGAAGAAATTGTCAGAAAGACAACAGTAGAAATGAACAGCTACTGGTATCCCAAGTAATCTGCAACTGCTAGAAACTCTACTCCTCAGAGCGTGAAACAAAGAACCACAGATCCGTGTGCAAATCCAGGAATCACAGCTCAAGTCCAAATCAACTCAGGTTAGAAAAGCAAAAGAAATCGTCACCCTACTTAAACATGCGGTGAGTTTGAGAGACTTTTCAATCTATAGTTACTCTAATGGAATACCAATGTAGCTGGATTAACTCTTAAAAAAGAGAAATGTAAATTTGCAGTGGAGGAAGTTGAATACCTTGGATATACCCTATCTGTCGATGGTGTGAAACCCAAGCGAGATTTATTAGACTCTATCAGGAATGCACCAGCTCCGAGCGACAAAGATCAGTTGAGGTCGTTTCTCGGCCTCATTGAGTACTATGCTAAATTCGTAAGGGATTTTGCAGAGAAGACGGAAAAAATTAAGGTGTTGTTGAGGAAAGGATGCAAGTTTGTGTGGGGTGTGGAGCAAGAAGAATGTTTCAAAAAAATCAAAGATGAAATTTGTGATGCGGGCATCTTGACACCATTTGATACCAACCGTAGGTCAGTCTTGACTGTGGATGCCAGTGCTGTGGGTGTTGGTGCGGTATTGGCTCAAGTACATGAGTCTGGGACCAAGACTGTGGCTTTTGCTTCAAGGACGCTCACAACGGCTGAGAGGAATTACTCTATAATCGAGCGTGAGGCTTTAGCCGCAGCGTGGGGTTGCGAGTATTACAGGATGTATTTATGGGGGTTCAAGTTTACGCTGTTGACAGACCACAAACCCTTAGTTAAAATCCTGTCACCTGGTGGGGCCGGCAAGGGTTCTGCGAGGTTAGCTAGACTCGCTGCTAGGATTCAAGAGTATCTGTATACCGTTGAGTACATCCCAGGTTGGAGGAATTGCCAAGCCGATGGACTCTCTAGACTACCACTACCTTGGGAGATAGTAGACAAGTTGGGAGTTGAATCATCCAATTCCGAAGGGTCTGTGGCTGCTGTGGATGAGGTAGTGGATATCTGTGCCGGGGCGATTGGCAAGAGTCTGTGGAATACCTCCATGGCTAAGGATGTGGTGTTGAGAGAAGTCAAGGACTTGATTGTAAAGGGTCCAAGAAGAGAGAGTTGCCTATCCCCAGCACTTCGCCCATATTTGAAAGTCCTTGAACAGCTATCTGTCTTGGACAAAGATGGCTTCCTGATTTTAATGGAAGATAAGTTTATTCCTCCACAAGATGTGAGGTTTACTTTATTTAAACTAGCCCACGAAGGCCATCTGGGCCAGTCCCTCACCAAGAGGAGAGTTAGGGAGAATTTTTGGTGGCCCGGTATGGACTTAGAAATCTCTCAGTGGGTGGAAAAATGTACGGACTGCTTGGAGAGTGAAAAGAGGCTTAAAGTTGGTAGTCATACTGGTTGTGGATCAATAGGTGACCCGGGGTGTCCATGGCACACTATATGCCTTGATTTCATTGGCCCGTTCTACCAGTTGAGCCAAGATATGAGGTTTGGGTTGGTGGTAGTTGACATTTCCTCAAAGTGGTTAGTGGTTAAATTCATGAAGGAGATCACTACCAACAACACTATTACTGTGTTGGGTGACATTTTTAGGGAGGAAGGTTTTCCAACTAGGATTATCACCGACAATGGGACCCAGTTGACTTCCCTGGAGATGGCTAATTTCTTGAAAAGGTGCGGAATTGCACATTCAAGGACCTCACTTTACAAACCCCAGGGGAATGGAATAGTCGAGAGGGCGAACCGGATGGTTAAAGGTGCAATTCAGATGGCAATTTCGTCCAGGACAGATGTGAGAGAATTGGTAAACGACCTGGTTTGGGCCTACAGAACCACTGAGAATGGTGTGACTGGAATGGTTCCTTTTAGCATCATGAGGGGGCGTTCAGCTGGCACCAAGCTGGTTGCTGCCTGGATGAAAGAGTTGATAAATGTTGGTCCTGACAATCCTGGCGTTGTGAGTGAACCGGATGGCAGTTGTAAGATTGCGGTGAATGATTGGGTGAAGGTCAAGCCTGGTCGAGTTGGGGTCGGGTTGACAAAGTTCAGGGGACCATTCAAAGTCAGGTCTGTTCATAAAAGGTTCATAACTCTATTCAACGGTGAAAGTTGGAACTTGAGGCGTGTGGCACTGTACAAAAAGGCTGAGTGCGGCGGTGATGTTTCCTCTAAGGAAATTAATGTTGGTAGAGCTCAGAGAGTGAGAAGACCTCCAGGTTACTTACATGATTTTGTTTGCAAATAAGGTCTCTCTCTCTGTAACGAAGAGCATGTGCTTGTATTTCGTTTTTTTTTCTTTTCTTTTCTTTCGCTTCTTCCATATGAAGGGAAGAGGATATGTTGTATTCTCTGCACTTATGTTTTGCTGTATCTCTTTAAGTCTGACATTCCATTTTCCTGATGTCATTTTCTACTGTGTTCTGCCTAGTGAGTTAGCTCCCTGCTTTCTGATGGGAACACCAGTTATTCTCTGTAGTGCATAATAAATGCCTTATAACCTTTTATTAGCCTCATTACTTCATTTACATCAACATCCTTTAAGAAAAGGGAGCCAAAAGGCATCACACAGCGATTGGGAGTGTTGACAAGTGCCCATGACCCATATCTGGGTATATCTGACCATCCTTGCACACACTGAGATGGAGGGGGAGTACAATACATGTGTGACCTGATTTTGGGAGGGGGGGGTCATAGTGGCTGCTGTGCCCCAAGGTCATTGGCCTCTAAGAATTTTGTTTTTTCTCTACTTTGCAAAACCTTGGACAGTCTCCACCTAGCCTTAGATGTGTAGGGAATGAGTTCCAGAGTGCTGATCACCTCAGCAAGGATATCTTCCAGGACCTTTGTTTCATCTGACTGGGAGGATGGAAAGTAGGTTGTGAGTTATTCAGAAATGGGAGAACAGATCAAACAAAATACATATTCCAGATGATGCTAATTTCCCACTGGAATAAAAGAGAGGAAGAGAATAAAATAGGCCTGCTGGAACAGGTGAAAGCAGAAATCTGGCTGCCTCTAAGGACACTCATTACAATCAGGACAGCATGAAATTACAACTTACCACAGCTTGATATATGGAAAAAAAGCCTTTGTAAGGGAGAAAATAGTATAGTCTATCAACATTCAGTTGCATGCTACAAAATATCATTGCGACGCTCAGTGACAACATTCTTTAGAAATCGCAACGACAACGGAACAATCCAAGGGGGCCCCTTCCTTACGATTTGCAAAGGAATATTTCAATGGTTCATGACCTCTCCAGCAGTGTAAAGAACTGAGATGTTACTGTATCAGCAGGGGCGGCTCCTCTGCTAAGGCGGAGGAGCATCACCCCACTCCTCAAAAGGAAAAATAAAAAGATAATAACGTATCATTATTATCATTTTATTTTACCTATTGCAGTCCGTGATGGGGTGGAATGGGGCTGGCCAGAGCAGAAGATGATTGGTGGGCCCTCCCTAAGTGCGCATGAATTGTTTGGCCAGCCATCTTGGGCAGATCAACCAGTTTATACTCTCTTTGCATATTCCTACCAGAATGCATTACACAGCCTGGTCAGGAACATGCACAGGCTTCCTGTTCCAGTCTGAGTGCCGATCCACAACGCTCAGACCAATCACAAAGCTGCATTGCAATGTTGTGATTGGCTCAGGGGAGCCTGACTGTCCAGGTGCTTCCTGCTGCTGCTGGCCAGGCCAGGAAAATCAAGATGAAGAGTACAAGGATAGAGGAGAGGTGGCAGCCAGTCGTTAAGAGTAAGTCCTTTTTGGATCGAGCCTAGGCAGAGCACATGCACTGTCTGCTTGAGCTGTTGTTATCTCCTTTATCGGCTTTTGGCATGCCCATGAATTGGCATTTGTTTGTTGTTGTACTATTTAAAAATACAGAGTTTTTATTGATGCATTGGGTCTGATTCTCCCGACTTTGTGTGCTTGGATCACACTCAGGTGATTTTACTCCTTGTTTGCTTACATTGGCCATCCCAATATGTCCACAGTTCCTCCTGGTCATCCTCATCTGCCTTTTTATTTTGTAGGCTATCAATTTTGTTTTAGACTTTCAGGCCATTTTTACGGAGTAGTGTTCTGTTCGGCACCTGCAAAGTGGCAATTTCTGTGCAATATCTGTTGGCTATGCCAATAGCTCTAGCTCAAAAATTGTGAGACATATTGCATTTCTAATGCTTGTTTTTATTGCATTCCCCCTACATCTCACCACCCCCGTCCTGTAGCAGCCGCTACTGGTTGATCTTGTTAGTCAGCGACCACTCACGCAGTGCCAGCTTACATTGTTTGAATGACTGCTGTGGGCATGGCAGTCCAACGAGCCACTGCTTGCTCCCAACTTGTATCACTTCCAAAATGTACATTTTTTGGACATCGCAACACAGAGCCTTAGTACATATAAATGCAGAGATGGAGGTTTTCTGACCCTTTCAGGCTTCCAGCTCTTCTTTCTCAGTTGATCCTTAGGATTTGCAAAAAGAAACATGGGGCATAATCACAACGGTATGTTGGAGCGCAGTGTTATGCCACAATTGTTAACACTGCGCTCTGACATTCTGAATACGCAGGGAAGCTCCTTATTTACAATAATATGTCACACCCCTGCGTTTCCCCTAGTTCTGGCACTAAATTTAGCTGCCTAGCGCCAAGACAAGCACACTTTGCACCATAGCGCAGGGAATGATTGATCATGTGCAGGAAGGTGTCCCTTGTAAATATGTCCCCGTCTCATGAACAATTATGAGGGTCACTTTCCAAGTATCTTTGAGACCAACTTATTTGCGCTGTGCCAGACAGATATATCCAACACATCTCAGAGAATTGGCCAAATTCCACTGTATGTGTGTGTATACAGCAGTGCGACTTCACCTAGTCAATCATATACTTGACCCATGTCCCTCAAGGCTTCAGCTCATGGCCATAACGTTACACACATACAGTGCCATTGTGCATTTTCTAAAGCAAAACCCAACTGTGGAACCCTAACACGTATGCTGACTTTCTCGCCTCTTTTGTCTTGGAGGGGGTGGCACAACGACAACCAGTGGTTTGTTGTAATGCCCGACAATCATAAACCCATCAAAAGTAAGTTTAGCCCTACAGTTACCCAAGAATATACACTAAAACAATTATTTAAAAACATGTAAAAAAAATAATGCAAATTGAACTTTTGACTTTCCAATCAGTGCTCGGTTGTTCAAATGGATTCATTTTAGTTGGAAGCTCTATTTTCTGACTGGCATTGTTTAGAATATTATAAAAAAAACATTAGCAGCGTTTGTAGTCTGAATCGGTGTGCACAAGATAACGGGGCTATATCTCTTAAGGCCCCGCTCCCATGTGCCATTAGAATGTGACCAGGAGGGCGAAAATGATTAAAATAAGCATGGGAAGAGAGAGCCTCCCAAAAGGATAGAAAGGGTAGGCGAACACAGAACGGGAGCGAGGGGTCAGAGGTTAAGTGATTCATTTAACAAAAGTGCCTAATTAAGTATTGTTGACCCTGGTCCAGTATCCAAAAATAGGAGTGCTATTTTGAGACCCAGGAAAGTGATATTTTAGGGGTTCTTCCTGTACAGGATGGGAACAATGATGCATGTCAAGACATCCTTGATGCAGCATGAGAACAGGGCGGCAGAACCCTCCCGCCAGAGAATACTAAGGGCAGATTTACAAGCTCCTGTCGCCACCGGAGCGTCACTGTTTTTTGAAGCTCCAGTGGCGTTGCACCATTTTCAATATTTACTAGGCGGCACTAAGCCACTTAAGGGAGCTTAATTCCACCCTGTAAACATTGCCCTTTCCGTTGCAGTCCTCTGCTGCAAAGGGGCATGCAATGGGTGTTGCTGTGGCCGTTCCACCACAACACCCATTGCTTTTTGATGCTGCCCCATATTTACAAGGAGGTGTAAATCTGTGGCAGTACATTTACCTAACGCCATGCAAGAGCAGGCATTAGAATGTTGCACAAGGAGAAATGCTTTTATTTCTCCTCATTTTTGCTTTTTCTATGTGTGCTACATTGTGCAGCACACATAGAAAGGAGCAAAAAAACAATAATCATTGTTTATGTGCTGGAAGGCGTTCCCGCACATAAACAATCGATAAACAATCATTCCCTGCAACACAGGCACTCTTGCCCTATGGTGCAGGCGTGCCTTCGTTGGCGCTAGGCAGCTAAATTTAGCGGCAGCGCTAGAGAAAACACATGACTGCGCCGTATTGTAGTAAATGCAGCGTATCCCTGCATTTTGAAAATGTCGGAATGTGGCACTGCCAAATTTGTCACTGTTCTCCTCTATGCAATTCACTAGTAAATGTGCTCCTAAGTTTGCCGATTCTGGCAGGGATCTACGACTCACCTCTGCATTGTAGTGGCACCTCTCCTGAGCTGAGTGTACGCTCTAATATCACGAGGGCAAGGTTCAAAGAAAAAAATCCTAAATTAGATGAACACCTACCTAGATATGGAGAAACATTCATTTTCTTAAGCATTTACAACAAAAAAATAATACTTATGCAAAGCTGCGCTAGTGAGAGCTTATTCGGACTACTCACAATTGTTAGCATGTACGTATGTATAAATGTACGCGGACTAAATTTGTGCAGGGCCAAGTGCCTTGCAACAGTGCACTTAAACTATTAACTTATTTCACCCATAGCAAAACCTTTCCACTATATCCCTCCTTGCTCACCCACCAACTTTAGTATTGGGTCTGCCCCATTTCCATCCTTGACAAGAATTTATCCCTCACATTGGCAGAACTACATTTTCAATCATTGCATGCACAGAAGTATTTGTGGAGAAAGTATATGAATATCAACAACCGCACAGTATGTGGGTGTTTGCCAACTTTCCATGGCATCACCACACGATCAGTTTAAGAGAGTAAATTCACATTTTGTGGATTCTATATTTTAGTTTATATTCTTAAATCATGCCATTTGCTCATCTAAAATCAAACTAAGTGTGCAAATGGCTTCGTCAATGAGCCCAAGAGAGACTTTCTCCATCTGTCGTCTGTGGTGTATGGGGGTCTTTTCAGATTTCGCCTGCAGAGTGCTTGTGCTGTGCTTGCAAAACCACTTGTAAACAAAACAAAGGGGGTCATTATGATTGCGGTTTTTCCGCATCCTCGGGGCCGGCGGAAGCCACCGCCGGCCCCGAGGATGAGGAAAAACCGCAGCGGACTGACCAAAGACCCACCGCCACATTAGGATGGCTGGTGGGTCCTGGTTTCCGTCCGCAGCTTTTCCACCGCGGTCGGATTACAACCGCGGGGGAAAAGCTCTAATATGGTGACGGTGTCTTCCAGACACCGTCCACCTTATTAGGATGGCCAGTGAATTATGCTTTTCCGCGGCGGGTTTTCCGCCGTGGAAAAGCATACGGAACTTCACTGCGGGGGCCCGTTGCGGGCCCCCTAGGTGAAGGGGGGGTGGGGGGTGCACATGGGGGGTACCTATGGTACCCCCCTGCATTTGCATGCAGAAAGCAGCAGGCACCGCGCGGTGCCTGCCTCTTTCTGCATGCAAATGCAACGCGTGCATTTTTAACATTGCCGCGGGTGCAGCTTGAAGCTGCACCCGCCGCAATGTTAAAAATAGAGGATGTGACCGCCAGGGTGGCGGTCACATCCTAATTGCACAGGAGGGAACTCCGCATGCCATGCGGAGGTTCCCTCCTGCTCTGGGGTCGCGGATGGACGCAAGTCCGTCCGCGATCCTAATCGACCCCAAAATGCTTAAAACTGGCTTTTCACTTGGCGATTACTTAACATTACTTATCGTTGGTTGGCTCTGACATCACTCTTGGTTCCTTGCTTTATACCGGTCAGAGCTTCTTCCTCTCCTCAGCTTTCTCCTGGGGCTTCGTGTGTGTCCCTACCATGGAGCATGGACCAAGTACCACTACCAGTCTGCAGCCAGAGGCTCCTGCAGGTACTCTTAATTTACTTTTTAACATACACTCTTATGAGTGCATGTCTATGCAGTCCATTTCCTTTCACCGCCCTCCTCCTACTATTGCTGCTCATTCCTCATGTTGCTTGCTTGCCCTCCTCTCACTATCATTGTTTTGTTCCCCCTGCACCCCTACCACTGTCTATTATTCCTCCCCCTCCCCCTGTTCGGTTCCACACCCCTGCTATGTGGTTCCCCCTCCTCTTGCTGTCTGCTGTTTGATTCCCAGTGCCCCCGCCCTCTTCCCGCTGTCCAGTTCCTCCCACTTCCCACTGTCCAATGTTGGGTTGCCCACTCTATCTGGATGTTTGGTTCCCCACCCACCCCCTCCCATCGTGATGCTTTCGCCTCCCGCCTGCACTGTTTCCACATATATTGTACAGCAGCGCGGGCTTCTGTGCAACT
The DNA here is from genome assembly GCF_964263255.1 of Lissotriton vulgaris. Taxonomy (NCBI): domain Eukaryota; kingdom Metazoa; phylum Chordata; class Amphibia; order Caudata; family Salamandridae; genus Lissotriton; species Lissotriton vulgaris. Next base: position 529,606,958 of record NC_141697.1, read on the forward strand.
TGGCTAAAAAGGAAAAACAAGCATTTCCAATGCAATGGTCTTGGCATTATTAAAGGTAGAGCTATTGGCATTGCTCATAATTTTTTTATCATAAATAAATGGCATTGTCATTTACATTGCCAATAGCTTAATCGTTAAATAAATGGCATTGTCATTTACAATGCCAATAGCTTAATAGCTCGCAAATGCATGACCTATTGCATTTACACCCACACAGAGCCACACACACAAAGCCACCTACACACACATACAGAGCCACCCACACATGGCGACACACACACACACAGAGCCACACACACACACACACACACACCCAGAGCCACACACACACACACCCAGAGCCACACACACACAGCCAGAACCACTCACACACAGCCAGAGCCACACACACACACCCCCAGAGCCACACACACACACACCCAGAGCCACACACACCCAGAGCCACACACACACACCCAGAGCCACATACAAACACACACCCAGAGCCACACACACACCCAGAGCCACACACACACACACCCAGAGCCACACACACACACACCCAGAGCCACACACACACACCCAGAGCCACACACACACACCCAGAGCCACACACACACACCCAGACACACACACCCAGAGCCACACACACACACCCAGAGCCACACACACACACCCAGAGCCACACACACCCACCCAGAGCCACACACACACCCACCCAGAGCCACACACACACCCACCCAGAGCCACACACACACTCACCCAGAGCCACACACTCACCCACCCAGAGCCACACACCCACCCAGAGCCACACACCCACCCAGTGCCACACACACACCCAGAGCCACACACACACACCCAGAGCCACACACACACACCCAGAGCCACACACACACACCCAGAGCCACACACACACACACCCAGAGCCACACACACACACCCAGAGCCACAAACAGGAGAGCAAGCACAGCGAGGTTGCAAAACGTTTCGCGACTAAATGCTTGCAAAGCGTATTTTATTGTCAGGGAAAGACACAAGAAGATGTCAGGAATCAAATTGGCCTAGCTCCATGGGGAATATTCCAATGCCTGCTTCAAAGGGAAAAAAATCATTGGGCATATAGTTAGATAATCATTTATTCTTTGACACGCAAGTAAAAGGTTCAGTTTTTTCTAGAAAATAATTTAGGATGGTACTGTCCTACCTTCCAACATAATGTCACACCCACGCAAAAGCAGCCAATAGGTTGTGAAAACTGAACTACTGCAGTCTTTATTTCGGTCTTTGTTGGGCTATTAAAACAATTGAAAAGCACACAATATTGCTCTTAAGGTTCATATAGGAACTAGATATATCATGTTTCTGAAGCCAGGAAGCTGCTGCACTTGCTTCCGGTTTAAAGGAAACCCTTTTTTCCTCTTTTTTAAAGTCCTCTGCCTCGAGAACAAGCTTCACACGTAATCGAAAGTACACCCCTAGCTTAAAGCTTTACTCAGCATAAAATGGTCACAAGTCCCCTTTACAACAAAGATTAATTAACTTCCCAAAGTGGAGACCTTTCCGAGAGAGATGCCCATGAGTGTCAAGAGAGAGGGCCACCTCAGCGGGTTTCGGGGTACTGCATCCACGAGGAAGCGCTAACCTCTGAGCCTGCCTGGCAGCGGCTTCCTGGCTCGGTGACCTGCAGGAAGGGCATACCCTTGCTTTCGGCGCTGCGAGGCGGCCTGTGAGCAACACTCCCACCTCAGGCAGGCAAGACCTCACTGCAGCTCGGCGCAGTGGTATCCGAACAGGGCCGTTCCCAGCACGCCGAGCCTCACCGGTCGACAGGGGCAGAAAGGCTCGGCCGGAGACCTGCGCCCACAGCTGCACCCTCATTAGTGCCTAGTGCCCAGCGCACGCTGCCTCGCGACCCCTCAGAGAGGCGCGAGCATTCCATGACTGGGTCCTATTACCGAGCCCCGCACAAATTGCGCTGCAGCGAACACAAAAACTGTCAAATACACACTGAGACGAGTGCCGACACCCACCCGGCCACCACCACGTTTAAAGGAGTAAACAAGTAACCTCTTAAAAATAACACTAGTTTATCCATCCCACTGCACTCATGCGAGGCTGTGAGCTGACCACAGAGTTATCCCCGCACACGACCACTGAGGAAGTGGTCCACAGAGCAGCGCACGCTGTAGGGTTACATGAAAACCAAGGGTGGGGCAAGCCCTCAGTTCCCAAAGAGCGGAATGACAGCAGCGAACACACCCGTAGTACTGCTGTGTTCCTGCCCCAAGTCAACTAGATGAACACTCATGAACAGAGCAGAATGGGGCAATTGTCCCACTATGTAGGAAACACGGGCTCTTGGCCGTGACTGGTGCAGGTCAGCAGCAGCAGCCTGAGGGCACAAGTGCAGCTCCTACCCGAGCGCCAAGAGGTCAAGCTAGCTGTGCGGAAGGATGGCCGCCGGCGAGCATAAGCCAAAGTGGCCAAGCTGCCCCCATGCCAGGTGTAGGGGGTGAGCGAGCGCCCCTAGCCCGGACCTCAACGGTTCACAGGTGTACGATGGAAAGAACTGAGTCGAAGGGAGCAGCGAAGGGCTCCAGGAGGAAAGAGGGAGCAAACCCGACCGGGAAACAATGGCAGAGGAAGAGTGAGTGGCAGCTCTTGCTCCCATGGTCTAAACACGGAAGAGCTTGTCAAGTTAAGTAAAATAGCGCCGCGCCGGCCACAAAAGAACTCAAAGCAAAGGGTCACCAGAGCACGGCCCCTGCGGCTCACACAAGCACCCGAGGGCGCCTCACCTCCTCCTCGACAAGCACCTGAGGGCGCCTCACCTCCTCCTCGATGCTGCTCAGGTGCTCCCCGTCCTGCTTGTGGCTGCTCATGTTGCAGAGGTCAGCGGCCGCTCCCTCCAGAGAGACACAAGCACAACGAGGAAGCACATTTCCTCACAACAAAGCTAAAAATAAAATGGCGGCCGCAAGCTTCTGAAAATTTTGGATTCGGGGGCGTGGCTTAAAAGTGGAAACAACAGCACGAACACACCCCCGAATCCGAAAGAGACGGAGCTTCTTTGGAGGGACGCCTCTCTCCTCCAATGGCTGGCCTCCGTTTAGGAAGCCAGCCAATGGAGGAGAGACAGAGCAGAGAGGCGGGTTTAACTGCCCTACTGAAACTCATTAAATCTCCCGACTTCCGGCTGGCAAGCCAGCCGTTGGTCCCTCGACCTAAAAAGGGCTATGAAGCAGTCAGTGCTGGTCAAATCATAGCCCTTTTCTTTTTGTTTTTACTTTAAGCCATGTTGCATAGCAGCTCGAGCTTCTGTGGAACATGTCTAAAAAAACATTGACGGGGGGGTCTGACAAATATACCTGTGCGATGTGATATGGAAACATGCTTACTAGGACTGCAAACCAAGATTAAGCTAACACAATTCTGTGTTAAGATAATAGAACTGAGGCTGACGAATAAAAAGTGTATTGCAGTGAAATGGAAGTGGGCTGTGGCGCCCTGTGTGAAACAATGGGAAAAAGAATTCCTGAAGTGGATCACGTGTAGTGTGGGTTCAGCAGGAAATTCCAAGGTAGAACGGGCAATCAGGGAGGCACGTTAGAATGGGTTCTTGTGGCAATAGATCTAGAACAGGATTAGCGGATGGAAACAATGCAGGGAGTGATGATACAGTATGATACATATATTGGAGAAGGGGTCTGGTGAAAGAAACATCATGAATAACTTACACAACCAATAAGCGGTTGAATGGACAGCTGAGTACCTACTCACAGGAAGAGGGATTTTTTAGGGCTTGTTTGTCATAATCCAATGTGTGGATGCTGTTTTTATTGCTCAAAAACCAATTAAATAAATAAAATAAAAAAAGTAAACAAAGCTAATAGAACTTGCCTATGTGAAACCTATTGGCTTTGCCAATGTTTTTTTTTTTGTCAGTGCTAGCAGTCTGGTTTACAGGTAAAACACAATTCTTCTCCTGAATAAATCCTGCCTTCATGTTAATTTTCAATTCTCCTGCTTCAGAGACCTGAGTGGCATTATGACTGTCGCACAACATTTTGTTTAGAACATTCATGAGTGCAAAATGAAGTTGTGCTAGGAGGCAACCAATTTACAGATGTGTGCAAAATGTTGGGGAATGAGACATTCAATCAGCATTTCCTTCCGTTTTACAATCTTGCCAGGGTTTTCTCCCTTTTCTGCAACTACCATTACCCACCCAAAGTTCATCAAAAATGCAGGAGCTAAACCTGAGTTTGACTGTAGTACAAAAACGGGGACAAAACTGTTTGCACCTCTTTTGAAAGTTTCAAGGGCTAAATGAGGACCATGACATTAAAGTGTGTAAGACTTAACTAAAAGTTGGAAAAGGTCTGTCTGTGTCTTTGCTATGTTCATTTAATTGGATGGTCCAAATGGCCTTTGGGTCTAAGACTTCTGAGAGAAAAGGACAGTATGGGTCTAATCATGTGTCTGGCGGTCCAAGAACCGCCAGACTCTGGGGTGGCGAAGCAGCCACCCAGGGCCGAACTGGAAACAAAAATCGGCCCTGGAAAACTACTTGGCTGGCCCCCGGGTGGGGTGTGCGGCCGAGCTGTTTGCTGTGGCCTGTTTTGGCCGATTTTGTTACAAGGGGCCGATATTGCTGACCCCTGGTAACAAAAATTGCCCCCCGGGGCCCAAAACCGGCCTCCACCCTGGCAGCCCACCGGGGAAACACCCGGTGCCCGCTACAGCCAGTCCAGCTCCGCAGCCACCGCCGCACAGGCGGTCCGACTGTTTCATTTGACTTGGGTGGTCGGACTGCAATGAGACTGCTGATACCACCAGGGAAGAACGTTCCCTGGAGGTGGCGCAGTGGTCCAGAGGGTGCCACTTGCTTGGCAGGACCTCCGTGGTCCCGCCAAGCATACTACGAGTTTCCTAATCACCACGATTTTCATTGCGGTTCCAGCGCCATGAAAACCATGATGTAGAGGAAACAAAGGGGACCCTACAGGGCCCCCTTGTGCCTCACACCCTGTGGATGCACACGGGAGGGCACATGTGCATACATACCGGTTCCTGCACGGCATGGACATTGCAGTCTGTGCGGTGTAGAAACCTTGTGTGGCCATTCCCAATGAGGTGCCTTTTTCAAAGGCAAAGCCACTTTTGAAAGAGGCACCACTGTGGCCCGTCCCGCACCGCCAAAAGTCGTAATCGGGCCCTAAGTGATAATCCAAATGTCCACTTACTACATGAGCTGGGGTCATTGCACAGAGAGATCACGATGCTTTTCACCCACTCTTATACAAACACACTCTGCAAAAATGCGATCTTATCTGTACTATATCTGAAGCAGTGTTCCCCAAACTGTGGGTCAGTCATGAGCCGATTTTTGGTGGGTCGCAAAAGTCCAAGTAATAAATAAAGATGCCTTTAAAGTCTATATTTCTTTTCTCACATTTGATACACTTCTAGACAGAGGTCAAATATCAGGCTATGTCTTCTGACAAATTGCTGCTTCTTTCAACATGAGGGCTGGTGTTTTCAAATTCCATTCATTTTGCAGCTAGAGAAACAAATGTACAGTGAATTATGCAACAGTCTTGCTGTGGTACAGGTTTGTGAAAGGAAAGGCTGTAGTATGCCATTTTGTAACACCCAAAAAAATGTAAATACCTGTAAATGAACTGTACACATTCAGCAGTTAAAAAAAGCTAAATTGAAACACTCCAATTCATTCAGACGCTTAAACCTGGAGACTCCTATTAGTACTGACTTCAGCTCCTACAAAATCATATCTCTACTTTCCCATTACTGTGAAGTCTCATTTCTAGACCACTCCTTTCCTAGTGACTTTCTTCTGCTTGACTACAGATTCACATTCCTATAGATTCTCATTCATAGAGACTTGCTTTGCAACAAACCCCCATTCCTAGAGGCTCCCATTCTTACAGGCTTCCATTCCTACAGTGCAGGGAGGGATGTATGCTTTGACATCCAACAGTATGTATAGTCACGTCTTAAAAGACCAGCATACTATGTAACAGCTGTGATTTAATGGGAAAATGGGTGATGAATGGGTTGACCGAACTGATTCTAACCATTGGTAATTTAACCAATCACTCTGGAAACCAGTTATTACTATAACCAGACCATCTACAGATGTTTTATCTTGCTTAAATTAGTTCAAACAGCAGATTTAACCTGCTGTCAATCAGTGTTGATTAACACTGTGTTGACTACTGCAACGGACTCATGGCAGGGACCAAAAAATCGACCCTCGCCAAATTACAAAGTGTCTTGCACACTGCCGCCCGGCTTGTCCTGAAACTTCCGCGAAAATCTTCCATCTCTGCAGCCCTTAAGTCCCTGCACTGGCTCCCCCTGCACAAGAGAATTCTCTTTAAAATTCTTATCGTAGCCTTCCGAGCCTTCAATAAAACCGGTCCTTCCTATTTAACCAAACGATTCCCCCATTATACTCCGTGCCGCTCCCTAAGATCTGCACAAGACAACCTCATGACCTTGTCTAAATTCAACCTGAAAACCAAAGGCGGCAAAACTCTAAGCAACTTAGCCATTAAAGCCTGGAATAGCATGCCAAGGCATCTCAGGCTTCAAACAGCTGAGAAATCATTCCGGAAGCTGCTCAAAACCTGGATTTTCACCCTCCCCGATGACTGGTCCAAAGCTGCCATTTAGCCTCCCCCGCTCCACTCTGTGACTGGAATCAGGATCCATAGCGCCATGATGCTCCTTCCGGAGCGACCGCTTGCGCTTTATAAATATCACTCCAAATATCCAAATATCCAAAATCCATACTAAAGCTACGGGGGTTCAATACAATTTTTTCAAAAGAATAGTTTAAAGGCACACCTAGGCTTTCAACTATTTCCTGAAGCTAATTCCTCTTATGTCTTTGGCCAGCAATCTTACATAGTAAAATATGCATCTTTTTTCTTTTACAAGGAGAGGTTCCAATGCAACTAAAGATAACGTGTGAAACTGCAGTTAAAAACACTTACGCCAGAATCGACTGACACCAATGAGTATAGATAAGTATCCAATCTTCCTTAGGTTTCTAAAATACTAGGGTGCATTTTCTCAATCGCTTATAGAATAAGCTTATTCCAATGACATCATTGCTTAAGTACTATCTGGCTTTGGTCAAGTTAGGAATACAGAGTGACATGTTCTTGCCATGCTGCATAACCTGTTACCTGTGAGTGGGAGACAGCAGAGACGGTAGTTGAGCCCTACTCCTCTTGAATCGCTCCAAAGCATTCGCATCTACTGTCTTAGGCCCAGATTTACTAAACTCTTGCATTTTACTTGCATCTCCCACTCCTGTGCAATGGCATAAGTGCTATTTACCAAATTGTGCATAGGAGAATGTGAGTTATTTGCTGGCACAATGTCTGCATCGAGTCACATTTCATCACTAGTTTTTTAATGTATTCAAAGTTGGTGTTTCCACGCAAATCCATAGTAAAACCAATGCAATGTGATTTACTCTTTTAAACCAGGCCCATACCGTATAATGCAAGTGTGGAATTGCATGCAAAATGTACTCATAATCCAAGCAGGGGCAACATTCAAGGCAAACCCACCAGCATAAGATGAGTGTGGTACAGTACATCACAAATCGCTCCTCAGTCACAGAGATTGTTATTCTGTGCCATATACAGCAGCTTCACCAGCACATATAAAGAAGACAAATGGAGAAAAGGATCCTTCAGGAGAAAATTGACCTGATTGTCCTAAGGTAGGAAGAAGTTATAAAATATTGCAGACTTAATAAAGACTGCATCATGCCTCCACTGAATCTTATTTGGAGCACAGCACTGCCCGCTCAAAAATGTGATACTACCACAGATGTAGTTCATGACAGTGTTACAATTGTTCGGATCTGCATCTTCCTTACTTGTGCCAGGGTGGTTGGAGTTTTCCTGAATTCTATTATGGACATTACTCCATTATTTCTACATTCCCTACACACATCTGTAGAACAAATACAGGTCAAACAAAGACTTTTTATCATATTACCCATTTTCCTCACATACTCGGAGTGGCAGATTGTATTCAGATATTCTTAAATTCGTTATCAGGGTTAAAACAGTTTTCAAATTAAAAAATAATTATGATATACAGATAGACTATCTAAATAAAAATGATTATGAATATACAAACGTATATTTAAATAAGAAAAATACATAAGGACAGTGACAGTTTTGTATAACCTTTCACCTTAAAACTCCCCACATATTTTCTTATTACAATTAGAGATTTCACAACAGTTAGTTAGCAAGACATAAAAACATATATTTATTTTTAAGATATATTTTATGTTCTTAGCCTAGGCTAGGAATTTAAAGGCAAAATATGTTTGTAACATTCCATCACTAAATACAATACGAACAATAATATAATGAGAGCGGCATACAGAAATAGGTCTCCATATTACCACAAAAATGTTACAAACATTACAGATTACCAGTAAAATTATGGTAAATGAACAAGTAGGTTTTTATGAATTTACCCTGAGATGTGGTTGAGTCTCATAGTTTGGTAGTGTCATGCTCTAATTGGCACCAACCCTCTCAGATCCTATGACTGCTTCTGCCTGCTCCTCTCTTGGTGTCAAGTCCTCTTGTATCTCTGACCCTCCACCGGTTGTCATTGCTTCCATTAGGTTCCTTCTCAGCTTTTCTTTGGTCTGCGCTTGTGATCATGCCACCCTTTCTTGCATTCCTCCACAGTTCTGGATGTTGTTGCCATTGCCTTGACCACTGCAGCTCTCTATAAAGCTGCCTTTTTGGATAACGTTAATTTTGAGGAGACAAAAAGATAATTCTCTTGTTTTGTCATCTCAGAAATTAAAAGTAAATGTTCGTTTTCTGGAACCCTCCTGGGCCCAGTCTTTCTTACTTAATGGCTGGTACCAACTTCTTGGCATGGCATCTTCTCTATTTTTCGAATACAGAAATATAGCATCATATTTATGTTGTTTTTTTAAGTGGAATAACACAAGGAAGGCTTGCATAATGCAAGTATAATTTGCGTCACACAACGGCGAGTTACATTACAGTGCATTGTGCTGTGACCCGGAGTTTTGCGTCGTTGCATGATACATCGCAAACGACGTTTGGAAAATTTGGGCCTTAGTATGTATGAGATTTTTACTATCAATTACTGTGCAGGTATTTTTATTGGAACTATTGGTTTTCATGGTATTTGTTTTATTTTACATTTCTGGCTGCGGCGCAAGTGCAATTTCTAAAGTGCATTTTTTGCATACGCTTTTTGCTAAATAAATTGGCATTGAAGGCTAGTGTGCACATGATCAGGCTAAATGACATCACTCACAGTTCAAGACAGCCAGTTGATGAAGTCAGCTGCCCCATCACCCCATGAGGGTAGAATTCGAATGTGAAAGACACGTCAAAACTTCAGCAAACTAAAGAATAAAGAGGGTTGATTTAAAGCCCATGTATGTATGTATATAAATATCGAGATATACATGGGATTGAGCACACTACCCACTGGACCGTACGGCCTTTGGCCACCAGCGGCATGGGGTTGGGAGAAGAACCTGGCCAGTGGCCAGGTCCTTTGCTACATCCCTTGCGGGCATTCTACTGCCCGCAGCCTTCAGTTGTGTGTGGTGTGTGGTTGGGCCCTCCACCCAACCCTTCCACAGGTGGACACGGCTGACCATATGATGTAACAACAGAAAGGGTGACAATTAAAGTAAGGCAGACCTAAACTGGTGTCATTTGAAGTAAGGCAGGGCCCTTCACCCAACCCTCCCATGGCAGGCAAAACTGACCATGTGATGTAAAAATGTAAAGGGTGGCATTTAAAGTAAGGCAGACGTAAACAAGTGTCATTTAAAGTAAGGCAGACCTACTGACTTTGTTAAAGGGTCAGAACACCAAAATATAAAAAGCAGGCCTATTGGCTTTATCAAGGTATTAACACATCAGCATTATAATGCAGAGCCGTTTTCTTTGTGAAAAAGTCACCAATAACTATAATCCAATGTTTATTTTAAGCATTCACACATTGCAATGTTTAATAAAAATGATTGCCATAAAATGTTTTGAATGAAGCCTTATTAACAAAAAAAATCAACATGTCTTTGAGTCTCTTTATTTAAACGTTTTTCAGGCCATAAAATGCAACCCTAGTACCAAGGGGTCCTTATACTCCAGCTGCAGAGCATACAGCTCCAGCTCATAGTGCTTAAAAAAAATAATGTAAGCTATCCTGGGGTCATGGATTTAATGAGCCAGGAAACTTAATCTGTTTGTTTTAATGTTGCTGGGGGGCTTCTGCAACCCCTGTAGCCCTCTACAACATTCATTTTTTTTCATTTCAATCTTTATTTCGGCATGAATACCATAAAAGAACAAATACATTGATGCAATAAAACATTTCTTTTAAAATGCACAACATGCTATATAAATTCATTCAATTTTCATGTCGATTCTAAAATTGAGAGTCAAGATATTTAAAACATACATAATAACTATTCAATCTCGGTGAGGGCAGTTATGGGCGACAGGAATAAAGTTTCATTAATTATCCCTCAATTATTACTAAACGGCAATTTTGGCATATCAACGTTTTACAATTTGTGACCCAACTTTCTTCTTTGGAAAAAGATACTGTGTAAGAATCTGCTTACACTAAATACAATAGGTTGGCTAGTGTTAGACAAGAGAATCCTTAAAGCCTGAGAACATGATCTTACACCTAATGTTAAACATATTGGTTTAATCCATCTTTTTCTAGCCTGGGCATATGCTGGGCAGAAGAAGAGGATATGTAATTCATTTTCTTTTTGATTACATCCACACATGGTACATAATTCATCTTGTACATGATTCTCCGAGTTTACACCACCAGACCAACGAGCCAGTGTTGAACCGATTTGGAGATTTCCATATCTGAATTTCAGAAATAGGGTCTTTGCTAAGGGTGGTTCTATCTCATCCAAAAAGGTCTCGAAGAAAGGATCATCTTTAAAGGTGAGAAACCTTGTTACAAGTGACCCACTAGAAGAAGCGTTTTTGATCATGTCCGTAATGTACGACCAAAAGCACTTTTTTACCATAGTTTTTGAATGCTGGGGAAGTAAATCAGGATGTTCCCAGTAGTGCGACAGACCTAGTAGGGTAAGCCAGAATTTAATATGTTTAAACCAGGATATCACCTTGAAGCTGTCAAGCTCCATGATTTCTATTAACCCATCCTTATATACTTGCAGCTCAGGTACACGCCACAGCCTGATCCATAGCAATAAAGGACGTAGAATGATATGATGGTCCGTTCTACGGAAATTTAAATCAAGCTGAAGTGGGACCAAAGGAGTACTTCTAGGGACTCAGACCAGACTTCTCAAGAAGTTATTGTCCAAGACCCTGAAAGTATCTTTAGACCCTGGGCCCCAGATTTCTGAACCGTATTGCACTGCAGGTTGAACCTCAAATTTAAAAAGTTCAACTGCAGGAGACACGGCCTTACTTGTACTTTGGCCTTGCTCTCTAAGAATGGGTTTTGTGTTCTGGCTAAACATCATCTTACATTTTTCCAATTGGGCTTTCCATGTAAAATTGGAGTCCAATGTTACCCCCAGATATCCAAAATGCGGAACTGATTCCAGTTTTAATCCATTTAAAGTTAGACAGCCCTTGTCAATTTTAGTTGGATTTAGGACCATACACTTTGTCTTTTTCCCATTTATCTCCAATCCTTTCTTGATGCAGTAATCGTTAAAGGAATTTAAGAGAGCTTGGAGACCTTTTTTTGTCTGGGAAATCAAAATGGTATCGTCCGCAAACAATAGGGAAGTAACTTTTTCGCCATTCAACTTAGGAGAGTCGTTTTTACATCCCTCCAAGTATAAAGGGATGTCATTCACAAATAGCGAAAACAGAGTGGGGGCCAGTACACACCCCTGGCGCACACCACGTTCGATCGGGATTTTGGGGGTTAATTCGCCTTTTGGGCCCCATCGTACTCTGGCAAAATTGCCTCTATGGAGTTCTTTTATTTGCGCTATCAGGGCGGGTGGCATCCCTACTAAACTTAATGTTTCCCACAATAAATTACGTGGGACTAAATCGAATGCCGCCCTTAAGTCGACGAACGCGACATATAGTTGGCCCTTTTTAATCTTGATATATTTCCAATAAAGGCAACAGAAGCGGAAAATGTGATCAATTGTACTAACTTTGGATCTGAATCCCGCTTGGTATCTCAACAAAATTGCCTTTTCGTCCAGCCAATCATTAACACGAAATAGGATATATCTTGCGTACATTTTTTGTAGTATATCCATAAGGCTTATTGGACGATAATTTGAGGGGTCCCTCCTGTCACCTTTCTTATATATTAAAACAATTTCAGCCCCCTTCCAGCTCTCTGGGAAGTCTAGATTCCGGGATAACTCGTTACACAGATGATTAATGTAGGGAGCCCAAATTTTTAATTCGTGTTTGTACAAGTCTCCCGGAATCTTGTCTAGCCCAGGGGCTTTACCAGACTTTATCTGGATTATTGCCAATTCTGTCTCACCTAGAGTAAAATCCAAGGTGTCCCCCGGAATGGCATAACTTGGGGTCCTATCTGAAATGGGTTCCTCGTATTCCTTGTAGAGGTTAGAAAAATGGTTTACCCATGTCTGTTCGTCTAAGTAGACGTCCTTGACCACTCTGCCTTGGTGATTCCCATTCGCTATCAGCCTCCAGAAGGCTACGTTATCTCGTGTTTTTGCTGCATCCAGCAAATCTGCCCATTTTGCTTCCTTCCATGCCATTTTACATGCCTTTTGGACCAATTTATAATTATTCCTGGCTGACATAATGTCCGGTTGTGCCTTCGATTTGATCGCAGTTAAAAGTGCCCTCTTGGACTCCCTGCAGTCCTTGTTGTACCAAGGTTTGCTATGGGGCAAATTGTGTGTCTTCTGTTGCCCTTTCTTCGGCATCTTGGTAACTAAGGGCTTTAAAGCATCAAAGAATTTTTGATGTAATTTCATAAAGTGACTACCATTCCCCTCCTTTGGGATGTCATTTGAATATGCTCCAAAGATGCTAGCAAAGAGCTTATAGATTTCTGCTATCATTTCACCATTGCCCAATATTAGTGGCCATTTGAGGGAACGTCTATTATTACTAATATGTATCTCATTTTGGTCACTGTTGGTTACTTCTCCAGTCAAAGGGGAAACTGCGTCTCCAAATAGGGAATCCTCAATCTGAAGGGCTAGAGGGAAATGATCACTTTCTAATCTTTCTATTACCTCCATGTCAAGAAGAAATTCCCATGATGACACTGAGGCAATAATAAAATCTATATTACTTTTGTAGTTCCCTCTATAGAAAGTAGGCGTCTTCTTAATATCTGATGGTAGCCGTCCATTGCACGCTCTAGTGCAGTATTCTGCACATAGTCTCGTCATTTGGAGGGCCAGGGGAGAACATTTAACTGGTTTAATGTTATCTAAAACAGGAATCCCATTTGCCTCATCTTCTTCTAAGAAGATGTCACTAAACCCCACAATGGGCTCAAAATTGCAATTAAAATCACCTGCCATGATGACATAATTCTCTCTAGTATCCAGGTTACCCAATAGGAGATCAAGATGTGTTAATAAGGAAGATTCTCTTGTAATGGGTGTTGGTCTGTTGTAAACGTTCACCAAATAAAGATTTTTCCCTTTACAAACATTGATTTTCAGAATCAGTATGTCAGGGGAGTTGGTATCCATCACTTCTATATTCACTTTTAGGTTAACTTTTACCCAGATCAACAGCCCTCCCGAGGATCTTCCACTCCTAGAGGGAATCGCACTGATACCATAAGATTTGTAACCTAGCCTGTGTGTAATTTCAACTGACCAGGTCTCTTGCAGCATGCAAAAATCAAAGGTGTCAATAAAGCTTGCCCATTCCGGGTCCCTTAAGTTTTTTGATACCCCAGCTATATTCCAGGAAACCAATTTTATGGGCTGCCGTGATTCCGAAATTCTTTGCGTCAGTACATTTCCCACCTCCACAGGCACTATGATATGGTATTCTTGGCTAGTTACATCAGATTCCAAAGACATCAAATCATTTTTTAGTACAACACTTTCCCTTGGTATTGGACTATCCCCAATTATTGGTACCAACACAGGTAATACGCTTACATTCCCCAAAAATTCGGTTTCATTAATGTTAACACCAGCTCTTTGTAAACAGAGTTCACTCCCTACTCCCCCCCCGACAAATTGACATTCAACAATTCATTTCCATCAAGCCCCTTAGACATTTGGCATCAATCACAGTCATCTAGACCGCTGAAAATGTCAAATCTATTAATAGTTTCTAAAGGGGTGAAGGGCTTTAAGTGATCCATTCTTCTGTTGTTAGGTTTGGTTTGCCTATATGGGACACAATTCCAACCAAAAACATCAGGTGCAGGTACAGGGTTTAGGGGATAAAAGGGCTCCATAGGATTAGGTCTAATAAGTGGTTGCATCATTTGATGTGTATTACCAGCCCTCTGCATAGCTGATGGATAGGAACAGGATGTAGTTTGAGATGTTATATGAGAGGCTGGTTGTTGCTGAGAGGGAAAAACCACAGACCTAGGGTAAAAATATGTCAACGGTCTGGGTATTATGCAGTTACTTGTAATGCCCGGGGGCCAATTTAGTACAAATTGGACTGCATTGGGATCCCTAAAATTTACAACCACCACGTCACCCTCAATATTTTTTGGTCTACTTCCCAACCATTGGAGGCGTCGGACATGGACAATTTCACCATTTATGTGGGGTGCTATTGGCCTGTATAGACTTAACCAATGCATGATCTTGTTTCTTAATTGTGCGAAACCCTCCCTCTTGCTAGTTTGTAACACCGGAACCCCTGTTAAGACTACAACAAAGGGCACTGCCTCTGGTGGTAGTTCTGGATTTGGGACCGGTTTGGGCCTTCCCCATCTTGGCTTTTGTCCCCTCACCTCCGTCGATTGGCTTTCATTTGGGATGCTAACTATGTCATTAGGTGGTTTAGTTATGACAGTAGCTGGCTTAGAAGCCGATTTGTTTTGTGAGTTTTTTGGGGGTGGAATTAGTTGAACAGTTGTTGTAGTGTTCCCTTTAGGCACCA
Source organism: Lissotriton vulgaris (assembly GCF_964263255.1). NCBI lineage: Eukaryota > Metazoa > Chordata > Amphibia > Caudata > Salamandridae > Lissotriton > Lissotriton vulgaris. The sequence goes on from NC_141697.1 coordinate 529,622,098, forward strand.
AAGTAGAGGGATTCGCCAACAGAGTGGGATTAACTGATGGAGCTGGGGCGGCTGGGCTGGGCTTAGTCACGCTAGATGCTTTGTGCGTTACTAAGTTCAATGTTTTTGGAATTGATTCGCCCTTATTTCCCAGTGCACGCTCAAGTGAGCTTAATCTTGATTCTACTTCAATCAGCCTTTCCAAGATCGATGCAGAGTAGGTGTTAATTAAGTTTTCTATGGAGTCTAAAGTAGCAGAATCGCGAGCTATAATGGGCGCTTTAGACAACACAGAAACTTCCATAATTTCCTCCATGTCTATGGGCATAGCAGGGGATGGCGGAGATGCAATGGTGATAGGCCCTTCGTTAGCAACTGGAGTAATAACAGTGCTAGCTACGGGAGCCTTTGCCTTTTTTCCGAAGTCTGAATGACTTAATTTTGATTGCGCTGGAACCCCCCCTTTACGTCGTTTTTTGCATGGAGGTGGCCCATGTACCCTTGGGGCTAAAATAGGTTTCTTTACTCTACTGCGCACTATTTTTGATGGTATAGGGGTGGGAGGTCTTAAAACATTAGGGGTGCTCGTATGTGTAATAACATCAGGACCAATCGTGTCCAGTTGAGGGGAGTTAATTATACAGGGAGTACTAACAGCTGATACCACAGGTTGACTATCAATTGTGCGGACGATGACGTCAGCTAGCTGGGAACTTGCACTAGTGTTCACGGGAGGTATGGATAATGGCGACAAGCGCCGATTTTTTAAACTTTCCACAGAGAGGCGGCGCTCAGCACGACGCTCTGCCAAAACAGTTTCCAAAGGCATGTCTGGAGAAGCTTTGGTAAAATAATCATCAAGAGTTTTGTTTAACAGTGCTCCCTGTTTTTCAGACATGATAGCTAAATGTATAAAACCGCAACGATGGTTTGCAAGGGCACGAAAGCACAGAGGTTTAATAACAAAGAGTCACAGGATAAATACCAGGGTTTTATGTCCATTCCGGTCTCCTCGGTTCTCGGAGGGTCTCAGAGGGTCCGCCCTTAGTCCGGGCTTTGTCCCGGGTGATGTCCCGCACACGCGTCCCGCTGACGCGTAGTTACTCCGGGTCTTATGCTGACTGCGGATAGAGGGAGCGGAGACACGGGAAGAGGCGTCAGGTGTGCTCGATGGAACACGCACAGCCTGCTGGGCCCCGCAGTCCCGTCCTGCACAGCAACTCCCCCACGTTGATTACAATGCCCAACGGGGCTCCAGGCACGCAGACTCCAATGCCCAACGGGGCTCCAGGCGGCAGCAAGCAACACGGGTCAAGGTCTCCTCAGCGAGCGGCTCCCGCGAAGCGGGGGCCGCGAGGAGTTATCAGCGGTCAGAGCAGGGGGCGGAGACACGGGAAGAGGCGGCAGGTGTGCTCGATGGAACACGCACAGCCTGCTGGGCCTCGCAGTCCCGTCCTGCACAGCAACTCCCCCACGTTGATTACAATGCCCAACGGGGCTCCAGGCACGCAGACTCCAATGCCCAATGGGGCTCCAGGCGGCAGCAAGCAACACGGGTCAAGGTCTCCTCAGCGAGCGGCACTCTACAACATTCTAATAATGGGTGTTGGTTCTCCTGCCTCCTCTAGAGGCACCACCAGGGGCTGTATTACAATAAGTGCCCCGGGGGCGCAATGGGCGTTTGCGCCCTGTTTGTGCGCCCCCGGGGCTCTTTGGTGTTATAGAAGGGGGACTAGACGTTTGTGCGTCCCCTTCTATAATACCGATAGCACTGGCGCACTGAAAGCGCCAGCGCAACCTTCAGAGGGTGTTCCCTCATTTGCATGGGGGCATGCCCTATGCAAATGAGGGAATTCCTTTGTCTCTGCGCCCGCGCCATGTTACAGACGCGGGTGCGGAGCCAAAGCAGCCCTCAGGAGGCTCACTGACAGTGCACCCGCCTGCATGGGGATCTCTATTACCCTGTAAAAGTGCAGGCAGCATCTGCACTGTGAAAACACGGAGTAAGTGCTCTGTGTTTTCACATACCCTATGGGCAGCGCATACATCATAATAGGTTGCATTGTGATTGTTTATTTAAAGGTGCGCCAGGCGCAAACAATCACAATGCATAATACGGCCCCAGGAGGACAAAATGAAATTTAAAAAGCTCTCGGGTATTATGGTGTGCTCCTTGTGGAAGCAGGGAATAATACATGAATATGTCTATTATTCTTTTTTAGCCTTTAAAAAAGACATTTATTATTCTTTTTTATCTTTTAAAAAGAAATTGGGTTGCTACAGTGCTCACCAGGGGCACCTACTACGCCATTTCTGGCTCCCTATTCAGCACTGTGGCAGAAACTAGCCATCTTTTAATTCATTTTTTTAAGTGGGTGCTCCTCTGGGTCACCCATAGCATGAACATAGTTGGGGGCCTGAGTGGGACCCCCAAGGTCCACACAGCCCCATCTTGCTCTCCAGCCAGTCCCACTGTGGTGCTGGCAGGACCAAGCTCTTCTGCTGCTCCTTCCTAGGCTGGAGTAGCATTTTTCTCTGCCCCTGCCTGGATGGGAGCAAAGTTGTGCTCCCTGCGCCAGTGAGTGCAGGCACAGAATAACATTTCTATTCACTCTTTAGAATCCCCAGGGTAGGAAAAAACATGCCCTGGGGTATGGGGTCTCTAAGAAACTACACGGTATTGGGCCTCAAGGTATGGGGTCCCTAAGGACAATCTACAGCCACAGCCAAGGAGGGCGGAGCCCGACACCTCCTTCCCAGAAAAACACCCTGACCCCTGGGGACGGGGTCTGAGGGGCCTCAAATAGGCTTTGGGAGGAGGGCCACATACCCCCTAAAAAAATAATCAGCCTATGGGACGGGGTCCCCGGGGCCTAAAAAGGCTCAGGGAGAGGTGCCATGCACCCTCTTCCCATGTTTATAAAAAGCTGCCCCAGTGGATAAGGTCCCCAGGGTCTAAAAAGTCTCAGGGAGGAGGACTGCATGCCTCCCTCACAATATTATTAAAAGCGGCCACAGGGGATGGTGTCCCTGGTGCCCAAACAAGGCTTGCAGACAGGGGCTGCATGCCCCTTCTCCCAAAAAATTGAACCCACTTTAAAACGGACATGAGCTCTCATTTTTTTTATCAGAGCCGCGGAGCTCCAGATTCTCTGTGTCAATACAAGAAATGAATTGTTTGGCCCTAGAGAGTGTCTCTGTGACCCCCTTCCCACCAAGTCTAGAGAGGCAGGGTATCCTACCCTGCCCCCTATTTGTTTTTTAAACTTTTTTGATAGGACAGGGGACTGGGGCCCTGATCCCTAAGATGGCTGCCACCTCATCTTTGTTGATGTGGTGGCAGGCAATCAGATCAAATGTTTTGATCTGCTGGATCCGTAAATCCTCCATGGCGTGATATTTACATACATGTTGAATCTTAATTCCTCATAAGCTACTGAACCGGAATGACACCAAATCACAAAAGCATGCTTTCTGGACCGAGATCTAGCTTTCTGCCAAATCTGATATTACTTCGTTCAGCAGTTTTGTGATATCACTGTTCAATTTCCCTGAGGAAAAAGGAATGGGGAAAACATGTTTTGGGGCCCCAGTTTCACTAAGCACCCCAAAACTTTCCAGGAAGGATCCGAGGATGACTTTTTTTTTGGGGGGGGGGGGGGGGGGAGGGGGATTTGTGAAGATTTGTCAAATGGTGCCAAAGTAATTAACAAACCAAAATATGTTTTTCCTACGAAAATCTGGTCTTAACTATAACTCCTAACGAGAACCATACACATATGTATTAATATGTATTTTTATTAATGATTTTATGGAACATCTAAAGCTGTCTCTACACCAGACCTAAAATATGAGGAGAAGCCAGAACACGTTTGAGCCAGTAGTATAACAAAAGCCCACGTGATGCGAAGGGGGGAGCAGGCCATTGCTTCATTTGAGCCAGTGCTTTCCGGTGCTCAGCAACGGCACTTAATTGCCCGCACCTGGGCTTATGACTGTCTGCCATATGGTAGTGGTGTTTGCCAATTTAGGTACAAGCACAACAACTTCTGTTTATTATTTCAATTTAAATTTCCAGTTATTTGTATTTGCATCCAAAGCCATTCTTATAGCTTTTGAGCCCTGTAATTGTATGATTTGTCACACTTTTAAGAATGTGATGATTAGAAATGTGTTGGTAATGTCATTGGCAGTGCTGCCAGGGGCAATGGATGGTGCAAGCTCTAGTGTCCTCCTGTAGAGGGCCCGGCACTAAGGGGTCGATTAGGATCGCGGACGGACTTGCGTCCGTCCGCGACTCCAGAGCAGGAGGGAACCTCCGCATGGCATGCGGAGTTTCCTCCTGTGCAATTAGGATGTGACCGCCACCCGGGCGGTCACATCCTCTATTTTTAACATTGCAGCGGGTGCAGCTTCAAGCTGCACCCGGGGCAATGTTAAAAATGCACGCATTGCATTTGCATGCAGAAAGAGGCAGGCACCGCGCGGTGCCTGCCGCTTTCTGCAGCAAATGCAGGGGGGTACCATAGGTACCCCCCATGTGCACCCCCTACCCCCCCTTCACCTAGGGGGCCCGCAACGGGCCCCCGCAGTGAAGTTCCGTATGCTTTTCCACGGCGGAAAACCCGCCGCGGAAAAGCATAACTCACTGGCCATCCTAATATGGTGGACGGTGTCTGGAAGACACCGTCACCATATTAGAGCTTTTCCGCCGCGGTTGTAATCCGACCGCGGCGGAAAAGCTGCGGACGGAAACCAGGATCCACCAGCCATCCTAATGTGGCGGTGGGTCTTTGGTCAGTCCGCTGCGGTTTTTCCACATCCTCGGGGCCGGCGGTGGCTTCCGCCGGCCCGAGGATGCGGAAAAACCGCAATCGTAATGACCCCCTATGTGTTTTTTACAAAAATTAAGCACTGGAGTGGGGGGGGGGGGGTCGTTTGACCGCTGGAGGCTTCCTTGCAGCACTGGCAGGTCCTTGTCCTGAGCACTCTGGACTGGATCTGGAGTGGGCCCCCCTTGCATGTACTTTGCAAGTTTCCTTACGCCACTGGTTTGAGCAATAAAAAAACATTGTTCAGGCTCATCCCGACTCGTGTCATCTCTCTGCAAAAGATTTCACTCCGCAATCAAAGCACAAACAATAGTCAAATGTTCACAGATTAACTGAAACTCCTCGAACATTTCCAAGCTGAAGGTCAGAGTGGGGTGAGAGCCAAAGACAGGGCGGCGGCGGAAACTGCTAAATGCTGACCAATACATTCGTCTCCAGGGAAAATAATAGCCGCCTGTGTACTCGTTTCCAAAAGGTCAGGCTTATCTTTGTTTCATGAAATGTTGAAACTCGGCGAAATTTGAGTTTCTGTAAATTAACCACGCTCACTGGATAATGCAGACTCAAGATGAAGACGACGATCAAGCATTGTCACAACCAATGGCTAGTGTTCTGGGGCAGCAGCTGTCTTTTTTTACGAAGAAACATAAGTTCGTATTTATTGGTGGATAAGGATCGGTAGACAAAGAACTTGTCCCTTTCTTTCTTTGCCTTCTCAGGACACAGAATAATAAATTCCCCAGCCTTACCACTGCTTATTAATCACTGTCGGCTAGATTTCCGTGTTGTCCTGTACCACAATTTCTGTTTTGTTTTCGTTCTCTACGAATGGGACATTGTTTGAACGCACTGCTTGTCAGAGAAATGATTTGTTTAATATTGTTCCACAGCCTTTCTCCTCCCAGCCCGCCAGGCCCCCTCCAGTTTCACACCATGATTTCTACTTCCATAGGTCCTATTCTTCTCAGAATACTTTCCTCTTGTACAGGGTCGGAATTTCTCCTTTGTACCTCTCTCCTTTGCTGGTTACATGTTTATATTCTTGAACCCCTCTGAAATGAGTGAATCGATATGCTGAGAATGATTGTCTTATATTGTCAGTCAGTCAGTCAAAAAACAACTTGATTTGGTTTATCATAACCATAAAGCATGAGAATAAAAACATATATAAATAGCACCACATAAGAACATAATTTTTCAGTAAAACTTCTAAAACATTACCAAATTAAAAAAAGAAAAAAAAAACCAATACAGATTCTCATATACATTTACTCCTTATCTGCTTTTGCCAAGAGGGTGTCCACTTTAATCATAAATTTTACACCACGACAAACTAAAATATTGGACATGCGTCTCAACCAGCTTATTACCGCCTGCCTGCAGGTACGAATTTGTAGGTCCTTAAAATGTGCCAGTAACAGCTTCCTTCGTTTCATTTTTAAATGATCACAAACACACATTAAATGACATATTGATTCCTTACAGTATCCGCACAGCCGTTACAGATTGTCTTATATATCCCTAAATGCTTTACTCCTGAAACTCCTCAGTAATAGTTAGTACATAAACAGGGCCACTGGTATAATGAGGGATGAGCACCAAATTATGCAGCAGGGTTGACTGAATTATACGGCATAAAAAACAAATTATGAGACATAACGCAGCACATCTTTGGAATATTAGTTCGTTATTTTGTCATTTTCACACATGGTGTAGTGCCTGGGCAACATGATTAGTATCAGTATAACAACCAAATACAGAAATAAGTAACTGAAGATGACTGGTTAAACTTTGCAAAGGGCCATCTACCGTGGGCCAAACACATCAACGCGTTTTTAGTAACTTTTGATCCATTTGGGCTAGAAACATTGTAGCAGATGATGAATTATGTGGCACAAGTGGCAAATCCTAAATTATGAAGAAAAAAAAGCAGACTCGCATAATTCTTGTGGCCAAGTATATAAGTTACATATCCCGTTGGTACAAGTGCATATATTGTTTTTTATATAGCACAAACCTAGCTGGGTAACAACAGAGCACCGTAGGTTAACTGGGATTTACACATTTGCATTCACAATTACATTTCATTTTAGAGATATTTGTATGCTTCTACTAACAGATTAATACATCTGCTAAGAGGACACGTGGTTTAAAAATCAACAGTTTAGCCAACATATCACATCCATCCCCTCTGTCCTCAACCCCTCAGGACCAACTGAACGGCCACATTCCAATGTGGCTATCATCCACCTATGGCTGGGGGCCCATTATGCACCACAAGTGATTAGTGTGATATCATTCTATGCATGGCTCTCGGAAGCCTGATTGTGTACCGGCACTAGGGAGAGAGAAGGAGAGTGCCATATCTCTGTAGATATTGTGCTTTCTTCCTATCACCCTGTCACGCAGCGAAGTACAGCAACTTTGGGTGCTAAATTGCATTGTGTGACAGGGCCGTAAATATGGCCCAAGAAATATTTTTGGATCTCCCAAAGCACACATCTCCATACTGGACCGTTGCACTCTAAGGAACTACTTTGCGTATGGATGTGCTACATGTGACGAGCTTGGCTGGGTTGGGATGCAAAATAGGCCCGGGCACCCTAAAACAAATGGCCCACTTTTGCGGATTGCACCATTTCCCAAAAAAAGACTTCAGTGTTTTAAGTATTATGAAAAGAAGCGGGAGGGTTGCCTAAAAGAAGCATGTTTTCTTAACTTCACAGAAAATTCTACCAGAACTCTTTGTGCACAGATTAGTTCACACTCGTGAACCACACCTGAATAAAAGTAAGGCCACTTCTGCTCAGGCCTCCTGCCCCTGGTCAATCATACATTAATGGGCCGACCCAGTGAGAGACTGGAAATCACCCCCCCACTTCCTTGGTAAAAGGGAGGTAATAGAGTCCCATCTGCCTTTGGCGAGGTCGCTCAGGCCCCCCACTGGGCCACTGGCTGCATCTGAACAGCAGACACCTGTGGCCACTCCTCCGCAATGGCGGAGGAGTGTCACCCCACTGTCTGGCTCAGAGCCAGCAAATGAAAAAAAAACAATGTTATTGCATGTGCATTTGCCTGTTCTTAACCAGCACTGTAGGGAGGGGCGGGCCAAGACATGGGAGGGGGGAGGAGGAGTGCTACGTGTAATCCACTCCTTAGATGCTCGTGTGTGTTTGGCCGGCCTTCTCAGGCCGACCCAAACACACATGCCCACTTAGGTTTTCTCCAGCCCAGCTGCTGTGAGCAGCCAGGCTGGAGAAATCCCCCTAGACTCCCTGACCTGAGCCGAGAGTCTTTCCTGCCCGCTCACACCAATCCCTGTGCTGTTTTGCAGCATGGGGATTGGGTGGGAGTCTGTCCCAAGGGCGGCTGAGACCAGGCAGGAAGAGGAGAGGCGGCGCGGCACGACGCTGGAGGCGGCCTCCAGCTAAAGGTAAGGTTTTTTTTATATTGTATTTCTAACCCCCTCTGCGCGATACCTCCCATGCGACCCCACCCCCCTTTGTTTATGGCGGGCGCTGCTAGCAGAGACACAGCCAAACCGGCATTCATGCTGGCCAGAAATGCGGCTACACTTTAAACACTGGTTCATCGCACATTGCCTGAATGCCGTCCTTCCCAATCCGAACCTGATGAGCAGGCCCGGACTGGCCATACCGGGCACCGGGCAATACCCCGGTGCGCCGCACGGTGGGGGCCGTTTTCGTTACAGGGTCGGTTTTTCAGCAAAATCGGCCCTGTACCAAAATGGTCCGAAAACCGGCCCGGCAAAGAGCTTGGCGGCACCTCCACCCCCCAAGTGGGGAGGGGGGGGGGGCGGCCGAGCACTTTGCCGGGCCGGTTCTGCTGATGAGGGGGCAGAATGCTATCACACAGTGACTGACGTGGACTGACCCATTGCTCAAATGCCTTAGTGGATTGAAGAAAATGTGAATGATACAATAACAGACCAATGAATAAATAGAAATGATTGAAACTTTGTATGCTATACATTTACTTTAGTCAAATCAAAGGGTCTTGGCTAACACAAAATCTAAAAATGCTGGGGAAGGTAGAACGGAGCAAACCAAATAGAGGTGGTGCTACAACAGATAAATCAATATGAAGGCTAGAGCAAGCATTGGCAAAGGCAAGCTTGTAGGGCGGTTACATTTTCTTCTTTATTGTAAGCAAATTCCATAAAGAGAAACAGAAAACAAAGTTCAACCTAAATGCGTTGGGCATTTGTTTGCAGTAATTGTAAATATCTACAAAATACCACATGCATGCAATTTAATGTATCCATTTGTTATTAGAACAGGGTTAGTACCTCTTTTATTTTTACTGGAAATATGATTTTTGAGTTGGGGCAAAGAAAAGGCAGTAGTGTTTTTGAACGACTGTAAACACATAAGGACAAATAAAAATAAAACAGAATAAAAAATGGAAAGAACAGTAAATTGGCAAAGTAAAAAGTTTTAGCTCACCAGCTCTGTTAATGAACCCAGCACTCCTCTCTAGGCATATTCACACATGATCAGCAAAATGACATCACTCAAAGTGCTTGAGAGCCAATGATCGAAGTAGGTAACCCACCCACACCCTACCCGCTGTATGCTATGGTGAGTTGTAACAATATGCAAATGTCAATTGAACAAACAATGGATGCATAGGTCTAAATCATTTTCTCTTTATGTACGTATATAGTGATGTATTCATATATGTTTAATGTATGTATATAAAGATGTATTTACTTCATTTTAATTTTATTACATGAAGATGGCCAGACTTAAAACAAAAGACCAGACAGGCCTTGTGAGGGATCAACATCTCTGTATGTTCCATTGATTTCACAAAGGGCATATCCAGAACCCATCGATAATATTAAATAACTTGAAGAGTGGTGTTAAAACTGCACAAGCTACTTAAGCATCAAAAAGAAAAATACAGTCCCTTTCCCCACAACCACTGCCTGTGTGTGTGTGTGATATAAGAAACATAGGTGTACGAAGTTGCAAAGAATTCTCTCTGCAAACTTTGTGAAACAGTTTTCACAACTTCCCAAACTTCTTGAAGTTCATTAAGATTCCAATTGGAACAGTCTACAAAATTAGGATTTGTGGGAATAACAGCCACGAAAATATAACTTTTCTGGGAACAATTTCTCTCTAAAACAAACAATTTTCATTGAAACGTCTTCTGGGTCAATTGGTTTTTGCAGGAATTTTTTGCTCAAAGGTAATGCTTGCAAATTTGATGAACTTTGCATCTTGTTGAACTTGTAATGTTTCTCACTTTGCACCACGACACCATCGATATGTAATTTTACACAACTCCAGTAAAAACCCATCCCACGCCGCCCCCCACGCACCGCATTCACAACAAATGTCAAGTCTTAGTTCTTCTTTATAACTGGGCTGGTGTCCAAGTTTCAGTTGAAAACTCCCATTTTCATCCAGAATGACATTACAATTATTTCCTGGCACATATCCGTTTGTTGAATGCTTAGTGATATATTGTGATTGCAGCACTTACTACCCCTGATGAGGCATCAAAGCGCGTTTCAGCGAGTAGCACACTACTCCGGAACCCAGAAAGAATTTGTGGGGAATTAGAATAGAGAAATATAAATATTAATTTGAGCGGTGGACATGTGAGTCTATTAGTTGAATTGAAAAGGATAGTGGAGCGATAGAACATGTAAGGGTCTGAAAAATGTTTCTTTGGAGATCACAACAGGAGCAGAAGGTTTGGGGTGAGTAAAAGGGAGATGGAGGGGGAAGAGTCTCTAGAAGTAGATGAGGGAGAAAGATGAGGTACCGGATGAATCTAGGAGGGCTACATGAGGGAAGAGTTGAGAAAGGGTTGTTTGGGAGGCTTGAACGGTAAAAGAGGTTTGAGATGATGCAAGGAGGGGTAGAGGAGGGATGAGTCTATAAAGGGATATTTTGGGGCTCATAGTAGTAGAATGGAGTTTGGGATGAGTCGGAGAGTGAAGGTAGCAGATATTGAGATAGGTATAGCAAGAGATATAGAGTAATGCATTGGAGATGCTAAATTAGGAGAAAAGTAATACATATAAAGACACATAAGTACATGGAAGGTATATATATATATATATATATATATATATATATATATATATATATATATATATATATATATATATATATATATATATATATATACATATATATATATATATATATATATATATAATGTAATATATATATATATATATATATATATACACACACACACACATATATATATATAGAAGGTAATATATCTAGATTCAAGATGTATTTAATAAACTCAGTCTTTTAAGTGTTGCCGTACTTCTAATTTATTTGTTTTTATAATGACTTTTTTCCTTTTAACAATTTAATATTGAAGCAATTGTAGATAAATTGTTATAATAAACATTTACTAAGCTATGCAGTAACCTATATTCAAGTTAAACATAGACTAATATAACCATAGGTAAAATGTACATTTGTTAAGCAGACCTAACGAATATCTATACATCTACAAACATAATTATTGTACAGATTTATACAAAGGAATACACATATCTTGATACATACATATAATCCAAATAAATGCTTATATACGCAGGGATATGCTGTACATTTGTTTTTGAGTATGGTGGTTATGTGGGGAAGAGACAACACTGAGTAGCCTTCTGTAGATAAGGTGCCTGATTTACAAAGATAGACTTGGAAGTTTGATCTAAACTCAGACTAAACATCTACATTTATGACTTTGGGGATTCACAAAGAGCATTTTCGAGGTGAAATTCATTGATCAGTGCTGGTAATGATTTCATGTAGATGTTGAAAAGCATGGGTGTCACCGAGAGACTCGTGATCTCCCAACCGACCGCCTTCATCGAAGAGAACTCCATCCTGGACGCCTCCCAGTCTGGATTCCGCAGCAACCACAGCACAGAGATCACCCTGCTCGTCGCCACTGACAACATCCGCATGCTACTTGACCAGGGACATACTGTGGCCCTCCTCCTCTGGACCTCTCCCCACAGCCTTCAACACTGTTTCGCATAGCACACTCGCAGCCAGACTTCACAACGTGGGTATACAAGGAACTGCCCTCGACTGGATCCAATCTTTTCTCTCCCGCCGAACCCAGAGGATCAGACTCCCTCCCTTCCTCTCCGAACACACCGATATCAACTGCGGAGTTCCTGAAGGATCATCGCACAGCCCCACACTCTTCAAAATCTACATGGCCCCCCTCGCCGGCATTGTCAGAGAGCATGGGCTCAGCATTGTATCCTACGCCGACGACACCCAGCTCATCCTCTCACTTACAAAGAAACCCGAATACACCAGACTCTGTTTCCAAGAAGGAATGAAGAACGTAGCAGCCTGGATGAAGGCCAGCTGTTTGAAGCTCAACTCTGAGAAGACCGAGGTCCTCATCCTTGGACCCTGCACCTCTGCCTGGGATAACACCTGGTGGCCCGCCATCCTCGGGAGCCCGCCTACCCCCATAGAACATGCACGTAACGTAACCTCAGCTTCATCCCCGACTCCTCCCTCTCCATGAACCGCCAGATCAATGCCTTCGCCTCCACCAGTTTCAACTACCTACGCATCCTCCACAAGATTTTCAAATGGGTCCCCCCCGACTGCAGAAGAACCATCACCCACGCACTCATAACCAGCAGACTGGACTATGGTAACGCCTATACACCGGTATCAACAGAACCCTTCTACACAAACTCCAAACATCCAGAACGCCGCAGCCAGACTCATTTGCCCACACCACGTATTCAACAAAGCAGACGCAGCCATCGCAACCCAACTACGGAAGGTCATCAACATCTCCTTAAAAACAGCGACATTCCGGGAAAGCTGGAAGCACGTCAAAATCAACACCCTCCTCAAGAAACCCAAAGCGGACCCCAAGGACCTCAAGAACTTCCGGCTCATCTCCCTGCTCCAGTTCCCGGCAAAGGTCATAGAGAAAATCGTCAACATGCAATTGGCCCGCCACCTCGAAGACAACAACATCTTGGACCTGTCCCAGTCCAGATTCAGATGAAACCACAGCATCAAGACAGCCCTCATCGCCGCCACAGACGACATCAGGCGCCAACTAGACAACAGTGAAACATCAGCCCTCATCCTCCTGGACCTGTCAGCCGCCTTCGACACGGTCTGCCATCGCACTCTAAAGACACGCCTTCTAGAAGCCGGAATCCAAGAGAAGGCTCTCGACTGGACCACATCCTTCCTCTCTGGCAGAATCCAGATCGTCCGCCCCCCACCCTTCCAATCCGAAGCCACCAACATCATCTGCGGCGTCCCCCAGGGCTCATCCCTCAGCCTAACACTGCTCAACGTCTACATAGCCCCTCTCGCACAAGTGGCCCGCCATCACAACCTCAACATCATCTCCTACGCTGACGACACCCAGCTCATCCTCTCCCTCACCAAGCCCGAAGATCGTGAGGAGCTTCGTGTGAAAATTCTGGAGGAAGGCCTACCATTTCATCGACCCCTGTATGTCGGAGTGGTCCGAAAGTCTTTGCTGCGAGGTTTCCCGCTTTCCGACGGCTACGAAGGACTGCTGCCCTGACTGTCGCCCTGTTTTGGAGCCTTAGACGTTTGTAGAGCGAGACGATTGACGGGTCTTCTGGTGAAGCCATCGACATTTCAGTTAAGTATGAGTGGAGCGTCTCCTAGTCCTTAGTTTGTTTTTGGTATCCCTTTAGTGGATCGCTTTGATTTGGTACCTGCAGGCCCCAAAGCCAAGGGACTCATGTATTTGCGAGACTATCGTTTTGAGATTTCCCTTGTTGTTTGAAGCTAGACTAGTGAGCAAGATGCCTGGTCTTAGCAGACTTGGAAAGATATTTGGTTGTGGTTGTTCTAAGGATTCCCGGTTAGAGGATTCATGCCCGGTTCCTCCAATTGGAACTTCTACATATGAATTATACGTGAAGCATGGTGTGGGCCCTATTAGTTATAATGAGATCTGGGTGACGTATACGAGGAAAGACGGTGTCCTACAGTGGCCCCGTTATGGTAGTTTTGAAAGTGAGATTTTAGATAATCTTGAAGCGAAGCTGTTCAAGAAGAAAGCCCGGCAGGCAATGTTTGACTCTTTCCGCATATGGCGCAAAGAAGCCAAACAGAAAGAAATTAAATTAGCGAAGAAGAATAAACAAGAACGAGGTATGTCAATGGTACAAGCTGCTATTGCGTTTAGGGATGATGAGGAAGAGCAAGAAAGCGAACAGATGCTTAGAGCAAAGAAGTTAGCGGTAGATAGATGCTACCCAGTTTTACCGCCTAAAGAACAGGAAGACAAGAAAGATCTTGCGAAAGATCCTTTAATGTCACATCTCTTGAGTTTGCCACCCCCTTATGCACAGAGTGCTACGGCACCACCGCCACCAGTCGTGGCTGTGCAACATCCAGTTGTTGTGCCACCCGTAATTCCTCCACAGCCAGCTCCTATTCCGTTGGCTACTGTTCCTTGGCGCAGCCTCCTCAGGGGCCGCCAACTTTGCCTCCCCCTTTGTCTGCCACTACTACGCCTGTCTGTAATACTCCTTCTGGTCTGACTTTGGATTCTTCTAGTATTGTTCCGTCTTCCCTTATTCTTCCATCTTCTCCTTCTACTATGCAGCGAATGACTGCTGCTTTTTTCTGGGTTTCTGACTCTGTTGGGACAATTGGGTATGTCTCCAGTGCATGAGGATAGACAATCACGTAGTCAGTTGCCTGATACAGATGAGCGTGTAGTGTTGGATCACATGGCACGTAGATGGGTTACGTATACCTCCCAGTATGATCTTGAGGGTATTATGGATGTTTTTCGGCAATGGAAAGCACCAAAGCAACGATACGTTTTTGAGATGATGTGTGTGTTCCTCCATGAACAGTGGATGGACGAAGTGGGTAAAGCGCCTGAAGAATTATATCGAGTGCGTTCCGAGTTTGCGAAAGGGACGATTGTGAGTCTTCTCGACATTGAGAGAGCGGTGTCGACGTTGTTGTCATTTCGTAATAATGCACCTTCCGAGCGATTGTTTGAGTCTGATTCGTCAGTTAGGAGACAAGCGCATCAGTATCCGATGCGTGAGGTTCCTCCAGTTTGGAGACCTCAAGATGGAAATGTTGCTGCGCACTTTCAGCGAGTGTGGGTACATGTTCCTTGGAAGCGTGCTGAAGTTTTAGCACTTAAGCAGACTTTACCTGATCAGCGCAAAAATCCGGCGGGATATTATAAAGAGCTCACTCAAACTGTGGGTTCGTGCGTCATGAATTTAGCGGACATAGACATGTTATTTGGTAATGTTGTTCCACAGCCTATCTGGAATGTGATTCGACATACGGATCATGATAATGAATTGGGTGATACATGGGTTAATCTTGTTGCTGCAAATGATAGACAAGTTGGAGGTGCTGAGCCTGAAGATCTTTTTACTGAACTTCCTGGTAGGATAATTAACTATATGAAGTCTTTGATGCCCGAAGTGCGTGTGAATTGGGACAAGTTGTCTGCATGTAAGCAGAAGAAAGATGAGACTGTGTCTGATTTCTTCACGCGGTTTGAAGAAACTTTTGTAGATCATAGTGGTCAGGATATGGCTACCGAGGGTGGCCAGAGGTTGTTCATTGACAAATTTGTGCATAATTTGCTTCCCGAGTTGTGCACTAAGTTGAAGGATTCCGAATGTGCTTGGGCCGTTTCCACGTCAGCACAAATTTTAGCTACGGCTCAGTACTATGAAAATAGGCGCAAAGATGAGTTAGAGGAAGCGGATAAGAAGACTAAGGAATTGAAGACTAAAGTTCTTCTGCAACAAGCCTATCCACCCCGTACTAATAGTCAGCGCGATTATCAGCAGAATCAGCAATATTCGAGAAACAAGCAAAAAAACGAGTCTTCTCAACACGTTTCCCGTATGGGCCTAATCAGTGTGCGTATTGCAAAGAAGAGGGTCATTTCAAGAATAGTTGTCCGGTTTTGTTACAGCGCACAAATGGTGCTTCTAGTGTTAGAGGTCGAGGTGCTCAACAAGTGCCTAGAGGTAGAGGTCGTGGACAGAACGTACGTCCTTTGCCTCCACAGAACTCGATGAATAGTTTTGATCAGCAGCAAGGTTCGTCTGGTAGGACAGCACAGTACTTTGTGGATGATTACTATGTTGAAGGTGACAAAGTAAATGGTAATGACTGTTAGGACGAACAGCCATGGACAACGAGAGGGAGTTGTTTCAGTTCCAGTAGATCAGAGTGGACCCTATGTTGAAGTGATTGCCTCAGGTGTGTCAGAACCTTTTCTGCTAGATACTGGTGCTACAAAGAGTTCTATTATGCACTTTAAACTCCCTGGCGCACCTTTGTCTGGCTTTGATAATGTTTTGGTAGGTTTTTCTGGCGCCCCCGTTACTAATCCGATTTCTGCTCCATTGTCTCTTTCTGTTGGACCGTGTAAAATCGAAGCACCCCTTCTTCTGACTACTGGTTGTAATGAGAATTTGTTGGGTTTGGATTTACTGAAGAGATTGTATGCGACACTGTATTGTTCTCCGTCAGGAGTTCATCTTACTTTGGGTGAGAGAGTGATCTCTCCGATGTACCTGTCGAAAGATAGTATTCCATCTAAATTGTCTTCTTTACCAGATTCATTGTGGGCTACTGGTCCGAATGATGTAGGCCTACTGGACATTTCCCCATATGTTGTGACACTGAAGGCAAATGCTAAGTTACCGCACATTCCACAGTACCGTATCTCGAGTGTTGGGGAGCGTGCACTTTTAACGATCATTTATGATCTGATCGACAAGGGTGTCATTGAGGAAACAAGAGGTAATGTGTGCAATAGTCCTGTTTTGCCTGTTTTGAAGAGAACTGATTCTTCACAGCCTCCTGTATATAGGTTTGTCATCGATCTTCACGAAGTGAACAAGATTGTTGTTCCACAATTTCCTGTGGTGCCTGATATTACTGCTTTGATGACTCTGATTCCGGCTACAGCCACATGGTTTTCGGTGATTGACTTGAAGAATGCTATCTTCAGTATCCCGATTGCCATAGAGAGTAGGGATATCTTTGGATTCTCTTTAGGAGGACGCAGTTTCCGCTTTAAGCGCGCTCCTCAAGGCTATTGCGAGAGTCCATCGATCTATAGCCAAGCTTTGAAAACACAACTAGATTTGTTGGTTTTACCTGATAGTGCAGCCCTTATTCAGTACGTTGATGATTTGCTAGTGGCCGCTGATACTGAAGAGATTTGTAGGGAAGCCACTTTGTCATTACTACACCACTTGTCTGATTGTCATCACAAAGTTTCTCTCTCCAAGTTGCAATATTGTCGACAAGAGGTAACCTACTTAGGTCACCTCTTATCCAAGGAGGGAAGGAAACTGACCCCAGAGAGAATTCAAGCTATTGTGAAAATGAGTGTTCCTAAGACACAGAGAGAAGTACGTGCGCTTTTGGGTATTACGTCGTACTGTAGACAGTGGATCCCTAATTTTTCTTTGTTAGCGAAGCCTTTGATAGCACTTACTGTTAAGGATACTCCAAATCCTATTCCTTGGACTGATGAATGTCAAAAGAGCTTTTCAGAATTACGCAATGTGTTGTGTTCGGCTCCTGTGTTGGGTACTCCCGACTACAGTAAGCCTTTCACACTGTATGTCCACGAGAGAGAGGGATGTGCATTGTCAGTCTTGACTCAGCAGTTTGGTAATAAGCAACACCCATGTGCTTACTTTTCGTCGACTTTAGATCCTGTAGCTAGAGCGTTGCCGAGTTGCTTGAGAGCCACAGCGGCAGCGGCTGTTTCAATCCGACAGTCTGCTGGTTTAGTTATGGACAACACGTTAGTGGTCATGGTTCCACATGCAGTGGATACCTTGTTGAACCGTACGAAGACACAGCATTTAACTAGTGCTCGGTTGTCAGGTTACGAGTTGACGTTGCTAGCGAGTCATGTGCATATTAAACGATGCAACACATTGAATCCAGCCACGTTGTTGCCAATTTCAGTTGAGATAGATAATAGTGAAGAACAGCATGACTGTTTTCTGAGAACTGAAGAAGAAACAAAAGGGAGAATAGGCCTAAAAGACACTCCTCTTCCTGAGTGTGATGGTACTTTGTGGGTTGATGGTTCGTGCTTTAAGTTGCCGAATGGTGATACGACTGCGGCTTATGCTGTTACGACTTTGCATACGATTGTTGAAGCTGCACGTATTCCACATAATTCAGCACAAGCAGCGAAATTGATTGCATTAACGAGAGCATGTGTGTTGGCGAAAGGAAAACGAGTGAATGTGTATACTGATAGCCAATATGCCTTTGGCGTGGCTCATAGCTTTGGACGTTTGTGGCGTGAACGTGGGTTCCTCATTTCGCATGGGACGAAGATCCAGCATGGACAGTTGGTGAATGAACTTCTTGAATCTCTTACTTTACCATTACAAGTAGCGATCGTGAAATGCAGTGCCCATAAGAAAGTTACGGATAATGTTGGTCACGGAAATGCGTTTGCGGATGAAGTTGCGAAAGACACTGCGAGAAATGTGATGAGCCGAATGTATTTTGCGGGTCCGGCGAGATGGGTTCCAGAGATGAGTATGTGTGAAGATACGATTGAGAGTGTGAAATCCATTCAAGCTGAAGTTACAGAGAAAGAGTTGAATGAATGGAGAGAAAGCAAGGGTAGATTGGATTCGAATGGTTGTTGGACTGATTTGTCTGAGCATCATAGATGGTTGTTGCCTAACGCGTATGTGCTTCCGGTTGTTACAATGGCTCATGGAATGGCACATATTAGCGTGAAAGGGATTTGTAAGTTGTTGGCTCCAGTTTGGCAGAATGCGGGAATTCCAAAATGTGCAGAGAACTTTGTTTAGAACTGTATGGTGTGCCTGATGTACAATCCTGGTAAGGGAACTCCAACACCAGCTGGTCATTTTGCTCCTCCTACGTATCCATTCGAGGCTTTGCAGCTAGATTTTAACCATATGGAGAGATGCAACAACTTGAAATATGTTTTAGTGGTTGTTTGCTCTTTTTCTAGATGGGTTGAAGCTTATCCCCTTAAGGACAATACTGCCTTGTCCACAACGAAAGTTCTGATAAAAGAGTTTTTCCCTAGATTTGGAATGCCGAGAATTATCTGGAGTGACAATGGGAGTGAATTTGTGGGTCAAGTCATGAAGAGAGTGTGTGAGGGACTCGGTATTCTGCAGAAGTTCCACGCTGCAAATCACCCCCAATAAGCTGGTTTAGTCGAGTGCTATAACGGCACTCTTAAATTGAAATTGGCCAAAATCCAAGCGAGCACTGGTCTACAGTGGCCAGATGCTTTGCCTTTAGCGCTCCTGTCCACAAGAATGACTGTACATTCAAGAATGGGTCTGAGCCCTTATGAAGTGGTCTTTGGTCGCCCAGCAAATATTTGGGGTGTGCCAAGACCAACTAGATTTAGTGAGATCAAACATTCTGTGTTGCTTGACTACTTGCGCGAACTGACAACTAAATTGCGTGTCTTAAACCAACAGGGACATGAGAGCCTCCACAAGCTTCAGAAGATCCAGGCCACGCTATTGAACCTGGAAGTTGGGTGTTCGTCAAAAAATTTCAGCGGAGCAAGAACGATCAGCCCCGCTGGACGGGACCCTTCCAAGTCCTCTTGTCTACACGATCTGCAATACGAGTACAAGGCAAAAGAAACTGGATCCACGGTGTACACTGTAAGCGAGCACCTTTGCCCTTACCGTATGATAAGTGGGTCCAGGAGGGACTTCCAGACTCTGAAACTGACACTGTTCCACGATTTTTGCCATTCAGTGATGCTAGTCTGATTGGTACAAACTCTGAGAGACAAAGTGATGATCTTTTACAAGAAGCAGTGCCTCCTTTGAATCGCTTGAACATTACTGAGCCTGATTTGCTGTTTAAAGATCAAGAATTGCCTGGAAGAAGCCGCTATAATTTGCGACCGAGAGTCATGGACAAATAAATAAAGTCAAATAAAGTTTTTTTATGATTTTTCTGTTTGCAGGTTAACTCTCCACCGAGGATCTACTCATTTTTGTTTTTCGAACCGCCATCCGGGTTGCGGTGCCTAAGTCTTTGGAGTGCAAGCCTGAGACACTAGGTCGAGGGTTCTGGTTGGCCTAAGGGAGTTGCCCTGGGTTGACAGAGGCATTCCTTAGCATAGAACACCCTACCATCGCGAGCAGCATATTTAGTTTAGGATGGATTTCTTCGAGTTGGAGAGACCTGCAAGGACAATGATTTTTAGAAAGAAGTTATGCAAATTGATCACAATGAAACGATTTATAATACAGTGTTTATTTTTGCTATTGAGATTAATGACATTCATAATTGGTTATGTGACATTTTCTTTTAAAGTAGCGTTTAATCCCACTGTTCAACCTACACCTCCACCTACTATTTCTTCTCATTCTTTTCACCCTTCGCCTGGACATGAGGTAGTTAGACGATTGGAATTTGCCAATAATTCCTTTATTCAACTTTTGCACCAACACCAGTTAGTGATGAACACGACAAACTGTTGGATCTGTGGTCTAATGCCCCATACGACCGATAAGAGTATTCCGTATTTAGTTTTACCTTTTAGTTTAAATGGTTCGATTTGGGCTTATAGAATGATGTTTATTTATGCCCATAGTGTTTATCCCCGACGTTCACCGAAAGACAACCCGAAGAATAGTGCTGCTGCTGTTGGTTAAAGGGACTAATGCCGTTGAAACTATTCCGATAGATGAGAAGCAACCCTATAGTGGATGGGATATTACTGGATATGGAGTTAGTCTGAGTGTTAACCAGCGAGCGAAAAGTTCTCCACCGATTTGGATAGTGCCCCATCAGGGTCGCTATTGTCTGCAGGGTAATGGCAAGAATCCGAGAGCTCAGTTAGGGAAGAGCGTTTGTACGGATACTTATGTATTTACGCCTCAGTCTTCCCCAGCATTTTTAGCTGCTAAGGGTACCTACTTTGTTTGCTACGACAAAGCATATACATGGTTGCCCCCTGACTTTTCGGGCACATGTTTTGTTTCTATCCTGTTGCCTCCCACTTTTACAGCTGCGGCTGATTACCATAAAACGAGAGTTGCTAGAGGTGTCTTTAGCCAAGAAGACACTGCAGGGCAAGAGTTGGGAGATTTCTTTAAGGGTTTTCTGACGTTCTGGGGACCGATGGCTAACAGCAGGAATATTTGCCAGTTGACGAGAGTGGTTGAGTCCACCATAGTCGAAACTGCCGGTGCCCTTAGTAACTTGACTGCTGAGCTCCAGTCGGATAGACTTATGACACTCCAAAATAGAGTTGCCCTTGATGCCATACTAGCAGATCGAGGTGGAGTTTGTAAACTGATTCAATCGAGCTGCTGCTTTTTCATTCCAGACAACGCTCCGTCAGTTTTCCAGGCCATTTCCAAGCTACATAAGATCTCCGATTCTGTCCATTTGGACAAAGGAGATTGGTCATTGATGGGATGGTTATGGGGATTGATATCCACTTGGGGTTGGAAGATTCTGATGGTCATTGGGATGGTCTTAGCTATCCTTTTCATGTTCTGTCTCTGTGTACAGTGTGCTCCCGCTATTTGTGGCCTCTGTGCTACTTCGTGTGCATGGAGACCTGTCCAGAGAGAGGTACTAAGTAATAGGATGATGCTACAGCAACATATCGATGATCTGATGAATATAGATCCGGATTCAGATTAACATGGGTTTGGGTCTGTTGCCTATGTAAGAGCAAAAGGAGGGTCTGTAGTTCCGTGAGATTTTGGGTCTGGTTCGGTGGTCCGAACCCATTCAAATAAGGTCGTCGGAAATAGACGATTTTGGTGTCAGCAGACCGCAAATGACGAGAGTAGTGTGTCTGAGTGTTTTCGCATGAATCGATCAAAGAGAACACTCCGTATTTAAGGATTTAGTTTGAACCCTCGAGTTCCATTTTGTGTACGGCAGCCATTTTGTATGGTTGCCCTCACATAGGCCCTGACTGCGGCCGAACGAGTCCTTGAGACATGTATGACTTAGCTGACTTCTGAATGACCTGGCCGAACTGACTCTGTGCCCAAGGCTGACCTCGCTGAGCCAGTTCCTTGTTAGGCAGCTGGTCAGATAAAGATCAAAGAGTAGGACGTGCCCGAGTTTATGGTACACTGCTCTCACCTTTCTATCTCACTTCCAATCTGTTTCTGCCTTTCCTTTACGACATAATCATTGATTTGGGTTGAGGGTTTTTATGACGGCCTGATCCGACAAGAAATCTGGAATGTGCTTGGTCATTTCTGGTGGGCTGGACAACGGAAAGTGGGATTGTCGTCATACACTACTTTTAAATTGTCACACTGTCATTGGTCAATTTGTATGAACTCGATGCTAATTTTTGAATGTTGCCTGAGGCTTGATTTTTGGCATAAAAGACCATGCTCCGCTCATTGAATTTGTGCAGTCTCTAGCGGACCACCTGTGTGTGCTTCGTAGATCTCTGTTCCTGGTTGCAGCCAATAAACTTTGGTCTTTGACATCATCAAGAAGTGTCCCGTGTCTCTGTTTGCCAAGACAGGGGAACTCAAAGGCATCGGGCGTTCTCCCTGACGCCGCTGGGTTCTAAAACCCGGTCCTTCAGGGTTATAAATGACATTTGTTCTGCTTTGAAGGTAGGATGTGATCCAGTCGAGAGCAGCCCTTCGCTGACGGCTTCGTATAGTCTTAGAGTGTCATGGTCAACTGTGTCAAAGGCAGCTGAAAGTTCCAAGAGAAGTAGTGCAGCCGCCCCGTTCGGGTCAACTGTGTTCTGAAGGTCATCCCAAATGGCAATGAGGGCTATTCTGTGCCTCTTCCTGGGCGGAATCCTGTTTTGAAGTCTGAAAGTATGGAATTATCTTTATTGAATTGTGACATATGGGCGAATGCTGCCCTTTCTCTCGGTTTGCCCAGGAAAGGTCTATTTGTAATTGGTCTGTAGTTGTCGTGGTTAAGCGGGTCCCGGTTTGTTTTCTTTAGTAATGGGCGAATGTATGACTTTGTAGGTCTTCTGGAAATGTTCACGTGCTTAAGGAATTGTTGATGATTCTTCTTATTGGTTTGGCAACAGAGGTCGTTAGAAAAATGTTCTTGAAAGTTTGTGGTGGGCATGGGCCAGAAGGGCTGCCGGCAGGCCTACTTGCTTCGACCAATCCATAAATTCATTATGTGATATTTGTTGGAAGGAAGGTAAAGGCTGGATGTGGGAACAGGTGGGGTTACACTGATTTTAGCATGTTATTTCCCATTCAAGACATTAAAGTTTGTAATGTTCCAGTGCAGCAGCATCACATGGTATCGGCATTACCATGCCTTTTTCACTAGGATGCTCGTAATAAGTACCTGGGTCACTTTGTCAAGGCAGGAAGGAAGATAAGCGCATGGTCGTGGTTTTGTGACTCTGAGCCTGATTCACAAAGGTAAGCTTACACTTTTTGTAAGTTTACGATTGTTTGGTATTCACAAAGGGATTTACGAGTAGTATCTTTACAGGTGCAGAATCTCTGTAAATAAAAAAGATACAGTCCTTGTAAAGATACAACTCGTAAATCCCTTTGTGAATACCCAACAATTGCAAACTTACACAAAAGTATATGTTTACTTTTGTGAATCAAGCCCACAATGTCAGACGTTTATTTAGCTGAAAAAGTAAATAAACAAATGGTAAAAATAAACTTGTGAGTTAACCCTTTCCCTGCTGCCGTCGGCCAATGGCCGATGGCAGCACTACCTCCCCAGTGCTGCCATCGGCCATTGGCCGATGACATTCCACCCGCGCACGAAAACGCTCGCACCGCTGCGCAATTACCGCTGCGGTTAACGGGTTAAATAAGTTGCAATGCAGGACCACTGGAATTATGCAGCAGGGGATAACCAAATTATGCGGAAGTGTTGACTAAATTATGTAGAAAAAAAAGCAAATTCAGCAGCGAAATGGGGCACATGTGTGCACCCCTTATCTGATTTGCTCTGTCCTGATCTTATTAGTGGATTTGATAGACCTCCTGTATCTCAGAAACTCACATGCTATTAGCGTATTGAGACCTTTGAGTGGTACGTCCACTCTATAAATCTCATTGACATAGTATTACTTCCTTATTTTGTCATCTTTACATAAGTTAACACTTTCTGTGCAAAGGGTCCCCTTGTTAGTACCAGTTTAGCACCCAAATATAGCAATAAGCAACAGAACGGGGATAGGTCAACATTTGCAAGGGACTTCCACTGCGTGGCAACACGTGTCAGCACACTTTTAGTAACATTTGATCTATTTGAGTTAGAACACATTATTTTTGTTACATTCTGGATGGATTATATGGCAATGCAGCAAACCCATAATAATGAAGAAAATGCTGTGGACCTAAACTTGCACAATTCCAGTGTCTCTGGGTATAGTGTAAAGACAGAAGAAAAGCACAATTGTGCCCCACTATTGTATCTTCACTCCGAGGACTACTTAGAAGAATCCAATGGTGGGATGGGATAAAGCAATGACCACATGCATACTCCTGTTTGCAATGACAGCTAGTAAGGAAGTACACTTAGAAGATTAGTGGAGCAGCCGATCGGGCGTGAGTTAGAAATGGAAGCAGAAAAGGCAGCCTTACTCTCACGGTGTTAAGGAGTAGCACTTTGAGATGCCACAGAGGCATGTCTCAGATCTCCACCTGCAGTATCAACAACAGTCAATCATCGGTATTGAACTAAAAAAACATGACTAATCTAAAGAAACACTCTTTGTACTCTCTGTGCAGCCATTAGGATGAGGGCTGAAACACAGCCTAGCTTCAAAGTCAATTGGTGAGCATGGATATCAGTGAGTGAGAGCAGAAAAAAATATTTATATATATATATATATATATATATATATATATATATATATATATATATATATATATATATATATATATATATATATATATATATATATATATATATATATTAAGACGCTGTTATGCTGTAACTCTATGCAAAATAAAGGATTTTACGCCTACTAACCAGATGGTGGGCAAAACAAAAAATATATTATAGTACTGTATTGATGAGAACTGCATGTATAAGTGACTGGATTTATGTATAGACCTAGGAAATAGTGGGTGGTATGTAGTATCTGGCATTGTTGTGTGTATGTTTCAGAAATAGTAGTCTGTATTTTAGAGTGTGTGTATCAAAGTTTATATTAGGGCATCATGTATATGCATCAAATTTTTACGTGGATGATGTCATCAGTGATGTCATTTGAGATGTCATCAGTGATGTAACTGACCATGTCATGAGTGATATAATATGTGACGTCATCACCAGTGCATTGCGGGCGCGCTAGTTATAGTTAGCTCAACTAACTATAACACGCGAAGTTCTCTGATTTTATATGAGTCAAATGTTTAACTAACTATAACGTTCCTGAAACCTATGTTTTTTTGGGTGAATTTCTAAGGTTTTTTAAATGCTAATTCCTAACTATAACGTCTGTAAAACAAATGGGGCCTCATTTATGAAGGCCTTGCGCCACTGGTGCGTCCCTTTTTCCCATTTTAAAATTGACCTTCATAAATAAGCCCCATGGTTTTTTTCGATGAATATATATATATATATATATATATATATATATATATATATATATATATATATATATATATATATATATATATATATATATATATATATACAGGAAGTCAGTAAATGCAGTCTCCGAATGCAGATTGGGGCCTTCATAGAAAGGCCACTGTTGTAAACAGCTACAGTATTTAATGGTTTTGGCGCATTACATTTCCCTCCAGCTTTCCTCATTACATCTCTCTGTGTGCGGCTGATTGTTCTGTGGATGCTTTGCATTTAAAAGAGCAAAAATAAATGTAAGTTATCTTGAGCATGAAGGTGATTGGTAGCCTAATGTTATTATAATTTTGGAATATCTAGGAGGAAATATCGAGGTCA
The DNA here is from genome assembly GCF_964263255.1 of Lissotriton vulgaris. Taxonomy (NCBI): domain Eukaryota; kingdom Metazoa; phylum Chordata; class Amphibia; order Caudata; family Salamandridae; genus Lissotriton; species Lissotriton vulgaris. The sequence goes on from NC_141697.1 coordinate 529,647,887, forward strand.
CACCATATCGTGGCTAGAAGACTACTGAGGACCAAAATATTGAAAGGTAAATATACATACATTTTCTATGCCTAACTCCACATTTACAGACCTTGATGATATGTATATATATATATATATATATGCCAAGCAGCTCCTTCCTTTCAAAAAGAGTAGAGACCACACGAGGGGAACACTGGAGGAAGCTTCTTTAATTGCGATAATAATAGAGGCGAATGCATTTCGGCATATCCATGCCTTCTTCGGCGTCCAAGTTCACAGGAGGCATTCATCATTACAAATGTTCGTTTCAGTCCTGCGCCTAAATGTTCGTGTGCATTAGGCTCCACCCCTAACAAAATGTTCGCACCTGTTGCAGCTCCCGGTGTTGCCGTGGACTGCCAAGACCAGAATACATCACTCTGCATTCAGGTAGGTGAAGTGTGGGGAAAATATAACCAACTGGTCGAATGCAGGACTCCCATTGTGTAGACAGCCTAGATTTTCCTGCTTGTCATCAGGTTTAAAGAATACTCCCTCCGTCCCCTCACCGCTTCAGCCCGAGGTAAGGAACAGTTTTTGGCGGGGGCAGCAATGTAGTTACACGCCGCCCAAAAGCAAGGCTGAATCTCCCCACAACAGCGTTGTCTGCTCCGTACTCTTGTGGCGGGCACAAGTCAATCCAGTCCCCTGGAAAAACCAATTATTGCCAAAACAACTGTCAATATGGACTTGGCCGGCTTCGTGAAGCGGGGCCTCCCAATCCGTGTTACTGGCAAACGCAGAAAAGATGCCAAGCAGCTCCTTCCTTTCAAAAAGAGTAGCGACCACACGAGGGGAACACTGGAGGAAGCTTCTTTAATTGCGATGATAATAGCGGCGAATGCATTTCGGCATATCCATGCCTTTTTCAGCGCCCAAGTTCACAGGAGGCTGTCATCATTACAAATGTTCGTTTCAGTCCTGCGCCTAAATGTTCGTGTGCATTAGGCTCCACCCCTAACAAAATGTTCGTACCAGTTGCAGCTCCCGGTGTTGCCGTGGACTGCCAAGATCAGAATACATCACTCTGCATTCAGGTAGGTGAAGTGTGGGGAAAATATAACCAACTGGTCGAATGCAGGACTCCCATTGTGTAAACAGCCTAGATTATCCTGCTTGTCATCAGGTTTAAAGAATACTCCCTCCGTCTCCTCACCGCTTCAGCCCCAAGGTAAGGAACAGTTTTTGGCGGGGGTAGCAATGTAGTTAAACGCCGCCCAAAAGCAAGGCTGAATCTCCCAACAACTGCGTTGTCTGCTCCGTACTCTCGTGGCGGGCACAAGTCAATCCAGTCCCCTGGAAACATCAATTATTGCCGAAACAACTGCCAATATGGACTTGGCCGGCTTCGTGAAGCGGGGGCCTCCCAATCCGCGTTACTGGCAAACGCAGAAAATATGCCAAGCAGCTCCTTCCTTTCAAAAAAAGTAGAGACCACACGAGGGGAACGCTGGAGAAAGCTTCTTTAATTGCGATGATAATAGCGGCGAATGCATTTCGGCATATTCATGCCTTCTCCAGCGCCCAAGTTCACAGGAGGCTTTCACCATTACAAATGTTCGTTTCAGTCCTGCGCCTAAATGTTCATGTGCATTAGGCTCCACCCCTAACGAAATGTTTGCACCTGTTGCAGCTCCCGGTGTTGCCGTGGACTGCCTAGACCAGAATACATCACTCTGCATTCAGGTAGGTGAAGTGTGGGGAAAATATAACCAACTAGTCGAATGTAGGACTCCCATTGTGTAGACAGCCTAGATTTTCCTGCTTGTCATCAGGTTTAAAGAAAACTCCCTCCGTCCCCTCACCGCTTCAGCCCCGAGGTAAGGAACAGTTTTTGGCGGGGGCAGCAATGTAGTTACACGCCGCCCAAAAGCAAGGCTGAATCTCCCCACAATCGCGTTGTCTGCTCCGTACTCTCGTGGCGGGCACAAGTCAATCCAGTCCCCTGGAAACACCAATTATTATATATATATATCCAAGAATACTGGCCCTGCACCTCCAGCTCGTATCTGGCAAACAGAAACCACAGCGAGTCCCAAGTTTTCAGGCAAAAAGTTGTTTTATTTCATCACAGCACAACGGGTTGGCACATTTCGGGCGGATGCCCTTGCTCACAGATATATATATATATATATCTCTTCAAGGTACACTGATGTTGCGTCTAGAATAGTAAATCTATACTTCTCTCTATGCACATACCTTCTATTTAATTTTGTCCTCGATATTTTGGTTACGATATTGAGTGACCTCGATTGTCCCTCCTCAATATTTAATATTACAATCCACCTTCTTTACTCAGATATCTTGGATGCAGCTTAGAGCTCTGTTCTCCTGTGTCTGCCTGCCTGTCTCATGATAATTGGGGCCCATATAATGGCAATACATGCAGACACCAGTTCGGTAAACATATCATGCTCTTCTTTTCTTTGCTCCACATACAAGCGCACAGCATTGCCAACACACACCGCAGTGGTGTATCTAGTTTGTCCTCAAGCACTAGCGCCTTGACACCTCGGCTTTCAGTGCGCTTTACACGTGTTATCCTATCCTAAGGACTGCCCAGTCAGGGCTTGTCTTTTAGTATTACTGGAGTTTTTACAAACAGCAGTTTAATTAGTCCACACCTACCTTGAATACTCAAATCTTACAAAAATGAAGTCCATCTTAAACACGGATTGATTCTGTCATCAACAAACTTGATTCCACAGCGTCCCACAATGTTTTCTGGCATTGTACTTCTGGTGACCATGCAAGCACTGGTGCCAAGAATGAAGGGGGGATCAGTACCGACAATTATGGCCAAACAAAGTTTGCCTGTCCCTTATTCCCAGTAAAGCATAAAGAGTTAAGTAACGATTAACAAATAGGTTACTTCGTCAAAAAATGGCGAATGTCCCATTTGCTGTAAAACAAGTGCATTATGCTTAATCCCTGTCTACATAATGTAGATTACCTGTTTTAATAGAGTGACTGTCTGTCAAACTTTAAATAATCCCTACGTTTTCCTCCATGCTCCTTCTAACTAGAGGAGGAATCCAGACAATATTTCAAATGAAGAAACATATTGATCCATGGGCAGCTTTCCAGACCCAAGAATTATTCTGAGTGTAGCAGGTGTTGCACCACTTTATCACAATTAAAAGACTGATCAGCACAAATATGGAGACAAGATCAACTAAAAAATGTCATCAGAGCAAAGTTGATAATAGCAAAACTGCACTTGCCTTGACATACTTTAGAAATTGATATCATGGTTACATGAGTTGGTCAATATTTTAGGGGGTGATAATGTTAGGTCTCTTTGGTTATGCCCGCAGCAGCGGATGGCACATGAATGAAAAGATGTAATTGGCTCTTCCCCGTCGCCCTGGAGCTCCTACTCCTGTCCTTTTCTCAGCTTCAGGATGTGCCTCCAAGAAAAATCCACCACTTTTCTCCTATTTGCCAACTCTTTCTGTCCTCTCTGGGAGATCCCCCATTGTTTTAGATAACTTATTTTCCTTGTACTTTCTCCCATGAATGTTTAAATGCTTAAAATGTATGTCAGTGATATGTTCAGAAATCTCCCTAAAATTTGATTCTGTAACCCGGAGGACTTCAACGGACCTGTCGTTTGCAACAGAAAGAGGGAGCCGAGGGTGCTTGTTGCTGCCTGCCTCACCTGTCGCCTGTTGCCTGCTCCCGCCGCTGCACCTCGCCGGACCCGCTTCGCGGGTCCCGCTTCGCGGCCAGGAGTGTGTCCAAGGCTTTAGGGGTTTGCTGACTGTTTGACCACCGACCGGCAGGGCTGCGAGCTTAGGCGGGGGACTCCAAGTTCCAGGAGCCCCCGCGCGCCCGTGGTCATCTGGGCTGCTCTCCCTGCCGGCTCCGCCCCCACCTGGACAGTGAAAGCGGCGTCCCTCGACGCTTTCAGCGGATTCTGTAACCCGGAGGACTTCAACGGACCTGTCGTTTGCAACAGAAAGAGGGAGCCGAGGGTGCTTGTTGCTGCCTGCCTCACCTGTCGCCTGTTGCCTGCTCCCGCCGCTGCACCTCGCCGGACCCGCTTCGCGGGTCCCGCTTCGCGGCCAGGAGTGTGTCCAAGGCTTTAGGGGTTTGCTGACTGTTTGACCACCGACCGGCAGGGCTGCGAGCTTAGGCGGGGGACTCCAAGTTCCAGGAGCCCCCGCGCGCCCGTGGTCATCTGGGCTGCTCTCCCTGCCGGCTCCGCCCCCACCTGGACAGTGAAAGCGGCGTCCCTCGACGCTTTCAGCGGATTCTGTAACCCGGAGGACTTCAACGGACCTGTCGTTTGCAACAGAAAGAGGGAGCCGAGGGTGCTTGTTGCTGCCTGCCTCACCTGTCGCCTGTTGCCTGCTCCCGCCGCTGCACCTCGCCGGACCCGCTTCGCGGGTCCCGCTTCGCGGCCAGGAGTGTGTCCAAGGCTTTAGGGGTTTGCTGACTGTTTGACCACCGACCGGCAGGGCTGCGAGCTTAGGCGGGGGACTCCAAGTTCCAGGAGCCCCCGCGCGCCCGTGGTCATCTGGGCTGCTCTCCCTGCCGGCTCCGCCCCCACCTGGACAGTGAAAGCGGCGTCCCTCGACGCTTTCAGCGGATTCTGTAACCCGGAGGACTTCAACGGACCTGTCGTTTGCAACAGAAAGAGGGAGCCGAGGGTGCTTGTTGCTGCCTGCCTCACCTGTCGCCTGTTGCCTGCTCCCGCCGCTGCACCTCGCCGGACCCGCTTCGCGGGTCCCGCTTCGCGGCCAGGAGTGTGTCCAAGGCTTTAGGGGTTTGCTGACTGTTTGACCACCGACCGGCAGGGCTGCGAGCTTAGGCGGGGGACTCCAAGTTCCAGGAGCCCCCGCGCGCCCGTGGTCATCTGGGCTGCTCTCCCTGCCGGCTCCGCCCCCACCTGGACAGTGAAAGCGGCGTCCCTCGACGCTTTCAGCGGATTCTGTAACCCGGAGGACTTCAACGGACCTGTCGTTTGCAACAGAAAGAGGGAGCCGAGGGTGCTTGTTGCTGCCTGCCTCACCTGTCGCCTGTTGCCTGCTCCCGCCGCTGCACCTCGCCGGACCCGCTTCGCGGGTCCCGCTTCGCGGCCAGGAGTGTGTCCAAGGCTTTAGGGGTTTGCTGACTGTTTGACCACCGACCGGCAGGGCTGCGAGCTTAGGCGGGGGACTCCAAGTTCCAGGAGCCCCCGCGCGCCCGTGGTCATCTGGGCTGCTCTCCCTGCCGGCTCCGCCCCTATAGCCCAATCAACCAACCATAAAAGAGGAGTATCACCCCCGCTGCGCGGGAGCGCGCGGGAGGGCGCCGGGAGAAGCCCGGGACAAGGGCGGGACCGTTTGTGGCCGTTCGTGACCCGGAGAGACCGGACCGGGCCACCCCTCTAACCAGTGAGAGCCCCCATCCTTAAGGACTATGGCCAGCAGAGACAATAGGATTAAATCCTCCCTAACTGGTAGCCTGTCAACCGCCGGAGGTATGGAGAAATTCCTCATTAGGGCTAATAACATCATAGACAAGGAGATCGTCATATTGGAAAAGCGTTTATCTACTGAACTTATTTCCTTGAAACGATCATCCATAGGACCCCTTGCCAATGTCAAAACGCCGACTAGAGATAGCAATCAGTCTCCTATTGCGGATAAAATATGCCTGCCCATAGAAGACCCTATCCACCTAGCCCCCGCGGGTATATCAACTGACATTGTGGCGGACCCTACTTGTGTACTTATAAGTGAAAATGTTTCTATTTTATCTAATCCTGATGTAAGTACTACTGAGTCTAAGAGCTATGGGGAAAAAGAGGGTGCCGTGAGGAAACGAAAAAGAGTGTACAATAAAAAAGAAGTTAAAATGGGAAGGGCTACAAAAACAGCTAAAGTACGGGAGGAACCACTACCCCAGACCACATTTACCCCCCGTGAGGCCCAATCCCCGAATAGGGAAATATCTATGGAATGGGCCGTGGCACTACTTAAATCAATGATATCCCCATTAGAGGCTAAACTGGACAGGCTTTGCTCCAGAATTTTAAATGTAGAGAAAACATCTGCCTCCATTCTAGCTGCCCTTGGTAACCTCCAGAACCAACACACCCCAACCACTACCTTAACCCCTGCTATTCCCGCTCCTCCTAATCCGGTCATGAACCAACCTAATATCCCCCCACCAAATATCTGTATACCACCCCTTACTCAATCCCAGCCCAATAATTTAATAACTGATAATGGGGAGAGTCAACTACTAAGCCAAACTAACCCGCCAGACCATACGGCTGGGGGGAACCAGGGAGTAACAAGCGAGGCACTTAATACCCCTAGAGTTAGGCGGCCCGATTTACCACCGGAGGCTAACCGGTTCACTGTCATCTTAGCCGGTGTACCACCATTAGAAACAGGGGAATCTGAAACCTTTAGCTCCCTGAAGAGCAAAGTAATAAAATGGCTTAATTGGAATAGACCACTCCCGGGCCACCTGCACAATGAAATAATCATGGTAAGGAGGGTCCCCTGGGTAGGCAAGACCCCTAAAAACATCATTGGGGATTGCCTAACTGTTAGTTTTAGAGACCCTCGTACAGTATCCCATATTTGTGCAGGCTTTAACAGGTCTTTTGACTCAACGATCCAAACCCTCCCCGTTTCCTATTTTTTTCCACCAACTAACTTTCGCCACCAACAAAGAAGAGGGGATTGGTCCGTTGTGGAACGGAGGGGCAGACAAAGAGCATATGATCCTAGACCGCCAAGACAATCTCAATATGCACCCCAATTCCACTCCTTTATGGATCCCAACCGCTATAGCTGCTTAGATGGCTTAGAGGGAATAGACTGACTACACCCCGTCCTTTGCCCTCCGAAGCTGACTAACATTCAGGTTATACCTGATGTTTTGCCTACGGCCTATTTAACCACCCCTAATGAAGCTATTCCCACTAATTCACCTCTGATTACACCCGTCACAACCCCTACTACACAATGTTCCGAATTCACCCCCATTACCCCTGCCCCAGCTACTATCATTGTACCGGATTTGATTTCGTTAGATATGACCCCCGCCATACCTCCTGTCTCAACTATCCACATCAATACAGTCAAGGATCAAAGGGTTAAGGGTTATTCATTGATGAGCTGGAACATCGCCGGGTGGCGGCAGAAGGTTTCAGCACTGGGCTGGAGGGAACTTACCTTGGTTTATGATATTCTATGTTTGCAGGAAACGTGGTCAGTGGAAGATATTGCCTATGATGGTTTTGTTGCCTATAACTGTAATGCGGTGGAATCTCCAATGGGGAGGGCCAAAGGGGGATTGTTGATTTTACTCTCTGTACATCTACCTTTACGAGTAAGAAAAAGCCATATTGTGGGGTCCCACTCGCAAATTTTGGAAATTCTGATAGGCAGGGACCGTAATCTATTGTTGATCAACCACTACAATAATACTTTCGACCCCTCCAGCACCACTGTAGTAGACGAACTTGAATCGGCTCTGGATTCTATTCTCTGTAAAACAGCTGTACCTTATGATATTGTTTGGGGAGGAGATTTTAATATTAGAACTTGCCCCCTCTCATATTCTACTACTTGTGGTTATGCTGGGGAAAATGGGGAAAATTTACTGCATTTTCTACACTCTCCATATGGCACTTCCCTTAACAATTTGATGTTAAAAATTGATATATCAATCCATCAACATGCACCAGATAATGAGGGCAACCTGGCGCCTACCTTCACGGGGAGAAACACCACCTCCATTATTGACTTCCTGATCATCTCTAATCGGGTAGCTCCCCATTGTTCGGTTACCCAGATCATAGATCACGACCTGAGTGACCACAATGCACTTACCATGGTTTTATATTGTGAGCTCCATAGGGATGTATTTTCAGGTAGGGTTGTAGATGACATCAGGCCATGCAGACCTAATGGGATCCGCATAAAATGGAGTGGGGAAAAAGCAGAGAATTTGCATCAGAGGGTGGTGAAAGCTGGCCTTAACATGATACTCAGTTGTCTTGATATGGAAGCCCCCGCCGCACAATCCATAAATAACTTCGAGAATCTGGGTGTCATAATCAAGAATACACTCACTACAAAGAAGGTTAAATCAGGGCAGGCTACACAGGGCTGGTTTAACCAAGCATGTACAAGGGCATTAAAATCCCTCAAACTCGCCCTTTCAAGTATTCCGAGAGACAGGGAGGCGGTTAAATCCCTAAGGGCCATTTATAAAAATGTGCTCAAAACCAGGAAACAAGAACTTAGAGAAACAGCCTGGGAAGATCTGAATAAAGCCGCAGCACTCCGGGATAGTAAACTATTCTGGAGCACAATCAATAGCCCATTCCTGCAAAAAGAGGAATTCCCTGTCCTCACCGCCCAAGTTAGTGAAGAGGGATGGGTGGCCCATTTCTCAGGGATCTTTGATCCAACTGGAGAGTCCCTAGCCAATGATAACATCATCTGCACCACCCGAGTTGATTTCCCGAGAATAACGACCGATGAGGTGGATTTGGCTCTAAGGAATAGCAAAGGGGGAAAAGCCCCCGGCCCAGACGGGGTGCCGATCGACCTATACAAATATGATCCGGCACTCTGGAGCCCACTACTGACCATAGCCTTTAATGCTGCTATGGATAACAGGACCCCTTCTACGTGGGGCGAATCCATCATCATTCCAATCTATAAAAAGGGGGATAGAGGAGAGGCTAAGAACTACCGCCCTATCTCCCTTTTGGATTCCTCACTTAAAATCCTGAGTAGGGTCCTGTTAGCACGCTTGGAAGATTGGGCTGTAGATAATAACATTCTTGCCCCATCCCAATACGGCTTTAGAAAGGGCCTTGGCACGATCGAACAATGTATTAACTTGAACCTTTTAATAGGGAAGTATACCAAGGCCAAGCCGGGATCATTATTTCTGTGCTTTGCAGATCTTTCAAGCGCATTTGATTTGGTCGACCATGCCCTGTTATGGACAACTCTGCTGGGCATGGGAGCCCCCCCCGATATTATCTATTTCCTGGCCACACTTTATTCTAAGTTATCCGCCCAAATTCGTTATGGCCCGGAGGGTGAGTGCACTCGGAAGATCAGAGTAAGATCTGGCATTAGACAGGGCTGTGTATTAGCCCCGTTGCTTTTTTCCCTCTTCATTAACTCGGTTGAACAAGAACTAAAACAAATTCATGCTGATGCCCCCCATGTTGGAGGTTCCCCTATACCGGTATTATTGTATGCCGATGATACAGTTCTTCTTTCTAGGACTCCTATAGGCCTACAAAAATTGATGGATGGGTTCTATGATTTTATATTGAAACGGAAACTCAAAATTAATAATTCTAAAACGTTCGTCATGGTGTGTGGGAAAAAGCCGAAACTTTTTAAACCTTTCTCTTTTAAGGAAAACCATATTGCAATTGTCACAAATTTTTGCTATCTGGGGGTCACATTTAACGATAGAGGATCTTGGGCCCCTGAGGAAACAAACGTTAAAGCGAGAATGGGGAAAGCTTCCTCGGGCGTCTTCCGCTTTGCTACCAAAGTAGGAAGCCGCCGCATTGTTGATATGTTGACTATATACAAGCACAGATGTACTTCGATAGCTTTGTATGGCTCCGGGGTATGGGGACATTGCAATGCTAAGGCCCTGCAAAATGAAGAAAACAAATTCATTAAACGGCTGCTTTGTCTCCCCACCTCGGCATCTACTGTTTTAACCCATTCGGAATTGGATCTGGATTACCTGTCCGACCTTACAGGGTTAAGGCCATTGATGGTATGGAAATCCATTTTCTCCAAGCCGGAAACAGCATTCACCAGAAATATCATCAATGACTGTTTGCTCTTGGATAAAGCTCTAAGTATTCCATGGTTAAAATACGTAGTTATGATTGTTAAAGATCTGTTCGACATGGACCTAGGAAATGACCCTACTAGTATGAATACCTTAGACAAACTGGAAGTAAAAAATGTTTATTTTAGGGCGAGATCGGATGTGCGAAGTCATGCCACTAGGGAATACTCCACACATATTTTCCACCTGGCCTTGAATGATGATAGCCGGGGTATTCCAATGTACCTCAAAGTTATCCATAGACAGTCCCATCAGTTCGTTCTTTCAAGGCTAAGACTAGGTATAGTGCATAACCTGGTCGCTTTCCCGACTATGAAATTACATCCAGTAATCCCATGTCCATGTGATGACTCTACCAAACAAAGCACAATGCACTTTCTATTATTCTGTCCTCTGTATAAAGCACTACGCATCTGTTACCTCAAGCCTATGTTCCTTAAATATAATATGTACACCACCGATAGCGCTCTGAGACTTCTTTTTTCACTTTCAAGTCCAGATATCTGTTTTTATACTGCTACTTTTATTCTGAAATCGATTAGAGCTAGACTTAGCATGGTTTTCCCGTAATTTTATGTGCAGCTATTCCCACAACATGTGACTATGTTATTTTTTGTTTCTGTATTTTGAGTATCATGTGTATGTAATGTTTTAAACTGTATACTTTTATGATGTTTTTTAAACATTCGAATAAAGTTATAAACTGAACTGAACTGATTCAAAATGTTCCTTGGAAAGATTATCCTAACTCTTACAACAAACTTCACTCTCCAGTAAGAATGAATAGCCCACAAGTGTGCACAATACTGTGCATCAATGAGTTTTTTCTTGAAAAGGAAAGTTTGGCAAAGTGTATTTTGTACCACAACCATATAGCACAGGCATAGGGATTGTACCACTTGTAATTAAAGCTATTAAGACAATTCTCTAAATAGCCTTTCTACTCTTTGTTGCCCAATGAGAAGTGAGACTTTGCCAACCCCAATTTCTAGAGGCAATTGTTCCTGACTTCTGAGAGTAGCCTTGGCAGCCACCTTGTCTTGCTTTTGCAATCGACAAAGGCCACTGTACTCAGAAATTATACTGTGTTAAATAATAGCCATGTGTGTAGCTGGTGAACTGGGGTAGTGGAACAGTGATCTGCTCAAGCTGACAGGTGCAGTGATATCGTAGGATGCATGTTTTGAGTAAAGCTCAGAGATTTATAGGTCAACAGAATGCATCAAATGCAGTACCTCTAAAATCGGGAGATTGGTAGAGGCCAAAGAGATGCTATAGGATTCAGAGTCAGGTGCTCCCTTTATATCCTTCATTCTCCTTGCCCTTGCTATTACATTGTTTTCTACTATCGGAGGAGTTTGTCTCCACCCATGCATCCCACGCTCTCCTCTAACTGGGAATGCAGGGGCATAGCTACCATTGGTGCAGCAGGTCCAGTGGCACTAGGCTCCAGCGCTTGGAAGGGGCCCATTGTACCCCGATAGTTGCTGTATTTTACAACTCAATGGCTGCCAAAGGAGCCATTTTACTTGCTTGCCCCTGTCCCATGGCATCCTTGCTATACTAGTGCTGGAAAGCCCTGCTGTTTCCCTCACTGCATCACAGCCTGGGTGGAGAACATGCCCCAGGCTCCCATTCCCTGGCTGAGCGCCGAACCACGGCGCTCAGACCAATCAGAACACTGCATTGCAGCATTGTGATTGGCCAGGGGAGCCGGGGTGAGTGCTTCCTGTGCCTGCTTCCTGCTAAGCAGAACGATAGAAGAGGACGCACAGGACCGAGGAGAGGTGGTGGCAGGCCAGCCAGTCGGTAAGTGTTTTTTTATTTAACCCCTTCCCTACTGCCGTCGGCCGTTGGCCGTCACGAGCACTACCTCGCTGGTACTGCCAACGTCCAACGGCCGACGCGGCCCCGCCCACTCGGCTGAACCGCTGCACTTCCGCGAAATAACGCCCACGGCTAAGGTGTTAACCCCGCCTCCCCGCCCGACTTATGCTATTTGGGAGCAACCACCACTCTGTCAGTACAGTAGTAGTCAATATTGTGCAGTCAGTATTTTTGCACGTTGAAATTGTAACAACTATATTGTGACATACCACCTTAGAGGAGGGCCTACCACAATTAAGTGTTGTGCAGCTTTGTGTGTAATGTAGCCAGACTGAGTCCGATCTTTTAAAAGCACTCACCATATTTCATTTCCATTTGAATGCAGGTATGTAGAACTGACATACGAGATATTGCAGCCCTCTGACACAACGCTGCTCTGTCTGGTGTGATGGATAATAAAATATTACAAAAGGGTACACAAACACCAATCGTGGAGTCTAAGCTCAAGGTCAATGGAAAAGGTCATCAGCTGTAGAGAAAATAGAAACTTGAAGGAGATGTCTAAGCAGCGCACATCGAGTCTAATTAAACACACAGCGCTTCCCCTGTGGCCTTCGACTGACCGAAATCACAAAATTAATTAACACACAGGCGCCATCTCTGAGAGCTATGCATAGTCTGACAGGAAACAAACTACCATCGTTATAAGCAACGGTGCTCAGTGTACATTCAGAAATGACTCCACAGGCAAACTTACCAAACTTACCAAAGTAAATGAATATAAAATATCCCATACATATTGGTTTCAGGGGCAGTCGCGGAAACGTGTCCAGTGGTGTCAGATTTTGGAGTCTGTGGGGGGATTGAACATGTTTTATTTTGTTCTCTTTTTTGTTCTTTCACAAACTCTGGGTCACTGGACATAGTAGTCCAGCTTATTCCACTGTATCATGGGTTACCTCTATTGGGTCTAGCTAATTCACTAAACTGCCTAGACTCACCCTAATTTAGTTTCACCTTAGACATAGAGCACAGACGATCTGCCTTCAAGTAAGGCAGCTCCAACAGACTGCTAGACAGATCTACCCAACGTATCCGTTCTAGGAAATGTAGGGTTGATCCAAGTTTGAACAGAAAAAGGAAGAACCATGTTGCTCTTGCACATCCAGACATTCATCTGCGGCTAGTGTCAGCAAGGCAAATGTCCCACAAATTATATAGTAATAAGCATATACTTGCCTACTTCTGTTAACAACTCCATTGATTCCATTCATTAAGACACCCCTGATATCTTCTGATCCCCAAGTATGCAAAACACGTGCAGCCCAGTGTTAGAAACAACGGTTATCAAACATCGAGGTCCGGTGCGCATTAAATATGCTGTCATGAAGTGTTGTGGGAACGCTTAGTTGGCGAAAGTGAAAAGTTGCAGAGAAATGAATCAATTACACGACAGTTTGACAGCTTTACATACCAAAGATCTCCAGAGTTGCGGAGAAACAAGTGAATTACGCAACGATTTTACATGCCAAAGGTCTCAAGAGTGAAAACTACTTACTGGAAGCAATCCGGAGAAACCGAGTTGCCTGCAAGTTGGAGCGCATTAGCGTGCATGTGTCAATGTACACAATTTTCAGAAATTTGCCCTGATGAAGGGCTTTTGAAATGCCCGAAATGCATAGGGATGGATGTTGAAGCATTTTGGATGTATATACTGATGGGATTATGGAATTAACTTCTTTGTACAAATGAATAAGGAAATTTGACAATAAGAAGAAATTCATTTAGTAAAAAACTCTTTGTGGAAACAACTTTTTTGTTTGGATCAACTTCATTTTACCCACGCTTGGGTATTGTATACGCGGTGCGCATGGGGACAACTCCTAAATTACTCTCAGCGCTTCATGGTACAGAAAGCGAAGCCCCAACTGCACGCGACAAACTTTCATTTTATGAATTCAAGTGCGTGTCTTACCCACTTTGATTATATTTTTAACTTCACCAATTTTTGAGCACTACACACCAAAACAGAAAAACAGCTCCCCTGTAACTAAGGTGTTGTAGCACAGCTGCGTAGCATTCGGCTACCCAGTTGTGAACCCAATGATGAAGCATGCCACCAACTAGGTTGGTGAGTGAGGGTTCTTCTTACAAACCTAAGTGATCCCTGGCACTTCAATATTTATAGTAGAGTTGTCCTTAGTGGGTCCGTCCACGTTGTTTCTGAATAAGTAATTAGGGATAAAGACGTTCCCCGAATACAGTCCTTGCTCTCTCCTTTGTTTCATACAAATACAGTATTCCTCAAACAACTACATTACCCTCACATGCAGCTATACCTATAGCAACACTGTGTGGCTCTGTTGGCAGCTCCCTTATAATCCAAAGTTAGAATGCAGCTGACCTTGCTCTGAAACTTATTTACCTTGATTGGTATGATTTTTTAGTAGAATTCCCTATGTCCATCTTCCAGGAAACCTGGGTGAATGATCCGGTCCATCTTCAAGGGTACATGATATTCTGCATAGCCACAGTAAAGGGTATTAGAGGTAGGCTTTTGTGGGTGTTTGACAATTTGGGAGTGCACCACGTTGATCTGTACCATAAGTGAAGTAACCACTTCTCCCAAGGATAATCAACAATGCTCCTATGCTTTAAAGCTGGAACACAGCTAATGCTCTTCAACATCTATAATAGAGGAATGCAGAACAGGGTAGTGTCAGGGACTTTGCATCACTTAAATGCCTTCCTTAAATGCTTACCACAAATTCCTACTAGAAATGGGAAGGTATCACTGACTCCAGCAGGTGATTTGAACACCACATTTGAATCAATCAAAGACTATAGAATGGCTACAAGAGAAGAGAACCTGGCAGATGGTTTCCCTAGGGACTTCAAACACTTTACATGAAGAGCGCCCAATTGCCTAATCTCACCCATGCGCATGATCTGCAGGCAGGGAATGGCAGAACAAATTCAGACTCTTCCAGACATCACTCATTTGATAATGGTCTGCGCTTGAGCGGCATAGGCTATACAACAGTCTATCTCTCAGGTTGACAGTTTGTGGTAGGCATTATGGTGATAGAGCGCCTACAATGCGACCATCACCCATTCGCTCTCTAACAGCCCTGCTAAGTTTTTATTCCATTGACCAGAAAAATTATGGGGCCCAGGAATGCTACAGAGATGCATATATCAAGTAATAGGAGAAACATAAATGGGATCAGTTGCGGTTTGAATCAACTGGCAACCCACTAAACCACACGATAGCCATGTCCTCGGAATCAGCATGTTGTCACTACGTAACCCTGAGCAAAGTCTGAGACTCTATTTGTCTCTTTTTAAGAACATTTCTGAAGAATTCTCCAGACCAATTGCTCATAGTTTGACATCCAAGTTTAAACATCATCCCTGGTTTGTCAGAGACTCCAGATGTGCAAAGTCATTGTCACTTGTGACTTAAAAAGCAATGATAGAGCAACAATTATTGATGGAAGCAAACTTTTAAAATGGCATAACCATGAGAAGGCTGCCAATTCGAAGTATGCGCAAAACTTCAAGCACATCATAGCAAAAAACATAATTTGGAAAAACCTAAAACTCTCATCTCTGAAGGCTGATTTGAACCCGAGTTCTATCTTCTAGATTGTTCAGTACCCTTAGAGAATAGGCAAAGACCTGCACTGTTGTGGGTTGGCCAGGACATAATGGAGCCTTTTAATCCACATGAAATGTTGGCTGCCGTCAATTAACACAAGAGAGACAAGGCTCTGGGTCTCAACAAAGTTTTTAGCTGGTCTGTACAAATCAGACCCCATCTTAGGAGGCCGCCCTATATGTCCTTTTTATTTAATGTCATATTAAGAGGGAAACCAATACCGCCATTTAAATTGGGTGATCGCAGTGCTTAATTTGAGCCGGTGGTTTCCAGTGCTCGGCACCAGCACTTGATTGTCAGCACTGGGGCTTATAACAATCTGCCACAAGGTGGAGCTGTTCTGTTATATTTAGAGATGAGCACAATAACCGTTATTTTTTCAATACATTAAAAATGACTATTGACTGCCGCCAAAACCAATCTAATAGCTCTTGGGCCTGGAATAGGCTGAATTGGAAACTTGTTGGAGTGTGATGATTAGTAATGGTATTGGTGCTTTCATTGTCAGCGCTGGCATGGGCAATGTCTGGTGCAAGCTGCAGTGGCCCCCATGATGAGGGCCCTGGCACTTAATTTTTTACTAATTATTCATTGGGTGATCGTTGTCATCCGCTTATTATCACCCGATCAGCTTTCTTGATAATCTACAAAAATGTTTTATTTTGTAGTACTGTCTAGGCTTGAGGGATGGATTAACTCTAGCTCCATTTTCTCTATAAATCAGGCTGGGTTCAGGAAAGAAGTTAATCACCTTTGACCAGGTTTTCAGGTTGCATTTAAGTCTGGAAAAAATTATTAAACTGAAGAAAGTTCCTTTATATATAGTTTAGGGAAATATGAAATTAATTTGAGCGGTGGACATGTGAGTTTGTTATTTGGATTGAAAAAGGGTAGTGGAAGATAGAAAGGTGAAGGATTTGCATTTATATAGTGCTTGCTACCCCTGATGAGGTGTTAAAGTGTTCTCAGGAGGTAGCACGCTACTCCGAAACCCAAACAAGATGAGTGGAGAATTAGTATAGAAAAATTTTAAATTAATTTGAGCAGTGGACATGTTAGTCTGTTAGTTGGATTGAAAAGGATAGTGGAAGGATAGAATAGGGTAGGGTGTAGAAAGGTTTTTTTTGTTTTTTTTTGGAGCTCATAGCAGTAGGAGGAAGTTTGGGGTGAGTAAACAGGAGGGGGAGTGGAGAAGGGGTAGAGGGAAAGGTTTAGAAACACTTGTTTGGGAGATCCGAATAGTAAAAGAGGTTTGAGGTGATGCAAGGAGGGGTAGAGGAAGGAAGAGTGTAGAAAGGGGTATTTTGTGGATCATAGTAGTAGAATGGGATTTGGGATGAGTCAGAGAGTGGAGGTAGAGGATATATTGAGAGAGGTATAGGGTGGGTAATAGGGTAGGTAGATGTTATCATCATAGGAGGAACAAAGATCCTCATTTAATGAGTTTTCGATAATACCCTTTTGGGTCATAAATAACTTTGATGATTTCATCAATAGAATGGGGTTAATAATTAATACGAAATAAGTAATGCTTAGACCAAACAAAGGTGTGGGAAACATCTTCACCCTGAACAACTCCAGCCTGGCAAAGGTGGATGGATTCCCCTGATATTGTATTATGTATTGTATTGTATTATAGTTGCATTTGTATTATGCTTACTACCCCTGACGAGGCGTCGAAGCGCTTTTCGGCGAGTAGCATGCTACTCCAGGACCCATAGAGGATTAGTATTGAATTAGTATAGTGAAACATGCAAGTACATTTTAAGTGGTGGATATGTTAGTCAGTTATTTTGATTCGGAAGGATAGCAGAAGGATAGAAGAGGAAAAAAGATTTGTATTTATATAGCACTTCTTATCCCTAATGGGGTGTTGAAGCGCTTTTTTTCGGTAAGTAGCAAGCTACTCCGGAAACCCATAAAGGATTAGTGGTGAATTAATATGGTGAAATATCAAAGTAATTTGAGTGGTGGATATTAGTCAGTTATTTGGAGTGAGAAGGATAGTGGAGGGATAGAAGGGAAAGAAAGGTTTGCATTCATATAGGGTCTGTTACCCCTGATGGGGTGTTGAAGCACTTTTCTGGCGAGTAGCAGGCTACTTCGGAACCCATAAAGGATTAGGGTTGAAAATTAGTATAGTGAATATAGCGATCTGCCTGGCATATCGCATTACTGGGAAGCCACGGGTCTCCAGGATGAGGAACGTCCTGGCATAAAGAGTGGGAGTCATAACTCTCTGTGCTACAGGAATTGGGAGGAGAATTTGTGATCCCAAAATTTGGAGGTATATACAGCAGAGTACCAAAATGCCTTTCCTTATGGAGTCGTACATTGTGGTCAATCAAACATGGTGTAACTATCTAGATGAGAGAAAGGAATAAAGGGTTCTTAAAAAATCTGCTGAGATTTCCTCTTGGCTCTTCAACACTTTCCTTGTACCTAGATTTGGAGATATGGATATTGTCTCCCACACCAAACTAAGACCCATCCTGTACTGAACAAGAGTCTGGTGCACAACAGAGCTGACCCACAAAAGGGCTCTAGGGGAAACATCCTTTATAACGGAGCAAGAATGTACCTTTGCAACGCTGGCAATAGAATGAATGCATCGTTATCACGCATTTGTTTAACAAGCGAGTCGTTACAACAACTTGATTTAGGGGGGCGCATTGGTGGAGTGGTGTTGGATTTTAAATCCAACACCTTCCCTCCTGTCGAGCAGACTGGAATAGTATAATTTACTATTTCAAATCCAAAGTCCAGCGCCCCCCTAGGGCAATTTGTTGTAACAGCTTGCGTGCTAAAGGAAAGCACCATAACGATACGTTTGTTCTAATGCCGGCGTAGTAAAGGCATGCGTACTAAATGCATACGGTATTCCGTCATACAACCGGGCTGTACTTGGCGATGTGCTGGGTCCCCCGAACAGTGCAGCCTTGTAGTTGTTTATGTATGTCTGGAATATTCTGGGGCAATTTGGCACAATCAGTGCCTCTGGAGTAAAGTCATCTTACAAGTTGTGGTCTGAGAGAAGGCAGCTGTTTAATGCCCATTATGGCAGCTTGGCTAACACTTTTCTATCACACAAATGCATAACTAATTTCAAATATGTTTTAGACGAGGTAACTCTGGCCTTGCCAAAAACTCTTTCTTTTAAATTCAGGATGGACATTTTGCTACTGAACCACCTCTTGCCCCATCACCTAGCTGTTAATTTTGCACTAGAGCTATATATATATATGCATATATTGCTCCAAGTCACATATGGTTTGCTGGCCCTACTAAGAGACCCAGGTGCCTGAAACTTGCTCTTGTAATATTGAAAACTTCCACTCAAAGTAAAATGGTGGCTGTTGTGGCTTATCTTTTCACTACTTGCCTCACCAGGCGACAGACGGTTGGCTCGATATGACTAATACCGTATTGCTGTTTTAAACTGTTTGTATATTTATGGCTGTATCTGTTTAATTTTTTTGTGTTTTATGGGTTGTACCCAAAATAAACAGAATATTGAATGATTGAAGTAGGGGGCGATTTCATGCAACACAGTTTTAATAGCTGTGCAGGGACACGGCCGTCATCCGAGGCTTTTGTTTTACTTTCTGGCTGAGTCATTGTCTAATTCAGGGGTCTCCAAGCCGGTCCTGGAGGGCCGGATCCATGCCAGATTTTTGGGATATCCCCATTGAGATACATGTAGCTATTTTAAAAATCTGGCACGAATCCGGCCCTTCAGGACCGGTTTGGGGACCCCTGGTCTAATTTATAAAACCCTAAGTGCAGGAGCCAAAAGTGTTTTTTAGGATCCTGCCACCAGCAATACCTAATGCTGGTGGTGGGGGAACACCAGGGCTGCCTAGTATTAATTCCACCTCATGCCTTTCCCACCACCCCTCACTTTTTGTCCCTTTATCTCACTGTTGCAGCTTGTTTTTCATCCATGCTCACTCTCTTTGTCCTAGTTTTTTTTTTCTTCCTACATCTTTCCCTTTTCAAGCCGTTCTCTCCTTTTCTCTGGGTCAAATTCTGATGATGAAAGATAAGTTCCCATCTTCAAAAATAAGTGCCGGGGCTCACCACTAAAATCACTGGCACAAATTAAGCACTTCTGTCCTGGCTGGTTTGGGAAGCAGTCACAGTAAAAAGTGCCCAGTGGTTGAAGATTTGGATATGAGGAAACAGAACTAATCGACCATTTCATGAGACACTGGATCAATAGCTTTGCGTGGGGTGCAGGGGGGAGGCTAGCTAACAGATGTGCCATTTGGTAATTGTGTGCTACTGTTCAGCTCCCCTTGAAGAGGAGTCTACAACCCCCTTAACATAAAGTCTGCTCTGTGCTCTAAAAGGTATGGACCTTCATTTCAGTCTCCACATATAGTAACAGGCGACCCAAGTGCACAAGTGCACACTTGTCTCCCCCAAGAGAGCACCTCGAAAGTAGCAGAAGATGGAGGCCACTCTATGTGCCTTGTAGATGTGACACTCTCTGCCAGTGCATAGAAAATTCAGTTAGCCGAGGACTGACTAAAAGATGTTTTTGCTTGCAATTTATGCCTGTAGATCTGCCCTGCTTGAGGGAACTGTTCTGCCACTCCTCAAATGCATATCCTGAAGGCCACCTACATCCTGTTGGTTTGTTTCTTTGTCCAGCGCAGAGCGCTCTCTAGAAATCACAGGGACTTCACTCAAAAAGTCTCCACTGTCTCCCTTGACATAGCAAACCTTTGGTTATCAGGCACCTTACTACAGCCCTCCTTTGTGGAGCAATCCCTAGAAGAAGTGCCCAGCTCTGTTTGGCCATAGTTATGGAGTTAAATGTGGTGTACCTTCCGAAGCTACCTTTCGAGAGGTTTTGGGTTCCCATGGTTCCTGTCAATGCTCTCTGAAATGGATATAATAGCACTCCATGTCCAAACACTTCTATTATCATCAAATTTGGAAGAAGCTGCACAACCCCAGTTAAAAAAAATATCAGACAAACCACCCCCAGGCCCAATCTTAGGCAACCAAATGAGCCCTACTGCAGCACCTGAGTAGCAAAACTCCAGCTACACAATCCCAGGAAGGAGAGAAGCTGATAACATTGAAACTAAGAGCAAGGTCCTGCTTAAGGGATCTGTGAAGACAACTCTAGTCCTAGAGCCACCAGGGATTTGAGGCAACTGGCCATGACCAGCCTAAGAAATCTGCTTCCTATGAACATCAAGGACAAGACTGATGGACTGTACCTTCAGGTGGGCATTAATTGCTCTATGTAACTTTCTAATTTTGTGAGGGTATATTCCACTGACAATTTGTCCATATGGGGCAGTAGAGAGTGTCCCCGCCAATACATCCCTCCTCCCTCTTCAACTATCTGCTCCATCTTACAGCTACACATGAAACCAAATGAGCTTGCTGATCGTGTGTTTGCATCCAACAGCTGAAATATCAAGTCTGCAGCAGAAGGGGGCTCCACTCACTGTCTCGGTTTGTACTGTTCGTGTGCGAGGGCGGCAGCTGTTCAGCCTCACACTTGGGAAACAGCCTTTACAATGAAGTTTTTAACTTGTTGTGCCTTTACCATGCATTTTTTACCACACTTTTTTAGAACGCAAATGCTTTTACAACGTATGCCTTTACCACGCATTTAAGGTAAGTCCGGGGGTTTGGGGGGTCTCACCCCACAAATACATTGTTTATATATATATATATCCAGAAGCTATATCCGTACATTTGTCAGAACAACATAATGCATTGGAGTAGGTTCATTGATGACCTTTTTATTGTTTGGAGGGGATCTATAGTGTCCTTAGTGGATTTCATAAAAAGACTACAAGTAAGCAACTTAAATCTAAAGTTTACTAGCATGATCAGTGATACCAGTGTCAACTTTTGGGATTTAACTGTTTATATAAAGGATGGTAAGTTAGAAATTGCCCTTTATCGGAAACCAACGGTGGGCAATAGATTGCTGAACACTAAGAGTTTCCATCCCCAAAAATTGATTATGAGCATCCCTTATGGGGAAAGTCTTAGAACTATTCTAAACTGCAGCAATCGGGATAGCTGTGGATTTGAAATCCAGACATTACAGGCGAGGTTCAAGGCCAGAGGTTATCCTGAACAATGTATAAATTCAGCGATTTCCAGAGCCAAGAAAAGAACAAGAGAAGAAATTCTCTTTAGCAACAGCAACACCAGAAAGAATAAGGAAAATACTAAGAACAATGAGTGCAGAATGATAACTACATTTAACACTCAGCTTAACAAGGTGAGGAGCATTATGACCAAACACTGGCATCTTATCCGTAGTGACCCAGTCAAAAAGACCCCAATTGACATTTAGGAAAGCCAAAAGTTTTAAACCAATGCTGGTCAGTAATGTCTTGAAGACTTCCCCTATCAGAAGACCAACCACAATGTGGCTAAACAAGAAGGAAGGTTTTGTGAAATGCACGAAGCGCAAAGCCTGTTTGCATGGAACTAATACTGCCATGTACACATCGGGCCTTGTAAATAAAGAACTTAAGATCAAAGGTCACTATACATGCAAGACAGACCATGCTGTCTACATGCTTCAGTGCCCACGTGGCCTGAAGTACGTGGGCAGTACGATTCTACCTGTGCACAAGCGTATCTTACAACATCGAAGAGCCATCAAAAACAGTGATAAAGCGTATCTAGTGGCACGCCACTTTGAACGTTACCATCAGAGAAACATAGCTGGTCTTACATACTAAGTTTTTGATGCAGTCAAATTGAATGATCGTGGTGGCAACCGCAAGAAAACATTGAGAAGATTAGAGTCGACCTACATAATCAAATTGAATTGCAAAATCCCTGCGGGTTTGAATATGGAAGAAGACCTGCATACTCACCTGTAATCCATTTTTCAAAATTGTACTTCTTCGGTCCCTGTTTGTTTTTAACCATTTGTATATCTTCACATTTTAGGTGATAGTGGGTTCACACAAACAATAAGTATCCGATGCTTAGTAAAGCCAGAAATCTTCCGCCTGTTGAATAATGCCCACTTGGGCTGTATTGGAGCATATGCAAATTATGGTCATGTACATCGGATTAGGTTGGTACGACGATTTGTATCATCAAATATTTCATGTACAGATTATTTTTATTCCGCCAAAGAAAATCTTCAAGCATGCAAACGGGCACTTGCCTTTTATTTTTGCTTAAAGGAGCACTAGATTAATGAGGCATCATGTTCATGTAGTTTTGAGCATTGACCGCTGAGGTCAGAATGTCACAAAAGCTTGAAATTATTTATGCATTTGTAAATTATTGGTGGATGTAAGTATCGAATTTCATGGACCCAATGAATTGTGTGAATGTATGCGTATTGAGCAACATTTGTCGCAGTTTTGTTGTTAAAACAGGCGGAAAACTACTAGTCTTTCTTCTAATGAACTGCTTTTGTAGTACTCATCATGTGACACTGCAATGTTGTGTTTAAAATGGTGGCAAACTTTATTCACACTGTTGGTGAACAAGCCTGCAGGTCAGGCGAAACAAGTCCAGCTGCTGACTAAATAAAATTCTTTATTTTGCAGGACACAGCGTCGTCATCCTGTACGTTGGTGAAGGAGTGTGAGAATATATTACGGACTTTGCCGAGTTAGTCCGTTCGGGCGACGCGCCCTTTGGTTTGGAGTCGCGGTACTTTCAACTTGACACATGTGTCTTTTGATTGATGTTGTTTTTGTGTTAAAAGGCCACCTTCAATTTTACTGTGTGAGAATTCCACTAAAGGAGAAAGGGTGGGGTTGGTGTGCAGATCTACAGCTCTCTGGTTTTTAATGATTGTAGATCTACAGCTTATCTTATTTTGAATGATTACAATAAATTGATGCAATTTGTAGAATAACTGTTTTTGCAGTATTATTGTACATCTCTCTGATGTTACTGTGAGTGAAATTAGTAATGCATTCACTGGCTCCTCTCCAGTATGAACTGATAACTGTTACTTACCATGACATTTTATCCCTTTGGATCACTCCATCTGTAACATTCCTGCTCACTTGTAGTACTCTCTCAGTTGTTGGTGGCACTGACACTTCTCTCCCTCCTCTCATCAACTTATACATGAGCTCAGTAGGGTAATGCGCATGTTGCAGAGATCTACAGGTCAGGTTAAAATCCTGGCAAGTTCAACCATGTCTCCCTTACTTTTTGAATTCCACATTCCTTCTGTGCGCACAGTCAAAAAGAACATCAAAGGTCTATTTGAAATATAGAACATTATTTATGCACTCACTGATAGCAAGGATGTCCTGATTCCCACAACCCCCACCTTTTATCAGCTAGAATTCATAAACTGGGGGCCACTAAGTTAGGAGAGCACAGGACCCACGTCTGGGCATACCAGTCCCACTCGGGGTGACAAATGCAAAACGAACAATTGATGGACAGAATGCAGAACAATGTCATACATTCACCCCAGTACAGAGATCTAGGCCTAAATTCATCGTGTTTTGCTCCCTATGCCATTCCAGTTTGAATGCAGCCACTGGCACATCAGTCTTGGCCCTGCGCCAAATGGAAACAGTTCAGTCCGAACTGCCAGGCCAGGTCCTCCCTGGACTGGAAACAAGCATCCTAAAATCGGTTTTGGGGTTTCACCCCCAACTGTTCCCTTGAGGCACAGGATCATGGTCCCTTGCTCACTTTGCCATTGGATTCAAGCAACTCTGGCTGATGAGGGGTGTTGCTCCGAAACCGGTCCCAGGATGCTTGTTTCTGGTTCAGGGAAGACTTGGCTTGGCTGTTCGGGCTGGACTGTTCCCATGAGGCAAAGGGTCATGACTGACTTGAATATAGCTGGTTCTGAACTGAGGTGGGCGAAGTGAGCTAAAGAACGATGATGGAGTCAACCCAGATCTGTGACTGGGGGTGAGTGTCTGAAAAGTTTCAGCACTCCGTCCATCATCTCCCGTTTGTTGTAGGGCAGAACCCCAGAAATGTCACGTCAACTTTTCATCCTTCCAGGGTCGATAAATTGAGATCCATTCAATGGGGCAACAGTAACACCTGTAATTCACACCATGTATAAACTACAAAAGCTGCAGTGTAGAGTGCTATTTAACACCTTGGCTGCTAGTGGTTTTCCCCTCCTGTGCTGGAAAGTAAGATCTATACTTGTTCATGACAAGGTCAGCTCGTCATAAGCACAGCTCCACTTTGCCTCATGACGAGCTCATGAGCAGGGAAGGGGTTAAAACACATTGGGGCCCATTATTTCAGACGGAAAGCAATATATATCTCCAAAATGTTTGCACTAAATACACATCTGACCTTGCTTCGGCCAGCTTCAACGGACCTTCAGCATCAACTATGTTGCGAACATTTACTGTTGTAAAGCTCTCTGATACCTTCGGGTCTAGCTAGCGCTATATAACACTCTCAAATAAATAAATAATGTGTGGGCTGAAGACGCACAAAAGAAGTGGACAGACCCTCTTCTGCAGTCCCAATCCTGCCCTCTATACATATTGCTTAACTGCCCAGGAGTAACACCGTAGAGTCGAGTTGGCCTGTTGTTACTGCTATAAACCAGGGTTCTCCAAAATCGGTCCTGGAAAGCCGGATCCATGCCGGATTTTTAAGATAACTATATTAATCTACATGGGGTTATGCCAAAAATCTGGCATGGATCCGGCCCTTTCAGGACCGACTTTGGAAAACCCTGCTATAAACCACAGTCCATCATACATTACTTTCAGTAATTGGTCACGGTTATAGCATCTTTTTTTTTTTTTTTTTAAATGGTGTGTACTGGGCGCAGAGTTCTCGTATGCTTTTTTTTCATCTCGTACGTGTGGATTTGTGGAAACACATTTTCGTTTTCCATCTGCCCTGGCTGATAAAGTCTTCATTTGTCACGGTCTGCTGTCAGGCGGGGAGCTGTAATCCCGGGATAATGATGACTTCTGCGGAAAATGTTTTTTTTCTTTTTCCGTCCTCAGGGGGCTGTCGCGGGGCTGGAAAAAGATGTTGGCTAATATTTTAAGAAGCTTATGAAGTTACAGAGACAAGTTCTGCTCTCCCATCTCAGTTGAATCCTTTTGCTAGACAAGCCAGAGTGAGGAAATGTATGTATTTTCTCAAAGCTCCAAATCAGCAATCCTCTTCACTCATAATTGCTCTAGCATCCACCATTATTTTCTTTTTCACCTGTTTTTATTTCTTTTATTTATAATAAAGGTTAACACTTTCCGTTTTTAATGATTTTTATAGGTAATTACAAAAGAAGCGCATCTATTTCTCTGTCTGTTTTTATTTTTCAGTACAGAAAAATACGAAAAATATGCTTTCTTTTGAGGGATCTCTGATGCTGTGTATCATGACTGATAGACAAAGAGATGTACAGATTGACACACAAGGGAATAAAAAAAAAGGGACAAGTTTTTGTAATGAAGCTTTAAACTGTTGTACTTTTTCAAGTGTACTAAAATGCTAATGTCATGGGTGTTTTGCATCTGGAGTTGTAAGCACTAAAACGCGCGAGGCATCGAATCTCGTGTCTCGTTATTATTTATAAATTCATGTGGACGTATACTTCAGGTTTATTGTTTCACAAACCACAAAATAAATATGGATGAATACCGATCAAAAAGTACAGAAACAATATGATAATTAGAGACAGAAATGTCTAAAAAAGAAAAGGTCATAAATCCGAAAGCTCTATTTACAAGCAAAGATAAACACATCTCGTGCATCATTCATGTTAGGTGCATCTAAGGTGACCATAACCGGGACATTTCACAAAAAGAAGGATTACAATTTTACTTCAAGAGAGCTCACAGAATGACAGCGCTCCTCAGCAGAGAATTAAAGAACAAGCAGTAAGAACATACATAAAATAAATAGTTTAAACCCAGTACCTTGCCCATTAAACAAATAGCTTTCTTGAAACAAATGCTAACTATCCCTGCTTTGTAAAACACAAAAAAGCACCTCCCGCCATTTTCAGTCAACCCTTTCTAAAAACCGGGACATGAGCTAAATTTCCTGAAATCTGCCGGGACAGGTGGTGAAAAACTGGGACCGTCCTGGCAAATCCGGGTTGCCTGGTCACCCTAGGTGCATTGCAATTAGTTAATTCAGTTTTCTGAAAAGTTTGATCTTCGATGGTGGACTCTTTGGCCTTGCCCCTTCAAGATACATTCTCATCTCAGTAATCCAGCTCTTGATTTGAGTCTATCAATCAGTCTCCAGGGGATCTCAAATTTGAGGAATTTCCCTGGACTGGCCCTTACCTTCATTGATTGCTTTTTTTATCTGACATGCCGTGCTCCATATCCTCGAACCACAGTTTTGGTATGGTAAGCCTCACCACACTTTGATGATGTTTCCATGGGTCCGTTTTTGACCTAGTGTGTCTGATCAATTTTATGGCAGTTGTTATGCCCAGTATAGCTAGCCTGGGCCTACCTCAGCTTCTACTCATAACTACAAAAATTCTGTATAAAACACTTCTTAGTACTGACGTGCTTTATCACATCCCCAAATCATCATGAACTGTGATCTCAAACAGTATTTGTACCATTACTAAACCTCCCAGCATCCTGTTGAAGCCCTTGAGATCTTGTCAAAATATTTCTCTAGAGGATGCACATTCCAAGCTAAACACTATAGAGTGGCAGCGTAAAGTGCACCCCTTGTTGGTCAAGAAGAACAGGGAATCAAATCCATGGATATGAATGAAGGAGAAGTGCCCTATCCAAATCCATTTCACACAGTGTGTTTATACACATACCAACAAACAACAGTATGATTGGCTAGAGGGGATTGAGTGGGGAGACATTGAAATGCTTCAGAAGAAGTATATCTGCTGTTGAGATAAAGCCTAGCCCCTCTGCCAAGCAGGATGAATTAACTGTGGTTCCAAAAGCAAAATGAAGATTGATTTGGACCACTAGAGTGAGAGAGGAAAGTTCCTTCTGACAAGGCTAGGTCAGAGTAGAGTCACAGCTACTTGCTGTGAGACAGCTTGAGGAGCTGAAAGCCAGAATCGTGTTTTCTAAGCAAACTATTTACAGCCATGGATTATATGATAAAATTGACTGCAGGAGGAACTTCCAGAGATCACCCTCTGATTGCTGGTGGGGAGGATCCACTCACAGGTAAAACATGATCTCCTTTAGGCTGCACATAACAATAGAGAGTCATTCTATGTCTTCATAAGCAACTGCAGCAGGTCCACATGGTTAGATAATTTATAATCCAACATAAGAGAGAGAGAGAGAGAAGAGAGAGTCCAAAGGCTGGTTCGTCTCCCCAAATTCAAATATTAAACAATGAGAATGAGCTAAAGGTATTTTCTTGGATCAACTGATAATTCTCGTTTATCCAAGGGTTATCCCTCACAAAATAACTTTGTTTAAAAAAAATAATCCTCAACCACCAACCTAGTTGGTGGCATGCTTCATCATAGGGTTCCCACCCATGGGGCTGAATGCCTCCTCGGTGTGCTACGACGCCTGATTGCAGGGGTGCATTTCTTTTTTCCTTTTTGTGTTAACGTGATAAATTAAAAATATCTCAAGGAAAGACCGGGGGTAGGCTAGAGGGTACACTGCGCTGGAGGTGGAACATCCCAATACCCGTCAATGATTGAACTGATGTGATTTTAACACTGTAAGTTAATTCTGCTCTTCCACTGCTCCTGAGTGTGTATTATGATGGCATTGTTTTGCTTTCAATAAAAAGATGTTTAAAATATATATATATATATATATCCAGGAGACTAAATTTATTTATTGGGCAGTTCCTGGGGTAGGATTAAAAGGTTCGTTTAGACGTATGTGAGCAAACATTATCTTGTACATCCCCAACAATATGTGAAATGTGCTCAAGAAATTAAAATGGTCTACATGTTTCAGCCAGTACTATCCCAACAGGTTGGCTTTCTTCAGAGCCAGAAATGTCAAGTTGAATTCTCAGCCTGAGTTGGTGAAAGTGAACACACACGCTAAGGTGGTTCAAATGTGGTAAGATTGTACTTACAAATTTTGTAACCATAAATCCCATATTCAAGTTACGAACACCATCAGTAGCATGGGTCTCGGCACAGTGGTGGTGCCTAATGTCACACTTACGCCAAGGTCAACTGCCTGCAGAAATACCTGTCTTTTAGCCTCGCTTGGGGCCGGGGTCTCCGGCAAAGAGAACCCCTGCCGAGCACGTTGGGCATTGAGGCGCTGGCCCAACAAGGAATTGTCTGAAAATGAAGCATGACAGCCCTGGGGTGTGTGAGGGCCCTTGCTTACAATTTTGGCCATTAGTTCCCCATATGTTATCCGGTGGGGCATGAATGCTACTTTTGAACTAAGGAAAAGTCGCCGTCAGGACTGAAAGGATATACAACTCCATTATTCTGGAGAACTTACAAACAGTTGCTTAAAGAAGACATAAGACTCTTCTTCAAATGTGGAAAAGATGGCCATTGCATGCCGCAGTGATTTACCCATCCACAAATAATGGGCCAACAATTAAAAAACAAAATAGAAAACTATTATACCATGTCACCTTTTCAAGAGGCAGAAAGTCTCCTGGGGAAGTCCTATACACCTTTACCCCAGAGTGGCTATACCCTGTATGCAACACAAGCTAGGAGGTCAGGAACAGAAACATGGTCAGCATGGGCAGCATGCTCGGAACCCCAGATAGGGCCACACAGGTGAACAGCACTACTGGCCAGGGTGGGTGGTTGACCCTGGAAAGCATCAACCTGCCACTTACAGAGCACCAGCAGGAACCATGTAAAGCAATGTAATGAAAGTATATGCACTGCGATTTGTGAGAAGCAGCTTCCCCCTTTGGTAAGCCACAGAAATGACTCTAGAGCTTTTAACCACTCAGAAGCTCTCAGTTGTTTAACAGTGGAAATGTTTAAAGTGTGAAGTAACTGTGGAAGTGGGAGACAATGGTTTTAATCCTGACTTTCTCTCTTGACTAAAAGATTAGAAAATCAACTCATAATACTGCATCTGTTCCCTCACTGACAACGTTAGGAGTGCTAAGGAATAGTGGAACTCCCAAAATTAAACTATAAATATCAACTTGACTTCACACTTGGTAGCATTGCGGGAGAAGAGAATACAGATGTGAACCTCAGAATAATTGGTAGACAGAGCGAACCAAACCCAAACCTGATATATATGGTGTCAGTAGTATCAGTGAGTGAGTGAGTGAGTGAGTGAGTGAGTGAGTGAGTGAGTGAGTGAGTGGGCAAATGTGGCTCCACACAGGGCAGAGGAGTGATTTCATCAAGTTTGCCCTATGGAACAAATTATCTCTAGACACTGGACCTAGACTGATGCAGCTCTCTCTGCTGTATAGACTCATAACTTGAATGCAGAGTCACTCCTCAGCCAACTCTGTAGAAGGAAATATCCGTTTGGGCTGAGAGGAACAGTGATCTCTTGGTCTCTGAAGCACCAACAGGAATGTAATATTGTTTTTGAAGAATTTTAATGTATTACAAGATCTTTAGACACATTTTGAGGAACATCTCTATGTAAAATGTTCCTATAGCTGTAGACAAAACATCTACTTGCAAATGCCTGAGAATTATAGGTAGACTTTGTGGGAGGTATGGATCGCACACTATGGTTTGGGTTAAATAACCCCCAAGTGGCATCTATTTGAAGGTTCTGCCACAAATTCTATCCTATTTTTTATTCGAAAATGTATGTGCACTCTCTTGTTACCCATAGAAAATATTCCTCAGTACACCTATTCCAATGCAAAGTTTCAGTTGTTTAAAGATCTCCAAGTCGAAACGGTTCTAGTAGCATTTCAAATGTGGCAGGTTGAGAGCTGGGGTTCTTTCATCTCAAAGTTGGCTGACAATCAGAAGACAGGCAAGCATTTGTACAAAATATATTCAAAGCAGTACTGATTGCTGAAGATGCCACCACCTCGCAGTTAATGCCAATCAATCAATCAATCAATCATAGCATTTATAAAGCGCACTACATACGCGTGAGGGTCTCAAGGCGCTGGGGGAGTGGGTGTCGTGGTGTGCCTGGTGTGCGTGGTGAGGAGTTTGAAGGTTATCCTCTTGTTGATGGGGAGCCAGTGCAGGTCTCCCAGGTGGGGTGTGATGTGACTGCGGCGAGGGATGTCGAGGATCAGGCGTGTGGAGGCGTTCTGGATGCATTGGAGCCGCTTAAGGAGTTTGGCTGGGGCTCCTGCGTAGAGTGAGTTTCCATAGTCCAGTTTACTGCTGACGAGGGCCTGGGTGGCCGTCCTTCTTGTTTAGGTGGGGATCCACTTGAAGATCCTGCGAAGCATGCAGAGGGTGTTGAAGCAGGAGGAGGAGACGGCGTTGACCTGCTTCGTCATGGAGAGGGTGGAGTCGAGGATGAACCCTAGGTTGCGTGCGTGGTCGGTGGGTGTAGGGGGTGCTCCTAGTGCAGTTGGCCACCTGGAGTCGTCCCAGGCCGAGGGGATGGATCCGAGGATGAGGACCACCGTCTTGTCCGAGTTCAGCTTTAGTCGGCTGTTTCTCATCCAGTCGGCGACAGATGAGGTAAGGCAGTAAACTTAAACTTCTAGTGCATTAACCTACAATTCAAACATTAGAAAACTGGACTATACAATAGGCTCCTGTGAGCAGGACCTGTAAGGCACAGCTTTTGATTGCAGGTGGCTGGACTGCTGTTTGTGGAAGGTCCTCTCACCACAGCTCTTGCTAAAGGTAAATGCTTTACTGGTCACAAATGCCATAACATTTGTGTTTCCTCAGATCAAAGGGAGATGCTCTAAAATCAAGGGGGGTCTGCACGGCCGACTTTAGGACAGTGCAACTGGTGCATCTGTACTGGGCGTTGACCTGGGGAGGGGGCACTGACCTCAGCAGGGTGGGGGCTGTGTTTAGCAATAACTTGTGATTTAAAAACACCTTCAGCGAGCTCCTTGTGTATCCGGTTTTCAGGCAGCAATAAAAATGTCAAGATAACTCTGGTGATTAATATTCCTGCTTGAGAGAGGAATATCAGAGTTTTGTCTCGTGGCAGTTTTGAAATGCTGTAAAGTAGCATAGAGGGTTAATATGCCTGCTGCAAAGAATGTGTACCATGCAGATCATTAACTGTATTTTGTGTGAATAGCTGAGTGGAATACTGCTTTTATTATTATTTATTAGAGAGATACTTTTGTTACTGCAGTTCATAGGGTAGAGCACTAATATAGAACAGTGACTGTTAGGGGCTGTCATCAAAGAGCTACATGCAAACTGCATAAAGTAGGTTAGGACGGTTTGTTTTTCCCGCAGTCTTTCATTATATATTCCTAATGTTGCAGAAAAGTGTTTATTTGAATAGATATACATTCGTATTAGTAAAGTCAGCCTTTACCAGTTCTTTAAAACAAATGAAATGTATATGAGAGAGGGCCAATGGAGAGATGAGGGGCACTTTTGCCGGGTGGTAATGAGGGACTCCGAGGGGATGGTCTGGGGGAGAGAGGGGGGTCACCAAAAATGATTATCGCACCAGGCACAAACAGCTCTAAAGCCAGCCTTGGGTATCTGCAGGCAGCCACACCCTGTTATCTGACAAAAAATTTGATTAAAAGTTTCTGTCCCCACTTGGGCAGAATGATGAAAAACCCTCCCAGCGCAAATTGCACAGCAGTAGTCTCTTGCTGAAGGCCCATTGCAAGACTTACTACCTGCACTAACATGCTCCGTCGCTTACTAATATTGCCTGATTAGCATTTTTGCAGCTTCAAACTAATTTGACTAAGCATAATTTAATGGCAGTTAATATCTGTTGGCACCCATTCCGCTGAGGGTATACTAGTGACGGGAAACGCCCCAATCTATTTCAATTTTCTTTGAGCAATCACCATCATTTCAGATCCTCATGCATGTAAGCACATCTTCGAGCTTATGTCAATATCCATATCCTCATCACGGCCAATTGCCTCGCCTTCCCGAAGCAGACAGTAGCCGTATGCGTCAGCGTCAACACCGCGACCAGCCACAACAAACAAACCAGCAATGTTTATAATCCTGCAAAACAAAAGTGTCTTGGAGCCTATTACTAAACCTGTCTAATCCGGCAGCGGCTTCCCACAATGCCCTGGGAAGCTTCCGATGGCGCAACCGCTAACCCGCAATGCAGACTAGTGGTTTGGGCTTTGGGATTCCTCCAGCGCCAGCAGCTATAATCTGGGAATTGTGGTTAAATTAGTGAATCCCACTCATCAAGAGTTTGCGGTCAATGGTGCAGCATTATAAATCCTACAAACTCATTGGCTAAGAGGCTCCAGCCCTCATTATGCCTTTTCTCAATATATTGCTGAAGGTATTAGTAGCAGTGTCTAAATGAAGCACCACAATGGTCTCACTACTTTGCCCTTTATTTATGTTTATGTTGACGGTATTGTTCTTACACATCTTTCTTCTTTGTGCTTGGTAGTCACGACTTTTGCAATAGTTTTGCTCTTCTACTATTGTAATTCATTCGAAATCCGACCCAGGATAGAGAGTGCCTGTGCCGGGTCAATGATCCGGGTAAACAGTACCATTGTCAAGGTCCCTCCTGAGCAGGAAGTGGGTGTGTTCACAGGGAAAAGAAGTGGAAAAGAATATTATGGGTCCCAACTCCTTGTCGAATAAGAGGGGTGCTACTAGGAAGAGAGGTCAACCAAGACAGTCAGGAAAACTCTAAATATAGAAAAGCACTGCTTACGTTAAAAACATTTTTTAGCTAAAACTGCAAATTTACCTTGAAAAGTTGATGAGATAAGTTCCCAGTAGAAACTAGACAAAAAGTATTTCTTTGAGCAGGCTAAGAGCCTCTGTGGGCACTAGCCTCTCATTTTTTGACGTCTGTACAGGGGGAACGCTAGAAAATAATGGAAATGTGTGAATAATTGGGATAATGACTCCAGTAGCCAAAAGGAATTAAAGTCACAAATGAGGAAAGGTTTTAATACACGTTATAATGTTCGTGCTTCTATATGTTTGAAACATAGAAGGATAGGTTATTCTTTTGCACTCAAAACATATGTGTTTCAAAAAATTAAATTATTTGCATACTTAGAGACAGTCAAGCCTGGCCTCTCCTGGTTCAAATGAAGTGTCTACAGCCACTTTTATTTCGAGCCTGGGCAGCAAGGCATGCCTTATTCAGGAATAGAATTGAAGCTCCGCCCCCCTCTCCGCCCTTATTTTTCATTGGCGTGCGTCATTGTCCTTTTTAGGTCGAGGTATATCCGGTTTGCCGAAGGCAATCCGGATGTACAGAGATCTTATGTTGTATAGTAGGGCAGTTTAGACCCGCCTCTCAGCTCCATTCGCTTCCATTGGCTGGCTTCCTAAACAGAGGCCAGCCATTGGAAGAGAAGAGAGTCACTCAAAACAAGCCCCGTCTTTTTCGGATTTGGGGGCGTGATTTTTTGCATTCTTTAGCCCTCTGACGTCGTCTGTCACTCAGGGCGCAAAAAACACACCCCCAAATGCGAAAAATCACCATGCTTTCTCCGAGGCATTTCTGCTTTGCCTCGGAGAAAGACGGTGGTGATTTCCACAGCTGCTCTGCTCGTCCCCCCCTCCCTCCACAGCTCTCCTTAGTCCCGCTCCCCCCCCTCTCCCCCCCCACCCGCCCGCAGCTCTCCTTAGGTAATCCACATTTTTTTGTTTCTACCCTGTCTTGTTTAGTTAAGGGGCTTGAAACCGGCAGCCTCTGCACGCTCTTCCCTAAAGACGGGGGGGAACTCACCCTAGCTCTCCTTGGCTGCAGCTCGGGCACAGGCCCACATCCCTGCATGCAGAGGGGGTGGAGATAAACAACTGAGCGCGCGCGTGGTCTGCCCACCGGTGCCCGCTGGCACCATGCTGCTGTTGGTCGCTGCCTTCACCGTGGCCTTCGTGCTGCTGCTCTACAGGGTGTCCCCGCTCATCAGCCCCAAGCCGCTGAAGCTGGCAGGGGCGCACGTCGTTGTGAGTGCCTCAAGTCCGCTGCCTTCTCGCTGCGAGTGAGGTGGGGCGAGCCTGCTTAGACTCAGGGGGTGGGGGACCCTCAGGCTGCCCTTGTCACCCATCAGACTGAGGTCACGGGAGCCCTGCAGTGTGAGTGGTAGCGGCGCGAGCCCCCCCAGGATAGCATTAATGCCGTGTTGCGCATACTGCCGTGCTTTTACTACCTGCGTCCACACTAGGGTTAACTCACGGCGCAAAGTCTGCGCAGTTCCCAAAAAGTGCATTAAAAAATTTTCGAAATTGTTTGTAGCGCTGTCTCAGTCTGTGAGGCACTAGTGTCTAAACTTCTATTCTTTTACCTCCACTGTGCACACCTGTCAATTTTCTTTCAGTGATACAAAGGGGTCCGACCATACGTCGAAGCGGTTTGCAGATGGGTAGCGTATTACGCAGGATGCTATCAAAATTGTTGACTTTGACTGAGGGCTCCTGGGGGTGGCATTGTACACCCCCGTTCAGCTTCGGGCGAGTGGAGGATTCCACTAGGACAGACACATACAGAGCTGACAAGGGGAGCCCAGGACAGTTCAGTCTTTCTACTTTCAGCAATATATTGTGGTCTGCGTGTTTATTAAATGTGGAAACCACAGTGCATCACGAAGAGCCAGACCTATTAGAGATGAACGACGAGCACATCCCCTCTCTTCCTCTTACAGAGGTCTTGGCATCTCAAGTCGGGGCATTTATTTAATGTGCAAAGCGAAGTTTCTTGTCACGTGGAATGCAGTTCACAACTGCTTGCCAGAACCTCCTGCGGCGCAGGGGGCAGGGGTTGACTGCGAGGCTCCAGTTTCATGCTGTTCGTGTGCAGAGGACACTGGCATGTGCTTGCCTTTACTCATGTGGGGGTTCCGTCGAGTAGGCAGGGCGGGGAATAGTTTTCTGAGCGGTGCCACGGTCAGCCTGCTAGGGCTGACAGTTTCTTTCTCCACACAGTGAAGACAATCAATACCATTGGACTGCGGCGGTGCCCTCTGTGTAAAACAACAATCACGCAGCGTCTGACATGTTTCTAGGCGATTCATGGCAGCGCATCTGGGAGCTGCTGTTGCTGCTGGGTAGTGGTTTACCACGCCATCCCTGCCCTTTTGCTAGGTTAGATACTCCTCTTGGGTACCGCGTGGGGTGCTCTAGCCCACAGCCACGTGCCACTCAACAAATCATACCTCAGAGAATAGGCTGCGCATACTGATCCAAGCGCCGGGAGCATCCGAGGGACAAAGCGCGGGTAAGATGCAATAATTGGAACCAAAAATGAAAACATTTGCCGAGGGCCGCTCAGGCTCCACAGCGCGCTGCGAAAGAAAACGGGCGCTTCATTACCGAGGGCTACTTTTTATCCTTCTGTTTCTCAATATTTTCTGTTTTTCTCATACAGTCGATAGCACACGGGGATAACTGACAAGCTACCACTGGAACAGCAGCAGACCACGGGAGGAGAGAGGAGCGTCTGTGGCATTAACAGAAAAAACGCAACAGTGCAACTGTCCCCAATGCCTTAATAGAATGAGGTGAAAGCGCGCACACAGGCAACTCTATCAATTAAGGTGGGAATATAGTTACCTGAACAGTCTTGAGGCAACAAACCGTACGCAGTTCTGCCTATGATTGGTCCTACAGAAGAATTTCAAGGTAACATCTGTTTGGTAAAATTTTCAGCCGGTGCCTCGCAGCTCGCCCTCTTTTGGACGTTGTGTTGGCAAAGCAGTTTGCAGTTTTCTGCCAGGAAGCTGCAGTCTAACCTCACAATTGACTTTAATCAGAATGTACAATAACTTCCATGAGCCATGAACGCAGAGGCACTGGTTGCTTCTTTGAAGAAAAGTGTGTGGCTGCACTTTATTGGGCTGCAGGCACAGATGTTCTGCAGGGACTGCACCTGATCTCTCTGGTATGCTCAGCTCTACATCCCAATGAGCAGGGTTGGATTGGGATCAAAAATAGGTCAGGGCGCCCAAAGAAAAAAAAAGCTGGCCACCTTTGCGGATTTCACCCTTCTGCAAAACTCTGCTCAGCTCCCCATTGCATCATCCCTTCACTGCTGCACTCTCCTCAGCCTCTCCCTGCACCGTCCCTTCACTGATGCACTCTCTGTTCAGCCCCCCATTGCATCGTCCCTTCACTGCTGCACTTTCCTCAGCCTCTCACTGCACCATCGCTTCACTGCAGCACTCTCTCATCAGCCTCTCCCTGCGCCATCGCTTCACTCTCTGCTCAGCCCCCCCATCCAGGCTGCAGCCCTCACTCCTCCACTGCACCATCACTCACTGCTGCACTCTCTCTCAGCCTCTCACGGTACTGTCCCTTCACTGCTGCACTCTCCTCAGCCTCTCACTGCACCATCCCTTCACTGCTGCACTCTTTTTCAGTCTCTCACTGCACCATCCCTTCACTGCTGCACTCTCTCCTCAGCCTCTCCTTGCACCGTCCCTTCACTGATGCACTCTCTCCACAGCCCCTCCCTGCACCGTCCCTTCACTGCTGCACTCTCTGCTCAGCCACTCCCTGCACCGTCCATTCACTGATGCACTCTCTGCTCAGCCTCCCATTGCATCGTCCCTTCACTGCTGCACTCTCTTCAGCCTCTCCCTGCACCGTCCCTTCACTGGTGCACTCTCATCAGTCTCTCACTGCACCATCCCTTCACTGCTGCACTCTCTCCTCAGCCTCTCCCTGCACCATCCCTTTACTGATGCACTCTCTCCTCAGCCTCTGCCTGCACCGTCCCTTCACTGATGCACTCTCTCCACAGCCCCTCCCTGCACCGTCCCTTCACTGCTGCACTCTCTGCTCAGCCACTCCCTGCACCGTCCATTCACTGATGCACTCTCTGCTCAGCCTCCCATTGCATCGTCCCTTCACTGCTGCACCCTCTTCAGCCTCTCCCTGCACCGTCCCTTCACTGGTGCACTCTCATCAGTCTCCCACTGCACCATCCCTTCACTGCTGCACTCTCTCCTCAGCCTCTCCCTGCACCATCCC
Organism: Lissotriton vulgaris; assembly: GCF_964263255.1. Taxonomy (NCBI): domain Eukaryota; kingdom Metazoa; phylum Chordata; class Amphibia; order Caudata; family Salamandridae; genus Lissotriton; species Lissotriton vulgaris. The sequence continues at coordinate 529,685,224 of NC_141697.1, forward strand.
TTTACTGATGCACTCTCTCCTCAGCCTCTCCCTGCACCGGCCCTACCACAGGAACTATCTCTCTAACACACGACTTCACAACTTAACTCTCTCTATCTCACTACCTCACTCTCTCTACATCACTACCTAACTCTATCTATAACTATCTCACTATCTCATTCTCACTGCCTCACTATATCACAACCCACTCTCTCAAAAATTCACAACACTCTCTCACTACCTCACAACTTCACTCTCTCTCTCTAACTCCCTGCTTCACTCTCTCTCTCACTACCTCCCACTCTCTCTATATACTACCTCACTCTATTTCTATCTCACTATCTCTCTCTCACTATATCACGACACACTCTCTCTAAAGTTCACTACATCACTCTCTCACTACCCCACAACTTCACTCTCTCTATCTCACTACCACACTCTCTCTCTCTCAAATACACTAACTCACTTTTACTCTCTCATACACTACCTCACTCTAGCTCACTACTTCACAACATCGCTCTGTTTCTATCTCAATACAGCAGAACAACTCTCACCCTCACTACCTCATTCTTTCACTACCTCACTCTCTCTATCTCTCACTACCTCACTCTATATCTACTTCACTCTCCCACAAAACAAAAATAACTACATCACTACTCAAGTTAAATCTATTACACTATCTCACTCTCTCTCTCACTAACTCTCTCCATAACATCACTCTATTTCGATATCACTCTCACTACCTAACTATAACACAAGTCACTCACTCAAAAAATAACTACAACACTCTCTCGCTGACTCACTCTCTATCTCACTAGCTCACAAGTTCACTCTGTCTCTCCAACTCACTACGTCACTCTGTATCTCACTAACTCACTCTCTCTTTCTATCTCACTAAGTCACTTTCACTCTCTCTTAAACTACCTCAATCCTTCTCTATCTCACTACGTCACAACATCACTCATTGTTTCTATCTCACTACCACCAAAAATCACTCTCCATCACTAACTCACTCTTTCACTACCTCACTCTCTCTGTCTCACTCTATCTACCTCACTCTCTCTCTCACTACCTCACTCTCTCTATTTCTATCTCACTAAGTCACTTTCACTCTCTTTCACTACCTCACTCTCTCTCTATCTCACTACCTCACAAACTCACTCACTGTTTCTATCTCACTACCTCAGAACATCCCTCTACCTCACTCTTTCACAACCTCACTTTCTCTGTCTCTCACTACCTCACTCTCTATCTACCTATCTCTCACTACATAACTCTCTACCTCACTACTCCATTCTATCTCACCACCTCACAACTTCTCTCTCTCAAAACATCACTACCTCACTCTCTCACTACCTCACTCTCTAGCTCACAACCTCACAACTTCACTCTCTTTCTCTAACTCACTACCTCAATCACTCTCTATCTCACTACCCCACTCTATCTATCTCACTAACTCACTTTCACTCTCTCTTTCAGTGCCTCTTTCTCTATCTCACTACATCACAACATCACTCTATGCTTATATCTCACTACCTCACAACATCCCTCTCCCTCAGTACCTCACTCTTTACTACCTCACTCTCTATCTCACTACCTCACTCTCTCTCACTACCTCACTCTCTCTCTATTTCAATACCTCACTCGCTCTCTCTATCTCACTACCTCACTCTCTCTCTGCTAATGCAATAGGTATCACATATGCAAAAAACAAAGCTAATGCCAATACAAATGACAATGCCATTTATTTAGGGATACAAAAAAGATAAAAAAAATAATGAGCAATTCTAATAGCTCTACCTATAATATTGCCGAGACCATTGCATTGTAAATGCTTGTTAAATGTTGGCTTCTGATTTGTTAATAGGTTTATTAATCCCTCCTTAGTACCTCTCTGTTTTCTGTTGTTACCTCCCATGAGGACGGCCCCTTTTAAATGTGTCCTAACTCAGGAGCTTTCATGAGCAGTTCCCAGAACTATTTACTTAATTAATGGACACAGCACGCACGGGATGCCAGCTTCAGTAATGGTGGCCGCTTCCTAACAGATTTTGCATTTCTTTTAAACTTTTAAATACGCTCCATTCCCTGCTGCGTGGATGCCCGCGAAGCGGGCGCTGTCTTAATTATAGAAATATGCTTGGACACTTCCTCCTTTTATTCCCTCTCTCTCCACCATCTTTACGCTTCCTGTGGCTTTTTTTTCTTTTTACCGGAGCGTTTCGCAATTATGCGTGCAGAACCGAACAAAGCATCGTCAAAAGAACGTTACAAGGCAACTATTTCTTGCCTTCCTGCATGTTCAACCAGCCTTAAGTGTGAAACAAGCATTTGTAATGCTAGGTCGATGTACAATGCCAATAGCTTAAACTCTAGCAAATGCGAGATCTATTGCCTTGCAAATGCTTGTTTACTGGGGTATTGAGCACACTGGCTATGTCCCTTCCACAGGTACTCATTTTAGTCAAACGTTCTTCCAGATTCCAGGGGGGGGTCCTGTCACCACCCTATATTTAACAAGCATTGGCAAAGCCAAAAGGGCAATAAGAGCGGTTGCATTCCTCTTTCCTAGACTACAGAGCAATGTTTAACAGAGTTGAGAAGGCAACATTAAGGATAATTTGTCTGAATGGGTGATTTTACCCACCTGTGTAATCAAAAACAGTATACTAGGTAAATTAATACACATACAAGCACTTAAAACATGCAAAGTGCACACAAAATAAACTGTGCTTAAAAAGTAAAAGAAAGAATACAGGTGCCCAGGACTCTGTTCAGAATCCTGCATCCAGTGCAACTGAATGCTGATGCTCTGACTACCAAGGCTGCATAGACCTAAATCTACCACATGCCTTTTTAATCCACTACCAGACACCCTCTGTCCGTTTAACTCACTCTTACAGGTTCCTGCATTCTCCCGTTGTGACATTTTTCATCTTTCTCTTCCTCCTTTTTCTGTTCAATGTGTTTTCCCTCTATTGCTCTGATGTAAGGGCTAGTCCCCAAAAATGAGTGCTGGTGGCCTCCACCGGCTCAAATTAAGCACTGAATATATGACATATTAACTCTGTAGACAGCTATACAGAGTTTCTTCTAAAACTGAGCCAGAATTAAGTTCTATCCTAAAAATGTTTTACTGGTTAGGGCATGAAGCAGGATGCACACTACTATTCCTGCTTTTCAGCTTCTACATGCTCGGTCTCAGTGGGTACCTACAAAGAACTAGAGTGTACTCCTGAAACTCGGCTCGATTTGACTAGGGACCTCGCAGTAAGCAGCGGATGTTGTCATATTTGACTACTCTTCAATAGGCCTACAAAGGACGCTCACAAGGCTTCGCCAGTACAAGCAGCCAAACACCTGGTTAATCCTGCAATATCTAACACATTTCAATCCTTGCAGCAGGGGCTCCTCCGCACTGTTCAAAAAGGAAACATAAAATGATAATAGCGCAACGTCATTATCATTTTATTTTTCCACTGAGGGAGGTTTACGGGGGAGGGGCAGGGCTGGGCTGTTGTCGCAGCCAGCAGGAAAGGAGTGGTTGGGGCATTTAAGTGCGCATGACATTTTGGCCGACCTCCTTGGCCAAAACAGTTATGCGCAATTTGCATGTTCCCCACCAGGCTGTATTTTACAGGCTCATAGTCCATGCTCATAGTCCCTGTCTGAGTGCCGAACCACAGCACTCAGACCAATCACCATGGCTGCTCTCATGGTGACAGCAGTGTCATGATGAGGCGAGGCGGAGGCTGTGGCACACAGGGGTCCCCAACCCTTCATAGAGGGGCCCATTCAGGCCAAGGCCAATCATTATCTGTGAGATACTGGAGACTCAGCTCCCCTCATCCGTTTAGAGATCAGGGCCAGAACTGTTGTTTATTCGTTCAATGCAACGTAAAAATGACTAATCCCTGCCGCCCAAGCCATTCTTATAGCATTGGGGCATGGTTGTCACACTTGTAGCAGTGTGATGGTTAGCAGTTATACTGGTACTGTCATTGACAGCACCGGCAAGGGTAGTAGGTGTTGCATGCTGCAGTTGCTTCCTGTCGATGGCCCTGGCACTTTTTTTTTTACAAATTAAGCACTGCCCTTAAGCAAAAGTGAGACGCAGAACTAACACATGCAATGGCTTCCTTCACGGACAGTGTGGTAGTTCATTGCACAGTATAAGATGTAACTTTCTTGGTTGCCTTTAGAAATGTCTATCTCACAATCGAAAAACTGTCTAGGTCTAGGTCTATAACTGCAAATTATGATGCCTGGGGCCTGATATCTGAAATCATACCATCATCTAAGTTCAGCTTTACTTGGGTCCTGATGTCTGTATCTGGAGGGTAATTGTGGGTGGGTCAGAAAGTACTAATTTTTTCATATTGAAATGGTACACATTTTAATTCAGTAATTTTAATAAGTATTATGTATGATATTATGTCATGATACAATATTTTGAAAATTGTCATAATTGTGCCTAAAAATCTGTAAACCACTTCATTACTTGCTTGTATTGTGCTTACATTTGAAGGTATTCAAGGGTTTCTGATTGAATGTGCAGCAGGGCAAAAGGAGTTTGATCAGAATATAGAAGCCTGTCCTGGGGCGTGGGCAAAGGTTTTTCCATTTTTGTAATACAGACACAGCAAAAAAGTGCTCTTTCTTTGGCAAAAATGTTCTTAATTTATCGATATATATCAGTATTCTACTTGGACATAAGCAGTGCTTGAAATGGAAAAATGGAAGTGCCGGTTCTCAGAACCTGAGCACCTGTTTGTTTCTGAGAAGAGCCGGAAATCTCCAATTAAATGAATTACGTCACTCTTGAAAAGTGCCAGTACTCTCCCTCTCAAAAGAAAAAAGAAAAAAGTGTCTGGACTCCGTACCGGGCAGGACTGGCCCATTTAAAGCACTGGACATAAGGTAATGAAAAAGTAGCTGAACGAAACGAAAAACATATTTGTAGTTTATTGTACACATTTCTTCCACAATATTGGTTAAACATTCGGATATCTTTCAATCCATCCTTATTATATTACATACTGCCAGAATTGTCTCTTTTCATCTACATATTAGATGGCATTATTAAGGTGTTTACCAGAATGTGAGACATTCTTCAAAACCATTTGTGCCTAAATATTAATGACAAAGGTATTATGAAGATAAGTTTAGGTTTAGGTTTACTATACTTAAATTGAGATGCCTGTATCTCAAGTTAACATATCTCAAGTTAATATATGTATATTCAAGGTACATAGATGTGGAGTGCCGAACAGTAAATCTATACTTACCCAGATATACTTCCTACATGATATTTTTTTACTCCATGTTTAGGCCACAATATTTTTGTATATTAATATTTTCACATCAATATTCTCACTTACAACCATTATTTCCTTCATGTTCTATCACATCATCTCATAGAGGGCACTATCGGACAAGTGGAGTTTATTTTATTTATGTATTTTATTTATTTATTCAACATTTGTATGGCGCAGCGAATCATATCCAGGGGGATCTCTCGGCGCTTGGAGGTACAGAAAAAATAGGTCCCTCGGCCGGCCTAGGCTCCAAAAACAGCCAGGTCTTTAGACTCTTTTTTAAATGAACCAAATATGTACAGTCCCGCATTTCTTCCGGCAGCCTGTTCCAATGGAAGATGGCCAGATATGAAAAAGCCCGTACTCCCATTCTGGCTTTGTTAATCTTGCACGGTGCAAAAAGGTTTTGGTTGCTGGATCTTAATTGGCGCCCCGGCACATACCCCCTTACCTTCTTTCTTAGGTATATCAAACCCAGGCCTTGCCTTGCATTAAACACCAGGATCAGAAGTTTAAAGACTGCTCTCTTCTTAACGGGCAGCCAATGTAGGAATTGCAGCAGGGGACGAGACGGGGTAAGTCTAGGCTTAGTCAAAGCAATTCTTGCTGCGGTGTTCTGCAGTACCTGGAGCCTATAGAAGAGTTCTTCTCTGGCCCCGACCATTAGGCCGTTCCCATAGTCCAGCCTACTCACAATCAACGCCTGGATGAGAGTCTTTCTTGCATCCAGAGGGATCCAAGGAAAAACGTTCCTTAACATTTTCAGGATCCCAAAACAGGAACTAGACAGTGACTTTACATATTCTTCGGAGGATAGGTTGCTGTCCAGTAGGACTCCCAGATTCCTGGCCTGCTTTGTGGGGGACGGAGAATCCCTCAGTTCCGAAGGCCACCAATCTGGTGTCCAAAAGTTTTCCGCCTTCCCAAAGAGGAGAATCTCGTCTTGTTGGAGTGGAGCTGGAAGAAATTGTCCCTCATCCAAGCCGCTATGTTCAACATACAGGTTTTAAACTTCGTTCTGGTGACCACAGGATCCGATTCAAATGCAATAATCACCTGTGTGTCGTCTGCATATGAGATCGCCTCAAAGCCACACAACCTTATAATAGCAGGCAACGGGGCCACGTATATGTTGAACAAAGTAGGGCTTAAGATGGAGCCCTGAAGGACCCCCTTATCCACTAGGGTGGTTGCTGACAGAAATGGCTCTAGTTTGACCCGCTGAGATCTCCTTGACAGAAAGCTTTCCAACCATGCCAGAGCTTGGCCCTCGACACCAATATCCTGTAATCTGCAAAGCAGGATGGAATGGAAGATGGTGCCGAAGGCAGCCGTTATAGGCCCGCTTGTCCTCAGCACATTTGGTTCTTCTCCAATTTCTTTCCCGCCCCCTACACCGACCCTTCTCCTCCTTAAGTTCTACAGAGTACCATGGAGCAGGTACTCGCTTCTTTATTTCCACTGTTTTTAGAGGGGTGATACGGTCCAGGGCCTTCTCCACAGCTACCTCCCACCTCTACTATGCAACTGCCTTCAATTTTTCCCATTGATTTGACCTTGAGGCTTGGGTTATCAAATGTTGTTTCTGATTTCATGAGCTGACTCTTGTGAACCCATGTATTTTTCCTTTCGAGATGCCAATTGTCTATTGTCTTCGTTATCATCTTTTACTTTCTATCATAAATCTTCTTCTCTTTATGATCCAGTGTAGGCTGGGTCATTCTTTGGGTAGCCTCTTTCCTACTTGTCCTCATGGCATCAATTCAGAGGGACATTTGATCATTAGGTTGTGCGGGAAATTTCTATAGTAATGCCAGATTAGGCGTAATGAAGCTAACAACTCTGTCATTTTCCTGCAGCCGCCAATGGCATTATTTCATATCCATCCAGCCAAGATACTCAGAAAATCAAAACTATGAAGTGAATGGAAGAATTTAATCAGAATTGTGATAGAGAAGGAAAGCAGGCAAGGATGGCTCAAAAGTAGACTCGGCCAAAAAATACACGAGTAAGGATCAGGATTTTAGTAGCATGAAAGGTGAGAACCCGATGCTTCTTCTCAATACTCCATAGTTGACACAGGCATTTGTGAGAACCAGATCGGATGTGATCAGAGAGCAAGAGATTGAAGGTGACACGTATTGTGAGCTTCGGAGAAAAGTGGAAAAGAAGATGCGGGTGAAAGGGTAGAAATAGCATGTCAATTGATAAAAGGTGAGGATGCTGTGAAAATTCTAATTAGGTTTTAGAAGGACTGCAGCAAACCAGTTAGACATTGTTATGTGTGGACTGGAATCAATAGATGGAAAAGAGAGGCAGATCTGGGAGTCACTGTGAAGACTGAAAAAGAGAAAATAAACATTGGATTCCTGATGTAGATAACGAAAAAGAGCGGACCAAGGACAGAGCACTAAAGGGGCACCATACTGAAGGCCTATTGTTCAGAGTAAGCACAGTCCAAGAGACAGGAGGAAAACCAGGATAGGACAGAACCAGAGATCTTGAGTGAAGATAGAGCAGAGCACCAGATAGTATTATCAACGATATTACAAGCAAAAAACAGAGCTAGAATGTAGAGAAAAGTGAGCTTGGAAGGACAACAAGAAGTGATAGTGTTAGTGAGTGGGCGACAAGCAGTGTGCAAAGTATAAATAAGACTGAAGAGGGTTAAGAAGGGGTTAGAGACAGGATAGGAAAGATTCTCTAGAAATAGAAGACACTTGATAGGTAAGACCTATCACTCTCCCTCTCTCTCATTTCTATCTATGCTACTTTCTCTCCCCCCCACTCTTCCCTTTCTATTAACACGTTCCTCCTTCTCTGCGCTTCTAATACAGCAACTCTTCTCACCTCTTCACCTCTAGATTCCCCTCTAATTCTTCCACATGCAGCTTTTTTCTCTGCCATTTCTTTAAGCCTGCACCTCTTCTTCCACTTCTTGTATTGTAGCTTTTCTCCTCCCTCTCACACATCCTCCTAAAGAAATTCCATGTCATTACTGAGTGTTTTGTACACCGTGCTGGATTTGACCAAGCCCTGGATGAGTGGATGAGGGGGAGAGAAGGGCTTTAGGGCATGAGTGTAACAGGACGCATACCACCTTGATGAGTTTGGAAAGATTCAGAGGCCTGGTCTGAGAGTATTGCCTACAGACAGTAAGCACATACTGCTGAACCCAGATTAACTCCATTTTAGGTAACTACAGCCAGCACCGCACGTGGGCTGGTTTTAGGCTAGGGCTGGGGTGGGCTGGTTTTGGGCTGGTCCCCTTTAAAACCGGACATCTTGAGTCACAGGCCACCATTTTGGTGGCTGGTGACACAGCAGCCGGGCGGGGGTGTGGCGGAGGTAATTGATTTGGTAATTATTTGCGGGTGTAAATATACTGCATGATGATTGTGCATCTATTGAGGATGCGTGCGTTCGTGTAATGGTGACATTCGGCGTTGATAATTTTCTTGTCTGTTGGAGGCGCAATAAGCGCGATTGTTATGCTAGTACAGTAATTGTTGGAGGCGCAATAAGCGCGATTGTTACGCTAGTACAGTAATTGTTGGTGCCGGTGGTACGGCGGATTCATATTTGCGGGGGCGCATGAGAGGTTTTGGTTTTGAGGCGTTGTGTTCGTGGGGGGGTGATGTTTGTGGCCGGGGTGTGCGATAAATGGGGGCCTCTGAGGGAGTCGGTCTTTCGGGTGGCCCTCCCCGCCCATTTTCGGGAGATGCGGTGGGTCAGGTCGTCGGCGGCGGAATGGATGAGACGCTGGGGGGCTCGGCCTCGGTTACGTCTTCTGGGAGTGTCTTGGCTCTGGAGCTTGCTTCCACTGTGCGGCCTCGCCGCTGGTCCTATACCCCATAGCCGGTTCAGTGAGTTCGATCGGAGGCACAAGACTCTCGTTAGGAACCGGTTCTCTTGTGACATTTCGGCTTTCATGATGCGTGACGTAGGGTTATGAAATGGCATGTCGTGTGAGAATCTCGGTTGGATTTACATGGGGGCGGACGGAGGGGGAGGTGAAGGACTGGGCTATTCTAAGGCCCAGCGGTGCCAGGGGACAACACCTGAAACCTTCGTGGGTTACCTGTTCCGGCGTACAAACCACAGAGACACGGGACACTTCCTTCGGCGTCAAAGATCAGCGTTTATTTACTGCAGGGATACAGAAAGAAGTACACTACGTGTAGGTTCTGAGAGACTGCTTCGAATTGCAACAGTGGATCGCTCCTTTTATACATATCTTAGTCATAACACAACATGGCGAACAAAAGGTTACAACTCAGTTCCCACATTAAACTTCAAAAAGGGTTTCTTTCATGTATTCAGAAGCCCGGAACATAATTACAGTAGCATCGCCGGTTCCCAACTGTAAAAGTACGTTATCCCACCATTAAGTACATTCCGTTCTGGCTGTAAACGAGTTAAGAAAAGAGACAGAAACAGGTGAAAGGAAGACAAGGATAGACAACAGATTGAAAAAGAGTGTAGGGGGCAATACCGGAAGCATGATTGCAGGATCAAAGGATTCGTGCCTAATGCATGCACGACTGAAACAATAGACTGGCACGGCAAGATGAGCCTCGAGCGGGGCCATCTGCCTTTGCAGTGTCATCCCCCTCGTCATAAAGACACCCTCAAAGAAACACGTGTCTTCCGCAAGAGCTTGAGAATCCCAGGGTCACGAAGCGGACAGTGTCCGTTCGCTGACTACTTGAGGGCAAGAGACAAAATGGATGCCGTATCTAAAATGGGACCCGTGGGCTCAGATAGAGAAACCCACGAATAAGACGAACGGTTCAAGGTAGCGTAGCGAAAACGCGTACACCCACTAAACTCGTCATTTGCGGTTCATAGATACCAAACTCGTCCATATTCGAACGAGTCAAAAAACGCCATTACGATTCTCACGGAACCTCAGAGGAGTGGCGTGGGGGGGGGTGCACCCGAGGGGGAGGTGAGCATGGTGGGGCCCTCGCGAGTCTCCATCTCTGCGGGCGGGGGGGGGGGCAGGAGTTGAGAGCCTGGGTGGGGATGGTGGGGCTGGTGGGGGAGTGTTCTGCGGCGAGTGTGTGACGGGGTGGAGGACGGGGTTGAGGGGAGGGGTGCGGGGCGAGTGGGGGGGGCGGGAGGGCCTGGGAGGGGGGATGCCTTCGAGTGGGGAGGGGGGTGTCCGGCAGGGAACGGAGGTTGGGCAGGTGCGGGAGGGGTTTGGAGGCACGGCGAGCGGGGAGGGGGGATTCGGCAGGGAGTTGGGGGCTTTTGGGGGCGGGAGTAGGGGGGTTTGTTCCCCGGCGTGCTGGACCACACCTCTTGTTCTGGGCAGGGACGCTGAGGTAGGCGGTCGGGAGAGCAGCATGCGGCTCCACTCGACCGAGGGATGGGCCGGCTCTGCCTGGTACGGGCCGTCGTGTTCCCACGAGGGACCATTCTTGGACGCGCGAGGGGTAGCGGGGCGGTGCGGCCCCGCCACTCCCACCCCGAAGGATCAGGAAGGCCGCCGGGGGTTCCGAGGAAGGCATGAGACTGTTTAACAGTGCGGATTATTATTTATTTATTTATGCATTTGATAATAAGAACAGACCGGATACAGGAGCATTATGAGTGAATGGATTGCTTAAGCAAGGTTACAGTACATGAGGCATAAGTGACAAGCGTGTGCAAACAAAATACAAGGAGAGTGGCATGTATGCGGGTTACAAAAGCGATGTGCTAGTAGAGGTAATCAAGTGTGAGAGTTACGTGGGCATGGTGGCCCCTGTGAAAGTATTGGAAATGAACAAATGTAGGAGGTGGCAAACGGGGTGTTACACTGGACCCGTGGCGTGGGCATGTTAATAAGAGTCCCAATCACGGGTGCAGAGTAGTACTGCAATAATGGCAGTCTCATGGACCACGCGTGCCCACTGGAACGGCACTTACATAGTTGGAGGGACAAGGAATTTTCTATACAAAAGGGTCTGCCTGCAGGTAATAGTGTGGCATGATTTAACTTTGGAAGGGCCTTGAGGGTGGCGAACTTTGAGGTCAGTTTGGAAAGCCGGGGAGGAGTTGGTTGGGTCGCTAGATAGCGGGGGAAGAGGAGTGGGAGGCTTGAGGGGTCGGGAGAATTGCTGTAGTCCAGTCTTGGTGAGGACCAGCAATGGGACCAGGGTTGTTGAGGTCATGCTGTGGGAATAAGCGATGGAGCTCACTAAGAGGGCGCAGTTGGTGTCGAGCAGGCTTGGCAATTGTGGTAATGGGGTGGGTAGATTGTGTAGTGTGACGTTTAGGCCCCAGGGTTATGCGCTGTCGACAGGGATGGTTGTGTCATTTCATAGATTCAGCTGGTCCATCCATGATTGCATCAGTGGAGGAGACAGTAAGGAGGAGGGGAGGAGGAGGTGAGAGTAGAGAGGGCTTGGATCGGGGGATTGGATGTGGTTGTGTCAGCAAGTGGCAGGGGGAGTAGGACGGAGCCATGAAGGGGGGGATTGGGGGACGAGTTTATCTATTTATTTATGTGATTTTATATAGCGCAGACGTTACCTGAAGGTGTCAGAGCGCTTCACAATAGGACCAGTAATGATACACGAGAAAACAGTTACAAATGAACAAATTACGAAAGAAAACGTTGGGTTACATGGGTCAAAGGGGCCAATAGTGAGCAACCAAAATACATGAGGTAGCAATTGGTGCATCACAGGAGAAAAAAGTGATATGTGTGCAGGTTACAAAACGTACAAAGTACCAGTAGAGGTATAATACGGCAATAAGTGGCAGACACTCCGGCACAAGAACAAGCGTTACGTAGGCGATGGTGTAACTCGTGCAAGTACCTACGCAAACAAACTGTGAAGGGTAGCAAACTGTTTGTTACAAGCGAAAGGTGGAAGGATGGGCCCAGTGCTGGGCAGGGGGCCATGGGCCATTGGAACTGGTGGAGGAGTCTGAGGAGGAGGGGGAAATGCGGAAAGGGGGTGAGGCCATGGGGCAATTGAACTATGTGGAGGATTCGGAGGAGGAGGGGGAGATGCGGAAAGAGGGGGAGCAAAGTAACGGTGTTCGTAGTGTATTTCAGGTATGCCCACGGCAAGGAGCGCCGAGAGAGAGGCCCCCCGCCTCCGCTGGCTAGGCGGCGGGATCCAGTGGACGCCGGCGTTGACGCCAGGTAAGGATGGTGGCGGAGTAGGGGAGTGGTTTGAGTAATCCTCGGCTGTCGGTTGGTGCGGATGCCGGGGAGCCTGGGGGGGGCGTCGGGGAATGGCGTGGTATGGAGGGGGTGCCAGGAGGGGTGCGGGGAGAGGGGAAAAGGGGGCAAGGTTCGGGGCATAGGCTCGTCGCCGGTGAGGGTGGAGGAGTTGAGCCGTCAATGCGATCACAGGGCCAGCGCGGGGCAGGTGTGTAAGGAGGAGAGCGGGGCAGGGATGGGGTCCCCCCCCTCTTTCGGTTTGGAGGCGCGAGGCTGGGTTTGAGGGTTTCCCCTACGGGGTTGGGCGCAGGAAGGAGCCCGGTCAGTCTCGGTTGTCCCAGCAGCGTGCGGGTCGGGGGGGGGGGTCAGTCGGTCGGTGACTTTGGCGGCGGAGCTCCCGGGGGTGTTGTATACAAGCAGGGACATGGTGCAGAGGAGCCCAGCGGTGGTGGGTGAAGGTTTTTGGGCAAAGTGCGGGGTTAGGTTGGTTTCCTGGTGGTTTCGGAGGCATCCGGGGGATCAACGGTCGGTGGGGACCCGGTTTGACCGGGGGGCACTTGGGGGGGTTCATAGCATGGGGGTTTCGATTTCGCGTGCGCGTTTGGGCATTTCAGTTCCTTGTTGCAGTGGGCCTTTTCCTGGCGGACAGGCTCTGGGACAGACGCACGATCTGGAGGACTTCTTGCTGGTGGGACGGCCGGGTTCAGCACACTGCCGGCGGTTGCTGGTCAGTTATGGGCCTCGTGGTTTGCCTGGGGCACCCCTGGCGCCAGAGAAGATGTATGGTCCCAGTACGGTGCTGTCCTTGTTTGGTATAGAGCTCGACTCCGGGCCATGGAAGCACGCCTGCCAGAGAACGAGGGGGCGGCAAGGCTGGCATGGGGGGGCGACAGCACGGCCCATGGGATCTTCAAATTTGGGTGCGCTGGGTGCGCCATTAGGTGAATTTTGCAGTGGGTTTTTTCCTGGCGGACAGGCTCTGGGCGGTGACGCACTATCTGGTTTACTTCTTGCTGGTGGGACGGCCGGGTTTCGACGGACTGCCAGCGGAGCTGGACGGTTTTCCGGGCCTTGTGGCTTACCTGGGGGTGCCCCGGGCACCAGAGAAGACGCACGGTCCCAGTTTAGGTGCTGTCATTCCTTGGTAGAGAGCTCGACTCCATGGCCATGGAAGCACGCCTGCCGTAGGCCAAGGGGATGGCAACGTCGTCGTTTTGGGTCTGACGCTGTCCGGTTTTGACACGGCCGCATCCTCGGGTACGGTGTCGGTGGGCGGAGAAAAGGGGGATTGGCTTGGGAGAGGCGTTCGGGGCGTTTCCATGGTGTGCATATGAGCGGACACGGAAGGAATTGCGGCGGTCGGGTGCAGTGGGGGCAGGGGGATAGGCGGCTTCCGCAGGAGCGGGTCTTACGGTTCGGGTTGAAGTCGATGGACGGGGGCTTTCGGGGGGCGATTCGCCATTGGCGGGGGAATGGGGGACGTATGCGGCTCAGGCGTTAGGGGTCCTGCGGCACGCCCTATGGTGTATGGGTGAGGACCCAATGGTGTTACGGAGGCATTGCGTCAGAGTGGGGGCGGCAATGGAGGCGGCGCGTCAAGGTTGAAGAAGGCCTCGGGCCCTGGAGGTCGGACTGTTAGCGGGCAGCTGCAGGCTGTGGGGTGGGAAATTAACATACGACATGAAGGACATTTCTCGCCTCTCACATGCATGTCTTTTCAGGTGCAGGGGAGGGGCCAACTGCAGCGGCGCTGGAGAGTTATGTTGGTGCACACTCGGTTGTAAAGCAGGCAGAAAGGGGGACTGGGTCAAGCAACGGAATCAGTGGTTGGAGTCAGACGACAGGTTGTTTCATTGTCAGCGGCAAGGAAAAGGGGCATGAGCTGGCATGCGTTGTTGCAGGCTTTGTGTGCAGTGGAACAGGGGAGAGTGTGCCTCACATGGGCTTGGTACGGTGCAAAGGGTTAGCGTTGGGTTTAAACAAGTGAAGAGGGATCTGTTAGAGATACGGCGCAGGTAGGCGGGGTGTCAGGTCATTTGGTCAGAGTTTGGTCCCAGGTGGGTTGAAGGGGGGCGAGAGGCCAGCGGCCATAGATAGGACACATAGGGAATTTACAAGGAAGTGAAGGTTTCGGGGAGGATAGAAGGTTGAGAGGATGTAGCACCCAGAGCTGCGGCACGGGGCAGTGGATTTGCAGGGGGATGGGGTTTTCACCTGGGGTACGGAATGGAGTTATGTGCTGCACTTGAGGGAGGCACTGGAGCGGGATATTGGGGCGCAGATATCCGGAAGGGCAGGAGTCCTAGGAGGGGTCGAAAGCCGTTAGCACGCCTTTCGAGTGGCGGTTCTTCCTAATATATGGGGAAAGTGTAGGAGATCGGTTGTTGGATTAGCGGGGGTAGGTCAAGCATAATAAAGGATTTAGCCAGGTGGAGAGGCAAATTGACGTTTCTGCTAATTGTTTACTGTTTGTGGGTTGGGGGAAACAGTTAGGGAGGGGTGGGGGGTTTTGTCAGGAAATTGCATATTTAGTGAGGTATAGTTTTGTACGGCGCAGGCCAAGGGTTTTCATTGTTTAAGGTGCACCTGCTTCCAATAAAGCGGCCTTTATCACACCTAATTTTGAGTCTCTGGTCGGTGCTTTTTCCTCCCCCCCTCTCCCCCTTTGGGCCCCAATGGGGCTTTGGGGGGCGGCCGACCAACGGGAGGCCTGCCACCTCCGGGGAGTTTTGGGGCCGGGGGAGGGTGGGGGTAGAGCCAGCACCGCACGTGGGCTGGTTTTGGGCTACTTGGTAGCCTTGGGCTGGGGTGGGCTGGTTTTGGGCTGGTTTTGGGCTGGTCCCCTTTAAAACCGGACATCTTGAGTCACAGGCCACCATTTTGGTGGCTGGTGACACAGCAGCCGGGCGGGGGTGTGGCGGAGGTAATTGATTTCCCACCCTCCCTCCCTGGGTTTCGATCAAGTTGATTAGGGGGTTTTTCAAGTACGGGGCCTGGGGGGCAGGGGGAGGGGTGATTACTTTTCTTCAGGGTGTAGGAGGGTTTTTTTGTGGTGTGCGGTGGTTTTTGGAAGGAGTTTTCTTTGGGGCCGGTGCATCTAGTTTTGCTCAACAGTTGTGGGGTTGGTTGTGTCGCTGGAGCAGGTGTGGGGTGATTTTTTGCCTTGGGGCGGTTCTTTCTAATATATGGGGGAAGTGTAGGAGATCGGTTGTTGGATTAGCGGGGGGTAGGTCAAGCATAATAAAGGATTTTGCCAGGTGGAGAGGCAAATTGACGTTTCTGCTAATTGTTTACTGTTTGTGGATTGGGGGAACCAGTTAGGGGAGGGGGTGGGGGGTTTTGTCAGGAAATTGCATATGTAGTGAGGTATAGTTTTGTATGGCGCAGGCCAAGGGTTTTCATTGTTTAAGGTGCACCTGCTTCCAATAAAGCAGCCTTTATCACACCTAATTTTGAGTCTCTGGTCGGTGCTTTTTCCTCCCCCCCCTCCCCCTTTGGGCCCCAAACTATTATTGCAGCACTTATTCACCAACAAACCTCAGCATTTTGCAAATCAACCTCAATACGATGGACCCCAAATAACACCGAATCCAGCACCACCTATACCACTCGCCCCACAACTACCTTTTCTGGAACTATAAATACTTGCATTGATGTTTTGCAGAGTTTTAAATCTGACTTTGTGGCAGCTCTGTTATGTTGTTTTATTCCACATTATTTTTATGTATAGCAGGCCTGCCAATGACTTAGCCCCTTAGCATTTTGTTGAGACAGCAGCCTGTAAATATAGCTTGTTTCTGTACTTAATAATAAACCCATGGAAATCAAAAGTATTTCTTGGCCTGTGAGGAAGCTGTAAGGATTCAATAGGGGAGCACAAGTGGATTATTGTTTAAAAAAAAGGATATTTTGAAAAGTGACTTTCATAGTCTACAAAGGTGATTGAAGTTAAAAAGTAAAGACAAATATTTATTTGACAGACATTAAACCGCAAGCTTTTTGTTGGGGACTGGGGTTTAAACTGAAATCACTCCAAACGTCCTTAATATAAACAATCTGCACCAGAACAGGAAAGAGAGGAACTATTTCCAGAAAAACAACATCTCATCACCTCAAAGAGCGAGGGGACAAAACAAAAGATCTGAAACTTGGGAGATAAAGACATTGTTCTGCAGGGAGGTTGTTATGATTGCAGTTTATCTGTGCTTTATTTGAACAGGGGCATCACAATGAAGAAACTTCCTTCCGGCCTTCTCTCTACTGGCCGTGGACCAAGAAGATGTCTTTCTATCATGGTTCCACAACTAGTAGGCATAAGTCAAGGTGTCTTCCCCCCGTTCCTACTTAACAGAGCACATTCAGCTAAGGTGGATGAAGGGAGATGATACTAGCGCCACAGGCGAGCTTGGCCGCGGGATTGTCAATGAGACTGTAACAAAGATGGTGAATACTTATTAGCCAGTTAGCGATCATTAAATGTAATGTAAACTTTGTTTTTTGGTGTGATTATATCGCATTCATTCTATTTTCTTATATATGAATAACGAGTACTATATAACATTTTATATGACACTACAATCGTTGCTAAGCGTTATATATCACAGATGTCAATACTGCATAATTGAATAGGGCTAGTTATACTTAGAGCCTGATTACGAGTTCGGAGGTCCATCGGGGACAGCCGCACCAGTGGTATGACCACCGTATTACAAGTATGGTGGTCAGACCGTTTTGGGACTGCCGAACCTGCAAGGGAACCGCGTTCCCTGGCGGAGGCGTGATGTTGTGGGGCAGCAATATGCTTGGCGGTGCTGCTGCAGCACCGCCAAGCATATTCTGAGTTTCCCCACCGCCAGCCTTTTCATGGTGGTAAGCCCACCATAAAAATACTGGTGGTGGGGAAACAAAGGGGGCCCTACCGGGTCCACCTGTAGCCCCAGTACAATGGGATGCATGCAGGGGGGCACATGTGTGCCCCCCTGTGTGCGTACATGCCCAGTTCCAGCACAGCATGGACTAAACAGTCCATGCTGTGCAGGAACTTGCTTTGGCGTTCCCATAACGATGCCTTTTTCATAGGCACCACCGTGGAAATGCCAAAGGACCACCCACCAGACCAGGAGAAAACTCTTAATCTGGCGGGCGGCCAGCAGTTGACTTTGGCATTGTGGGAGCAGGGCAGTGGCGTGCCGTCCAGCTTCTGCATTACCAGAGTCGGAATCAGCCCCCTTGTCTGCCTTGCTTAGATTTGAACTTGTGACCTTCTGATCCTGCAGATGCCACCCGCAAATTTTAACTCTCTGAGCCATCTTGCCATCATGCAACAGTAAGCAACGTTTCCTCTTAAAAATATATTTCACATTCTTTTCCACTTAGCATTTTACTATTTTGTGGTAAGTAGCTAAAATAATTTGGAAAAATGCCTTCAATTCCAACATTAAATGGTTTCATATCATGCAGTAGAGGCAGGAGCATAGTTCTTCATTGGACATTTACAAATTACCTTACAATATTTTCCATGGTCGGTTAGAGGCACTTTCTTGTTATCCGTGTGATCTGGGGAATTTTTTTAATTATTTGTATTTCTCTATCTTTATCTGTTAAGACTTAGGGCCCCATTAGGATGTCGGGCGGATTGCCACCGCGGCATATGGAAAGAACGTCCACCGCTTTTCGAGACGGTCAACTCATTGACCGGGCGGAAAAGGGTTTCATATGAAGGCAGTGTCTGTTAGACACCGCCATCCATATAAGGATGTGGGCGGGAACATGCTTTTCCGTGGCGGCAAGGCATGCGGGAATGTCTTGTGGGGGGCCGTTGCTGGCCCCCAGGGACCCCGGGGGGGTGGGGGTTGCACATGAGGGGTACCTATGGAACCCCCTGCACTTCACTGTACAACGTGGCACGCACCGCACGGTGCCTGTCACGTTGTGCATTGAAGTGCGCAATGTTAAAAATATGGGATGCGCCTACCAGTGTGACGGGTGCATCCTAATAGCCCCCATGAGCCCGCCGCACTTATGGCGGGCGGTTCCGTTTTACGTTGGGATGTCCGCCCGCCATCCTAATGGGGCCCTTAGTGTAAGACATGCTGTACAAAAAACTGTTTCAACAAGCGGAGCTTAAAATAACTGAAGTGAGGGTGGGGGCAGAGACCACCAGATACAACATATCAACTGTGGCACATGAGAACACTTCATTTCACTTGTGCCATCATTGTTAGAAAAGTGGTTCTAAGTTGCAGACAAACAACATCAGCATGGACCATTGTTGTTGCCAATCGAATTATGCTGTGGACTAAGCTATGGGCCAGAGTTACTAAATGTAAGACTATCGATAAGAAAATTGTGCGGAGGGTGTACAAGCAGGGGCGGCTTTTCTGTTAAGGCGGAGGAGCGTCGCCCCACAAAAAAATTGCCCCCAGAGATGGAAAAATACTGTCCTGAGCCAAGTTTCAGGACGCGGGTGAGGATTTCTGATTTCTGCTGCTGCCAGTCAGGGAGCAGCAAAAATCAGTGATAAGCAGGACACTTAGGTTTAAAGTGTGCATGTCTTTTTGGCCGGCCATCTAGTGATGGCCAGTGAGCCATGCACATTTTAAACTTCTCCAACGGTTACAGACAGCACAGGGCTCCAGTGTCCTCTGGAGCAGCGAGAGAGGCCGCTTCCTCCAATCCTGGCGTTGCTCTCATGCGGAATGAGAGCAGCACCAGGATTGGTTACTGCAGTTTCCGGGACCCTGCCTGCCTGGAGAAGACCCGAGCGCAGAGGAGGATGTGGCGCCAGGAAGGTAAGTGGGGTTCTTTTTTTTTTACTTGTATTTTACTTTTATTTTTATCTCCCTGCCCCCCTGCCCTCCTTACATGCTAGCTGCCACTGAGTGCATGTTAACGCTCTCTGGTTGGTTGTTGGTGAATTACATGAATAGTTAATCAAAACACTTCCACAACAAAAATGAATACACACCACCATTTGAATGAAATCTAAGATGAAAGTTTCTCTTTTTTTAGACAAAGCAGTACTGCCAGTCCATCATGCGAGAAAGTTAACACTACTTCACAAAACTATCATCTTTTTGAGGTCTGAATACAGCAATCTCAACAGATGAAAGCTGATAACGTTTCAAAAATGTCTGACAAGACACTGCACCCCATATGCTGGGTTCTTAATAGCAGATCTATTTGCGGTAGAAAGACTTTTTAATGAAAATCTGCAAATTAAGCAGTAGAAGGTGTATTCGATGGTAAACTTGGAATGCCTATATTTACACAGAAAAGGCAACGGCTCTCTGGTTTATCCTGAGAGAGTTTGCAGGTTTCTATGACCACAAAGGTGACTCAGTGGATCAAGTTTTCTTCCTCATTAGAATCATTGCTAGTTGAGAGGTGAATCTGAGGTAGCCAGGGCCCAGGTGAACTGCCAGGATTCCACAATAGCACAATTGAGGCAACATGGGTTTAACTCTGCTTAACTGATAACTCCAGAGGACAGACTGGTGGGGGAACTGTTAATTATAAAAGTTGTGTGACGACAGGAGGATGCAGTAGGTGACTGCCATTTGTTTTAGGAAGAAACTTTGTAAGAAACAAAAGAAAATTAAAGCAGGGACGCTATGGAAATGAAACCTACCTGTTTACACATTCCAAGAGGTAGTCATCGCAGTAGTAAGGAGGAAGCTTAGGTGAGGCTGAGCAGTGTATTTCAGCCACACATTTCAATTCAAAAAAATTATTTATCCTGGACCTGAAACGAACTCCCTCTTAACCTCCGACGAATCCAGACACTGCACCAGTTCAGAAAGGACCTCAAGACCTGGCTCTTTGAATGACACCCTTGGAGCTGCTTCACATCCCTTCCCTCAGTGCCTTGAGACCCTCACGGCTGAGTAGTGCGCTTTACCAACCTTGACTGATTGATTGATTGATTTATCAAACCGGATTTTTACTACACAACATACATTGAATCTCTAGTGCAAGAGGAGAGATTGGGTTTGGATGGGAGTCAGGAAGAAGTGGCGCTCAGCGGGTGCCTGGTATATGGGTAATGTCCGTAGAAGGAGTTGGTACGGTGCAAACAGGTCAGAGGAACAAACCCAGCACAAAACTGCCCCTGCCAAGATAGAGAACGTATCCCCTATCAAACAAATGTAAAGAAATGTAGCCTCAACATAGCTCAATGAGAATATCTTTTTAGGAAGGAAGAAAATGAAGAAGCAAGAGTCTTAGACCTATTTTTAAGTTTCAGAAGCCTATTAAAAGTCTGATAAACAAAGTATATTTTAAAGCAAAAATTTGAACGTGTGGTAATGGAGTTCGAAAGGTCCTTGCCAACCTCCTCCGACACATTTCTTCTTAAGGAGTGAGACCCCAACACCAATTAGTCAACATAGAGTGCCAAAAAATGAAAGGCATACATCTATCTGAAGATCACAAGCAACTATATAGGTTGCACCAGTATAGGATTAGACAAAGTGAATGAGGGTGTCTGGGTTGTGCAAGAATCAGGCAAGCTCTGATGCTAATGTATGGAAGTAATTAGATGGGGGAATGTTGGAAAATGGGCTTTGCAAATTTGAATTGGAATGTGAGTCTAGGCATTAGGGGCATAGCTATCAATAGTGTAGGAGGTGCCGCTTCATTGGGGGGGATCCTCTGCACTCCAATGGTGGCCATACTTCACCACTCAACTGAGTAATTAGGGTACCAATTTTCCTTGCTTGCATTATGACCCATTGCACGCTTGCTACGCCGCTCATGGGCATTTGGAAGTCTAACCAACTGCAAACAATTTCTTATGCTTACAAATCTAATAAAGTACTAAGTTATATATTTGATAAATCCATTAACCGATTTGTCTTCCTTACTTCCCTGTTGCTTCTTCTATGCCTTGACCCCCTCAGGTACCATCTCTTGACCCCCCATCTACTGTGGCAGTTTCTTCCTTTATTTAAATACTCCTGGATTCCCTCTTTTAAACTCCTGAGACTTCGTGTACACCTGAGGCGGAAAGCCGGGTGTTAGCCTACTGGTAATTTTAACTTTTGCTTTGGAACTTTTGTTAAAAATTTGATTTGCGCCGTATCTTAAGAACATTTCCAAATCCCCTCACAACTAGAAATAACTTGCACTGACCCCTCCGAACGCAGCCGAATAGGTGCTGGGAAGAAGAGTGGTTTGTGGCGGCCATATTGGGGGAACAAGCAAGTCCCAGCGCTCTAGCGCTGCAGAAGGGACTATAAAAGAAGATGGCCACGTCTCCGCGCAGCGGCGCCGCTGTCGCGCCGAAGTCAAGCCAAAGTCCTGCCCGTCTGCGCCCGTCCAGGCTGAGGACGGGCATAGGGCTAGATACGCTGCTCAGGTACCCACAAAGGATTTACCTACGAAAGAACTTATATTATCTTTGAATACCCAACCCAAACACTGCCATCAAGCCCTCAATGTGGATAAATGGGCAGGTCCCATAGGCTGTCAACAATGTAAACAAAATTTAGAACCATGCCAAAGATCGCGGGGTAAAGAGACAGGCAGAATCCTGAAGGGGGGACTCATAAATGCTCGCTCCATGTGTAAGAACGCTCTTCATATTTATGACCTCATTTCAGAAAAAGATCTAGACTGCCTATTAGTGACAGAAACATGGCTCAGAGACTGGTCCAACCTCGATATAGTTCAGGCTCTACCTCAGGGTTTCCAAATACAGAGGTTGGACAGACCCTCCCAGCGTGGAGGAGGGCTGGCAATTATCCATTGTGACACCCTTAAATTCACCACTATGGAACTACCAGACATAAAAGGAGCGGAATGTCTCTGTTTTAATCTCCAGGACCACGATTCTTTCACTTTTGCAGGGGTACTGATTTACCGACCCCCTGGACAAGCGACTCAATTCTTAGAAAGTGTGGGGGTAGTATTAACCAATTTAACTCTTAGATTTGCTAATCTCACCTTACTGGGAGACTTAAACCTCCATTTGGATAGTGTCAGTGATCCCAATGTATTGTGCTTTAAAGAAATTCAACACATTCTAGGGCTGACGATACAAACAAGAGAGCCAACGCATACAACTGGGGGCATATCCTGGACTGCATCAGCTCCAACTTAAACACAATTAAGGTTGAACCACCACTGACCCAAACATGGTCAGACCATAAGTTTATTGGTTTCAGCCTGAAAATGGATAATCAGAAGGCAACTAAAAGATCTATCCCAGGTAATGAGACGCCAATTCCCTGCTGGGGGAAAATCATAGAACACCCAGATTTGAAAAGCTGGGTGGAGGCGGGTAAACCATCGCTGTCAGGGAATGTGACCATTGACCATGAACGCTATGAGGGATGGATGACAACTATTGGGGAAAGAATGAAAACACGGGGTACTAAACCCCAAACTAGACAAGGGAGAAATTCTGCCCCCTGGTATACAAGCTCACTAAAAATAACTCTGGGAGAAGTGAGAGCGTCAGAGCGGAGATGGCGCCATCACTACAAGAGTAACGACCGGGAGACCTATAAAAAGGCCAGGAGGGATTATCAAGCCTCAATTAAACGCGCTAAAACAATGTACTACACAAAGCTGATTGAAGCTTCTAGAAATAAGCAAAAAGAGATCTTTCAAATTGTCAATAGCTTTAGGAACCCCAAAATACTTTCCCAGGAAATTCCGCCATCCCAGATTCTCTGTAATGAAATAGCAATGTTCTTTGAACAGAAAATATCTAACCTCACAAAAAACTTTCCTCAGATCCATCAAGAAGAATTAGATACAGCATACAAAGTTCAAAATGATAGGCCCTGTACTATAATGTGGGAAACCTTCGCCCCGATTAGCCTGGAGGAGTCTTCCCAAGCTATTTCCAACCTCAGTTCAGGTTCACCTTTTGACCCCCCCCCCCCCCCCCCAGCGTTGTTAAAAGTCATAAAAGAGGAGGTCAATCTAGTGATCAACTCTATTCTTAATTCATCACTCCAAACAGGAGATATTCCATCATGCTGGAAGGTCGCAGCTGTTAGACCCCTTCAGAAAAAAGCTCTCCAAGACCCCACAGTTTTATCTAATTTACGTCCATCTTGCTCCTACCAGCCGTATGTAAGCTTGCAGAGGCCTGTGTTAATAAACAACTCACGGCATATCTGGAGGAGAACAATGTTCTTCAACCGAATCAAGCTGGCTTCAGGGCCCACCATTCGACAGAGTCTGCTTTGCTGTTTTCCATGGAAACAATTAGAGCTGCATTGGATCAGGGCAAAAAGGCAGTCTTGATCCTATTGGATCTATCAGCAGCATTTGACACGGTGTCCCATGCTATTCTATTACATCGCCTGACGAGTGCAGGCATAGCGGGCACCGTGTTAAAATGGTTCAACAACTTTCTGACGCAAAGACGGCAGATTACTATGCTGGGGCAGTTCTGTTCCGAAGAGAGGAGGATTCAGTCAGGGGTGCCTCAGGGCTCCAGTTTGAATCCCATTTTATTCAATCTTTACATGGTCCCCCTGATTGAGCTCATCTCCTCCTTTAACATCAGCACAATAGCATATGCCGATGACACCCAGTTAGTCCTCACCTTGGATGAGGACCCGACAGCTGCTGAGCAGACTCTGAGGAATTGCCTGAAGGCAACTTTCGCCTGGATGAACAACAATCATCTGAAATGCAACACTGTAAAAACAGAAATTGTACAGTTTGGTCAAAATAATCCCTTCTCCCCAGATTTGCTGGCCGGAAGAGGCAGAGGCCCCGCCCAGCACCATCGTAGCGGCGCGAAATCTGGGAATTAAATTCGATGAGACCCTATCTTTTAAACAACAGGCAAGAGAAGTGGCTGGGTCATGCTTTAATATAATAAGGGACCTCAGGAAATTGTTTGACCTCCTCCCTTTGTCCGCCAGGCGCACCGTGGCAGAGGCGCTAATTACATC
The DNA here is from genome assembly GCF_964263255.1 of Lissotriton vulgaris. Taxonomy (NCBI): domain Eukaryota; kingdom Metazoa; phylum Chordata; class Amphibia; order Caudata; family Salamandridae; genus Lissotriton; species Lissotriton vulgaris. The sequence continues at coordinate 529,709,604 of NC_141697.1, forward strand.
CAGGTTGGACTATTGCAACAGCCTGTATGTGGGGGCAAACAAAGCAGCCCTGCACAGGCTGCAGATGGTCCAACATGCTGCAGCAAGACTAGTTCTAGGATGGCCCAGAAAAACCTCAGCCTCTGCAGCACTGGATGAGCTTCATTGGCTCTCCATTCAAAAGCGCATCTTATTTAAGGTCCTGATAATCACCTTTAGGGCCTTTCACAAGCAGGGTCCACAATATCTGCTCAAAAACTTTAATCGCTATCATCCTACTCGAGAACTCAGATCTTCAACACCCAACTTGATGGTCGTCCCAAAGTTTAGACTTGCTACAAGAGGAGGAAAAATGCCTCATCAACTCCGCACAATTACCTGCGAACAGAAGTTTAGAAAATCCCTTAAAACGTTGATCTACAGTATGGCGGATGCTACCTGCAAAACACTTGTCTAGGATTCACAATGGCAATGTGAAAATAACAAACCTTACCATCTTTGAGTACACAAGTCAAAGCGCCAAGATGCTCCCTGGAGTGGTAGTGCGCTATACAAATTTCTCTAAACAAAAATTTTAAAAATATGATGGAAGGGATGTTTCTATTACACTCTTATTTCAATAGTTGCCTCATTTCTCCTCTGAACTATTGCATTTGTCACCATAATGTGCCCTAATGCCTTCTGACCTTGTTTGCACTAGATACAACTGCAAAAATAAATACTTTCCTGCTCACCCTTCTGCACAGCTTTACATCCACTTTACACTTGCATTGCTTCTTCCGCGTGTTCTTGAATGATCACATACACCACCGCTTGCAGAAACACTTACGTGACTGATTGCATGACTGATTACGCGATCGCCTGCATCAAGCTGCTGGCATGACTGACTACACGAAAACCGGCAGGACGGCTCGCCTGAAAGCTTGCATGACCAACTGCATGACAGATTGCACGAACGTCAGTGTGAGACCATCTCTAATGCCTAAGAGCTGTTGATCCATTTATTTTCCTTGAAACTCATGCATAGGAGGAATAACAGACAAGAAAAGATCATGAATCCACTCCTAGCATACAACACTTAACACACCCACATAGGTCATACAAGACATACACCCCCTCCATTATGAAGTATCACGGAGTAGCCGCTAAGCGCTTCAGCACCTTACCAGGGTGTGGAAGAGAACTATACAAACAACTTCAATACTATAAAATATATTACCTCCTCGTTAGTCTTCCTCGCCCCCTGAGTTACATAGTGAGCTTCAGCTCCACAACAGAACCCTCCAAAGCAAAAAGAAACCACCTCCCACCCCCTCCCAACATGGCCGACCAGTCCCACCTGACCTCTATAAGAGGCGGGCCGGCCCAACCAATCAGCCTGTTTTTTTTGTTCTGCACGATTCTCTCCAGAGCACGGTACAGGTAAGATGGGCCGGCGTGAGCAGTCCCTGGGGTGTTAAGGTGGTGGACCTGCTCTAGCGGTCTCTGGTGCCTTATGCCTAGAAATCCCCCCCCTCTTCCTGCCCCCGGTCCTGTGGGGCCGGTTAGGTGCTGCTATAGCGTGCCAGTGGTTTATAGGGAGGGGGGGCGGCAGGGGATATGGGGTGTTTGGGCATCCCCGTGTATCCCCAGGTCGTTACCGAAGGGCCCGGGCCACTGTGTGGGCTTTTGGGGTCCAGCGCTCCGTTTGGCATTTATGCACCTATGTGTGCTTACATGACTCTGTGATTTGCATGTTACGCCCGTCGGGTAGCTGGGCTGCCCAATGGGTGTCGTGTTTTCCTGGAAATGCCAGGGCTGTGTGTATTGGCACTGCGTGGGGCATCTCACATACAGTGTAACAGCTTTCGGGTTGTAATTCTGCATGCACTTCACCGCCTCGGCGGGTATTTCTAGGCGGTGTGGACTCGCCCTGACCCGTCGGGTGGGCGAGTTTCTGGAGCGCCGGCCTAGTGTGCGGGGTGCTCTTCTGTGCTGCGATGCCTCTCCTCAGGTGGCGGGGGTTCAACCTCCTCTTCTATCACCTTCTGCGGGGTCTCCTGGTGTTGCCGCGCTGTCCCATCGAGGTCCTTGCGCGGCGGGTGGCCCTGCCCCCTCCTCGCCTCGTCGCCCTCTCGGTGGCCCCGGGGGGGGTGTATGGCCCTGGTGGAGAATTGTGGCCCAATGGTTAGAGCTGCAGTCTCTGATACTGTGGTCTAGCCCGGGACCGGGGTTCGATTCCCCGCCGCAACGGGGCTTGGGCTCAAAAGGTCCTGATAATGTTAGTTGGCTACTTTCTCTCCATAGGATGCTTGGCCTCCTCCTTAGGGGTGTCCGGGAGTGGTCGCCTCGGGGGGTATGCCGGGATGGGTTCCGCGGAGGCATTTGTACATACGCCTTGCGACCCTTTCAGACGTGTGGTGCGCTATTCTGGCTGGGAGGTCGCGCAGTCCATTCCGGCGTCCTTGTCGGCCTATCCTCTTTGAGGGGCATCCCGCCCTGGCAGGGGTGGGGCCCTTCGGCCATTCCTCCCGGATACGGGATGTCGGTCGCCACAAGGTGCTTTCTTGTGGGCTTCCGGGCCCCGGTTTCGGCGTTTCCCGGTCTGGTACTGGTGGGGCCGCTCCCGTGTTGGTCATCCCGAGATCCTGGCTTCGGCCGTCCCGCTCCAGGGGGTTCCCTGGGGGGTGGGGGGGGGGGCTGTCGCCTCCATTTCGTCCCATCTTGGGCCGTGGCTGGCACGGTTCTTGGGCTCTTCGGGCTGGCTGGCCTTGCGGATTCTCCGCGGAGTCCCTCCTTATCGAAAGGTTGGGGTACCTGCCCCTTCCATGGTCGACCCTGAAGGGCTTGCCGGGAGCCTGTGGCCATGCCACCCTGAAAACACCTGATCTCGTCCGTACTCAGAAGTTAAGCAGGGTCGGGCCGGGTTGGTGCCTGGAGGGGAGTCCGCCTGGGGTTACCAGGTGCTGTTGGCTGCGGCCTACGATTGGATCCCGCCCTCGGTTGCGGATGCTTCCGTTGGGTTTGCCTTCTGGCCCGTGGGGTCTAGGGCAATTCCGCCCTGCCTGCGCCTGATCTCGTCTGATTTCAGTATTTCTGCAGTGTCGGGCCCGGTTGGTTCCGGGTGGGGAGACTGCCTGAGGTTCCCAGGGGCTGCCGGCTAGGGGTACTTGCACCTGGCCCGCCTGGTGGTTCTTCTGCACCGGGCGGGGGTCTGGGTGTTCCCCGTCTGGACGTGTGTTAGATTTTGGCCTCGTCTGGTTCTGCGGTGTCTCCCCTCCGTCGGCTCCCTGCTCTAGGGGCGGTGGTCCCTTCGGTGCCCGTCTCGGGCTTGTCCTCCCTCGGTGGGCCCCGTCCTCCCCTCTGGTTCGTTCAGGGGGGGGCGCCCTTGGGCGCCGGGTCGATTGGGTCTCCGGCAGTCGCGCAACACGGAAGTTGCTGGCGGTCCTCCTAGCTAACAGGGTGACCTGCCGTCGTTTGCGCCTGTGCTTCAATGCCCCCAGGTCTTGACAGTCGACCTGGTGGTGTGGAGCGGTGTCAGCCTTCGGGGGGGGTGCTGTTTTCACTCCCTTTGGTTTCCTTGCTCGGGGATTGTTTTCTGGAGCGGAGTAGCCGGTCCTGGCCCTTCGGGCTGTCCTGTCCGCAGGGTCCGACTAGGGGGAGGCGGATCGACTGAGTCGGATCTTCCTTCGTTGCCTGGTATCACCCGGACCCCGGTGGTGCTACAGCGCCTGGGGCCTCGTCTCGGTCTGCCTCCGGTGACTCTGTTCACGGTGGGGGTCTCGGCCCTCCTGCCCGGATTCTGGTTTCTCCGCCTGGGTCCTGGGGGTGCCCGGTCTTTTGCGAGGCCATTCGGCTGATGTGCGCGTTTCCTCCGTGCCCTCTGTTATCGCGGGTCCTCGGCTGGATTCGCTTGGGCAGGGCCGGGATGCTCCGGGGTGCTCGCCTCGGCGGCACGTGGACTCTTTTTGGATCATTGCAGGGGTGAATAACTAGGGAGCTTTAGCTCATGGGTGAGTCTTGTGCCTTTGGTGCAGACGGCCCTCACAGGCCTGGGTTCGATTCCGGCCTGGGCGGGGGAGGTATCCCTAGGTGGCAGTTTTTGCCTGGCACCCGCGTGTGGTTGACACGCTTGTCGTGGTGCGTTCCGGTATTTGGATCCCGGCGGGGTCAACCGCCCCGGGTACCCTCTCCTTGGGCGAGCTGGCGGTTCGAGCCTCCTGGCCGATCCTGGATCTTCCCGTACCATGGTTGGGTCCCCCGCTCTCGGCGTCAGTGTTGAGCCGGCTCTTGTCGGCTGGCCCGCCTCCTTCTGCAGGCCTGATCCTGTGCCCGGCGCTGGGCGCCCTTCTCGCGTTGGCGCGGTCGGCTTGGTGCTGTCCCAGCCTCCGTGGACCCCTTGCGGGTCTTGGTCCCGGTGGGTCCGTTGGGCTGCCTTGCGGGCCTTCCACGGTCCGATGTTCGACGGGCTGGTCTCCCTGGTGGCTCGCTTGGCTCCGATGTTATTTATCCTTCGCCCACGGTCGCTCTGCCGGTCTCCCCCTTGGGTGCTCGCTTCGGCTGCACATATACTTATATTGGAACGTTACAGAGGAGATTTGCAGGGCCCCTGCGCAGGGGTGTCTCGCAAAATCGTGAGGCGTGCCACAGGAGTCTTCTCTCTCGTTCTACGAGCTCTTCGGGGTCCGCCCTGTTGGGCCCCGGCCCTCGGTGGCTTTGCGGTTCCTCGCCTTTCAGGTGGTGTTCCCTGGTGGTGATGGTGTCTGCTGGGCGGATGGGCGTGCGGGGGTCGTTCCTCCGCTCCCCGCCCTTCTGGCGGGTTTTGCCGGACGGGGTTGTTCCTCCGGCGTGTCCCCCGTGTCCTTCCCGGGGTTCCTTCCCTGGGGCCTCGGACTCTGGTGGTTTACCGCGTTTCCCGGCCGACGGGGTTCCTCCCTTGTCCGTGCTGGTTGTTCGACGTGCTGTTTTGGCTTCTCTTGGCCGCACGTCTTTCCTTTCCCGATGGGATGCCCTGTGTTGTGTCTTTTGGCCCGGTTCGTTCGGGCCGCTTGCCCTCGTTCCGCCTTGGTTCACGGGCTTACGCTGGCTGGCATCCTTCCCTACGCTTCGCTGGGTTCGGTGGATCCGGCGGGGGCCTGGGGTCGGTCCGCGAGGTGTGGCTCTGTTCCCTGGGCCCCCATTAGTGGGTGTCTCCTCTGTGGAGTTTTCTCGGGCTTCGGCGTGGTCGTCCCCCGCCTGGTAGGTGGGTCTCTGGCAGTCCCGGGGGGACTTCGCTGGGGCCATTCTGAGTGCTGGAGCTGCGACTCCGGGTTGGCCTTCTTTTCCTGGAGGTCTTGATTTCAGGTTTCCTGTGATCCCTGTTCTCTTTTCGGTTGTTATACATCAACCTTGGGTTGGTTTCTCTGCATCACCGTGTGGTGTTGTGGTTATGGTGGTCAATGAAGCCTTTTTGGCTTGGGTATTTGCTCACTATGTAACTCAGGGGGCGAGGAAGACTAACGAGGAGGTAATGCCCCGGTTACTTACCGGTAATCTTCATTACTCCGAGTATAGTCTTCCTCGCCACATGAGTTCCCTCCCCCCTCCCTGTCTGGCTATCGGCTTCATTGTTTGCTTGGTAGATCAGGCTGATTGGTTGGGCCGGCCCGCCTCTTATAGAGGTCAGGTGGGACTGGTCGGCCATGTTGGGAGGGGGTGGGAGGTGGTTTCTTTTTGCTTTGGAGGGTTCTGTTGTGGAGCTGAAGCTCACTATGTAACTCATGTGGCGAGGAAGACTATACTCGGAGTAATGAAGATTACCGGTAAGTAACCGGGGCATTACTCCATTTGGGATGCATTTCAATTTTCTGGCATGCATGTAGTAGGCAAGCCGGTGGCGGTGACTCTTCCCCCTCCCTTTCCCCATCTACTTCTCCCATCCTGAGGCCAAGCCATTCAAATCTGTTTCGTAATGGAAAGTTCCTACCTCTTTGTGCTCAACTGACAAGGATGTTTTTCTTAGCGTCACACAAAATACATTACACGGTTCAAAAGACTTGTGGACAGAAGCCGCAAGCACGACAGGCTGAACAGGAAGCTATCGGCCCTCTTGCTATTCTTCATCGTCCTGAAAGGCTCCGGTCTCAGCTTTTAACAGCAAGGTAGGGCTCTAATCTTCAAAGGAGGCGAGTGGCCAGGTCGCTGGCAGACCCTGATGGCTCTGGCAGCGCCAGGCTTCCAAGCGGGCTCATTAGGAAAACTGAGCTAGAGGCCTGCATGAACCTCTCTCTCGCGCCGCGACAGACGCCATCTTAGTCTGGGCCGAAATAATAACAGCATTCTCTGGCGGAAAAGTAAGAAAGCATCAAATGCTTCGCTTTGTCTGCAATTTTGTTTCGGTTTTATTAAGTTGCGGATTAACTATTGTCATCTAAACATGTCAACTGTGCCACCGTTTCATTCTGTGTAAGTTGCTCTGCTCACACTAAGGACTGTGTGGTTATCCCCCCAAACTCCCAAGAATACAGGGGCTCAGGATATAGGCCATGGATGTTTATTCAAGATAGTTTTGTTAACCTACAGTGCAGGACAAAAACAAGCACAAACTGGTAAAAAAAATTTTTTTACGATGAGCACAAAACAAATTCATAGACACATACCCGATGTTGGAAGCAAAAAATGGCGTTATTTTGGCTGTCTCCCGCCTAAAATTGCATTTGCTGCAATACAAGACAAGTCAGCAGAGGGAATACATTCTTCCAATTATTTCTTTAAAGTCTTCCACTTTCCTCTTCTAAAATGTTGGCATGTATGTAGACAGGGCGCCTGGAAGTGACCCCAGAATCAAGCCAGATCAAATCACTCCCAAACTCTGAAACAAAAGTGGTATGAGCAACTCTTGACTAGAGCACGAAGGGAAGGACCCCGCGCTATTTTGATCAAAGGTCCTAGTTCATGGGGAAAGTTCCAGTTTTTCTGTGCCTTTCCTGCTAATTTCTATCAATATATGACATGTTTTAATTTTTAACGAGGTAGACCTAAGAACGAAGGGAGGCAAATCATCCTGTGCTGGATTTGCTAGTAGCTGCAATTTAAGTGACACAGATAATGCATGTCGATTTAAGTGCCCCAAAAAGACCAACCTTGGAACCTTATTACCTCACTGTCATGCATTTTTTAGATTGATATGATTGCTGTCAATTAAATCATTCTATGCACCATACTCACTGCAAAATTGCTGTCCTACTTCTGTGTCAGTGACATGTACTAACCTTCGGTTTTCAAGATATGGTCAGCATAGCCTAGGCTTACTCCCTATCATACTAGTCCCAAATCCCCATCCTCCAGGAAAATATATTATTTAAAATGTCTTTTCCATTTAAGTCCAATACAAGAAGCAAATAGGTATGCCAAACAGCCTTTAATGCAGCCTTTTCCGGGTGTCCAGGTCTCAGAATTAAGGCCGAAGTTCATGTTGTCCGCCTTCATACATGTAGATAGTCACATTACCCCATCTTGACATAGCCTGCCAACCCGAAAACCAGTGAACTTGTCTCCTTTCAAACCTTTCACACCCAGACAAAATTTGAAGAGCGATTGGTAGAAGCAATTGGTAGAAGAGGTAGAAGAGGAGGCTCTCCACCTCTTCATGGACGGGCTACTCCTCATCGGAGATTAAGCCTAGTGTCCTGTGGATCAACAGAAAATGAGGATGACGTAAGGAGTAGCTCTATAACCTGAAGTCCATCTTGGTCTGAGGATCCTATTGATAGAAATCTTTAGCTCTCCTTAGTGAATGTAAAGGAGTCACAGGCCAGTCCATCTTGTCAAATCATTGCCTTGAGGAGTACATGTTCATTCAATCAATTAGTTGTTGGTAAAGTGCAGCTACTCACCCGGGAGGGTCTCAAGGCGCTGGTGGGGTGTGGGGGGGGGGGCGGCTCTGTTACACCAACAAACCTGTAAAAAAAGATGAAACCAATTGAGAGACTGGTTCCTCCTTGGAGGATAAAGTAGCTAGAACATTGAACTGCCTCCTCAACATCACATGATTTGGTTCTTCAATGCACTTCCAGGCACTAATAAATCCATACAGATCATTTTTCCTATTGGAAAATGACTGTTCCTCTGCCACTCAACTATGGTTGGAGGAAGGAGACCGTGCTGCCTACCAGGATAAAATGCACTTGTCCTATCGACACATCACTGCTATGTCTGGCAAGTGCGCTTAAGGTCCAAGCTTTCTGTTTTCTATGAATAATGATTCTGGTCAGTGTTATTTTCGTGCGTACCTCTTTCAGCATCTTTATTTTTAGTTCCAGCTTGCCGCCCCAGGAAATCAACGGTCTGTAGGTGACGGGCATCTAGATCCTCCATAGTGCTATCTTTATGCTTCCAATTGTTTTGGGACAGACATGATTAACTTATTCTCCTTTACCAAATCATACACTTTACTTGGGCGAGCAAAGCTGTACCCGACTATCATACATAAATGAGCAAAAACTTACAATGAAAATATCCCAAGGCAGATACTGGAGCTGTGGAGACCAACATTTGTATCTGATGGAATCGTAGCTGAGGAAAGTAAGTGCACTGAAGTGTAAAGGGGGTTTTCTCTGGGGAAAGCAGTTACATGAATCTTCCACTACATAGAGGTTGTGGAGACCTAAACAGGCAGCGGGAGCTTCATAACACTAGTGTACATTAAGACACAGCACCTGCAAGCGGTCGTAAGGGGTTTTGTCATATGTGACATGCATTGTGACCTGCACTCAACTTGCTTAATTCTTCCCCTTGTCCCTAGATTTCTGTGTGCTGCTTTATGATTGTGCTCACTCTAACTGATAGGTCCATTCCACTTGAATTGACTTTCAGTCACACTGCAATCCAGCTCCTCTCTCGCCACATCCATAACTCTGTTATAAACGTGCTAACCCATACTTGAAAAGCAAAAGGAACAAACGATTGACGGAATGCTGAACAATGCAAACATTCACCCTCAGTCACAAAGATCTGGGTTTAATCCATCGTTCTTTTCCTCACCACACCACCCCAGTTTGGACCCAGCCATATGCAAATCAGTCTTGACCCTGTGCCTCATGTTAACAGTCCAGCCCAAACTGCCAAGCTAGTCTTCCCTGGACCAGAACAAGCATCCTGGGACCGGTTTCGGGGCATCACCCCTCTTGAGCCAGGCTAGCTTGAATCCAGTGGCGCAGTGAGCATGGGACCCACGTCTGGCCCTAACCTTCCCACTTAGGGCGGCAAAAGGAATAAATGATGGACAGAATGCTGAACAATGCAAACATTCACCCTCAGTCACAAAGATCTGGGTTTAATCCATTCTTCTTTTGTTCATCACGCCACCTCAGTTTAGACCCAGCCATATGCAAATCAGTCTTTAACCTGTTCCACATGAGAACAGTCCAGCCCAAACTGCCAAGCTAGGCCCTCCCTGGACTGGAAACAAGCATCCTGGGCCCGGTTTCAGGGCATCACCCCTCATCAGCTAGGCTGGCTTGAATCCAGTGGGACAGGGAGCACTAGACCCAATTAAGGGTGTACCCTTCCCACGTAGGGTCACATTGATCGGCATTGTCCATCAATTCTTCTTTTTGCATTTAACTCATGCGTGAAAGCAGCCTCAACTAATTCTAACTAACTCACTCTTGCACTCAAATACCCTCTAATGACTTCAGAATTAAATATTTATACATGTACCACGTTATCTATCTGGTTGATTATTAGTTTTTCGTTTTGCCTGTATTTTGCCCCCGAATCAACAGCTGTCTTGCATTTAACACATCAAGCTGACAGCCTTTTGGTATGGTCAATGTTTGTTTTGCCATGGTTTTTATAAAACGTTATTGTTGTAGGAGCTGACTGGCATTCAACAATATATTTTGTAAAAAATGTTTTTAAAGCAAAACCAATGTTGGTAACAAAAAGTGCACATGGTCGTACTATTGTACCGAAGTGAACTACTTTGTGCGTGGATGTGCTCCTTGTGAAAGAACAAAATGCCATCACTCACGCAATTGGCTGGCCCTTTCCCCCATGCTGTATGCTGTAGCAGGCAAAAGAAAAATGTGAATGACACAACAACAGACCAATCTATGATGAGGGCCTGCTGTGAACTCCTGTAAATGTATTCTATATATAATTTTACAAAAATCAAAAGGTATTGGCTAACATCAACCCTGATACAACGTGTCTGTTGCTACCCAAACTGTTTATGACATTTTGTGGCATGCTCTGTTACTATGTACAGCATCTTTAGCTGAAATTCTTGTGTCTTTCCACGTAAATAAATACATAAGAATGATATTCAAGAAACAGCGTTTAGCTTGTGATGCCTTGTCTCCTAAAATAACTCAGTAATCTTTCTTTAAAAGCTTTGCCTGCAATTTAGAGTGACTTTGTTTCACTGACCATTTAAAGTAGCAATATTGTGTGTGAAGAAGGGAGAGTGCTTTCTGGGTGTTGCTCACCGCATCTGACTCTTGAGAAGTGGCCAGGCCGGCATGCATATTTATCACTTTTCATTTCTTTTACTTGAGATAATATACGTTGATTGTTTGGCAACTGTACAGGGAGAATGAAAGAGTATTTGCTGATGGATTGTAATGCCTCACTTTCTATCTAACCATGAGAGAAAGTGAAACTGTGTTTTTTTTATCCCTTCATATCTGTGCCATTTTGGGTTCTCCTTGAGTACATATACCTGATCTTCAAAGTTGGGGAGTTAATTACCAGGGTTTACCTACTTCATCATACCAGTTTAAAGTACCAGAAATAAATCGAGCAATAAGGACGCTTAGGCCAGTGAAACTCATGTTACCTGCAGGCGCAGCCAGCACAGGTAAGAGCGGTGGGGCTGGGGGGTGGAGGGGGTACGAGGGGGGGGGGGGGGATTTAAGTCAACAGACGACGTGATAGGTAAAATTAAATAAAATCTAATTTTTCCTATCCCGTCGTCTGTCCACTTCCTCCCCACCCACCCCTTCTCCGCACCACTGCTCTTACCTGCGCCGGCTGCACCTGGTTACCTGTGGAGCTGCCAAGAGGAAGAATCACACGCAGCACCGAAACACGATCAAGTGATGTCTTTTAAAGCATGTAGGTTTCAGATGGAAGAATATTCTTGTAAAGATTTAGAGACATATTTACTAATCTTCACGCAACGCGGGCAGCAAGGAAAGTTGGTGTGCTGCATTGCTGAAAGGGGGAGCAGAATTACTCCATATTTACAAAGACATGGAGCATTTGCACTCTGTGTCGCCTATCTCAACACAGGGATCCATGCACTACACTCCATTATGGGCAGGATTGTTTTATGCAGGAACGGATGCCTTCCTGCACAAAACAATCTTAGAGGCATTGTTCTCTTTCTATGTGTGATGTGAAATGCATCACACATAAAAAGAGGAAGTAACAAGGATAAATAATGATATTTCTCCCTGTTACCCCTTACTGGGTAAGGCGTAGCATTTTAACACATTCATAGGTTTACTAGCTTTAGTGAATCTGGGAATGCATCAAAATCCATGGGTGGATGCATGGGAACGCCCATGCTCCACCCATTCAACGTCTCCCAACTTGCAATGTAACATAACGCAGCACAAGCAGGTGCGTTGCATTACATTTCTTAACAAAGCCAGGCAAGGGGGCACAAATGTCACCTTGCATGGATTTGTAAATATTACTGAAGCCTTTGCTTTGTTCTTGCATCTCTTTGCGCAACGCTAGGACAACGCAAAGTCTTGATAAATCCAGTGGCGGCCGGCATCGATCGGGGGTAGCGGGTGGGGAGGGGAGGAAGGGTGGTGTAAGAAAAGAAAGAAAAAAAAACCTCGCCTTATCCCCGCATCTCTCCCATGTCGTCTCTCCTCCGCGTCCGGTATGAACAGGAACCAGGAAGCACACCCAGGCTCTTCTGAGCCAATCACAATGCTGCAGTGCAGCGTTGTGATTGGTCTGACCACCGTGGTTCGGCGCTCAGCCAGGGAATGGGGGCCTTGGCATGTTCTCCACCCAGGCTGTAATGCAGCCTGGGTGGAGAACATGCAAAGTGTGTATGACGCTTTGGCCGGCGGGAGATGGCCGGCCAAAATGTCATGCGCACTTAAAGTGTGCCCCCCACTCGTCTCCTGCCTTGAGCAGAGCAGATACACCCAGCTCCGCCACGATGCAGCAGTAGGAACAAATAAAATGATAATAACCTCAAGTTATAATCATTTTATTTTTCCTTTCTTTCACTGCTGCTAAGCAGTGGGGCAACACTCCTCCGCCTTAGCCGAAGAGCCGCCAATGGATAAATCTAGGCCTGAGCTTCTAGAAAGATCAAATGATTGCAAATATTACTAAATATCCAACACTACAAATATTTAAAAAAATGTCAAAAGTATAGAAATAAATATAAATGTAGGCAAAATGCAAGTCAGTCCATCTTTCACGTACTTCTGTCATCTTTCTTTCTTTCTTTCATTCATTCTTTCTTTCCTTCTTTTTTGGTAATAAAATCAGTCTAAAATCTAAACCTTCAGTACAGATCACATAAACATGTTGTAGAATAAGATGACGGATACTGGTCTTGTGACACCATAATATTTTAGACCAATTTTGAATCAGTAGCATACTTTTGCAGCATGTCTCTTTCTTTGTTTACAATATTAATGACCTTCATTATATCACCAGGAGTTGACCTGATACACTTCAGACCCAGAGAGGCCAATATTGCACAACTAAGGTTAAGAGATTAAAATCTCATTTCACCAATCCTGCAGACGAGGTCTTGGAGTACATCTCCGCAACAGAGGTCTAATGAGCCGGACTAGATCAAGACCCAGGGTTTACTTATGGAACATCAATGACCAGTTTTTCCCCAAGATTCACTCTAAGGGCTACGGTTGGATTTTGAAAACGAAGGCAAAATAGATGTTTCAGGGTTTTTTCTCTGCTGTCACCAGTGTTAGTAGTAAAGTCGGCAGATGACGGAAAAGAAAATGAAAACAAGCATTTGCAATGCAATAGGTCTCGCATTAGGAAAGTTTGAGTTATTTGTCTTGTACATGACAAATTTGTTATTTATGTGTTATTTTTTTAAATTGTGAAATTAATAACTTTGTCATTTACAATGCTAATACTTTTATTTTTTGACAATGTGACACCTATAGCATTTTTAATGCAACATGTTTTGTATTTACGTGACTTAGAAGTATTGATTTTACAAATAACAATGGTTTTAAAAAAAAGAATAATATTTAAATAAAAGTTATTGTAATTTATAATGGCAATAGCTTAAACTGTTGTAATTAACTTTTGTGAAGATTATGTTTAGTGTATTTTATTGTGACTAAAATATAAGAACAGAAGGGAAATATCAAATTTTTTGTGTGAAATTTGTAATAAAGCTTGAAACATTGAGAGAACATATTTGAAGAAGTTGTTGTTGAATGTTTGCACAGATTGATACAGTGGTGGCCCTGAGTGATGTTGTGGTGGCGACAAGAGATGATGTGGCGTTTAGTGATGCTGTGGTAGCGCATAGTGATGTTGTGGTGCCCCTGAGTGATGCTGTGGTGCCCCTGGGTGATGCTGTTGTTGTGCGATAGATAGAGTGAGGGCGATAGATAGCTAGAGGGAGGGGGAAGATAGATAGAGTGAGGGCGATATATAGATAGAGTGAGGGCGATAGATCTATAGAGTGAGGGCGATAGATCTATAGAGTGAGGGCGATAGATCTATAGAGTGAGGGTGTGGAAATTTAATTTGTGAACTAAACATTATCTGCGCCAGCTTGTCACCCATGTACAACGTGCACGATCGCCATTTTAGGCATCATGGTCTCCCTGCCCACGATCGATCGCCAGCACGTCCCCTCTGACCCAGCAAGCATCCCCCGCGCACCCTGGCTCCCCCCTCCCTCCTCCTTCTGAGCACGACCCTTCTGCATGACCCTGTCCTTGAGAGTCACGCCAGCGCCTGACCAGCACCTCCTCCCCTCCCATGAATGCCCCTCTGTTGCTAAACCTCCCTCCTGCACTGGATTGTCCACACAGCATGAATACCTCTCCATTGATAGCCCCTCACCCCGTGTCCGACTGTCCACACAGGTCCGAGGCCATTGCCTAAGCCGGAAGATATCATTTACTGCTCTTTATTGTATGAGGTCGCTCTCCTTCAAAGGTCCCTCTATTTGATCCAGGCCTCCCCACCCCCTGTGACATGATCAGGCGCACACATCCTAAGACTCGACAACACACTCAGCTGCGAGATGACTCTCTCTCTTATCAGCAGGTTGAGGACCTCTATTGTGAATGTATATGGGGGTGGGATTAACACGAGGGTTACGGGGATGTCTTTCCCATGCTCTACAAAGTTGTGATTGTATTAAAGGAAGGTCACATGCCATAAACCAGTGTATAAGAGGCCAGGCCTCCGAGTGGCTGTTAGAGCACCTCGACATGATACCTTGTTGTCTGTTCTGATGTGTTCTGCTCCGTCGGAATAAACTTCTGTTTCCTGCCTTCTGGTCTCCGGCGCCTGCCTCATTGCTTGGTAAACTTGAATGGTACAAGGGCGGTTAGCGCCGGGCAAATCTTGAGAAAGGTCCTAGCCCTACCTTTTTCCACAATTGGCGTCCCAAAGCGTGGGGCCCATCAGCGACACGTGGATCCAGTGGGAGAGGTCCCGATGACAGAGTGAACGACTGCAACGATCGGGAAGAGCTCATGTCCGATAGACCCTCGTCTGACAGCCGATCATCCGACCTTCACTAGTTCTGAACAGACCTCTCTCGAGTGATCTACGGTCCTGACTGGGAACCATCAGGAGTGCCGCGAACAATACGAAGGAGAGAGGACGATCGGGCGCTGGATCCAGAGGACAGGAAACCGTCCATGCGGTCCGGGTAAGGTCGTGTAAACACGACGAATTGAGGAAATTGTTTTTGGATAATACTAGTATTACGCTTTGTTGAAACCCTCTGGAGATTCACTGTCTGCAAACGGGGAAAAGCAAACAGGCTCTCTCTTTGCAAGCAGTGAAGGATAGGTAACGCAGACTTTTGTCCCCATTGTAATCCGTCGTACCTATCTTCCTCCCCCACTGTTTCCCGAACTATCGTTCGTGGATTATTGTCTGGAGATTCTTTGTCTGCAAACAGGGAAGAACAAGGCCTCTCTTTGCAGGTAGAGAAAGAGTGGGTAGCGATAATTTTTCGTGCCCACTTATTCTCCCCACTGGATTGTTTGATTGGCCGATTATTCGGTATTGGTTCTTTTGAGGTATTCACGGCCTCCAAACAACGTAGAATAGAAATATTCTGTCTAGTCTTTGTCCGCCGTGATAAGATAGGTAGTGCAGACTTTTGTCCCCGTTGTAATCCGTCATGCCTGTCTTCTCCCCACTGGTTGGTAGCCTGTTTAGCCCGGACCGCTTATTAGAGATGAACCATCCAGCTCCACTGGAGGGCACCCCTAATAAGGACATGTTCACTAAGTATGGACTAGTCGCTATAGCTTACACTAAACTATGGCATAAATATACGAAAAAGAACCTTGAAAGTCAGTGGCCACTGACAGGTTCCTTTGACGAAAATAAAATAAAAACATTAGAAATAGCGCTCCAGAAGAATAAGACCACGCCCACTATGCTCGACAGTATCGGCATGTGGCGCAAAGAAACGGAACAACGAAAGAAAAGAGAAGAAGCAAAGATAGGGAAAGAACTACGAAAGGCAGCCCACCTAGCCGCAAAGCAACTAGAAGAGGAAATAAAAGAAAGAAAGGAAGCTACGCAAACCCGAGAATTAGGGTCGACAGGCCAATGTCCTGTTAGGACCCCCTCTGTACTCTACCCTGAATTGCCCTCAAAACAACGAGCGAACGACGAGCTACTACTAGGTCCCCCAACCATCTACATGCCCCCTCCATATGCCCCCTGCCGACAAAGCTTCCACGCTCCGAGTGTGAGCGAAAGCGATCTCAGCGCTAGTGCACCAGCCCTCACGGCCTTTGCACCAGCCACATTAACGACCTCATCAGACGACCCCGAGTCTAGCAAACAATCATCGGCCAGATTAAATAGATTAAGCAAAGATGAGCGGGACGGGATCGACAAAATAGCAAAGACCTTGGTAGAACGAAGGGAGAGCGAAGAGTACACAATGAACATATATAATTCACATGCCGAAAGCCACAGACGGCATTTTATTTTGCGATTCAGCTACCACACCCTGAACGCGTATGAAGATAGGTATCAGAGCAAGGGTCCCGCTAAATTAACAACGCTGTATAGGAAAATTGATGTTGGAGATGGGACTGAACGTGAGGCGACGGAGCTCTTCATGCAAATACTTGAGGTCTTCCGCCACCTCACAGAACAAAAACCAGAAGCCAAGGTTACGGTCCCTGACACAACCTCGGCAGAAGTAGCCAATACTATGATGCCTATCAGAGAAGCGGCTCCTTACTGGATCCCGCCACGGGGCCAGGGAACGAGCGATGATATTAATAATGAAAATGCAAAAGGGAGGGTTGTGTACAATTGGGTTTACCAACCATGGGACCGACAAGATATCCTAACCTTCAAGCAAACCCTTCCCGACTTAAGAAAGAACCCGACAGCATTTTATACCGAATTAGGCACAGCCTTGGGTTCGACAATAATGACCTTAGCAGATATTGACTTGTTCTTTGGGTTATGTCTGCCGGCTGACGTGTGGAAGCAAATCCGGAAGGCTGACCACACGGATCTGTTTGGACATACCTGGGACCAACTCGGTAAACTAGATAGACAGCGAGAACCGGGGAGCAAACCAGTGAAAGACATACTGGAACTCCCAGATAAAATAGTCCAGAAATTAAAAACACTGGTCCCGGAAAGAAAAGTAGACTGGTCGATAGTCACGGCCTGTCGACAGAAACCCCAGGAAGATGTGTCAGAATACTTTTCCCGATTCGAGACAGTGTTCTCCGACTACAGTGGCCAGGACATGACCACCGCAACCGGACAGCACCTGTTTGTGCAAAATTATGTAAAAGGACTAACTCAAGAAGTCTCCCAAAAACTACAGACAAGTGAGAGCAGTTGGGGGGCCTCCAAACCCGCAGCTATCCTTCAGATGGCTCAGTATTACGAGCACCAAAAGAATGAGAATGACAGGGCGTCCGAGAAAAAGAAGAAAGATTTGAAGGAAAGGGTAATGATAGCCCAGATACAGGGTATAGCGCTAGGACGGGAACATCAAAGGGGGAACTACCAATCAAACGCCCCCAGAGATCTACCTCCTAAGGATCACACCCCGACATCTCACACTGGACGGAGAGACATTAGCAATGACCAATGCGCCTTCTGCAAAGGGTTCGGCCATTGGAAAACCCAGTGTCCGGTTTTGCTAGAGATGAATAGAAATAGGGATTCCAGGGATGTGGCAGGTGGTCCGAGGAATAGAGTACAGGGACGAGGGAACTCCAACGACACTAATAATGACAGATCAGGAAGACTGAATACATTTGACCGTCCCCGACAGAATCAATGTCAGCTATCCGAAGGTGAAAATGCCCCTGATTTTGCATAGGACTGCCAGGGGCAAGGGAGGGATCCAGTCGAGCTCTGTGTTGACCAGCAAGGTCCTTATGTCACCGCTAAGGTCTTGGGTACAGAGTCTCCATTCTTGGTAGACACTGGGGCGACACGTAGTGTGTTATCAAAACGACTGATTCCAAGGGCACCCTTGTCTGGCTCACACGTAACGTCGATAGGCTTCGATGGAACGCCCTCCACTAACCCCCTGTCCGTACCTATTACCTTTGAACTAGAAAACAACACTGCTGACGCGACATTCCTACTTTCCTCCAACTCCCCTGACGCCATTATGGGCATTGACTTACTGAAGCATTTTCGAGCTACCATTAGGTGTTCCCCAGATGGAATACGAGTCATCCTGTACGACAACCCAGACATGCCCAGATCCCGTCCCCCACGACACATGTGCTGCATAACTGACGCTGACATGTCCTTGCTTGACACCCTGCCTCCGTACCTGTGGGCCAAAAATGACTCTGATGTGGGGCGAATGATGATTGATCCTATTCACATAACTGTACGACAGGACGCCATACTCCCGAAGCTTCCACAGTATCGGATATCCCCCGAGGGTGAGAAAGCACTGGTAGCGATTATTCAGTCTCTGGTAGATGCAGGAGTGGTTGAAGAGGTGGTTAGCAACGTCTGCAACAGCCCAATCCTACCCATTGTTAAGAAGCAAGGTGAAGGAGATGAGAAAGCGTACCGCTTCATCATCGACTTACGAGAGATTAACAAAGTAGTTGTACCCCAATATCCTGTGGTCTCTGATATCACCACCATTCTGACCCTCATCCCGTCCACTGCCACCACCTTCTCTGTTATCGACCTTAAAAACGCATTTTTCTCTATCCCCATCCATCCAGACAGCCGTTATCTTTTCGGCTTCACTTTAAAATCTCGCTCGTACCGATTCTGTAGAGCTCCCCAGGGGTACACTGAAAGTCCCAGCATTTACAGCCAGGCCCTCAAAAGACAGCTGGATGCTTTCCAGCTACCAGAGGGAGTGGTGTTGATCCAATATGTCGATGATATCCTTTTGGCGGCCGACACCACCCCGCTGGCAACGACAGCCACCGTCCAACTCCTACACTTCCTTGCAGAAAATGGCCATAAAGTCTCCAAAAAGAAACTACAGTTCTGCCAGCCACAAGTAACTTACCTAGGCCATCTTCTGTCCAAGGAAGGGAGGAAACTTACCCCTGACCGAATCCAAACTATCCTAGACACCCCCATCCCAAAAACGCAAAAGCAGGTCCGCTCTTTGGTTGGCCTAACCTCTTCTTGCAGACAGTGGTTGCCTAATTACAGCCTCATTGTGAAACCATTACTTGCCCTACTGACCAAGGATGCCCCCTCCCCGTTCCCTTGGACCGCTGAGTGTCAAGCCTCCTTTAAGGAATTACGGGATGCACTCTGCTCAGCACCCGTCCTCGGAACGCCGGATTACTCCAAACCCTTCTCCCTCTTCACCCACGAAAGGGAGGGATGCGCATTGTCTGTCCTGACTCAATCGATTGGCCCTAAGCAGCGCCCTTGTGCCTACTTCTCCGCCACTCTTGATCCTGTAGCCAGAGCCTTACCTGCCTGCCTTCGAGCAGTAGCTGCCGCTGCTGTCTCCATCCGTCAGAGCGAGGGAATCGTACTTTCCAACTCCCTCACTGTATTAGTGCCCCATGCAGTTGACACCCTTTTGAACCAGACAAAGACCCAACACCTGACTAGCGCACGACTGACAGGGTACGAGTTGACTCTGCTTGCACCCCACATCACACTTAAGAGATGCACGACTTTGAATCCTGCCACATTGTTACCCCTGCCTGAAAATGACCCCGACGTTCCTCCCATACACGACTGTGTGACCCTCACAGACGAACAGACTAGGAGTAGGGTTGACCTCCGAGACACTGCTTTTCCTGACCCCGATGGAGAGCTATGGGTAGACGGCTCATGCATCAAACTCCCAGATGGCACCACTTCAGCTGCCTATGCAGTCACGACAGCCCGAACAGTAGTTGAGACAGCCTGCATCACACAGCGATCTGCCCAGGCAGCCGAGCTGATAGCCCTCACCCGAGCATGCATCATAGCCGCAGGGACCACCGCGAACGTGTATACGGACAGCCAGTATGCCTTCGGGGTGGTCCACCATTTTGGGCTCCTGTGGAGGGAGAGGGGATTCCTGACGTCCCACGGCACCCCAATCCTCCACGGAGATTTAGTGTCCGCTCTGATTGAGGCAGTTCTCCTCCCCAAACGATTAGCGGTGATCAAATGTCAGGCACACAAAAGAGTGACAGACTTAGTCGGACAAGGGAATGCATTAGCCGACATCACTGCACGAACCACAGCTGAGAATAGGACAGTGACACGCATATATGTGACTAGGTCACAAGCAGAAAAATGGAGTGACACAAGGGAAATGATCAGAGACATACAGTCGGCCAGCACCCCTCACGAATTGACTAAATGGGCAAGGGTGGGTTTGAAGGACGAAGAGGGTTGCTGGCGAACAAAAGATGCAAACAAATGGTTGCTGCCTGACTCATATCTGATTCCCATACTGACAATGGCCCACTCCCCCGCACACATAGGATCTGCACCCATGATCGAACTCATTTCCAAAGTCTGGCATAACGATAAAATCCCCGACTCAGCCAGACGCCTGGTTCAGCAGTGCCTTATTTGTCTGCAACACAACCCCGGGAAAGGAACTGTAGTACCCCGGGGAGGGTTCGGGACCCCCAATCATCCCTTTGAGGTCCTTCAGATGGACTACATCCAATTAGAGAGATGCCAAAGCCTGAAGTACGTACTAGTCATCGTGTGTGCCTTCAGCAAATGGGTAGAAGCCTATCCAACCCGTGACAACACTGCCATGACTACTGCCAAAGTACTACTGAAGGAATTCTTCCCTCGCTATGGCCTTTGTCGAATTTTATGGAGCGACAATGGCCCCCACTTCATAGCTGAGGTTATCCAATTAATCCTAAAGGGGTTAGGGGTGAAGCAACGATTTCATGCGGTCTTCCACCCCCAATCCGCTGGTCTAGTGGAACGCCATAATGCCACGCTGAAGCTGAAACTGGCAAAAATAGTGGCCACCACTGGACTTAACTGGCCGGATGCCCTCCCACTGGCCTTGTTATCGATGCGCTCCACTCCCACCAAGCACCATTTGACCCCCTACGAGGTCGTGTTTGGGCGTCCGATGAATCTATGGACTGCCCCCAAACCGACCTCCATTCATGACGTCCCGGACGTCCTACTATCTGATTATTTGTGCAAGTTAACTAAAACGTTGTCTGTCATTCATCAACAGGTGCAGCAGGCCATCCCCGATGCTTCCAGGGGCCCCGGCCACGACATCCAACCGGGAGATTTCGTATTAATACGAAATTTCCAGCGAACCAAGAGTCTGGAACCTCGGTGGACGGGCCCCTGGCAAGTGCTGATCACCACCCGAACAGCACTCCGAGTGGAGGGGAAGAAGCACTGGCTGCACGCGCATCATTGCCGGAAGGTCTCTGCGAACCTGGCCACGACAGAAAACGTCAGCACCCAAGAAGAGCTCCTGAGCAAAGACCGACCGATATTGGACTGTTATCCCGATACTGAGGCACTCGAACTTGCAAAATTCTCTGATCCCACCGTGCCATCCAGAGAAGGGTATTTCCTGCGTCGAAAGGAGGGAGTTTCGGCTAAGTAGGCCACGGACTAAGTTAAATCTCAGAACGGTGACCTAAACACAATCAAGGGTTGCCGGGAGAGAAGCTAAACGAAGTCTGTGGTTCTGCCCGCTACCGAGCCCCCTTGAAGGTGATGGAAGCGCCAGATAAGAAGATGATGGAAGCGCCAGATAAGAAGATGATGGAAGCAACAGGAAATACCCAGTATAGAAATCCAAAGACTGACAACTTGCACAAATCAAAGACAATCGCACTCTTCATTGTCTTCCTCTTCTGCCTCCTCCTCATGACCTCCTTCTGGATTCTGGAGGAAAGCACACCGGCTCATGAGACATTGCTACCTACTGCACAGCCAACACCCCTGAAAGAGCATCACCTAATATCTCTGTCGCCTCAGCTCCGAGAAAGGCGCAGGGAATTCTGGAACAATTCCTTCGTGCAACTGTTGCACCAACACAACCTTGCTGCAAATGCTACGAACTGTTGGATCTGCGGGTTGCTCCCGCATGCCACTGGACACTCTATTCCCTTCATCCCTTCACCCTTCTCAGTTCACGGCTCTTGCCTCGCCTGGCTGATCCTCATGCAAGAGAGCCACAAGGACAACGCCACCTCCGGCCGGACAGTGTCACACTTCTACTCTGGGTTCTGGCTGAACAGAACCGGAAAGACTCCTGCTGCCCTGTGTCCTGCACTCGCAGGCGCCACCTTCATCAAAGACATTCCTGCCAAAGAACGAGTCGAAGTACAGGTGCTCCACAATCCAGCCAGAACCACCTTCACACATCTGCAAAAACAAACTACCGCCACTCTGACTGTGGCCCTGTCTGTTATCAACATCACCGGCCTTGTGTGCCTAGAAGGCCAGGGAACGCAACTGGTGGGTTACAGCGCCTGCCGAATCACCAGAACATTGGACTCAGCTGACCCCCCTTCCTTCGTTGCTTCTCCGAACATGTACTTTGTGTGTGGCACCAAGGCTTACACCTGGCTCCCGAAGGGTTGGAAGGGTATCTGTTACATTGCCTTCGTTCTTCCACCCACATATGTAGCCCCAGCCAACCATCACCGGCAGAGGCGTGCAGACGACCTCGGACAAACCGACTCCACCGGAGCACAGTTCCTGGATGCAGCAAAGGGACTTGTTCCTCTGTGGGGCCCAATGGCAAACAGCCGTGCTATCCGGCACCTGACCCAGGCAGTAGAAACAACGATCAACATCACTGCCGGCATCCTTGCCAACAACACTGCAGAGCTTCAGGCGGTCCGCCTCGTGACCCTTCAAAATAGACTTGTCCTAGACGTGGTCCTAGCCGACCGAGGAGGAGCATGCCGCATCATCGGATCCAGCTGCTGCACCTACGTGCCAGACAACTCACCTTCAGTCTACAAAGCCATTGAACACCTCCACAGACTATCCTCAGAGGTTCACCAAGAACAGGAAGGATGGTCGCTTGGGAGCTGGTTTTGGGACACTTTGAAGAGCTGGGGTTGGAAGTTGTTTTCCTTCGTGCTGATACCTGTTGCAATCTTATGTGGGTGTTGCTTAGGTATCCAATGTCTGCCACCTTTGTTCGGCCTTGTTTCCAACTGTATGTGCCCAAAGACTTTGGACTTCCGAAATGGACACATGAGTCCCCTCTATGAAGTAGACGTACGTGACCTTATGGGGATAAATCCAAACTGACAAGTTGGCGAGATATGTTAAAAGGGAGGACTGTGGAAATTTAATTTGTGAACTAAACATTATCTGCGCCAGCTTGTCACCCATGTACAACGTGCACGATCGCCATTTTAGGCATCATGGTCTCCCTGCCCACGATCGATCGCCAGCACGTCCCCTCTGACCCAGCAAGCATCCCCCGCGCACCCTGGCTCCCCCCTCCCTCCTCCTTCTGAGCACGACCCTTCTGCATGACCCTGTCCTTGAGAGTCACGCCAGCGCCTGACCAGCACCTCCTCCCCTCCCATGAATGCCCCTCTGTTGCTAAACCTCCCTCCTGCACTGGATTGTCCACACAGCATGAATACCTCTCCATTGATAGCCCCTCACCCCGTGTCCGACTGTCCACACAGGTCCGAGGCCATTGCCTAAGCCGGAAGATATCATTTACTGCTCTTTATTGTATGAGGTCGCTCTCCTTCAAAGGTCCCTCTATTTGATCCAGGCCTCCCCACCCCCTGTGACATGATCAGGCGCACACATCCTAAGACTCGACAACACACTCAGCTGCGAGATGACTCTCTCTCTTATCAGCAGGTTGAGGACCTCTATTGTGAATGTATATGGGGGTGGGATTAACACGAGGGTTACGGGGATGTCTTTCCCATGCTCTACAAAGTTGTGATTGTATTAAAGGAAGGTCACATGCCATAAACCAGTGTATAAGAGGCCAGGCCTCCGAGTGGCTGTTAGAGCACCTCGACATGATACCTTGTTGTCTGTTCTGATGTGTTCTGCTCCGTCGGAATAAACTTCTGTTTCCTGCCTTCTGGTCTCCGGCGCCTGCCTCATTGCTTGGTAAACTTGAATGGTACAAGGGCGGTTAGCGCCGGGCAAATCTTGAGAAAGGTCCTAGCCCTACCTTTTTCCACAAGGGTGATAGATAGAGTGAGGGCGCTAGATAGATAGATAGAGTGAGGGTGATAGATAGAGTGAGAGCGATAGATGTGTGTGGGGTTGTATGTGTGTTGTATGTGTGTGTGTGCATGGTTGTATGTATGTGTGTGTGCGGTTACAGAAGGATGTATGCGGTAGAGAGCAGCATATCAGCATATTAGAAGAGAACAGGGAATTAGAGAAGTAGGCGATGGAAGGCAACAGCAGATCAGCATAGGAGAAGAGAACAGGGAGTTAGAGAAGGGGGCGGGGTGGAAGAGAGCAGCAGATCAGCACAGGAGAAGAGAAGTGAACAGGGAGTTCAAGAAGGAGGTGGTTGGAAGAGAACAGCAGATTAGCACAGGAGTAAAGGACAGAGTTAAAGAAGGAGGCGGGTGTTTGAGAGCAGCAGATCAGCTCAGGTGAAGAGAACATGGAGTTAAATAAGGAAGCGGGTGGAAGAGAGCAGCAGATCAGCACAGTCAAAGAGAACATGGAGTTAAAGAAGGAGGTGGGTGGAAAAGGGCAGCAGATCAGCACAGGAGAAGAGAACAGGGAGTTAAAGAAGGAGTTGGGGTGGAAGAGAGCAGCAGATCAGCACAGGAGAAGAGAAGAGAACAGGGAGTTAAAGAAGGAGGCGGTTGGAAGAAAACAGCAGATTAGCACAGGAGAAAAGAACAGAGTTAAAGGAGGAGGCTGGGTGTTTGAGAGCCGTAGATCAGCACAGGTGAAGAGAACATGGAGTTACAGAAGGATGTGTGGAGTGGAAGAGAACAGCAGATCAGCACGGGAGAAGAGAACAGGGATTTAAAGAAGGAGACGGGTGGAAGAGAGCAGCAGATCAGCACAGGAGAAGAGAACAGGGAGTTAGAGAAGGAGGCGGATGAAAGAGAACAGCAGATCAGCACGAGAAAAGAGAAAAGGAAGTTAGAGAAGGAGGCGGGTGAAAGAGAACAGCAGCTCAGCACAGGAGAAAAAAACAGAGTTAAAGAAGGAGGCGGGGTGGAAGAGAACAGTAGATTAGCACATGAGAAGAGAACAGGGAGTTAGGTAAGGAAGCGGGTGGAAGAGAACAACATTAGCACAGGAGAAGAGAACAGTGAGCTAGAGAAGGGGGCGGGTGAAAGAGAACACAAGTTTAGCACAGGAGAAGAGAAAAAAAGGGAATTAGAGAAGGAGGCGGGTGAAAGAGAACAGCAGATCTGCACAGGAGAAGGGAAAAGGGAGTTAGAGAAGGAGGCTGGTGAAAGAGAACCGCAGATCAGCACGGGAGAAAAGGACAGGGAGTTAGAGAAGTAGGCGGATGGAAGATAGCTTAAATATTATTACAGGAGAAGAGAACAGGGAGTTAGTGAATGATGCTGGAGGAAAAGAGAAGCAGATCCGCATGTGAGAAGAGAATAGGGAGTTAGAGAAGGAGGTTGTGGAAAGGAACAGCAGATCAGCACAGGAGAAAAAAACAGGGAGTTAAAGGAGGAGGCGGGTGGAAGAGAGGAGCAGATCAGCACAGGAGAAGAGAAGCGAACCGGGATTTAAAGAAGGATTTGGGGTGGACAAGAGCAGCAGATCAGCACAGGAGAAGAGAAGAGACCAGGGAGTTAAAGAAGGAGGTGGGTGGAAGAGAGCAGCAGATCAGTACAGGAGAAGAGACCAGGGAGTTAAAGATTGAGGCGGGTGGAAGAGAGCAGCAGATTAGTACAGGAGAAGAGAACATGGAGTTAAAGATGGAGGCGGGTATAAGATAGCAGCAGATCAGCACAGGAGAAGAGAAGAGAACAGGGAGCTAGAGAAGAAGGCAGTTGGAAGAGAGCATCAGTTCAACTCGGGAGAAGAGAAGAGACTAGGGAGTTGGAGAAGGAGGTGGGTGGAAGAGAGCAGCATAACAGCACAGCAGAAGAGAACATGGAGTTAAAGAAGGAGGCAGGTGGAAGAGAGCAGCAGATCAGCACAGGAGAAATGAACAGGGAGTTAAAGAAGGAGGCGGTTTTAGAGAGCAGCAGATCAGCACAGGCGAAGAGAAGAGGGAGTTAAAGAAAGAGGCGGGTGGAAGAGACCAGCAGATCAGCTCTGGAGAAGAGAAGTGAACAGGGAGTTAGAGAAGTAGGTGGGTGGAAGAGAGCAGCAGATTAGCACAGAAGAAGAGAACAGGGATTTAAAGAAGGTGGCGGGTGGAAGAGAACAGCAGGTTAGCACAGGAGAAGAGAACAGGGAGTTAAAGAAGGCGGGTGGAAGAGAGCAGCAGATCAGCACAGGAGAAATGAACAGGGAGTTAAAGAAGGAGGCGGGTTTTAAAGAGCAGCAGATCAGCACAGGTGAAGAGAAGAGGGAGTTAAAGAAGGAGGTAGGGTTTGGAAGAGTAGCAGATCAGCACAGGAGAAGAGAACAGGGAGTTAAAGAAGGAGGCGGGTGTAAGAGAACAGCTGATCGGCACAGGAGAAGAGAAGAGAACAGGGAGTTACAGAATGAGGCGGTGTAATAGAACAGTAGATTAGTACGGGAGAATAGAAGAGAACAGGGAATTTGAGAAGGAGGTGGGTGGAAGAGAGCATCAGATCAGCACAGCAAAAGAGAACATGGAGTTAAAGAAGGAGGTGGGGTGGAAGAGAGCAGCAAATCAGTACCGGAGAAGAGAAAAGGGAGTTAGAGAAGGAGGCGGATGGAAGAGAGCTAAAAGATTATCACAGGAGAAGGCAACAAGGAGTTAGAGAATGAGGCGGTTGGAATAGAGCAGCAGATTAGCACGTGAGAACAGAACATGGAGTTAAAGAAAGAGGCGGGTGGAAGAGAGTAGCAGATCAGCACAGGAGAAGAGAAGAAAACAGGGAGTTAAAGAAGGAGTTGGGGTGGAAGAGAGCAGCAGATCAGCACAGGAGAAGAGAAGAGAAAAGGGAGTTAAAGAAGGAGGCAGTTGGTAGAGAGCAGCAGATCAGCACAGGATAAGAGAACAGGGAGTTAAAAAGGATGAGGGTGGAAGAGAACAGCATATCAGCACAGGAGAAGAGAACAGGGAGTTAGAGAAAGAGGCGGGTGGAAAAGAACCACAGTTTAGCACAGGAGAAGAACACAGTGAGTTAAAGAAGGAGGCGGTGGAAGAGAACAGCAGATTAGCACAGGAGAAGAGAACAGTGAGTTAGAGAAGGAGGCAGAGTGGAAGAGACCATCAGATCAGCACGGGAGAAGAGAAGAGAACAGGGAGTTAGAGAAGGAGGTGGGTGGAAGAGAGGGGCAGATCAGCGCAGCAGAAGAAAACAGGGAGTTAAAGAAGGTGTTGGGGTGGAAGAGAGCAGCAGATCAGCACAGGATAAGAACAGGGAGTTAAAAAGGAAGCAGGGTGGTAGAGAACAGCAGATCGGCACAGGAGAAGAGAACAGGGAGTTAGAGAAAGAGGCGGGTGGAAGAGAACCGCAGTTTAGCACAGGTGAAGAAAACCGTGAGTTAGAGAAGGAGGCAGAGTTGAAGAGAGCAGCAGATCAGCACAGGAGAAGAGAAGAGAACAGGGAGTTAGAGTAGGAGGTGGGTGGAAGAGAGGGGCAGATCAGCACAGCAGAAGAGAACAGGGAGTTAAAGAAGGAGGTGGGGGGAGAGAGCAGCAGATTAGCACAGGAGAAGAGAACAGTGAGTTAGAGAAGGATGCGATGTGTAAGAGAGCAGCAGATCAGCATAAGAGAACAGGGAGTTTAAGAAGGAGGTGGGGGAAGAGAGCAGCAGGTCAGGAGAGGGCTAAAAGAAGAGAACGGGAGTTAGAGAAGGAGGTGGGTGGAAGAGAGCAGCAGATCAGCACAGCAGAAGAGAACGGAGTTACCGAAGGAGGTGGGTGGAAGAGAGCAGCATATTAGCACAGGCAAAGAGAACATGGAGTTAAAGAAGGAGGTGTTGAAGAGAGCAGCAGAACAGGACGGGAGAAGAGAATAGGGAGGTAGAGAAGGAGGCGGGTTGAAGAGAGCTGCAGATCAGCTCTGGAGAAGAGAAGTGAACAGGGAGTTAGAGAAGTAGGTGGGTGGAAGAGAGCAGCAGATCAGCACAGGAGAATAGAACAGGGAGTTCGAGAAAGAGGCGAGTGGAAGAAAACAGCAGATTAGCGTAGGAGAAGAAAACAGGTAGTTAAAGAAGGAGGCGGGTTGGAAGAGAGCAGCAGATCAGCACATGAGAAGAGAAGAGAACATGGCATTAGAGAAAGTGGCAGGGTGGAAGAGATCAGCAGTTCTGCACGGGAGAAGAGAAGAGAACAGGGAGTTAGAGAAGGAGTTTGTTGGAAGAGAGGAACAGATCAGCACAGCAGAAGAGAACAGGGAGTTAAAGAAGGAGGTGGGGTGGAAGAGAGCAGCAGATCAGCACAGGAGAAGAGAATAGAATAGGGAGTTAGAGAAGGAGGTGTGGTGAAAGTGAGCATCAGATCAGCAGAAGTTAACAGGGAGTTAAAATGCAATGCAATATGTTTCTCATTCGGAAAGTTTGAGCTATTGCTATTTTAAATGACCAATTCTACTTTAATGTTTTGTTGTGACAAATAGTGAAATTAATTGCTTTGTCATTTACAACGCTAATAGTTATAACTTTTGCAAATGTGACACCTATAGCATTTGTAATGCAATATGGGTTGTATTTATGTGACTTACATGTATTGATATTACAAACAACAATGAGTTGGAGGGTGGAGTTGGAGGGTGGATTTGGATTTGGAGGCTGGAGTTGTAGTTGGAGGGTGGATTTGTAGGGTGTATTTGGATGTTGGAGTTGGAGGGTGGAGTTGGATGGTGTTTTTGGAGGGTGGTGTTGGAGGGTGGATTTGTAGTTGGAGGGTGGAGTTGGAGGGTGGATTTGGAGTGTTGAGTTGGAGGGTGTAGTTGGATGGTGGAGTTAGAGGGTGTAGTCGGAGGGTGGATTTTGAGGGTGTGGTAGTACTTGGGTGGTGGATTTGGATGGTGGATTTTGAGGGTGGAGTTGGAGGGTAGAGTGGTGGGCGGGTAGAGTGTTGGCGCTAGAGTGTGGGCGCTAGAGTTTGGGCAGCTTATTCTTTGTGAGCCAAGAAAGCTTCGCGCCTGCCTCTGGCCAGATGGCTGGCTCTGACCCGTCCCTGGTCTCTTGGGAATAGCGTACCAAAGTAGTGCCAGGCTCAGCATCACAGGTCCTTCCCTTTCCTTCCCTTTTAAATGACAAAACCTGTTAAACACAGAACAGCTTTGTCCATGAAATCTAAAAAAGTGTTTTTTCTTTGCAACCAATATACAAATCTGCATCTCATTGAAGACCTGTAATCTCTGTCAACGTTTATTGGGTGTCCAAATCCTCTGTTTTGCTAATCTTCTTCACTACAGTCATTGTTATTTCCTAGACTCCTATTCCTAGGTGCTTTGTACAGGACATTTTAGATTCTTTTAAAGTTTTCATGTTGCACCACCGCACATTTTTTGAATGTCAGTGTATTTGCATCCTTGCCGGACGAGAGGATGTAGGGGACAGAGTGTGAGGGATGACAGACAGGAGGAGAGAAAGTGACAGATGAGAAGATGTAGGGGAGAGATAGTGAGGAGCGACAGACTGGAGGAGAGGAGATAAAAGTGACAGACGAGAGGAGAGAAAGTGACAAATGAAAGGGTAAAGGGAAGAGTTAGAGATGGAGGGGTGGCGAAAACGAGTTAGGTAGGGAGGCTGACCGGCAGGAGGCAGAGGTTGGAAAGTGCCAGAGGAGAGGGTGGCCGCACTGCAGGCTGGGAGGACATGCCCAGGTGAGGAGCCTGCGGTGTGGGCTCTGTGGGGCTGGGGGAGCCCAGGGAGGAGGTGGAAATCCCCTGCCTCTGCTCCTCTATTTCCAGGCACGATCACAGGGTAATTTGTGAATACTGGCATGTGCGTGCAGAAGGAAGTACCACACCCGCTCCAGAGGGGGGGGGGGGAGGGGGATACAGTGAGAGTTGAAGGGATAAACTAGGAGAGAACAAAGCGGGCAGACATAAGAAACAGGTATATATTTAAATAAATTACAAAAACTCCAGGATGTTTTATGGACTAAAAATAAATGTTATTGGTTCAGTAAAAACAGACTCACTTAGAGACCGTGGGAGAAAGGTAGGAAAGAAGAGACAAATGAAGGACAAAGAAAAGGGGGAAGAAAGCGACCTAAAAGGAGGAAAATGTAAAAAGACAAAGACATTTGGGACAGAGGAGTTAGAAGAAGACGGGGGCACGAGGGGTGAATGGAGAGTGGGTAGTAGAAAGCTGGAAAGGGCGAGGGATGGTACAGAGATGGAGGGAAAAAAGCACCGAAAGAGGCCACTAAAAGATACGACGCAGAGGATCGGCAAAAGCCGAAAAAGGGAGATAAAGGGGCCCCACCAGCAAGTTCAAACACACAACAGCTGATGTTTAAATGTAAATAAATGAGGGGAGAAACGAAGATGAAAGGGAGAGATTCAGAATGTGAAACGATTCAGAATGTGAAACGAAGAAAGCAGACTTCAAAAGGAGAGTGGAAGGTCAGAGAAAGAAAAGATAGAGATGGAGGGAGAAGAAGGGACGAGGACAGACAACGGCAGCGGAGAGTGGGAGGCAGACACAGAGAGGGAGGTGGCGTGGGAGAGGAGACCATTGTATAACACAGCTCTGACTTCAAAGGTGTGGGAGGAGTGCAGCTGAGGCAGAGCGCACGCTGGGGGAAGCTTGTGGGGCGGAGCGGGAAGAGCTGCTGGGGAACAGATGGCTGGCGATTTGATGCTGTGCACGCGCATTTTAGGTCAATGCGCTTGCGCATTGACCTAAAAGCGCACGGGCACAGCATCAAATCGCCAGCTAGGTAAACCTCTGTTTAAGCCCCTATAGTCTCGCTCCACTCAATGCGCATGCGCATTGAGAGGCGAGACCTGAAAAAGAAAACCATTTACCTTGTGCTGGCGAGCACCAGGCACGTGGTTTTCTCCTTTTTTAATTTTATTTTCCCTCATCGTCATCTGTCGACTTCACCCCCCATGGCCCACCCTGCCCCCTGCTCTTACCTGCACCGGCCGCGACTGCAGCAATCACACTGCTTTCTCTATTGGTTGGTAAACTTGCATTCTGTGAGGCAGGGCCGGACTGGCCGTTCTGGCACTCTGTCATTTCAACCGTAGGCTGCTGGCTAGGAAGTTGCTTCAAGACCAGGGTGGGCTGCCTTGACCCATCCCACCACGGCTCCATTTTAGTTGCAGTGTGAGTTGGTTTGAATGTTTTGCCAGGGCTGAATTTGGTTTCCTGGCCAGTCTTGGTCACTAATATTACATGTTATACTCCATCAACTTTCCGCAGTTGCTCTAAGACTGCTTGATCTCCGTTCTTTCTTCCTTTCCTCACTTTGCAGAGTGGTTCGGTTTTCTTTCTACTCTTGGAGGTCTTTTTACGTTTGACTGGACAGTCTTCTCAGCAGTAGTTGTATTTATGTTTATAATTTCAGGCAGCAGTCATCACTGTGAAGGCAGGTGTTTGGTCAAGTAGGAGCCTCTGTTCAGACACTCTTCCCATCTCCTACTCTAATTGTAATCTTATGACCTTCAGGCATCTCTTCAAAACCTGTTTTTAAAGTACCCGTCAGCTCCTTACTCCTCAATTCTGCATCTCTTCTCCAGTATCAAACCCAGCGCCAAGACACCCTAAGGTAATCGAGTGCTTTAAAAGTATTTGAACATAACATAACCTTGTCACTCACCAATATCATCCTATGCAAGTCTTGCCGGACAGGTTAGGCAGACCCATCCACACTGGTAAATCCTCGAGTGGGGATCCCAATATTAACTCCGTAGTGGGTGCAAATATTGGCCACAGACCCCTCTCTGACAGTGGTTATTTTGTTAACAAAAAAATAAATGCCAGGGCTCTCATCAGGAGGCAGCTTTCACCAGCAAATTTCTCCTGTTAGTGCTTCCTTAAAAAGAAGCAACTACTAACCGTGGAAGTGGAGAGTGATGTGGCATAGTGGCTAGAGCTGCCAACTTCGGAGCTGAGAAACCAGGTTTGAGTCTAGGCCTCAGCTCAACATCCTATGATTCTGGGAGAATCCCTTAATCTCCCTGTGCCTAAATTAATGTGTCCTTAACTGGTGCTCATGAAAAGCGCTGGTGTTGATGATTAACTGCCGGTGCTGACCACTGGAAACCACCGTCTCAAATTAAGCACTGCTCTCTGCTGAAGAACAAGAACAGTCTGCTGTGCTAAAGCAGCCCCTACTCTGCATGCACTTTCTGCGGTTTAATACAATTGGTTTAATCACACCTCAGTTTGTTTTGTGTATGTTTTTATGTCATACTCTTTTTCATTTTACTGTAATTGGCACAACACAAGCTCTTTTATAGTTCTGGGCAACCAATCGGTTGGTGCTTTTCAGAAAATGGATGTAAAGCGTTTATCTCAAGATCCCTATTTCCGCATAAAGGACCTGGCTTCTTAAGTAGTTAGATGGAACCTCTGAAACATGAAGCTAAAGTTCCACTTAACTCATTTTAGGGGGCATTGAAGGGCACAAAATATAAATTGCAACTTCATCAAGCCATTATATTTTTTCCAATGTAACTTTTTCCTCTGCTTACTAAATTAACCTCTCAGAATTAACTCCGCACAACTTTCTCCTTCTCTGAAAAATTTCATGTTTCATTTCAAAGAGGTACAAGGTATTTGGTTACTTTTTGTTGAGCACTCGCGATAATGCATTCACAAAAAGTAACCTAGTAACGTGCATTACATGTGGAGCTGTGAAGGGTGTGGCTTACCCGTCTTTCATCCACTGAGAGCCTAGCGCCACCTTGTTTCAGCGCTCGAGGGGCAGAGTTTTACATTACCATTGCACCCTTCCTGCATC
This sequence comes from Lissotriton vulgaris, assembly GCF_964263255.1. NCBI lineage: Eukaryota > Metazoa > Chordata > Amphibia > Caudata > Salamandridae > Lissotriton > Lissotriton vulgaris. The sequence goes on from NC_141697.1 coordinate 529,742,239, forward strand.
CAAACTGCACTACTGGCACATCTGATGTAAATGACTGTTGATACATATGGCACAATCCAGCACTAGAAATTAGACAATAGTGAGCTGTTCCTAGTGGACATAGAGGGGAGGTAGTGTCCTGGACCGTTTAGAAAAGGGGGAATATGCTCCAAAAGGAGCAAGGGCCCTCACACACCCAGATGGATGTCATGCTTCATCATTGGGCTAGCTCCGTGTCAGGCCGGCCCTACAATCCCTCTTGGGCGCTCACAAGGGGGCACCCACAAGGGGGCACTTTGCCGGAGATCTTTTTATAGAACCGCCATTAGATGAAGTAAGGGTGTGTGAGTTGTTAGTGTAGATTGGTAAAATAAATGTAAGGACATAAAGAAGTGTGTTAGAATAGGTGAAGTGATGCTCAAAAACAAGACATTTTAATGAATGAGTTCACTTGCCGAATTAAAATGGTGATCTCTACCACAGGATATAATGGTCTTAGATAGCTTAGTGGATAATTGTTCAATTGATCAACATGTTTTTCCCCTTGTCATAGTAAAAGATTATCATGTGGCAATTCTTCAGGACCTAAAAACTAACCTAATCTACACACTGGCAGGATTCTCTGGGTGAGAATTCTCAAAGTGAGATTACCAGTCACTCAACCTATCTATGGTAATTCTTGTACCTTTAGATTGGTAAAAAACCATGCCTAAACACAAATACAAACATATAAATGCGAATTTGTCAACCACAAATAATAATTTCTTTAAATAAGGCACTCTACCACTAGTCAGCAAGTGTGGCAATAAACCACACCTTTTGGGGTACTTTTGGAAAGAGTACACTGAGTAGGTGGGAGCTTTGGGACAACACCTTTATTTCCATGAGGCTCATGTCCTCCCACATGCAGGCATGTTTACAGTTTTATTTATTCTTTGTACTGATAGGAAGTTTTAAACATGCTACACATCGTTTCGATTTACAAAAGGGGGTGGTGATGAACAGAGTGTCTGAATTGAGCAGACCACTCTTACCCAGTCCAAAGATCAGGGCTTGATCCATCACCGTTATTTATCTCACTGCCCCATCCCAGCTCAGAACCTGGCTATATGCAAATCAGTCTGTCCCTGGCCCAGTGCATCATGGGAACAGGGCAGACTAAACTACCAAGCCAATTCTTTACCAGAAAGGAGACAAGCTACCGGGGACCGGTTTCTGGCATTTCAGCCTCTTCGGCCCGGCTTGCTTGAATCCTGATGGAGCAGTGAGAAAGGGACTCATGTCTGAGTATACCCTGCCACACCTATAGTGGCCAAAATCGATTTACAAAAGGGGGTGGTGATGAACAGAGTGTCTGAATTGAGCAGACCACTCTTACCCAGTCCAAAGATCAGGGCTTGATCCATCACCGTTATTTATCTCACTGCCCCATCCCAGCTCAGAACCTGGCTATATGCAAATCAGTCTGTCCCTGGCCCAGTGCATCATGGGAACAGGGCAGACTAAACTACCAAGCCAATTCTTTACCAGAAAGGAGACAAGCTACCGGGGACCGGTTTCTGGCATTTCAGCCTCTTCGGCCCGGCTTGCTTGAATCCTGATGGAGCAGTGAGAAAGGGACTCATGTCTGAGTATACCCTGCCACACCTATAGTGGCCAAAATCGATTTACAAAAGGGGGTGGTGATGAACAGAGTGTCATCGTTTCGGCCACTTCAGAGCCAACATAAACATAAGAAAGGGTCTGTCATTGGACTGAGTGCGACCGAGAGTGACCGCAGAAACCAAATGCCGAGACCGCGAGCGTGAAGCAGGGAGCGCCGAAACAGGAGGCTCTAGGACCTACGCGGACCCACACAGCAGGTTGGATGAGAGAGCAGCACGATTGGACCGGTGTGCGGCGGTACGCCAGGGAGCCGGCAACCGGTCAGCTGTATCGCGTTTCTGGTGAAGCGTTACCGTCGGCATCAGGAGCGGGACCTCGGCGTTTCGAGAATGGATGTCGAGGTAGCATGGTACGAACCCAGGCAGAGCAGACTGCAGAGCGCATAAAACCTAGGGTAAGCTGTTACAATATCAGGCTCCGCACAAGAGCAGCCCTATGGTATCGGTTAACAGGGTTCATAAGCCGCGAACATTTTTCACATCTCCCTGGGTCTGTATCTCGTTGGGACTCCATAGTTTGTATGGATACAGACAGGGGAATTCTTGCAGCACAGCAATCTACCTTGGGAAACATAAGTCCCTCCAGGAAGGGGGATACAGCGAAGGGGCTTGTTTCGGCAAATGTGCCTGTAAACCCCCCCAAGGTGGGTGCAACTATTGGTGAGCAAAAGAGTGCTGTCAAAAATAGATACCAGCTTCGCTCTAGAAAGGAACTCAAGATAAAAGGGGTCTTAAATACTGCTAATTTGGTCGAGGCTGGTAGTAAGGGTCCAGAGCCAATTTCTCCTGGCAAACAAAGTAGAAAAGGGGGTGCGAAGAGGGGTAAGGCCAAAGACTCAAAACAATCCAAATCCAAATTACTTAAAGGTACTCCGTCACTTAAGAGTTATTTTAAGATAATGGAGCATGCACTGTCTTCTAAAACGGACAGCACAGGAATGGTTGGAGGGGAACGGAGTCTAAATAATCTGACCCAGGTAGAAGTTTCCCCGCTTTTAGCCTCTTTTCCCTTGAGTGATAGATATGGGGCTTTGGAACCAGCTAACATTTCAGAGATAACAGTTGAAGCAGTCTCCGTAGCTAAGGTAATCGATGCAACTGCACAGTCTCCAGTCAGTCATATAAGGGTCATTAATCAAGAAACTAGTCATGGAAGTGAGCTGCCAGAAAATACTACACAGGATACTGAACCCCAGCTTCTCGACGCCGAGGATGAAGGGGCTTGTGGAGGTAGTGACCTTGCAGATAAAAGCCTTGGATCCTTACTACAGTCCTTAAGAGGAGATTTACTAAGCAGATTTGAGACTTCTGAAAAAAATCAACTGCGTCTGCATGATAGATTTGATCTTTTAGAGGCAAAAATTGAGGGCATCAGTACTAGAACTAGTACGCTGGAAGGGAAGGTTTCATCACTTTCAGAGACCTCAAATATCAATTCTAAAGATATAGCAGCCTTGAAAGCCCAGAACCGATCTCTGGCTATGGATCTGGAGAGACTGGAAACCCAATCTCGCCGGAATAACTTGAGGATCCTAAAAATTCCGGAAGGGGCCGAGGTGGAGGATATAAAAGGATTTGTTTGCAGATTATTACGTGAAGATATTCTTAAGGACCGTCCGGATATTGATTTAGAAACGGAAATTCAGAGGGTACACAGAGACCCATATAGGTTGCATCCAGACAGAAAGGCCCCCAGGAAGATTTTGGTATACTTCCAAACATATAGTGTGAAAGAATTGATCCTTAATAGATGTTTATCACGCACTTCCCTACATTTTCGAGCTAACCCCTATAACATTAGATCTGATATAGGTGGTAAAACTGCACAAAGGCAGTGGGAGTTAGGGTCCAGAATGCCAGAATTACGTTCCATGGGGGCAAATGTACAGATGAAATTTCCAGCACTTCTTAAAATCATGTGGAACAATAAAATGTACACGTGCCAGTTTCCAGAGGAAGTAGATGCTGTTCTTGATAGAATGAAGGCCCAGGAGGAATAGCATATTTAGAGATGGTTTAGATGTTCTATTTTCTCAAATTTATCCCCTCCACATTCATCGGAGGGTAGAGAATGTTTCTGTGTGGGGTGGGGAAAAAAAAATATATATATATAAATAAAAAAATAAAAAAAGGGGATTTAAAAAAAAAAAAAAAATCATTCCACATATTTAGTTAAGAGTTTGCATGAATAAATAGGTAAGACAGGGAAACGAGACCCGTGAACATTCTTTTCTTCACTTTAGAGAGGGGCAGTCAGGATTGAAGGGCCTCCTAGGGCGTATTTTCGCCAATCAGGAGGGAAGGGTTCCCCGGGGGGTGGGTGGTTGGTCCAGGGGAAGGGGTAACAATAAACAAAAAATGTCCTCATGCACCATAAAAAAGTATTTTCTTTTTGCCAATTATTATTGTTATAAGGTACTACGCTCTGTTATCAGCCACATCCAAAATTTAAAATTTTCGTATGACTCAAGCTAGCCATACTATAATCCTCTCCTGGAATGTGAATGGTTTAGGGAGTTATAAGAAACAATTTAATGTATCTCACTTCTTAGAAAATGCTGGAGCGTCATTAATCTTTTTGCAGGAAACTCACCTGGAAGCAAATAAATGTAGAGATATCTTTATAAAACACAAGTGGGTTCAGGATATTTTTTGCTCCAAGCAATCGGGTACCACGAGAGGGGTGGCAATCATTATTTGTGCCAATAAAGGAATAGTTGTCCATGATTGGGCTACAGATCAGTCAGGGCGGTGGTTGGCTGTAGTGGTATCAGTGGGCACTGTTAAACTTTTATGCAGGGTTTATTATGGCCCAAATGAAGATAATCCCTGTTTCCTTCATAAACTAGCAAGCTATTTACTACAATTCTCTATTCCCATAGTGCTAGGGGGAGACTTTAACCTGCTACTGGATGCAGAACTAGACCGCACTTCAAAGGCCAGATACAATTGCCCAAAAAAATCGATCTGTACGCTGCAAAATATTATCAAGGAGTATGCGTTGTGCGATGTCTGGAGAGTTAAACATGGTTCCCAGAGAGAGTATTCGTTCTATAGCAAAAAAAAACATCAGTTCTCTAGGATAGATTATTTTTTGCTTGATAGAGCGATGTTATCAAATGCACTTTCTATTGCATATATCCCAAATGGATTATCGGACCACTCTGTGGTTAAGTTGTGTATTAGCATTCAAAAAAGGAACCCTTTAGAATATAGGTGGACTTTGGATAGGACTATTCTACTGAAAGCAGATTTCAATACTAGTACTAAGAAAAGTATAGGAGAGTTTTTCTTATTTAATAATGATTCAGCTCCGGATCGGATCATATGGGACGCTCTTAAATCTTTTCTAAGAGGTATATACGGTTCCCAAATGGCTTTGAACAGAAAGTTAATTAAAGAAAAAGATGTAAATGATCTCAATTTAATCAAAATAAAAGAGCAGCAACTTCTCTATGCCATCTCTAATGATCGAACAGAGATATTGAGGTTGGAAAAAGAACTAGAAGACTTACAAACTAACCACAGACTAAGTTCTGAAAAAATACTAAGAGATAAGTGGGAGGTAAGCAAGTTGCGTAATTTTGAATATGGGGAGAAATGTGGATCATTGCTTGCCTGGAAAGCCAGATCTGATAGGTCCAGAAACAACATTAAAACTCTAATACAACGAGGAACTGGCGCTGTCCTGTCTGAGGATGAAGATATCAAAGAGGAGGCCAGATCTTTCTATGAAGATCTTTATCGCGAAAAAGTGAATAGCTCATCTGATGAAATAGAAAATCTGGACATCCTGAGAAACTTAACACATCTGAGCAATGAAGAAATATCCTTTTTGGGAAAAGAAATTACTGAGGGGGAAATTAGATCTCAAGTTGAGAAAATGGCAAGAAATAAAGCTGCAGGTCCCGATGGGCTTCCAACAGAAATCTATAAGGATAATCTGGATGAATTTATAGTTCCAATGCAGAAACTTTTCAATGAAATTTTCATCCAGGGTCAGCAAATCCCGTCTTCCTGGCTGGATGCAACCATTTCATTAATTGCGAAGCAGAATAAAGACCCACAAAGAATAGAATCATACCGACCCATATCTTTACTGAACTCGGATTTAAAAATGTATTCAGGTATCTTGGCAAACAGGCTCGCTAAGGTGATTAAAACTATTATACATCCGGACCAACGCGGATTTATCCCGGGCAGACAATTAAATGAACTCACGTTTCAGGCAATCGGAGCCATTGACTACGCAATTCAAAATAAAAAACCATTGGCCATAGTCGCAATAGACGCTGCGAAAGCTTTTGATCAAGTAAACTGGCAATATTTATGGTTAACGATGAAGAAATTTGGTTTTCCTGAAATTTATATCAAAAGTGTGGAGTCTCTATATAGAGGTCCCAGAGCCAAGATTTTGGTTAACGGAGGACTGTCAGAATGGTTCAACGTTGGCAGAGGAACAAGGCAAGGATGCCCCTTGTCTCCACTGTTGTTTGATGTCTACATTGAGCCTTTTGTTTGTTCTTTAAGGCAAGATTCTATTATCTCTTCGTTTAAAATTGGTGAATTATTAATCAGGACAGCGCTGTATGCAGACGATCTTCTTTTGTATACTTCAAACCCCCTCGTAGCAATCCCTAGGTTATTTATGCTCGCGGAGAGCTTTGGCTCGGTCTCAGGTTACACTATTAACAAGGAGAAAAGCGAGGTAATGTGTTGGAATAATTTACCCCCTATCCCAGAAGCTAAATGTAAGATGAGATATTTAGGTATTCATTTAACTCAGAATATAGACGATATTCCAAAGGTTAGTTGGGAAATTGTGGTAAAGGAGATCAAAAAACTTCTGTCCAGGTGGAACACTCTGCCTTTAAATATCTATGGCAGAGTGAATCTTGTCAAAATGATCATCCTACCTAAGGTTACGTTTTTGTTTAATTCTATTCCCTTAGTTTTTAGCAGAAAAGATATTCTTAATTTGCAAGGCAGAATAGGGTCTTTTATTTGGGCAACAAAATCTCCAAGGATAGCTTGGAAGAAGCTAAGGAGAGGATTAAAATTAGGTGGTTTAGCTCTCCCTGACTTATTATTTTACTGTTATGCTTTCCAGCTTAAAAACTTTAGGATATTAGCTAACAAATTGGATTTTACTTCAAACAGTTTACTATTCCAGGCTATGCTGCAGGATCTCCCTTATGGTACTGATTATTTTCTGTTTAAATTCGGTGACAAAAAATTCTTTAAAAAAGTCAGGCTGAAAGTTTTAAAGGCTGCTCTATACTATTGGTCGCAGGTGTGTAAGTTGTTGTGTATTCAATACTATCACCAATACTCCCCAATTTGGGACTCGCCAGGTACCCCGGAGTGTTTGAGGGACCAACTGGCTCTCCCTTTAAAAAGAGCAGGTCTCCTGAAATGGGGGGACCTACGTGATGCATCGAAAGTTTTAAAGTGGGAATTTCTGGAGGGCGTAACTGGTGGGACGTTAACGAGGTTCAAGTTTTATCAACTCTCGGCCTGGTGGGGAAGTCAAAATTGGGATACAAATGATGAGGAACCGTTCTTAGAGTCATTTAGTAATTCTAGAGAAATGAAAAGGGAGACGGCACAATGGTATAATATATTATTGAATAATAAAGATAATTTGGAAACAGAGATTGCGAATATATGGGACCCTTCCTCAGTTCAGATAGCTGAGGAATTAGAGAAACTATGGATAGATTCTTTCTCATTATCCCAAAAGATAATTAAACCTTCTAATCTAAGAAGAAATCATTTATACACATTGCACAGAGTGTATTGGACCCCAGCGAAACTTTCTAGGATCTCTGGGGTGCAATATTTTTGCCCTAGGTGTAATTTAATGAGCGCAAATGATATCCATATGTTTTTTGAATGTCCTAACATAGGTAATTTTTGGGAACAACTGTGTAAGTTCTTAGAAGAGGTACTGTCGGTCCCAATTCAATGTACATCCAGATTGGTTTTCTTCGGCCTTTTACCTGATTATGTGTTCAACAGTAACTTGTCACAGTTTATTTTTTATGTAATAATCATCGCTAGAAGAGAGATCTGCAAAGCATGGAAGTCTGTATCCCCCCCGAAGTTTGCGGATTGTCTTAAATACATCGTGGCGGTGAGTAAACTTGATATCTTATGCGGGGGTGATAAATCTGTCAATTTGTGGTCAGCATTGAATGCCTGGATCGAAAAGTAACAATAGTCCAATGATTATGCCAGAGGTAAGTGGTCCTGTCCTTCCTTAGCAGCAAGTACCAATACGAAAGGAAGTTGGATGGGTAACGACCATTCCTCTGGGCAATCTTCTACAGCTATCCACAAACACGAGGGCTGGAAAGGACAGTTTGTGACAGTGGCTTGAAGAGCGCCTATTTTAGAGCATTCATTAACTGGTGGCATATATGAGGACAAAAAAAAAGAAAGGGAAGTTATAGGGTAGGATTCTCTAATAATTCCTTTTTAACTAGTAAGTCCTATTGTAGACTGAACAAAAAACCTCTTTATGAAGAATTTATAAAAACAGGAATAGTTGTATTTGGCCAGAATCAATGCCTGGGGGTATTTCAGGGTCTCAGAGCCCTGACCCACAAAGATCTTTCACCATGTTTTAATTTGTTGAAGGAACATTGGTGGCTCAGATGAGCAGTACCTGGCTAATAGTTCCTGGCTGGTATGCAGTAGCAGGTCAGGATATTTCCCCATTGCACCTTATTCTGAATTCCACCAGAAGCCGGCAGAGCACTTTCAAAGGTGTCTTGACAAGGTCATGACTCTTTATGTGTAGGGGTATTCTGGCTTTCAGATTTTGCAACCTGGATTGTAATTCCTTGGGGAGGCAGATGTAGACTACATTGCATTTGTACAGACATGCCATCACCATTGCTCGAGTTAGCTCTATTCAGTGATTGGTGTGGAAGAGAATGAGGCTTTACAGAAGAGAGATAGCTGAAATTGTGTTGCATTGACAACTCTGTTAAATTGGGAGATAAGGTTAAGGCCTGAATCTTAAGTGATGCCAGAGTTTCTGACTTTATTTGAATAGGTAATTGAAGGGACCAGTTCGGTAAGCTACACAAAGGTTTATGAAACAAAAATTGCATGTAGAATATTGGGTACACCAAACCTTGTCCCTAACTTGTGTTTCCTGCCTGTAGTTAATATAATTCATGTTTGCTGCTGTTCCTTGCGCACTTCAGTGAGTGGTATTTCTTGCAGGAAATGTTGTCTGCCATACGTTCTTGAAATCTACATGCTATTAATTGTACTGTTGACCGGAGTTTAGATTCCTTATTGTTGATTACTACCCAGATCTGATGCAGACAAGCCATGTTCTCTCACTATCAGGCCTCATTTAAGGTCCCTATTCTTCCAAATCCCCTGTAGACACATTCTAACACTTACACAGCTGTGATGACCTTGAGGACACAAAACTATCCCTCAGCCAACGATCTTCAGCGAGGGACGGTTACAAAGACTTCTATTAACCAACAGGTTACTTACAGCATCAGTGCAGATCAAAAGAACGGAGGGAGGAAGAAGCAGAGTTTCATTTTAGCTATCAAGAGGTACTGGTTATCTATCAGAAAGGAGGGGAATGAACCGCATTAGTCTTAATACCAGATTCTCGAAACTTTTTGTCTCAGAGACCCATGAACCAGACGTTCACAGACTGCATGTATGCAGTGCTTAATTTGTGCCAGTGCTTTCCAGTGCTTAGCACCGGCACTTACTTTTCAGGGCCATGTCTACAAGCGTCTGCACGACTGCATGTTACATATGACATCATGTTAGATTACTAACTCCTATCAGAGTGTTGTTCTAAATTCTTGGTCTCCTGAGTCTATGTGAGTGCTTCATTTAAGTCACTGAGTGTGAATGTGAGCCGGAGTCCCGGAGACTGCATTCATTGAGCAAACATTAATCCTGCATTGATTATATATTTGATGGCATCATGGTGGCCCTTAATTCAGCATTGCCGTTTGTGGGCGGGAGTCAGACATTGATTGGGCTGGGCCGGATTTGGTTGTGCGTGCTGAGAGCAGATTTATTTCCGATTGCCACGCCCCCGCACATCCAATCACCGTGAGTCATCAACCCAAGCACGTTGAGGGCAGGCAGCGCAGCAGTAGCAGCATCAGGCGGCCTATCAGTTACTAAAGGCATTGCCCCGCAGCCCTGGCCAACCACTAGTGTAACCGTAAGTAGTTCTAAGCACTAAGCAGTGAGTCATCATGCCATGCCCATTGGCGAACCAGCACATGCGACTTTTTTTTTATAGCTTGGTGGCATGACCGGTGTAGCTCCGGCTCATTCCATGGTACACATTAATGCAGAGCCCACATTCTGGGCCTTGGCACAAAGAGACCATTGATGGGTGATAGGCAGAGTGGACGGAGCTGGGGGGAGGGGAGGTGGCTGAAGAGCAGTGTTAACCAATAGGGTGTCCAGATCCTACTGGCCCACACACCTTGTAGCTTCAAACAGGACTGGCATGCTGATTGGAGAAGAGCCAGTTACAAGTCGTGTGCCAGCCTCGCCCATGACTGACGCTGCCCCACCCCTGCTGGCCTCAAGTGCCCCCGGCTTTCCCGCCCTTAGCGCCTGAGTGCCAGAGACCCTGCTGACAGGAGCTGTGTGAAAACGGCAGGTTGTGGGCAGAGGCCGTCCTGGTGTGTAATAGAAGGGATGCAAAGTTCTGTGGGAAAAATTCATATCAATGTTTCTTAGAAAGACAAACATAATGAGGTCAGTGCATCAAACTGCTCTCACCACAATTATTTTCAACATTCCTGGATGTTTAGAAAACATGATGAATGATATCTTAAACTAAATCGAGTCTCTGTGTTCTCCTCACGCACATCTGTCTGCAGCTAGGGTTTGTGAAGTCAAGGTCTGTGCCTACCTCACACACTGCCCCTCCCACACATACATCTCTCAGCAGCGTCGCTGTGGATGTTCACTGTAGCACCTCTCTCCTCGCACCTCCCATTATTAATTCAATATACATTAAAAAATGACTGATACCTGCTCCCCAAGCCATTCTTATAGATTTGGTGGCCTGGAATAGTTCGTACTGAGACACTTGTGAGAGTGTGATAGTTAGTAGATGTGTTGTTACTGTCATTGGCAGCACTGGCAGGGACAATGGGTGGCGCCAGCTGCAGTGGCCTCCTGACGAGAGACCCAGCACTTATCTTATTACAAATTAAGCACCGCATGTAATCTCTCCTTAGTGTGGTTCAGTGGATAGCGTCATCATCGGGTCTTGTCACTTGAGTGTCCCGTTCTACAGGTGACATCAAAACCTCCACCAGGAGGGAGACTGTTTGGATGGTGACAGTGGTGAGTGGATTAAAATGATCCCCTATCCTTTAGGGGAATCTTTATTCGGGAAAAAGAGGAGGATAGGGATGAGTCTCAAAACAAAAGTGGTGTTTAGTGGATGAGTCACTGGTCCACAACACTAGGATGATGAGGCTATCAACCAAACCAAACTAAGCGTAGATTACATACATGTAGTCTGTAAATAGATAACTACTTATAGCATCAACCACCTGCACATGGTGACAATGACCAACTTCACCCGAATGGCCAATCAGACCATGATTTGCTTTCTCTGGGCAACTGGGAGATGGAAAGAGAACTCTTGAGTACCTCAGGCGTACAGATCCAGATCCATGTTTCTATGTGGATCTTCAAGCCTCTTAGTAAATTATATCATCCTACATATAAACAGAGGTCGCATTACCCTTCACCCTGTGAAAAGCCACTCAGCTTTGCTGCATTGAGACGTAGAAGCACCTCTCACATGAATGTGTTTTTGTTGGGTGATTCGGATCCTTTGGATGATGTCCCAAGGGTCCAAGTGACATTTACCCACAAAGGGATTGCCCTCACATGTCCATTGTAACTAATACATGTAATTCCAGAACTTTGTCTGCACGAATAGAGCCAAGACTGAGATTCTCATAAGGAAAGAAACTGTCTCAAGCTACTGCTCAACTGGCTTCAGCCTTGTAACCCTTTCCTTTATCACCCTGAATATTGGGAAAGTGTGATAACATCTCGATTGAGAACTATTGTTTATTCAGCAGTGACCAACGATTTCATGTGTCAGCTCTCTCTAGTTTATAAACTCATCCAGTTACTCCAAACAAACATTGGGTGGAGTTGACATGTGCCTCATCATACTACACTAGGGTTTTTGTAACATTGTCTACACGAAGAAACACATTGTCGAATTCCAAGGTTTTCCAAAACAGACAGCCAGGATCAGCCTAAACCTCCATAGATGGGACCTCATTCATCATGACCTAAAATCCCTCCACAGACACCCAGTGAAAGGCAGGATCAAATTCCATCTTCTCTGCGCCATCTGCAAAGCCACCAGAGGCTAATTAAAAATACATATCTAGAGAAAAAAGCTCTACACTCCACCTCTGCCAGAAACCTCCGCTCATGGTCAGCGCAGCTGGTCGATCTTGATCTTGATCTCAGAAAACTCCTAGAACCTAAACTATTTGACTTGGTTTCTAATTGTGATCCGGACAGGTCAGGGTAATGACTGTAGAACATCAGGCCAGTTGAAGAATCCTATTTGATAAGACTAACTTTCATTATTGCTTTCATCGAAATTGGACAATTGATATCTACATCAAGTGCTCAGAAATAATCACACGGTAACACATAGCGCTTTATAAAACCTGCAAATAAATGGAAGCGATCCATTGGTGAATGGTTGCATGAGAATCTACCCACTGTGTAGAGAACATCTTTATTTACATATGGGGAGACATGGTAGTCTTAACGCTGGTGTAGGATGACCTCCCCTTGGTCTGCCTACAGGGATAGGGAACTACACCCTACCATGTGGATGGCCAGGGAGCACCAGTCGCTATGAATGATAAAGGCAATTCTAAATTGAAATAGTGTGGGCGTTTGTTTAGACACTGCTGAAACACAAAATAAGAGGAACAAACAGTATTTTAACTCAATTTTTAGCACCAACGCCTATTAACGTGTGAGTACATGTGATTCTCACATTTACCGAAGTGGTTTACCGTAAAAGCACTGAAAGTAAACCCAAACAAAAATAAACAAAAAAATAAATAAAACATGCAGAAAATGCAAACATAACACGTGCAAAACCAGCACAAATGCTGTTGGTGCCCGTAACCTTCTGTGTTAATTAGGGAAACATGATACACCATACAAAGTTAACTTGAATTTTGCACCGGGGTGTCTTTTACATATTGTTCTCTAAATAATAGCAAGATATGTTGCAATATAGATGAAGAGGATCGAGGACGGTGATTTTCTATTTTATTTTTACGAATGTAGGGGCATATTACCAACAACTAGCGATAATTTTTGTCTCTAACTTGTTTAGAGACAAAAATTATCGCCGCACATCGGCGATTTTTATCGCAGATAAACCTTGCTATTAGCAAGGTTTATCGCAAATGCGATAAAAAACGGCCGCAATGCATGAATATCGCTGAAAAGTCAGCGATATTCATGCATTATCGAGCAAATGCTCTTAGCCATGTTATCCACCTCCCATTGGATAACATTGCTAAGAACTGCTCAGGGCAGGTGTTAGCTTTTGGAGATATTCGAGCTTAGCGCGAATATCTCCAAAAGTTGGTAATAGGAGATAGCGATGTTAGTGACTGTTTTCAGTCTCTAACATCTTGGCACGCCCACTTTGCATCTCATTAGTGATAAATATCACTGACATGCAAAGTGGGGCCCAAGATGGTCGCTATCTCCTACTAGCTGTCGCTAACTGGTGTTAGCGGCAGCTAGGTAATAGGGAGATAGTTTTATCTCCGCTTTCTTGGCTTTTAAAGCCAAAAAAGCGGAGATAAACCCCCTTGATAATATGCCCCGTAATGTTTTATCTGTAAAGTGAATGTTTTTTTTATTGTCCTTTTTTTATTATACGAGATATTGACTCTTGTCATACAACAAATCCTAAAACACCAGGCTCTAAATCCCACCATAAGTGTTTTTGTCAGCAACGTTCAAATGGTGACTTTCTGTTTCTCAGCATATACAACTGACGTGTACAGTATATGTAGCAGCTTGTCACCTCAGTAAGAACACAAATTTTTTTTTCAAATGTTTTTTAATGTATGTTTGATTTTGGGAGGTTGACCTTTTATAGAGTTTTTAGCGTGAGAGGTGTAACATTTTATATTGCTATATCCCTCATAAAACAAAGTCATTTATTGGTTGAATTGATCTATGAGTGGTGTAATTTTGATTGAATGAGATTTGTAGTTGCTCATATTAATGAGCTGGGAAATGTGCAATATTTCTGTAATAATGTTTTTCTTGGATATAAAGTATCTTGACTTGACACTGACTAGTGTAAAAAACAAAAAACTACAAACTTTGTAACTCTCTCATACTATTATGGTTTATCACAATTAAGAAATTGAGTAAATGGAGAAGGATGCTGGACCTAACAAGATTTCCAAAACTTTATTTTCGATGTTGTGATGCCCGGTGCACACTTCTGGCAAAGACGCCCCAGAAGATTAACAAAGACTGATTGGAACAAAGGGAATAAAAAGCGGTGTGGCCATGCCATCCGCAACAATCTGACAGAACCGGCCTGGCGGGATGATGAATGCAGGACCAAACTGGGGAAAGGAACAGCTAATCCATGGGCAAACCAAGCTGTTTGCTGAAGGCCGTCCCAACCCATTGGCATCTGGGGGCATGGAGAGTTCTCCCTACCTGAGCTCTTCTCAGGTGTGTGAGTTGGAGGAGCGGGGGTCACTGAACTCTGCTCCTTTATCCTTCAGCTATGCAAACAGTCAGCAAGTAATCACAAACATACACAGACGCAAAGCCCTATCATGGTTACAAAGGTAAGCAGTTGCACACTGCAAGACGTGAGGCAAAGGGTTCTGGCACTACACGAGAAACACAAACATACACATTCTACCACGCATCACATTGACGCACTTGATTGGGGTCTTTCATCTGACCCCTTTTACCTGGGGTGATGTTTATTTTTCGATGACTTTGAAACGCTCTCTGTCATTAAAAGTACATGAGGGCAGATTTACAATAACTGGCGCATCCCTGCATATCAGCAGAGATGCGCCAGTTATTGTGCGCCGCAGTTCCGCCACCCTGGATGCGCCGCATTCACAATGCGCCGCACCATGGGGCAAAAACAGCACAGATGCGTCACGCATCTGTGCCATAAAAGCGGCGCATTGCTGGAGTTACGTCGCAAGCGCGACACAGCTCCAGAAATGCCCTGGGGGGCCCTATCTCCATAATGCTGCGCCAATCCTTACGCCTACTTCAAGCAGGCGCAGGATTTTGACGCAGCATGGGCCCAAATGTGACTGAGTGAAATCTTGTAGATTTCACTCAGCCACTTTTAGGGGGCGTTCCTGCGCTGGAACCCCCTCCCCCCCCTAAGATGGAATGCCTCCTTCTGGCGCAGGGCTTTACAACGTGACGCATCTGGGAGATGTGTCACTTTGTAAATACCCCGCACCATGGCGCATCTTTTGCACCGCCGCTGCATCACAAAAGTGAGGCAGCGGCGACCTAAAAGAAGCGCAAGGAGTTTGTAAATCTGCCCCATGGTCATTTGTATATAGTAATTTTCTTCCATTATCATCCTAGTTCAGGTGCTTTTTGTCATTTAATTCTTTTTAACTTTTTAACTTTTTACTTGTATGCATACATTTTTGGTATTTATGTATCGCTGTTTATCTTGATTGTATTCCTCCAAATACAATAAAAAATGTGAACATAAAAAGAAACACAAACGTGCAACAATATCTTTCCCTGTGCAGCCCAAAACGTGATCTTTGCAAAATATGGTTGCTTTTGCATAGGAGTGGAAAATTGATATCAAACCTCTCATTTCACCCTTCACCATCCTTAGAGGGTTGACTCTGCCCCGCGCTCCCATTCTTTAGTCCTTTAACAGACTCTGATTTGCTGCTGAGGGCCTAGAGGCCGGGAGTAGAAACAGTATAAATTAATAATAGCAAAACCAATACATCTGGCATTTGCAAGCCTGCAATTTTTTAATTTGTATTATTTTCAGAAATATAGAAAAGGTATTATAGGTTTAAAAAGTGATAACAAGTTTAAATGTCCTGTCTAAAAGTGGTGTGCATCTGTTTGTAATAAAAACAAAAAAAGAAGCAAAAATGCTCTGCTTGCTCTGGCTGTGCTTAATTTGTTCTTAATTTGTCAAAGCTAAGAACAGATTTTCAGGTTTTTCTTAAGTGCTCGCTGCTGGTGCTCCTGCAACTGGTGTTGCTGAATACAAGGCTGCCTAGTCTGATATCCACCTCGTGACTCTTTCTTTCACAACCCTTGGTTTTCCGTCTCTTTATCTCACTCTTAGAGGTTTTTTTCATCTCCGAATGTAACAAGAAGTTTTTTAGGTCTCGCCTTTTCCATTCCGCAGGAATGGAAAATGGAGAGAATTCTAGTGCTCAAAATACTCGTCAAACTAAGGCTTTTTTCTGTGCGGTTTTCTTCGAGTGCACGTGAATCACGTGACCAAACAAGCACGCTCATTAGCCTCCCTCCCTCCCTCCTAATTGCATTTTTTCATGGCCAACACCACATCAAAGGGCTTCTCCCAGCGTGTGCTCTGCTGCTTCTCCTCCCCTAATTATTCATGACTGGCCGGCCGTACTTTCAGTTTCCCGGCCGCTCTTGTTTCCCTAATTCTCTCTCAAGCTATCACGTGCCCTCTCTTGTTCTGTTTTCTCTCTCAGCTCCCTCTTTCTCTATATCTTTATGTGTCAACTGTGTCTCTCTCCAGATTATTTGCCTACCCCTTTGTTTCATTTCCGTTTGTCTGTCTTATTCGTCCCTTTGTTTTCTTTCATCATATGTGCCAGGCTGTCACCCCTCATCGCTCTCTTTTCTGTTTTCTGCATTTGCTTGTTATTCATGGCTGGCCGGCCGTACTTTCAGTTTCCCGGCTGCTCTTGTTTCCCTAATTCTCTCTCACGCTATCACGTGCCCTCTCTTGTACTGTTTTCTCTCTCAGCTCCCTCTTTCTCTATATCTTTATGTGTCAACTGTGTCTCTCTCCAGATTATTTGCCTACCCGTTTGTTTCATTTCAGTTTGTCGGTCTTATTCGTCCCTTTGTTTTCTTTCATCATATGTGCCAGGCTGTCACCCCTCCTCGCTCTCTTTTCTGTTTTCTGCATTTGCTTGACTCTTTCACTTCCGAGCTTATTAAAGCATAACCCAAGACAGAATACAAACCACTTTATCCATTAGCATTATCCTTTTTATGAAATGTATTAATCTACTTGAAGTTGTGCGGGGCTTCTCCGAGAGGTAATGAGGTGTCAGCATCTGCTGGGGACCGAAGAGGCTTCCTCCTCTCAAGACACAGATGATCCTCAATTAACTGAGCGCCAGCAAAAGTGGGCTGGGACCGACTCCATTAAACCCTTCAGATGCTTGAGAAGAATCAATGTAATCATTTCATACAGCTAATACCCAGTGAGGGATGCGCGCGCATGCGGCTATGCAGACGACGTGCAAGAGAGGCGCGGAAACAGGAACGCGTGAAGATCCTTACAATGAGACACAGTGTTAATAGGTGCGCATGATGTGCAAGGATATTATGATATGCAGTGAACCTTCCATAGTTACTATTAAACATGCATCTTTCCATATGCAGACATGCACAAACAGTGGAAACAAGTACGGTGTTGTTGGCCAATGCACTGACTGAATACGACCATAAGCATCAAACAAACAGAAAGCCACAACCTCAGCAACCACCAAAGAAAATGATGATTGCAAGCATATCCAGGTCCTTTGAAGTTTGTGTCAGTGCTCATCACACAGCAGGAGCAGAGGCTGGGATCAGTCCTTGGGACTGCCTGCTGCTGGGCAACAAGAAGGCACTCAAATATCAATAAAGACTATTAGATGGCAATCAGCAGTTGAACTAAGCCAGAACACAATTTGCAGTTTTTTAGAGGTTTCTCACTTCAGAAGGTTTGCTGGTTTGTGGCCAACTAATTATGTCATTTGTATAGCTTATTTGTGGGCCATTTATTAAAGTCGTTTTTCCATCACTAAAACTTTCACATAGTCATTTTGGCTAGCCTCCACACAACCACACACCCAACCACACACACAACCACACCACACACACAATCTCACACACAACCACACACCAAACCACACACACAACCACACACACAACCACACACAACTACACACACAACTACACACACGCAACCCCACACACAACCCCAAACACCCACACACACCCCCAAACACCCACACACACACAACCCCACACACAACCCCACCACCATACATGCATACAACCACTCACACATACAACCACTCACACATACAACCACTCACACATACAACCACTCAGACATACAACCACCCACACATACAACCACTCACACATACAACCACCCACACATACAACCACTCACACATACAACCACTCAAACAACTACACACACAACCACACACAACCGCACACACACAAACACACACATCTGTCGCCCTCACTCTATCTATTCCCCTCACTCTATCTATCTATTGCCCTCACTCTATCTATCGCCCTCACTGTCTATCTATCTATCGCCCTCACTCTGTCTATCTATCGCCGTCACTCTGTCTATCTATCTATCGCCCTCTATCTATCTATCGCTCCACCACAGCATCACTCAGGGGCACCACAGCATCACTCAGCACCACCACAGCATCACTCAGCACTACCACAGCATCACTGGTTCAAATATGTTCTCTCAATGTTTGAAGCTTTATTGCAAATGTCACAAAAAATTTTAATATTTCACTTCTGTTCTTGGATTTTAGTCACTGAACATCATCTTCACAACAGTTATTTACCAAAGTTTAAGCTATTGCCATTAAAAATTACAATAACTTTTATTTAAGTATTAATTATTTAAAAAAATTAAAAGCCAATGTTAATTGTAATATCAATACATCTAAGTAAAGGCAATACAAAACATGTGACATTACAAATAATAAAAGTGTCACATATGCTAAAGTTTAAATTATTGGCATTGTAAATCACAAAACATAAATATAAAATGTCATTTACAAAACCAATAGCTCCAACTTTCCTACTGCGAGACCTATTGGCAACGCCAGTGCTTGTTTAAAGCTTCTGGTGTTTAGTAAACATCTTTAATCACTCTTCGTCTACTAGACTGCAGTTACTAGTGCTTTACCAAAAACCACAAATAAAATACATTAAAATCATTTGTAAAATGTCTTTATGAATGAATCTTTATAGGTCGAGCTTGTCATGCTTTCTTGATGCAAAAGACCATTTTGCCAGCTTATCAGATCTTACAATGGGCTTAAAGACCGCTTGTTGCATAACATTGGTTGAGATTGGTTTCACTCTCAATTTCTTGCTTCTTATTCGATTGCTTCCATGTCCATCTTGTGTCTGTCCCTCCCCTGGAGCACAGCCTTTCTAATTGTGTCCTTCCACAGCTCACTATTATGGAAATGTTTTTTTTTCCTTTTTCCTTAAGCACACCACAAGAATGCATGTGCTTTCCAGCCTTCTCTTCCGTTTGCTTTATCTCCCATGACAAGAGCTCATGTTGCTCTCTATCCCAAGTTCTTCTCCCAACTTGCTACATATTGCTCTTTCTCACTTGTGTGCTTTTCTACTGACATTCCATGTTGCTCTCTTTCACCCTTGTGCTTCTCCCCCCTGCCCTCTTTGTTGCTTCCTCTATACCCCTCCCTCATTGTTGGTTTCTTCCACTTGTGCTCTCCATGTTGCTTCCCCTACCTCCTTTAGCCCAAAAAAGTAGATTTTACCCTACTTTTTTATTTTTATTTACTGATCCATTTTGGATGAGTAAACAAAAAGAAAATAAATGTGCCCTCATCATTGCACCTTTGATTTCAGTGCAGACCATCGCTAAAAACCATTGGCAAAGCCAATAGGTCCCGCAGGAAAGATATATTGGATTTTCCATGGCTAGTTTGTATTATGTTACGGTATGTTAAATGCTTAAAGTTGACTACTCAGAAAATACTTTTAGTTGCTAGTACCTTTGAATGCATGTCCTAAGTGGTACAGATATCCAATGGCCTTATTAGAGGATATACATCAGATATGCTGCTAAGCTGATAACTAGCGTGGGGTAGCACAGACTTAGATCCTGTAAAGGTAGACAGGACGCTGATTACTTTCTGTTTTCAAAATGGCCCTCTATGTGGAATCTATGTATAATCAAGATGTATTCAGGACTAGACTAGCCCCGAAGCTTGTACTTTATTTAAATGCCCAAATACCACCAAGAGCTTGCCGCCCTGCCTAAGCCACAAAGTGATAGGCTTTCAGAGCTAAGGCGGAAATTAGGTATTCCCTCCCACTGCTGAATAAGGTGACTGAGGGAGAGGGGCTCCCGTGGAAAATGTGGTTCACCAAAAAATCAAGTCAGATAAGGATCTTGAACTGTTCCTATCACGCTCCAACTGCCCAAGTCCAATTTATGTTGTTGGACATCTCAATATGAAAATGCTCTTTGTCTTGGGCCAGTCTGCTACCATTTGGTGCAAACAGTGCACGCCAATAGCTGGCTGCATGAAAAATATGATCCATGCTTGCATCTTCTAGGACCAATCAGGAAGTGGAGGGAGGCTCCCTAGGCTTGTCTGTCACTATGGACACCTTGCACATGGAGGCTAACCTATAGAAGTTCAAGGCTCTCTTTGTGATGCACTGTTTTGACCCTTACTGTTTGTCTACCTTTTACTGGAAAGCAAACAGCCTTAATGTCTCTCTGGGTGAACCCACTCTTGAAACCCTTTTACCCAATGGAGCCTCCTTAGTGCACGTAAGTCACTATTGTTGCTTCCTACATGCTGGATAGTTTGTGTCTTCGCCCTTGGTCTTCTTCAGCCAGCTTAGTCTAAAACAACGTTTCTGAAGAGTGTAGGTAGTGAGAGGGAGTAGGCCTCATGAGGTGATGTGTCAAAAGCTTCCTGATTTGATACAGTAGAGGAAAAAAGATCAAAAGAAGGTATGCTGGGATCAAAGGATTCATAGGAGTCATAGGAAACAAAACAATTCAAAATGAACTGAGGGTGCAGTTATGCACTTTAGAGGAGCACACACATTAAGGCAGCTTGGTTATTCCCTAAAGAAAAGCAGAGACAAATAGCTTTTAATTCACTTGTGTTCTACTTCCTAGGAACCAGATGACCCAGAACGAGAAGATACGCTGGAGAGTTGTACCTGATAAAATATCTGATCTGAAGGAAAACTAAGAGGGGTGTACAGTAAAAGAAGACTTCGCTAAAAATGCACTCCATTTATAACCTTGGCTGTTAAGCTGTCAATGAAGAAATACATATTCAAACTGTCTGCTTCCTTGCCTCACAGCTTGTGGCATTTCTAGTTTCACAAACACATAAGATTAGGAATCCAAAAAATATAAAATAGGTGGTATACTCAAAATAAACCAATGAGAATAATTTAAAGGAGTGGTTCTAGTCAATTTACAGTAGGTCCAGGAAAGTGACTACAGACTCAATAGCAGCATTAAAACATCTCAGGGTAATTCTTCACATTTCAGGGAACATGCATGTACTTGTTGGTCACACTGCACCAACTTCCCTTCCCTCCATTCCAACATTGATCTATTCTGCATGAAAATTTGCAAAAGAATTGGCAACCCTACTCAAGTTTTCTGTTTTCATTTGCTTCTTTGTACCAAGTGTCAAAAGATCTGATTGTTAAGAAGTGGCGCCACCTCTCTAATTGTCCAGCTAGGTTTAGTCTTTCTTTGAAGGGGATCTTCCTTTTCGTGTTATCATGATGTCTATGAAAAGAGCACACCCATGATTGACCTTGCAGATACTTTTCTTTCCTATCATTCACCATTTCATTCTCTTTACACCATTGCTTCTTTCTGCTTCCCTTCAGTTATACCCTTTGTTGACACCCTGCATCCAATCCACCATGACAGCTGGCATGGGACAAGAAGCTCTAAAGGATAGATTTCAAAAGGCCGAAATCTGAAAGGAAGGACCCAGGGAGCAAAGTAAAACTTCAAAAGAAGACATTACCAGTCATAATTTGTGTTTCAGCATTTTAGACTGCATTGGCAGTGGTAGGTCTATAGTAATTGATGCTAATTCACCGGTGTTTATATTTAACAGGAAAACTTAGACCACTTGCGAACTTATGTTTAGACGACCACAACAGAAGAAGCACTGCCTTTTAATGATTCATGTTTTTGTTGCATAATAAAATACCAATCATGTTGGTAAAATGCTAACCAGATGAGAACCCTGGAACAAGAATGTGTCTACCTTAGCTCCAGTACTCAAACTGCAAATGCTATCATTGTGAGGGTGTGAGAAAGAACGAGACTGGCGGCATGTAGTAGTAGTACACGTTTCAGCTTATTGTTATGGCTACGCTTAAGTTCTGTGGTCAACAATTAGACCACCGAGGCACCTTCAATATGTGGATGATGGACTCCAAATAAACTTCTTGTTTGAGATGTATCATCTTCATTATATCACTGGTGATGAGTGTGGCGATAGTCAGAGTGGAAACAGCTCATTGGTGGTCTGCGGTGATTCAAAATGGGTAGTTCAGTTCCTCCATCTTATAAAATGTCCGAATTCGAGCCCTCGTCAGAGCTGCTTGTCGCGATAACTGGGGACTAATTGTTCCTTCCTCGCCTTGAATCATTTCACCATGATCTGCTTCTTTTCTTGCCTTATTCTATACCCGGAGAAGAATGGCTCCCCACCTTATCTACAAATTGCTGCTGCAGTAATACTGCTGGTGAGATCAGAGAGGTGCAAGGGCATACTGTCATTTTCCATCATACTACTGAAATGTGTTTTCTTCTGCTGATGCACACTTTTCCCAATGAGGGGCCTTGGAAGTTCATTATAGAATCCTCACAACATCTATCTCTAAAGATGAGAAATCTAAGCCTCCATGAGAAGTATTCTTGCTGTTGTACGAAATCCATTACGAGATCACCTTTGGAACAAATTCTACTTGTATCCACGACTATAACATTCCAAATGAGGGAATGACTCTAAAAAATTCAAGGGCTTTGAAATTCACAATGGAGAGATGTGTTAAACATGGCAAAGCTGATTCCACCATCTTGCAGACCAAGTTATGTCTCCACACCTATTGCAGATCTCCCCCACTTCTTTTTACTTCTTCACTCCGTTGTCTTGCCACAGTCTCAGGTATGCTGGGTCGGGAAACATCCTTAACCACACAGTCAAAATTACGCAGTGCCTTTACAACACAGTCAGTACCACGATTGCGACAATACCATGCGTTCTTTTAGCAGGCAAGCAGTTACAAAGGCTTGCTTTAGGGAACGTGGTGTTGAACTGGTGGTGGATTTATTTCAAGTTCATCTCCTTTCCTACTGATACACCGACTAGTGTTGGAATAGTAATTTATACTTGTCCAAAGTCCAGCACTTCCTTAAAAAATTCGTTGTCAAGACTTGTGTGCTAAAGGTACGTGTGGTAACGATGCAGTCGTGGCACTGACTGCGTTGTTAAGCCATGCGTATTTTAGGCATACGTGGTTCTGTCATACAACCTGTTGGGGCTGGTCTGACATTATAATATCCAGTGTCCACCATTCATGCAAACTGACTTTCCTAAAACTTGAGGCCGTCCCAGAGGGTGCACGTGAGTAATTCTTGTTTTGCCAGCCAGAAGCAAGTGGTTACCTGAGGAAGTGACCATTCCTGTTCTGCAAGGTATTATCTTTGTTGATACAAAGGCTACCTAAAAGATGACGCTGGCTTCTAGACAAAATTCTCCTCAGCAGAAGTAGTTTTTTTCAGAAGAACTGGTCACCCTGTTACTTCAGTCCACCAGACACCTAATTGCTTGAGCTGCTCACTGCAGCTTTCACTTTTAAATTATATGTTACGCTATGTTACTTATATTATAGGCCCTTGGTACTCAAAGTACGGCACGGGGGCCACATGCGGCCCCCCTGACCTTCACATGCGGCCCCCAGCTGAATGACTGCACTGGATTGCTGTTTGCTTCAGAAACTACTACACATTCACAAATATGTTAAATAAACAGAAAAGCCTTTATTTGCACTCTAACTGAAGTAAATGAAAAGAAGCAAATAAGGTTTCCTGCAAATCTTAATTTAGGAACACATTCATTTGTCAATACATCTTGCAACAAACGTGTAAAAAATAGATAAAATCTCTTCAAAATTCAAGAAGTATATGTTCATTACCATGCAGAAGCGTTACATCTTAGTACATCAGAACAGACGAGTGCATTCAGAAATATTTTATTTAAAACTGATAGTTTTCAAAAATGAGTGTAGAAATATTCATTCCTCCTCATACCCTGACAACAATGCCATTAGTAAACTAAGAGGCACGTCATTTACCACGTGGAACCCTCTGGGTGGTCGGGGTTATTATTACACATGGAAAACATTATAGTTTATTAAATCAAACACAAGAAGTTTGTACAGCATATATCCTAAACTCATTTATTTCAAGAAGCTCTTTATGTCATAATGAAGAACAAGCATTTGCAATGCAATAGGTCTCGCATTAGGAAAGTTTGAGCTATTGGTCTTGTAAATGACACATTTTTTATTTATGTGTTGGTTTTGAAAATAGCGAAATTAATAGCTTTGTCATTTACAATGCCAATACTTTTATCTTTTGGAAATGTGACACCTATAGCATTTGTAATGCAACATGTTTTGTATTTACGTGACTTAGATGTATTGATATTACAAATAGCAATGGCTTTTAATTTTTTTTAAATAATTAATACTTAAATAAAAGTTATTGTAATTTATAATGACAATAGCTTAAAGTTTTGTAATTTATTTTTTGTGAAGATTATGTTCAGTGTATTTTATTGTGACGAAAATCCAAGAACAGAAGTGAAATATTACCATCTTTTTGTGACATTTGTAATAAAGCTTGAAACATTGAGAGAACATATTTGAACCAGTTGTTGTTGAATGGTTGCACAGATTGATACTGGGGTGGCGCTGAGTGATGCTGTGGTGGCGACGAGTGATGCTGTGCCGTTCAGTGATGTTGTGGTAGCGCATAGTGATGTTGTGGTGCCCCTGAGTGATGCTGTGGTGCCGCTGGGTGATGCTGTGGTGGTGCCATAGATTGAGTGAGGGCGATAGATAGCTAGAGGGAGGGCGAAAGATAGATAGAGTGAGGGCGAAAGATAGATAGAGTGAGGGCGAAAGATAAATAGAGTGAGGGCGATAGATAGATAGAGGGAGGGCGATAGATAGATAGAGGGAGGGCGATAGATAGAGGGAGGGCGATAGATAGATAGAGGGAGGGCGATAGATAGAGGGAGGGCAATAGATAGATAGAGGGAGAGCGATAGATAGATAGAGGGGGGCGATAGAGGGAGAGCGATAGATAGATAGAGGGAGGGCGATATATAGATAGAGGGAGGGCAATAGATAGAAGGAGGGCAATAGATAGATAGAGGGAGGGCGATAGATAGATAGAGGGAGGGCAATAGATAGATAGAGGGAGGGAAATAGATAGAGGGAGGGCGATAGGATGTGGGTGTTTGAGGGTGTGAGGGAGGGTGAGGGTGTGAGTGAGGGTGTGAGGATGTGAGGGTGTGTGAGGATGAGGGGGAGAGTGTGAGGGTGTGTGAGGGTGTGAAAGTGGGTGAGGGTGTGAGGGTGTGTGAGGATGAGGTGTTGAGGGTGAGGTGGTGTGGGTGTGAGGGTGGGTGAGGGTGTGAGGATGTGAGGGTGTGTGATGGTGAGGGTGAGTGAGGGTGGGTGAGGGTGAGAGGGTGTGAGGGTGAGTGAGGGTGAGGGTGTGAGGGTGAGGGGGTGTGAGGGTGAGTGATGGTGTGTGAGGGTGAGGGTGGGAGGGTGGGTGAGGGTGGGTGAGGGGTGAAGGTGAGTGAGGGTGAGTGAGATTGTGAGGGTGAGGGTGTGAGGGTGAGTGAGGGTGTGTGAGGGTGATGGTGTGTGAGGGGTGAAGGTGTGTGAGGGGTGAAGGTGTGTGAGGGGTGAAGGTGAGTGAGGGTGTGAGGGTGAGTGAGGGTGTGAGGGTGTGAGGTGAGTGAGGGTGGGTGTGAGGGTGAGGGGGTGTGAGGGTGAGTGAGGGTGTGAGGGTGAGTGAGGGTGTGAGGGTGAGGGTGTGTGAGGGGTGAAGGTGAGTGAGGGTGAGTGCGGGTGTGAGCGTGTGTGAGAGTGAGGGGGTGTGAGGGTGTGAGGGTGTGAAGGTGAGTGATGGTGTGTGAGGGTGGGTGAGGGTGTGAGGATGGGCAAGGGTGTAGTCCTATTGGTTCTCCTTTTAATTTTGGCACAGTGGGATTTGAGTGCTTCTATGAGGAAATATTTCCTTTGTATTTCAACTATAGGGCATGAAATAGCAGTACAAATTACATTTTCTTTCCCTATATCAATACGGATTGCAAGGATAGGGTCAGCGGTGCTCTGCTGTGAGGGCTGGGTCAGGAGCACCCCTTGTGGTCAGTGAAAATATGGACAATGAAAACATGTTACTAAATGAAAACATTTTTAAAAGATATCAAGATATCACAAATCTCCAAAATGTCCAACTTGTGATACGTCATTTACATGATAGCATGATTTTAAGCTCTAAGACAGCAAAGCTCAATGGTTCACAGTCGGACCCACTCATTGGGATCTCCTCAATGTCCCCAGCTAAGGTTTGTACAGAGCACTGCTATTTAGAACTGGCCATCAGTTAAAGCTTCCTCTGAGGATGAGACCGCGGTGGCTTCAACAGATTGCTCCTGGTAAGCGGACTGAAGGTAGGCGTCCAACACGCATTCCTGGGTGGAGGGAGTTGGATGGTTCATGTTGCGATGTAGGCGAGCACGAGAGAATCCATAGCTCGATCCTTGTCAGAACTCCAACATCACTTTTTCACCCATCTGATCAGGCAAGAGGTACAGGTCTGCGGAACTGGACACAAAACTTTTCCAACAGCACTCTTGCTAAAGTCATATTCAACTGGGCTGTCTTGTCCTGTTGAGACCTTCCTAGCATTGCCAGAAATCAAGTAAGGATTAAAAATGATAAATAACACACCATGTGGACAGTGTGAGGTAGCTTGCACTGCCTTGAAAGAGGTCTGCTCCTTAGCACCATGCACAGCCTCGGAATACATGTATTTGTGGCCTAGAAACACCAGAATAACACTGTTGCCTAATGTAACCGCAGGGCCCATGGTGCCGACAAAATGTAGACCACACACATTCCAAAAGTATTCCCTTCGCTCGAACAGGTGTTGTTTCTCACTAGTCTAGAGCTCTCACAGGTTTGAAAAGTAAGGAGAGGATTCTTTCATTTTAACACCCATACGGGTCCAGTAAAAATGGATATCAAACCTATTGTGGGCGTTACGGACACCTAAATGCCCCCCCCCCTGCCCCCCACTCTCCCGATTTTGTTATCTCATGATACAAATTCAACAAGATCACTTTAATACTATGGAACAACTAATCATATACTATTGCAGGAGTTTGGTAATCAGGCCCCCAATAAGCCATCGAGCCGGACCTGCAAGAGGCCTCACTGTTGCTATGAGAATGTTGAGTCAAAACAGGAAACATTTACCATTTACACAAGTACACGATGGAGGAGTGAAGTAAACAGTACCCAGAACTTAGTGGAATCCCAAAACGATGGTGCAGAAAGGGTAAAAATACAGAGACTTTATTTAAGAGATGACGGATATGTGCAATGCCCGACATCAACATTATGCCAAAAAAATACAGTTCTTAGCCGGACATAAATTTCTCACTTGCCTCACTGATTATAAACAACCTAGGGCCTAATTTAGGTTTAGGGGAACAGGAATTAATTATGGAAAAATTGGTAGATGTTCAAATGTGTCCGAATGAGCTTTTAAAAAGGTAGATAGATCGACAACGAAGGACGACATGTAACAACACGATACGACACCAGACTGTCAGCAAAAGCTGCAACAACTAATCAGACCTCGAAACAATATATGCTGAGTCGTCCTATTTAATTCATAGCAATCCAGAACAACATGCTGCATGACTGGTATCTTCTAAAAATCATTTTACCAGAGCCTGTGGCAGTACTTGGAAGATCCACATAGTGGAAGTGATTCCTTTTGATATGGTGGAGGTCAAAGCAGCCTGCCAGAAACTAACCAGGGCAAGTGCTGTTCCCAGTCACATTTGAATGGGTGAAAGAACAACATCCGCATTTAATGCAATAAACACCGAGGAAGCGCGGTAAGGAAACAGCTCTCAAATAACAAGCTTTGAAAAGTTTCACACGAGCCTCTAGTGACAGCTAATGACCAGGGCTGCGCCTCTGCAGAATCGGAGTCATGCATTTTGCGGTTGCTAATGTCACCAGTCGCACAACAGAGAACAACAGCTTCCATGCCTGGTCACAAGACACTCGAAACAAGAATGAAATTAAAACCAGCGCAGCGCTCGTAAAACGGGTGCAGCCTGCTAAAGTATGTACACAATATAAAATCTCTACAGGATTTACTGCCGGCCACATCACGAGAGCTGCCTCGGCACAAACGCGCTTATTTTCCCAAGTCTCGATTCTCGTTAAAGTTGCAAACAGACTGAATGCGCAGCATTAGGCACTATATCAAAACAAGAGGGGACAAAAAAATAAACGAGACGCATGGGGAGCAGCAGCCTTTTATGTGCCGGCCGGCCAGCAGTGAATAATTAGGGGAGAGAGAGGGGAGGTGCTGGGGAACAGATGGCCGTGAAGCAGGGGGCGGGGCAGCGGAACCCTTTGAAGTGGCCTGGCGGCCAATGCCCGACATCAACATTATGCCAAAACAAGCAGTTGAAAAGGAAGCCTAGCATCTGGCGGAGAGCGAGGGATAGAGAGGAGGCGAGGCGGGGAGCAGAGCCGGGGAAGTACATGCGAGTCACGGCCTGCGGGCGTGAATAACTGACGGCGGGGGGCAGGGCAGCGGAAGCCTTTGATGTGGCAAATGCTGCTGGCAGGGGGAAGGCTCGGGCACGCTCGTGCACGAGGAGCTTGTCACGTGATTCGCTTCTCGTGAACTGTTGAAAATCCTCATCGTAAAAGTCAGCTTTATGGATGGGCGGCATTAGGTCTCTCTGCGAGACCTAAAAAGGCACAAAGTGAAATTATTCAATTGCTTAGGATCAAAAATTGTGTCACGTGAGGAAGCCAGGATTGATCCTAGGTTTTCTGATTTCACAATTCAATTAAACAATCAAGTTACTTCCATTTTACATTTGCCTCCCTCGAGGTAGCGATAGCAAGCAGAAAGGCATACCCCAAGGTGTGGTGAAGCAATTCAGATAGAGAATAAAAGTATTGACAGATCTATGACTCTTCAAGAGACAAGGGGCTTAATTTAGAGGGCATTATGGAAAAAATCCTATAAATACCTCCATGACTCACTGGCCACACCATGTATGTGATTGGCTTCCCCATGCCCACCTTAACCCCTCACAAAGCTCCACTCCCACCGAGCTGCCAATAATGCGGCCTTCTGGCACACAACAGACCATAGTTTGTGGCCCCTGAAGAAATGTTTACGAGTACTCATGTCATAGGCTAACTTATGTTATTTATATTATATGTTATGCTATTTCTACTGTGTTGCGTTATGTTGAGTTGTGTTGTGTTATGTTGTGGTGGAGCACAGTTTTAACATGCTTAGGGGAACAAAGTGATTCACAGCCAGCATGTTGACATTTGAA
Source organism: Lissotriton vulgaris (assembly GCF_964263255.1). NCBI lineage: Eukaryota > Metazoa > Chordata > Amphibia > Caudata > Salamandridae > Lissotriton > Lissotriton vulgaris. The sequence goes on from NC_141697.1 coordinate 529,771,688, forward strand.
GTTTGCTTGTAGTGTTGTTGGGAATGGGTTTCTCATCACAAGAGCATAAGCTGCTGCTGATCAAATGGGGGTCATGATTAATTGAAACCAAAAGCGTTTCTGGAGCTCAGCATGCCCACTTTTCAATAGATTTGTTACCAGATAAGGAAACTACTATGCCAAGGGTTGTAGTGCATGGTTCTAGAATGCAGGTTTTAGGGGGAGTGCAGGGTGTTCAAGAAATTCAGAAGATGAAAAGCTCTGAACACTCATACAGTGGGATTGTATATGTTACGTTCCAATGGACAATCAGAGTAGCAGTTTTCCTAGTTGTGATACTCATGCACAACGGCAAAATGCTATTTGTGACTATAATGGGGTGGCCGCATTGTAGCCATTTTGTTATCTCTGCTGCCTCCCTTCCCCCAGGTGTAAGCATTTGGGCAGGAGCCCTACTGCTTTTTGGTCTGTAGCCAGATTAAATGACCAACAGTCCCTCCCTGCAAGACCTATCCTCTATGCATCCAAGACGCTATTTAACTTCTCCTTTTGGGGCTTCCAATCCAAGAATCCAGGTAAAGAGCAAAGAGGTTAAAGGTGACTTCCTTCATCAACTTCCTTGTCTGGGCCTGTTGGGGCCTGAAAATGGCATAGGGCCAGAACGCCTGCCCTGCTGTACCCTAACATTTTTCCCATGACCCACATCTCCATCACTTCTCTGTTGTTCAGTAACGTGACTGTAATCCTTCCTTAAAACAATGTCATATCCGCAGGTAAGTGCACAACTTACTTTTCCAGTCTCCAGGGATTTAGGCCGGCCCTGGGCATGGGTCAGTTTACGGTAGGTACTGCACCATCAGCGGCACTGGGGCAGCCGGGTTCACGGTTCGCCGAGGCCAAGGCTAGGCAATAGAGGCTGGGGGCACCTGAAAAGGTGGTGGTTCAGTATCTATTCCACGGCGGTCGATACTGACAATGACGGTCGATCTCGCGGTCAGCGGAGATCAATGGAGTGGAATGAGATTCAGTAGACCTCCAACACAGGGACCATCGCGGTCGTTGCCAGGGCGTCACTGTAGGTCGAAGGGAGGCACCACCAGCCCAGCAGTCACGGTCACAGGGATGGAGATGTGCAGAGGATGGAGTTCCACCAAGGTTAGGCCATCTCGGAGAGGCCGGGGTTGAGCAGGCAGGGCAGAAGAAGGCCGACAGGGTTACTTGAAAGAGGGTACAGGCTCTCGGGAATGGAGCTGTGATCAGCTTGGGTCGTCATCACAAGAGGATTCCTTTCAAGTCGTGGAGGCTGTCCCACTGTGGAGCTTCCTTCAGGCAGGGCAGAGTCGTGTCAACACAAGTGTCGGTCCTCTACTGCTGCGGTCTTGTGGTTACCCTCATAGTAGTGAGTAGCTTTGACACAAATGTCGGTCCTCAACTACTGCTATCTTTGTACCGCCAGTGACTAGTGCCTATAGCCCAAAGGGAGGTTCTTGGAGATTGTTCAAAGGCTGGAAGATCTCTGGAGATTCTTGAAGGCATAGCAGGCTTTGTGGAAGGACAGCAGGTACAGTTGTCAAACCAGCTACAGGTGGCGGGGTTCTTGCCCGGTTCTTCCTGCAACAGCTCAGTTCCTGGCCTCGCGACGGTCTTCTTCCATCTTCTTCTTTTGGTCCGTCGAATCTGAGGAGCCAGGTTCAGGTGCGCCCTTAAATATGTAATTTAAGGGCTTTACTGAGGTCGGGATATATCAAAACGAAACAACTGCCAGTACTGAGTCACCTCTCAAAAGAATCATAATTTTTGTGAGGTTATATGAATGAAACATAAATCCATCTACGAATGAATCCATCATTTGTTTTATTTTATAAATTCATTTCAAGCATGTTAACAACAATATTTCAAAACCACAAATAATAAACCATGTTTCAAAACCAAAGCAAAAAGAAGCTATATACAATTCTCTACATTAAAATGTGACACCCACAGACACTCCAGAGTAGCACTCACCCACTCTTTTCCACACTCTCTTCACAAGCGCTGTCCACTCATACACATAACTTCCACAACAAAAACCAAAGCTAATAAAAAGCCAGTGAACAAACTCCTCAATACCTCCGCCAAACCTAAAGTCACAATTCTTAGTAATAGTGATGTAGGGATACTTTTTCAAATGTTATCCTCTCCTACATCAAACAGAAATTAATTCAGTCTGTTGTAAATCTAATACAAATATCCAATTTGTTTGGCAGGGAAAAAAAACAGATAGGGTCGACGCGTTTCAAACCCAACTCTTTGTTGGGTTCTCTTCAGGACCAAGACATTCTAAAAGACAAAACATGAACTGTCATCAACGACACCACCCTTGAAAAACACCATTACACCTTCACGCCTTAGCCACCAATGGCTTCTGCATACCTGATTTCCTGTACCAAGACTTCAAAAAGAACCTTCTCTGAAGGGTCACCTATGTTGGTGTATAGACATCTACAAGACACAAAACGGCACACATAACAGTCTGTCTCAAGTCAATAGACAGATTAAGTTATAATGCTCCCGCATTATTTTCCCTTACCAATGTCATTTATATAGGAGGGAATCAAATCCGTTGCATCATCATCCTTTGTATGCCCGGTTCGCTTTATGGCATAAAACAGAACCTTATTGGTATGAATCTGGGTAAAACGAAAAAGAAGGGTTGGAGCCTTATTTCTGAAGATCCTCAGTCCTTCACTTCTTTGCATGATTTATCCAAACTGACCGGCTGCCCAAGATTTTACCTGAAGGATGCTCCTGTTTTAATTCATTCTTTGCCACGTCGATTAACAATCTGGCGCGTAGCAAAACCCTCCCGCAAACATCCGTGGGATACAGAAGCTGACGGCGGGGTGGAAAATAAATAAAGAAACAAACAGGAGTTACCTGGTCAGATCGCTTGCCTACGTGCTGTGTAATGCCCAAAAGACCACTAAACCAGCATGTCCTCACAGTGATAATACTGGGTTCGAAAAATTCCAATCAGCCCACCATTATTGGCGGAGTGCCGTCATGTGGGATATAAACCATCTAGTGGAAAATAAATAAACCAGGCCTCGCTTTCCTGCAAATCCACGTAACTGACTGTGACAGCCTCCAACGTTAGACGCATAGGCATTGGGTGTAATCCGAAACACGTGATCCAGCTTGAGGCTGGGTCGGTCTATTGCAAGGCCCGTCGCTATTAGCGGTGGCTTCTGGGAATTCTAGTACATATTGGTCCCGTAGTCCTTCATTCGGCCAGGCCAGGCCATACTGAGGGCATTGATGTTCATAAAACTTTATTGATAATAGGCATATCTGTTTGTAATGAAACAAAATCGGGTTGAAAGAAATGATGCAACTTTATCATTTCTGGGGGGCACCAGTGGATCAACAGCTGAGTTCACACAGACTTTTGATGATGGTCACTTAATTAAAAGAGTATCTCCCATGGGAAAGATTTCCTGAGTGATGTGATTGCGGTCTTCGTTGGACTTTATTGTCGTGGCCCCCTCAAGCCTGTCCTTAACATTATGGACAGTAGTCAATGATTGGCATCAAAAGGGACAACTGTCCTTGCAATACAAAATCATGTTCGGCAAAGAGATATGCCTATTATGCCTATTATCAATACAGTTTTATGAACATCAATGCCCTCAGTAGATATTGTGGGGCTAAAGGATATAAAGATAAAAACCCAGTGGTCCAAGACCAATCAACTCCCTACGCTCAGGAGGCACATGACATGGTCACCATAAATCCAAGCTCGAAGGATACTTTTGAATCTATAGTTATTATTACCTTAGAACAGTTGCCATCTAGTATAGAAAGTGGACTAGTTAGCACAGTAGGCCTATCAGCCTCTCATGAAAATGCAGAGAGAACATACTGTGAAATAGCATCCAGGAATGTTTCTGGGTTGCTGTCAAAACAGACGAACCCTCTTTTCGGGGAATTTATATCGATTCATAACATTTTATGTTTTCAAGAAATTATGCCAAGGGGGGCAATCCATATCAATGGATTTAAAACATTCCATACTCCAGCTATTGAAGGCAGGAGTGGAAGAGCAAAAGGGAACTTGGAACGTGCATATCCGATAGGTTGGAACTGAAAAAGATAGAGCTTCAGGCAGAGGAACCTTATTATCAATTGATTTAAATCCATGTTGATGGAAACTATTGTATATTATTGATAAACTTTTATAACAATATACCCTCAGTTAAAGTGAGAGACATCTTAATGCAACTAGTTAATAACTTGCAGACTTTATACAGTAACAATTGCAGAGATATGATGTTAATCATGGTAGCGGACTTTAATTACGCCTTGTGCCCAAGCGTGGGAGGTAAAACTTGTATTGTTGTAACCGAAGAAGGTATTAGCAAAGTCAAAATATAGAATGGAGAAAATATCGAATGGACAGAATATAGTGGTGAAAAATATCGAATTGAAGGTAAATAATTTTAAGTTATGAATTTGATGTTATTTAATTTTTGCGTAATTTAATTCTGTAGTGGGCTGTGGGTTTATAGGGGAATAGGGTGGGAAGTAATTTAATTATATTAAATTAAATATTAATTTTTAGAAATGACAAATTATTTTTATTTAATTTTGCGTTTTAGTTCTGTAGCGGGTTGTGCGTTTATAGGAGAATAGGGTGGGAAGTAATTTAATTGCAATTATTTAAATATTTGTATTAATTTATTAGTATTCATTTTGAATTAATTGTTAATTAATTTTTAATTGGTAATTAATTTTTATGAATTGATTAATTGATAATTATGTTAATTATATTAATTTATTTTCTGTAGCGGTTCATGGGTTTATAGGGAATTAGGGTGGGAAGTAATTTAATTGTAATTAATTACATCTTAAAAATACTTTTTGTGTATTGATAATTAATTTACTGTTAATTATTATGAATTGGTATTCATTTGTATTATTAATCAGTTTTTGTTATTGAAAATTAATTAGTTATTAATTAATTATGAATAGGTAATTAATTTTAATAATGAATATGTATTTGTATTTATAATTGATTGATTATTACATAATATTAAATTGTCAATTAATTTTAATATTTAATTTCTTTTTATTAATATATTAAATCATTACTTTCCCTACTGTTAAACTCACTAGGGTGGGAATAGTAATTTTTACCCCTGCGCTATTTTTATTTATTTATTCATGTAATTTGTAGAACGCACTATCACCTTGCAGGCATCCTGGCGCTAAGCAGCTCAAATGTGGAGGTGAGTCAAAAGCAGGAGTCGACCAGCTAGTTCGTAGGGAACAGCCATGTTTTTACATGTCTCCTAAAGGGGAGAGGTTCCCTCATTTACCTAATCTCCCAGGGAAGTTGGTTCCACAGTCTTGCTGCTGCCACTCCAAAGGATCTACCCCCTGACCTGACTTTCCTAAATCTTGGCATTTTCCTTAGATGGGCCGAAGAAGAACGAAGCATTCTTGAAGGGGTGTATCAATCACATTTTTTGTGCAGAAGCATAGCTCCTACCCCGTGAAGGGCTTTAAAAACCAAGCAGAGAAACTTAAAGTGCACTCTCTGTCTCAAAGGAAGCCAGTGAAGTTTTGCCAAAGCTGCAGAAGCGGAGGAACTTCTTGGCAGCCCTAAGACTAGTCTGGCTGCTGCTGACTGGATCCTCTGTAGTCTGTCCAGCAGAAAGTTGGGAGAGTCCAGCAAGAGGGCGTTACAATAATCTAGCCTACTGAGGATGGTACACCTAGCCACTAAGGCACGCGCATGAGCAGGAAGGAGCGGAATTTTTTTGCGAAGGGACCTAAGAATTGCAAAACAACAGGCTGTTGTTTTTGTAACCTGGGCTTCCAAAGAAAGCTTGTTGTCAAACATAATGCCCAAGTTACCTACAGTGTTTATAGGCTGGACTGTGTTAGAAAAACCCGGAGGCCAGAAGTTGTTAGGGAGAGGACGAGGGATCCTGTTTGCTGCACATACGATCACCTCTGTCTTGCCAGCATTACATTGTAGGGAGTTGGCTTTAAGCCAGCGGGCCGTGTCCTGCAGACAATTGTGGAATACTTCCACAGATGTTGAGTCCTCTCCATCAAAGGAGAGAATCATCTGAGTATTGTCTGCATAGTTCACAATATCGATATCATGAGACCTAATGACCGCAATCAGAGGTTTCAAGTAAATATTAAATAAAATGGGACTGATTGCCGATCCCTGAGGAACACCATGCAGCACATTGGAAAATGTGGATTGGAAAGGAGGGAGGGACACTGCCTGTCTTTCCAGCAGGATTCCGTGATTTACCGTATCAAAGGCGGCAGACAGATCGAGCAGGATCAGGGCAGCTGCCTGACCCCTGTCTGCCCGCCTCTGAAGCTCGTCCATGACGCTCACAAGGGCAGTCTCTGTCCCATGTGCCGGTCGAAAACCAAACTGAGCCTCTTCTAAACAACTGTGCTGTTCAAGGTGCGTGGAAAGTGTGGTGGCAACAGCACGTTCCACAATTTTAGATGGGAACGACAGTAAGGAAATAGGTCTGTAGTTTTTAGAGCATTCTGGATCTAGAGAGGGTTTTTTCAATAAAGGGGACACTAGGGCTTGTTTCCATTGTCTGGGCACTACACCGCTCCCTAAGGACTGATTACAAATCAGACGAAGGGTGGGGAAGAGTTCATCTCCATACTCCTTCCAGATCTTATGAGGTACTGGGTCCAAGGGTGAGCCGGAGGTGATACCCTGAGCCATGTGATTAAAATCCTCAACCAGAAACGGTCTAAACTCTGATAGAATTTCTGGATCCTGCCACTCCCGGCCATCGTCCGCACCCTCCGACACCTTCCTCTCAGGGACACCAGTGCACCTAGCTTCAGATGCGGTGTTCCCAGCTGTCAGCTGACCCCCCGCAAGATCATCGATGATCAGCTGGATTTTTTCCTGAAAGAAACAAACCAGATTCTCACAAAGTTCTTGAGAAGGAGCTATTTCACTCCTGGAGCAATCGGGGCTAATGAGGCTATTCAGAATATTGAAAATGCTTCTAGAACCATTAGAGGCATTACAAATAACGGAGGTGAAATAGTCAGCTTTTGTCCTTTTAATCTCATTTTTATATTCTATAATTTGTTGTTTCCACAGCAGCTTGTCTGTCTCTTTGTACTCATGCCTCCATCTCCTCTCAGCCTGTTTACACCCAAGTTTCAAATCTTTTAGTACAGTATTGAACCGTGAGGCAGAAGCTTTACCTTTGCTTCTGTATTTTTTGAGAGGGGCGCACTCATCCAGGTTCGAGGTGATCCTAAGGCACAGTAAGGCATAGTTCTCCTCAGCAGATTTATCAGGGGAGAAGCTTTCGGTAACTTTAAACACAGATCTACCGCTTCTCAAGCGTGCGAGAGACTTCCAGTTTCTGCTGGTGTATTCAGGTATCGGACACGGGACCGAGGTTTGAGGGATCTTAAATTTAACAAGGAATTTCACCAAAAAGTGATCCGTCCACTCCATAGGTAGGATCTCACCAACGTGGAGACTGGGGTTCAGAGACAATTAGGTCAAGGAGGTGGCCAGCCTTATGTGTGGCCTTAGTGACCTGCTAAAAAAGGCCAAGACCTTTGCATGAGTGAAGCAGATTAGAAAGACCAGAATCAAGAGATCCATTAAACCACAAATTGAAATCCCCCAGGATAATCAGTTTATGGCGGGTGGCTGCCAAGTTAGTGAGAGAGTCAAGCAATGAGAGTTGCTGTTGGGCTCTAAAGGCCCCCGGAGGCCTGTAGCAGATAATCCCTGTGCAAACAATGCCGACTCATTTTTTATTGTCAGGCCGAATAATTCCAGGCCCATAACCGCATCAATATTAAAGGGCACAATCTTCCAGGAGTCTCTATAGATACTTCCAACTCCTCCCCCCCTCCCAAGAGACCAGGGTTGGTGAAGAATTTTGTAGACCGGTGGACATGCCCATCCTAAGTCGACCTCACAGTCAGGACTGGTCCAGTTTTCAGTCATAAATAGAGCATCAAGCTCATATGACTGTACAAGCAACTGGATTTCAACGCTATGCTTGGGGAGCGACCTCACATTAAGAAGCCCACACATCAGCAGACCTGTATTAAGGAACTCTCATAATGGAGTCGCTGAAGCTGAAAGGTCCAGTGTCCCTTTATCAGCGTGAGACTCACCAATTTGAAGGAGCAGTTCTCTAGAGTATTTCTTGGGGCCCAGATCCTCAGTAAAAGCGCCTCTGGAGCATAGCCGGGCAGCGTGGCTGGCGCTGAGCGCTACCTTGGTGCGGATGGGCGCAGACGGGCTTGCCTTTGGCGCGCGCCCGCGCTATCGGGAATTAAATAGCTCAGAGCCCTCAGCACTAGAGTGTTACCCCCACTACCTCCAAGATGGCGGGTCCGCTCGCACGGACAGACCCTGCCGATGGAGAATTTCAGGAGGAGCAGCCACACAGCTTCTGCCCCCGACAGTGCAAATAACACTTCAGGGACCAAAAGTCAATTTGCAGGTAACAATTCAAGAGCTATCCAACGCTTTCCCTACTGTTGCACTCTCTGGAGTGTGAATAGTACTTTTTACCCCTACGCTATCCAACGCTTTCCCTACTGTTGCACTCTCTGGAGTGGGAATAGTAATTTTTACCCCTACTCTATCCAACGCTTTCCCTACTGTTGCACTCTCTGGAGTGGGAATAGTAATTTTTACCCCTACGCTATCCAACGCTTTCCCTACTGTTGCACTCTCTGGAGTGAGAATAGTAATTTTTACCACTACGCTATCCAACGCTTTCCCTACTGTTGCACTCTCTGGAGTGGGAATAGTAATTTTTACCCTCCCGCTTTCCAACGCTTTCCCTACTGTTGCACTCTCTGGAGTGGGAATAGTAATTTTTACCCTCCCGCTATCCAACGCTTTCCCTACTGTTGCACTCACTGGAGTGGGAATAGTAATTTTTACCCTCCCACTATCCAACGCTTTCCCTACAGTTGCACTCACTGGTGTGGAAATAGTAATTTTTACCCCTATGCTATCCAACGCTTTCCCTACTGTTGCACTCACTGGAGTGGGAATAGTAATTTTTACCCCTACGCTATCCAGCGTTTTCCCTGTTGCACTCTCTGGAGTGGTAATAGTAAATATTACCCTCCCGTTATCCTACGGTAAAAATATTGTATATTTTTTATTAATATATGTATTAAAAAATAACATTGTATTTTTTTTATAACTTAAATTAATTATTTAATAATTTTAAGGTTATTTAAGTATGTTTTAGTTAATTATGTTTATTATTTCATTAATTTTAAATTACTTTTAAGACATTTAAAAAAACGATATTTTGACTAACTATATTTTTTAAAATTATATTTTTGATTCGATATTTTTGTACTTACCTGTTTGTAGATAGGAATTCGATATTTTTGCATTTTCTATTTTTTCCTCGATATTTTGGTAATTCTATATTTGTGTATTCGATATTATGTCAGTGATCCAGTATTAGCAATACCCATTTCCGTCATTCTCCACTGGGGGACTTGTACAATAACTTGATTTTTAGTATGGACTTGGACTTTGCCAACGAGTTAACTAATAAACCTGTATCTATGCCCCACACTTTTAATGGTAGTGGCTGTTACTCTACTATAGACGATATTCTTATATCGAACAGTCATGCACACAGATTTAATTCCTTTCATATGGATGATAATTCACTGAGCGACCATTTTCCACTATATCTATTGGTTTTAATACCATCCATTAAGTTGCATAGTCAAGATATAATAGACCAGGTTTTATCAGACATTACTATTAATAAAATAAACGGCTACAGCCTACGCTGGTCGATGGTGGACCCCGTAGTGATCACCAAAAAGTGATAGACAAGTGTAGACCAGCTTTCAACAATTGTTTGAGTGAGGCTGTTACTCCAGTTAGTATCCTCTCCTCCTTTCAGTTAATATCAAAGGCCGTAAGAGAGTCGTTAATTGTCTCATCGAAGAATAAAAGAAAACCCTGTGGATGATTCAACTCAAAGTGGACACGGGCCTATTCTAACTTAAAAAAGAAACTACATAAGACTCCAAAAAATGTTGTATACATAAGAACGGTAAGAGGGGAATATAGAGTGGCCCTTAGGGAAAGAAAAGCCAAAATAAGAAATTAAGCCTGGGAATCTCTCCATTAAGACTCTAAAAGAGGAGACAGCTTGGCCTTTTGGAGGGTGGTAAAAGGACCCTTCCTGAATTCTGGGGAAGGGCGTCAGTAGAAGTTGCTATATCCGAGAAGCAGTGGATTGACTATTTCTCGGGTGTGTACAACACAGATGGAAATCCTGCCACCGACATTAAGAGAGTTCACAGGAAAACCACTAACAACTTTGACACCCAGTATTTCGATCTTCGGTTTACACTGGAGGAGGTTACCCATGCACTTTCCCCCCTTTCGGGGGGAAGGCTCTGGAACTGGATAGGGTCCCCATAGATCTTTTTAAATCTAATATTGAACGATGGGGGCCAATTATAACTCAGGTCTTAATGGCCAGCTGCCTTGCCCCCTTTCCGACAACTTGGGTTGAATCCACCATCGTCCCAATTTTCAAAAAGGGGGATCGTCAGGACCCGAAGTGTTACAGGCCCATTTCTTTATTATATGCATTGACCAAAGTGGCTGGACGTATAATACTGGAACGTCTACATGAATGGGCAGAGGAAAACAATGTTCTATCTGATACTCAATAAGGCTTCCGCGAGGGATTGGGGACAGTGAAGCAGAGTTTAAATGCAGCTATTTTAGTTGGGAAGTACACGCGGGTGAAGAAAGGCAGATTGTTTTTAGCTTTTGACGATCTTACTGCCGCTTTTGACTCTGTGAGACATGAGAAGCTGTGGGCTATCCTTGAGGAGTTAGGGGTGGACGTACAAATTATCAACTGCCTTAGACCCCTATATTGTGACGCCAAGGCGCCAGTGCGGTTTGGCCTGGGTGGTGATTGCACGGCCTCATTCCCCATCAGGAGGGGGGTCAGGCAAGGATGTGTCCTGGCCCCTTTCTTTTTAACCTTTACATTAATGGTGTATGTGAGGCACTGCTTAACGATAACCAAGACTTCCCACAAATAGCTGCACGTCCCATTCCTGCACTTCTCTATGCAGATGATGCGGTTTTAATGTCCCGCACCCAATTAGGTTTACAACAGGTTTTGGACAGTTTTACTAAGTTTATGGGCCACTTGGATCTTAAGGTGAACACCTCAAAAACATACATAATGAGGTGTGGATTGGGGAGTCATAAGTGCAGGGATATGTTTTTGGAAGGACAGAAAATAGAGCATACTAAAAGTTTTGCATACTTGGGAATACTCTTTGACCGTAGTGACTCATGGTCACGAGCCAGCATGGCAAAAAAACTTGCATTTGCTAGATCAACAATGGCCCTCGCTAATTTTGCAAGGAAACTTGGGAGAAGACCACCATTGGAGCTAATACAGATTTATAAAGCAAAATGCATCTCTGCAGCCATATATGGAGCAGGTGTGTGGGGCTTTGCAATACACAACCACTGCAAACGGTGGAAAATATTATTTTGAGATAAGTTTTAGCCGTTCCCAGTAGCCTATCTGCCTATGTTTGCCACTCGGAGATTAGTCTGCCATCGATTTCAGATCTAATAAAAATGAAGCACATTCTCCTATGGCATAGGATCTGGACAAAACCTGAGACAAAGTTAAATCAGGATATTTTAGCACATAGTCTAAAAGTCGAAGGAGCTTTATTGATTCCGTGGCTGAGATTAATCAGAAACTTCATGGCCGATCTCGGTCATTTAGAATATTATAGTAGCCCGAGATCCATGCAATCGATTAGTAGAAAGGAATTAAAAAGAGAGAAAGGAATTAAAATGAGAGGGCCTCTTGCTTCTGGACTCCATAAGACTAGCAACAGAGAGTTTAAAACCTACTGTCCAGCACAATCAACTGATGTTATCTTCTTTTAGTATTCAGTCTTATTTATTATTTGTACCTGGTGGCTATGACAGGTGTTTACTAACTCGATTCAGGTGTAGTATTTTCCACAGGCTTGTGACCTTTCCTGGTATGAATGATTGGTCCTGAGTATTAGGACTGTGTCCATGTGATAATTGTTCAGAACAATCGACAATACCCGTTCTTCTATTCTGCAGATTTTATAGTAACGTAAGGAAAGCCTGGATTGTTCCAATCCTAAAGGAGCTGGGGCTGAGACAATGTTGCCCTGCACTACTTGTACTGCAGCTCCTGGACGATGTACATAGAGTCTGGAGGCTAGGCATGATTTTCTTTAAAAGCACTCAGCCACAGGAAATCTATTACTTAGTAAATTATTGAGACTAGTATGATTGCTTGTATGATAACACTTTTAACATTAAATCTAACTATGTATTGTATATTACATTTTACTGTATTTAATGAATAAACTGTTATTATGTACTTTTATGATTGTCTCAAAAAGCAATCGAATAAAGTCTTTTTGATTGATTGACTAAGCCCTTTGGTGGCTCCTCCCTTTGGGGTGAGGGGTACATTCCTGTTCCTATTGGGCTTAATTCTCCAATTCAAGATGGAACATTTCTAAGAGAGGGGTTTACCTCAGCTCCTGGCGACCCTAGGGGTGTGCCAGGTGAAGGTGGACACTCCTACTCTGCTTCCTAACATTCCCGCCTGTCCTGCAGCCATTAGTGAGGCCTGGACGTAGGGGTGGGAATCTCCACTGGTTGGAGCTGCCCAAATCAGCACATCACAAGGTGAGAGCCTTTGAGGCTCACCACCAAGTGTTGCATTTCCTGCCAGGGGGAGGTGTGAAGCACCTCCAATCAGAGCAGGCTTTGTTCCTTGCCTCCAAGAGCACAAAGGCTCTCGGCCCATGAGATCAGATGCCTATCTGGTGGTGACTTGCTGGTGGGGACCAGTCAGCCAATGCACTAGAACTTGGTCATTTTTCAGTGGAGATCCTCTAAGATGCCCTCTGTGTGCATTTTATAATAAATCCAATACTGGCACCAGTGTGGGTTTATTATGCTGAGACGTTTAGCACCAAACTTCCCAGTTTTCAGTAAAGCCATCCTGGAGCTCTGGAGTTCGTAATGACAACCTCACAGCCCATGTACTCAATATGGCTTCATTCACTTACAATGTCTGTGAATGGCACAGACACTGCAGGGGCATATTGCTCTTGGGGCTATGGCCTTACCTGTGGGATGGTGCACTCTGCCTTAGGGCTGGAAGGCCTGCCAGAGGGGTGACTTTACCCATTCTATAGGCAGTGTTGGGGGGCATGGCACACAGGGATGCATGCCATGTCAACTCTTCAGTTTGGTCTGCACCAAGACACACAGCCTGTAATGGCAGTGTGTGGGTGTTAAGGTGAGGGGTGTCTGAGGGTGGCACGGTGCATGCAGCAGCCCTCAGAGGCCCTCTCTAGTCACAAGGCCCTTGGTACCAGGAGTACCTTTTGCAAGGAACTTACAGGTGGCCCACAGGAGTGCCAGTTGTGGAGACAAAGGCACAGTTTTGGGAATGAACACTGGTGCTGGGGCCTGGTTAGCAGGGTCTCAGGACACACTCAGCCAAATTGGCATCAGGTATCTGGCAAAAAGCTGGGGGTAATCATGAACAAAGGGGCACTTTCCTACACCAATATAATGTGTAATGATCGATTATATTGAGTATCGTCCAGCTAGGTCATATAATGGATCTTTGTGGAGCATATTCATCACAGTGATGTATCAAGTGTTGGACTGGCCGGTTGGGCAGGCTGGCACTGCCAGATGTGTCAGTTTCAAGGGATCAGTGTGTGGGCTGGTTTTTATGATCCAGTTGAGGCCCATGGGACCACAAAAAGTCCCACAAACACTGGTTCTTTCAATTTGACCAATCTGGCAGTGCCACGATGCCAGACTGTTTGACATGGCAGTCCAACACTGCATGCATCGGCTTGGTGGTCGTGTGTTGAGTGCTGCTTCATGCTGCGTGCCCCGCGGTGTGTACACAGAGCTCACTGTATTGTGTGTCGCCCAACAGCGTATGAGAGAATGAGGGGAGGACCCCATTGGATATGTTGAGGCCTGACCAACAGTCTGCCTTCACGGATGCCTGGCTACTTGCAATGCGCTTTCCATAATTCATGGGAAGGAAGCGGTCAGGGGGAGCCACCTAGTGGCGTCCCCAAATTACTACAAAAATGCTAAACTATGTGACTTTTACAGTATATGGTCAGCACTTCTGCAACCAAACTGCAATGTTGCCTGGGCTGTTAGAACCCTTACACCACCCCTGTATCAGAAAGTTACCCCAACATTTTGTAAACAGAAGAGGGCAGAGGATATAGTCTTAGCTACTGCAGCCAACCTTGAAACTCAGGAACCAGGTTTGAGCCTCAACGATGCTCAACATCCATTCCAGTGATTCTGGACAAATTACGTAATCTCCCGGTGCCTACCAAAAATGTATGTGTCCCTCTGTAAGGAAACGAAACTGGTGCACATGTAAAGCGCTCTGATACCTGTTATCTTAGGGTCTAGTTTGCGCTATATGAAAGTCTAAAAAAAAAACAGAGGGTGGCTGCAGAGGAACCGGGCCTAGATCAAAATATAGATTCCAGATGTCAATTCACTCCTCTAAACTGAATTATTGCCAGGCCAGCACTGATTATTGACTAAAAAATGTAGAGAGGAAGTTGCATAAAAAAGAAAGTTTACCTACCATCTTGCTTCTATAAGTGGCAAAACGCCTGGATTAAAGTTTCTTTTCAAAAACAAGTTTCACCACAGAGGGGACGCGGAAGGGGCTGGGTTTCTGAGGTCACAGTATGCAGGGATCCAGGCACGCGTCAAAGTGACTAATGACCTCCCAGGGCTTCGGTTTTAATGAGAGTTTTGGGATCAGACAGGCGCTGCTTTCATGTTGCAAAGCTCTGCAGAATAAACAGTGGATTTGTAAAGAATTTACTGTAACTTGGCAAGAAGCCACATGGTTATGCAACGTGGTTTAGGGTTGCGCTGCTCCTTCAGTAAATGTGGTTTAAGTCTCATTCCATAGGAGTCCAGTCAGAGTAGGTTACTGATGTAATGCTGCAACATTACGATATACATACGCGTAACATTAAAAAAAAGTGAAAGCTCCTTAAAATAAAGAAATGTAAAAATTGGAAAAAAGATTGTGGTGCGGTTTTTGACTGCTCTTAACCACTGTTTTTGAGATAAACAGTAGGTAGAACGATAGGCTAACAATATAGGCTAACATTGTATGGGTTACAGAGGAACGTGCTATTCGCCGAAAAAAAAACGTTAACCCCCCCCCCCCCCACTAGGGGTAGCAAGCGCTATATTGATCAAACCTATTTCCCTTCTCTATCCCTCCACTATCCTTCTCAATCTAAATAATCTGACCAACATTCGACCACTCAAATTACTTACATATTTTTCACTAAACTAATTCACCAGTAATCATTTATGGGTTCTGAAGTAGCGTGCTACTCACCGAAAAAAATACTTCAACCCCCATCAAGGGTAGTAAGCACTATCTAAATGCAAACTTTTTCCCGCTTCTATCCCTTAACTATCCTTCTCAATCCAAATAGCTGACTAATATATCCACCACTTAAATTACTTTAGTATTTTCACTATACTAATTCACCACCAATCCTTTATGGGTTCCGGAGTAGCGTGCTACTCGCCGAAAAAGCAATTTGATGCCTCATCAGGAGTAGTAATCTCTAAATAAATGCAACTACAATACAATACAACACAATACAATACAATAGGCAGGTAGATAGACAGACATGCAGATAAGCAGGCAGGCAAGCAGGTAGATAGATAGATAGATAGATAGATAGATAGATAGATAGATAGATAGATAGATAGATAGATAGATAGATAGATAGATAGATAGATAGATAGATAGACAGATGTTGCATAGTTAAGTGAAACCATTTACAATATATACAGAATTAATTCACGTTCTTATGCATCACCACACAAAAAAAACTTTCCTTGCAAGAGGAGTGACCTTAATTCAATACCAGCTAAAATAGTCCTAAGCATTAATTAGTAGCTATTTTGCAGAGATATGTTGCCAACAATACAAATATGTTTTGGTCTCAAAAAGTACACATTGCCGTAGTGGGATCTGACATTGAAAGGAACTAATTTGTGTGGATGTGCACCTTGTGAAACAGCAGGATGCTGTCACTCAGTGAAGTTGGCCAATGGCGGAAGTGCCCATTGCTCCATGCCATATGCTGTGATGGTCGAAAGAAAAATGTGAATGACCCAACAACAGTCCATTGGAATGAGAGGGTTTGCTGAAAGCTCCTATAAGTAAGTATTCTCTGCATATTACTTGATTAAAATCGAAAGGCCTTGGCTAACAGCAAAGCTAATACCCATGCTTTCTTCTTATTTTCATATACATTGCAAAGCTTGTTCTGCTTAGAAAGTGTTATACACTTATAACAGAGGGTCAAGAAGCTATGGTGTTGGCTGTAGAATTTGGGAGCCCGATTTTTAATCCGACTTTCCACAGATGACAGCACTGTGATCTGGGCTCTCTAGATGTAACGGACTAACAAAAAAATCCATTGCTACAGATGTATTCGCCTATTTATATCCTCAGAGGACAACTGAGGGAAAATAAACCGAACCAGGTTAAAAAAATGTGTTTACATTCTGGGCAAAATCTACCAGTGCATTCATCTCCCACCCGTGGTCTCCCTACGGGTCTTATATTAAAGACTTTCCAGAGCTGCGAAGTGGTTACAAAGAACTGCACTTTTGTTTAAATAAACAACTTTATGAATATATAGAATTGATCTCCCAATGATTTATGAACACTTCTCTGTTAAAACTGCCATCACCTAAAACGCAGCAACTAAAAAAATACCCTTCACTTAGTACCAATTTCTGTGACGTTTATGGTGAATGGAAGCACTGATGGCATTCACCCAGTGAGGTGGAGGGGGCGCTGATGTGGGTTTAGGGAGACTCTTTGTAGATGGTAAGAGGCCATTAGAAGTGAGACGTTTGGCCACCTGGCTGATTTAAGTGACACATTTGCCTTCTTTCTTGAAGGTGTCGTGAACATTTATACTGGAGCTTTCCCAAGTACTTCCAGAAGGGAAGGAAGGACCACCCCCACTGAACAAGGGCACGCGAGCACGACTGACCCAGTCCTGAAGGAGCCAATAATTGGTATCATGTGTGGGGCGGAAGTGAGCGCGTGAGAGCTCCCTCCATTTCCTTCACTCTGCTTCTCTTCAATTTCCTGTCGCCATCCGCCCTGATTTCCAAGATGTTTTATTTTTTTTGCTTGCTTCCAGGGGTGTAGCTACCGTTGGTGCAGCAGGTGCAGTGACACCGGGGCCCATTGAACCCTAATAATTGGTGCATTTACTACCCCAGCACGAATCAAAGGGGCCAAGTTTCTTGCTTGCACCAGGGGGTTTTCACGCTACACCGCTGCTTGATTCATGGCGTTTTTCTGTTGGTGTTGGGAGGGAGCGGGGCGTGAGGGTTAGGGGGGTGTTGTGGTTTTGAATTAGGAATTAGTTACGAATTTATTCACAAAGAGGGCCTTGCTCTCCATTCTCACCCGAAAAAAACATGAGGGCTCATTTTAGAAGCCTCTTGCGCCGCCGGTGCGTCACTTTTAATATGAGGGGAAAAATAGTGACGCACCGGCGGCGCAAGGGGCTTATAAATAAGCCGAACGGTGTGGGGAAATACTCACTTGAAATGCGTGTTTTTCACGTAATCTCATAAAGTATGCCAGGACTGGTGCCGTTGCTCCTGGTATTCAGCGCCCGAGCCTCACCTTACCCTCTTGACTTTTATCTAACCTGTTCCTTCCCTCAGTCTCACTCCTCTCACATTTTCCACACTTAGCCAAAGAGGCAATATCACCTACACGCACAGAAACGGCTGGACCAACACCTAAAGCCCCCAAGGCCACTATCCTACTGGAAACAAGGCTTCTGCTCTGGAGAACAACGTCATCGCTGAACTCCGGGGCCGTAGAGGTTAGAGGTCAACGCACTGACCCACTGTGCTCCTGACAGCTCCCAGAGCCCTGAAACTGTCAGGGTGATTTAAAACAGAACAGAGGGGGTAAGTCAATGTATGTGTATACACAGTTGCCAGCGCACACTTATGCTCACACCAAGGCCGAGAATAGAGCTAACCTAGCACAAGATACAACGTTTTGTGAACTGCTGCTAAATATATCGAACTGCCATATATATATTTTTTACATAAATTGGAATAATCTGGGTTAAAAAGTAATTGTACCTAAAGTCAGATTAAGGCAAGCAGTCAAAAGATTCAAAGATTCAAAATAAGCTTTATTCGATATTTCAAAAAATATCATATAAGCATTCATAGCAATAGTTAAAAAAAAAGATAACAGCAGTTCATTTTTAAAAACATGGTTTTCATTAAAATTCATTTAAAATTTAAGGTTTATACAAGAATGATTACATTTTAAAAAGGTTGGGGGGACCGAACTTTCAGAGATAAGAACTATTATAAAAAAGTATGATAACAAGCATCATTTTTACGTTAGCTATTGTAGCGATTTCCTGAATTTAAGCAACAATTTTAAATACTGTTCCATGATACTTATGACTTCCCTATCCTCTAGCACTTGTAAGCGCTCAAAAGCGTCCTTACAGGACCCCATCTCTTTAATAGAGGTCTCAATAGGGATTTCCTGGGGATCACGTAATATGTGCAAAATAAGATGGTGTGGATGTTAGATTGGACAGAAATGTCATCACATGGACAGGGGCACAGGCTTCGGGACCAATCATTACATGACGGAAATGTTATGAGACGAAAAAATGAGCCCAATCTAAATCTGGCAAGCAGCATTCTGGCATAGCAGGAAAAGTCAGTAGACAGATATAATTGAAGCCCCTTATGCGGTGTCACCCTTTGGTATGCCTGGAGTGTTTTATTTAGTTTCTGAATATTCCATCTTTTAGTTTCCAGGTAATCCAATAGGATCTTTCTCAGATTTTTCCTTGAAATGAGTTCAAGAGTCAAAGGATCAGTGAAGAACTCTGGGCGACCAATGTCCACAATTTTTTTTTTTACATAAGCCAACCATTTCGTATGTTTTGCCCCCTCCTGTTTGAGAATATCTAATATTACTTCTCGATTCAAGCTAGTCTCAGGGGTGGTCCAGATTTTATGCCACAAAAGAGGGGGCTCCACTTTGATTAAGTCTGAAATGAATGGTAGGTCTAGCTCAATGTGCATCATGTAAACAGATGTTGCTTTTGGTATTGCCAGGAGGTACCTTAGAACGTTATTTTCCGCTATTTGGATTGAGGAAATGTTATTATCGATGCCCCAGAGACCGGCCCCATAAGTTGCTGTTGAAGCACATTTCGTTTTATATATAACAATGAGCTGTTTAACAGGCCTCCCTCCTATTTTTCCAGCAAAATCTCTGAGCCCACCAATAGCTCTAACAAGGGCGAGTTTCCTCATTTTGACTGCCGACTGCCAGGACACTTGTCGGTGCACAGATATACCCAAATACGTAAAGTTATCCACTGTCTCCAGTCTTTGATCCTCGATGAATATGGGACATGGTCTTTTCTTTGTCTTCTTACTGCATGCCATTGAATAGGTTTTCCCAATGTTCACTTTCAAGCCCCTATCGTGCATAAAGGTTCTGAATGCGGTAACCGCCCTTTGCAACCCTACTCTAGTTTGAGAGAGAATTTCCGCATCATCGGCGTATAACAAGATAGGGATTGCTTGGCCTCCCACTTTTGGGTAGTCGCATTCAATGTTTTTCAAGTGTTCACCTATGGCATTTATATAGAGCGAGAAGAGCATGGGGGCTAAAATGCACCCCTGCCTAACCCCTCTATTGATGGTGAACCTTGGCGAGCATTCTCCCTTTGGACCAAATCTCACTCTGGCTCCCGCATCTCTGTACAATTTCATAATGAAGAGGAGGATTGATGGATCTATCCCTAGATGTTCAAGAATATCCCATAGTTGTTCATGGAGCACACAGTCAAAAGCAGAGCTTAAGTCTATGTATGTTACGTACAGACTTCCCTTTTTTATGTCTACGTATTTGGACATGATGAGATGTAAATTCAGGGTCTGTTCTACTGTACCTCTTCCAGATCGGAAGCCATATTGGAGTGTTTTTCTGTTGTTCTGCCAGTCCCCTAAAATGAGTGTTCGTGGGCACTACTGGCAACCACTCTAATATATTGGCATTGCATGCTAACAATGTATTTTAAAGCTATAGTTGCATTCCAGTCTTTTTACTCCTTGCTGAAATCACACCAAGGAACCTTATCAACGTCCCCGGCATCCCTTACCTCGTATCAGTGAGATGCTTGCAGGAGTGAAGGGAGGGAAATATTTCACTACATTAGATCTATCAAATGTGTACCACCAGCTGCAATTGCCCAAAGAGTCTTGCCATGTGATGTCTCTTATCACACCCGAAGGGGCGTTTCAATTCATTAGCATGCCCTTGGGGATGGCCTCATCCTCAGCCGTCTTCCAGAAGGTAATGCAAAGGGTGTTGAGGGATATGACGAATACCCTGGTGTTTCAGGACAATGTGCTGACTTGGAAGGGAGACTCGTCAAGTGCATGATACAAATTTGATGGAAGTGTTGAAGAGAATGTAGGATGTGAGGCTAACCGTTGGGCTGGAGAAATATCAATTTGGTGTAAGGGAGGTCGAATATCTCGGCTGCACTTTGGATCATGAGGGCACCAAACCAAAGTTTAGTTTGGTTGAAACCATTGAAAAGGCTCCCTCTCCACAAGACAAGGAACAGTTAAGATCTTTCTTTGGCATTGCACAGTATTATGCCAAATTTGTGGACCATTTTGCAGAGAAAGTAGATGTGCTGCCTGGGTTGATGAAAAATGGGTGAAATTTCTTTGGTCAGAGGAGTATCAGAAGGCATTTGGCATGTTGAAGGAGGTGATAGATAAAGCGGTTACCCTAAAACCGTTTAATCTGGAACATCTGACAATTGATGAAACAGATGCAAACAGCTATGGTCTTGGAGTGGCACTGATTCAGGAACAAGAAGGCAGAGAAAGGGTTGTGGCAATTGCATCACGCACATTGAAGGGTGCGGAGGGCACTCACGCCACCGTGGAAAAGGAGGCATTGGCATGCTGGTGTGGAGTTAAACATTTCCATATTTTTGTTTGGGGAATTCATTTTGAACTTTGCACAGATCACAGACCCTAGAGAGAGGTATTCTCCTCGTCTGGTGCTGGTAGGGCCACACCTCGTGTAGCGAAATGGCTTTATCGCCTCCAACAGTTTCAATTCAAAGTGAAATGCTTCCCAGGAGTGAATAGTGTCAATGAGGATTGCATGTCTAGGTTAACACAGCAGGAGGTGGTGAAGGATGTCGATGATAAATGGATAGCGATCGAAGTGTCTGATGTGTGTAAAGCCATTGGGAAGACCGATTGGAAATGCTGTTTTGGATAATCCTTTGCTAACTAAGTTGAAGAATGTGTTGCCTCACGCACAGCAATGGAAGATGGTAGGAGATCTGGAAATATTCAAGAATCTAAAGAGTGAGATGTCAGTTGTTGATGGGATTGTGAGAAGGGGCGATAGGTTGGTGGTACCTGAGAGTTTGCAAAATAAATGATTGGAGTTACTGCACAAAAGACATGGTGGCATTTACGCCATGAAGCGAAGGGCATGAGTGGATTTCAGGTTGCTTTTAATGGGCAAGCAAATTGAAGGGTTTGTCAGGTAGTGCATTCAATGCACATGTAGTGACAAATCCCATCATGTGCAGAAATCACCAATATGGCCGGTGCCATTGCACGAGCGGGCAAGGGATAAGGTGGCGATTGATATCTGTGGTCCATTCAAGTGTTTGGGGCCTTGTGAAAGGTTTGCCATTGTGTTGTTTGACATTTTCCGAAGTGGCCGGAAGTGGCATGTATGAGGGAGGTGAGGACCAGTAGCATAATTGCTTTTTGTGAGAATGTATTTCATAGAAAGGGGTGTCCTGCATAAGTGTTTAGTGACAATGGCCCCAAATTTATATTGGGAGTGTTTGAAGGTTTCCTGGAAAAGTCTGGAATAAAACACTGTAGGACCTCACTTTATCATCCATGGGGTAATGGTTTAGTGGATCACTCCAACCATGTGTTGAGTGACACTATTCAATTAGCCTTGTCCGGCAATTTGTGCTTGAGAACGGAAGTCAAGGACATGTGGAGTTACAGAACCACTCCACAGACTGCAACTGGGGCATCACCATTTATTCTGATGAAAGGTCCGCGCCTGGACCGCACCCAACGCCATGACCCCTGGCCTCCGACAATGCCAACGCACCCGACCGACCTACGACGACGCCACGCTCCACGCACTCAATGCCAGCCGGAACCCCGCCTGCTACCAAGCCACGCCGAAACACTCCCACGGACCCTTCACCTGCCACGCCTGCAAATTCACCTGCCTCCAAACCCACACCGCACCCGCGAAGCCAAGCACCAGCAACAAGCACCTCAAGTGCATCCTGCTCAACACCCGCTCCGTCCACAGACACGCCGTCGAACTGTGGAACCTCCTCGACACAACATCACCAGATGTCGCCTTCCTCACGGAAACCTGGATAAACGCCTCCTTAGCGCCCGACATCGCCATAGCCATCCCGGACGGAAACTAGATCACCCGGAGGGATCGCGTCAACCAGACCGGAGGAGGCATCGCCATCGTCCACAGGAACACCATCCGAATCACGACCAACTCCGACGACACCTTCACCGCCGCCGAGCACCTTCACTTCCAGATTCACACCGACCCCAAAACCACCCTCAGAGGCACCCTCATCTACAGACCCCCGGGACCACGCACACAATTCAGCGAAGCCATCGCAGACTTCATCAGTCCGCACGCTCTCACCTCCTCTGACTACATCTTCCTAGGGGACCTCAACTTCCACCTGCAGAACAACAAGGACTGCAACACCACCGCCCTGCTGGACAACCTCGCCAACCTCGGACTCAAGCAACTGGTGAACACCCCCACCCACTATGCCGGCCACACACTTGACCCCATCTTCTCCTCCAGCAAACACATCTCCTTCATCCACGCCACCGGACTTCATTGGACTGATCACAGCTGCGTCCACTTCAGCTTCAGGAGAACCACGACCCACCACCACCTGCAACAAGTTCCCCGCAGGAGCTGGAGCAAGATCACCGCCGACCAGCTCACCACCTCCCTCAGCCAGAACCCCCCCGCCAGCACAACAGACCCCAATGAAGCAGCCCGCATCTTCACTCAGTGGCTCACCAACTGCGCCAATGACCTCACACCACTGAAGAACGCTCCAAACAGACCCGGCAGCAAGAAAGCCTCATGGTTCACCAACGAACTCAAAACATCCAAGAAAAACTGCCGCACCCTTGAAAAAGCCTGGCGCCACGACCAGACTACAGAAAACATGACTGCCCTCAAAAATGCCACCCGCACACACCACCAGCTGATCCGCACCACCAAATGGACAACATTCAAAGAACGACTGGACAACAACACCCACAAGAGCAAGGAACTCTTCAGCATTGTTAAAGAGCTCTCCAACCCCAGCGCCGGAAACAACAACATCACTCCCTTGCAAGACCTCTGCGACTCACTTGCCTCCTTCATCCACCGCAAGATCGCCGACAAACACAACAGCTTCGGCGCACCAACCACGCACCCAACCACCGAACCAATGCCCCCCACCACCACCCTCTGCGCCTGGACCCCGGTCAGCACCGAAGACACCACCCGCACGATGAACACCATCCACTCCGGATCCCCAACCGACCCCTGCCCCCACCACGTCTTCAACAAGGCCGACTCCATCATCGCACCCCAACTCCAGGACATCATCAATATCTCCTTCAACACTGCCACCTTCCCGGAGAGCTGGAAGCATGCCGAGCTCGGCGCCCTCCTGAAGAAACCAACAGCGGACCCCACCGACCTCAAGAACTTCCGCCCCATCTCGCTCCTCCCTTTTCCTGCCAAAGTCATCGAGAAAACCCTCAACAAGCAGCTCGACGACTTCCTCGAGATTAACGGATCCCTCGACCCCTCACAGTCCGGTTTCCGAGCCAACCACAGCACCGAGACTGCCCTCATCGCAGCCACCGACGACATCAGATCCCTGCTCGACAACTGGGAAACAGCTGCCCTCATCCTCCTGGACCTCTCTGCAGCGTTCGACACTGTCTGCCACCGCACCCTAATACAGCGCCTCAGCAACATCGGAATCCAAGGGAAGGCACTGGAGTGGATCATCTCGTTCCTCGCCGGAAGAACCCAGAGAGTCCGCCTCCCCCGTTCAGATCCGAGGCCACCGAAGTCATCTGCAGCGTACCACAAGGATCCTCACTCAGCCCCAACCTC
The DNA here is from genome assembly GCF_964263255.1 of Lissotriton vulgaris. Classification (NCBI taxonomy): domain Eukaryota; kingdom Metazoa; phylum Chordata; class Amphibia; order Caudata; family Salamandridae; genus Lissotriton; species Lissotriton vulgaris. The sequence continues at coordinate 529,796,122 of NC_141697.1, forward strand.
TTCAACGTCTACATGAGCCCCCTCGCAGCCATCGCACACCAACACAACCTCAACATCATCTCCTACGCCGACAATGTTGCGTGCTTATCTAGGTTCCTGATCGATACTGTGACCTTATGCCCCTATTCGGCTATAAATCCATTTATTCCCTATATTGGCATAACTGAGGAAATGTAGAATTTTATGGTCAAGTTGTGTTCCCTAGCGCGTACCCCACCGTCTCCATGTACGAGTTAAAGTGCATGTAACTTCCCTCTTGTATCAGCTATGAAGACGCAAATACATTTGCGTCCAACGTCAACATGTCCTCTTTCAGACCCACCCTGAATGGGTTGAATGGTCCGTTCCTAAGTATGCTATGCCAACGTCTTTTTGTAGTGTACTTCCACGTTTTTCAGCTCTAGTTGAGTAGGCCCTGAATTTCTGCCACCGAGCCTCTATTCTGGCTTCTGACTCCAAGGGCCTCTGCCCAGGCTGCCTCTGCACCCGTGAACTCTGACTTACTTTCATCGCGGCCCCTCGCGCTCAGCCCAGCCTGCTGCCTGCCAAGATTGACTATAACCTTCGAGTTATCTGTTCCGCTCCCCGAAAATACATTCCTGCCTGCTAGCTTCAGTAAACATCCCTCTTCAGCTACAGGGCCAAAGGGCCGACCTGTCTCTGTGCAAGTAATTCATAGCTTCTGTTGCCATGCTTCCATGGAAGGCCCATGCCCCCACGCTTCTCATACAGACACTCAGGCGCTTATGTACGCACTCACAGTCAGTATAGAATAGCTTCGGCCCTAGAGACCTTTCCGCCCAGATAGCTTAGTTCCTAAAAACACCAGATATCAGATATGATAGAAGCACAAGTTGATCTGACATGCCAGACTTCTGTCTCTTTCCGTCAGTGTAAATGTCAAGCCCCCTGCACCCTCCAGCTTCACGTCAATCACACGTCATGCAGCTGCGCGCGCATCCAAGCTTCCGATTTCTGCTGACATTGCAACATTTCTGTTAGTGCCACCCTTTTGTGACACCTACCTGTGACGTTTCTAGCACACACCTCTAGTTCACGCCTTCTGATTACGTACTTGTAACACGTGTATACTGTTATCTTGTCTTCTCTCAGCTGTTACGCCCATTATGACTGTTTAGTATGACATGAATTAAGTATATAAGCTATGTATTGTCAATAAATTGGAGAGCGCGCTCACTCTATCCCTTCTGACACCCTTGTGGTGGTCAGAACATGATATTCTGGTCTAAGACCATTCCTTTTTGAGGAATAAAACCCCTATGAACTCTAACACCACGGACTCTGTTTTCTTTCTTTCCGATTGAGTTATTATTGATTAAGTACTTACCTGCATAGAAATTAAGAGAGTAAATTAATTATTTACGTCATTTTGGCGCCCGAATAGGGACCCCTCCCCCACCTCACGCGCCGGTTGGTGCATTTGCAAGCTGTGTCCCCTGCCATCAGTTAGATGGAACTACGCGTACCGGCAGGATTTCCTGCATCTCCCTCTGACCCACGGAGGTGATGAAGACTGCGATCAGTACCCAGACGAGGCGGTGAGGAGTGTGGAGGATCCCGACCAGAGCCTAGCCGAAAGAAGCAAGGTCCGAGGTGTCGAGAGGCCCACCAGGTTTCCGAAATTTTCCGAAGTTTCCCGAAGTTTTCCGAAGTGTCGAGTCGAGTCCAGTCGAGTTTTCCGAGGCCTTCTGTTTCCGTGCTTCCCGGTGAGTACCATTGCTGGGACGTATCTAGACGGGTTTGGGTACACAAGTCCGGTCTGCACTGTTTTTAGGCAGTGTATCTGTACTGTTTAGCAGTATATCTAGTCTGAATTTCTGCACTGTTACACCAGTGTATCTGTACTGTTTAGCAGTACATCCTGTATAGGGGGTAGTCATCTATATGTCTCAAATGTCTTTTCATGTGATTAATGTTGTGGTATGAATGTGACCGTTTTTATGTGCATTATTGTGTTTCTTGTATAACTAGTTATATTCAGAATTAAGTATCAAGGATCGAGCATTCAGTATCAAGTAGACAAAATGCCGTTTTTCAACAAGTTAAAGCAGATAGGAACTAGGAAAGGGATACTGGAGGAAGAAATTCCTATCCCCCCTAGGGACACTCCGGGTAACTTTATGTACCATAAACATGGCATAGATGCCATATTGTATCTCGATTTATGGGCCGACTATACGAAACATCTAGACGAAAGACACAGATGGCCCGTTAACGGAACATGGGATGCCGAGTGCATCATGAAGGTCGAGGAAGCACTATGGAAAAAGAAAGCCAGACAATCTCAGAAAGACGCCATAGAATTTTGGCGTAAGGAATCACATAAACGTGCGGAAAGAGCACTCCGTAGAGAAGACAGACTTAAAGAATCAGAGAAAGCACAAGAAAATGAACTAGTTACCGAGGGGATCCGAGTAAAAACTGAACAGATAGACCGCGCACGACATAATCTTGTAAACGGTATGTATCTTGTGGCCGAGGGTACACCTGAGGCCCTATCAGAAATACCGAAAAACTTACCGCCACCATTAGTTCCAACTAAAGTAATGCATAAGACTACTAAAGATATATTCCTAAATTCTTATCTAGAGGATGTAGCACCGGCTTACACCAATCTGCCTGTTCGCACCTTGCCTACTGACGGGGACGGGGGAACCCCGCCCCCAGATCATGTTCCGCCAATACCGCAACAGACCTCCCCCGTTCCGCCAGCTCCGCCACTTCCCGCACCCAAAACAGACCTACCGAAACCACGTTTACCTGATCTAACTAAACGACAAATTCAAGTTCAGATACCGACTCCACAGGGAGATACTGCACAAGCCTCCGCTTCAGGAGGTGCGACCGCGGGTCCCCGGACCCCGCCATTGACACACAGATTCAATCTCAGGGATATGCAGAGTCCTCTCACGTTCAGGTCACCCCGCTTTGACGCATTTAAAGAAAACATTTCAGTCTGCAGATACGATCCAGTACCCGGAAAAGACGATCTAATGATACTGGCATCACTACGGTTAAGATCTGCTACTGATATCTTGCTATGTTATGTAGGAATGAAGGATCGTCTAGATAGAATATATGAGTTTGTTCAGACAGGGAAAGACCCTGACAGTATTAAGGAGGCCATGGAGAAACAGAAAGTTGACATTCAAGCACAGATACTACGTTTTTTTATAAACTGTCTAATAAGAGAACGAGACAGGCCTGGAACAGACCAGAGTGAGTTAGATGCACTGAACAAGTGGGGTCAGAATATAGCTGAAGGAAAACATGATAAGGGGACTTGCATAGCCACCATGTACAGGAAAATTAGGAAAGCAGTGCTAGCAGTACACCAAAAAGAGAAAGGAAAAGCTTCCTCCGAGGAGGAAGAAGAACTTGAAGAACCAGAAAGAGCTGCAGATACTATAGCATATGTAGGTAAGGGAAATTACCTTAGGAAAGGCATCCGTCCAGAAAGCAAGAGAGTTTTCTTCTCTGCCCTGACAAATCCGAATTCTGCTGAGCATCAGTTCCAGGAAACTGATAAAAGGCTTCGAGATCGAGTAGGGTACCATGTACTCAATTCTATGGATGAACAAGAACTAGCCCGATCAGCCGTATCATGGGCCGAAAATACAGACATATATAATGATGACACAGTAGCACAGACATTTCTGAACCTTTCCCCAGACGAGCAGAAATTAGCAGGTGTATACATGATTCAGCACCTCCTCATCAAATACAGAAAACATCATTCTGATCCAGGTCCCTTACACGAAACACTAGAAGCACTACTCATGGATAGATGGAGAGGCTTAAGTACCAAATTAATTCAAATAATTCTAGAACAACGCCGTAGATATGACACTTTTATAAGCTCCGAATATGTTCCCGCCCCGCTTTCAGAAAGAAAAACGTATCACATGCAATGCGGGGGTGGCATTGAAAGTCAGAACCCCTTACGAGAAGTGCACCCTGTTATGGGTACGGATCACCTTTTGAAACGTGTATATGTACACACGCCTCTGACCAAGTTAGAACTGTTAGAAATGAAGAAACTAGTACCGTGTCATGATAAAGACCCCGCAGGTTTTCACAGAGAGCTTAAAGACATGCTACTGATGGGGGATTACACATATGATGATATCATGAAAATGTTAAAAGTACTGTTGCCCACGGGCATCTACGAGAAACTAAAAGAAAAGGAATGGGAGGTGGGAGACACAAAGATTGCATGGGCAGAGATAGAAGACGAAGAAAGCAAACGTGTCCCAGGGGTAGGCCTTGGGGATAAAACTAAAGCATTACCAGGTTTAATAGTACAGGTCCTGCCAAGATTATTGACAACTAGAAAGGAAGATTGGGACGCGATCTCGTCCTGTAAACAGAAACATGATGAAGATACTAGTGATTTCTATTCAAGATTCGAGAAATGTTTCATTATTAATAGTGGCCTCAAACCAAGTAGCGAGTCATATCCGCATCTTTTTGTATCAAAACTAGTCGAGAACTCCCTACCATTAGTTAAAAACCGAGTGTACAAAGTTGAAAGTACTTGGCAGGCAAATACGCCATCCCAGATGTTACAGATGCTCCAATATCATCAGAACAGAATTAGGGAAGAACAAGACCAGGAACAAAAACGCATGAAAGACACGAAGATGAAAATGTTAGTAGCTCAGATGGTCCCAGCCGACGGTCAGAGAAAGGGTGGGACCCAGACAAGTCACACTACAGCTCCCGTTAAAGGGACATGTAATTACTGTAAGCAGCCAGGTCATTACGTACATGAATGCCCAGTCCTGAAACATAATATAGCGACGGGTAAAACTAAAGAAAGACCGCATCCGCCTAGACAGGACCATAACCAGCATCAGTCTTCACAGAATACACAGAATACACAGAATACACAGCCTATGCATGCTTCTTCACCTTCAGCACAGACAGTAGCGGTACCACAGCCACAGCCCATTGCCGCATCTCAGCAAGTTTCACAGCAGATGTACCAGTATGCCCAGTCCGCATATCCAGATTATCCCCGATATACATGAAACAGCCTAGAGAGGGAAGGTGGCTTGCCTCTTATTGAAATTCCTGTAGATCAAGAAGGTCCTTATGTACACAGTCACGTATTGGGAAAAGACAGAAAGTTTTTAATTGACACAGGGGCAAGTCGCACTACGATCAGCCATGATGAAGTCCCAGGGGCACCCCTCTCAGGCTCACAGAATGTTTCCCTGGGTTTTTCAGGACAGCCTATTGTAAATGAGGTATCAGAACCAGTCCCCCTGGCTGTGGGTCCATTATCACGTGTTACAGACTTGTTACTTACAAAATCATGTCCAGAAAATCTGTTAGGAATTAAAACATTGAAGGCTCTAGGAGCTATAATATGCTGTTCCCCGGAGGGAGTTAGACTCTTTCTACGGGATTTCAAGGGTCATTATGTTTTGCGAGAATTTGATGTCAGATTGAAAAATGTGCCAGATTACTTGTGGGCAAAAGGCCCAACTGATGTAGGTTGCATGCACATCACCCCATACAGCGTTACACTCAAGGCAGGTGTTGTTCTACCACGAATCAGACAATACAAGTTACCACCCGATGCTGTAGTGGCTTTACTGAAAATCATTGAAGAGCTCATTGCCCAAGGAGTGGTCGTAGAGACCGACTCCAATGTCTGTAATTCACCGATTATTCCGATTCTTAAACGTACTGATCCCAATGCACCGCCAGTATATCGGCTGGTGATTGATCTTCGAGAACTGAACAAATGCATTATACCACAGTTCCCTGTGGTCCCCGATATCTCATCCCTATTGACTGCTATTGATTCAGAAGCAACGTTCTTTACTGTAATTGACCTCAAGAACGCCTTCTTCAGCGTGCCTATTGATCCAGAGAGCCAATATCTCTTCGGATTCAGTTTAAATGGACGCAGCTTCAAATTTTCACGCGCACCTCAAGGATTCACAGAAAGCCCCAGCATCTACAGTCAAGCACTGAAAAGACAACTAGATTGTATTCAAATGCCAGTTAACACCGCTTTACTGCAATACGTCGATGATCTACTGATCACCGCACGAAGTGAGCCCGAATGTGAACTAGCATCATTGACAGTTTTACATTTTCTGGCCGACAAGGGACACAAGGTGTCTCCTTCGAAGCTACAATTCTGTGTTCAGCAAGTTGTGTACTTGGGTCACTTGCTGTCCAAAGTGGGGAGACAGCTCACTCCCGATCGCATTCAGTTAATTGTAAATATGCCACAACCCCAGACACAAAAGGAAGTGCAGGCCTTCATAGGCCTCACCTCGTACTGCAGACAATGGATTCCTCAATATGCATTTCTAGCTAAACCACTCATCCAGTTAACGACACAGGAGGCAGCGACTTCGACTGCCCTTCCTTGGAATCAGGAACACACACAAGCTTTTGAAGAATTAAAGAAAGCCTTATGCCAAGCACCAGTTTTAGCGACACCATGTTACAGCAAACCGTTTACACTTTTTGTTACAGAACGTGATGGTACAGCGTTGTCTGTCCTCACCCAAGATCAAGCAGGTTCACATAAGCCTTGCGCTTATTTCTCAAGTACATTGGATTCAGTAGCCCAGGCACTCCCTGCGTGCTTGAAGTCAGTAGCAGCAACAGCGTTAGCCATCAGACAGAGCGACTCAATTGTGTTAGGCCATCAATTAACAGTACAAGTTCCACACTCTGTAGAGGTTCTGTTAAACAGAACCCAGACTCAGCACCTGACTATAGCACGACTGACAGGTTATGAATTAACGTTATTCCAGCCACACATAGAAATCAGGCGCTGCAGTATTCTGAACCCCGCAACACTGTTACCTACAATTATGACAGATCCAGCCCCGCATGATTGTATAGAAATAATTAATGCCGTAACAAAGCCACGACGAGATTTAACAGATGTTCCACTGACAAATCCAGACCTGACACTTTATGTGGACGGTTCATGCATGAGAACAAGTACGGGAGAATTAGTGGCCGCATATGCAGTGACCACTGAAAATGAAGTTAAAGAAACATATCGTATTGACACACTGTCTGCTCAAGCAGCAGAGCTCATCGCTCTGACCCGAGCTTGTATACTAGCCAAGAACAGAAATGTTAACATATACACTGATTCCCGTTACGCGTTCGGAGTCGTACACGACTTCGGCATGTTATGGCAAGAACGAGGTTTCCTGACCTCTCATGGTGCCAAGATACAACACGGTCCCCTCATTCAAGCACTGTTAGAAGCAATACATTTGCCCTCGGGCATATCAGTCATGAAGTGTAAAGCACATACTAAGGTCACAGATTCTGTTTCCCAGGGTAACGACCTGGCAGATCAGACAGCGAAACATACAGCATTGACTCACACTCAGACAGCTGACATGACAAAGACAATAGTACCGACAAAGTGTATGGCAGTCAAGGATCCCGCCCTAGATGTAATTGATATTCAGGCACATGCTACCCCAGAAGAAATAAAGAAATGGATTGAACTAGGAGGGATCCAGACAGATCAAGGTTGGATGACGAAGGGAAAATCTACATGGTTTCTCCCTGACTCTATGGTTCAAGTCATGATTAATACAGCACATAGCCCAGCACATCTAGGAGAGAAAGCGATGTTAGACAGTTTACAAAATCTCTGGAACAATAAACACTTACGAGCAGCAGCAAAACAGAAAGTGCGTACTTGCATGATCTGTTGTCAGTTCAATCCAGGTAAAAGCGTCCCTGTAGAGCAAGGTGGATTTCATCCTCCCGATCACCCTTTTGAAGTCCTCCAGATGGATTATATCCAGATGGACCGTTGTCGAGGATTCAAGTATGTTCTTGTAGTTGTTTGTGCTCTGTCCCGCTGGACCGAAGCATACCCAGTTCCAGACTACACTGCTCCGACCACTGCCAGGCAGTTGGTTCGTGAATTTTTTCCACGATACGGTTTGCCTCGTGTCGTATACTCAGATAACGGACAACCCTTCTCGTCCGAGTTAATGAAGCAGGTTTCTTTACTGCTGGGATACCAGTGGAAATTTCATTGTGTCCGACATCCTGAAGCCGCAGGCCTTGTAGAAAGGCATAACCAGACACTAAAGATCCGCCTTGCAAAGATATGTCAGGAGAAAGGGGTCGACTGGATAGTCGCCCTGCCAGTGGCACTATTCTACATGAGGATGGTTGCCCACTCGAGATCAGGGCTATCCCCGTACGAAGTGGTTTTTGGCAGACCACCGAATATGTGGGGGACGCCCATTCCGAAAAAGATCACTGATGTTGATTGTAACATGTTGACAGATTACCTTGCCTCCTTGATGTCTGCACTCCAATCATGTCGTTCACAGGTTGCCGCAGCCTTCCCTGACAACACTGATGTAAAGCCGCACGAGGTCCGTCCTGGGGACCTGGTACTGGTCCGAAATTTCGACAGGAAGAGTCCGCTGGAGCCCCGCTGGAAAGCACCGAAGACCGTCCTTCTCACCACGAGGACCGCCGTCAAGATCGAAGGGAGAAAGGGGTGGGTCCACACGAGTCATGTGAAAAAATTTTGCGAACTGAAACCTGATCGAGACTCGTCCACCCCCACCAAAGACTGTGTTGAGCCAAAAGACTTTACCGTTACCGAACGAGACAAAACTCCCCAAGAGGAGTATAGGTCGAAACTCCGATCTAGCAAGTCAGACAGTTTAATTGTTTAAGTCCTCCCCTAGGTGAATCGGTTAAATAGTTTCTGACATGTATCCCCTAGATCGAGATAGAGAGAGAAAGAGACAAGTTAAGAAAAGTGCATATTGTAAATCACTCCGTAGTCACTGTATAGTGACACTATTAATCATGTTTATTCTAAGTATTTTAGTTATTGTTGCTAGCATCCTGCTACCTATCTACTGGCCTATTTTCAGGCATGAACAATCTGTTTACAATGTCTCTGCTGAACACACTTTTAGCAAGTTACCTCTACACGAACTCTCTTACAGACTTGCGCTGCGCAACAACACATTCATTAGTATGTTACACCACTCCCATCAGACTAACAATGCTACAGACTGCTGGATATGTGGCCGACTCCCTCCCTACCAGAATTACAAGGGAGCCCTTCCCCTCTTTCCGTACCCGTTCACTCACAATGGCTCCTGTGGGGCATGGTTTAAAATAATTAATTCCTTAGATCCCGATATTGCTGTCTTCGATGGGGGCTGGGTTTGGGGAAACTTGAACTTAGTCCTGCTCGACGTCTGTTACCCTGATAAGGAGGGACTCCCCACTCGAATAGGAACAGATCTAGAAAATGAAGTATATGGATTAGGTAACTACACAATTAGCCTTATGATCCTTACCGTTGAATCCGAGGCTGCACCAGTCCTGCCCCATATGCTAGTATTACCAGTCACTGGTGAATTATGTGTCCGAAAGAAAGGTTCAGTACACTTAGGTCATAGTAAATGCACTACTGTGGTCGAATTCAGTGATCATGGTAAATCGTCCTTCAAAGCTATCAGTCACTCCTATTTTGTTTGTGGTCATACCGCATACATACGTCTGCCTCCAGATTGGGATGGTACCTGTTACATTGCATTCCTTCTGCCACCTGTTTTCCTGGCTCCCCCTGATTACCATAGAAATACAAATCTAGTAAAGAATAGATCCAGACGAGACATCCCCCTTGTCGACTACACAGAAACGGCATGGGAACAGTACACTGATTTTAATAAGGGATTCTTTTTCTTTTTAGGACCTGTCCAAAACAGTAAATTAATACGTAGATTAACTAGAACACTTGAAGTCGTAGTACATGAAACTGCCTCCGCCTTAGGTAACTTAACAGAGGAGCAATCTGCTATACGGGTTGTAGTCCTTCAAAATCGTCTTGTTATTGACGTCATCTTGGCAGATAGAGGTGGAGCCTGTAAGGTCATCGGGTCAAGTTGCTGCGTTTTCATCCCGCAAAACGCGCCATCTGTCTATCAAGCTATTACCCGTCTGCATACAATTGCAAATCAGATACATCAGAATCCAGGCACCTGGACTTGGTCCGGTTGGTTCTGGACAACGTTAACTGCTTGGGGATGGAAGATCCTATCCTTCCTAGGTTTTGGCCTTGTCATAGTATTCAGCTGCTGACTGTGCCTACAGTGTGGGCCGGCGATATGTGGACTGTGTGCCACATCGTGCATTGAACATTCCAGTTTTCTCTCAAATAGACAACGGAAGAGAGATGAACAAATTATGCTGCAAGAACAAACTGATCAATTTATGATGATCGATATATCATGAAGGGTCCGTAGGGAACAAGGAGGGAATGAGGAAATGTAGAATTTTATGGTCAAGTTGTGTTCCCTAGCGCGTACCCCACCGTCTCTATGTACGAGTTAAAGTGCATGTAACTTCCCTCTTGTATCAGCTATGAAGACGCAAATACATTTGCGTCCAACGTCAACATGTCCTCTTTCAGACCCACCCTGAATGGGTTGAATGGTCCGTTCCTAAGTATGCTATGCCAACGTCTTTTTGTAGTGTACTTCCACGTTTTTCAGCTCTAGTTGAGTAGGCCCTGAATTTCTGCCACCGAGCCTCTATTCTGGCTTCTGACTCCAAGGGCCTCTGCCCAGGCTGCCTCTGCACCCGTGAACTCTGACTTACTTTCAGCGCGGCCCCTCGCGCTCAGCCCAGCCTGCTGCCTGCCAAGATTGACTATAACCTTCGAGTTATCTGTTCCGCTCCCCGAAAATACATTCCTGCCTGCTAGCTTCAGTAAACATCCCTCTTCAGCTACAGGGCCAAAGGGCCGACCTGTCTCTGTGCAAGTAATTCATAGCTTCTGTTGCCATGCTTCCATGGAAGGCCCATGCCCCCACGCTTCTCATACAGACACTCAGGCGCTTATGTACGCACTCACAGTCAGTATAGAATAGCTTCGGCCCTAGAGACCTTTCCGCCCAGATAGCTTAGTTCCTAAAAACACCAGATATCAGATATGATAGAAGCACAAGTTGATCTGACATGCCAGACTTCTGTCTCTTTCCGTCAGTGTAAATGTCAAGCCCCCTGCACCCTCCAGCTTCACGTCAATCACACGTCATGCAGCTGCGCGCGCATCCAAGCTTCCGATTTCTGCTGACATTGCAACATTTCTGTTAGTGCCACCCTTTTGTGACACCTACCTGTGACGTTTCTAGCACACACCTCTAGTTCACGCCTTCTGATTACGTACTTGTAACACGTGTATACTGTTATCTTGTCTTCTCTCAGCTGTTACGCCCATTATGACTGTTTAGTATGACATGAATTAAGTATATAAGCTATGTATTGTCAATAAATTGGAGAGCGCGCTCACTCTATCCCTTCTGACACCCTTGTGGTGGTCAGAACATGATATTCTGGTCTAAGACCATTCCTTTTTGAGGAATAAAACCCCTATGAACTCTAACACCACGGACTCTGTTTTCTTTCTTTCCGATTGAGTTATTATTGATTAAGTACTTACCTGCATAGAAATTAAGAGAGTAAATTAATTATTTACGTCATAACCGTTCAAGTGCGATTTTCTGAAAAGTCATCTCTGGCCTCACACGAACAGAGCCACATTCCAGCATGACTCTCTGCTACTTCCTTTGCGACCAATTAGTGCAATGACAGAGCAGCAGTCACTATCTGATATTCCTAGATAACACTCCGAGTTCTTCAACAAGATAAAAACTTAGCAAACCTGGAAATCCCCGCTTGCTATGTTTTGATTAGTAATGGAACTCTAATGAGCAACTGATAACTGTCACTTCCTAGTGACATCTTTAATTGACGTCTTATGTCCAGCAAACTTGCGTCAAACCCGGCACCTGTCAGGTATAAATATTACCAACGTTGCCTTAAGCAAGAGAAAGATACGAGCTGTGAGTTCGTTGCCTGTTGCTGATGCTGGCTGCCTGCATGACCCTGTGTTGGTAAAAACTAGCACTCTGTCGTTGCAGCCTGCTATCCTGTGGTGGTGAAGCTGCTGATTACCATTATCGCCGCTACAGCGCGACCTATGGTGCAGTACGCTTGAGGAGCCGAGCAGCCGTCCTCTGCGAAGACATCCAGCAGATTCCAGCTGCCCGCGGACGCTGTCCCCCGCCTCCTTCCTCGACGCGCTGAAGAGAAGCCGCTGCATTTCTCGTGCAGAGAAATCCAGTCCCGGCGCTTCCGGTTTACCCTCACGGGTGACTGGGATATCGAGAGAGACCCCTGAAGGAGATACCAATCCTCCATCATTCTATTCAGAGGTATGGTGTTGACTAAACCCTTAGACGAGAATTCTTGAAACAAACCTTGGCAAAACCAACTTAACTTAAGCTACTTACTTACTCCCCTTCTCACGTGTTAGGCTTAGGTCAGGCACACTGGGGTAGGCGTAGTTAGAAGCACCAGTTGAGTATGTTAGCCTAATGTATATATGACTGTATATATGTTTTATTACTTTTAACCATTGTATGGCTAAGAAACCATATCAATGCTTTTACAGTTCTATTTCGCAATACTTATCTTACTGTACGTACTTTTTATAATAACAGTTATTGCAATTGTGGCAATTCATTTCTCTTGTACGAGAAGAAAGACTGTTCAATAAATGTTAACCCTTTATTGATACACGCCCGTCTCTCTATTCTCTACATACCGTGAAAGTAAACTGCACTAGACTGACTGAGTGAAATCTGTGTCTATTGTTTCACACGACCCTAGAGATTGACTCTTGATCTGAGGAGCAAAGTTGTCATGTTGCACGGTTGTTGGAAAACTGAATCCCTTCTTGTCTGTGCCAAGGAAGCTGATCACTTCCTATGCAGAGAAGAAAGTTTCCAGTGACCTCTGAGCTAGTTGGTAACACAACCCAATTAAGTTTAGCATAGTCAGTGGAGGCCTGGAATATAAGCAGTTCCACGTCGATACTACTGTTTATGTTATTCCAATGCGCAGGGCCTAGTGGGAAACTAGGAACTACACTACATGGCGCCCAACGTTTGGTAAGGCGATAAACTAACGCAAGACTTGTAGAGTAACTCAGTCGTGCATATTTCACAGACCCCTTTCTCCCGTAAAAACTCCAATAGACGTCTGGAGTGGGTGAAAGGTTAAAATCCGCCCGACCTTAGTAGGAAGAGATTCCTATGTAAAGCTCCGGTTTATTCAACGTTGAAGGATACAGTGTTCCAAAATATTGTGCACCTAATCTTTGTCTCCTTGGAGACCTACTCTGCAAACCTGCATTTTTTTAAATGTCAGTGGAAACCAACGGAACCTCTGGGACCGCAGTAGATGCGACTCAGCGAGGTCCCGAATACACAGACCCGGGTGCTATTATCATCCCGGTCCAGTTGAGAAAATCTATAACTTTAAAACTTATAGAAAACGGACTGACACCTCAAGGTGGTACAGTAATTTTCGTGATAGAGGCTCACGAGTATCGGCAGACAAAGGTATTCTATTCATGGATAAACTTTCCAGCGGCAAACGCTAGAACACAAGAGTTTCACTATTACAAAATAGAGAAACCTCCGGAAGAGTACGCTCCTTTCGAGGAGATTGAAATTCCACTTAAATTTCAAGAGCACCTGCTCTGGTTTAATGGCGCCCTAAAACACAATAATCACATAACTAGGCTCGGTCCTCTAGGGAGACCAGGAGCAACGTGGCCGGTTCTAGCCAGCTACACACCACATCCTGACATTGCAAGAATGTCAAGAGAAGAGCTGTTAGTACAGCTAAACACACTAATAAAAATACATAGGCAATTAGTCCAATATGTAATGCGGACTGCAACAGTCCAGCCAGCTGTTAATTCACACCAGCTGACCCCTCATCAGGGGAACACAAATAAAATTACACCACAGAACATACAGTCATGTCTTGGTAAAACACCCGTAAAACGGGAACAAATTCCTTTCTGGTTAGCACAGAAAATCACTCAAATAGAGGCAGTATTTCCTGATACTACCCCTATTGAGAAACACAGAATCTTGACCATCTGCCTTCCTATGGGAATCGCACCACACGTGGAGGACTGTGACACTTGGGGTACAGTCTTTGCTTCCATTTACACAAAAACACACGGTGTTCCGTCTATGGCGGTAATACCAGAAGTGCTAAAACAGATTCAAAATGAATTCGGTCCAGAGCCCGCTTTAAATCTAGGTATGAAATTACTGAAAGATTTCAAGCAGGTCACAGCTATATTATTAGCCAACGTAAAGGGAGAAGCAGCATCTGTGGCGATTCGCCAGAAGTTGAGGGAAACAGATATAAAAGATCCTGTTGAGCTTGCAAAAATCATAGAAAAATGCTATGAAGAATTAGGTAGAGACAGCTTGGGTGGAAAACCAGTTAAGCCCCAACTGCTCGAAAATCCTGAAAAATTATTTATTAAAAATAATTCAAACACTCCTAAAAAGAGCTGGGATGGAAATAAACAATCCACTCCCAAGGAAAAAGTTTTCCAGTCCAGAGGAAGGTCTCCTCGACGGAGGGAAAGAACTCCGACTCGAGAACGCCAGTCTCCCCAGAGGGAGCCCTTTGAGAAAAGATATAACCTTAGAAATAGGGATAATCTGAAAAAACCTGATAGATATCAAAGTATTGATACACGTCCCTCTCGATCTCTTCCACAGAATTCGGAAAGAAGAGGACGGTCAGACCCAGGAGAGCACACCAAGTCCAAAGACAAGGAACCTGCTCAGAGTAAAAAATCTCAATTTCCTAAAAAGAAGGTAGCCAGTATTAGAGTAATCAACCATGCCGAGAATACTGAGGACACAGTTGAAAAACGGGGAGTGGGCATTGACAATGTTGGACAGTGCAGCAGAAATCAGTATAGCGCGCAAGAACTTGATGAGTCATCTGGAGACAGTGGACACGAATGAATACATTCAGGTTGAAACTGCCGACGCCAGACTTAGCGAGCCCCATAAAATATACGAAAGAACATTGCGTATAGAGGGTGATAAGACTAGGAAAATTAAGGGTCTATTTTGGGATAAGCTCTCAAAAGGCTATGATATTCTGTTAGCTGAAAAAGATTGGCCCCCGGAGTTTGTCAGGGAGTGCCCTCGTGGCGAAGAAGTAATTATGCCTGCCTTCTCGAATCACATTCCGATTCACAAAAAATACACATATGCAAGGAAATGGGCAGTGGCCCAGGCACCTGCATTGTATAAAAATCATGTAGGATGGGATGAGGATTCACCTCCTCACAAAATCCAACTAAAAAGTGAACCAACTGCCCAACGGCAGTATCCCATAAAGCAAGAAGCTAAAAAACAGGTCAGGGAGATCTTAGATCAACTTGAATACCAGGGGGTGATTGAAACATGCACCTCTCAAATGAACAATCCTTTGTTTCCTGTCTCCAAGCCAGACAATTCATATCGTCTAGTTTTGGACTACAGACATCTTAATACATGTTGCAAAACTTTTGCAGTACAAAACTCGCATAGTGCAGCCTTAATGAATAATATAGTTAGGAAAAAATATAAAACGACATTAGACATATCTAATGGTTTCTTTTGTCAAAACATTGCACCAGAAAGCAGATATTTGACCGCTTTCTCCGCATTTGGGTCGCAGAAAAAATTCTGTCGACTCCCACAGGGGTTCAAGAACAGCCCAGGACTATTCTCAGCTAGGGTAACAGAGTTACTACAAATCTATGATGATGAAGCATTATCTTACGTAGATGATATTTATCTCACAGACGACGACTTGGATACTCACTTGAAGAGAGTGAACACCATTATACTTGGGTTCGCAGCAGAGGGTTACAAATTCAACTTTAAAAAGTCCCGAATTGCCCATCTGACAGTACTATTTTTAGGGTACGAATTATCAAGTGAAGGGAAAAGCCTAGCGGACAACTTCTTAGAGAAGTGCGCTGTACTCCAAGCTCCGAAAACGCTGAAGAACTTACAATCCATACTAGGTTTTCTGAATTTCGGAAGAACTTACATCCTAAATTACGCAGAGAGGGTTAAACCTCTCTACGAACTAATTAAACCTGATTTTAAACAAATCAATTGGACTCAAAAACACACAGAAATTTTGAGATCACTGCAAACAGACATGTTAGCAAAAACAAAATTAGATACACGTGACAACACGATCGATCTTGTAATCCGAGTCATCCCAGGAAGATGCGGATTCACATACCTAACCTCTAATGAGGGAGAAAAGGTACCTATTTCAATTAAATCTCACTTGTACACACAAGCAGAAAAAGCATTCAGTCACACAGAAAGAACTGTGAACGCAGTGCAAATCGCATTAGCAAATGAACGAGAACTAGCACACGGCAAAAGGATTAATATCCTTACAGCAGAATCCGCCTTCGAAGCGCTATTCAGCCCAGAAAACCTGCCTACAGTGTCACTGGATCCGAAATGGATACAGTGTATAGATTCTCTAGGAGCGGAAGATGTGAAATACTATTTCGCCCCGCAATTTGAAGAACTGAATGATTTAGAGTATGAAGAAGAATATCCTCTGCCAATCGAAATTCTGCCTCTTCCATTATATGCCTGTATAATCTATACAGATAGCTCTGTACAGCATTTCAACGTAGAGAGAAAATCCTACGATGCAGCATGTGCGATCATTAAATGTCGTTGGCTGTGCGGTAAAATCAAACCGAAAATAACAAAAACTGAATCAGTAAAGTACTGTTCGGCTGAAAGAATTGAAATCAGATGTTTAAAGATGGCGCTCGAAAATGCAGAACGCGAATTCCCCACACTTATAGTGTGCGATTCTCATTTTTGCGTCAACTCTTACAACAATAAACTGCAGAGTTGGATCGAAAACAATTACAAAGATGACACAGGTGCCACAATAAAGCATAAAAAGCTCTGGAACGAGGTAGCTCTTTTACACAAAGAACTACAAAAGACTCACGTGATTCACGCACAGAGTCTTCAACGTGATGGCGTTCACGTTGCAGGGAATTCATTGGCTAATACAGCCAAAGCGGAAGCAACTAAACCGGCTTCCGTAGCCACAAAAAAGCGTACAGATAAATACATAGACGGGGAAACCATGCTGGCAGTAAAAACGACCGTAAAAGGCGACTGTGCAGCACTACCCGTAAACTATCCACTCAATTATGCATACATAATCGATGCAAACTCCATTCCTTTTGCTCGAATCCCTGGAGTGGGGGATAGAGTAATTCCAAACATGAACAGGAGAATATTTTTAATAGCAGACTCACATATGGGTTTGGGTCTGAGACATCAAACAATTAAGGAGTCACTGACTGAATTACAATCAGTATACTGGTGGCCGGGAATGAGTGTAGAACACCAAATATATGCAAACAACTGTGAAAACTGCAATAGGGATCGCAGTAGTGAACCATGCTACCGGCTACCGATCAGAAACAGCGTAACGCTGCCTGCACCCCAACCTGCGTCCTATTAATTAGTTAAGACGAAAAGCACTTAAAAAATTAGGCCTCCTGCGCTCGGCTGACGCTAGAACGGTTATAAAAGATTTGCGAGTCTTTATCGGCACATACGCAATTACCACGTTCCATTCTGACCAGGGTCCTGCTTTCAGCTCTCGAGCTTATAAGGAGGCCATGGCCAGCATGGGAATTGGGTTGCGGTATTCTTGTCCGTCGCATCCCGAAGGGAATAGTGTGGTAGAAAGAAAAAACTGTGACATAAAGCAATCTATAACAGCGAAGGTATTAGGTTCAGGCGCTGGGTGGGTCAAACATTTAATAAGTGTCCAGACTAGTCTTAACAACATGCCAAGAAATTCTCTAAAAGGTTTCAGCCCATACGAACTATTGTTCGGAATTAGAATGAACGTTCAGGACCTCGATAGTCAGATGTCAGTGGTACAAGAAGAAACAAAGCACTTTGATGTAAAAGACCGTTTGGCTGTTTTACAGGAACTGAATGAAACAAGAAAATCATTAAGCAACATAAAGTTAAAGCAACAGCCAAGTACCACTGACGAGGCACCACCCGCAACAGCCCCAGCAAGGCCTGTCTGGATTCCAAAGATTGGGGATCTAGTCAGGGAAAAGATCGCGGTTCAGAAGGAATTTGGGCCTTCTTACAGAAAAGCAGTACCTGTCTTGGCAGTCACCGGAACAAGATCAGTTGTGCTACCGCCCCTTGCTGGAAAAAAGGAGAACAGAGTCGTGTCTATCGATCTGGTAAAACCACAAGCATGTGGCCTATAATCAACAGTAGGCCCAGTGGACTCCCAAGAAACAACAGAATACCCAAACTTGCAACAATCCAAGAGGTTCAAACTGAAAGACTAATCACATTCGATCAGCCTGCAGTGCACAATGAAGGACTATGCAATAATGCCATGGAACTCGTGCCTCTTGAAACACAGATTGAAACAGTTCGTCAAGAAACAACACCAGTCTACAATGATGTGGCATCAGAAAGTGCTACCGAGAGACAGATTGAAAGAACAATCCCATCAATTGACAGAACTGCCTCTGGTTATTTCATCAACTTCGACAACTTCTCTGAAGATTTAAACGACCCCGAAGTAATGCCAGAAACAAAAAAGTCTTTTAAAGAAAAATCAACTGAACTCTTTCATCAACTGAAGGAAGTCTACCTTGTTTCCCCTTGGCTAGAGTTCTGGTTCGGTCTAGGTGTATTTTTCCTCCTGCTTTGGCTCATCATGGTACTATGTTTGGGAAAATTCATTGAAGGAAAATATATTACAATGGACACAGCAAGTCAGAACATCAACCTTGTCCTGAAACCACACAGATCATCCCACGTGAAGAAAAGAGAACTGTCAACAGTAAATGTCACAGCAATTCCAATACCTGGTGGGGTAGTATGGGAGAAAACAGACTATGAGATATATGGTCCGGTCGAAATCCTGAAGTATCCTCATCAACTAAAGGTTTCCTTAAGTGACTTTGTGACACCAAGTACATTCTCTGATGATTGGGACTTTAACAGTATTAATGACATGTTGTCTGATTTAGTAATGTCAGCTAGATTCACAGATCATGATTATTTACAAGGTTCATCTAGTTATGAGCAATTATTCTGTTACACCCACTATGGGGATCATTACTTGCATAAATCTGCACAGCCTAGAAATGTTTTTATGTATAATCAATGGGAACATTGTTCTACACCACCTAAAAGCAGTTCTAAAGCATTTTTTGAGAAATTCAAATACTTCTCAGGGTTTAACACCAGTGATGCAGAAACTTTTATTATAAACTGTTAGAGAAAACAGGAATGAAAACAATGCTGACAAATTCTAAATTGATATATTCAGAAGCATTTTATGACAAAATGATGACATTTGGTTTTGATTATTGGAAAAATAATATTGAAACGAAAACAATTTGGGGTACAAAAGATTGGCAGGTGCAAGGCATAGAAGCACTATTTAGAACGTGCATGATACCAGAACAAATGTTATTTTTAAATGACACAATACACCAAACATCTTGTCTTGGCCTAGCTAAGATCAAAGAACTTAAAACACCGTCTATACCAAAGCCAATACCTGAAAATGTAACCGCAGATATTGAATTAGACGTGTCACAAATTTTACATTTCAACAGAACACATCCTGATTGGAAAAAGTGGTTAATCTGGCCTACAGACACAAATAGCTGTCAAGATAGATTCCTGAATAAAACACAGGGTTTAAAAATGACCAGATTAGACCCTAGATACTCCCAGAGACAACATCCAGGGATTATAACCACATACAGTGTAGGGAAACTCTGCCTAGAATGGCTAGCTACATCCACACTGGCTGAAATTAAGCAACACTTGTCTTTATTAAAAGATGGTGCTGATTTGCGCGATTTCATTCTTGGACCACGCAAACAGCGTCAAAAGCGTTTCATAGCGACCAGTATCTATGCTGCTTACAACGAGGCTTGGAAAGTAAAGCAAATTGAAACTGCTGAAAAAATACGAGAAATTGATCGTATTAATTTGGAGAAATCACTTTCTGTGGTAGACAATGGGTTAACGACTCTGTCTTCCAGAATATATTCGTTGGACAATATTGTATCCTCTGCCTTTGATGTGATAGACAGAGATTTGCTAATGTTACAGCATGGCCAGTCTCAATTGCGTTCTATTATAGAATTAGGCTGGACGCTGCAAAATCTTCGTTCAGGCTATGTGCCTTGGCGTTTAATCAACACAACGTCATTATTTTCCAGTTTTAACCTTACTGATAAACAGATCAGTTTGGCACAGAAAGGAGCAGACTATACAATCCTGAGCATCGAAAGACTCGAGAGATTACCATTGACAATGTCAGAGAGTCCTGTCATTGAATGGATAATACACGGAATTATCACAATTCCGATAACAACTTTCTGCTTTAAAAAGTGCCTTGAGTACATACCTGCTGGCCAATATGAACAATTGGGTAAAGGATATGTAAAATCCATATGGAAATTACCATACACTCATTCTTGCTATAGTGACAGCGACAAAAATGTATTTCTTAGTGGTGAGAACTGTAAACTTTCACTAAGCGGTATACTTTTGTGTCAGGGTATTAATTTACACGGAGCATGTGATGGAAATTCAAACAACCTTTCATGCCACCAGCTAGTCACACCTGCAACTCAGATAGAGCCCTTCTTTATGCAACTCGCAAACGGGAGTTACATTCTTAGAACGGATCACAGGTGTTGTGGCCTCGCGCCAGGGACAAGTTATCTAGTACAAGTTACGTCCAGGGTCAAATACTGTATGCAAGCATTGTTCCCGAGCGGGCCTCCAGACATAGTGACTCCCCTCTGGCCTCGTCTGAATCTCTATTCTATACGAATTGATACATTAAGCAAAATGAAATCTGTACTTTTACAGACAACAGTGCCTATAACGTCATCTAAAGAGACGTATGATCTTCTAGTCGCAAGGACGGCTACTGAAGTCCATGACCTTTTATCAACAAATTGCCCCGTGCATTTCGTAGAAATGTGCAGCCAACTCCTTAACATGTCTAGTGCTACAAGCATCCCAGGCATATTTAAGACAGTCTTTACGGGACTGCTAACACCCTTCCAGGCAATTTTGGGAATTTTTCCTAATTTTGTGCACTCCATTTTTGGCGGCATACCACTATTTTTGGGACTCGTTGCAGGGATTCTATTTTTGATCCTTCTGCTACGTTATGGCAAGCCTCGGCTCAGACATAGCTCCCATGGGAATGGAAGAGACAATCCTAGCAATGCGCTACAGGGACAGGATAACTAACGTCCTCGGATTGGCCAGGCTGAGAGATCTAAACATGACCTGGTTCCTTTCATTCAGACCAATATGGCAAAATTGCATTTTACCTGTGCTACGGTGTATGCTTTGCGGCGATGAATGCGTGTTGGACATCTGTCTTTCACTTCCATCAGCAGTACCAATGGACGTCGATACTTTGCTCAGTCCAATAACGGCTCACGCATTGTGTTGTCCCCAGCGGCTACCAATCCTGATGACGGCATTTGTGGAGACTCCTGTACTACAGCCAAGTGGTAACAGTGGAGCGAGTGACAAAAGCAACATCACCCAGGTACAACGTGCTGTGAGCATTGCTGGTCCTGCCTTCGATGACAGCAATCATTCTCACACCTGCCAAGTTACAGCGCTATCTAATTTGGTTGAACTATCACCTGAATTTGTAGACCAATTCTTTGAGAGCCTGTCTGATACGATGTTCTCACCCACAGAGAAACAATAACTTTTTAGAAGCTTTCCGACACACAGCGTTCCCATGAACTCTGAATTCGGCCTTCAGTTTTGATCAACAATAAACTGCCAGGAGCTTTGGAAATCTATTTTCTTTGAATTGGACAATTTTTCTAACATTGACCTTTTTTTTTGGCACGAACAATTCTTTGCTTAACGTAAAAACTATTCTTAGAGAACAGAAGCTTCACACTTCTATTTCTAAACACATCTAGAGACATAACATCATAACACCAGCCTCTAGCACACATGTTATTACAATGCATTTTTATGTGATGATTTATCTCGCATTTCTTCTGTCAGAGATACTTCATGTGTAATTCTTTATGCATAATCGTTCATTGATTTCATATGCAATAATTTTTGAATGATTACTATGCTTTAAAAAACGTACAGTACCTAAATTCCATGTATTACAAGTACGCCTATTTCGAATGCATTTATGTATTTTGGGGTGGGCAATGTTACACATGCATCTAATTGCTTAGTTTTAGTAATTTTGATGGACATTAACCCGTGGAGTGGGTGTTGCGTGCTTATCTAGGTTCCTGATCGATACTGTGACCTTATGCCCCTATTCGGCTATAAATCCATTTATTCCCTATATTGGCATAACCGTTCAAGTGCGATTTTCTGAAAAGTCATCTCTGGCCTCACACGAACAGAGCCACATTCCAGCATGACTCTCTGCTACTTCCTTTGCGACCAATTAGTGCAATGACAGAGCAGCAGTCACTATCTGATATTCCTAGATAACACTCCGAGTTCTTCAACAAGATAAAAACTTAGCAAACCTGGAAATCCCCGCTTGCTATGTTTTGATTAGTAATGGAACTCTAATGAGCAACTGATAACTGTCACTTCCTAGTGACATCTTTAATTGACGTCTTATGTCCAGCAAACTTGCGTCAAACCCGGCACCTGTCAGGTATAAATATTACCAACGTTGCCTTAAGCAAGAGAAAGATACGAGCTGTGAGTTCGTTGCCTGTTGCTGATGCTGGCTGCCTGCATGACCCTGTGTTGGTAAAAACTAGCACTCTGTCGCTGCAGCCTGCTATCCTGTGGTGGTGAAGCTGCTGATTACCATTATCGCCGCTACAGCGCGACCTATGGTGCAGTACGCTTGAGGAGCCGAGCAGCCGTCCTCTGCGAAGACATCCAGCAGATTCCAGCTGCACGCGGACGCTGTCCCCCGCCTCCTTCCTCGACGCGCTGAAGAGAAGCCGCTGCATTTCTCGTGCAGAGAAATCCAGTCCCGGCGCTTCCGGTTTACCCTCGCGGGTGACTGGGATATCGAGGGAGACCCCTGAAGGAGATACCAATCCTCCATCATTCTATTCAGAGGTATGGTGTTGACTAAACCCTTAGACGAGAATTCTTGAAACAAACCTTGGCAAAACCAACTTAACTTAAGCTACTTATTTACTCCCCTTCTCACGTGTTAGGCTTAGGTCAGGCACACTGGGGTAGGCGTAGTTAGAAGCACCAGTTGAGTATGTTAGCCTAATGTATATATGACTGTATATATGTTTTATTACTTTTAACCATTGTATGGCTAAGAAACCATATCAATGCTTTTACAGTTCTATTTCGCAATACTTATCTTACTGTACGTACTTTTTATAATAACAGTTATTGCAATTGTGGCAATTCATTTCTCTTGTACGAGAAGAAAGACTGTTCAATAAATGTTAACCCTTTATTGATACACGCCCGTCTCTCTATTCTCTACATACCGTGAAAGTAAACTGCACTAGACTGACTGAGTGAAATCTGTGTCTATTGTTTCACACGACCCTAGAGATTGACTCTTGATCTGAGGAGCAAAGTTGTCATGTTGCACGGTTGTTGGAAAACTGAATCCCTTCTTGTCTGTGCCAAGGAAGCTGATCACTTCCTATGCAGAGAAGAAAGTTTCCAGTGACCTCTGAGCTAGTTGGTAACACAACCCAATTAAGTTTAGCATAGTCAGTGGAGGCCTGGAATATAAGCAGTTCCACGTCGATACTACTGTTTATGTTATTCCAATGCGCAGGGCCTAGTGGGAAACTAGGAACTACACTACAACAAAACCCAGCTGATCCTCTCCCTCACCAACGACCCCGCCACCGCCAGAGCCAGCCTACATGAAGGAATGAAAGACGTCGCCGAGTGGATCAAGAACAGCCGCCTGAAACTGAACTCAGACAAGACGGAAGTCCTCATCCTGGGATCACCCCCCTCCGTCTGGGACGACTCCTGGTGGCCCCCTGCCCTGGGCACCACCCCCAAGCCAACGGACCACGCACGAAACCTGGGCTTCATCTTGGACTCCGCCCTCTCGATGACCAGACAAGTCAACGCCATCTCATCATCCTGCTTCAACACCCTGCGCATGCTCCGTAAGATCTTCCGATGGATCCCCACCGAATAAGTATATAGAGGATCCCTGGAAAGCACCGTTCATTCACTCATTCATACTAGAAACCACCATTGGTCATAAACTTTTTTATACCGTTCACAGACTTTTTTTTATTAAAACAAAGAAAAACATACATAAATAGATAAAAATCAGTGCATTTCAGAATTAATGTTGTCATTTAAAAACACAAAGAATAAACAGTCCATACAGTAGGTAAAAAATCACAGTTACAAATTAATCCACCAATTTATAAGTGTAAATCAATATCCGGTCTAACATATAACAGGGTAATAACAGATCCTAACCTCAAGCATAACAATTTACTGTAAAGAAACAGTGTCAGCAGTGTGAATTTAAAAAATAAGATTTAAACCCCCAAGAGTCAAAAGCAACCATTACAGTTGTTAATTGTAAGATTCATAGAGCCCTGTTGATAATTTTCAAACAAATCTCTTTTTTCTTTTTTCGGTGTACCAGAGATTTACTGGGCTTGAATTCTATGTGTCAAAAAAAGCGTCGACGCGTTTCGGTGTCACTGCCCTTGGATATCGGCACACCTTCCTCAGGACAAAGATTCAAGTCCCTTGGGGTAAAACTCACGTATCCTCCTGCGTGTTAGAAAAGGAGTGGATCAATACATTATCAGGACATATGTACATATAGGAGACGATACTCCTTGGTTCTCTAATCCAGCTATCTTGATACATTTTATTCTGTCCTTTGATAGGGGTACAGGGTTTTCGTTGCATTCAATTAATTTATATGTTACTTACTACAGTTCTAAAAGTCTATTCCATCAACCCTCCGTTATAAACTAGCTCATGACCAATTTGGAATAGGGACACTCCAACATTCACACATCCTATTGGAACATTCATTCACACACCTACTCACCTTAACTAAGGTGTATTTCTTTCAAGAAGGTCTCTATCATCACGGATTATGGAGACATCAAATTCACATTATGAAGACATCAGATCCACATTGAGCTGAGTATCTTTACAATAAGTGGTCTGGAAAGATATAATTATGATTATTTGTAGGGCTGCAAGACACCCAACTAAGGCCTAAAATCAGCCTCCTGACACAAACTGTTCATAAGTTTTTTAATATATTTACCATAAGAGGAAGGATATTCTCTTATATTTTCTTCTCTTTTCTTCTGATTAAAGTACAGATCCCATGGCGTTCCCTCTGGATATGGGGATATACCTTTTTCAATGTAAGGCCCTGTAGAGGGTAATATCACGTAGTATGTTGCCAATTTAAGATAAAATTATTACTGTCCCCATTACTCCCTCATAGTGTACCTCATATTTTTTTTTGGTTGCACCTGGGTTCATACCTGTATTTATTTGAGTAGCCTTCTCCCCGTGGCGTACCCTGCCCTTTAGAGACTTATCCCTGCACCTTTGGTTGACGGTGAGTGGCTCGTAAAAGGTGATGCCTGACCTACTCGGAAGGTAAATTGAAAAAGGTAACAGGTGTTACTTAAAAAGGGGCTGCTGTATGAGCATAAACAGTTGTATCATAGGGGTTAACTAATTAGACATAACAATGATATTGCAATTATGTAATTTATCTTCAAGAGTAGATTCTCCCATGCAGCCTATGATTGTAGTTCGCTCTAACTATGCTGGACTCTAGTTTATCTGTTTTGAGCGAGGGGATAGTACGTGCCTAGAATTGCGTGCACAATATCCCCATATTAAGATATAACGATCCCTCTTTCTGTTTGTAAGATATACACAAAACGCCCTATTGGCACGGGCTGCCTTTCCCCCTGTTTTAATGTAGTTACAAACGCAGAAACTCTAAGCTAAGCCAGTTCCGTTGGATGAAAGCTGTCGCTCGTGAGAGTAGATAGAGCTGTCAGATAGAAAGGGAGCCGCGCTCTAAGGGGGATTTCGCCCGTAATGCCGACCGTAGTGGGGAACAAACTGCCTCCCGTTTGTATAATCCGGGTCCCACACGCTTACCTTGGTCTACGAATGCATATAGTCTCGCCACGGGTACGTCTGCTTCTCTGCGTTCTTCGGATCGAAAACCGAAGCGCGCCCGGCGTTTATAAGCCGGTCCCGTTAGTATTCAATGCAGGTGTGCCTGTCAGCTTGTAACACCCGCATGCGTAAAGGCGTCTCAGTATTCAGTAAACCTATGCGCCATTTTGTAGTGGTTTTAATATATCTAACGGAATAGGGTCTCGGGAGTATAAATTTATTTAGCCAACACTAGCTCAAGACTACCCGATGGATAAATGCTGTCCTATTCGGTACAAAAGAGTAAAGGTAAAGATAAGACGATAAATATGAAAATACTGCCTTTGGAAAGAAAAAGGTGAAAATACAGTACTAGTGGATACCGGTGTGACCATCGCATGGAGATATAATTGACATCTCCTAAAATGGATAATATGTGTCCGACTCCTTTCACGTATCCTCATTGTGTAAGATATTCGCCTGAGCTTAACCTTGAATTACAATGCGAGTCAGGCCAGTCTTATGGTACGGGCGTCCTATGATGATAAAGAGGAGCCGGGGAATGATAATTTAACTTTATTATGGAATAGAGAGGATATCTCCATAACAAAGGTTAGCTGGATGGAGAGTCCGGAGAGGACATCGGGGTATGTTAAAAGTGACAAATCCACACCAGTCACATAACTTAAAGCAAACAAATTATAGTAATGGAGGTGCCTATATAAGATTACGCCTGTCCATGTAATGATTAACTCCCCATTCTGGAAAGACTGACCTACCCTTTATTAGTATTAGTTGAGTCTATTTTTTAAAATTTATAAGGGTTTTTTTTAATCTCATATTGATTTCTTTAGTCCGAATAGGATATTTCTGTTTAGACCCCTCTTCTAGATTAGAGTGTCCCAATCTTCTCTACTGTTTAATCCCTTCCTTATCGTATCAAACTTCATAATGTACCATTGTTCTTGTTGTTTGCGTTTTTTGGTGCTGTTTCCTTGTCTGGTTTGTTCCTTGATTTTCTCCAGAATTACCCATTTCACATCAAGGTCATTGTGACCTTTTTCATTCCAGTGGTTCACCAGTGGAGCATTTTCTTTATTACATCTAATGGCTGATTTATGTTCTCCTATGCGTGTTCTAAGTTCTCTGCCTGTCTCTCCTATGTATCCTTGGCCGCAGGGGCATAGGATAAGGTATATTAAGTTTTTACTTCTGCAGTTGTTTAAAGTATTTATTTTATGCACAACTCCATTCAGGCTTATTTCCTTTGTTACTATACAGGAGTCACAAACACTGCATGAACCACATTTATTGTTTCCTGTGGCTTTGGTCCCTAATAGGGTCATTTGACCTCCTCGTGTGTCCTCTCTATAGGTATGGACCAGAGTAGATCTCAAATTTTTATTTTTTCTGTAAGCGTATATAGGTTTAGGAAGTTTTGTTTCAGTTCCTTCATTCAATATTTTCCAATTATGGTTAATTATATTTTTTATTTGGTTTGCGATTACCGAGAATTGGCTGACCATAACTATTTTGTCTAAACTAGTGTCTTTTTCTTTTTTCTCCAAGAGGCTGTCTCTATTGTAATATCTTGCTCTCTTGAGTGAATGGTTAACTAGTTTCTTGGGGTATCCCCTATTTAGGAACTTTTGTTTAGTGGCTTCTGCATGTTTGTAAAAATCTTCCAAAGAAGTACAGTTCCTTCTAAGTCGGAGGAATTCACCAAAAGGAATGTTATCCTTTTGGCTCTTTGGGTGGTAACTATTGTAATGTAAGACCGTATTTCGGTCCGTTTTCTTTTTGTATAGTTCCACCGCTAACTGGTTGTTATCTGCCTTTATACTGATATCTAAAAAATCAACTTTTTTACAACTGTATGCCGCTGTGAAAAAAAAAGGATCCCCACCGAAACCAGGAAGACGGTCACCCAGGCCCTCGTCACCAGCCGTCTGGACTACGGGAACACCCTCTTCGCGGGAACCACTGCCAAACTACAGAAAAGACTCCAGCACATACAGAACATCTCCGCAAGACTCATCCTGGACATCCCCCGCCACAACCACATCTCCGGCCACCTGAGAGATCTGCACTGGCTCCCCGTCAGCAAGAGGATCACGTTCAGACTCCTCACCCACGCACACAAGGCTCTCCACGACCTGGGCCCCAAGTACCTCAACAACCGTCTCACCTTCTACGCGCCCACCCGCCAGCTGCGATCGACCAGCCTCGCCCTCGCCACAGTACCACGCATTCGCAGACCCACCACCGGAGGAAGATTCATCCTACCTGGCGGCCAAAACATGGAACTCCCTCCCCATCC
Source organism: Lissotriton vulgaris (assembly GCF_964263255.1). Lineage (NCBI taxonomy): Eukaryota > Metazoa > Chordata > Amphibia > Caudata > Salamandridae > Lissotriton > Lissotriton vulgaris. Next base: position 529,824,580 of record NC_141697.1, read on the forward strand.
ACCTACGGCTGACCCACAACCATCTCTCCTTCAGGAAGCAACTCAAGACCTGGCTTTTCGAGCAGTAACGGACCCCTCACTCCCAGCGCCTTGAGACCCTTCCGGGTGAGTAGCGCACTATATAAATTGTTTGATTGATTGATTGATTGATTGATATAGTACCTTGCACTTTGGTCGCTCCAGCATGGATGTCGAGATCGGGTAATCCTAAAATGGATTATGATGACATAAGGAAGAGAGAGAAGAAATATCGGGCTCGCTATTGTTGTAGACACAATGACAAGGTGAGGAAAAGTGGTAGGAAGTTTGAGAAGGGCATGTGGGTCAGAGTGTGCTCGGGGGTCGTTGTGAGGAAAGGCAGCTCCAAGTTTTCTGCGGCCAGAAAAGTAGTGGCTGTGAAGGGAAACTCAGTGAGACTGTCTGATGACAAATGGTGGAATACCAGGAGAATGTCCGTGTGTGGTGCTGCCGAATTGCAAGAATGGTAAAGTTCAGGAACATCTGAGAATGTTGATCTGGGGATTCTGGGTTACAGAGCTTGCAGTTCCAGGAAACTAAGTACACATTTGAGTGTAAAGCCCATGTGGATGAAGGATTATCTGCCAGATTCATCAAAGACCCGTTTTGCGAGTCTTTAATAGCGATTCATAAGGAATCACTATTACAGACTCGCAAAACGGGATTCATGTAGGAATCGCAAAATAAAATGCGATTCCTAAACATTCCTTATTTGCGATTAGCAAATTGCTAATCGCAAATAAGGATGCGATTTCAAGGGTGCTAGGGGTGTCCAAAGGACACCCTGTAGCACCCCTGAAATGTAATCTACATTGGTGTTGCGCACACACATGTCCAAAGGACATGTGTGTGCAACATGCAACTTAGAAAAATGCATTTAAAAAGCATTTTTCTAAGTTTTCGCTATTTACCACGAGGTTTGACCTCGCGGTAAATAGCGGCCCGAAATTGCGAATTCGCAATTTATAAATTGTTAATGAATTGCATTTAAGGAATCTTAAATAGAGATTCCTTAAATGTAATTCCTCGCAATTTAGCGAAATCGCATTTACCGATTTTTGCATTTGGGATGATGAATCCCAAATGCAAAAATTGCGCTCGCAAAGGGCCAGATTCTCAGAATCTGGCCCTTTGCGAGCGCAATTAAGCTTCATGGATCTGGCTGTAAGTTCTTCAAAAACTCGTATTGCACTTAGGTTTTGTTTTGTACACAGGTGTGTATTGTGAGGTACTGGGTTTTCTCGGAACCAATACTATTACAATAACCCAGCGGTGTCAGGGCAACACCCGAAGACCCCAGATTCCCCTGTCTTGGCAAACATAGACACGGGATACTTCTCGATGACGTCAAAGACCAAAGTTTATTGGTTGCAACCAGGGACAGAGGTCTACGAAGTACACACGGGTAGTTCGACAGAGACTGCACCAACTCAATGAACGAAACTCTGTCTTTTATGCCGAAAAGTACGCCTCTAGCAACATCACAATTTACATTCGGTGCATACAAACTAACCAATGAACAGGTAGCATTTCAAAAAGTAATGAATCACGACAGTCAAAGTTAATCCCACTTTCCGTTGTCCAGCCCACCAAAACGATCGCACATATGCTAAGTTTCCTGCTCGATCAGGCCGGACAAACTCACCATAAAACCTTCAACCCAGATCGATGAACATGTCGTAAAGGAAAGGCAGAAACAAATGGAAAGGAGATAGGGGAGTGGGAACGGTGTGCCATAAAGTCAGGGCACGTCCTGCTCTTTGATCTTTATCAGGCCAGCTGCTGAACAAGGAACTGGCTCAGCGGGATTCGCCCCAGGCGAGGAGTCAGTTCGGCCAGGTCAACCAGAAGTCAACTAAGGCGTACGTGTCAAGGACTCGTTCGGCCACGATCATAGGGCCTATGTTAGGGCAACCACACAAGATGGCTGCCACATACAAAATGGAACCCGAGGGTTCAAACTAAATCCTCAAATGCAGAGTGTTCCCCTATATCGATTCATACGAAAACACTCAGACACGCTACACTCGCCATTTGCGGTCTGTTGACACCAAAATCGTCCATTTCCGACGATCTTTATAAATCGGGTTTCGGAACTGTCGAACCCAATTCGGGACCACGGAACCACAGACCCTCCTTTTGCCCTATCATAGGCAATAAACCCAGACCCATTTTAATCTGAATCCGGATCTATATTCATCAAGTCATCAATATGCTGTTGTAGCATCATCTTATTACTATGCATTTCTCTCCGGACAGGTTTCCGTACGCACAAAGTAGCACAAAGGCCACAAATAGCCGGAGCACACTGTACACAGAGACAAAACATAAACAAAATCGCTAAAACCATACCAATGACCATCAGAATCTTCCAACCCCAAGTGGATATCAATCCCCATAACCATCCCATCAAAGACCAATCCCCTTTGTCCAGATGGACAGAATCGGAGATCTTGTGCAATTTGGAAATGGCCTGGAGGGCTGACGGAGCATTGTCAGGAATAAAAACGCAGCAGCTCGATTGAATCAATCTACAAACTCCCCCTCGATCAGCCAGAATAACGTCTAGGGCAACTCTATTCTGAAGCGTCATAAGTCTATCCGACTGGAGCTCAGCAGTCAAGTTTCCAAGGGCACCGGCGGTCTCCACTATGGTGGACTCAACCACTCTCGTAAGCTGACGAATGTTCCTACTGTTAGCCATGGGTCCCCAGAACGGCAGAAAAACCCTTGAAGAAATCACCCAATTCTTGTCCTGCAGTGTCTTCTTGGCTAAAGACACCTCTAGCAATTCTCGTCTTGTGGTAATCTGCCTCAGCTGTAAAAGTGGGGGGTAACATAAAGGAAACAAAACATGTGCCCGAGAAGTCGGCGGGCAACCATGTATACGCTTTGTCATAGCAAACAAAGTAAGTACCCTTAGCAGCTAAGAACGCTGGAGAAGACTTAGACAGAAACACATAAGTCTCAGCGCAAACGCTCTTCCCTAACTGAGCTTTCGGATTCTTACCGTTGCCCTGCAGACAATAGTAGCCCTTATGGGGCACTATCCAGATCGGTAGAGGACTTTTCGCTCGCTGGTTAATACTCAGACTAACTCCATATCTAGTTATGTTCCAACCACTATATGATTGCCTCTCATCTTTTGGAATAGTCTCTACTGCATTAGTCCCTTTAATCATGTCGACTATGCCTCTAGCTATAGGACTATTCTTCGGATTATCTCTCGGTGAACGTAAGGGGTCAACACTGTGGGCATATATGAACATGGTTCTATAAGCTCGAATCGAACCATTCAAACTAAAGGGCAAGACCAAATAAGGAATTCCTTTATCGGTTGTATGAGGCATCAAACCACAAATCCAGCAGTTTGTTGTATTGATCACTAACTGATGCTGGTGCAAAAGCTGTATGAAGGAATTATTGGAGAATTCCTTACATCTGACTACCTCATATTCGGGCAAAGGGTGGAAAAAATGAGAGGAAACAGTAGGTGAAGGTGTAGATTGCACAGTGGAATTAGACGTGATTTTAAAAACAAATGCTACATAACCAACTATGAAAATTATGAAACTCAGTAGTAAAAGTATGCATGGTATCAAAAAGCATTTCTTCGACATTATTTTGCAAAAAGCGTTTTCTAAAAGTCAGTGTCTGCACAGGTCTCTCCAACTCAAAGAAATTCATCCTAAACTAAAGTTGCTGCCCGCGGTGGTTGGTTGATTCTGCTTGAGAGTGCCTCTGCTGCACCCAGGAAGACTGCCTCGGACCAACAGAACCCAGGACCTAGTGTCTCAGGCTTACACTCCCAAGACTGGTAGCAACCGCGACCCTAGCAGCAAGAACCGGATGGCAGTTCAGAAAAACAAAAATACGTAGATCCTTGGTGGAGAGTTAACCTGCAAACAGTAAAAAAAATCAACTTGATTAATTTTTTATTTGTCCTTAGTTCTCGATCTCAAATTGTATCTATTTCTTCCAGGTAACTCTTGATCAGCAAACAAAAGATGAGGCTCAGTAGTGTCCAATCGATCTGCAGGGGGTATTGATGCTTGCAAAAAATGATCGCTCTCCAGTTCTGAGCTAGTCCCAATCAAACGAGCATCACTGAACGTTACAAATTTCGGTATTGTCTCGGTCTCAGAGTCTGCGAGACCATCCTGAACCCACTTATCATACGGCAAAGGTAACGGTGCTTTCTTCGTGTGGGAGCCGTGTATCCAATGGCGTTTCCCACGTACTCGGGCCGCAGATCTCGTAGAAAGTAGGACCTGGAAGGGTCCAGTCCAACGGGGCTGCTCGTTCTTCGTTCGTTGAAAATTTCTGACGAAGACCCAAGAGCCAGGTTCTAAGGCGTGGCCTGGATCTTCTGTAGCTTGTGGAAGGGAGTCAAATACCTGTTGGCGTAAAACACTCATTTTAGTTGTCAATTCACGCAAGTAATCAAGCAAAACAGGATATTCGAGGTCGTTAAACCTCGTCGGTCTTGGTACGCCCCAAACATTCGCCGGGCGACCAAACACAACTTCATACGGACTCAAACCCATTCGTGAATGCACAGTCATTCGGGTGGACAAAAGTGCTAATGGCAAGGCATCTGGCCATTGTAAACCAGTGCTCTCTTGAATTTTGGCCAACTTAAGTTTCAGAGTGCCATTATAGCACTCAACTAAACCAGCTGATTGGGGATGATTTGCAGCGTGAGATTTCTGCCTAATTCCGAGACCATCACACACTCTCTTCATCACTTGACCCACAAATTCACTTCCGTTATCACTCCAAATGATTCTCGGCAAACCAAACCTCAGAAAAAACTCCTTGATCAAAGCTTTCGCAGTGGACAGAGCAGTGTTGTCCTTAAGGGGGTAAGCTTCTACCCATCTAGAAAAAGAGCAAACAACCACTAACACATACTTTAAGTTGTTGCATCTTTCCATATGGATAAAATCTAGCTGCAAAGCCTCAAACGGATACGTAGGAGGAGCAAAATGACCAGCTGGTGTTGGGGTTCCCTTACCAGGATTATGCATCAAACACACCATACAGTTCTTGACCAAATTCTCTGCACATCTAGGTATTCCCACATTCTGCCAAACCGGAGCCAACAATTTGCAAATCCCTTTCACACTAATGTGTGCCAATCCATGCGCTATTGTAACAACTGGAAGCACATACGCGTTTGGCAGCAACCATCTTTGATGTTCCGACAAATCAGTTCAACAACCATTCGAATCCAACCTTCCCTTACTCTCTCTCCATTCATCCAACTCTTTCTCAGTGGCCTCACTCTGGATAATCTTCACGCTCTCAATAGTGCCTTCGCACATACTCTTCTCTGGAACCCATCTCGCTGGACCCACAACATACATTCGACTCGTCACATTCCTAGCAGTTTTTTTCGCAACTTCATCAGCAAATGCATTACCACGACCAACATCATCCGTAATCTTTCTATGGGCACTGCATTTCACGATCGCTATTTGCAAAGGTAACGTAAGAGATTCAAGAAGTTCATTCACCAGCTGCCCATGCTGGATCTTCGTCCCATGCGATGTCAAAAATCCACGTTCATGCCACAATCGTCCAAAGCTATGAGCCACTCCAAATGCATACTGACTATCAGTATACACATTCACTCGTTTCCCTTTCGCCAACACACATGCTCTCGTAAGTGCAATTAATTCCGCCGCTTGCGCAGAATTGTGTGGGATACGTGCATCTTCGACAACTGTGTGTAAAGTCGTCACGGCACATGCTGCAGTGGTATCGCCATTTTGTAATTTAAAACATGAGCACAAAGCATCATTACAGTCAGGAAGAGGAGTATCTCTTAAATCTATCCTCCCTTTCGTTTCTTCTTCGGTTCTCAAGAAGCAGTCGTGTTGCTCTTCGCTATCATCGTCTGTCTCAAGCGAAATCGGCAACAGCGTAGCCGGATTTAGGATATTACACCTCTTGATGTGCACATGGCTTGCTAACAACGTAAGATCATACCCTGACAACCGAGCACTAGTCAAGTGCTGTGTCTTCGTCCGATTTAACAAGGTATCCACTGGATGTGGAACCATAACCACTAGCGTATTGTCCATAACTAAACCAGCAGACTGTCGAATCGAAACAGCCGCTGCTGCAGTTGCTCTCAAGCAACTCGGCAATGCTCTAGCCACAGGATCTAATGTTGACGAAAAGTACGCACATGGGCATTGCTTCCCGCCAGATTGTTGAGTCAAAACCGATAATGCACATCGCTCTCTCTCATGGACATACAATGTGAAAGGCTTGCTGTAGTCGGGAGTACCCAACACAGGAGCCGAACACAACGCATTACGTAGTTCAGAGAAACTCTTTTGGCATTCCTCAGTCCAAGGAATCAGATTTGGAGTATCCTTAACCGTAAGAGCTATGAAAGGTTTCGCTAGAAGGGAAAAATTTGGGATCCACTGTCTACAGTACGACGTAATGCCCAAAAACGCACGTACTTCTCTCTGTGTCGTAGGGACACTCATTCTCGCAATAGTCTGGATTCTTTCTGGGGTCAGTTTCCTTCCCTCCTTCGATAAGAGGTGACCTAGATAGGTTACTTCTTGGCGACAGAATTGCAATTTCGAGAGAGAAACTTTATGATGGCATTCAGACAAATGAGACAACAAACCCACGGTAGCATCCTTACATATGTCTTCTGTATCGGCAGCGACCAACAAATCATCAACATACTGGATAAGGGCTGCACCTTCGGGCAAGGCCAACAAGTCAAGTTGCGTCTTCAGAGCTTGACTATAGATAGATGGACTCTCGCAATAACCTTGAGGAGCGCGCTTAAAGCGGAAACTTCGTCCTCCTCAAGAGAATCCAAAAATATCTCTACTCTCTATGGCAATCGGGATGCTGAAGAAAGCATTCTTCAAATCAATCACCGAAAACCAGGTAGCAGAAGCTGGAATCAATGTCAATAATGCAGTAATGTCGGGTACAACAGGAAACTGTGGAACAACAATTTTATTCACTTCACGAAGATCGATAACGAACCTATATACAGGAGGCTGTGAAGAATCAGTTCTCTTCAAGACAGGCAAAACCGGACTATTACACACATTACCTCGAGTCTCTTCACTAACACCCTTGTCGATCAGATCATAAATGATCGCCAAAATCGCTCGTTCACCATCGCTTGAAATACGATATTGCGGAATGCGCGGTAACTGAGCATTCGCCTTCAGCGTCACAACATATGGGGGAATATCTAACAGGCCCACATCATTTGGACCCGTAGCCCATAACGAATCCGGTAACGAAGACAACTCAGGTGGAAGACAATCTTTCGAAACATATATCGGAGAGATCACATTCTCACCCAAAGTAAGATGTACTCCTGACGGAGAACAGTACAAAGTTGCATACAATCTCTTCAACAGGTCAAGGCCTAGCAAGTTCTCATTACAACCTGTAGTCAAAAGAAGGGGTGCTTCGAACCTACGAGGACCAACAGAAAGAGGCAATGGAACGGAAATCGGATTCATAACGGGGGCGCCAGAAAAACCTATAGAAACATTATTAAAGCCAGACAAAGGTGCGCCAGGGAGTTTAGAATGCATAATAGAACTCTTCGTAGCACCAGTGTCTAGCAGAAAAGGCTCTGACACACCTGATGCAATCACTTCCACGTAAGGTCCACTCTGATCTACCGGAACTGAAACAACTCCCTCTCTTTGTCCATGGCTGTCCTAACAATCATTACCTTGCTCCTCATCACCTTCAGCATAGTAATCATCTACGTAGTACTGTGTAGACCTATCAGAAGGATTCTGCTGTTGATCGAAACTGTTCATTGAATTCTGCGGAGGCAAAGGGCGCGCGTTTTGTCCGCGACTTCTACCTCTAGGCGCTTGTTGAGCACCTCTACCTCTAACACCAGGAGCACTATTAGCACGTTGCAACAAGACCGGACAACTGTTCTTATAATGGCCCTCTTCTCTGCAATATGCACACTGGTTAGGCCCATACTGAATACGCTGTTGTTGAGGAGTCTCGTCTCTTTGCGAGTTCCTCGAATACTGTTGAGGCAGCTGATAATCACGCCGATTATTAACACGAGGTGGATAAGCTTGTTGTAGAAGAACTTTAGTCTTCAATTCCTTAGTCTTCTTATCCACTCTCTCTAACTCATCCTTACGCCTATTCTCGTAGTATTGAGCCGTAGCAAGAATTTGCGCCGACGTAGAAACAGGCCAAGCACTCTCGGAATCCTTCAACTTAGTACACAGCTCAGGAAGAAGATTGTGCACAAATGTATCAACGAACAATCTCTGGCCACCTTCAGTAGCCATATCCTAAACACTATGATCAACGAAAGTTTCCTCGAAACGCGAGAAAAAGTCTGAAACAGACTCTTCTTTCTTCTGCTTACAGGCTGACAATTTGTCCCAATTAACACGGACTTCAGGCATTAAAGTCTTAATGAAAGTGATAATTCTACCAGGAAGTTCAGCAATAACATCTTCAGGCTTAGCACCTCCAACTTGTCTATCGTTTGCTGCAACAAGATTCACCCATGAATCGCCCAATTCATGATCATGATCTGTATGCCGAATGACATTCCAGATGGACTGTGGAACAACATTCCCAAACAACATATCTATATCCGCCAAATTCATAACGCACGAACTCACAGTTTGCGTAAGTTCTTTATAATATCCTGCCGGATTCTTCCGCGGATCTGGTAAAGTCTGCTTAAGCGCTAAAACTTCTGCAAGCTTCCATGGTACATGGACCCATACTCGCTGAAAGTGCGCTAAAACAGGTGGCTGAGCAGCAGCATCAGCAGGTCTCCATACCGGAGGAACCTCTCGCATCGGATATTGACGCGCATGTCTCCTAACTGATGAATCTGGCTCAAACAGCCGTTCAGTAGGGACATCACTACGAAGTGACAATAACGTCGATACTGCTTTCTCAACATCGAGCAGACTCACAATTGTTCCTTTGGCAAATTCTGAACGTAATCGAGACAATTTTACAGGAACTCTACCCAATCTGTCCATCCATTGTTCATGGAGGAACGCACACATAAGCTCAAAAACATAGCGCTGCTTTGGTGCTTCCCATTGTCGGAAAACATCCATAATACCTTCTAGATCATAATGGGACTTATACGTCACCCATCTACGTGCCATATGGTCCAAAACCACTCGCTCATCTGTATCAGGCAATTGGCTACGCGATTGTCTACGCTCACTCACAGGAGACATACCCATTTGTCCCAACAAAGGAGTTAGAAAATTAGAAAAGGCAGCGGTCACCCGCTGTCTAGGAGAAGGAACAGTCGGAAGGACAAGAGGAGATGAAACAGTAGTAGTAGTAGGATCCATAGTCGGAACAGGCATAGAGGCAGTAGTAGTAGGAAAAGGCAAAGTTGGCAACCCTTGAGAAGGCTGCGCATAAGGAACAACAGCCAACGAAGAAGCTGGCTGTGGAGGAATAACAGGAGGCAAAGCAATAGGTGCTTGCGCGGCTACAACCGGTGGTGGTGGTGCCGTAGCATTCTGCACATAAGGTGGTGGTGAATTTAGCAAATGTGACATCAAAGGGTCTTTCACAAGCTCCTTATCGTCTTTCTGCTCTTTAGCCGGCAAGACTGGGTAGCATCTGTCTACCGCTAACTTCCTCACTCTAAGCATCTGCTCACTGTTTTTCTCTTCTTCGTCATCTCTGTATGCAACGGCAGCTTGCACCATTGACATACCCTTTCTATTCTTCTTTGCTAACTTAATTTCTTTCTGTTTGGCTTCCTTGCGCCATATACGGAAAGAGTCAAACATTGCCGGCCGGGCTTTCTTCTTGAACAACCTCACTTCAAGGTTATCTAAAACTTCTGTCTCGAAACTACCATAATGGGGCCACTGTAGGACGCCGTCATTCTTCGCATATTTTACCCAAATCTCATTGTAGCTAATAGGACCTACTCCATGTTTCACATACAACTCGTATGTAGGAGTTCCGATCGGAGGAACCGGACACGAATCCTCTAACCGGGAATCCCTCAACGTACCACAACTAAACAAATTCCTAAGACTGCTAAAACCAGGCATCTTGCTCACTAGTCTAGCTTCCAACAACAAGGGTAATCTAAAATCGATAAGCTTGTGAATACACGAATCCCTTGGCTTTGGGGCCTTCAGGTACCAAATCAAAGCTATCCACTAAAGGATACAAAACAAACTAAGAACTAGGAGACACTCCATTTATACTTAACTGAATTGTCGATGGCGTCGCCAGAAGACCCGTCAATCGTCTCGCTCTACTAACGTCTAAGGCTCCAAAACAGGGCGACAGTCAGGGCAGCAGTTCTTCGTAGCCGTCGGGACGCGGGAAACCTCGCAGCAAAGACCTTCGGAACCACGTCGACATACAGGGGTCGCTGAAGTGGCTGGCCAACCTCTGGAATGTTCTCACGAAGCTCCTCACGAACCTCTGGCTTGGACCGGTACCGCTGAAGTCACCCCACGTTGGGCGCCATTTGAGGTACTGGGTTTTCTCGGAACCAATACTATTACAATAACCCAGTGGTGTCAGGGCAACACCCAAAGACCCCGGATTCCCCTGTCTTGGCAAACAGAGACACGAGATACTTCTCGATGACGTCAAAGACCAAAGTTTATTGGTTGCAACTAGGGACAGAGGTCTACGAAGTAAACACGGGTAGTTCGACAGAGACTGCACCAACTCAATGAACAAAACTCGGTCTTTTATGCCGAAAATTACGCCTCTAGCAACATCACAATTTACATTCGGTGCATACAAACTAACCAACGAACAGTAGCATTTCAAAAAGTAACGAATCACGACAGTCAAGTTAATCCCACTTTCCGTTGTCCAGCCCACCAAAATGATCGCACATATGCTAAGTTTCCTGCTCGATCAGGCCGGACAAACCCACCATAAAACCTTCAACCCAGATCGATGAACATGTCGTAAAGGAAAGGCAGAAACAAATGGAAAGGAGATAGGGGAGTGGGAACGGTGTGCCATAAAGTCAGGGCACGTCCTGCTCTTTGATCTTTATCAGGCCAGCTGCTGAACAAGGAACTGGCTCAGCGGGATTCACCCCAGGCGAGGAGTCAGTTCGGCCAGGTCAACTAGAAGTCAACTAAGGCGTACGTGTCAAGGACTCGTTCGGCCACGATCATAGGGCCTATGTTAGGGCAACCACACAAGATGGCTGCCACATACAAAATGGAACCCGAGGGTTCAAACTAAATCCTCAAATGCAGAGTGTTCCCCTATATCGATTAATTCGAAAACACTCAGACACGCTACACTCGCCATTTGCGGTCTGTTGACACCAAAATCGTCCATTTCCGACGATCTTTATAAATCGGGTTTCGGAACTGTCGAACCCAATTCGGGACCACGGAACCACAATTGTTTATTGTTTAAACATTTTATGGAAGGGGAATGTGTTATGTTTTGATGCTCCAGTGCATTTTGCTTGCTGGCATTCCTAGGCAACTGGGCTTCCACTTCTAGAATTCAAGCATGTGTAGTCTTAGAAGCTGGGGCATGTAGTGGTTGTTGAAGGAGCACCAGCTGGCCATGGGTCATTCCCGTCATACTTATTCATTAACGATTTAATCTTCTACCCTGGTCCTGTTGTCTGAAAAATGGACGCTACCTCCCCTGGCCTACCAACAGCCAAGCTTTAAATGCCCCTCTACTTAAATTATATACTAAGATGTGGGTTTTATTTTATTTTTCACTCATGAGCTCTGACCCGCAATCGCCTGTAGAGATGCACGTTTTTTAGTTGTTATTATTATGTAGCTAGGACCATCTCTCCAAGTGGCACTATACAGAAGAGCCAGCAAACACTGCACATTAGGAGAGAGTTGGGGAACACAAACAATGTCAGTGCTGAATTTGCAAAATAGTAAGTCCCAGAGCCCTCATCGGGAGGTGATTGCAGCTTGCATTACCCATTGGCCATGCCAGCACTGCCCATGACAATACCGGCACAACTTCGAACCATCACACTGCTACAAGAATAACAATTCAGACTATTAGAGTCCCCCAAAGCAATAAGAATGGCTTGGGCGGCAAGATTTAGTTGGATTTAATGTACATTGAATTAATAAACAACGGTTCTAGTCATCTCTAAATTATTCAAACAGATCCACCATGTGGCAGCTGTCATAAGTGCCAGTGTTGACAAATAAGTGCCGGTGCCAAGCAAAAGAAACCACAGGCACAAATTAAGCACCGATATCGCTCAATACTTTCATGAACACTAAAGAAATATTGCACGTGGAACTACATATTTACATATAGGAATTTATACACTTTTTCATACTGACCGAAACCAATGACTTTTGTTTCTAGAAAAGAAAATAGCTCAACATGTAGTTCTCATAGTCTCTGTCGCCGGTTTACCTAAAATCCTCTCCTTTCTATGTACTGTAATGGCTATACATCTATATAAAGTAACGCAAATCAACAACTTTCTTCAAAAAGTAGCGTTTTTTTAACAAGCATTAGCAACTCCAGTAGGTCTCGCCTATGCAAGGGCTATTGGCTTTGCCAATAAGTTTATGTCATGTTGTACACCAGACTAGCTGCTGTTCAGCATGGCTAAAAGCTAGTTGGGAAAAGGAAAGTGGAGTGGAGTGTCGTAAAGTGGAGTAGAGTGGAGTGGTATGGAGTTGTGTGGAGGGGGAACGTCGTTTACGACGCAACTTTTAGCACGCAGTGCTATTACAACGCGGTTTTTAAATCGCATTCTATGACAACGCATGACTCTGGGGGGCGCTCAAGGATAGGGAATACTTTTAATTTACTTTCCAACACCTTCCCTAGTGTCAACGGGGACTGGTGTTGGAATAGTAAATTAAAATATTCACTATCCAACACCCCTTTCTGTTATGCGTTGTAAAAGAATGCGGTATAAAAACCGCGTTGTTACAGCATGCGTGCTAAAAGCATGCGTTGTAACAACATACATCCGGTGTGGAGTGGTCTAGAGTAGAGCTGAGTGGCGTGGAATGGAATGGAGTGGAGTGAAGTGAATTGGAGTGGCACAGAGTGGTGTAGAGGGTTTTGGAGTGTCATGGAGGGAGTAGACTGTTAAAGAGTGGAAGGGCGTAAAGTGGAGTAGAGTGTAGTAGAATAGAGTGGCATAGAGTGAAGTAGAGAATAATAGAGCAGAGCATCATGGAGTGGAGTATCATAGAGTGTAATGTCATAGACTTTAGTGTCATGGAATGGAGCAGAATGGCCTCGACTGAAGTGGTGATAGTACAGTGTTGCAGATTAGATCAGTGGAGAATGCCATCATGTAGATTGCATTTGTTTTGAGAAGTCCCTAAACAACTTTTTTAGTTTTAGGAAGGAGCTGGATCTCAGAATTAATATCTCAAAAACCTTTACAATGAGATGTGGTCACGGGATCCAGAAGTGCAGGTATATTTTTGTGCAGGGAAATCCGATAGCCCACACTAACAGCTTTTCATTTTTAGGCATATTGTTTAGCCATAATGACACCTAGGCTCAAGCAGTTGCTTTAGCCATAATGACACCTAGGCTCAAGCAGTTGCAGCTGAAAAGCTGGCACTAATTAGAACAACAACTGCTCTAGCCAGCTTTGCAAAAAAAAACGCCATTGGAACTTCTGAAAATTTTACAAATCAAAATGTGTTTCAACTGTTATTTATGGGGCTGGGATTTGGGGTTTTGCTGACACAAATTCAATTCAATTAGTTGAGAAATCTTTTTTCAAATATATTTTGTCAGCATCCTCTAGTACCTCCACCTATGTCAGTCATGCCGAATTGGGTCTCCCATGTATATATCCGACGTCATAAAATTGGAGCCAATCCTTCTTTGGCACAGGATTTGGTCAAGGGTCGAGACTACATTGAACAGGGACTTATTACAGGAAATCCTCAGGCTGATGGTGGGCAAAAAATACCATGGGTTAAGTTTATTCAAGATTTTACAACAGACAAGGGCAACCCGGAATATTTTAATAGCCCTAGCACTATCACCCTGGTCTCCAGGAAAAATCTTAGAAAAGAGACCTCTCTTTCCTGGATAACCTAAGACTATCGGGGGAAATCACCAAGCCTGGCGTCTTGCAGCACAAGATGGTTCTCACAACTTTTAGTTTGCAGCGCTATTTAGTATTTGTACCGGGTGGCTTTGATATGTTTTTATTATTAAGATTTAGATAGGGGACAATACACAGACTTGTCTCTTTCCCCAATATGAATGACTGGGCAAATGAGCTACAATCATGTCCATGTGATAACTCATCAACTCAATCCTCATTACACTTAGCTTTTTAGCTTTATTTTGCAAATTTTATACGGTGGTAAGTAAGATCTGGATAGTTCCGATTTTACAGAAATGGGGATTGAGACAATGCCACCCTGCTTTTATTAAGCTCCAGCTTTTACACAACAAACGTGTAGCTTGGAGGGTATCCATGTTTTTAAAAAAAAACCTCCACCAGAGAAAGAGTATTGTTATTTAGGATTGAGGAGGTGGCCCATTTTAGACACATTCTTCATTAATTCCTACCAGTTTTAAGTTATTTAAATATACATGAAATATATTTTAAGACGAAATACTATTATCTGGATATTGTATCAACATTTTTTGATGAAAATTCTTGTATTAACTATGTATTCTATCTGTGCTTTTTATAATTGCTATATCACAATCAAAATAACGTTTTGATTTGATTTGATTTGAGTAAAGAAGTGTAGAGTGCATTGGTGTAGGGTACAGGGAGTAGAGTGGTGTAGAGTGCAGTGGCATAGAGTAGAGGGATGCAGAGTAGATTGCAGTGGCATAGAGTGCAATGGTGTAGAGTAGATTGTTTCAGAGTAGAGTGACGTGGAGTAGAGTGGAGTTGTGCAGGGTAGAGTGGAATGGTGCAGCGGTGTAGAGTTGAGTAGCATAGAGTAGAGTGGTGCAGAGTGCAGTGGTTTTAAGTGCACTGCTGCAGAATAGATTAGAAAGGTGTGGAGTGATGCAGAGTGTAGTGGCATTGGGTGTGGTGGTGTAGAGTGCATTGGCGTAGAGTACAGTAGCAGTGACCTAGAGTAGAGAGGCAAAGAATGCAGTTGTGCAGGGTGGAGTGGCGTAGAGTAGATTAGAGTGGTGTAGAGTAAATTGTTTCAGTGTAGAGTGAAGTGACTTAGAGTGGAGTGGTGCAGGGTTGAGTGCAGTGGCATTGAGTGCATTGGTGTAGAGTGCAGTGGCATAGAGTGTGGTGTGCATAGTAAAGTGGGGTAGAGTGCATTAGAATAGAATAGAGTGGTACAGAGTAGATTAGAATTGCATAGAGTGTACGGGTGAGGCAAAGAGTGCATTAGCGCAGCGTGCATTGGAGCCCCCCTATCCCTTCTGGGCAAACCAAAGGGCTGAAACCTGTTGACCTTTTTATGGACACTATAGTGCGTCAGACTAATAACAAGTCCACAAACGCACAATGCGCTTTTTAAACAATCTCGAACCTAGACCGATTAGAAATTCTAATCTAGGTATAAGTGTTTTTTAATGTCACCGCCAACACCCACCCCACTAGAGCACTGTTCACTAACCTTTTTTCGTTGAACACTACTGCAATAACCAGTGGTTCCCCTCCGGATGGAGGAAGGAAGCATACTTCAAAGATTAAACCCAATGATGATGCTGTCACGTTTTTGACACAGGGCCGAGAACCAAGATATACCGCCTTACGATTTAAGTAGGTGAATGAGGGTTTTTTATTGACAACCAAGACGAATATTGCAAACCCTGGTTACTCAGGTCAAGTGATCCATTCCCTTTTGATTTTGAATAGAGGAGTGGTGCAGAGTAGAGTAGAGTGGGGCAGGGTAGAGTCCAGTGGCATTGAGTGGAGTGATAGAGAATGGAGTGATGCAGAGTGGAGTAGCGTAGAATGCACATTGGAGTAGAGTGCAGTGGCATAGAGTAGAGTGGCATAAAGTACAGTGGCAGAGAGTGCAGTGTTGCAAAGTAGACTGTCACAGAGTGAATTAGTTATTAGAAGAGTGTCGTAGGATCAATTGGCATGGAGTGCAGTGGCATAGAGTGGTGCAGAGTAGAGTGGCATAGAGAGCAGTGGTGTAGAGTACAGTGGTGCAGAGTACAGTGGTGCAGCCTTGAATAGAGTGAATTAGAGTAGTGGTTCTTAACCTTTCAACTTCAGTGGAACCCTACTTAATAATTACTGGAATCTGGGTACCCCCACTGAATCACTATTGGATTTTGGGGTCTTCAACTAAGTCATTATTGGATTCCTGGGATCCCCGGCATGAGCTATTTCGATGATTTAAACCGCAAAAAAATATATAAAAATACAGAAACAAGCAGCAAACAAATATACGCATGATGAAATATTTGATTTAATTCACAAATGTATTTTTAAAAAGTCAATTGGAAGGTTGGAGCATTTCAAAATATAAATGAGACCACTCATCTTCCATACAAATTCTGTTTGATGCACTGCTCATGTAAATCAATCTAAGGATACTTAATTTTTAGCCTCCAATTTCAAATCCCTTCATGTTTAAAAAACATTGTCAAATTATTAGTTTTAATTTATATATTCTTTAATAATCTGGTAGTATTATTTAATTTTCAAAACAGTCGTGGACAACCTGATTCAATATTGCATGGTCCTCCAAATGTCCCTGTGCCACAAGTTAAGAACCACTGGCAGAGAGTGCAGTGGCGAATGGTGCAGTGGCATAAAGTGTTACAGAGTAGAGTAGATTGGTGTAGAGAGCAGTAGCGTAAAATGCATTGATTTTGAGAAAGGTGATAAAGAGTGCATTGCTATAAATGCAGTGATGCAGAGTAGATTGCTGTGGCGCAGAGCACAGTGGAGTGGTGCAAGAGTGGAGTGGCACAGAGTGGAGTGGTGCTGAGTGGAGTGGCGCTGAATGCAGTGGCACGGAGTGCAGTGGCATAGAGTAGATTGTTTCAGAGTGGAGTGGTGTACGGTAGAGTACAGTGGAGAAGAGTAGCATATAGTGGATTAGCATTGAGTGCACTGGCGTTGAGTTGAGTGGTACAGAGTAGAGTGCATTGGCTTACAGTGCAGTGTTAAAGAGTAGAGAGGTGTAGAGTGGAGTGGTGAAGAGTGGAGTGGTGTAAAGTACAGTGGCAAAGAGTGCAGTGGTGCATAGTAGAGTACTGTGTGGTAGAGTGTATTGGCACAAAGTAGAGTGATGTAGAGTAGCGAGGCATAGAGTTAAGTGGCATGGAGTGGTGTAGATTAGAGTGCAGTGATGCAGTGTGGAGTGGCATGGAATGGAGTGGTGCAGTGTAGCAGTGCAAATAGACTGAAGTGAAGTGGTGCGGAATGATGCAGAGTAGAGTTGAGTGGCATAAAGGGAAGCACGCTTGTTGTAGTAGTTTACTGCCATTACAAACAACACATCTTCAATTGAATGACCACTACATTTGCACAAACATATAGTTTTACTGATAAAAATATACAGCACACAAACAATAATGTGTGGAAAGTCCTCTCCTAGTGTACTGATTTGTTTTGATCATTTTAAAACATTTGTTTTCACCACGCTTCAGAATTAACAAAAATGTGCTTAATTTGTACTTTTTTAGTTCTGATATATTCTGAAATATCTGCACAGTTCATTTACAGACATTTAAATGTGTGCTATAAGAAATAGCATCCTACAGACTTCCACAAGCACACCCCCAGTAGCCAGCATGATTGTCACACAAATCCTCTCACTTTGAAGTCAGAAAGGAAAAGTAAACACTAAGCTCCCTGAAGAATACAGCCTGAAATTCGACCTCTGTCTTTGCATGCACAGCAAATGTGACAAGATAAGATCACGTTTTAAGGTCTATTTAAAGAAAGTGAGCACTGGTGGAAGAATACAGTAAATAGTGTTTGGGGAAAAACAGCCTGGACAACCTAAAACAAATAAAGCTATCAAATTCAAAGCAATCAAATGTGAGTTACAAAGCCAATTGTAAGCACTGGGCGGGATGCATTCCCAGGGAAGCTTTCTGAATGTCCCCAAGATGTCTTTAGTAAACTACACGGTCTGGTAGGCTTCGACCTAAAAACAACCTATAGTTTAAACTTTGTTGATGGGACTCCTCCATTGTTCCATCTCATAATGCCAAAATACATGTCCATGGTTTTAGGGTTGCCAGAGTGCTCCACTAATATATAATTCTTAATGAGTAGAAGCTTGTGAACACATCCCTGAAAGCGTCCAAATCTCATCCCTTAATTAGGAAAGGAATGCACATGAATATATTGATTAATCTACATATGCATCTATCTCACTCTCTTAGGTTCTGATCTACACATAAGCCCATCTATATGGTTTGCAAGGACACCCTAAGAGCAGCCAGCTGTACGTTCTGGATGCCAAAACACTTTCTACATTTGGTATACTGCAGTCATCTTTTGCTCCTCATTCATACACAAATGACTGATAACCCTAAGCATCCTATCAGTCACTCCTCTCACTTCATTACATGACCACAACTCAGGTTCTAACACACAGTATAAAACCAATACTGATATAGGCTGCCTTTGAGTCATATGGGATGGAGCAACCTATCCATCTGCCATTTTCTGCCCTAGGAGTCCCCATCTAATGTCATCTGGAGGAGAAAATGGCGGGTGGGAAGAGAAACAAATGTTTTAACTACGCACTGCATAGTGCATAGTTGTATATAATTGGGATGCTTTCCCATACTAGCTGTAGACTGCAACTTTCTGGTTTTTCACAACTTAACAAGCCTAATTGACAAGCATGTATAAAGCCAATAGTTGTGGGTTTAATGTGCTAAGGCATACAGCTTTAGCTCATTAGTTAGAAACACACAGGAGGAAGCCAGCAGGAGCGGACAAAGAGGCTACAGTCGTAAAGTAGTCCCTTATGCAGTGCAATACAAGGACTTGAGTGACGGTGGAAGAATACCTCCAAACAGCAGCCAGTAACATAAGGTGGGAGATGAATAGACCAATGGGCTAAGCCAATGGCTGAAAGTGTGAAACAAAAGCCTACTCTATGTACAAAGATAGGAGCAGGTCTTTTTGACACCTGTGTCATCAGAAACCAGACCTAAAAATACGCACACCCTTTATTATCTCGGCACAGGCTGAAGTGCAGTAGAAGGTTCAGGGTAATGTGCAATAGGTGGAAATGTTGACATACGACAGAGGGAACAATCTGAAGGGACTTATTTCATGTATATCAGTAGAAGCGCAGCTACCAGCTGCAGAATGCAAAGTTCTCTTGATTGAACATCAGAACTATGTGAAGGGGTCGCACGTGACAAAAACAACGTGATAGCTGTGTAAGTGGCTGGGGGGATGGAAATTGAAACAAGCATTTGCAATGCAATAGGTATCGCATTTACGAGAGTCTAAGCTATTGGCATTGTATATAACAATGCCTTTTGTTTGTGTGTTTTTTAAACAGATAAATAAAAGGTGTGGTCAATTCACAATGCCAATAGCTTAAACTCTTGCAAATGTGAGACCTATTGCATTGCAAATACGTTTGTGCATTAACATTTTTAAAAAGCATTAGGAGAGAGCATGTCCTGCCTGTGACAGAAGGCAGGAGAAAGCCATTTGAGAAAATAGTGCTCATAGGCTGTAATCAAAGTCTAATGAGTAATAACACACATAACGGGGGTGTTGCCGTGGCAGGTTACAAAATGAGACAAGGAAGTACTAAGGAAGGACTACTAAGCTTATTGACCAATGAACAGCCAGTTTACAGTCGACAATGATAGAAGCCAATGAAAAATATGGGCAGAGAGTGGGCAGAGCTTCAAGTCCCTACCTGAATACAGCATTCCTTGCAGAACAGCACATGCGCTGCCCAGGCTCGACTTAAAAACACCAGAGGTGCCTTGTGCCAATAGTTAATCATCTAAGCCACTGTAAATTTAGACAGTGTATAAGATGCATGGCTGCAGAAATGCCAAGTGCCAGTTTGACATCCTATGGAGGTAAATGTTATAGTGCGTCATTAAATCCAGTCCAGCTGTACTACGCAAAACATTTAGATTTCATTAAAACATCTAAGATCATTCATAAAATAATCCAAATGCCTAGGCAGTTCTGACGAATTAAAAGTTGTGCAATAGATTCATTTATAATGCCAAAGTGTCAAGTGCCAAATAATCGTCCTATGCAGCCAAAAGTGCAAGTGTATTATTTAAAGACACGCTCCTCCTGTGCAAAACAAGACAATTCATTTTACATGAAGTCCTCTGGACACAGCGACATTAAATAATCAAGGTGCCATACTCGACCTGCAGCCCGTGTGTTTTAAGAGGCCCCATTGTTCTCTACGACAGTATTGTTTAAACTGAGGCCAGGAAGGGGGGGGGGGGGCGCAGAACAAACCACACACTCAGTGTGCATGAAGAGAGCACATGCACACTGCTATTAAAACGAACCCTGCTTAGGTGGTGCCTCCTGACATATGGACATATCGTATCGCCCAGGTGGCTCAGTACATCGGTGTCCTGCTTAAATGAACGGTTAATGAGACATAAAAGATGCTCTAGTACATTATCCATGAATTTGATAATGCTAATGGTGATCCTTTGGAAATCGCCCTTCAAGCAAAAACATAATTCTATGACAACAGGTTCTGATTTCGTATTGGATGAGAATCGGGTGAAGGTGTGGAGGGTCACCCAGCCTCTATTTGACAATGTACCCACTTTTCACTCCATGGGTCAGGCTCTCTCCGGCGAGATAAATAGGAGGGCAGATGGTCGCTCGGGCAATTGCCGACATAAATATATTGTGTGAGGTCACTTGTATTAGAAGCAGCGCGCTGCTGCATACCTGCACTTCATCCATAGAAGCACACATCGCTACAGTAGCAATGAGGATAGCACAAACCTGCCCAGTTTGCTGGCGAGCTATAGAAGTCTCCATATGGAGGGACAGTGTGTCCCTGCAGCCGTTCACCCTCTACATTACGTGGACTACTTTTTAAGCAGATGTATACAAGGATGTATACAAGCAAAATTGCAGATGCCGCCCCTGAATGGAGTAAAGAGGGCGGGTGCCATACAGCCGTTGTGGACCCTTAAAGAAGGATTTAGGTGACTGCTTGCCAGTCACATCAAAGGGGATGTATCCCTGCTCACCCCAGGGCATGGCAAAAAAGGGCACAGGTATTGGAGTTAAAAGCCCTCCCCTCCCCCTGTGCCAGGTTATATTGAAAATATAAGAGACACTTGCAGAGAAGAAAGGCAATATCCCATACAGTACGGTGTGTTGGGAGTCTTCAAAATGTGAATAGACCTTGCACATACAAATGGAGATCGACATATAATTAAAAGCCTCTCTGCATGAATAACAATATCTATTTCTGAGTTTTGTGTCGATAAATACCATTATATTTTTCCTTGTGAAACCGTTTGGTACATAAAGCTCATGAAGATTTTTGAGACGCAAAACACAAAAATGTGCATAAATCCCAATTCCACTCGTAAAAACCCATAATATGGGCTATTTATCAAGCTTTATACATTCCGAACCTGGGGGCGCTTTTTGCAGTTTGTAAAGTGAAGGACTCGAGTAATTTGGTGTCCTTAAATATGCTCACTGCCCCTCTCTTAACAAGTCCCCGCCGGGCCGCCGCGCTGCCTGCGCCGACCCGGAAGCGGTTGGGCAGCCGGCCAATCCCATCGCGGCCCCAACCGGAAGTCCCGCCCCATCGCGGGGAGAGAGAGAGAGCCACGAAGGCTCGTGATTCAGTCCCGGTCCCGATATGGGGGACCGGGCGAAGAGCGGCCGGGCGCATGGGGAAGGCGGGGCTCTCATGTGGTGAGAGAGCCCCGCAAAGCGCTACCGCCGCCCGAGAGGCAGAACCGCCGCCGAGCACCGCCAGAACCGGTGAGTGTGTTGAGGGAGAGGAGGGGTGAGTGGGGGTGGGGTG
This sequence comes from Lissotriton vulgaris, assembly GCF_964263255.1. Taxonomy (NCBI): domain Eukaryota; kingdom Metazoa; phylum Chordata; class Amphibia; order Caudata; family Salamandridae; genus Lissotriton; species Lissotriton vulgaris. The sequence continues at coordinate 529,846,563 of NC_141697.1, forward strand.
TATGCGCGTGTGTCTGTTTGAGTGTGTCTGTGCATGCGTCTGTCTGTCTGTGTGCGCGTGTGTCTGTTTAAGGGGGGTACGTGTGTGTATGCAGTGTGTGCATGTGCGCATGCGTGAGTGAGGCTTTCTTTGCGCATGGGAATACGTGCGCGCTCGGGAGGTACAATCTCCGGCAGGAGAAGCTCGTGACAGTCTGCTGTCCACATTCCCCCAAAAGTGATTACATAAGTTGTCTCGCCCTAGACAGCAAAAGCTTTCGCTTTTGCTTTCGTCTATGCGAGACCTAAAAACGAACATATTTTCTCTTTATGATAATTTTACGTGCTTGTTTTGCAGAGGACATAAACGGCCTCTTTGACAGGTTGATATGGTTTATTCTACTTTATGAAGTTTTCTCTGCCTTTTTTATTGCCTCCTCATTCTTCTTTAAGTGCCACAGTCTAAACTAGGAAATGTCTCTATAGTAATATTGTCAAGTATTTTTAGGTATCATGCTTATCTGATAGGTATTTACTCCAGACACAAATAGTATGATCCAATAGACTATTGCAAAGCGGCATACAATAGACAACAAAGGCCCGCTGAATGAACCTTTTTAAAAAATATATCTTTATTGGCATTTTGAAAGGTATACATATGTTTCATGTGTACAGGTAGTCATATGGCATAGACATTCCGCTAGATTATACATATTTTACTCCAGTGTAGCATTATGGCACAAGAGCTATGGCCCACATGCATCAATATCGGCTTTTGCGATTTCTAAATTGCGAAAAATAGCGATTCGCAATTTAGAAATCGCAAAAGCCTATGCATGATTATTTTTTCATTTTTTATGCAATTCGGTAAAAATCGCTATTTTTTTTACCGAATCGCATAAAAAATGCGAATTTCAAATTGCGAATTCGCAATTCCCATTCATTCCTATGGGCCAAAATGCCCATAGGAATGAATGGGAATTGCGAATTCGGAATTTGAAATCGCAATTCATCAATCCATTTCAAGGGTGGAGAGGGGGGTCTAAATGACCCCCCCCCCTGCACCCATGAAATGTACTTTTCAGTAGAAGTTACATACACACATGTCCTAAGGACATGTGTGTCTGTAACTTAACAGTTTAAAAAATGCATTTTTGTGCATTTTTAAACAATTTCGCAAATTACCACAAGGTTGAACTTCGTGGTAATTTGCACTTCCAATTTGAAAAATCGCACATTTTTTGGAAATGATGCATAGCATTTAAGAAATCGCAAAATTGCGATTTCTTATATGCTATCGCAATTCTAGAAATCGCAAAAAAGTTGCGATTTCTAAAATAGCATGATGCATCCCAAACAGCACTTTTGGAATAGCAAACGGCCGATTTTAAGGAATCGCACCGTTTGCGACTCCAAAAATGCTTGATGCATTTGCGCTTATATTTTTATGGATGTCCAATTTTACGTTAACCAATGCACATTTCACTCCTAGACTCTGTGCTGCATCGTATGTGTACTCAAGGGAGTTACTCTTACCTGTAGTTAAAGATACATTCTCGGTTTTCCTGTAACCAGCTGAATGAACCTTGATGCTGTTAGGAAACGCACTGCCAGAGTCACACGATTTGTGGGAAAACCAGAGTTTTCCACTAAGCACCAAACCAATGAAAGCAGACAAATGTCAAAAGAATAATCAGAATCCGTTTCTGAAGCATGGTACTGACAACTCTGCCAATCACAAAATCAGCAGAACCTCCACAACTCATATTTGATATTATATTCTTTAGGATCTGGCATATTCACTAAACCTAAAAACTAGTAGGTCTTCCGCTTAATAAGCGCGACACAACAAACACTAGTAAATTTCACTTGTCCATTCCATGCCGTGAAGCGATGGGGCCGATCATGAATATTTTATAGATTGGCCACTGCATCAACTTGTACTACACCACTCAGGTGCATCTTGATGGTAAAACTAGGCTAATACACCACAGTGCCACCTTCTTTTTAGTGAAGACACATACAATCACTAGGTCCTGAAGAATTGCAGCCAGACCTACCAACTAACAGGCAAGAAACATGTTGACTGTATATAATTGAGCGCAACAATCTGCAACATTATTGCAGAGAGTCGCCAATTCACCTCTTTTAATCCGGGTTGAAGGCAGGATCATTAAAATTACTCCTCCTGACTCTTCAAATTCCAGATTTTAAATCAAAAGGTCTACTTGACCTACACTTCTGCACTTCTTCACTTTCCAGGCCCCACGCCCCCACTGCACCAAACGGCAAAAAATAAAAGATCTCCACCAAAGAGCCCCTGCATTTGGTGCCTGTCGGGTATTGCAGTGCCGACTCGACGAGGAGCATGCCCTATGATGAAGCGTGACACCCAGCGGACTGGGTGTGTGAGGGCCCTCATTTCGAAAGGTAGTATTCCCCATCCTCCTTCGGCAATTTAGGGTCTCTCTTCGCCTTCTTTCTTTGGTTATTTTCCTCTTGTAAATGTAGTAGTATTTGTATAGCGCACCGAATCGGCCCCCGAAGGGGTATCTCAGGCACTTGTACGCATACCGCTGTGTGACCCTTCCTGGCTTTTCCCTGTGACGTGCCTACTCCTGGGCACCCCCAAGGTGAAGCCAGGCATCCTAGCGTTGTTGGGGCCGTTGTGGAGATTAAGCAAGCTATTGCCCAGAGTTGCAGAGTGGGACCCATGGTTAGATTAGGCACCGAGGCGAGAATTATCAGGTCCGCGGAAATTGAGCCCAAAACCCGCCGAGGCGGGAATTGAAGCCTGGTCCCGGGCTAGACCTCTGCATCAGGGTCTGCCGCTCTAACCATTGAGCCACACTTCTCACTCCCCCTCCTCAGGGGGCACGTATGCTGGATCTTTCAAACCCTTAGTCCCTCCCTCTTGACAACATTAACTGGTGCTGTAAAATAAGCCCTAAATATTTCATCATCTGGGATACTCTATACTCATAATTAATTAATTGGAAAAAAAGAGTATTATTGAGAGATGCTAATATGCTTAGAACTTCATATACAGATAGCATACTTTCTACAAGTTCTTTGTTATAACAGATAGCTTGTCTCATTTTGTACTATTAAAAAATTCACAAATTAAATTTACAAAAGCATTAGGTAAATTTCTAGGAATAACTACTGATCTAGATATGTATTTATTTTTTTGCTGTGTCTATGGAGACAAAGCCAATTTCTTCACAGGCTGGCTATTGGACTTGGCCCTTCTGGCAGGTTCACCCCTGAACTTTTTGCCTAGTGATTTCTGGTCTTTGCGCACTTTGACACTGTGGCGCAGTGTAAAGTGCGTCCTCTCCCTGAGTGTGTGTGTGAGATTGGCCTGCTCTCCCATAGGAATGCATGGGGAATGTCTGTGTCCCTGGTAGTTCCTGATGCGTGAGGCGTGCATGGTCAAGTCTGGTATGTGCGAACTCGGGAGAGTGAATGCTTCGCAACGATGTATGTGACATGGTTGTGTCTGGTGCGGAAGCGCCACTTCTAAACATGACTGTGTATGTGCTGTGAAGGTGCTGGCGTGTGATTGGCTGGAGCTGGCTGGGATGCCAGGCTCCAGGAAGTCTGTGTGGGTCTGCCCCGGTGGTGAATGGAGAGATTAGCATGCTGATGTGAGGGAGGGGCTGCGCCTGTGTCCTGAATGAGGCTGGGTTTCCCCCACACAATGCTGGCTCCGCCCCCTGTGGTGCGACTGATGACCCTAGCCTGCCTGGTGAATGAAAGGGGTGGTTGAGCCATCAAGGGTACTCCCAGACCAGCTGCGACTGGTTCTGCCCCCACCCTGCACCCACAGACAAAAGGGAAAAGGTGTATAAAAGAGGGGCTGTGACCCCATGAAAATGTTCTTGTTTTTGACTTGGATCTACCAGGGGCGTGCTGCTGCTTGGGCCCAGGGGAAGGCTTGCCTCCCCTGGGCTCTGCCCAGCCCCTGGCTTGCTGATGCCCTGGAGGACTTTTCTCTGCTGTGCTTGTCTCTGGACTCATGGGGCCTCTTTGCCCTGCCCCGCTCCTGGATGCCAGAGGGACTGTTGCCTAGCGCAAGGAGCGCTTTATTTGCTTTATAGCGCATGGGAGCGCTTTTATTCTGCCCCTAGCGCTTGAAAGCGCTTGTGTTTGTCCCTAGCGCTCGGAGCGCTTTATTTTTACTTTTGCCCGTTATTTACTTAAAGCGAGCGAGTGCCCACCTCGCTGTTTATTTTTAATCTCGAGGGTGCCACCCCTCTGAAATGCCCCCGAGATTCACCGCCGCGGCCCGAGCGCCGCAAAACAGGAAGTCAGGCACGACGGTGCCTGATGCGGGGCGGGACTTCCGGTTTGCCGGAGGAAGTCCCGCCCGCCGCCGCGCTGTGATTGGCCAGCACTGCCACTGAGGAAAATGAGGAAGAAGACAGCCAGCGTCCCTGCCGCCTCCTGAAGGCAGTCCGGTGAGTGGAGCTGCCCGGGAGGAGGGGGGTTTGGTAGAGAGAGCCCTGCCTTTGGAGGAGGTGCCCCAGCGAGAGGAGCCCCCGCATCCCGGTGAGTGTTAACGGGCGAGGGGGACGCTCCGGGGGCCATTGTGAGTCAGAGTCCCCTGCCAGTGACGGGGGCATCATTGCTCGGAGCCCCGAGGGGCTCCAGGTGTCCCATTTGTGCGGAGAGCCCTGAAGAGACTCTTGGGGGCAGCTTCGGTTCCTGAGCCCTAGAGAGGCTCCAAAAAGGGACAAGCATATTTGTTCATGAGCCTAGAGAGGCTCCCACGATTGGCCCATCTTGCTTGCACCAGTTGCCCAGCACTTTGTGGGCAACTGCCACGTTTAGGTTTTGGCGCAGTGGCGCAACCTGGACCCTGGACTTTGATGTGATTTATGTGCCAATATGATTTTGCGCAATTGTGTTCTTTGATACACCTCTGAATGTATTGTTGATGCATCATGTGTTTTCCTTCCTTACACCTCTGAATGGGTAGATTATTCATCATGTGTTCTCTTGTTCCTTACACCGCTGAACGTGTGTTGATGCGTCATGTGTTCCTTACACCGCTGAATGTGTTGTTGATACATCATGTGTTTTGTCCCCAGGTCTATACCCCTAAATGTATGTTGATATTTAGTTGGTTGTTCTTGCTAGTACAGGTGGTGCTAGTAAGGTCCTGGTTCCCTGCGTGACCTGTTCCTAGGGTGGTTAGGATTGCGTAGGGGGTACTTACCTGATTACCAGTAGTTACTTGTATTGAGCTACAGTGATTTTCTGTTATATTCTAAGTGCTATTCCAAGGGCGTGGTACTGAGCTCGCCCCCTGACCAGAGTCCCAGGACCAGTGGACTCTATTGTGCCTGCCCTGACAAATTGCTGGGACTTGTCTGATCTCTCTTGGGCCCCTGGGGCCTCGCTAAAATGTGCCTCGCTCATTCCCCTTGGCAGCTCGTGCACGGCAGCCCGTCCAAGCCTCGAGCAGCGCCGCCCTACCCTGAGCCGCGCCGCTTCGCTGGGTCGCCTGCATCCTGCCTTCCCCTCCTCTTCTGAGCCGCACACATTGGTCGCCCCAGAGAAACGCTTGTACCTTGCCGGTGGCCCGCTCAAGCCTCGAGCCGCACCACTCTCCCCTGAGTCGTGCCGCTTCGCTGGGCCGCCCGCTCAAGTTTACTAAGAAGGTCACTCGCATTATCCTTGCAACCAGGTCGGGAGGTACTGTCCGTTAGGCTCTATGTTTAAGTTCTAGGCCTACAAGTATTGTGTTCAAAAAGTGCTGATTCCTGACAGTGGTCCAGGTGGCCCTGTCTTGTACATATCCCTTGTAAATTCTGCCCGTGCCTCTGGCACAATGTAAAGTGTGTGTTTTATCTAATGTATGTTTATTGGAATACAAAGGCTATTTTTATATATACCCTTGTGTGGAGTTTCCTTTGTGGTGGGCCTTGGGTGTTGTTGCTGGGGTGCGTGCGCAGATACTTAACTCATATCGCCTCCAAGTTTAGCCTTGCTGCTCGCGCCACGTTACCTAGAGGGCGAGTAGGGGTTATCTTGGCGTGTAACTCCCTTGCCCTGACCTTAGGAATGGTGATCCCTGACTGACCTCGACGCGAGTCTTGGCCAGCCAGGGTCCCGTTTCTAACATTGGCGGCAAGCGGTGAGGATAAGGACTTGTGTTTGCGATGTACCACAGTGGCAACGGGCCACACTACAAAACTCTGCATTTTAGATAATCACATTTTGGGGATTATTGTATGGAGTTTGCTAAAAATGTCATTTCTGTGGAAATGTGTTCTTGTGCACTTTGAGTTAGGTGTCCCTAGCTCGGGAGGGTAGATCATCCCCCTAAGTGCAGTGTGTTTTCTGGATTCACCATGAGGGTGGGATCCAGTGGTGGCAGCATAAGTGTGTTCAGTGCATGTGTCCCCCGTCCCTGCCCTGGAGTTATGGTACCTGTGTTACGTGTGGTCAGGTTGAGAAATCAGGGGTGGTAGAAACTGCCTTACCAGTCTGGGGAGGGGTGTGTGTGGACGAATGGTGAGTTGCACTGGACGTGTGTGTGAGTTCTCTGGATGGGGAGCTTGCTGAATGCTTGTGTACTCTTGTTTTGCTCAGATACCTAAGTTCCGTGTGTTAAACTTTTCCCAAGAACGTCTGCAGACAGTGGAGCCTGCTTTTGATTTCTGTGGTCTATTTAGAGACAGATGTTTGGAGTTGGTAATGTTCTGGGAGGAGAGAGGCATAGGGGATGGAGTGATTCCAAAAGGAGTGGCTGAGGTGTCTTCCAGCCCAGTGTGGTGGAAGAGGTTAAGTGTAGCCCAGCTAGGTCTCGGTGTAGGGGCTCACGTCCTGTCTCAGAGGAGAAGGAGTGGGTGGGACTGCATGTCTCCAGGTGCCCGAAACCCAGTGTCAGGGCCTAGAATGTTTCTGAAGGGAACGTCAGGTCGGGGGCCTAGGCTGTACCAATAGGTCATTTGAGGAAGATCTCCCAGAGTGTTTGAAGAATGTAGAACATCAGTGAACAGGATTTCATGGGTGGGCCTGAAGCTCATGGGAGTTTCCCCTGCCCTGTGCCATTGTGTTAATTGTTGGGGAGTGACCCTAAGGAAAGGTTCTGGTCTTCCAGCCCAGTGTGGTGGAAGTGGCTCAGAGGAGCACAAGCCTGGTCTTCGTAGTCTGGGTGTTGTTTTTCTTAGGAACACCAGGTGAGGGAGCCTAGCATGTCCGTATGGAGCGTCCTTGTAGGGAGATCTCCCAGCGTGGAGAGAACGTGGAGCGCCTGTAAGCAGGGCTCTAGTAGTTCTGTTATCTGGCAGTACCGCTCCAGTTGGGAGGGTGCAGAAGTCCAGATGGAGGGGTGCGAGGGGGATAGATTCCCCAGTGGAGTAACCAGTGGGTCAGGGGCCAACCAGAAGGGTTGTGTCGCCAGGGAGTGACCAGGGTGATGCCACTTCTGTCCTGAGTGTCAGGAAGACTTGTACACGACACATTAGTTATGTGTCACCCTCAAGGAAGTCCTGGTGCGCCAGGCATCTGACCAAAGGGGTACGTCCCTCGGTTGGGGAGCCAGTAGCCGGTGTTTCCGGATCTGGACGTAAGGGCAACTGTATGTAGTGTCCTGAAGGAACGCCTGCCTGAAGAGAAGGAACCGGGTAAGCTGTATGGGGGATTGACCTGCAGTGGTTGCCTTGCTGCTGAAGGAGGAGTGAATTCGAATCCCAGGTGGTAGACCAGTTAAGGGAGCTGTGACTCTGTCATGACCAGCCTGGTGTCCTGTAGGCACCGCACTGAGCCGCGTCTGCCTTCGGCCGCGCAGCCTATGCCGCTCGCCATCCCCGTCTCGACGCGGTCCGCGAGCCGCTGCCTGCGCCGCATCTGGCAACCCGCAAAGTGCAACGCCTCACTACACCGATCTTGTGCTGGTCTGACCGTGGTCACTGCTGCTGAGGGAGTAAAGGTCCCGAACTGGTGGGAGAGTTGTGTTCTGGAGGGTGCTTCAGAAGTAGAGGTAGGGTGGGGCATTCTTGCCCGTGACCTCTGGTCAGCCTGAGGGTGCGGACCCTAGGTTGGAGGATCAGTGGTAGTTTGGAACTACACTGAGAAAGGGAGTGGAGAATGGCTATTGTAGGCCAGGGGTTACTACCCCCCACTCTATGTATTGGCAGGGACCAGTGGTATCTGGATGGCCTAGGGCCTGGTCCTAGCCGTGGACAACTAAGGAGTACCAGTGGGGTAGCCTAGTTGGGCCTGTTTTTTTTTAAGAAGGTGCTTGTCTTACGGATAGACATGGCGTAGAACCGGAGGGTGTCCCTGCAGTGCGGGCCCGCGTCCGTGTTCTATCGCCCCAAGCAGGGAAGTCCATCACGGTGGTGATTGTTCTCCCCTGCGTTTTGGCTGGAAGGGGGTTGTATTGGACTTGGCCCTTCTGGCAGGTTCACCCCTGAACTTTTTGCCTAGTGATTTCTGGTCTTTGCGCACTTTGACACTGTGGCGCAGTGTAAAGTGCGTCCTCTCCCTGAGTGTGTGTGTGAGATTGGCCTGCTCTCCCATAGGAATGCATGGGGAATGTCTGTGTCCCTGGTAGTTCCTGATGCGTGAGGCGTGCATGGTCAAGTCTGGTATGTGCGAACTCGGGAGAGTGAATGCTTCGCAACGATGTATGTGACATGGTTGTGTCTGGTGCGGAAGCGCCACTTCTAAACATGACTGTGTATGTGCTGTGAAGGTGCTGGCGTGTGATTGGCTGGAGCTGGCTGGGATGCCAGGCTCCAGGAAGTCTGTGTGGGTCTGCCCCGGTGGTGAATGGAGAGATTAGCATGCTGATGTGAGGGAGGGGCTGCGCCTGTGTCCTGAATGAGGCTGGGTTTCCCCCACACAATGCTGGCTCCGCCCCCTGTGGTGCGACTGATGACCCTAGCCTGCCTGGTGAATGAAAGGGGTGGTTGAGCCATCAAGGGTACTCCCAGACCAGCTGCGACTGGTTCTGCCCCCACCCTGCACCCACAGACAAAAGGGAAAAGGTGTATAAAAGAGGGGCTGTGACCCCATGAAAATGTTCTTGTTTTTGACTTGGATCTACCAGGGGCGTGCTGCTGCTTGGGCCCAGGGGAAGGCTTGCCTCCCCTGGGCTCTGCCCAGCCCCTGGCTTGCTGATGCCCTGGAGGACTTTTCTCTGCTGTGCTTGTCTCTGGACTCATGGGGCCTCTTTGCCCTGCCCCGCTCCTGGATGCCAGAGGGACTGTTGCCTAGCGCAAGGAGCGCTTTATTTGCTTTATAGCGCATGGGAGCGCTTTTATTCTGCCCCTAGCGCTTGAAAGCGCTTGTGTTTGTCCCTAGCGCTCGGAGCGCTTTATTTTTACTTTTGCCCGTTATTTACTTAAAGCGAGCGAGTGCCCACCTCGCTGTTTATTTTTAATCTCGAGGGTGCCACCCCTCTGAAATGCCCCCGAGATTCACTGCCGCGGCCCGAGCGCCGCAAAACAGGAAGTCAGGCACGACGGTGCCTGATGCGGGGCGGGACTTCCGGTTTGCCGGAGGAAGTCCCGCCCGCCGCCGCGCTGTGATTGGCCAGCACTGCCACTGAGGAAAATGAGGAAGAAGACAGCCAGCGTCCCTGCCGCCTCCTGAAGGCAGTCCGGTGAGTGGAGCTGCCCGGGAGGAGGGGGGTTTGGTAGAGAGAGCCCTGCCTTTGGAGGAGGTGCCCCAGCGAGAGGAGCCCCCGCATCCCGGTGAGTGTTAACGGGCGAGGGGGACGCTCCGGGGGCCATTGTGAGTCAGAGTCCCCTGCCAGTGACGGGGGCATCATTGCTCGGAGCCCCGAGGGGCTCCAGGTGTCCCATTTGTGCGGAGAGCCCTGAAGAGACTCTTGGGGGCAGCTTCGGTTCCTGAGCCCTAGAGAGGCTCCAAAAAGGGACAAGCATATTTGTTCATGAGCCTAGAGAGGCTCCCACGATTGGCCCATCTTGCTTGCACCAGTTGCCCAGCACTTTGTGGGCAACTGCCACGTTTAGGTTTTGGCGCAGTGGCGCAACCTGGACCCTGGACTTTGATGTGATTTATGTGCCAATATGATTTTGCGCAATTGTGTTCTTTGATACACCTCTGAATGTATTGTTGATGCATCATGTGTTTTCCTTCCTTACACCTCTGAATGGGTAGATTATTCATCATGTGTTCTCTTGTTCCTTACACCGCTGAACGTGTGTTGATGCGTCATGTGTTCCTTACACCGCTGAATGTGTTGTTGATACATCATGTGTTTTGTCCCCAGGTCTATACCCCTAAATGTATGTTGATATTTAGTTGGTTGTTCTTGCTAGTACAGGTGGTGCTAGTAAGGTCCTGGTTCCCTGCGTGACCTGTTCCTAGGGTGGTTAGGATTGCGTAGGGGGTACTTACCTGATTACCAGTAGTTACTTGTATTGAGCTACAGTGATTTTCTGTTATATTCTAAGTGCTATTCCAAGGGCGTGGTACTGAGCTCGCCCCCTGACCAGAGTCCCAGGACCAGTGGACTCTATTGTGCCTGCCCTGACAAATTGCTGGGACTTGTCTGATCTCTCTTGGGCCCCTGGGGCCTCGCTAAAATGTGCCTCGCTCATTCCCCTTGGCAGCTCGTGCACGGCAGCCCGTCCAAGCCTCGAGCAGCGCCGCCCTACCCTGAGCCGCGCCGCTTCGCTGGGTCGCCTGCATCCTGCCTTCCCCTCCTCTTCTGAGCCGCACACATTGGTCGCCCCAGAGAAACGCTTGTACCTTGCCGGTGGCCCGCTCAAGCCTCGAGCCGCACCACTCTCCCCTGAGTCGTGCCGCTTCGCTGGGCCGCCCGCTCAAGTTTACTAAGAAGGTCACTCGCATTATCCTTGCAACCAGGTCGGGAGGTACTGTCCGTTAGGCTCTATGTTTAAGTTCTAGGCCTACAAGTATTGTGTTCAAAAAGTGCTGATTCCTGACAGTGGTCCAGGTGGCCCTGTCTTGTACATATCCCTTGTAAATTCTGCCCGTGCCTCTGGCACAATGTAAAGTGTGTGTTTTATCTAATGTATGTTTATTGGAATACAAAGGCTATTTTTATATATACCCTTGTGTGGAGTTTCCTTTGTGGTGGGCCTTGGGTGTTGTTGCTGGGGTGCGTGCGCAGATACTTAACTCATATCGCCTCCAAGTTTAGCCTTGCTGCTCGCGCCACGTTACCTAGAGGGCGAGTAGGGGTTATCTTGGCGTGTAACTCCCTTGCCCTGACCTTAGGAATGGTGATCCCTGACTGACCTCGACGCGAGTCTTGGCCAGCCAGGGTCCCGTTTCTAACACTGGCACTTTATCAGACTTTTTAAATTAACAAAGAATATTAGTGGAAACTCTGTCAAACCATTTGTCAGAAAAACAAGTGTGAATACATTGATAGCTGAACAGATCAACTGTTAACATTTTTCCGAGGTGCAAGTAATGTTCACATAGTCTGATGCATGGTGGAGAATACTTCAACATCAGTGTTGCTACGTAGACTTTCTGGTCTAGATTTGACTTCAAGCATACCTTTGGGTCGTACGTACATTTCTGGTGGAAAATGTGAACGCAATATGTAGAAAGTATGGCGGAGAAAATTCTTCTGGTGGAAATCCAGCTCATAGTCGATAAACCGATAAGCGGAGATGCCACGAAGATGAACGGGATGTGGAAGCCCTTTGCAGGCTGAAAACGCTCGAAAGTTAGATCTTTGCTTGAGAGTTCATTTCAAATGTTTCAAACATCAGAATAAAAATGGCTCCAGACCACAACCGCTTCAGAATGTGGCTGCTTCAAGACACTACAGTTGAAAGACATGCAAAGATGATCAGGTTCAGGATTTGCTCAATTGACAGAAATTTTGAAGCTACTAGACTTTAGTAACAACAGCCTTCGAGAAAGATTGGCCTGTTTCAGGGTATAAATGTAATTCATTGATGTCGTTGTTTGTTTCTGTGAGTTTGCAAGTATTGTATAAGTGCATACCACTACAGGAGTTACTAGTAAGATCAGGAATGGGTCAAAAAAGTAGACCCATTCAGTTTACCGGTGGGCTCTGACTACTCAAACCAGCAGACTCCTCAGAGTCCAACTCTTAATGCTGCACTTTATATGTCCCATGAAGGTACTGTGCAGAATTATGAGATGTGCTTCTGGAGACCCCGAGATAAGGCCTAAGGGCATATTATCAAGGGCCAGCGATAATTTTATCGCTGCATTTGCGTCCGTTTTCTGAGGAAATGCTACGATAAAATTATCGCTTTATTTACAAGAGCACTCTAACGCGTGTTTAATGGGATTAGCGCTGGCTTCAACATCGCATCGCTAATAAGATGCAAGGGAGGCGTGTCCCGTGAAACAACATGGGATAATAGCGCTAACCCAGCTTCTCTCTATGTACAAGTGTATCGCTAACACGCATAGCGATATTAAAATCAGCGCTAACCGGGTATTTCGCTGGTTTGTACGCCTGCTATTTTTCTTACTTAGCCATACCTATAATGGGAGGTGGATTGTCATGCTGAGTCCACGTCTCCCTATCTATAAGGTTTTCCCTAACGCGGTTTTCTATCTCTGGAATTCCGCCGATTTTGACTCTTTCCGCCTCTTTTGCCTGGATTTCTATCGTCTCTGCGATGCGCGTTGGTAATAGTGCACTAACCGGGTGATAGATTTCGGCGATAGTCAGCGTTAAAATTTTACACGCTAAAAGCGGCCAGCGATAAATATCGTTGCCACTTGATGATATGCCCCTAAGTATTTAGAAAATAGTCATAGGATGTAGAATGTCGGTCGATAAATAATACTTGTTTGAATGTTGGGGATCTATGCAATGTGATAGCAAATGGGAGATAATATTTTTTGCAATTGTGTGAGGATCACTTTATTACGTAATATTGGAAGACAATAATAGTGCATGCTCTACACCAACCTACCACTTACAGTGTAAGGTAGGTATGTATTTACTATTCTTAATTCCACTGTAAGTAAAGGAGGAGTTCTGAATTGTAAGTATACAGTTGTAGTAGCGCGCTCTAGTGTATGCACGTCACGTGGGTCACGTGACGTGCCGCGCCCGCGCAAGGCTATGCAGGCTGCGTAAGTGCTTGGCGCGCAGAACCGTTAATTGGCAGTTGAGGCGCGGCGCTCTTCAAGGGTAGACGTGTTTAAATAAAGACGGTTAAACACTACCAGGTTGCAGCGTCATCATTGCTGGGTGATCGATAACATTACAATGGCGACGAGGGTGGGATGACTATCCCTACCCTGCAGTGATCCGACGACAACCAAGCAAGCACCCTGAAGAGCGCGGCAGGGCCGAACAACCATAAGCTCCTCCAGAGGTCGGAACGGCGGGAAGTTGAGGAAGGCACGCTGAGCAGTGAGCCACAAGGTAGCGTCCACTGGTCAACGAACGAGCTGGATACCTTGATAAAGAGCGAAGGGGCTGACACAGATGGTCCCCAGAACCACGCATACAAAGCAGAACGAGATAGTGCGCCAGGAAGCCCCAAGGGCCAAACGAGCCACCAGCCCACGATCAAGAGCGAAAGGATGAGCATTCAAACAGGATACGCGACAGCGCCGGTGCAATTCCTGCCCAGGCCAGGAGAGCCGTTGATGAAGTGGGAGGATTGGAGAGAGTACATCGACAACTTCATTGGCGTGCTGGAGGACGAGAGTGAAGAAACGTTCAAACCATCAAGGAAAAAACGCATCCTGCTGCTAAACCTAGGCCCGGAAGGGTTGAGAGTGTATAAAAGCCTGGTGCCGAAGCAAAGGAACAGCACGGACGATGATGTTAACGCTCACGCAATCGAGGACCTGAATGAACACTTTAGACCGGCGGTGTGTGTGTCCGTGGACAGGTTCAATTTTCAACAAAGGAAGCAGCGCCCAGGAGAGACGGTAGAGGAGTACGTGGCGGCACTAAAACGGCTGGCGGCCGCGTGCAAGTACGACAACTGGGAGGAGGAGTTCATAAAGGACCAAGTGATAATGCACACCACGTGCACCTCCGTGCAAGACAAGTTGTGGGCCAGTGGAGAAACCACCCTGAAGGATGTGATGGTCATCGTCAAAAGAGCAGAACTGGCGAGGAGGTGTGCGGACGCAACAAAGAAAGAGACGGCGTCCAGCGCCATGGTGAACAAGATAGATGAGGACGAGACCCGTAAGGACCACTTGACAAAAAAGACAACAGAAAAGAGTGGCGCCAAGTGGAGCAGTAATGGCGGACCTCCAGGAAGGCACGCGGGCACCAACCGGAAACCATGCTACAGGTGCGGAAACTGGACGCACGAGGAGCATGATAAGAAATGTCCGGCGTTTCGGGCCAAATGCATGTACTGTGGAATAATCTGACACTTCGAGAAGGTGTGCAGAAAAAAGCCTCCAAGAACACAGTGAGACTCATCAGCCAGGACAGCGACACGCAGGAAGACTATGCCATTGTTAGAGTAGACAGAGACAAACAGGTAGGAGGGGGTATCGCTGTGATCTTTAACAGGGATTTTAATTGTGATTTTGAAACAGTAAACATTCCTGGATGCGAAGCAGCATTTTTTAAAATTTCATTGAACCCAAATTTTATGTTTTCTGGATTTTTAATTTACCGTCCTCCGGGAAACAGCAGTGGTTGGGCTGCGAATTTGGCTAATTTCATTTCGCCTTACTTTCTGAATGCCCAAAACTTGACTATACTGGGGGATTTAAATCTCCATTTGGAGGACAAATCTAATAGCATAGCTGTTAACCTGTTGGAGGACCTTAATACTCTGAATATGTCCCTGCGAAATGAGGGCCCCACTCATAAAGCTGGGCATCTGTTAGACCCCATTATTTCCAATGTACAGGAGCTAAAATGGTTGAAAACAGACCCTATTTGTTGGTCGGACCATTTTTTAACGCTTTTTAGTATTACTCTTAAACAACTTAAATCGCCAGGCTCTGCTCACCCCCCAATTTTTATGAGAAATTGGAAAAAGTTAGATCTAACTGAGTTACAGAACGCATTACAGGTATCCCTCCCTGTCTTGGGTGCTGATATGGAAAGAAATGCGCTGGAAGCCCACACCTGGTTAGAGAGAGCAGTTGACATCTGTCTGCCCGCTACCAGGTGTAGAGGGAATGTCCATCGTCCCCCGGCCCCCTGGTATACGGAAGAACTAAAACTAGAAAAAACCAAGTGTAAGGGACTTGAGAGGAAATGGCGCAAACATTATGATCCTCTAAAAAAGGAAGCATATCGTAAGGCCAGAAATCTCTATCACACGGCCTGTGCTAGAGCCAAAGCATCCTATGTAACAGAGACCATCAATACTGCAGCCAATAAAGCACGGACCCTTTTTAACACAGTTAAAGAATTAGCCGGAGCAAACTCTATGGCAGTTGCACATCCCCTAACCCCTCAAAAATGTCAAGACCTTGCCACGTATTTTGTGGAAAAGATCGAGACTATTCTTGCCAACATTAATGTTCCGGTGAGGGATGACAGGAAAGTTCCTCCCCTAGAAAGCCTACCAGGAAATCGGCTTGACTCCTAGCCACCCATCTCCCTGGACACCCTGAAATCTTTAGCCACTTCTATTAAATCGGGCTCTCCATGCGACCCTCTCCCAATTAACATTCTGAGCCAACTGGACGATAGTGCTTTGGGGATTATTGCCGAGACACTAAATGCCTCCATTCATCTGGCAACCGTCCCAGCGTCCTGGAAGCACGCCATGGTCAGCCCTCTGTTGAAAAAGCCGTCAGCTGATCCAGAGGTGCTGGCCAACTATCGCCCGATATCCCTGCTGCCAGCATTCTCAAAAATCTTGGAGAAGCACATCCATGGTGTACTTTCAACATACCCGGAGAATAACAACCTACTCCATTTTTCCCAGTCGGGTTTTAGGGCAGGCCACTCTACCGAATCTGCCCTCCTGGGAGTCACGGAGAAGATCAGGGGA
Source organism: Lissotriton vulgaris (assembly GCF_964263255.1). NCBI lineage: Eukaryota > Metazoa > Chordata > Amphibia > Caudata > Salamandridae > Lissotriton > Lissotriton vulgaris. The sequence goes on from NC_141697.1 coordinate 529,862,485, forward strand.
CTTTTGGACGACGGGCAAACGGTTGCTCTTGTTCTGCTTGATCTAAGCGCAGCCTTCGACACCATCTCACACAACAGACTGCTTGTCAGGCTGAGTGAGGATGGTGTCGGAGGGACAGCGCTGGACTGGATTAGATCTTACTTGAGCAACAGGACGTTTCAGATCTCGTCCTCACATGCCCAGTCGGACATTTTTCTGTCACCCCACGGCGTGCCTCAGGGCTCAATTTTGAGCCCGCTATTTTTTAACCTGTATCTCCGCCCCCTCGCCGACTTGGCAGAGCGGGTAGGTCTAGAACTTATGACCTGTGCGGATGATTCGCAGATTATTTTTTCCCTTACCAACTCAGAGTCTTCATCCCCCTCTGTGCTGAAACTAGGCCTTCAGGAAATCTTCAGCTGGATGTCAACGAACCAGCTAAAACTCAACGGGGAGAAGACGGAGATTCTTCTCCTGGGGAAAAATAGAGATCTGTGCCAGGACATCCATTGGCCGCCATCTTTGGGTGCCTTCCCCACCCCGGCTACCCAGGCTAGAAATTTGGGGGTGTGCATCGATGATTCATTATCAATGAAACAGCAGGCTAACAAAGTGGCTGGTATCTGCTTCACGATCCTTAAATGGCTGCGGAAGATTATCTGGATGCTGCCTGTGGATACCCAGAAGACCGTAGTCAATGCATTAATTACATCTAGGCTGGACTACGGTAACATCTTATACCTGGGTTCCAATCTAGCCGTGACCAGGAGACTGCAGCTGGTCCAGAACTCCGCAGCCAGGTTGCTGTGCAAGATTCCTAGGACAGCAAGGATCTCGAAGCATCTGAGGGACCTACATTGGCTGAGGGTAGAGAACCGAGTTCGGTTCAAAGCCTTGACATACATGTTTAAGATCAGGGCAGGGACCGCACCAAAATACCTGCAAAAATTGGTTAGGCCCCATGTTCCCGCACGCAATCTCCGTTCTTCAAATGGAGCAAATTTCGTGGTTCCCAGGTTCAAACTGGCCCGAGTGGGGGGGAAATCTTTCTCCCATCTGGGACCAGTTCTTTGGAACTCCCTCCCTTTAGCCTTACGGAAGGAGGATCATTTTGCCAGTTTCAAGAAAAACGTTAAAACTTGGCTTTTAAATAAATAATTGTGGTTCTTGACAGTTACTGCCCTCTATGTTTTGACCTCTTAGCCCTGGCGCCGGGAAACCCTTTGTGGGTATCTGTGCGCATTACAAATGCAAAAATAAATAAATAAATAAAATAAGACACACCGGAGGAGGAAGTAGCCATGGTGCTGGGCATATACGACCAGGTACTGGGAGCTGATGGACACGTCATGAATGTGGATGGGAAAAGATCTATGACGCCGGTGTTGGAAATGACCATAGGAGGAATCATGATCAGGGTAATAGCCAACACCGGTTCGCCGTATACCATCGTCCAGAGGGCCGTATGGGAGGAGAAGTTCGCACCACGACTAGGCCCGGAACTGGAGAGGTTAGATATCCGCCCAGTCACATACAACGAGGACCGCATACCAATGGCGGGATTCCGACCACTGAAGTTTGAGTTCCGGGGCCGATCGGCCTGCTGCAAGCTCTACATATCGGAAAAGGGACCATCCGTGCTGGGGTGGCTGGACCAGGGTGACCTGGGCATCAAGTTGGATCCTGGGGGTGTGGAGCAGATCTTACTAACTGAACACGAGTCGTGGCCTGACCAAGACAGATGGAGGAAGACATTCCCCAAGGTATTCGGAGGCACGGTGGGGAAACTCGAGAAATTTGCACATAGGATCATCCTGAAGGACAAGGCAGTACCCATGGCCCACCGAGCCAGAAACATCCCCATTGCAGTGCGAGAGGCGGTGCAAGAGGAGCTCCAAGAGCTGGAGAAGAAAGGGATCATTCAGCCCATCACATGTGTGGAATGGCTGGCGCCACTGGTGGTGGTTAAGAAGCCCAACGGGAAGGTCCGGCTGTGCGTGGACCTCAGGGAGCTAAACAAGAACATTGTAGTAGAAAGATTTCCCCTGCCAAGAATAGAGGAGATGCTGGCCAGCACCCGGGGCATCAAATGGTACTCCACCATCGACTTGACGTTCGCCTACCACCAAATTGCCTTGCATCCGGAGAGCCGCCACCTCACGTCGTTTATCACCCCGTTTGGGTGTTACCAGTTTCTCCGCATGCCATTCGGGCTGGCGTCTGCAGCAGCAGTTTTCCAAAAATTGATGCACCAGGTTTTCTAAAATAGCAGGGGCGTCCAGTACTTTCAGGACGACATCCTGATAATGGGCCGAGACAAACTGGATCATGACGCAAAGCTGGGGAAGGTGCTACGGATTTTGGAAGGGAAAGGTCTCACCGCGGAATGGTCCAAGTGCCGCGTTGGAATGTCGTCAGTGACATACCTGGGACATGAAATAGGCGTGGAGGGAGTGACCGCCAAGGCTGAAAACATCAAGGCGATCCACGAGGCACCCCCTCCAATCAGCAAAGAAGAAGTAAGATCATTTCTCGGCATGGCCGAGTACTATGGGAAATTCGTGCAACATTTCGCCTCCAGGACCCACCATATGAGGCAACTTACGAAGGAAAACACTGAGTTCCGATGGTCAGCAGAGACACAGAGTGAGTTCGATTATGTCAAGAAAGCGATCACAGAAGCCATTCCCCTTCAGGGGTATGACCCCCAAGGCAGAACGGTCTTGACCACGGATGCCAGCGACAAAGGCCTGGGAGCAGTCCTGATGCAGGACCGAGGGCAAGGACAGATGGAAACAATAAGCTTTGCCTCGCGCACGCTGTCGGACACAGAGAAAAGGTACAGTGTAATCGAGAAGGAGATGCTGGCAGTGGTGTGGGCCACTGCGAGGTTCAGACAATTTCTGTGGGGCACACAGTTCCTATTGAGAACGGACCACAAACCCCTGCTAAAGGTGCTGACGTCAATTGGGCACGCTGAAGCCACACCAAGAATATCAAAGATGTAGTTGAAGCTACTAGAGTTCCGGTATGACGTGGAGCATGTACCAGGGAACAGGAATTGTGTGGGTGACTACCTAAGCAGAGCTGCTGCGATGGAATCCAGTGGTGAGAACATGGCAGGAACAGAGGAGTGGGTGGCACTCCCAGAGGACCAGGAGGTTTCCATCAGCCTCACAGAATGGGAACAGGCATATAATGAGGATGCAGTGTTAAAGGAGGTGAAGAAGCTCGTGAAGCAAGGGTGGCCCTAGAAGAAAGCACTGGTAAGGGAACTCAGACCCTACTATGAAGTCAGAGAAGAACTATCGATAGGCGACAAGGGAGTGTTCGTACACAGGGGCGAGAGAGTAATACCACCCGTCAACCTCATTGACCGCCTACTAGACACACTCCATGAGGGACACCTTGGGATCTGCAAATTGAGGCTGAGAGCCAGGCAAGACTACTGGTGGCCGGGAATGGACTTGAAGGCAGAAAGACATGTCAGGAACTGCACCAGGTGTCAAGGAGCGGATAAGACCTTAAAACTCCTCCGACCTGAGATGGGCAAGTTTGATCTACCAAAGAACCCTTGGGAAGAACTGAGCGTAGATATCCTGGGCCCTGTTCTGGACATACAAGGAGTGCAAAAGTACGTGTGTGTCATGGTGGACAGGTACTCGAAATGGCCGGAGATAATGATAAGAGAGACCATGGACACAGACGCAATTATCAAGTTCCTAGCAGACACGTTTGTGAGGGAAGGCATCCCCAAGACTGTGCTTAGCGACAACGGGCCCCAGTTTAAATCAGAGAAGTGTAACAGATTCATGAAAAGAAATGACATAGGAGCCAAGCACACAGACATATTCACCCAGCCGGAAACGGCTTAGTGGAACGGTTCAACAGGGTGGTAATGGGGTCAATCCATGCTGCCATAGCCGATGACAAGGACTGGGAAGCAGAAATTTGGCATATCATCTGGGCTTACAGGATAACGCCTATCAGCACAGGATACAGCCCGTTCCAAATACTCAGAGGCAGAGAACCTTTCACGCAGGACAATCGAGTGTGGAAGGAGAAAACAGTCACCAGTGAATGGTCGCCCGCTGTAGTGCGAGCCAACCTTGAGAAAGCCCAAGCAACCTACACCAAACATTATGACCGCAGAAGGAATGTACGGGACACTGGACTAGAGGAAGGAGAGTGGGTGCGAGTGAGGTTGGCCAATGCGCAGAGGAGGAAAGGAGAGAGCAAATACAGCAAGCCCATGCAGGTGAAAGAGGTACGGGGCAGGGCGGCCCTACTGAGCGATGGCAACGTCTGGTCGCAAGACCGCATGGCAAGGTGTAACAAAATCTTGAACTGGAATCAGAGGACCACGGATTTGGATGAGGAAGAAAAGGAGTTGGGAGAGCAGGAGGCTCCGGAAGGAGCGCTCGAGGAGAATGAAGGAGACGCACAAGAACTAGAGACAAGGGAGCACGAGCAGGAGTGGATGGCCCGAGGAAGTCGGAGAGAAGGAGGAGCAGGCGCGGCCGCGCAGGAGTCAGAAGGAAGTAACGAATGTGAGAGCCTCAACACCCCGGTAAGACTGACCCGTAGTGGCAGGGTGGTGGTTAAACCAGTTAATACAGAGACTATGAACTGAACTGTGGACAATGAGAAACTGTCTCCATGTTGAGAAAAAAGGGGAGATATGTAGTAGCGCGCTCTAATGTATGCACGTCACGTGGGTCACGTGACGTGCCGCGCCCGCGCAAGGCTACGCAGGCTGCGTAAGTGCTTGGCGCGCAGAACCGTTAATTGGCAGTTGAGGCGCGGCGCTCTTCAAGGGTAGACGTGTTTAAATAAAGACGGTTAAAACACTACCAGGTTGCAGCGTCATCATTGCTGGGTGATCGATAACATTACAACAGTCACTTTGCAATGTAGTGGTATGTCGATGTAGCGGGTGCAATATGGTTGTTGGTTGACATAGCTGGCCCCAATATAACAATATAAAACTGTTGTAATAATGAGCAGTCTATAGAATGTGACTAAAACAATGGAGCTCTCTATGAGGATCTTTATTTCATTTAACAACTGCCTGGGGGTCGCGGCCCACTGTAATGGAGTGTTTTTAGATATACTTTAACTAACCTGCATTTTGCATGTGATGATGGCATCTTATGGAGGTGAAAAGTTGTGTGTTTTTAGTCCTCTTTTGACGAGGTACAAACAGAGAACATATTATTATATAATAATAACAGATTCTAGATAGGTAAATGAATGTGTTCATTCATGACATAGGACCACCACCCTGCTGACTTAGATATGGAAAACAGGACAACCCCCAGATAATGGAGGGAAAACTTGTGAAAGTTCAAAATCTATGATGTTGATAGTTAGGCAGAAAATACAAGTAGCCAGATTTAACAAGGCTTGTATGGGAAAGTAGCCCTAAAGTAATGCAAAGTGGCACTACTGAATTTGTAATTAAAATTGCATTTATCTAGCATTTATAGCATTTATATAGCGCTAACTACCGCTGATAAGGCGTCGAAGTGCTTTTTCGGAACCCAAAAAAGGAGATCATTGGTGAATTAGTCTAGGGAAATATTAATATTAATTTGAGCAGTGGACATGTTAGACTGTTATTTGGATTGAAAAGGATAATGGAGGGATGGGAGAGGGAGCTTTACTTTGTGTCAACGGTGCATCTCATAGATGGTACATGGATGTTTCTATTCACTCACCCATGCTTTTTGACACAAAGACCTATTTATTGAAAAAAACAGTAGGCAGGGCTTGGCACCAAAAATTCACACCTCCTTGAGGCGGGCGTAGCATTTGAGAAAAGCTTTTTTTACTTCAAACATTTCTAACTCTGCCTTTATGCTGTAATGTACAACACACATGCAAACTTGGAAACGTTTAAACTCTGGGCTTGATTACAAGTTTGGTGGACAGCGTCATTCCATCACAAACGTGATGGAGAGCTGTCCCCCAATTACATTTACATTATATCCAAAGGGACTTGTAATACGTCGGACAGGATACCAGTCATGTTTATGACCGAATATCCCATCCACCAAACTCAGGGCCTACGTCTGAGCTTCAAATTTTGCTGGGGGCTAATAAAAATTTCGGTGGGGGTGGTTAATTCTTCCAGCAATCTGCAAAGTGATGTTGCAGGGGCTCTAAGAAGGGGTGAAAGAACAACAAAGCCTTGTTAACAAATAAATGGCCTTTTAAAGACCTGTGAAGTACTCGGTGCGGCTGCAGTAAGACGGATGCCAGCCCACAACAGCTTCAGAACTGTCTGCATGTGTGCTCGGGAAGCTGTCTCAGCTCGGGCTGACACACACGGCAGGGGGGGGGGGGGGGCTGAAGCCTTTTGAGCCCAATGGGCATTGCGCGCCTGACTTCCAGTACAAAACCTATGCAAGACATCACACACACACCCTTGCACCATGGGTACAGCACACACATCCTTGCACCATGGGTACATCACACACACACACATCCTTGCATCATAGGTACATCACACACACATCCTTGCACCACGGTTACATCACACACACAAACATCCTTGCACCATGGGTACAACACGCACACACACATCCTTGCACCATGGGTACAACACGCACACACACATCCTTGCACCTTGGGTACATAACACACACACACCTCTGCACAATAGGTACCTCACACACACACCCTTGCACCATGGGTACATCACACACACACATCCTTCACCATGGGTACATCACACACCCCCTTGCACCATGGGTACATCACACACACACATCCTTCCATCACACACCCCCTTGCACCATGGGTACATCACACTCACACACATCCTTGCTCCCTTACATGGGAGTGTGTCGTGCCATGGCAGCTTCAGAACTGTCTGCATGTGTGCTCGGGAAGCTGTCTCAGCTCGGGCTGACACACACGGCAGGGGGGTGGGGGGGCTGAAGCCTTTTGAGCCCAATGGGCATTGCGCGCCTGACTTCCAGTACAAAACCTATGCAAGACATCACACACACACCCTTGCACCATGGGTACAGCACACACATCCTTGCACCATGGGTACATCACACACACACACACACACATCCTTGCACCATAGGTACATCACACACACACACATCCTTGCACCACGGTTACATCACACACACAAACATCCTTGCACCATGGGTACAACACGCACACACACATCCTTGCACCATGGGTACAACACGCACACACACATCCTTGCACCTTGGGTACATAACACGCACACACCTCTGCACAATAGGTACATCACACACACACCCTTGCACCATGGGTACATCACACACACACATCCTTCACCATGGGTACATCACACACACCCTTGCACCATGGGTACATCACACACACACATCCTTCCATCACACACCCCCTTGCACCATGGGTACATCACACTCACACACATCCTTGCTCCCTTACATGGGAGTGTGTCGTGCCATGGCAGCAAAGTGCATTAGAGCAGCTATTCGCCCAAACACATTGTTTAAGTAGTGGTAGGGGAGAAGATATTTAAAAAAATGAGTGATCAATTTAAATCCTATTGAAATAAAACCAAACTCCCGGTCAGGTTTTGTGGTTGTCGTAATTGGTGAGCTTCGGCACTCGTTTTTGTGGCACGGAAGTTTTCATCAACAGACTTTTACTGAGCAAGAGAGAGGAAGGCAGACAATGGAGAAAGAAGAAGGCAGAGAAAGTTAGGAAAACTCTGACAAAGATCGGAAGCAGGACTTTGAATGAAAAGAAGTATAAGAGTGAGATAAAGAGTCGGGCAGTGTAGGGTGGTGGGAGGAAGAGACTAGAACTGGAATCAGCACTAGGTAGCCTTGGTATTCAGCAATATACCAGATGATGAACTCCTAAGAAAAACTTTAGGTGCCTGTATGTGTTTTTTTAACAAACTAATCATAGCCAAAATGTGACTTTGGATCAAATTCTACCCGATTCCCGGCTCCATAATGTTAATGAAATTATATGATGATTCAATCTAAAATGTAAGACTATAGGACGCAAGAAACTGTAGATCTATGATTTCGGTTGCACGAAAGTCCTGATATTGATGGGCACAAGTACAAGGACGTAGGGGACACAATGTTACAGAAGGATGACCTCGGGCTTGAGGAAGGAAGTAAAAAAGAAGGTGCAGTTGAAAGGTCAACAAAGGGCATGCAGGTACTGGACTGTACACATCACCCGATGACCGGCTGCGATTAAAACGCATCTTCCCTCAGGCATCCGTCCTGCCAGGAACAAGCCCTCGCCTTTGAGGGCAGCTGTGAACTCCGGCTGACCAGAGGTCAAAGGTCAATACAGTGCCTCACTGACCCACTGACAGCTCCCCAGGCCCTTCACTGCCAAGGTGATTTAAAACAGAACAGGGAAAGATGCAAATACACCACAGCTTGGGAACACATACAACCTAATGTTTTAAATATAATAATAAAAAAAAACGACATATGATATTCTCACACAATGGACTCATCCGTTGTGAAAACAATCACCATTTTATCGAGAGCCTAAACCCTTGTGATTCGGAAACCTGTGGTAGCAGATGGTACTCAAGCATGGTTTTTGTTTTCATTTTTAGGTTTACCATTTACAGGAGACTTCTACCCACCAACCTGCGGGATTTGAATGCTGGGTTTAGGTGCTGGGTTAGGAGTTAGGTTACTAGGTGGCTTTAAAATGCACTCTACCTGATAGAGAACAAGGGAATAAGCGTAGGAAGAGAAGTGCAGGGGAACACTTGGAGAGTAACCAATTACACATATAATAACAGCCTTGGCACACTTTTGGGCGTATTTAGAATTGACACACAGGGTACACTTCACCACAAACATGGCGGAGTACCATGTCCAACAAACTGAAGTTCTGCCCAATCAAAATAGCAGACTCACATGTCCACTGCTCAAATTAATTTCATTTTTCCTTATAGGAATTCACCACTAATCCTTTTTGGGTTCTGGAGTATAGTGCTACTCGCCTAAAAACACTTTGGCGCCTCATCAGGGGTAGTAAGCACTATATAAAAGCAATTACAGTAACAGTTAGCAAACGTTCAGTGCGTGTTAAAGCCATAGTGGCTATTCTGAAGGCATAGAGATGTCAGCCGCACAGAGATCTCTAAATATGGCGAGCTATGTATTCACGAGGGGTAGAGTACGCCTTCACTGGCTTCGGGGAGCGGAATAGTGCTCGTCAAGACATAAATAACCCTCCTTGTTCTCTGACTCTTATAAAGGGAGTAAAGACTTATAAATAAAAACACATTACATAGCCACTCTATAAAAGAATAGATCTTGTTGGGAAATCCCCCCCCCCCCCCCAACTCCTCCTTTACGTCTTACCCTCCCTCTGATTTGTTTTTCCCTGTGGCCTACTTTCTCGAGCCATTTTAACGGAAAACATGCCGAGGTGAAAAGCTGGAATGCAGACATGTGTTTGTCAAAGTTCATGTATTAACAATAAATGTACACCAATGTTTTCTGTTCGGCCCCAGAAGTGGAATTGAGTCCATGGCACCCTCCCCTCCTACGCCCCTTGCTTTTCTTCTTTTATCTTCCTCAATTCCCCATTGTGTGATTACCCTTGGCCATTCTTCTGGTACTCTTTCTAGTGTAAAGAGCAGGTGTGTGTTTGAATGATATATCTCAAAAAGCAGTGCCAAAAGTGAATTAAAGATGTTGTACTGGTCAAAAGGGCAATATATCAGTGGCGGACGGTAATTTTAGCCGGGAGAGTTTAGCTGGCAACGTTCCCATGAGGCGGCCTGGCGCCTGCGCATTTACTGCATGTACAGCTCCCGGCTGCCTGACCTGAAAGAATGAAGTGTCTTTCAGGCTGACTTTTGCTCAGCCTGACAGACACTATTCTTGTTGGAGAAAAAGGTGGTGGGACGTGGCCCCTCTGCCCATATGGATGGGCTGCAGCTGTAATGCATTGCTGAACAGCCGTTGGCAAGTGGTGGTGTGTGACCCTAGGTCACGTGCTCAGAGGTCCTCCTTTAAAAAGCCACCACCTCAGTGCATCTGAGACCATGCACTTAAGCAAAGGACTATATAAAGTTAAGGATGGTAGCTCTTGGCAAGCGTGTTGAGTCTGATAGCCCTTGGCAAGCCCTGTCTCGAACCCCATGACAAAAATAGGTTATGCTCTTTTAGTGTTCGATTCCCTCTCTCAACAAGCCAATTAGCGAGGCCACTAGTTACTATCTAGCAACTGCTTGAGCCATTTGTTATGGTGCCATAGAGGATGTGGCCTAACAGCTAGAGTGGTCGACTTCAAAGCTGGGGAACCAGGTTCGAGTCTCTGCAGGGACACTCAACATCCTGTGATTCTGAGCAAATCACTTAATCTCCCAGTGCCTAACAAAATCATTGTGCCTGTCTGTAACGCAACTGGTGTTTGTGAAAAGCACTCTGATACCTTAGGGTCAAGTTCGCGCTATATAAAACAAAAATAAAAAGAAAACCTCCCAGCACTGGCCTTAACGCCTAAACTGCAGCGGCAATTCTACAGCGGTGCCGGCGTTATATTAAGTGGGCGGGGCTGCGACGGCCGTTGGCCGTTCGCAGCATTGGGGGCCGATGGGAGCATGGAAGGGGTTAATGTAGCACAAGTCCGGACACTATGTGGCTCACTTACATCTTGGGGTTGGATGTGAGACCCATAGACCTGCACCCCAAGCACACTACGACTCTCACCTCGCATTAAACTGCAAGGCTTCCTGGATCTCCACCTAGGAAAGACCAAGAGATCCACAGCAGTTGTATACTGTCCCGATGTCTGGTTATGCTTGTAAAGCCTAGTCAGTTTCCACACCTAGAGGTCAGTAAATTAAGTACTGTTAAATTGCAGTGACAGCTGTTATTTAGAGTGCTTAGAAATGGTAGACAGGCACTAAATCAAATCTTATCATAGGACCTCAGCAACTATGATCTGACCTGGAATAGCTAGCTGAACTGTCTCACTGCAAAGAGGAATAGGTCACTGATGAAAAAATATTGTCTTCTGCGGTACCTCAAGAAAGGACAAAAGGTGCTGGTCAGGAGTTTCTGTAATGTGAGCATTGAGAAAGCTGCTCTGTGACTACTTTTGATGGAATCTGGTAATGATATTAAGAAGAAGTATTTTTGATACCTGTCATGTGGCCTTGAGTTATTCTTCTTGATCTCTGAGTAAGCATTCTTGAAAGAAGATTAGAGCAGCTGCCCTTGATCGTGATCCAATGCCGCCACTAAGTTGTTTTGTGGATTAAGAAAAAAGGTCCCTGTATACAAGGAGGTGTAGAGTGTGGGAAATGTCACAAGTAGAAAACTCTAGCTGCCTGGTGGTCTTCTTCAGGAAGCAAGCTGCGAAGAAGGCAAAAGAATCTTACAGCCCATGAGGCCAGGACTGGAGCTCTTGGTCCCTGCATAGAGAATTACAAGATCATAAAAGCGTTGAGCCTGCATTGTCTTGACCCTTTTACTGTATTCATGGGAGCTTGTATTGTCCCCCCTTTTAAGGGGTTTCTGGCGGAGGTCAGTCGCTCTGATGGTGAAGCCCCTTGCACCATCTCTATAGCATTTACGGAGATGAGGATACAGCTGACTTCTTTGCAATTAGACTCTACACTTAAATCACCTGTTCCCTAGTTTCAACTGATCAACTTTTGGATTCAGATGGTACCTCAGGTCTTTCCAGCCTAGAGAAAATCTTAAATTTCAGCGACCAGTTTCATTCATTGCGTTTTTTTTAAAGGAGATTCTCATCTCTTCCCAAAAGCTCTGCACCTTTTACTATTCACAAGGAATTCGGCCATGTATAATTTACTGATGATTTGCAAGTTCATCCTTTGATCCTATGGCTTACTGTTTGGTTGATGCCTGAAACAGGGCTCAACCGCTTAATTATTGCATCACCACCAATACCAATAGCACCACCACCACCATCACCAATGCCGCCACCACCAATACCACCACCACCAATACCACCACCACCAATACCAGCCTCACCACCAATACCACCACCACCACCAATATCACCACAAATCCAATACCACCAATACCAATACCGCCCCCATTATCAATACCACCACCAATACCATCAATACCAATAGCACCACCACCAATCCCACCACCACCAATACCAATACCACCACCACCAATACCACCACCACCAATACCATCACCACCAATACCATCACCACCACCAATACCACCACCAATATTACCTCCACCAATACCACCACCACAAATACCACCACCACCAGTACCACCAATACCACTACCACCACCAATACCACAGTTACCACCACCAATGCCACCACCACCTATACCACCGCCAATACCACCACCAATAACATCACCACCACCAATACCACAACCAATACCTTCAATTCCAGCAATACCAACAATACCACCAATACCACCTCCACCAATACCAATACCACCACCAATCTAATACCACCAATGCCACCACCACCAATACCACCACCACCGATACCAGTAATACCAGCACCACCATCACCAATACCACCACCACCAATGCTACCACTAAATCCCACCACCAGCAATACCACCAATACCACCACCACCAATCCAATACCACCACCAATACCACCACCACCAATACCACCACCACCACCAATACTGCCACCACCACCAATAACACCACCACTGCCACCACCAATACCACCAACACCAATACCACCACCATCAATACCACCACCACCACCACCAATACCACCACCAATACCACCACCACCAATACCAATACCGCCACCACCAACAATACCACCACCACCAATACCGTCACCATTACCAATACCACCACCACCAATACCACCAATACCACTACCACCAATACCACCACCAATTCTCCTCCACCAACAACAATACCACCAGTACCACCAATACACTACCAATACCTCCAAAATCAACAATACCACTACCAATACCTCCAATACCAGTACCACCAATACCATCACCACCACCAATACCACCACCACCAATACCACCATCACCAATCCAATACCAGCACCACCAATACCGCCACCAGTACCACCACTGCCACCAATACCACCAATACCTCTGCCACAAATACCACCACCAATACCACTGCCAATACCCCCACCACAATACCAGCATTGCCAATACCACCACCACCATTACCACCAATACCACCACCACCAATACCACCACAACCATCAATACCACCAATACCACCAGCCCACCAATACATCCAATACCAACAATACCACCAATGTCACCACCAATTACACCACCACCACCAATACCAATACCACCACCACCAATACCACCACGGCCATCAATACCACCAATACCACCACCCCACCAATACATCCAATACCAACAATACCACCAATGTCACCACCATTAATACCACCACCACCAATACCAATACCAGTACCACCCCACCAATATCAATACCAATACCACCACCAATACCAATACCACCACCACCAATGTCAACACCGCCACCAATACCAATACCACCACCACCAATACCAATGCCACCACAACCAATACCACTACCACCAATACCAGCAATACCAGCACCACCAATACCACCACCACCAATACCACCAATACCACCACCAATCCAATACACCAATTCCACCGCCAATACCAATAGCACCACTACCAATACCACCACCAATACCACCACCACCACCAATGCCACCACCAATACCATCACCACCGTCCAATACCACCACCAATTCTGCCAAGACAACCACCACCACCAACACCACCACCATTATCACCACCACTAATAACACCACCACCAATACCACCACCACCAATATCAATACCAACATCACCAATACCACTACCACCACCAATACCACCTCTACCACCACCAATATCAATACCACCAATACCACTACCACCAATACCACCACCAATAACACCACCAATACAACCACCACCACCACCAATACCACCACCACCAATACTACCACCACCACGAATGCCACCAAGACCATCAACAATACCACCACCACCAATACCATCACCAAGGCCACCACCAATACCACCACCACCAATACCATCATCAATACCAGTACCACCATCACCACCAATACCACCAGCACCACTAATACCACCACCACTACCACCAATGCCACCACCACCAATACCACCACCACAAATACCAATGCCTCCACCAATACCAATACCATCACCGCCAATACTAAACAACCACTAATACCACACCACCATCAATACCACCAAAACTACATCAATACCACCACCACCACCAATAACACCACCACCACCACCAACACCCCACCACCAATACCACCACCAATACCGCCAATTCCACCAATACCAACAATACCACCAATACCACCACTAATACCACCACCACTAATGCCACCGCCAATACCACCAATACTAATACCACCAATGCCACCACCACCACCAATACCACCAATGCCACCACCATCACCAATACCACCACCACCAATACTACCACCACCAGTACCACCAATACCATCACCACCACCAACAATGAAAATACCGCCAAGACCAATATCACCACTTCAGCGCCTCTCGCTCACTAGCAATAGCAGGGGCACTGCACAAGGCCAGAGCTGCAGCCAAAACCATCCCTCCCTCCCTCTATGCCTGCCATAAAGCACAGCCTGCCCTGCACAAGGAGATGAAGCCAGGGCCCTACTACAGTTGAAGTGTTTTTTATTAGGCCAAAGATAGCAATGACATTATGCAATACAACACTGCACACTCAAATCACTGAGAGGGCAGGATACAGCCCCCCCGCTCTTTTCCTGAGCCACGACAGTGTAATTACAGAGCAAAGGGTGTTGGAGCGCTTTGTTAGTGGTTATAGCTCGGATAATATGTAACTCTCACTTCACACTTTGTGTCTGTGTAATTTACAACACTTACACGTTTTCTTCGCTGCACATTTATGACTACTTTGAAGACTTCGCAGGCCGGTCTCTTCCTCTGATATTTACTATCTAACAAGCGGTCGAGAAGACCCTTTATTGCAATGCAATAGGTCTCGAATTTACGAGAGTTTAAGGTATTAGTATTGTAAATAACAATGCCTTTTATTTATGTTTTAAACCCGAAAAAATAAATAAAAGGCATTGTCATTTACAATGCCTATAGCTCACACTCGCATGAATGCGAGACCTATTGCATTTCAAATGCTTGTTATCTAGTGTTGTTAGACGGAGGAAGTTGATGTAAAATGATCAATGCATTTTTCTTTTACATATTGATGTTTGGTATTGTTTTACTTTGTTTGAAATTGAATAAAGAAATACACTGATCAGTTTTCAATCTGGTGTCCATGACGTTTCGTTGCCTCTGAGGATGTAGGTTTGGTTGGTAGTCCAACACTTTCACCATTAATACCACTCCTGAACCCTGAATGGAGAGAGCCATTGTAACAGGTCTCTCTAAACTGTGTTCAGTGCCCCAGACACCCCCACCGGAGCCATTGTGTCTCCTTGTAAACTAAAGTCATAACTCAATCAGGAACCACTGATCAAGCAGGGGTTATTGGGCCTGGAACGTGGTGGTTCCACCATTTACCACTATTATTCTGAGTGCTACCTATTATGGTGCTGCAAACTGGGCCAAGTACACCCCTACTTCACTTGACTCTCAGGGTACCCTCCACATCTAAGTGCAGAAGCTATTTTGGAATCTTTGCAGGTTACCCCGCAGAATTGGAGGGAGAATTTTCTTTCACAGAAGTAGCTTTTTCCTCCTCAATCCCAAGTTTCTCATTCTTTAAGGCTATCTAGACTTTCTCTCCAATTCCCTCTCTCTTTCTTTCACCTGTCTTTCCCTCTTGCTTTATCTCTCCTTCAACTCTTTTCCTCCCAGGTCCATTCTTTCTGTGTCACCTGCCTTTTTCCTCCTGTTGCCGGCAAGCTAGCCTCAACTTCTCCCTATTACATTCCATGGCCTTCTCATCTTCTTCAGTCACACTTTTCTGAAGTGCCAACTGCAGGTTCAGGGTCTCTGCTAGGCTTAACACACTGAAGGCATTGACTCTTGGAGTCAACTTCAGCTGTTCTCCAGAAATTGGTTCTCTATCTAGGGGAAACCACAGAACACAAAATCAGGGACACACTCGTATAAACATGTGCTCAGAGGTTGAGCGAGCCTGACACCACAATATATCCACCATAGGTTGCTAACATAGTAATCTCCAGAGGGCACCACAGTGCGTTACTTACTGCACAGTTTCTGTAACACACACAGATTCCCTATTCTTTTTTCTGAGAGCCCCTGCCCACAGATCCCGCAACAGATCTAAGGACTTCGGGGCAGATTTACAATTACTGGCATATCCCTGCATATCGGCAAGGATGCACCAGTAATTGTGCGCCGCAGCTCCGCCACCCTTGATGCGCCGCATTTACAATGCGGCGCACCATGGGGCAAAAACGGCACAGATGCTTCAGGCATCTGTGCCGTAAAAGCGGCGCATTGCTGAAGTTGCGTCGCAAGCGCGACGCACCTCCAGCAATGATCAGGGGGGCCCTATGTGTACATTGCAGCATCAATCCTTACGCCTGCTTCAAGCAGGCGCAGGGTTTTGACACAAGCATGGGCCCAAAAGTGACTGAGTGAAATCTTGTAGATTTCACTTTTGGAAGGCATTCCTGTGCCGTAACGCCTCCCCCTGCGATGGTACGCCTCTTCTGGCACAGGGCTTTACAACGTGACGCATCTGGGAGATGCGCCACGTTGTAAATACCCCGCACCATGGTGCATAACGCAGCAGCGGCGTAAAAGCAGTGCAAGGGGCTTGTAAATCGGCCCCAGAGTGCCTTTCATTGAATCTACCATTCTCATGTAGAGTCAATGATGTGCTTAAGTTGAACTTAAAGCTGTGTAGCAGGCAGTTGGAATTGAATTTTACAGATCCTACACCGTTGTCAGAACCTATTCACTGGACCGAAGGGCAACCTGGGCTTATAGCCTCAACTGTGTTGGTTTGAGACTGTACCACTGATGACCTGGGGAGCTGGAGTACCGAGGTCGAATAATCCAAGCTGTTTTAGGAAAGTAGTGCAGTTGGTAGAGACTCGGAGCTCATACAATCAACAATTAGGTGCAATACGTGAATGTCTAACCCAGTCCTTTTCTTTGCAAGAAAGGAGGCGTACCTATATCGCACCAAAGCCTAATAAGGTACATATAGGCTAGAATAGATTGTGCTACTGGGATGAACACTAAGGGATCTATGGGGCTCACTGCACAGAGAAACTAAAAGTCTTATAATCACACAGAGGTGCAGACTCACTATGATAAAGAGGAGCAAATTACCTGTATTCTATGACCCTTAGGTCAGTCTGTAACCTTTCACTATGCACTTTTTGTATGCGGCTATATTTAAAAATCCCACCAAAATCTATTTAGCCAACTTAAAATTCAATCTCTCACAAGAATGTGTGTTTACTTCATGTGACATGAGGCAAGCAGTCACACTTGAGGTCACTAAAGCTTGTTCGGGTGGCCCACCTTCTTCTTCCCGCATCGGCCAGGTGAAAATTGTCCTCAGGGCTATGGCACTGGGGCATGGACATTGTTGAAGGCAGAGTCAGCACAGGACCTCTGTCATCCTCTGTTGCTGAAGTAGGCACTGTGGTGGACTGTTAGGTATATGAACTTGGTCTTTGTTGGGCAGGGAAGCCAGAAGAACTCTGGTTTGTATAGGTTGGGTCCGAACACACTCTCTTGGCAATCTGCTTCTTCTGGCCTCCACTCCCTGGACGTGGTGAATCATTGGGCAGACAGCTCTTGTGGAACAAGATGCTCCCCTCTCAACAAGCAACAGGCTCCAAGGTCTCAGGCAGACACACAGGTTCTCCAGCGAGATATGCACGCTTCAGATGATGTCCCCTCACCTCTGGAATACTGGCTATCTGCGATACCAGCCATGAATCACAGCTTTTTCAGTACTTGCAGAGTACCACCGTCCTTTGTCAGTAAAGCAGCTTAGTACTGGAATAAAGTGGAACGATATGGGTTCCACTTTGCATCGAATTTCCAGAAGGGGGGTGTGGATCCACTCTCAAGAGTTCAGGAAACTGATTTGTGGTAGTTCCACAAGCCAGCATGATGCTGGCTCCAACAAAGAATATTTATAACTCTTGCAGAATAGGTGTGCAGTTCTCTACTTGGCTGTTCCACAAGACAGCATGATGCTGGATCCAACAAATAATATGTATAACTCTTGCAGAATATGTGTGCAGTTCTCTACTTGGCTGTTCCACAAGACAGCATGATGCTGGCTCCAACAAAGAATATTTGTAGCTCTTGCAGAATAGGTGTGCAATACTCTACTTGGCTGCCATCAGCTTATCTAGATGGGCTGTGCCACTCATGAGCAGACATGAGGCCCAGGCTCTGCCTATAAACATCTCCCCCACTAACTGAATCTGCTAACTCGTTTTCATTCCTTCACCATCAACCACATCAGGAAGGGCTCAGAAATCCAGATTTAAATAATCACATAAGAATTTTAAAACCCATCCTGAGAAAGCCTAAACGTAGCCCTGTCTACGTCTCTCAACACTTTACAATACCCAACTCATGAATGCAGGCAATACACTTCCACTGTCTGGGGAGTCCTCCATCTTGTTCCATGTCAAAATCCAAAGCAATCCTAAAGTGATCCCATTAGCTGCAGCATACAAACACAAACAACATAGCATCCTGTTACCAGGAACCAAGCACGACTTGCACTTGAGATACACACTGGGATGGCAATGCAGGCTCTGTGCAATGCACTCAAGTGGCGGGGTGCCGCTAGAGAGTCTCTTTGTGACTGGGAAGCCTGCCTACACGCACGGGAGTTGCGCTGAAGAACCCTACCTTGCCCTGGACACTCGGGCTGATTGAAGTCTGTTCCTGGTGCTTTGTGGCCGCAGAGGAGGTGAGAGGCGCGGCGAGCGGGACTGCGAGGACCAGCATTCCTGCAACATCACCAGCTGGTTCCTCTTCCCGCCCGAGCCGCGCCCCCTTCCAGTGCCACGCCCCCGCCTGGGTGTTTATTACCTCTCGCGGCCCCCGCTCCGCGGGAGCCGCTCGAGAGTCTCTTTGTGACTGGGAAGCCTGCCTACACGCACGGGAGTTGCGCTGAAGAACCCTACCTTGCCCTGGACACTCGGGCTGATTGAAGTCTGTTCCTGGTGCTTTGTGGCCGCAGAGGAGGTGAGAGGCGCGGCGAGCGGGACTGCGAGGACCAGCATTCCTGCAACATCACCAGCTGGTTCCTCTTCCCGCCCGAGCCGCGCCCCCTTCCAGTGCCACGCCCCCCGCCTGGGTGTTTATTACCTCTCGCGGCCCCCGCTCCGCGGGGGCCGCTCGAGAGTCTCTTTGTGACTGGGAAGCCTGCCTACACGCACGGGAGTTGCGCTGAAGAACCCTACCTTGCCCTGGACACTCGGGCTGATTGAAGTCTGTTCCTGGTGCTTTGTGGCCGCAGAGGAGGTGAGAGGCGCGGCGAGCGGGACTGCGAGGACCAGCATTCCTGCAACATCACCAGCTGGTTCCTCCTCCCGCCCGAGCCGCGCCCCCTTCCAGTGCCACGCCCCCCGCCTGGGTGTTTATTACCTCTCGCGGCCCCCGCTCCGCGGGAGCCGCTCGAGAGTCTCTTTGTGACTGGGAAGCCTGCCTACACGCACGGGAGTTGCGCTGAAGAACCCTACCTTGCCCTGGACACTCGGGCTGATTGAAGTCTGTTCCTGGTGCTTTGTGGCCGCAGAGGAGGTGAGAGGCGCGGCGAGCGGGACTGCGAGGACCAGCATTCCTGCAACATCACCAGCTGGTTCCTCTTCCCGCCCGAGCCGCGCCCCCTTCCAGTGCCACGCCCCCCGCCTGGGTGTTTATTACATCTCGCGGCCCCCGCTCCGCGGGGGCCGCTCGAGAGTCTCTTTGTGACTGGGAAGCCTGCCTACACGCACGGGAGTTGCGCTGAAGAACCCTACCTTGCCCTGGACACTCGGGCTGATTGAAGTCTGTTCCTGGTGCTTTGTGGCCGCAGAGGAGGTGAGAGGCGCGGCGAGCGGGACTGCGAGGACCAGCATTCCTGCAACATCACCAGCTGGTTCCTCCTCCCGCCCGAGCCGCGCCCCCTTCCAGTGCCACGCCCCCCGCCTGGGTGTTTATTACCTCTCGCGGCCCCCGCTCCGCGGGTGCCGCTCAAGAGTCTCTTTGTGACTGGGAAGCCTGCCTACACGCACGGGAGTTGCGCTGAAGAACCCTACCTTGCCCTGGACACTCGGGCTGATTGAAGTCTGTTCCTGGTGCTTTGTGGCCGCAGAGGAGGTGAGAGGCGCGGCGAGCGGGACTGCGAGGACCAGCATTCCTGCAACATCACCAGCTGGTTCCTCTTCCCGCCCGAGCCGCGCCCCCTTCCAGTGCCACGCCCCCGCCTGGGTGTTTATTACCTCTCGCGGCCCCCGCTCCGCGGGAGCCGCTCGAGAGTCTCTTTGTGACTGGGAAGCCTGCCTACACGCACGGGAGTTGCGCTGAAGAACCCTACCTTGCCCTGGACACTCGGGCTGATTGAAGTCTGTTCCTGGTGCTTTGTGGCCGCAGAGGAGGTGAGAGGCGCGGCGAGCGGGACTGCGAGGACCAGCATTCCTGCAACATCACCAGCTGGTTCCTCTTCCCGCCCGAGCCACGCCCCCTTCCAGTGCCACGCCCCCCGCCTGGGTGTTTATTACCTCTCGCGGCCCCCGCTCCGCGGGAGCCGCTCGAGAGTCTCTTTGTGACTGGGAAGCCTGCCTACACGCACTGGAGTTGCGCTGAAGAACCCTACCTTGCCCTGGACACTCGGGCTGATTGAAGTCTGTTCCTGGTGCTTTGTGGCCGCAGAGGAGGTGAGAGGCGCGGCGAGCGGGACTGCGAGGACCAGCATTCCTGCAACATCACCAGCTGGTTCCTCTTCCCGCCCGAGCCGTGCCCCCTTCCAGTGCCACGCCCCCCTGTCATATATAAGTGACCTTGGTCACGCGCATCGCGGGACGCGCGCGGGGCAGAGATCAGGGCGAAGACCGGGCAAAGAGCGGGCCGTTTTAGGCCGTTAGAGGCCGGCAGAGTCCGGACCGGGCCTCCCCTCTAACGTTGTGCCTGTCCCAAGTCACCTCCCCTTCATATCTCTAGTCAGCGGCCTAGACTGTTCCTTCCGCCATGGCTACCAGAGTATCCAGGAGTAAGGCTGCTCAACAGTGCTCTAGCACACTGGAAAAATTATTTCCCAAGGCCAGTGCTGCGGTCAACAAAGGACACACAGTGCCAGACACTCTCCCTGAGGTGAGCACAGAAAATGTGTCAGTGGGCTCCTCGGATTCCTCTTCAATTGATGTTAGTACTCCAATACCCCTTGACGCTACCCACTTATCACTCATGGACAGCATTGACCAGACAATTGAGTCAGTCCTCCAACAACTCAGGACCCCGTCAAACCTACAGAGGGATAGTGAGTCCTTGCGACTCTCCGGGGTGGTGGAGACCACTCCCTATGTGAACTGTGCGCAAATGACCAAGTCGCAGGATGGGGGCCAAGTTGTAGTGCTAACGGAATCCGTAAGCAGCAGAGTGGACCATCCTCCGAAAAGGAAAAGGTCAAGGAAGCTAAGAGGGGCAAAAAGGGCCAAAGTGGACAAAACCAATCAAACACTGGATGTCAGTACGGACATTTCGGCTTCTCCCGAGGTCACTTCCCCGGGAATTGGGTCCGATCAATCAGGCTCGACATTAGTCACAGCTGTACCAGTGTGCTCTGGGCCGTTTATATTTGGTGGAACCTCTCCTAATATTGCAGATGCCCTAATTAGTTCACTTACGGACATCCTCAAGAACCTATTGAAACCCTTGTCTGCAAAACTGGACTCTATAGATGCTAGACTCATGGCTCTAGAAACCTCACACAACAGAAATAGTCCTAGTAGGGGGTTGGGTCCAAGTGCACAGACGGCTCCCCAGGAATCAGTGGGGAATAGACCTCCTACTGCTGAAACAAGCACACAGGCCCAGACTGGGGCACAACACAGCACTACAGGTAGTCATGTCCCCCTATTGCCCTCTTCACAAACGTCCAGGCCCCCAGTCCCCGCACCTAGAAGATCCAAGCAACCCACACCACCCCAACCAACGAGTGAGGGGCGTGCCGCCAACGGACATACAGGTCGCCCCACTAGTCCTAACACTAGGCGTAGGGCGGTCAATCTGCCCCCTGAGGCAGTGCCATACACAGCGATTATGGTGGGAGTTCCTGAGCTCACTGGTGACACTAGAGAGCCACAGGACTCACTCTGTAATAAGGTAATTAGCTGGCTTAACATCAACAGGCCCCTCCCTCCCAATATCAAAGGAGATGTGTTGATGGTTAGAAGGATCCCATGGATTGGAGTTACCCCAAAGAACAGGGCGGGGGACTGTATCATAGTCAGCTTTAAAAGCCCACTGGTTGCCCCTTATATTTGCAACTGGCTGGTAAGGCCTGACAAGTCCAATATCGAATTAGTGTCCCTCTCACACTTCTACCCAAATGTTTGTAATCCAGTTGTGGGGAGGGAACAGAGCTGGACTAGAGTGGGCTTTGCAGTAGATGGTTCACGGTACAGACCCAAGCATAATACACTTCCCGCTCATGGCAATTTCATCCATCAGAATAGATTCTCCTGCCTGGACCAAGTAGATTGACCTCAAAGGAGAGACATACTACAACACCCAGAAAAATCTGCCCTTGGGTTTCCAGACAGTGGGGAAGGTCTATCTGTTCCCGCAACTGATAAAAGGATCCAGGTCATTGCCAATGAGGGGGGTTCTCCCTGGGAAGCATCCCAGTTCCAGCAGAGGAATCATCAAGCACACTGACTGCTTCTATAATGCAATCAGTGGAGCTTGCTGTATCACCCACCCCGCTGCCCACTATAACTGGTTTCGGTGACCCGGACAATCGTGCACATGACATCCCGCCCGTCTCAAGTGAAGCAGGTTTGCAACCTCAAGGTCCAGGGTTGAGTATTCTCTCCTGGAATGTGGCAGGCATTACTAGTAAGGTGGGAACCCCGGAGTGGGATCTCCTAGTAAATGGAAGTGATATCCTCCTTTTCCAGGAGACGTGGGCAAGGGAACCACAGTCTAGGAGGGGGTTTGATATCTCTGAAAGCCCAGCAAAGTGGAATGGGAGGGGGAGACCATCGGGTGGTCTAGCAATCTGGGTGGCGTGCCACATTGGGTGCCAGGTGGAAAGGTTGGATACACTCTCACAGGACATTCAGTGTGTGCTCCTCAGATGGCCAGGCAGAAGAACATGGGCCATTGTTAACGTCTACTCACGACCAGTCGCTGTGGGCAATGAATCCCCCACCCTAGTTGAACTTTCATCTTTTTTAGGACAATTGCCAGTTGATCTGAAAATAGTGATGGGGGGACTTCAACTGCCACTTCGAACCCCTGGAGGGCCTAATTGAGGGTGCCTTTACTGCCGAGGATGATCACTGGGGAGTTCCACCTTCCTCCTCACCTCATCCCAAAGCTTGGTCTCCGTTGGCAGTACAACTTACGTCCCTCACCTTGAACTTTGCACTGAGCGCGTGCAATGGACGCACTCCATCCGACACTCCTTCGATGTGCACATTCAACAAAAACGGCCATGAGTCAAGGCTGGACTACATATTCATTGACATTTCCATGTGGCCTAAAGTTCAAGATTTCAGAGTGGTTCCGAGGACAGATAGTGACCACAATTCCCTTTTGTTGGAGATCCAGCATCCAGCCCCCGTCGTAGGGCCGTCAACCACTGACTCCGGAGACGACCAGGGGGACTTACTCCTCACTACAAGCAGGCGTCGGGTGAAAGGGGGGAAGCTGGTCGACAAAGAAGATGCTATAAACAAGTTATATGGCTTAGCACTCCCCAGGTTCCAGGAGGTGGATGCTCTCATTAACCAACTAAGACCCCCCGATTACAATGAGAGACTATCTGGCATTCCCCAGGCCTTAGTGAGGGACCTTGCAGATGTCTTTAACCCGGTGGTACACCCAAGAAGGAAAAAGACTCATACCCCGACTTGGTACACCTCTACCTGCAGGAAAACAAAATCTGAGTTACTATCTGCCATCAAAGAGGGTAGTGACAAGGCGAGGGTTGTAGCCCTTAGGAGGGAGTATAAGTCAGCACTGGCCAATGCAAGGGCAGAGTGGGATTGGAACCACTGGCACGAACTGACTGAAGCCCTTAAATCCAAAGACTCTAGAAAATTCTGGGCCCTGGTAAATAACAGAACAGGGGATCTCATATCCGCATTGGAACCTAATATTGCCCCCTCTGTTTGGGAGGCCCACTTTGGAGCACTTTATCAAGAAACCACTCTATGGCCCGAAGGGAGGGCGGTGGAGTCCCCCTGTCCTCTGGACATGGCCCTGGAATTCTCCTTAGGTGAGGTGAAGATAGCATTGGAGCGCTTAGCGCTGGGGAAGGCTCCGGGGTTGGACAAGCTACCCGGTGATCTTTTCAGACACCATCCTGACATCTGGGGCCCGTACCTTCTTAACCTTTTTAATGCTATAGTAGGAGGTATGGCGGTCCCATCCTCTTGGTTAGGGGCTGAAATAGTGCCGATCTACAAGAAAGGGTTCCCTCTGAGTCCGGAGAACTATAGGCCAATTAGCCTTATAGATGTCCCCCAAAAGCTTTTTGCGCGTCTCATTCTGAACCATCTATTAGACTGGGTAGAGGACAATGACATCATGAGTCCCCTGCAGGCTGGCTTCAGGAAAAACACGTCGACCATGGACCAGATCTTCCGCCTCGCCCTCCTCTACTGGAAGACGGTGAGGATCGAGGGGGGAAGATTGTACATGGTCTTCGTGGATCTGAGGTCAGCCTTTGACCTAGTCCCGCGCAGGAAATTGTGGGAGGTGCTGGAAAAGCTAGGAGTGCCCCCCCAGTTACTTAACATCTTAGCCAGGCTGCATGAGAACAACTATGCGCAGGTCAGGTGTGGGAGAGATGGCAATCTTTCATCCAGGTTCCCTGTCCGTCGAGGGGTGAGGCAGGGTTGTGTCTTGGCACCGACCCTGTTTTGTTTATTCATCAATAACGTCATCTCTCACCTAGAAAACGTCAAGGACAACGACGCCCCATCTTTGGCAGGCAGGAGGGTACCGGCAATTATGTTTGCCGATGACACCCTCCTCCTTTCCAAATCCCCCATGGGGATCCAGAGGATCCTGGATGGATTTGGTCTTTTCTGTCGACAGCACGGGTTGGAGGTGAATACAGAGAAGACCAAGTTCATGATCTTTAATCCACCTACTAAAACTAGGCCCAATCCCACCCTGGGGACTGCTAGCCTTGAGAGGGTGTCTACTTTTATATATCTGGGGGTAACATTGCAGGAAAATGTATCATGGGACCGCCAGATAGTACGATCTAGGGTCAAACTGTCCCAACTGTCGGGCGCAATCCTGAAGGTGGCCAATACTTCTTCCTTCAAGCCCATAAGTCCGACCCTTGAAACTTACAGGACCCAGGCCAAGGCAGCGGCCATGTACGGCAGTGAGTTATGGGGGTATAAAGCGGGGAAGGACCTATCATTAGTTGAAAATAGCTTTCTAAGGCGCCTATTAGCTCTCCCAAGTGCCACGCCACTTCAGCCTTTGAGAATGGACATGGGTCTCCCCCCTATTGCAGAGGAGCTTGTGTCAAAGCCAGTGAAGTTCTGGCACAGGCTCTGGTCCACGAATGAACTCCACCACTATAGGGAGGAACTTACCCACGTCATGAGCTTGAACTGTAGTGGCAGAATCCCCTGGCTCGCCTTTGTGAAAAACGAACTGTTTGCCATGAATCTCCGTGACCTCTGGGAGGATCCTGCGCGAGGTTGCCAAACAATCTCGCGCAAAGCCCTGTCACAAATCTACAAAGACAGGTCCCTTGCACACTTGATGGACGCTCAAAACAGCGGCACCTTAACTTCGCGATTTTTAGAATCCAAAAATTCATATGTCTTCGAACCTTTTATGGATTTTATTTTCCCCATCCTGGCGAGGAAATTGTTCGTTTAATGGAGGCTTGGCACACTCCCCATTAACTCATTCACCTGCAAGTGGACCAATGGGGGTGATAAAACATGTCTCTGCTGCAACAACTATGTGGAAGATGACCTCCACATCTTGTTTGTGTGCCCTGCATATCAAAGGCCTAGGAAATACTGGATAGCGCCGCTATGTAAGAACCTAGGGTTCAGAGAGTATGCACAGGCATACAGGATCTTGAAAACCAGTACCCTGGGCCACATTGTGTTCGCTGTATCCAAATTTCTTATGGCTATATGGTTGATTAGGAAGAAAAAGCCCTCTGAAGCCCCGTACTTTTTAATGTCATTACAATCCCTTCCTCGCCGGGAGAGTGTATTTTATTCAATGTATTTTAAAAATGTATTTTAATGTATGTAATGTCTTGTACTGCATCTTTTATGGTCTATATGGCCGAAATAAAGAATTTTTGGAATTGGAATTGGAATTGGAACTTTACCCAAGTGGGTCTGCAGACATAACACTCATACCTGGACTGAGCAAAAAAACGAATTCCATACATTATAGATTAAAAAACAGTTTGTTGTTACCAACACTCACTGTACATGTTAGCGAGACACAGGCGTTAGTTCTGTGACAACTAGAGAGTTAGATTTTGGTGCCCCTCCTTGACCTCACAGCCGGGCCTGGGTCTCATGGTCAATTTCGGATCTAGGCCTCAGCACCCATGCAGGATTCCTTCGTGCTGGGTGACTCAGGGCAGAGGTGCACATCAATTAACCATGCAGAAGACATTCCAGGCCCAACAACCTGATATTAAGGTATTAGGAGGTATGTTTTCACAGGCTAAATCCCTCCTTTGTACTTTGAATCCATGTTCATTTTGGGTGAGGCCTGATGGGCAGATGCTGTCCAATAAGGACCGCCTGTGATGGGTTGCCAGAAAATACTTTTTGGCGCCTGTAGGTAGAATGTGTGCTATTCTCACAGGGCTGCTTTCAGAGCTGTGTGACCAGTGAATTGCTCATTCCACCCATATCTTTCATTCAGGCCGCCTTGGATTTTTGGTATGGCCAGGTCATAAAATAAAATACAATAACAAAATATATATATTATATATCAATGTATATATATATATATATATATATATATATATATATATATATATATAGAGAGAGAGAGAGAGAGAGAGAGAGAGAGAGAGAGAGAGAGGGCTTCAAGTGGGCAGTTCTAACAAGCTGGTGTGGAAACGGGTCACTATGGGGCTCTCCCTTTTTGCCCTCTCCCTCAGGGTGAGAATATGTTTTACTTGTATTTATTGTATATCTGGGTGCAATGATAGAAGCAACAAAACCCCATTCAGGCTGCACACTATGCTAAGTACAGATTTTTAGCTTAGGTGTTTTAAGCCACACCCTTAATTACATCAGCCACACCCCTTTGAGAGACCCCCTCCCCAGTTTTGTAATCCAATTTAAAGCATACCTGCTCACTTGTAGAACAATTTCACAGTCTGAGGAGGGGGTGGGGGCCTTGAAGAGGGCAGGGCCTCGTGCCGAAAAGTACCTAGGAGGCACGATTGAACTTCATCCCCAAGCCCCCTCTTCCTCCCCCAAAAAGCTTGCTGAGGCTTTTGCCAATGTCCTGTGGTGTTTTCACACCCCCTATTTTATTTTTATTTTTTGCAGATTTATATAGCGTGAACTCAACCCAAAGGTATTGGAGCAATCTACATGAGCACCAGTTATATACAGTGCAAACTCGACCCATAGGTATGGGAGGGCTTTACACACCAGTTACGTTACATAAGGACACATTCATATTTTGATAGGCACAGGGAGATTAAGTGATCTACCTGGAATCACAGGATGCTGAGCCGACGCCAAGGATTGAACCGGTTTCCCTAGCGCAAAAGTCGGCAGCTCTAGACGTAAGGCTACATCTTCTCCCAAATGGACCACAGCAGTTCGAAGCCTCTCGAAAACGAGCTAGAAAGCCACTATTTACCGTGGTTTTCAGCTCTTTTTTGCCTGCCACAGTGTGATATTGGCTCCTCACCAGATGACAGTGTGATGGGAGCCGATATCTTGTGTCAGGCTGTGGCACGTTGAGTTTGCAGGTATGCTTAAAGGCCCTGTGTGTATATGCATCGCTTACTACCCTTCAGGAGGAGGGAGGGAAAGGGGTGATGCAGGACACATGATCTCGGCAAATTAGTAGCTCTTTAGGTCTCGTAGAACCAAGGCGCATGCGTTGTTCTGCAAGAATATAGTAGGGCTTTCAAAAATGCTCCCAAAGTCTGCAGATCGGACACAGTGCATGTGCGCCGGGCGCGCGCACAATCTGTCCCCCTGCAGGCTTTGGGAGCATTTTCGTGGCCGCTTTGATGTTCTCAGTGAGCCGCGCGGCCACTGAGTACATCAAAGCGGCCGCCAAATGCTCACCATTTGCCACCTACTTCCTTATGGGCTCCAACAACAAAGGCTATCAGTTCGGCTGGCCAGCCCGCAGCCAAGCACAGTTTGCCGTGGTTGCATTTTCCACTGACTTGTTTTGTTCTTTGCGGCCCCCGGCCACGCGGCCAATGCTTGTTCTTTAAACTGTTTTATTTAATGCCTGATAACCTATATCCAGCCACTCCTCTGCCCTGTACTTTTATCACCAGTGCCGCTTTGTCATCTTCCATCACCGTCCCATATTTACTCGTTCATCTTGCACTCGTTCTTTGCTGACCACTGGTTATTGTTATAAGATTATTGCCCACTGCTGCAGATGTGACCCTGCCCTAATAATTTCCTATTGTTGACCTTCGCCCCTCGTGCCCTCTCACCTGCTTCGCTTCAGCGACAGACCACAACGTTCCCGTAGGACATACGGCTCCCGGCCCGCTTGTTCCCCATTCAAATCAACACTGCAGCCAATCAGCGGCGCACAGCGCTCGCACTGACGTCATCGATCTATGCTTCTCATTCTACGTCGCCGGCAACCAAAGAGGAAACAAAACGCCGACGTGCTTGGATTATTCATACGAGTGTCCGAATGTTGAACAAGACATCTTTCTCATTTATTTATTATTATTCTTTTTTGTATAGTACTTTTAGTACCAATTTGGTAACTTCAGTGCGGGCAGTGGATGCAGCATGGTTGTTTTCAGTCTGGCTCCTGTGGAAAGGTAGGGCCGTTTTCGACCAAGAACCCTTCAGTATTTGCCCGGCGTTAAACGCCTCTCATACCATTCAATATTACCAAACAAAGAGGCAGGCGCTGGAGACTGGAAGGCAGGAAACAGGAGTTTATTCCGACGGAGCAGAACACGTCAAATCAGACAACAGGGTATCTTCTCGAGGTGCTCTAAACGCATCCTTGCGGCCTAGCCTCTTATACACAGGTTTATAGCTTTATTACATGAAACACATTCTTGTCAATACTTTGATGTACGGAAAGACATCCTCGGAATCCCCGCTTCGGGCCTGTTCCCACACATATCTACCAGATGTCGTTCCCCCTCCCAAATGTAACAGATGATTGTCATCTTGCAGCTGGACATTCCAATAGGGCATGAAAGTGTGTGGGAAGGATCAGATCTAAAAGGTTGTGTGAGTGATAAGATCAAATGCTTCTGTTTGTGAAACAAGTCTTGCTGTGTGGGGGGAAAAAGGGGCATCCACAGGGCCTGGTTTACAGCCTGGGACCGAATCAAGTGGCCAGGTGCAGTTGGGGGGTTATCGGAAGGCTCGGCTCGTGTGCAGGGGATAAAAGAACAAACGTGTTTTAGGGTAGGAAGTGGCTCTGGGGCTTTGTCGGGCTGACAGGGTTTTATGACCTCCGTGCATTTGGTCATGTTGAATCAGGGCACCGGGGATGGTTGCAGGGTTTAGGGTGAATCATAGGTGGCTTGCTGTGGAAAGGTAGGGCCGTTTTCGACCAAGAACCCTTCAGTATTTGCCCGGCGTTAATCGCCTCTCATACCATTCAATATTACCAAACAAAGAGGCAGGCGCTGGAGACTGGAAGGCATGAAGTAAGGAGAGATTACACTGTAGTAGAAAAGTACGTAACGGGCGAGCCATTTAATTGTAAAAACTAAATGTGACTAACAGTTGCAGGATCAGTGAAGGTTAATTTTATAATTGAAAGTATAACAGGATCAGTTACAATAAAATCGTCCATATGCACACCGGGGCGAGTATCATGAGTAACACCACTTTGAAGCTACAATAATACAATAATCAATAATGAATAAAAAACCAACATCAATAGGGTTGTCCGCATGCTCAGTCAGTACCCTTCCCCGCCCGCCATGTGCACAAAGACTGCATACATATCCCATAGCATCAAGGCTAACTAACCAGAACACCGTAAGGAGTTGCAAGTCCCGCCTATACTGGCGCCATTTGGCCTAGGCCGGGCAGGTCCAGAGTATAGTCCAAATGCCTCCAACAGCCAGTGGCCGGACCAAAATTCCCTTCAGCAGTTCAAAAACTCCGTCAACACCAACAGAAAGGACAGGCAGCATGAACCGTGACTCAAAGGTGAGGAAGGCAAAATCTTCCCTACCGGGTCACGCTGAGGTCCCACCGGAACTGATCGAGTTGGTAGTCTACAGTGTTTTTTTGGTAATTCGGACAAAAGCTGGCGTCAGCATGAGAGCACCACCATCTCGCGGTAATGTCGCAGCCACTCCGGAGAGCGGGACAGCAAGTGTATCTCCCCGCCGATGGACTAAATCAGCCTCCCTCATGGCACCAGATGGGGGGGCAAAGCGACGGTCAGGGCAGAGGCACCTCCATGGGGGATGGTCGAACAACAACGGCGGTCGTCCCCATTGGAAGCTCGCGGGAGTCGAGGGCCAGCGACTCCCGTAGAATCTTCAAAGCTGGGAAAACGTCTCCGAGGGTGGGGCTCATGCCCAAGCAGGCAGGCATCTGAGTTCCACGGCGGCCCTGAGTCATTTCAGTGGACCGGGCCCAAATCCGGAGAGTCGGCCGCCATCTTGACAGTCCCACAGCAGCTGCCCTTCACCACAGCCACCGGAGCGGGCCCCCCGGTCAGCCAGCCGCGGGGGCTCCGCAAGTGGAACGCGAATGGCAATCTTGGTGCAGGAGAGGAACCTCCACCTGGGGGGGGGGGCCGTCCGCGTCGCCTCTCGGCGGGCGCCCCACGCCGTCTCCTGGCGCAGGTATACGAAATGGCCGGACCATGCAACAAAGGGGGGAGCCATCAGCACGGCATCGCCCACAGACAACTTGTTGGACACCACCTCTGGACGATCCGGCGTCGGGCCTCAGCGCGTTCCGTTGCCTCCGGCTTATTCGCACAACGGTCCCTTTTGGTCGGCTTCCACCCTCCACCTCAGGCTGCCACCGATGCCACCTCGCCGGCTGATGGCTGCAGGCAAGGCCCCGGTCTCCATGCGCCGGAGGCCTCATTTCCCGGAGGGAAGTAGCTGCGGATCTGCTGCACTCTGGCGCCCCCGGAACGGATGGTAGGTGTCAGGAGACCTTCATTTGTATAATGTTATTGTTATTGGGCAGGATGGGCGGCAGGATAGTCGAGCTTGGGCAGGGAGGCCGACGGAGCCGAGCTACCTTGCGACTATCATGGCGTTGAGCTTGGCTCCTTCCCCTACTTCCATATTTCTCGTGACGGGCTATTCCTAGCGTTTCTATTTTAGCGGGATCAAAAAGATCCCATCAGTGGCCTACTGATTTTGCTCGATTTCTTTTGTTTTTCCTAGCGATTTTTATGCCATAGTTTGCTAGAAAGATACAGCGGCTAATCCGTATTTTATATACATGTCCTTTTTATTAGGGGTGCCCTCCGGTGGAGCCGGATGATCTACCTCTAATAAACGGTCCGGGATGAACCAACTACACATCAGTGGGGAGAAGATGGGCATAACGGGTTACAACGGGAGACAAAAGTCTGCACTACCTATCTTTTCACTGCTTACAAAGACTAGACAGAATATCTCTATTCCACGTTATTTGTAAGCAGAGAATACCTCCAAAGAACCAATATCGAACAATCAATGTTCGGACAATCAAACAATCAATGGCGAGAAAGAGGCACGACGGGTTACAACGGGAGACAAAAGTCTGCGTTACCTACCCTTCACTATCTGCAAAGGAGGATAGAATACTTTTATTCTTCCCCGTTTGTAGACAGAGAATTCTCGAGAGAACAATCCTCGAACAAACAATTGTTCGGGCAAACAATCAATCAGTGGGGGAGAAAAATAGGCACGACGGGTTACAACGGGGGACAAAAGTCCGCGTTACCTACCCTTCACTACCTGCAAAGGGAGAGAGAATCTTTCTATTCTTCTCCGTTTGCAGACAGAGAATCTCCAACAGGAACCAACAATTCGAAGAGTAATACTAGTATTTTCCAAACAATCAAACAATCATTTCGCAATTTGTCGTGTTATACGACCTTACCCAGACCGCATGGACAGTTTCTTGTCTTCCGAATCCAGCGCCCGATCGTCCTCTATCTTCTGTCGCGGCACTCCTGATGGTTCCCAGTCAGGACCGTAGATCACTCGAGAGAGGTCTGTTCGGAACCAGTGAAGTTCGGATGATCGGCTGTCAGACGATGGTCTATCGGACAGGAGCTCTCCCGATCGTTGCAGTTGTTCACTCTGTCGTTAGGACCTCTCCCACTGGATCCACGTGTCACTGATGGGCCCCACGTTCGGGACGCCAATTGTGGAAAGGTAGGGCCGTTTTCGACCAAAAACCCTTCAGTATTTGCCCGGCGTTAATCGCCTCTCATACCATTCAATATTACCAAACAAAGAGGCAGGCGCTGGAGACTGGAAGGCAGGAAACAGGAGTTTATTCCGACGGAGCAGAACACGTCAAATCAGACAACAGGGTATCTTCTCGAGGTGCTCTGAACGCATCCTTGCGGCCTGGCCTCTTATACACAGGTTTATAGCTTTATTACATGAAACACATTCTTGTCAATACTTTGATGTACGGAAAGACATCCTCGGAATCCCCGCTTCGGGCCTGTTCCCACACATATCTACCAGATGTCGTTCCCCCTCCCAAATGTAACAGATGATTGTCATCTTGCAGCTGGACATTCCAATAGGGCATGAAAGTGTGTGGGAAGGGTCAGATCTAAAAGGTTGTGTGAGTGATAAGATCAAATGCTTCTGTTTGTGTGGGGGGAAAAGGGGCGTCCACAGGGCCTGGTTTACAGCCTGGGACCGAATCAAGTGGCCAGGTGCAGTTGGGGGGTTATCGGAAGGCTCGGCTCATGTGCAGGGGATGAAAGAACAAACGTGTTTTAGGGTAGGAAGTGGCTCTGGGGCTTTGTCGGGCTGACAGGGTTTTATGACCTTAGTGCATTTGGTCATGTTGAATCAGGGCACCGGTGATGGTTGCAGGGTTTAGGGTGAATCATAGGTGGCTTGCAAAGCGTGAGATGGCCACAGCACCTAAAATGGATGCCGTTTACGTGTACGCAAAAGGCCTATGTTGGCAAGATGGCGTGGCCAATGTTTCACAATTTTCACTTTACTTTCAACAGTGGCTGTGGTGAACATAAATGAACGCCGCTTATGTATACCTAATTTAGTCATTTTCCACACTCCGAGGGGCAACAATGTGTCTAATGCGTGCATCTTCCAGCTATAATAGTGTAGGAGAACCTTACACACTTAAAACGTTTATACATATTTAAAGTGTTTTTTTAGATTATAACATGTGTATCATTGGAACCTGTTTCATCCCTTTATGTAATTGTGGAATTGTTTTTCTACCCTGCCATGGATTTATCGCAATAAAGTAGGTTTGATTATTTTCTGCTCTTATCAAGGAAACATTTGTCTTTGCTCTTTGAAACGTTTTCCAAATTGAGGATGGGAAGGTAACCACACTGAAAACAGTGACGTGTACATGGTTGGCTGTTAGGTCGGGGACGAGAGGGCGCCCAAATAAAAAAGAACTTTTTACTGTCAAATGGCCCAGTGGAGCAGAACACTTTGTCACCTCAGGCTCAGTGTGGGTTTAACAGGCTGTCAGACTTGAGTCTGTCAAGCAGGTAAAGTGTTCCTTTGAAAGTGTTCTCTTCTTTACAAAGCACTCGACTCTTTGAAAAATTCACATTCAATCATTGTCCTCTTTGCTTTGACTGCCAGCCAGAGGAGAGCTTTACAGAAATGGACACATAACCACAGGGCAACAGACTCAGGACAACAAATTGTATGAGGTTGGCCAGTGATCTTGTGCCATCACTCTATCTATCTGTCTATCTATCTATCGCCTTCACTCTATCTAACTATTGCCCTCACTCTATCTATCTATCTGCCTCACTCTATCTATCTATCTATCTATCTATCTATCTATCTATCTATCTATCTATCTATCTATCTATCTATCTATCTATCTATCTAACTATCTATCTATCTATCTATCGCCCTCACTCTATCTATCTATCTATCACCCTTACTCTCTCTATCTATCACCCTCACTCTATCTAACTATCGCCCTCACTCTATCTATCGCCCTCACTCTATCTCTTGCCCTCACTCTATCTATCGCCCTCACTCCATCTATCGCCCTCACTCCATCTATCGCCCTCACTCTATCTATCTATCCCCCTCACTCTATCTCTCTATCGCCCTCACTCTATCTATCGCCCTCACTCTATCTATCTATCGCCCTCACTCTATCTATCTATCGCCCTCTATCGTCCGCACTCTACCTATCTATCGCCCTCACTCTATCTATCTACCTCCCTCACTCTATCTATCTATCGCCCTCACTCTATCTGTCTATCGCCCTCACTCTATCTGTCTATCGCCCTCACTCTATCTGTCTATCTATCTATCTATCTATCTATCTATCTATCTATCTATCTATCTATCTATCTATCTATCTATCTATCTATCTATCTATCTATCTATCTATCTATCTATCTATCTATCACCCTCACTCTTTCTATCTATCACCCTCACTCTATCTATCGCCCTCACTCTATCTATCTATCTATCGCCCTTACTCTATCTATCTATCGCCCTCACTCTATCTAACTATCGCCCTCACTCTATCTATCGCCCTCACTCTATCTCTTGCCCTCACTCTATCTACCGCCCTCTCTCCATCTATCGCCCTCACTCCATCTATCGCCCTCACTCTATCTATCTATCGCCCTCACTCTATCTCTCTATCGCCCTCACTCTATCTATCGCCCTCACTCTATCTATCTATCGCCCTCACTCTATCTATCTATCGCCCTCTATCGTCCGCACTCTATCTATCTATCGCCCTCACTCTATCTATCTATCGCCCTCACTCTATCTGTCTATCGCCCTCACTCTATCTGTCTATCGCCCTCACTCTATCTGTCTATCTATCTATCTATCTATCTATCTATCTATCTATCTATCTATCTATCTATCTATCTA
This sequence comes from Lissotriton vulgaris, assembly GCF_964263255.1. Lineage (NCBI taxonomy): Eukaryota > Metazoa > Chordata > Amphibia > Caudata > Salamandridae > Lissotriton > Lissotriton vulgaris. The sequence goes on from NC_141697.1 coordinate 529,897,954, forward strand.
TCTATCTATCTATCTATCGCCCTCACTCTATCTATCTATCACCCTCACTCTTTCTATCTATGTGTCACCCTCACTCTATATATCGCCCTCACTCTATCTATCTATCGCCCTCACTCTATTTATCTATCGCCCTCACTCTATCTATCTTGTCTATCGCCTTCACTCTGTCTGTCGCCCTCACTCTATCTATCTATCGCCCTCCTTCTATCTATCTATCACCCTCCTTCTATCTAACTATCGCCCTCCTATCTATCTATCGCCCTCACTCTATCTATCGCCCTCCCTCTATCTATCTATCGCCCTCACTCTATCTATCGCACTCACTCTATCTATCTATCGCATCACCAAAGCATCACTCAGCACCACCACAGCATCACTCAGGGGCACCACAACATCACTATGCGCTACCACAGCATCACTGAACGCCACAACATCACTCGTCGCCACCACAACATCACTCAGCACCACCACAGCATCAATATGTGCAGCCATTCGAGAACAACTAGTTCAAATATGTTCTCTCAATGTTTCAAGCTTTATTACAAATGTCACAAAAAGATGTTAATATTTCACTTCTGTTCCTGTATTTTCGTCACAATAAAATACACTGAACATAATCTTCACAAAATTATTTACAAAAGTTTAAGCTAATGCCATTATAAATTACTATAACTTTTATTTAAGTATTAATTATTTAAAAAAAATTAAAAGCCATTGTTATTTGTAATATCAATACATTTAAGTCACGTAAATACAACACATATTGTATTACAAATGAAATAGGTGTCACATTTACGAAAGTTAAAACTATCGACATTGTAAATGACAAAGCTATTAATTTCGCTATTTTCAAAACAAACACATAAATAAAAAAAGGTGTAATTTACAATACCAATAGCTCAAACTTTCCTAATGCGAGACCTATTGCATTGCAAATGCTTGTGTTTTAAAGCCCACTGCGTGACCGAGCTACCCGCTCTGCAATATTGTTTGTGGCTCCTTTCCACCATAATTATTGTCCCAGTGACGTTTCAGGGGATATGACTGTGCTTTGGAAGCGGGAATAAAATGACGCACAGAACATGATTCCAGATATTGTATTGTATCTTTTTCCCAATTCTGACTGAAGTATTTTTTTTCTCCGCCCAGAATTCGTTCAAACTCGCAGACAGCAGCCTGGCTGGCACATGTTACTGGCACGGGCAGGCTGCAGCTCAGAAATCTCTTCTCTGTGCTGCATCAAAGCGATTACCTTGTGCCCATTGTGCAACGAAGACATAAATATTCAAAGTAGAAAGCACCAACGGTCGCCTGCCCTGCCTCCTATAACGTCGCGGATTCCACTTAAACCCTGAGTACGAGTCAGGCAGAGAGCAATTACCATATGGAACTCTGCTTCACCTCACTAGCCCGGTTTCCCAGGTGAGGACTATGGACGTCATTGAGGGTCGCCAGGGGCGACCCCTGGCCTACTCCTTTTGACCCCTAGCACTGTCTTTGTGACCCCTAGCGTCAGCAGTGGCAGGAACAGAAACAGCTCCTCCTTATGGACATCGTTGGTGTGGGTTTCACTGACCTCAGTTTTTGTCAATTTTTTATCTATTAGTTGACATTTTTTTTATGGAGTACAAATAGTTGAAATATGCCTTTGCCTGGAAACTGAGGTAAGTAAAAAAATTATTTGAAGTGTTTGTAGGTTGTGTTTGTGCTTGCAGTTTTTAGTGTGTTTATGTGAGAGAGTGTGTGTGCATGTGTAGGCAGACTGTGTGTGCGCGTGTGTGTAAGTGTGAATGTCTGTGTATGTATAAGCATACATATGTCTGGGTGAAAGTGAAGGACAAGGGGCATGTGAAGTTGCTTCCGCTACCACAGTCATTTTGGTGAATTGACGTCCATGGTGAGGGCAGGGTCGGACTGGGCCAAAAATTAGGCCTGGGCATCAAATAAAAGTGGTCCCCATTATGATAGCTGAAAAAGTGGCCCACATTTACAAATCATGCCAGTTTTAAACCTGTAAATGCACGCTGTATGGGTATTTTGCAAGCGATGGGAGTCGCAAGCTTTTTTGTTTGCGACAGGCAATGCTTGTGACAATATCAGTGAAAACAACACAAAATCGTATCACCTGGCCTTAAAACAGGTCCTCAAACTGCTAAAAAAAACAGGCTCACACACTGTAAGACCAGTCCTTCGGGCAGTGCCTGATTGCCCTATAGGCCAGTCCAACCCTGGGTGAGGAAACAGCAGACCTGATTTTATTGCCGGTAATTTCGGCTGGTAAAAGCACAAGGTTTGCCCCTGACAACATTATTCTTCGGCAAGAAGGGAGATTGCATTGGTACCACCTGCCAAATCTATTCTTCCTCTTCTCCTCCCTCCCTCCCTCGCTGGGTGGCCACTGCTCCGATTTTCCACCTGTCCAGACAGGGAGGCAAATCGGCGTGCTAAACCCTTCAGAAAAGGGCGTACTGTACAGAATTGCACACATTACATGTCCGCACAATTATCCCCCATTTTGAGGGGTCTAACTCAGAATAGGTTGAATTTCATACCAGCGGTAATGGTTATTTCGGTCACTAGGAATCTCCACATGAAATTCTGTGTAACTCATAATGAGGGCCTTAGTCCATCATCTGCCCTGATCTTACAGATGAGAAAGATGCGTCTCTATCAAGTCCATGAGGCAGACATCCAAACACACTAGTTAGGTCTAGCCCAGTTTCTCCTACTTCAGGCATGACATGCTTCCCTGCAACATTCAGGAAGCCATGCGCACTTTCACTTTCCAAGCAGCACAGGACAATGCCGGCCACTGCTTTGAAATGAAATAGGTTTTGCATTTACAAGAGTTTTAGCCATTTGCTTTGTAAATGACAATGCTTTTTATTTATGTGTTAATTATCAAAACAGATACATAAAAAGGCATTGCCATTTTCAATGCCAATAGTTTAAACTCTTGCAAATGCGAGACCTATTGCATTGCAAATGCTTTCTTTACCAGTCCTGAGGCCTGTCTTACTAGGGCTCTAAAAGATGGACCAAGTCCAAGTACGAGTGACTCTGGGAGTGGGGGTGGTGGGGGAGCAGCAGCCACAGGTTTCTCAAGTAGGTAGTGTGGGGGACAGACATTCAACAATCAAGCAACAGACCTTATAGCTCGACGTCCAGCCCAATGCTTTTCTATTTGAAAAAAAAGTTATTTTAATCACCCTGCAATACTGAATATTACAAAACACAATTGAGTATGCAGGATAATACCCCATATCCTGTGGGCGCTACACCCCACTTCTCTCCGTGCTCTGTCGCCCCCGGTCACCGTGGTTCTTATAGTCCACCAGTAAACAGGCAGGAGCATGGATTCAGCATAGCTGCAGATTCTGTTCTACAGTTTCAAATATGCTATCAGTGCACTTTTACCATCCGGGTGTTTTAGTAGGTAGAAAACAGTCTTCACGGTGATATCACCCTGTTGCAGCTGATTGGTACTTTCTACAACTTGAGGCCTAAAGTATTCATGTGGTGTTCCTGTTGCAGTCGCAAGGGAGGCCAGGTGCAGGCCATGTCTTTGGGGTAAACAGACATAATATTGATTCCAAAATATCGTTTGGACAAAATATCGAGTAAAAAATATAGACTAGCCAAAATATCGACCAGACATAATATAGACTACAAAAATATTGAGTAATATCGATATTAATAGCCAAAATATTGAATCCAAAATATAGACTAGACATAATATCGACTAGATAGAATATAGACAAAAAAAAATCGAAAATAAGGTGTTATTAATAATTTTTAATAATTGTGTAATATAAATCTGTAGCGGGTTGTGGGTTTATAGGGGAATAGGGTGGGAAGTAATTTAATTATAATTAATTAATTATGTAAATTATTAATAATAGTTAATTAATTATTAATTGGTAAATAATTAAAATATAATTGTTAAAAAATAATAGTTAATTAATAATTAATTTTTAGTAAAATATTTTCTGTAGCGGGTTGTGGGTTTATAGGGGAATAGGGGGGAAGTAATTTTATTATAATTAATTAATTATATAAATTAAAAATAATTGTTAATTCATTATTAATTGGTAATTAATTAAAATATAATTGGTAATTAATTATAAATATTTAATTGATAAATAATTAATATTTAGTAAAATATTTTCTGTAGCGGGTTGTGGGTTTATAGGGGGATAGGGTGGGAAGTAATTTAATAATAATTAATTAATTGTGCTAATTAATAATAATTGTTAAATAATTATTAATTGGTAATTAATTAAAATATAATTGGAAAATAAGTATAGATATTTAGTTGATAAATAATTAATATTTAGTAAATTATTTTCTGTAGTGGGTTGTGAGTTTATAGGGGGATAGGGTGGGAAGTTATTTAATAATAATTAATTAATTATGTAAATTAATTAAAATTGGTAATTGTTAATTAATTATTAGTCATTTTAACCTCTACGCTATCCAACGCTTTCCCAACTGTTGCACCCACTGGAGTGGGAATAGTAATTTTAACCCCTACGCTATCCAACGCTTTCCCTACTGTTGCACCCACTGGAGTGGGAATAGTAATTTTTACCCCTACGCTATCCAACGCTTTCCCTACTGTTGCACCCACTGGAGTGGGAATAGTAATTTAAACCCTTACGCTATCCAATGTTTTCCCTACTGTTGCACCCACTGGAGTGGGAATAGTAATTTTTACCCCTACGCTATCCAATGTTTTCCCTACTGTTGCACCCACTGGAGTGGGATTAGTAATTTTAACCCCTACGCTATCCAACGCTTTCCCTACTGTTGCACCCACTGGAGTGGGAATAGTAATTTTTACCCCTACGCTATCCAACAATTTCCCTACTGTTGCACCCACTGGAGTGGGAATAGTAATTTTTACCCCTACGCTATCCAACGTTTTCCCTACTGTTGCACCCACTGGAGTGGGAATAGTAATTTTTACCCCTAGGTTATCCAGCGTTTTTCTACTGTTGAATTCACTATAGTTATTACAATAAATTTTAACCAATTTGCTATGCTACGGTAAAAATATTATATATGTTTAGTTAATAATATGTATTTATATATATATATATATATTTATTATTATTTTTTTATTTTTGTAATTTACATTAATTATTTATTAATATTAAATTTATTTAATCATTTTAACTAAGTTTATATTAAATGTATTTATTTTTATATTAGTTTTAACTTAATTTAAAGACATATAAAAAAAACGATATTTTGACAGTCTATATTATTTACAGTCGATATTTTAGAGTCGATATTTTTGTACTTACCTGTATAAAGATAGAAACTCGATATTTTGTCCCTCGATATTTTCTCATCGATATTTTTGCAAGTCGATATTAATGGGCTCAATATTATTTCAGTGATCCGTCTTTGGTGTACACTGCCTCTCAAGGAGATGCCCTTGCAGGCCTTATAGTGATGATCTCGGAGTGCTTGGCTGTGTTACCTGCTTTCGGTCTGGCACTGATATAGTGCATAGCTATTTCCTATGCACAGATCACACACAAGGCAGTTGTAGCCCAGCTTGACCTGGCGCAGTTCTCAACGGGAGCCATGGAGATGGACATAAGGAGAGCTACTGTAGCCAGGGACAAAGCACTAACTCCAGCTAACTGGGGGTTCTTAATATCCATTTGGATGACCCCTCGAATCATCTGGCCAATGAGTTATTAACAAGTCTCTCGGCACTTCAATTTAGGCAGAAAGGATTTGCCCCTATGCATGTTAAGGGCCATCTCTTCGATCCTGTGTTTAGTAATTAGCAGAATCTTTAGGTAGGCACTCCCATCCCCCTCCACTGGACAGACCACTCGCTAATTCCTCTGGTCTGGGAGACTTTGGTCCCTATCCCTCCCCAGAGTGCTATTTTGACGCTAGAAAAGAAATGGTCGAATCTCTCCACCAATCAATGGACTACAGTTCTTGAGGCTACCAGACCTTGTAGTGATCCTAAGCTGGAGCGGGCAAATAACAACTTCAATCTAAGGATCCAAAGCTCACTGGATATAATACTTCTTAAAAATCCTAGCCACAAGAGACTCAAACATAAAACTGCCTCGTGGTTTTCCCCTAAATTAAGGGAGTTAAAGCAAACCTGCAGAAAATGTGAAAGGAGGTGGAGACAGAATTTTGCAGAAGAGAGGAAAAATGATTATAGAGAGGCAATTAGGAGTTATCAGGCAGAAATTTAAACCACCCAAACCACCTTTTATGAGGAAAGGATTAGTGCAGCGGCTAACTCACCTAAAGAGATTTTTCACATTGCTAAATCTCTATCTACCATGCCGCATAAACCGCATAAAAGCACCAGACCACTGCAACAACTTGGCAGAATATTTCCATCAAAAAATTCGATTTATATCTTTGCCTTTCCCTCCCTCACAGACTGAGTCTACAGCTCTCAGTGTCAGAAGTTTGCACCCCGAACTACTGTGCTCTCTAGGAGAATTCCCTCTGTTAGACGCTGACTCCCTCAATTCATACAATTCCAGGGTAACCTCGGGCTCCCCTGTGGATCCTGCTCCTCCCCAGCATCTCTCGCTAGTCATTAATGCCATTGGCCCGGTAATTCTGGATATTCTAAACTCCTCCATCACATTCGGCACAGTACGCCTGGCCTGGAAGTGTGCTCAGGTTAGAGCCCTTTTGAAAAACCCCAATTTAGATCACTCCAATATGCCCAATTATCGACCCATCTCTCTCTTTCCCTGGCTGAGCAAGCTGATTGAGAGACACATAAATACCATGCTTGTGCAGTACTTGAAATCCAACAACCTGCTCCATGTCTCTCAAACAGGATTCCACCCTCAGCTCGGCATGGAGACAGCCCTTCTAGCAGTAACAGAGGAGGCAAGGAGACTTTGGACCAGGGCGGCTCAGCAGCAATCATTCTTTTATATCTCACTGCTGCCTTTGACACTGTTGATCATAACATCCTGCTTGAGCGACTAAAAAATCTTGAAGTGACAGATATGGCACTTACCTCGTTTCAGTCCTTTGTAAGGTACCAGTTCTTTTAAGTCTTCGAGGGAACTGCCACTTCAAACCGGTGGCCTCTTAGCTGTGGGGTTCCCCAGGGTTCTTCCTTGAGCCCCACGCTTTTTAACACCTATATGGGGCCCTTGGCAGAGATGGTCCTTCCGTTCGGCATTAAGATCATTACCTACGCAGATGATACTCAACTGGTTGTGGCATTAAACTACCCTGATGGATCATCTTGCACCCTAGGTACCTGCCTAGAGGCGGTAGCCGAATGGATGGAACTCTCTCACCTTAAGCTAAATGGGGAAAAGACCGAATTGATGTTTTTTGGGCAAATCTCCATCACCCTCTTTGGCATTCATATGGCTGACCTGTCTCGCCCCTATTCCAGCTCCAAAGTAGCAGATCAAGAGACTGGGCATGTGGCTTGACAGCTCCCTCTGTTTCAATCATCAAGCCACTAAGCTCTCTGCTACGTGTTTTGGCCAGATGAGAATGCTACATAATATCCTTCCCCTGCTTCCTCTCCAGGCGAGAAAGATTAAGGTGTACGCCCTCATACTGTCCCACCTGGACTATGGGAATGCGCTGGATCTGGGCGCTCCTCAGTCCACTATTCAGAAACTTCAAGTGATCGGGAATTGTGCGGCCCGCCTACTTCTCCAGATTCCTCGAAGACAATCAGCGAAACCGGCATTGAGGAATCTTCATTGGCTCCCAATCCGGGCGAGGATACAGTTTAAGGCCATGTGCCTGGCTCACAGAGCCATTTGGAAATCTGGCCCAGACATTATCCAGTCCCTGGTTACCCCATACCAACCCCCTACGATTCTTTGGTCTAGTTCCGCTTTTCTTGCCACCCCAAGGAAAGTTCAAAGATCTAGATGGGGTGGTCGCTTCTCCTCCCTGAATGCATCCAATCTTTGGAACTCTCTCCCCTCTACTCTTCGAGGGGAACCAAACCTACTGGCCTTCTGTAAACTTCTCAAAACCCATCTTTTCAGTACTACACATTAACCTGACGTGTTGATCTGTTTGTCCGGTCCATAAGCGCTAGGAGGCCCCAGGGTAGCTACACGCTATAGAAATCTTATTTCATTCAGTCATTCATTCACATCTTAAAGATTTTGGGGGCCCAGGGCCAAACATATTTTGGGGGCCCCTGTTCGCAACAGCTTGGAATTTATGATCCAATATCAGCTTCTTCATGCCCTCTTTAGCCAGGTCACCAGCAGTGCACGGGCAAATTCATCCAAATTCTACATGTGTTTACATCTAGGGGTCGATTCCGATTCGGGAAAAACCGTTCCAAATAGCCGTTCGGAGCGTTTTTCCCGTACGAATCGTACCCTGCAACGTCCCCCGTACGTACGACGAAGTACGATTCGTACCAGGAGCCGTACTCCGTACGAGTCGTACAAGACACCGTACGACTCTACTCTCCGTACAATTCTCCCTCGGAACCTGCTGTACGCGACATCGGTACGGTTCGCGGCTGGTTTTTACGACCCAGCAAGTACGATACGTGTCGGGTACGCACCGTACGACCCTTTTTCTACGGAAGCTGAAAACAGCCGTAAAAGCAGAGTTCGTGCCGAAACAGGTACGGAACGGCCCCCCGGGTACAGTGCGTACCCCCCATGATCGCAGGGGTACGCACCGTACCCCTGCGATCATAGGGTGTACGAGCCGTACCCCCATTGTACGATCGGGGTACGATCGGTGTGCGAGCCGTACCCCATGTATGATCAGTTAACGAGCCGTACCCCCATTGTACGATGGGGGTACGGCTCGTACACCGATCGTACATGGGGTACGGCTCGTACACCGATCGTACACCGATCGTACATGGGGTACGGCTCGTACACCCCATGATCGCAGGGGTACATGCCGTACCCCTGCAATCATGGGGGGGTACGCGCTGTACGGGGTGTATGTAATCGTGCGCTTTTCCGTACGAATCGCCCTTACCTGACGTGGACCGTACGAATCGCGTCCTGATTCCCCGGTCCGGATCGTACTCGTCGGGTCATACGGCGTGTGTACGAGTCGTACGGTTCACAGTCTCAGCCTTGCAATACGTACAGATCGCGACGATTCGGACGGATTTTACGGAATGCGGATCGTACTACGCGACCCGGACGGACGGGTACGATTCGTACGGAAAGGGCTACTAATACGAATCGTACGGTGGATTTTTTTACCGGATCGGAATCGAGCCCCTAGTATTCAGGGATAGTGATGTGGGTCTTCAATATTTTAATCCAGCAGCAGCTCACTAATATTACTGCAAGTAATCTCTGTGACACCCTCCCATTTCTAATATCTGAGGTCCTGTTTTGATCTAAAAGAAACTTTGTTATGGCTGATGCATGAATCATAAACACACTTTCTCTGCAAAATGTCTATAATAGACTCTCACACAACACCCACATTAAAAATAAACTAAAGGAAAACAATATTTAAAACAATCTATTTAAGAATTATTAAAGGTAATCAGAGCAAGACTCTGCAGAGAAGAGCTCTCTCTATCACGGGACCCTGAAAGGGTGGGGTGCAGGGCCAAGACCCACTTTGCCCATGCCTTAAAACGTCTCTGACTGTAGCACCGGTTGCTAGTGACTTCTCTCTCTCAGGAGTCCTTTTTTCTCAGGAACACACTGTCCTTTTCCTCCTGGACAGTCTCTCTTACAGGCAAAAGGGCAGGCCGGACACAGAAACTTCTTCACCTTGCATAACAGAAACTGCAGTCCTACCACACACCCCTTCCAGCAAACCAATGGTAGTGCTTCGGAAGAACGAATCTTTAGCTCCTCGCTAAAAATTTCTACATAGAATTTTTAAAGGTATATTGTCATGGGGCTTGTGTGTGTGAGCGTGGGGTAAGTGCTGTGTGGCAATTTGCTGTGTGTTGGCACATGGGACACTACTGTCTGCCGGGCTGACAGTTTCACTGGCTCATGGGATAGATTTCGCCGTATTGGAAGGATATTGTTTACTGTTGAGCATGGGTAACTACGGACAAGCACAGATGGTGAGCGGAGTGGCTTTCAAAATTGAAAAGCACGCATTTGGCCAAAGGAATTGAATGGAACGGAATATATACTTGTATAGCGCAGACTGTCACCCTGCGGGTATCCTGGCGCTTCGATCAAGAGGTCGACCAATCGACAGCTAACTTCCGGCATTTAAAGAGAAGAAGAAGGATCAAACCCTAGGGAAGAGCCATGTTTTAATGTTATTCCTAAACTCAGGTAAAGAGTCCATTTGTCTGATATTCTGAGGAAGTTTGTTCCAGTGGAGAGCGGCGGTAACACTAAATGACCTTCCTCCCATCCTGGATCGTTTAAACCTGGGAGTAACCAGCAGACTGGTGCTTGAAGAGCGGAGTTGTCTTTTGGGATGGTACCAGGAGAATTTTTCTTGCAAGGGGATAGGGCCTATGTCATGCACCGCTCTGTGGACCAGGCATAGCGCCTTAAACTGGACCCTTTCCTTGATAGGCAGCCAGGGTAGTTGTCTCAAGGCTTGTGTAGATGAGGCGCTGCGCTGCCTATTCAGTGCTATTTTTGCTGCTGCAGACTGGACTCTCTGCAACCCCTGAAAGATATATTGTGGGGCTCCCAAATAGGGAGTTGCAGTAGTCCAGTCTGCTAAGCCCCGTGCTTCTCACCACCACTGGACGCAGTTCCTCTGGTAGTAGTGGAAGGAGCTGACGCAGCCCACGCAGCACCGAAAAACACACCCAGGCAGTCTGGTTGGCCTGTGATTCCATTTGGAGGTCGCCATCGATTAGTATCCCCAGATTGCGTACTGTACTAACTGGTATCAATGGTTCCTCCTCCGGAGTTAGTCTCAACTCGGAAGGAATACGGTTGGACAACATAGCAGAGGAGCAGTATACTACCTCCGTTTTACTACTGTTAAACTGAAAGGAGTTTTCTCGGAGCCAACTAGCGGTACTACGCATACATTGTTGGAAAGTGTCCATAGATACTGCGTGTTTGCCTTCCAAAGAGAAGGCCAACTGAGAATCGTCTGCGTAGTTTATTAAATCAACTCCAAAGGATTAAATGATAGGAAACAGCGGCTGAAGGTTTACATTGAATAGTATGGGGCTGATCGCTGAGCCCTGTGGTACCCCATATACTACAGGGGTTTTATTGGAAGTGAGCAGTACCATGGACACCATCAGATGTCTCCCAGTTAGATAGAACCATAACCACTGCAATGCCTGCCCTTTCACCCTATCCTTTCCAATCTCTTTACTAGGATAGGGTGGCTTACTGTGTCGAATGCTACCGACATATCGAGAAGCACTAGGACAGATGCATTCCCGTTGTCGGCCCGCATACGCAGGGTGTCCAGCATAGTGGCCAAGGCTGTTTCGGTCCCATGCCCTGGGCGAAACCCAAATTGGTCCCTGGCCAGGATTTAGCCACCCTCCAGAAAATTGGAGAGTGTCTTACTTCCTGCCTTCTCCATGATTTTAATTGGATAGGGCAGAAGAGAAATGGGTCTAAAACTAGCCGGGTTCGTTGGATCTAGGGATGGTTTCTTAATCAAGGGAGTTACCACCGCCTGTTTCCACTTCTCCGGGACTATTCCGGTCTCCAGAGATTGGTTGCAGATTTGTCGCAGCCAGGGGAAAGATCCTTGTCCGAAAGTTTTCCAAATTTTGTGGAGCAAGGGGTCCATGGGGGATCCTGAAGACACGCTGTAGGCCAGATTGGTAAAGGAAATGTCGGTAAAGGTTTGAAAATTATCCAGGGTCAATATTTGCCCCTGGCTCCTAGCCTCCATGTCATGGGGGCTATTGTCTACATCATTATTGCCTGTGGGATGAAAAGTGCCGACAATTTTGACTACTTTTTCGTCAAAATAGAAGGCAATCTCGTCACACACTCTTTGTGTGGCCACCACATTATTGCTAAGGCAAGTTGGTGAAGAGAGCTCCTTCACTATCTTAAATTTGGGCTTTCGTCCCATTTGACGCCTGGATAATAGAGTTGGCATAGAAGTCTGCTTTAGCCTTAGTAATGAGTTCCTTATATTTCAGATGTGTTATTTTCAACTAATTTTTGTCTGATGGCAGACACTTCTTCCTCTATTTCCTCTCCACCTGTTTACAGGACAGGCATAGCTGTTTCAAACCTTCATTGTACCATGGGGCTGAAACTCTCTTCCTAATCTTTAGTTTCTTTATAGGAACTGCCTGGTCCAAAATATTAGTTATATAGGTACAATAGGTATTGTAATTTTCCTTGACTGTATCAGTGGGATTAAAGTAGTTTACACCCAAGGGAACTTCAACATTCTTAATTTTCTCAAGTTTGAACCATTTTCTCCCACTCCGGTAGGTAGCTGGACGGTTGGCTTTGTCTTCACAGCAAAATTGTGTAATCTTAAAGAGAATTAAAAAGGGATCGGTCCAATTTTGAGGGGTTATATTGAGGACTTCAGCCTCATCTTGATTAGCAAATAAAAGATCAAGCATATAGCCTCCCTGATGGGTGGGATGATTTATCAGTTGCTGTAGGTTAAGATTCGCACACATATTTTTCAAATCTCTAAAATGGTTACACAGTCTCCCGTCGTCTCTCAGATTAAAATCACCCAAGATTATCATTTTAGAATGAGAGAGCGTAAGGTTCGTGATAGTGTCAAATAGAGCCTGAAATTGTGTACTATCTCCTGGGGGCCTGTAGCATATCAGTCCTGTCAGTGAGCTTCCACTTGTTTCTTGCTGTTTAAACCCCTTAAGTTCGATGCCTTCAATCATCTCTACCTTTAGTTCCACAAAATTCATCTCTTCCCGAAATATCATCCCTACCCCTCCCCCTCTGCCCACTAATCTCGGTTTATGTACAATTTTATAACCGGCTGGACAAGCCAGAGCCAATTCCATCATAGACTCTGTATTTGTCTATGTTTCCGTTACAAATAAGGTGTCCAATTTCAGATCTTCAATCACCATTGATATCTCTATATGATGTTTACTAGGGACCGACTATTGATTAGTTCGCATAAAAGGTGCTTTCCCTCGTTTGTCTCGTAGGTTGGCAGGAGCTCGCGTCCCCCATTGTCCCTGTTACCCAAACTTAGCAGCGTTTCTCTGGAATAAAACTTACCCCCCTGTTTGCTATTTAGACAGGTAGCGTGGCTGGCGCTGTGTGCGGCCGGTGCCCGGACGGGCGCAGACGGGCTCCCTCCGGCGCGCCCGCTACGCGCTTGCATTGCCCGATTTAAGTAGGCAAGCAAGTGCAGGACAACACTCGAGCACCTCCCAATATGGCGCCCTAGAATGGCCAGAGATCACCCCCACCTAAGATGGCGTCCGTAACTAAATGAAGGAGGGGAGTCCAAGCCTCGCTCAAATAGCGAGTGAAATGCAAAGTATTTTAAAGTCCGGGTAAACGGGATTTAAAGTTTCTCTTTAGCAGTGCAAATAAGCAAATAAACAGATCACATTTAATTAAGAAACAAGTTAAAAAAACGGCGCGTTAAAATTGATACAAATTACAGAAAATAGCAGCAGGTAAATGCGAGTAGAAGAGAGTATGGCGTTAGTCTGTCTGTTCGATCTTAGTGCATGTCCCACCTTTTCTCTAAATGTTCACTCCCACAGCCTCCAGCTGTCGGGTGCGAGCAGGGGCACCCAGGCTACAAGCTGCATTCCTCCCTTGTCGTGGATCATGTAACAAATGAAACATAGCACAGTGGCTATCACTTTCGCTGCTGCATGTGCTTTTCTTCCATATTTTTCTGTGGTTCTTTTTCATGTTCATTCCTTTATTTGTTTCTCGCACTTTTTAAATTGTCATGGTATCTCCCATTGGGTTTTTTGATTGCAAGCATGTTATTTAATTAAAGGTCATCGTCGAAAAAGGCAGCGCAGGCCTGCAAGGCAGGCATAGTCATGTCAGCTTAGCAGACCGCCGCACTTCCGGAGCATTACTGTTGTGTATACCATGGACTCTATGCTTCCACTTCTGGAGAATTACCAGTGTGCATACCATGGCACACTACGCTTCTACTTTTGGAGCATTACCGGTGTGTATGTCATGGCACACTAGGCTTTTACTGCCGGAGCACTACCCATGTGTATACCATGGACACAACGCTTCAACTTCCGGAGCCTTACCGTTCTGTATACCATGGCACACCAGGCATTTACTTCTGGAGCATTACCCGTGTGTATACCATGGCACACTACGCTTCTGCTTCCGGAGCATTACCCGTGTGTATACCATGGCACACTAGGCTTCCACTTCGGGAGCATTAACGTTGAGGATACCATGAAACCCTCCGCTTCTACTTTTGGAGCATTACCAGTGTGTATACCATGGCCCATCCGCTTCCACTTCTGGAACATTACCAGTGTGTTTACCATGGCACACTACATTTCCATTTTTGGAGCATTACCGTTGTGTTTATCATGGCACACTATGCTTCTGAAGCATTACCGGTATGCATACCATAGCCACTACGCTTCCACTTCCGATGACAGGAAATGCTCCACTTCCAGAGCATTACCGGTGTGTTTAACATGGCACACAACGCTTCCAGTTCCGGAGCATTATCAGTGCGTATACCATGGCACACTAGGCTTTTACTTTTGTAGTATTACTGGTTTGTTTACCATGGCACACTATGCTTCCTATTCCGAAGCATTACCGGTGTATACCATGGTACACTAGGCTTTTACTTCCACTGTATTACCGGTGTGTTTACCAGGGCACACTACGATTCTATCTCTGAATCATTACTGGTGTGTTTATCATAGCACACTACGCTTCCACTTCCGATTACTAAAAATGCTTCACTTCCGAAGCATTACCAGTTTGTATACCATGGCACACCTACGCTTCCAGTTCCGGGGCATTACCTGTGTGTATACCATGGACACTATGCTTCCAATTTCGGAGCATTACAGGTGTATACCATGGTGCAATAGGCTTTTACTTCCTGAGCATTACCGGTGTGTATACCATGGCACACTAGGCTTTTATCGCCAGAGCATTACCCATGTGTATACCATGGACACGCCGCTTCCACTTCCGGAGAATTAAAGGTGTGTATACCATGGACACTACGCTTCCAAATCCAGAGCATTACCACTGTGTATACCATGGCACACTAGGCTTTTACTTCAGGAGCATTACCCGTGTCTATACCATAGCACACTACACTTCCACTTCCGGAGCATTACCAGTGTGTATACCATAATACACTATGCTTCCACTACCAGAGCATTAGTGGTGTGTATACCATGGCACACTACGCTTCCACTTCCGGAGCATTACCAGTGCATATACCATGGCACACTAGGCTTTTACTGCCAGAACATTACCATGTGTATACCATGGACACGGCGCTTCCACTTCCAGAGCATTACCGGTGTGTATACCATGGCACACTAAGCTTCCACTTCTAGAGCATTACCGGTGTGTATACCATGGACACTACGCTTCCACTTCTGGAGCATTACCACTGTGTATACCGTGGCACACAAGGCTTTTACTTCTGGAGCATTACCCATGTGTATACCATAGCACACTACGCTTCCACTTCCGGAGCATTACCAGTGTGTACACCATGGTACACTACGCTTCAACTTTTGGAGCATTACCAGTATGTTTACCATAGCACACTATGCTTCCACTTCTGATTACTAAAAATGCCTCACTTCCGAAGCATTAACGGTGTGTTTACCATGGCTCACTATGCTTCCAGTTCCGGAGTATTACCAGTGTTTATACCATGACTATAACACTTCCACTTCTGGAGCATTACCAGTGTGTATACCATGGCACACTATGCATTTACTTCCAGAGCTTTACACATGTGTATACCATGGCACACTTTGGTTCCACTTCTTGAGCATTACCGGTGTGTTTACCATGGCGCACTACGCTTCCACTCCTGGAGCATTACCGGTGTATACCATGGTACACTAGGCATTTTCTTCTGGAGTATTACCGATGTGTTTACCATGGCACACTATGCTTCCAAAACATTATCTGTGTGCATACTAAAGCATACTACGCTTCCACTTCCGATTACTGAAAATGCTCCACTTCCGGAGCATTACCGGTGTATTTACCATGGCACACTACGCTACCAGTTCTGAAGCATTACCTGTGTATACCATGGTACACTAGGCTTTTACTTCTGGAGTATTACTGGTGTGCATACCATGGCATACTACTCTTCCACTTCCTGAGCATTACCGGTGTGCATACCATGGCCACTACGCGTCCACTTCCAGAGCATTACCTGGTGTATACCATGGAGCACTAGGCTTCTACTTCCGGAACATTACCTGTGTGTATACCATGGCACTCTATGATTCCACTTCCGGCGCATTACCAGTGTGCATAACATGGCCGGCGAGGTACGTGGAAGTTGGTAAAAAGCAGCAATCCGTACACTCCATGGGGCTGTTCATTTAATTAATCAAACAGGAGTGCAAGCCACTGTCTCCGATCTCTCCAGCAGCCTTAAGCAGCATCTTACACTTTCACCGTCAAAGTGCAAGATGCTGCTTAACGCTGCTGGAGGGAGCCGAGTCAGACAGTTTGACAACATACATATTCCACTCTAGTCTATTTGCTGTCGCTAGCGTTGCAGCAGTCTGCTATGACCTGCTTTTCTCTGTGGCCAGTATTGAAAAGACTAATTGCATAGCAACAGCTGAATTATTGAATATGCATGTGATTGCACTTCTGCAGTACAGCCTAATTAAAAAAACAAGCAGACCAACGTGAATAGGTTCCTACTGCGTGAGATGGTAATAATCGGGCCATTGGAATTATGTGGCAGGGGAGGGCAAAATATGCTACAGGGTTGAGTAAATTATGTGGCAAGAAAAGGCAAAGTACGAGGCACAATGCTGCACATTTTGTGAAGTATTACTTCATTATTTTGCCATTTTGTAAACATGCTAACTCTGTCTGAGCTTTGGATTGCCTCATTAGTACCAGTGTAAGACCCAAATATAGTAATAAGCAGCAGATTGGTGATCAGTCAGGCTTTGTAAAGGGCTTTCAGCAGCGCTGCAAGGAAATGCATGGGTTCTCGGATTTCCACTTCTGGCACTGCCACATACTTCAGTTCGTGTTAAACTAGGATAGGCACGCGTGATGTGATATTACATTAAACAAATCTGTGCCTGGGCCACGGGGTGAACAATCAGGAGGAAATATGGCAGGCTTTCTCCCCTGATCTGTTTCCTGTTGTGAATAGATTCCATTTTGTTTGGGGCATCTGCTTTTGGTGGACGAGTGCCTTCTCTGGGTTTTTAGGTCTTCACGATCTGGCTAGGGAGCAGGCTTATGCATGGCCCTGTTGGACATTTTAAGTCACGAATATGGCCACTGCAAAACATTCGAAAGGAAAACATCACAAAGTTATTGAAACATATCTGTTAAGGAGCTTAAATAACTGTAGCACAATAAAAATAACTCAGCTCTTCAATAAAAATGCATTGAATGGAATCATGTTTTGCGTTCAGGATTATTAATGTTCTTTCCAAATTAGTTATGAGATTAAATAAAAAAAAAGTAATTTATGAATTTCAATTTTTTGTTATCTAATGTTATAGCCTTCTTGCAGAGCGAACACATTCATACAAGTTACCATGTTATAACATCACTACGTATAACAGATATATTTGCAGTGCGCGACACAAATGCTCAAATAATAATACAACATTTGGGGGGAAAGATGGAGCCCTGAGATGTACAGTACCTTATAAGGTGCCCTACTGCCTTTTAATGTTTATTCCTTGCTATCTCGTGTCAAGCCTGACAAATCACAATATTTTTTATTTTCTCAGTAGATTTCATTTCTAAAGGTATATCATTAAATAAAGAAATATGTAAGGTACTCAGCATTGTAATCTCAAAGTCTGTTATGATATATAAACACATACATCCCACCAACACACATCATGTCACAACTTACCACTACATTCCACACCATGCCAGTGCCCTTACGTTACTACACTAAGCACAACTTGCACACAAACTTTACAGTACTAAACACAACAGCTACATTGCTCTACAGCCGGGGTCTCCAACCGGTTGATCGCAAGCTACCGGTAGCTCGCGGAGACCCCGGGAGTAGCTCGTCTGGCCCTTCATGGGCTATTTACTTTTCCGGCTCCATTTGCCCGCCCTCACCTAAACCAGCCGCTCAGATTGGAGCTAAGCTGGGGGTGCGGGCGGGCGAAGAGGATGACGCTCCTCTCCTGCAGCTGCAGACTCTTCTCGTGAGAGACTGACTCCTGTGACGTCATTGTTACCTGAAAACGCGCTGAAACAGAGGGCAGTACGGAGCATAGACGTGACTTCGACCGCAGGTAAGCTCAATGGATGAGCAGATAGATAGTTTAGTGACGTTGGATTCTGTTTTTTAATGAATGTGATGTTGAATAATTCCTGGTGCTACATTGATACGCCAGGCACAGGCACAAAAAACATGTGGAACAGAGGGCAGGAGGGCACAAAAAACAAGGTGAAAACGAGTGAGAAAGAGGGCAGAAAGGCACCAAAACAAGGGGAAAATGAGTGGCACAGAGGGCAGAAGGGCACAAAAAACAAGTGGAAAACAAGTGAAACTGAGGGCAGAAGGCCACAAGAAACGAGGGAAACAGAGGGCAGAAGGGCACAAAAAACAAGGGGAAAACGATTGACACAGAGAGCAGAAGGGCACAAAAACAAGTGAAACAGAGGGCAGAAGGCCACAAAAACGAGGGAAACAGAGGGCAGAAGGGCACTAAAAACAAGGGGGAAACGAGTGAAACCGAGGGCAGATAGGCACAAAAAACGAGGGAAACAGCGGGCAGAAGACCACAAGAAATGAGGGAAACAAAGGGCAGAAGGGCACAAAAAACAAGGGGAAAACAAATGAAACAGAGGGCAGGAGGGCACAAAAAACGATGGAAACAGAGGGCAGAAGGGCACAAAAAACAAGGGGAAAACGAGTGAAACAGAGAGCAGAAGGCCACAAAAAACAAGGGGAAAACGAGTGAAGCAAAGGGCAGGAAATTGAGTAAAAAACAACGGTCCTTGACAAGGAGGAATAACAATTTCAATAATTATAGGCCACAATAGGCACTATAATGAACAGGAAGTCCAGCCGGACTTCAAAATTTATTCGATAACTAAATAAGTCAAATCAAACAGAACAACAATAAAGCAGTGGGACACAGTCCTGTATCCACAGTACTAAACATACAATACACAGTACAGTTAACTAGGGATTTTGAGGCATTAGAGGGAACAGGAGCAAAAAGGTAATTTTACAATCTATTTGCTTCACATATATGGAAAATACATGATTTTAGGCACATGATAGTGAACTAGTGTTTAGACCACATATTATGTCGACGGCGTTTCGATCCAGTTAAAAATAGTGGATCATCATCAGGACATTCAGTGCTTGCCTGAATTTAACAGCCTGTATTGACAGGAGGGAAAAAGGAAACATATAACAGACGATTAACCAGCTGTATTACTCATAGAACAGTTTCAACACTTTAACATACCATGCTTTGAGGTGCAATTGGTCATCCATGTGAAAAAGTGTCAGGCAACCAGTGCAGGCAACCACGGCGCATTTCTTATTGGTGATCAAAACATGCCACGATGGTAAATATCAACCGTGTCGCAAACAAGACGCATTTCTTATCGGTGCCTATAACATGCCAAGATGGTACATATCAAAAAGTGTAGAGGGTGACAGGCAGCCAGTACCAGGCGAACAAGGCTAACGTGCATAGGTACACGGCGTGCAAGAGGCATTACGTGGATGAGGTGGAAAGTGTGAGAATATCAACCCACGTTGCAATCATGAGCTACTCGTGCGAAAGTACACCGGCAAGTCTAGAAGACCAGGGGTGGCATAATTACCTAGGTACGGTGGATTGGACAAATTCCGGAATCAAGGTTGTGAACCAGCCCTCCAGCCAACCACTTGCGTTGTGGTTCAACCCTTCCAGGCAACTTGGTGACTGTTATATTGCGAGGTAAGCCCTCTCATCCAATGTTCCTTCAACTCATCGCCAGGCACATAAGCAAGCCCAGGCTAATCACGGTCTCATTCCCTGTAGGCACAATACGCCTAACCCTACTGCCAGCCCACCCGGAATCACCAACCCCAACCCTCCCAGGCTCCACATTTGGAAGCCCGAACACCCTTGATTCCAGAATTGGTCCAATCCACCGTGCCTAGGTAATTATGCCACCCCTGGTCTTCTAGACTTGCCGGTGTACTTTCGCACGAGTAGCTCATGATTGCAACGTGGGTTGATATTCTCACACTTTCCACCTCATCCACGTAATGACTCTTGCACGCCGTATACCTATGCACGTTAGCCTTGTTCGCCTGGTACTGGCTGCCTGTCACCCTCTACACTTTTTGATATGTACCATCTTGGCATGTTATAGGCACCGATAAGAAATGCGTCTTGTTTGCGACACGGTTGATATTTACCATTGTGGCATGTTTTGATAACCAATAAGAAATGCGCTGTGGTTGCCTGGCACTGGTTGCCTGACACTTTTTCACATGGATGACCAATAGCACCTCAAAGCATGGTATGTTAACGTGTTGAAACTGTTCTATGAGTAATACAGCTGGTTAATCGTCTGTTATATGTTTCCTTTTTCCCTCCTGTCAATACAGGCTGTTAAATTCAGGCAAGCACTGAATGTCCTGATGATGATCCACTATTTATAACTGGATCGAAATGCTGTCGACATAATATGTGGTCTAAACACTAGTTCACTATCATGTGCCTAAAATCATGTGTTTTCCACATATGTGAAGCAAATAGATTGTAAAATTACCTTTTTGCTCCTGTTCCTTCTAATGCCTGAAAATCCCTAGTTAACTGTACTGTGTATTGTATGTTTAGTACTGTGGATACAGGACTGTGTCCCACTGCTTTATTGTTGTTTTGTTTGATTTGACTTATTTAGTTATCGAATAAATTTTGAAGTTCGGCTGGACTTCCTGTTCATTATAGTGCATATTGTGGCCTATAATTATTGAAATTGTTATTCCTCCTTGTCAAGGACCGTTGTTTTTTACTCAATTGATACCCCAGGTCCTTGCTTACCTAGAGGGTTCCCTTGTTCTTTAGTAATAGCAAAGGGCAGGAAGGCACAAAAAACGAGGGGAAAACTAGTGCAACAGGGGGCAGAAATGCACGGTATGGGCTCTGATGAGATATAGGCTTAAAGTAAATGAAACTGGGCGTTGGGGGTCTCTCGGAAAAATGCGCGAGCTGCTTCGGGTTCAGTAGCTCACAAGGATTTTCACTGGCCAGAAGTACCTCTGACTACACAAAAGGTTGGAGACCCATGCTCTACAGCATACCTTAAAAACATTTCCAATATCTCTGGCTAAACACTTATAAGGTCCCAAAGGCGAGCCCTATTGGCTATGCCAATGCTTGTTACATAGCCTGTCTCCATCCTTCTCAGCTCAATGTCTATAACACCACCCACATCCATTTCCACTGTCTCCGGAAGCCGTTGTTATCCTCTATCTAGTGTTATGCCAAACTATGGGCATATCTAAAATAGATTCCACTTGGTTTGGCACCCATACTCAGGAAAACAAAATACTATCACAAATGTACTACACACATGCCATACAAGCAGACACACCTGAAATATACACAGGATGTCATTGCAAGATTCTGGGCTTCATATAACTTCAGAACTTTTGCACAAAAGGAGTCAGTAGGCAACACTCTCCCCTACACAGCTAAAAAGGTCTGGGCACCTATAAGGTTTCGCAAACACAATATGCTGCCACATCGCTTATGTTCTAAACCCATTACAGGGACAGTAGTCCTCTGTTCAATATGAAGACCTGCTTGGTGCAACCCTCCAGGTCACAGGACAGATTCCAGGTCTAACATTGTCAGAGACAGGCCTGGGCCCCAGTACACGGTAGATTGACCTGACACCAGTGCGAAAATAAAATTAGGATATTGGATACACCAGCAGCAAGGAACTCAGGGCAGGGTTACATGCTATATCACCATTCAGTAGGTTTCCTGTCCAGATATTCTCCCTGGTACCATTTGCAATGACCTGGAAGCCACAATGGATAATGTGGAGCACCCACTCTCCAGAGTTGAGGTAGAGGTCAACAGCTACCGGTGGATTAGAAACAGGGTGCTGGCTGGATGCCTGCTTTGCAATAATCTGATTGTGCCTGGTCTAGTGCCATGGCCAGATGCCTGCATTCTCTAGATAACATTGCTGTCGAGATCAAAGGCAGCATTTTAGTCTCAGGCTGAGGTTGTCTCCACTCCTGGAGTTGAAGGATCTCGAGACTGTATGTAGGGCAGACTCTGAGAATATGTTGTTATGATGCCCACTGGCCTCTGTTGCAGACAGTGAAGCCCCTGGGTCAGTCTTGTATTGGACCTAGGGTCATTGTCAGAGCTACAGGAGGAAGTTCAACCAAACACAGGAAGAATGTCCTACTCTACTGGGCCTATGCAAGGTGGTCAGAGAACAAGTTGCCACTGGGGTGGGTAGCAGTCAAAACATGATCTGGGAGGAAGGGCTATCGTACAGCACACCTATAGAACCAGAACAGGTGCAAGCACCTGTTCTGATAGCTCTAGAGGGACACAGAAACGTTATGTTGTTTCTAGCTCATTAGTTACTTTCAGCCAAACAGACCAAGCACAGGTTAGATCCATTGTTCTACTAGCCAGGTATTACTTACATGCCCAACATCTGAAGTGAGTGGCAAGAGTAAAGGCCAATCCAAGGCTTCTTCAGTGCTTCTACCTATGATTGGTGTCCCATGTGAGATGGTGGTCACAGACAAAGATGGTCCATTTGATCTCCCCTCTGCTTTAGGCCATAAGTGTGTCTTTAGTGTGGTGAACTATGCCACTATGTACCCCGAGGGGTGGCTCTGAGGAGCACAACTGCCTAGACAATGGTGAGGGCCCTCTTGCACTCTTCTTCATGTTTGGATTTCCAAGGAATGTGATATCCAACCAAAGAACACATTAACCTTCTCATCTTTGAGAGAATATGAGAGTAAGCTAGAGTGATTTACAACATCCCCGCTGCATGACACCCAACACCAATATTTTAGTGCAATGCTTCAAAAAGACTCAAAAGCACATACTACAAACTATATAAAAGCAGGAAATGATTGAGGCTTTCTTTGGCTAGTTCAACAGTACTGGCACCTAAGTAGGGATCAGTGGACCTGTGTGGTTGGGCTCACAATACTGTTATGAAGATGGGTATCCTTCTTATCCCTTATGCTGATGAGCTAGTAGAAAGATTGAGCACAACCAACCAAGTACCTCAGTACTTTTGATCTGCCCTATGCCTATGGGCAGATTACACTGGTACCAAGTGCTACGTAGACGACTGTATTTTCCATTCCAGAATGCCCCTAGCAGTTTAAGATTATGGAAAACATTTGTGGAAGATTGTGGAAGAATTCCATTTTGTCTCCTGGATGACATCAGTGGCTGCACACTGGGGAAGATGTTCCCTTGCAGAGATGCTGTTATTGATCAGATACTCACACTACTTTTAAAAAAATAGAAATTTGAACTGCTTTGAGACCAGCAGTGTTACATTCCTCTAAAGAGCTCCATAAAGAGTGACATTTATATATATGAATTACCATCATTATAGTTGTTGTACTACAATGACCATAATGCACTAGCATGCGCTACTGAGCCACAGGACCAGATATGATGAATTTAAGACAGTTAAACTGTATTACAGCCACCTATATGATCCATAAACCACAGCAATATTAGAAAAAAAGGACCTGCTACTTATACCACGAGCTGCACCTGCAAGTGATTTGCTGACCTGATTGTGTGCACACCTCATTCAGTTAGTAAGCGAAGGAGAGGAAAATAGCAGCGAAGGAAGAGAGGAGGGATGAAAAACAACCAACAAGAGTGAGGTAAAGAGACATCAATATAGGGTGGTTGGAGAAAGTTCGAACAAGACTGCTTTGGTATTTGGAAACACCTGCATTCCTCAGCGAAACACCTTAGCCTTCTGCCATGTGTTTTTCGCAAATGAAGTACAGGTGGACTCATTTGTTAATCGCAACAAAGTTGGTAATAGGTTATAGGGTGGACAAGCAATACATGAACCATCTGCTCTCCCCACAATGATTTACGCAACCTAAATAATCATTTGTAAAGTATGGATCATATTTCTTTACAAGACCCTTTAACTCTCACAATACCTTTTAAGGTGTTTTCCTGATAAGAGATTATAAATCTGCCGTAGCACTTGAAAAAAAATGTTTTATTATCAAAATAAATGTATTACCATCTGGCTGAAAAAAAGCTTGGCTGCGGCTCAGAACCCATTCCTCAGCTATTATTAGGTTCACGCTTAAGTGTTTGACAGGTCTAACCCACTTGCATGACCCATACAAGTGACAAACTGTAACCCACACTGGGGGCAAATGTTGCTCATCTAAGGTTTTCACATGTGAACCAGTGAGATGTAAACATCACAAAGAGCACTAAAAACAACCAGAGTAATACTAATCCCACCACAAGGCCTATCATGACTCCTGCCAGTTGCCCATCCCCCAAACTTTGCTGTGACAGCAAACAACAACATTGTCCTGATGAAGACCTGTGTTACCAGACCCAACAAATGATTCATATCTATCTGAAACATGTCCTCACTACCTGTCATCTTGAGGGGAATGGTTTTACTCTTATCTTAATCAAGGCACCGAGGTTACAATTAAGCTTCCTGACACATTAAAAGTCCTGGGGTTCACTTCACTACCTCAACACTTCCTTGGGATCATGGCTGACTATGCCTCCACTACAGAAGTAGATAGGTTGTGTACACTACACCCCACATTGATTTAAAACAACTTTCACTCCATCGTCTCTAGAAGAACCTGCCATCTTGTACCGCCTATGTAAATAGAAGCATCTAGGAACATGTAGCAGGCATGATGCAACACTCTCATTACAGTCTCTGATAGGTGACTCAGTCAGCGATCTCCAATACTGAACTTCTGGACTTGTAAGCCCAGTGTGCTCTTTCTCACTTTGATGAATGGCAAAATCCCTAAACATCACCATTATGAAAACAAAAAGGCGAGAGAGATTACAGAAAATGGTCAACAGTCAAAAAGCATGACTCTCACAGCAAATCAGGATGGATGCACCTCTTGCAACAATCCGATTTCCAACAACCATTTCTCCTAATGCTCAGAAGCTCCAGTCCTGTGCATGCAGCCAGTATCGCCGCCCCCATCTTAAAGGAATGTGAGGTCAACTATTAGAGGTTGTTCCATGTTATTTCCAATGCCAATAAAAACACCTTGTGAAGTGAAAATGGGTCAGAAGGCTGAGATCTTTGTGAATAAACAGAGGAAGAGGTTGCACTGTAGGACACCTCCCAGTTATAAACCTTCAGGGCTGTAATCTTGCAAGAAGGCTGATAAATGGCCACCATGAGTGTGCCAGAAAGTCAATAACACATCTGGACAGTGATACAGCTGGTTTTGAAGATAATGCGGGTATGGAGGGGTGTCAGGAAGCTTTTCTCTCTAACATTTCACTAGTTCCAGTTTAAAAACCTACAAATATGCAATGTTATTTGTGCAGGCCTCACTAATGTTCTGATTTGTTACCTTTGTCTCAAATTGTAAAGCCCTCTGATATCCTTCGGGATCAAGTTTGCGATATATATAACTTTATAAATAAATAAATAAAGTAAATAAATACCGAGGTCAAATTGCCAATTAAAAGGAATAACTTCTGAAATTTAAAAGGCCTCCCCATATCCTTTAGTGCTCCATCACCGCACTCCTACCTAACCAAACCTTTCTTCTCTAAAAAAATTATTGAAGTGAAAAGCACAAAATGCAATGTCTTCTAGGTTCCTGAGATGTTCAAGAAGCAGGAAAAAGATCCGCCCCATTTATTCCCATTGCTTGCCTTCATCGTCACTCTCAGTTGCTTTTTTCTCATTTTTAGGTCTCGCCCTGCGACGCATCGCAAAGCGATGTCGCAGTGAGACCTATAGCCGCCCGCTTTGCTTACAACAGGGCAAGAGGAGACAAGAGATGTGCACGTGCCGCCTGCCGTAATCGGATCAGGTCGCGCGCGCGTTCACCATCTTCTGTCTCCTTTAGCCTTCAACACACACAGGCACACCTCCCCCTGCGTTCGCTGTCGCACGCGCACACAGACACACACAGAGACACACACACACGAGCGCACCTACACGCACGCACACACACGAGTGCACACATACAGAGACACACACCACACCTCCCCCCCGCTGCCGTTCTCACACACACACGAGCACATACATGCACACATACAGAGCGACACCCCCCACACACACACAAGCGCACACACGCACACATACAGAGACACCCCCCTCCGTACAACTAACCCCACTCACCGCATCAGCACCACTCCGGACTCTGCAGCCTCCGCGGGGCTCTCCCTCGGGCATGGGAGCCACGCGTCACCACTGCTCCTCTCTGGGCCAACCACTCCGTGGCCGTGGGCTTCAGAAGACGGAAGTCCCGCCCCACGACAGGTTTCGCGCACAGCTTTTTTCAATGCTTGTTTTAATATGTTGATCTGTGAGTCCGCTGAAGCAGGCACATGGTTTTCGATTCAATTTGTTGAAAAATTATAATTATGTGTTAAGCTGTTTATGCATCATGCCCTATTTTTAATATGCGTATGGTTAAAAAACTAAACTATTTTGAGCAGTAGACGCTTACACTGCTACACGGATACACAAATACATGCAGCATCATACTCACTCGCTATCTTATAGTTAGGACCCTTAAGGGTGTTAGAAATGAAAATATTTTTGCAAGTATCCCAAACTGCTTTCTGTACCTGTTTTTATAGGACCTTGCATCAGCATTAATTATTATAAATACTATGGCTCTTAAAAATGAACCAAGTCCTGATGATCTTTTTTGGGCTCGTATTTGGCAAACGTCGAAATAAAATATTTGCACAGTACATGCCTGCACTACCCAACACGTACCTTCACCCACACCCTGCATAGCTGCATTGTCTATATCCCTTAGCTGACACAACAAATGGCAAGTGCAATGACCTGCTTCGGAAAAGCAGCGGCCTAACAGGCAGCTTGACTGGACTTCTTCAAACTGGGGTACTATAAATATTTTCACACCTACTTTTCGTTTGGAAATTAATACCATTGTTCTGAGCTTAAAATTGGTTTTATATAATTAGAGCAGTATTTCCCAAAATGTGGGTAACCATACCTTTAAATCGTGCATGTATTTTTTTTTCAAACTATAGCTTTCGTGATCAGGCTGGTAGCTGCGTTTCAATTGCTTGTTTTGGGTAGGTGAGGATGCTTGTAAACTACTGGTGACTAGAGGGGGAGGGGCGTTGTGAGACACCCAGATGCTGTAAAGCCAGCTCCCCTGCTGCTAACAAAA
The DNA here is from genome assembly GCF_964263255.1 of Lissotriton vulgaris. Lineage (NCBI taxonomy): Eukaryota > Metazoa > Chordata > Amphibia > Caudata > Salamandridae > Lissotriton > Lissotriton vulgaris. The sequence continues at coordinate 529,925,473 of NC_141697.1, forward strand.
CACATTTGTCTGTGCGTCTGAGCTGCTATTCCACCAATAATTTACTGGCATCAGATGGGAACGTGGAGGGGGCCTTGCTTTTCAACTTTGAGGATCCCCTGTGATCTCAAGGACCCCACAAACCCCCCTCTCACCCCCTCTCCCCGTACACTTAGTCGTTGCACTTTGAGTATGTTTATATTATATGTTTAGACACGACTTTCTGGTGAGATATTGTTTCGATATATACGTTGCATGTTCCGAAGGATATGGATATATATGAGATTGTTTTTGATGCCAGGCGTGGTTCCCTATTGTAAATTTCGGTTGACCAGCTAAAGTGGCTCTCTGTTGGATGCAGTTAGTTCTGCATGAGCAAATCGCACCCTGTCATCTGGACAGGCGTGATGGTTTGGGAGTTTAAGTTGTCTGAAAGGAGGTGGTAATCACTGTACAGTACCTTTTTTGTGGTTTTTGTCCACCAGCATAGGTCTGTTTCTGCGTGGCACTTGCAGCCTAAAAATCAGTATGCCACAATTCACATATTGCTGAAGCTGTGCTTGTCATGAGGCTGAATCCCCTTTTGGGAAATTCTTGCTAGAGTTAAGTAAATCACGTGATCCTACACCAACTGTAGGATTGTGCTTAGAAGTGACCCACAACAGACTCACTTGAACCCCTTCAACTCTCAGAGATAACCACAGGCACATTAAGGAGAGGTAGAGCGCGCTCTGTGGGAGTAAAGGAAGAAGCTGGGCTTCTGCGGAACAAGCTGGGCTAACCATTTATTCATATGCCGATGATACCCAGATCATCTACTCTCTTTCGTTGGGATCTCACTCTTCCCTCTGCGTGGGGCTTAGTAACATCGCCACGTGGATGCACGAAAACAAACTAAAATTGAACGGGGGAAAACAGAGCTTCTTTTGTTTGGCCAGAATACTACTCTATGGGGGCCCCAACATTGGCCTACGCAAATGGGCACCCTCCCTGTTCCCTCTAAAACAGCACGGAATCTTGGCATCATTTTTGACGACCAAATATCCATGAAGCACCACGTGGTTAAAACCTCCTCTACCTGCATCACCATCATCAAGTGCCTCCGAAAGATCATTTGGATGCTCCCTCAGGAGACACAGAAAACCGTAGTCCAGGCCTTAATCACCTCTAGACTGGACTACGGCAACATTCTTCTCCTGGGGGCTTGCAAAGAGGTGACCCACAAACTACAGACAGTCCAGAACATGGTGGTTCGGCTGCTCTGTAAACTCCCCAATAAATCCTCCACTTCTAATTCCCTACGTAACTTGCACTGGCTCTGTATTGAAAGCCGCACGAAATTCAAGGCTCTCTGCGTTATGCACAGAATCAATGCAGGTCGGGCCCCACCCTACCTCAGTACTTTGGTTCATCAGTACTGCCCATCCCGTACTCTTCGTTCATCCAATCAGCATAGGTTTCAGGTTCTCAGAGTTAAAAGAGCCAGAATGGGTGGTCGTTCCTTCTCCTTTCTGGCTCCCTCCCTCTGGAACTCTCTTCCCCTATCTCTGCGTACTGAATCCTGCTACCTCAAGTTCCGCAGAGAGGTCAAAACGTAGTTATTTAACCAATAATCTCCTTCCTTATTTTCCAGTTTGCTCTCCCCCTTAATTTGGTCCTTAGCGCCGGGAAGCCTCTGGGTAGTTGTGCACTTTATAAACTTAAATATAATAATTATAATAATTAGAGCTGCTCAACTGAGATTTCTGCTGTAAAATACTTATGTATTTTTTGCAGTTTTATATTGCTGAAATTGACCCACAGGCATCAGAGCGCTTAACATGAGCATCAGATTACACAAAGTCAGATATTTTTAGGCACATGCAGATGAAGGAGTTTGGCAAGAATCATGGGATGTTGAACTAACCCGCCTGATATTTCAGTTAAATTATTACCGCTCGATTTGAGTAAACACCGACTAATGGATAACTGTCTAAGGAGTTTATTCCTGACTCTGCATGCATGCCCAGTATCGAACAATGTTTTGGCCATAGGCAGGAGCCTGGGTGAGACTTCAGTTTCCAAGGCTCTACAGTACATCTTCCTATAATGCTAATGTCCACTATAGAGAGCACACACACCACTGACTGGTCTTTTGGCACTAAAGCAACATGCACTATTAATTACCAACTACACCCACTTTCATCGGACACTTAAATTCACAAAGATTCCTTTTAGCTCTCAGTTGGACAAATAAATGGTCATTTACAGATGTACTGCAATTTTCTGTTTTGCCCACTATTTCTACAACCGCATTGAAGGTATTCCTGCATTTTAATGTTCAGATGCGAACTCTAGAAGTACGACCGAGCAGGATTGTTTCTACAGCAGCAGGACGATACTTATATATTTTTCCACTGGCCTTCTTGGGAGTCCCATATAGTGAACTCGGCAAGTGTTGTACGCATGTAGTTTTTTCTTCCTATTGCATTCTGATAAATCTTTTTATTGACATATTCAAAATACAGGAAAAAACATGGTTGCAGACCTTTACAATACCAATTAAACTCTTTTAAACTATAACTTTGAAAAGGAGTCTGAAAATGAACTACCATTTAAATGTCCACCCTAAGTGCAGGCAAAATGAATAGCAGATATTTTAATTTAATATAATAAAATATGAACTAACACAATTTGATAATGTGTCACTGAAAAGAAAGGAATTATTCTTAGGTTAATTTGAATATGTTTTGTGCAATTACTGATCAAAAGATTCCCTTTGTATGTATGTTACTCATGGTATTTTTGGGAAAATACAAAACTGTCTCATAGAACATACCTTAAAAAAAAAAGTAAAGGAGCAGCTTTCAGGGTGTTCCTTAGCGAGGTGAAGAGAGTGTGGAGCGGGAGCTGAACCCTTGTTCTCTCTTCATCCTTTATGGCTTGCTCAGGAATGCTTGAACCTGGCTTCTCTGTCCTAGTGCTCATCCCACTAATCACACAGTACTCTGGCAGCTAGAAGGATGTGTATGGTTGCATACATTCCAGATGGCTCCCTTTCCATAGTAACCCAACTCCTATTCATCTAGTTCCACTTGATAACAGATTTTTAAATCTGATTCCGAAACCAAAACAGATTACTCAAATCACTGACATCCCTTTTTGTAGCACTACTTATTGGGATTAGGCACATGCGCTCAATGAGTAGGGCATCAACGCGCTTTCTTCTCTTTGGCACCCTTTTGCCATGTTACCCTTTTCTTCAGTATTTCCGTTCAACCACACACACAACCACACACACAACCACACAAACAACCACAGACACAACCACACACACTCAACCACACACACACAACCACACACACAACCACACACACAAGCACACACACAACCACACACACACAACCACACACACAACCACACCATCAGTGCACACTTTCAACAGGCACAGACACCATCAGTCGTCAGTGCACGCTTTCACCGGGCACAAACAACACCAGCCGTAAGTGCATGCTTCCGCCAGGCGCGCACCAGCAGACGTCAGTGCACGCTTTCACCAGGCACACACACACACCACCAGCCATCAGTGCACACTTTCACCAGGCACACACACACCACCAGCTGTCGGTGCATGCTTTCACCAGGCACACACCACCAGCCGTCAGTGCACGCTTTCACCGGGCACAAACACCACCAACCGTCAGTGCACGCTTTCACCGGACACAAACACCACCAGCCGCCAGTGCACGCTTCCACCAGGCACACACCACCAGCCATCAGTGCACGCTTTCACCAAGCACACACACCACCAGCCGTCAGTGCACGCTTCATCCAGGCACACACACCACCAGCCATCAGTACACACATCAATTGTTAACGCATCCACAATTAACTATTGTAGCAATCGCAGTATGGCGCACTTTACTTTTAAACATATTCATCTAAAGCGCAGCATTACACCATTGCTACAAAAATAAATGCACATTTTTTTGGCCTAAAATTTATAGACTTTTGTTGCAATTTGTGTTGTAATATTTAGCAATGCCAATAGCTCAAACTTAATTAATGCGAGACCTATTGCATTGCAAATGCTTGTTTAATGCATGCGGCATTCATGTCCTCTCCTTGTGTAACCTGGAGCTTGGCCAAAGTACTGTTGTCATTCCACTTCTTACGTTTTTGGAACTTTTGATTTCTCTGACTAGTGGTTTTGTTTATACAGCAGCAGGAAAAGGAGCGACACATTTTCTGGATGAATACGGGCATTAAAGAGCACCTCTAATTCTCTAATTCTAATAGCTGAGCTAAGCCTGGTGTGTCTGGTTACCACTTGTGTGTGAGACCTACTGAGAGAACAGGGCGGATTATGCTTTCTGTCTAAGCCACCTGTCAAAAAAGTGACAACTCTTTGCTGGAATAGCGCTGTGTCTTGACTGTGGTCAAACAATGGCCTGATCTCAGAAGCCAAGCAGGTTGAGGTGCGGTCTGTCTCTGTGTGGGAACCCAGCTGTGCACTGTAATCTTTTTGCTTTCATTTTACCCAGAGGTTTATTTGTAAACTAAATAAATAATGTTCGCCAAAAATGTTTTTTGGGAGGTTGAACGTGGGCGAGGAAGGCAGTTCCTTCTCAGCTGCACCCAGTTGATCAGCTGCACCACGCGCCACTGGTGGATGAAGCCCTCAACCACATCAAGTAGCTGCTTTCCCATAGACTCTACAATGAGCCTGGACAGGGAGCAAAATGCACAACAGTACTTTATTTTGGATCCACGTTAAAATATCGATGTTACGAATATCAATGAAAAAAATATCAATGTAAAAATATTGAAAACAAAAATATCGACTCCCTCTACATAAACAGGTAGGTACAATAATATCGACACCAAAATATCGATGTAAAAAATATAGAAGAAAAAAATATCGACTTAAAAAAATTACATAACTTAAATAAAATTAATTAAATAATGTTAGTATTATTAACAAAATAAATTACATTTAATATATATTTTAACTAATTATAACAAATAATTACTCTAATAAATATAAACACAAAAAATGTGTACATATACATATATTTACTTAAATATATTTTATTAACTATTATCTTTATTTAATTTATAAACTTTTTAAATCATATAAAAATAAAATATACACATATATAAATAATTTAAAATTAAATAAAATATTCTATATTTAATGAACACATTAAACTATTAAAAAAGAATAAAACATACATGTAATAACAAAATAAACACAATAGTAGTGAAAACATTGGATAGCGAGGGGGTAAAAATTACTATTCTCACTCCAGTAAGTGCAACAGTATGGAAACCGCTGGATAGCGGAGGGGTAAAAATTACTATTCCCACTCCAGCGAGTGCAACAGTAGGGAAAGTGTTGGATAGCATAGGGGTAAAAATTACTAACTATTCCCACTCCAGTGAGTTCAACAGTAGGGAAAGTGCTGGATAGCAAAGGGGTAAAAATTACTAACTATTCCCACTCCAGTGAGTTCAACAGTAGGGAAAGCGCTGGATAGCGGAGGGGTAAAAAATACTATTCCCACTCCAGTGAGTGCAACAGTAGGGAAAGTGCTGGATAGCAAAGGGGTAAAAATTACTATTCCCACTTCAGTGAGTGCAACAGTAGGGAAAGCGCTGGATAGCGGAGGGATAAAAATTACTATTCCCACTCCAGTGAGTACAATAGTAGGGAAAGCGCTGGATAGCAGAGGGGTAAAAATTACTATTCTCACTCCAGTGACTGCAACAGTAGGAAAAATGTTAGATAGCGGAGGGGTATAAATGACTATTCCCACTCTAGTGAGTGCAACAGTCGGGAAAGTGCTGGATAGTGGAGGGGTAAAAATTACTATTCCCACTCCAATGAGTGCAACAGTAGGGAACGCGCTGGATAGCGGAGGGGTAAAAATTACTATTCCCACTCCAGTGAGTACAACAGTAGGGAAAGCGCTGGATAGCGGAGGGATAAAAATTACTATTCCCACTCCAATGAGTGCAATAGTAGGGAAAGCGTTGGATAGCAGACGGGTAAAAATTACTATTCCCACTCCAATGAGTGCACCAGTAGGGAGAGCGCTGGATAGTGGAGGGGTAAAAATTACAAATCCCCCTCTAAAGAGTGCAACAGTAGGGAAAGTGCTGGATCCCACAACAATAAAAAACAAAAACATCAATTTTTTTATTAAATGTAATTTCCAATATTAACATAATTAATATATAAAATAAAAAATATTATTATTAACAAAGATAATAAAAATAATTAATTACACGATAATTGAGACTACAATATCCACAACTCACACCTTAAATTAATTACACAATTACAATTAATAATTAATTCATGGAAATTAATTACAAAATATGTAATAATTAAAAAATTAAAAAAGAATTGCTTACCACCCTTCAAACCATTTACACACATAAACACCAAACACACACCTAAAATTAATTAAACAATTACAATTAATAAGAACTAACTAATTAATGGAAATTAATGTAAAAATATGTAATAAATAATCAATAAAAAACTAATTACTTACCACCCTTCAATCAATCAATCAATCAACATTTATAAAGCTCGCTACTCACCCACGAGGGTCTCAAGGTGCTGCAAGGAGGGGGGGTCGCTACTGCTCGAATAGCCAGGTCTTGAGGTGTTTCCTGAAGTTGAGATGGTCCTGTGTCAGTCGTAGGTGTGCGTTTTGGCAGCCAGGTGGGAGACTGATCTTCCTCCCGTGGTGGTTCTGCGAATCCATGGGACGGTGGCGAGGGCAAGGCTGGCGGAGCGGAGCTGGCGGGTAGGAGTGTAGAACGAGAGGCGGTTATTGAGGTATTTGGGGCTAATGTCGTGGAGTGCTTTGTGTGCGTGGGTGAGGAGCCTCGACATGATCCTCTTGCTGACGGGGAGCCAGTGCAGGTTTCTCAGGTGGGCAGATATGTGGCTGTGGCGAGGGATGTCGAGGATTATTATTATTATTAAATCGGTTTTATACAGCGCACGGTTACACTAGAGCATCCCAGCGCTTTGCCAACAGAGAATATCAGAAATAGACAGAGACAGAACAGGTTAGCAGAAGAGGAAAGTTTTAAGTTGTTTTCGAAAGCACAGAAGGCAAGGTTCGGCGCGTAGACCTAGAGGGAGGGCATTCCAGAGGTTGGCGACGTTAACGGAGAATCTCCTTCCTCCTGATCGGGCCTTTTTTACCCTAGGGACAACAGTCAGATGTTGCTGGGCTGAGCGTAAGGTTCTACTGGCTTTATATGGGATCACCATCTTTTGAAGGACAGGGGGGCTTTGCCTTGCAAGATTTTGTGTGCAAGGCAAAGGGATTTAAATTTCACTCTTTCCCGTATTGGCAGCCAGTGTAACGCCCTCAGTGCTGGTTTTGCAGAACGAGACATAGGAATGTTATACAGCATTCGTGCTGCCGCATTCTGAACTTGTTGGAGTCTGTTCAGAGTGCTCTCAGGTGCACCGAGGTAGATCGCATTACTGAAGTCTAATCTAGACATAATCAGGCCCTGAATTAAGAGCTTCCTGGATAGAAAAGGAATGAGGGGTAGTACCTTACGTACCGATCGGAGGAGACCAAAACAGACACCCGCTAATTTGGAGGCCTGGGTTCTGAGAGAGAGATCTTGTTCCAACCAAATGCCCAGGTTCTTGATCTCAGCTTTTGGTTTAGGAAGAGGACCTAGGCAACTGGGCCAGGCCAAGCAGGGGAGGGAGGGGTTTTTTGGTCCCATAAGCATAATCTCCGTTTTGGACCCGTTCAGTTTCAATGCTGAGTCCCCCATCCAGGCATGGACCTTTGAGAGGCAGGCGTGAAGTATCTGGGAGTTTTCTATGGATTGGGAGAGGGCAAACACCAGTTGGGTGTCGTCGGCATAGCTCACGATCTTGATGTTGAATGGAGCCACCACTTCCTCCAAGGGAGCCATATACACGTTAAATAGTGTAGGGCTCAGGGAGGAGCCCTGAGGCACGCCACAGTGGAGGTGAGTGGATGCCGATCGTGCGCCCCCTTCCCAGACCTGGAAAGATCTTTCGCTGAGGAATGACCTAAGCCAATTCAGCGCTGTCCCCCTCACTCCGGAATCCGACAGTCTCTGGAGTAACACTCGGTGGTTAACAGTGTCGAACGCTGCACTTAGGTCCAGGAGGATCACTGCCACTGATCCCCCCGAATCCAAAATGCAGCATGTCTCCTCCATGACTGCCAGCAAGGCGGTGTCAGTGCCTTGACCCGGGCGAAAACCTGTTTGAGAACTTCTTAACACGCCATTAGACTCAACAAAATTAGACAACTGAGAGTTAACTAATTTTTCCGCGATTTTACTCAGTCCTGGAAGGAGCGAGATAGGCCTATAATTGGCCATATCTAGGGGATCTAGGGAGGGTTTTTTTAAGAGGGCCTTCACTATTGCACTCTTCCAATTAGGTGGAACCATACCCGTACCTAATGAGGCGTTGATAACTTCGGTAATAGGTTCCACGATGGAGGAGGCAACCTGTTTAAGGATCCTCATAGGGGCAACATCCCGGGGGGAGCCACTCTTGATTGAGCATAGGACTTTAAGGACTTCATCCTTAGTGACTGGCCCAAAGGATTCCAAGGTTGTCTGAGGACTACCTTCCTCCTCCAATAGCGCAGGTCGTGGGCTGGGGTAGAGAAGAGAGAATTTTTTCAATTTTAGTGTGGAAATATTCTGCCAAATTGTTGCATTTTGCTTCCAGGTTCTCAGTGGGAGCAGAAGGTGTAGGAACCTTCAAAAGTTCTTTAACCACCAAGAAAGTTTCTCTTGAGGAGTTAGAGGCATTGCTAATTTTATCCTCAAAAAACGGAGTTTTAGCTAGCCGGATGGAGATCTTGTAGCTCCTCATTGCCGCTCGGTATTCCATCTTACTAGCTGCCTCCCAGTTTTTTCTCCAGGCACGCTCTAATTTTTTGCATGCCCTCAACTCAGGTGTGTACCAAGGAGCGGTATGTAGTCTTTTCTCCTTTATTCCTGTCGATCTTATGGGGAGAACGGCGTCTAAGGTGTTCGACATCCACCTACAGAGGTCTGCTTCGGCTTCGACTGGGTCCTGTGACAGTAGTGGTCGTGAGGCTTCCAATCTGAAAGTGAAATTTTCCACTGATAGCCTGGCCCATGGTCTGTCAGGAGTACCAACACTCGAGGGGGGGGGTGCTCTCAGACTTAGTTTCCCATGTAAAAGGGATCAGGAAGTGATCCGTCCATGGCAGAGGAATAGGGGGGGAAGCTTTCATGATGGGAATGTTAGCAAAAATGGGGTCTAACAAATGGCCTTTGTGATGAGTGGGTATTCCGGTTTATAAGGTCCATCCCATAGGTTTTAAGGTCATGTGAGAGGGCAATCGCCAGTCGGTCTTCCTGGTCGTCAAAGTGGAAATTGAGGTCTCCCAAGGCAATGAAATTTGTGGAAGAGGCAGCGCAAACCATTACCGTTTCTGTAAGTGAACTGGCGAAATTTCCATTATTTCCTGGGGGGCGATAAACTAACAGCCCTGACATGGCGATAGTAGGTGAGATTTGGAAGGAGAACTTACAGCTCTCACAATCTTCCACCTCACCTTTCTGAATTCTGCAGGTAAGTGAGTTTTTGTACAGAATGGCGACGCCTCCTCCTCGACCCAATGGTCGATCCTGTGAAAGAATAAGAAAACCAGGAGGAAGGGCGTTAACCATATCTGCTTCTGAACCCTGCATCAGCCATGTTTCTGTTAGAAACAGGATGTCTAGCTCCTGTTCCAGAATGAGAAGATTAACCTCGAGCGAATGTCTGGGGAGAGATCTGCAATTCAAGAGACCGAGCCGTAGTGTATATTTTCCCACTACATGATTAGGGGGGTGACATAAAGCACAATAAGAAAAAGGTAAGGGGTCCGTCTTGCACAGGGTACAATATGAAGGTGGAAGGGAGCGCAAACGAAGTAGTGCATCTCTGGAATAAGTGCGAGGGATACCTGATGAAATCGGCAGGGTGGCTGGCCCTAGGCCCGTCTGGGCTCGGACGGGCGCAGACGGGCATGACTCTGGCACGACTCCGGCGCAGGTCCGGCGCATCCGCTGAGCGCGTCCGCTGCGCGGAGTCATAGCCGTTCTTTATGACCGCTGCTAGAGCGCGTCACTCACGCACCCCCACCCAATATGGCCGCCAAAGTTACAGACAACCAGCCCTCGGCGTCTACACTCGGCCGAGAGCTGACCGGGGGCAGAGGAAGGGGGTAGAGGTACAGAAGCGATGTAAACAACACTGAAAGTCTCTACACGCCTTTTGAATCAAGCGTGGTAGATGCAAACAATGCGCAGGAAAAATAAAATCAGAGCAGTTTTAAAATCAATCAGTAAAGCGCTAAAAGCGCACTGTGCAAAGGAAAGTATGGAGACCTCCCGGCTTCCGCCTCAAGAGGGAAATGAGCAGCTGTTTGACAATGAGTCGTGCAGAGTCGTTCTGTATGCGCTGAAGACGTTTCTGAAGTTTGGCTGTGGTTCCTGCGTAAAGGGCGTTCCCGTAGTCCAGTCGGCTGATGACGAGGGCCTGGGTGACCGTCTTTCTGGTTTCGGTGGGGATCCACCGGAAGATCTTTCGGAGCAGGCGCAGGGTGTTGAAGCATGAGGATGAGATGGCGTTGACTTGTTTGGTCATCGTGAGGGAGGAGTCCAAGATGAATCCCAGGTTGCGTGCGTGGTCCGTGGGTGTCGGTGCGGTGCCCAGCGCTGTGGGCCACCAGGAGTCGTCCCAGATGGATGGGGTTTGTCCGAGGGTGAGGACCTCTGTCTTGTCTGAATTCAGTTTCAGCCGAGTGAGCTTCATCCATTCTGCGACGTCTTTCATTCCTTCCTGGAGGTTGGTTTTGGTGGTGGCTGGGTCTTTGGTGAGGGAGAGTATCAGCTGGGTGTCGTCGGCGTAGGAGATGATGTTGAGGTTGTATTTGCATACGATGGCGGCGAGGGGGCTCATGTAGATATTGTAGAGGGTTGGGCTGAGCGAGGAGCCTTGGGGTACGCCGCAAATGATCTTGGTGGACGCGGAGCGGAACAGTGAGAGGCGGACACTCTGGGTTCTGTTGGAGAGGAACGAGGTGATCCAGTCCATGGCTTTTCCTTGGATCCCAGTGTTGTAGAGGCGGGTTATTAGGGTGCGGTGGCAGAAGGTATCAAAGGCGGCTGAGAGGTCTAGGAGGATGAGGGCGGCTGTCTCCCCATTGTCCATCAGGGTCCTGATGTCGTCAGTGGCTGCGATGAGGGCGGTCTCGGTGCTGTGATTGGCTCGAAATCCGGACTGGGATGGGTCGAGCGAGTTGTTTGCCTCGAGGAATGCAGTCAGCTGTTTATTGACGGTCTTCTCGATTACTTTTGCCTGGAAGGGAAGAAGAGAGATGGGGCGGAAGTTCTTGAGGTCTTTAGGGTCTGCTGTGGCTTTTTTCAGATGGGCGTTGATCTCTGCGTGCTTCCAGCTCTCTGGGAAGGTGGCTGCCGCGAAGGAGTTGTTTATGACATTCCGGAGGTGGGGTACGATGATGGTGTCAGCTTTGTTGTAGATGTGATGGGGGCATGGGTCAGAGGGAGAGCCAGAGTTGATGGTGTTCATGACGTGAGTGGTGTCTTCTGTGCTGATGGGGGTCCAGGCGCTGAGGGTGGTGGTGAGGGGTCATTGGTTTGGTGACTGGAGGCGGAGTCTGGGCATCAAAGCTGTCGTGTATATCTGCGATCTTGCGATAGAAGAATGTGGCGAGGGAGTTGCAGAAGTATTGCGATGGTGTGATGTCGTTGTGGCTGGTGCTGGGGTTGGAGAGCTCTTTTACGATGTTGAAGAGTTCCTTGCTGTTGTGGGTGTTGTTGTCCAGCCGCTCTTTGAACAATGTCCTTTTGGTGGTGTGGATCAGCTGGTGGTGTTCACGAGTGGCGTTCTTGAGGGCTGTCATGTTTTCTGTCGTCCGTTCATGGCGCCAGGTTTTTTCGAGAGTACGGCAGGATTTCTTTGAGTCTTTGAGGGCGTCGGTGAACCATGTGGTTTACCTGTTGCTGGTCTTGCCTGGGGGGTTCTTCAGTGGAGCAAGGTTGTCGGTGCAGTTGGTGATCCATTGTGCGAGATTGTGGGCTGCGTTGTTGGTGTCAGAGGTGTCGGCTGGTGGGTCTGGCTCAGTGATGTGGTTAGCTGGTCTGTGGTGACTTTGCTCCAGCATCTACGGGGATCTGTGGCATGCGGTGGTGGGATGTAGTCTTCGTGAAGGTGAAGAGGATGCAGCTGTGGTCGGTCCAGTGTAGTCCTGTGGAGTGGCTGAAGGAGACGTGGTTGCCGGCGGAGAAGATGGGGTCCAGCATGTGGCCGGCGTAGTGGGTGGGGGTGTTCACCATTTGCTTGAGTCCGAGGTTGGCGAGGTGGTCGAGCAGGGTGGTGGTGTTGTTGTCTTTGTTGTTCTCCAGGTGGAAGTTCAGGTCCCCTAGGAGGATGTATTCTGGTGAGATTAGTGCGTGTGGGCTGCCAATTCTGCAAGTGGAACAGAATATTTCACCCACGCCTATCTGTAACCCACATGTAACTCAAGCCTTAAATGTACATGTCTGCGAGCAATGAAAGTGTATGCTACTTTGCCCTGCTGGATTTGTTCTGTGGAGAGTAGTAGATTGCACTTATTGCCTTCTGTGAGAGCGGTATGATTGCTTTGCTACTGTCTTGCTGTCTCTGTTGTAATATGTCCAATACAGAAGGAGGTGAGGGCCTCACATGTGTGTGCACTGGTGAATATTTCAGGTTCTTTTCAGAAGCACCGTACTTATTCAATGCTCTACTCCCGGTGGTCCACCGCTACTCGGCCACAGTCCTCATATAATCATCTACTCATGGAAAGGATCGTTTGTCATTCTCAATTGTAAACAATCAATTATTGCATCCAGTAAGATTCAAGTCCATAGGCAAGCTTGCTTTGTGAAAACATTATGTTGTTTATTTATAAATATATAATTTTCAAAAACAGCATATCCAAGAATTTATATAACATAAATGCATCAGCCTACGTGTTTCATCTGCACTTGGACGTCATCAGAGGCTGAAAAAAAGGAAAAAATATGCATGTCAATTTAAACACCTGTACTTATACCATACAATATTCTTATAAGTTACAAACAACATAATAATGTGTTCTTATATTTGATCAAACCATAAATGAAAATGCCTTCTATATCCAATCTTTGAAAAATCCCTTAACTCAGGATGTTACTCATTACTGTCGTCATTGTAGATCTTCTAATATGCAAAGGAATCTTAGATAAGAGATCCCACTCTTGCCCTCTTTCGCAGTCCCAAATACATGAATTTAGTAAATCACTACATCATTTCCTGCACCACCAGATTCCCTGCATTGACTTCCCTTCATTGGTGTTATAATTTTCTTATTTGCCACACCAAATCTGTCCAAAACTGTCCCTATATTTTGACAACATTCCTGTAATCCCCAGGGCACACTTCTCTATCATACCAATCATAATTACAATAATTGAGACATCCCTCAATATTCGTGCATTGTCAATTCTCCTCACACAGTTATTCATCAGTTCTTCTCATCATCCCATAAATGGGGAATATATTCTGTAAGAAATATATATATAAATTTTATCCTCCATATACTCGTCCCACTTCATCTTATTCCACAATAAGGGGCCGATTCCGATTCGGGTCGGAAGGGCTCCGAACCATGGTCAGAGCCCTTCCGACCGAATCAGTCATTGCCGGCCGGATTCCATTCCGACCAAGCCATTCCGATGGGCTCGGTCGGAATGGTATCCGACTCGGATTTCCGGATGGCCTACAACAGGCTCGGAGACCCCGTCTGCCATCCGGAAATCCTCCAGTACTCCCCCGGTCGCCTCTTTACGACCGAGGGAGTAAGATGGCAGCTTTTCACTGCCTTTTCATTTCAGTCTGTCCGGCACGAAAAGGCAGTCGGAAGCTATCTCTGGGGGGCCCAGCAGGGGTGCCGGCCACAGGGTGCAGGAATGAACTGCACCCCTACCTTCAGCAATGCAAACATGCTTTCCGACCGGAAAGCATGCTTGCATTGCAAGGTATACGTATGCGACCGAACCCTGTTCGGTCACATAGTACTTGCAGGGCTGTGACCGACGACAGCAGGTAGGTGGGTCACAGCTCCTGCCTGATGTCGGATGGACTCAGGTCCGTCCGACATCGGAATAGGCCCCTGAGTCATTCAATGGTGATTGAATGGACAGCGGCCCCTAGTTTTCACATGAATTACTACATATGTATTTCCTAGTCTAACAAATTATTCTAAAAAAAAAGAAAATCCAGTCCATATCCCCTGTCCTTGAAAGATTTGAATACACTCACTAGGAACCTTGTTCCAAAAAGAATACACAGAGCCTCAAATTCTTCTGGTTCCCATCAAATGCCTAATTTCCATACCAAAGTCCTTAAATTAAAGTGAATTACAAAATGTAACCCACCAAACCTTGCACTCAACATCCCAAGAATTAACTAAGCATGTCTACGACAACAAGTCCACCATTTACAGCACCCTATTCTCACCTCTTTAAAGGCGCTTTTCAATCCAGCGCGTCCGTATCACAGCCGGTCCAATAAATCCTGCTGTAATCTATCTCCCTCCTTTGGTCTCGATTTAAATACATCGGGGACCAATCAGATTCAATTACTTGAAGTCACCTCATGTGCATACTAAAATCGGGGTTACCACTCTGGTCCCCTCTTTTGTTGACCAATCAGCAGCTATTTCTGTACACACTCGCCACGTCACGTCGCGTGTGCTTAGAATAGAGTTTACCTCTTCCTGATACGTCCTGAGATGTTTTCGCAGTGTAATCTTGTACGTAGTACTTGCCTAACCGGAACTTTAGCTGGGCCGGCCTACCTGTTTAGCTACACCCCCTTTATCCTCTCACGACCAATCCCCTGCAACTTGTCTATTCACTATTTCCTGATTTACCTGTAGTGGGGCGTGATCTCATATCTCTCTTGCAATGCTTATAGTTCTGCAAATAATTTGTGCCTAGATTCCACAACCCTGTGTATCAGGAAAAAAGTTCCACCACAACAGAAAAAAGTCTCCATTATCACCATTATCATCTATGAAATGTTTAAGTAGTGCTGTTCTTTAGGGGTCTTACATGCTAACAGCCTAATCCGGATCTCCCCTCATAATCGCCTACCTCGTATTCCAGCCTGCGACTCAGAGTTTTCCCAGAAACTTATTAAATAGTTTGATTCTCTGCTACAACTAAGTGCGATCGTATTATCACTACCCATGAGACTCTCACCCTCGCCGCCGTTCCATTTGGTAGAGGTATCCAGTCCATAGTATCAAAACAAAATCAAGGTCTTCTTCCAAAAGGCCCCTGATTTATTACATTTCTGCCCAACGTGCTTAACCGCAAACTCTCGTGGTCACAAGTCAAATATGCTCCGCCCCGTGGAGGGCACACTCTTCGGTCTCATAAAATAAATTGCCCTGTATCCAGACCCAGCCTGTTCTCAGAAACCAAAAAAAATCTGTACGTTGACAATCTACATGTGACCATTACCTGAATTCTCAAAGGAAAACCAATCCTAAAAACCTCCAAGGATTATGTTTCAGATCATAGTTCAAAACGCCCTCTGTACCCCAAGACACCTCATGTCCACAAGTGTCTCATGTATCACCCATGTAACTGGTTCAGAAAATAATGCAGTTCATTATCACTGTTCAATCCCTGTGTCACTGTTCTACATTTTCTGATCCATCGTGCCTCCTGTTGTTTCAATTTCTATTTCCAATCCCCTCCTCTCACATTAGGAATAATTATTTGTTTTCCATGACATTTGATTCTCTTTTTATTGGGGTGATTGTCTCTGATGTGCTGGTAAATGGGTGACCTGATATCCTCATTGGCTATCGTTCGATTGTGTTCTTCTATCCTAAGTTTCTTTTAGTGCTACGTATGTACATATTACAACAAACACATTGTATAATGTATATCACTCCACAGTTGTTGCAATTGATAAACTCATTGATATGGTACCACTTACTTCTATTGTACTTCAACTCTTTGATGCAATGTATGCCTAACTCACAAATATTACATGAACCACATGTGTAGAACCCCTTGGGTTGCTCTGGGAGCCAATTCCCTCCCTGTGTACGTATAGGTTCCAAGTAATTTCTTGTACTCAAATTTCTGATAGTGGGTCATCTCTTGTAAGTTACCACTGGTTTGTCAGAAATAACCCCAATCAGACCAGGCACTCCTTTGAGTAAACTCCAATTTTTGTTTAAGATTTTAAAAATCTTGCTGTGATGTGTAATGTATGTGGAGATGAAGGCTATTCATTCCCTGGCTTGTGCCCTCTCCTTCTGTAACAATGTAGCCTCCCTTCTCATTGTGTAAACTCTTCTTCTTGCTTTCTCTAAACAATCTACAACATATCTGTGTGTGGAGAGAATTGACAATGCACGAATATTGAGTTATGTCTCAATTATTGTAATTATCATCGATATAATAGAGAAGTGTGCCCTGGGGATTATAGGAATGTTGTCAAAATATAGGAACAGTTTTGGACAGATCTAGTGTGTAAAATAAGGAAAATTATAAAACCAATGAAGGGAAGTCAATGCATGGAATCTGGTGATGCAGGAAATGATGTAATGATTTACTAAATTCATGTATTTGGGACTGCGAAAGTGGGCAAGAATGGGATCTCGTATATAAGATTCCTTTGCATATTAACATATCTACAATAATGGCAGTAAAGAGTAACATCCTGGGTTAAGGGATGTTTTAAAGATTGGATATAGGCAGGTCTTTTCAGTTATGGTGTGATCAAATATAAGAACACGTTATTATGTTGTTTGTAATTTATAAGAATATTCTATGGAATAAGTGCAGGTCTTAAAATTGATATGCATATTTTTTCCTTTTTTTCAGCCCTGATGACGTCCAAGTGCGAATGAAATGTGTAAGGCTGATGCATTTATGTTATATAAATTCTTGGATATAGTGTTTTTGAAAAATATATGTTTATAAATAAACAACAGAATTGTTTCACAAAGCAAAGCAAGCTTGCCTATGGACCTGAATCTTACTGCATGCAATAATTGACTGATTACAATTGAGAACGACAAACGCTCCTTTCCATGAGTTGATG
Source organism: Lissotriton vulgaris (assembly GCF_964263255.1). Taxonomy (NCBI): domain Eukaryota; kingdom Metazoa; phylum Chordata; class Amphibia; order Caudata; family Salamandridae; genus Lissotriton; species Lissotriton vulgaris. The sequence continues at coordinate 529,942,637 of NC_141697.1, forward strand.
ACTGTCTCTGTTGTATGTGTAAGTAAATTTTGCACTGCTGCTGTTCTACCTATCCCATGTTGGTGAAGAGCTTTTGCCCACGGTCTCCTAGCTGTACCTGTCCACTGAAGGAGGGAAGCACTGTTCCTGCTCCAGGCGTACATAGTCTTTGAAGACAAGTGTTTTCAGTCCTCTTGACCCATCTTATTAACCCCTTGGGAGCGGCTACGATTCATCAACACACGAGCACTGTGTGCCATGACGGCTCCCGGCCGTCATCAGCATGGAAGGGGTTAAAAACAAATGCTATTTTGAAAATACATGTATAACATGCGCAGCCCAGTCAGAAGCTTGTATTGGAGCTGAACCAGAGACCCCGGTTTCAGTCACAGCTTCCCTGCTTGACCAAACTGTGAGACCCTGAGCAATTACTTTTCTTCCTTATGCCTCATTGTCTGTGATCATCACTTTTAAAACCACCTCAAAATAATTCAGTTCAGAACGTGGCTGGTATGAAAACCTCTCTTGTATGTGGTTTAATGGGCCACAATGCTGCTCCATCTATAACAACAATAAAGGCCTTGTTCAGGAGGCACAAGGCAATTGACTTGACTCTTGCGTCACTAATAAAACTGTCTTTAGGGCAGAAGGGGGAAATAATGTGATACCCATCCAGTATTACATTTATTTATTTTTATTTAAAAGGTTTTATATAGCGCTGGCTGGACCCGAGGGTATCAGAGCGCTTTACATGGGTATTAGTTGTAATATAACAAAATTACAATGAGGTAGTATTCAAAACCAATACAAACAGTAAAAAAAAACAGCTCAAATTTTACACCATCTAATTACATAATTGCAATGCGGTCGAGCAAGTTCTGAGAGATTAGGCTAGCGTGGGAGGGAAAGGAAGGAGAAGAGGGAGGAAAGGTATAAGAATGGGGAGAGGCTGAGGGGGGAGGTTAAGGTAATACCATACCGCTTTATATGGGTATTATTTCCAATGTAATAGAATTACAATGAGGTAGTACTCAGAACCAATACAGATAGTAAAAAAACAGCTCAAATTTCACACAATCTAATTACATATATTGTAATGGGCAACAGCACATCCAGAGAGATTAGGTTAGCGTGGGGGGACCTTAAAGAGTAGGAGGTCGGGATGGGATGAGTGCCAGGGAGAGGTATTAAGGACCCCAGTATTTGTTGAGAAGGAGGAGTTTGAGGTCTTTTTTGAAGCTGACGTAAGCTGAAGGGTTACAACCAATTTCTTTTTAGGGAGGGAGTTCCAGATGCTAGGCACGTTTCCGGTAAAGGAGCGTGCTTGTGTGGATTTCTTGTTTAACAGAGGAGGGACAAGACTGAGAGTGTTGGAGCTCCTCGGTGCTCTAGAGCAGCCAACTTTGTGAAGTTTATTTGAGAGATACTGCTGGGAGTGTTGATGCAGGGCTTTGTGCGTAATGCAAGCTGTCTTGTAGGAAGTGCTTCCTTCGATGGGAAGCCAATTGAGGGCTTTAAGGGCAGGGGAGATGTGATTGAACTATTTGAGGTCGGTAATGAGCATAGCAGCCAGGTTCAGAACAGATTTGATTGAAGCTAGGTGGACTTTAGGGGTCCCAGAGAGGATGGCGTCCAGCAATTGGACGACTAATTTTAAGTCATCTGCAGCAATGAAGAGTTTTATTTTCTTGAGGTGATGGAGAGTGAAGAGAGCGCTTTTGGTCAAATTTTTTATGTGGGGGATAGGAGTACGGTTCTGGTCAAAGTTAAATCTGAGGGATTTAAATGATTTTTCACTAGTGAGAGGGCAGTTGAGTGCGGTTAGGTCAGATATCCAGGATAGAATGGGGAGAGAGTTGTTCTTAGGGGAAAAAAGAATGATTTCAGTCTTTTTTGGATTGAGTTTGAGGTGGTTTTAGTGGAACCAGGATTGAATCTTACTCAAGGCATCATTGAGGTGAAGAACGTCCGAGCGGGATTGAATCTTAGAGTACAGTTGGGTGTCATCACCGTATAGGTGATAATTGATTCCGGATAAGGTGAGGGGTTCCATGAAGAGGTTGAATAGAGAGGGGGAGATGATAGAGCCCTGGGGAACTCCTAGGAAGATGAACATAGATTTGGAAAGGCAATCTCGAATTTTAATTTGCTGGGTTGTGTGTTGGAAAAAGGAGGTGAACCATTTGAGGACTGAACCGTTGAGGCCAAAACGATCTTTAAGTGTGTTAAGTGGAGTAGAGTGGTTAACAGTGTTGAAAGCAGTGAAGAGATCAAGGAGAATGAGAATGGAGGACTCGCCTTTGTTAAGGGAGTGGTGGATATCATCAATTATATTTAGCATGGTGGTTTCCGTACTAGAGCCCTTTCTGAAGCCTGATTGGAAAGAGTCTAAAAGATTGAAAGAATCAATGTGTCTATCTAGTTGGAGCAGGGCACATTTTTCAAGGGATTTTGAGAGAAGAGGAAGGTTAGAGATAGGACAATGGTTATTTAGGTCATTTGGCTCACCCGCAGGATTTGTCCCAGTTGGATGGGAGTGATATGTCCCAATTGGAGGGAAGCAGGAACACAACCCGAGTTAAACGAGGAGTTGATGATAGAGCTCCATATCGACTTTTTAAAATAGTTAAAAGTAATTTAAAATTAATAAAATAATAAATATAACTAACTTAAAAATACTTAAAATACTTAAATAACATTACAACTAATAGATAATTAATATAATTATTAAACAACTATATATAAATAAATAAATAAATATATATATATATATATATATATATATATATATATATATATATATATAAATATATAGTATTAATAATAAAATATACAATATATTTACCATAGGATAGCGAGAGGGTTACATTTACTATTACCACTCCAGTGAGTGCAACAGTAGAAAAAACATTGGATAGCATAGCAGTAAACATTACTATTCCCACTCCAGTGAGTGCAACAGTAGGGAAAGCGTTGGATAGCGGGAGGGTAAGAATTACTATTCCCACTCAAGAGAGTGCAACAGTAGGGAAAGCGTTGGATAGCGTAGGGGTAAAAATTACTATTCCCACTCCAGAGAGTGCAACAGTAGGGAAAGCGTTGGATAGCGTGGGGGTAAAATTACTATTCCCACTCCAGAGAGTGCAACAGTAGGGAAAGCGTTGGATAGCGTAGGGATAACAATTACTATTCCCACTCCACAGAGTGCAACAGTAGGGAAAGTGTTGGATAGCGTAGGCATAAAAATTACTATTTCCACTCCAGTGAGTGCAACAGTAGGGAAAACGTTGGATAGCGGGAGGGTACAAATTACAATTCCCATTCCAGAGAGTGCAACAGTAGGGAAAGCATTGTATAGCATTGGGGTAAAAATTACTATTCCCATTCCAGAAAGTGCAACAGTAGGGAAAGCGTTGGATAGCTGGAGGGTTAAAATTACTATTCCCACTCCAGAGAGTGCAACAGTAGGGAAAGTTTTGGATAGCATAGGGGTGAAAATTACTATTCCCACTCCAGATAGTGCAACAGTAGGGAAAGCGTTGGATAGAGTAGGGGTAAAAATAACTATTCCCACTCCACAGAGTGCAACAGTAGGGAAAGCGTTGGATAGCGTAGAGGTAAAAATTACTATTCCCACTCCAGAGAGTGCAACAGTAGGAAAAACGTTGGATAGCGTAGGGGTAAAAATTACTATTCCCACTCCACAGAGTGCAACAGTAGGGAAAGCATTGGATAGCGTAGGGGTAAAAATTACTATTCCGTCTCCAAAGAGTGCAACATTAGGGAAAGCATTGGATAGCGTAGGGATAAAAATTACTATTCCCACTCCAGAAAGTGCAACAGTAGGGAAAGCGTTGGATAGTGGGAGGGTTAAAATTACTATTCCCACTCCAGAGAGTGCAACAGTAGGGAAAGCGTTGGATAGCGTATGGGTAAAAATTACAATTCCCACTCCAGAGAGTGCAACAGTAGGGAAAGCGTTGGATAGCGTAGGGGTGAAAATTACTATTCACACTCCAGAGAGAGCAACAGTAGGGAAAGTAAATAGTTCACATATGAATAAAAATGTATTAAATATTAATACCAAATAAAAATTAATTAAAAGTAATTAACAATTTTATATAATATAATAATTAATCAATTAAAAATACAATTTTTTTATTACAAATAATTACCTGTTAATGTAAATTATTTACCAATTAATAGTTAGTTAATTAACAATTAAAAAATTATTCAAAATTACAACAAAACAAAACTAATAAATTAATAACAATATTTATTTATTTACAATTAAATTACTTCCCACCCTATTCCGCTATAAACCCACAACCCGCTACAGAAAAGAAATTAATAAAATTAACATAATTAACAATTAAACTATTAATTAAAATTAATTACCAATTATATTTTAATTAATTACCAATTAAAAATGTATATTTCAATAATTCCAAATAAATACCAATAAATACATTTAAAAACTGTAATTAATTATAATTCAATTACTTCCCACCCTATTCCCCTATAAACCCACAACCCGCTACATAAAATACATTAATACAATTTACATAATTATCAATTAATCAATTAATTGAAATAATTAACAATTATATTTTAATTAATTATCAAATAATTATTAATTATCAATTAATTCAAAATAAATACCAATAAATAAATTTACATATTTAATTAATTATAATTAAATTACTTCCCACCCTATTCCCCAAAAAACCCACAACCCGCTACAGAATTATATTACGCAAAAATTAAATATCATAAAATTAATTAATTAAAATAAAATATAAAATAAATATACACTTTTCACACATATACTAACATAAAAAATACTTTAAAAAATTAATATTAACTTACTTACCTCAAATTCGATATTTTTGTTGTCTATATTATGTCCATTTTATATTTTTGTTGTCTATATTATGTCCATTCTATTTTTTTGTTGTCTATATTCTGTCATTCTATATTTTTGTTGTCTATATTCTGTCATTCTATATTTTTGTTGTCTGTATTCTGTCCATTCTATATTTTTGTCCATTCTATATTTTTGATTCGATATTTATGCTATTCTATTCAATATTTTTGTAGTCTATATTCTGTCCATTCGATATTGTGTCCATTCTATATTTTTAACTCAATATTAATGTAACTCGATATTAAAAACTCAATATTTTGACTGTATACCAGATGAAAGTTAGAGATAGTAAATCTATACGTCTCTATATGCAATTACATTTTGACATGTTGTCCCTTGACCTTCTTTTCCAGATATTCTTGTACCACAATTTTCTAGGGGGCAATATTCAGTAGCACAATTGCTAAGATGTGAAGACTATGCAAATCTGAATATTGTTGCCATCTGAGAATCAGTTAACTTTCGGTGGCGTAGTACGGGGGAGTAGCCTGCCCAGGGTGGCATGAGTTTCGAGGGTGGTGGCCTTCCCCGCTCGTACCTGCGGCCGTTGCGGGGCAGCAGTTGCAGGAATTGTCAGCATCCCTCCATCCCCTCCCCCCTCTTACTGGCAGTTGCTGCTGCCAGGCAACAAAAGCAGTTACCGTTACAGGTGGCAAAAGGTCTAGTTACACCACTGTTAATTCTACAGATTCAACAAGGTCTGGAGATATTATAATCATGTTACTGTTTAAGCCCGACTGGCACATGAAATAAAGGATTTAATGAAACTCTTTACATTGTATCTTATTTATGAAATATGTTATTATGAAATTAGATTTAAAGAAAATTTATTTGGGTTCTTTTTGCATCTTTTTGGTATCTGTACTCAGAATACACACCCATAACACAAGGAAAGTTCTTGCCGCACCGGCTTTTTCATTGTGGCAGCTGAATAATCACCTATATCAAGCCCAGTTATCCATTATGTAACCTTTCACCTAAAATATTGCCTGAAATATTGCCATAAAGCTGCTGGATGTTACTCCAAAGCTTCAAGCACCCAATTTACAATACAAGAATTGTCCAGGTTGAACAACAATCACGTTTAGATGTCAGGCATGGCCCGGGTAGATAAGTGCGGCGGGGTGGTCGGCGTGGGGTGGGAGGGAGTCAAAAGATGACAACAGGTAAACAAATTTTAAACACAAAACCACTTACCTTGCGCTTGCCGCATCTCCGACTCGGCGATGCGGCGAGCGCAAGGTAAATGTTTTTCTTTTTTTAATTTAAGTTTAATTCCTCGTTGTCTGTCGAATCAAAGTCTGGGTAGTGAACTCCGCTCCGCTTGCAGAGTTTTCCACACTCCGTGTTACGCGGAGCTTGCAGAGTAACGAAAAACCCCGCTTAGTGTTGCAGAGCGGAGTTTTTTTACTCCCTCGCGTACCTCAATGTCAAGTTGGCGAGCGAGGAAAATCCTTCTCCCGGTGAGATTTTTCCTCGTTCGTGATCGTCAACATCAAGTTGGCAAGCACAAGCGTGGAAAATCAACCTCCCGGCAGGATTTCTCAACGTGGGCAGTCAGATTTCTCATCACAAGTGGTTTTTATGCTCACGACCACTCGCATTGAGAAACCGCCCACTCGCGTTGAAAAAGCTGCCGCTTGAGTAAAAATCTACTTGAGTGGCAGAAAAGAAGCAGCGCCCGCTTGCGTTGTGCATGATGCTGTTCGCGATGATTGCACAGTGCAGACAAGCACCTGGCACTGACAATCACCGCAAACTGCATTTATCTAAAGAAACTCATTCGCACGTAGAGCTCCGCGTAGTGCGGAGGAGTTTTTTGTGTACTTCGCGGAGTTCCGTGTAGAGGAGCTCTGCGAACTCCGCCCAGGGTTCGACTCCTCTCACACCACTGCTCTTGCCTGCACGGGCCACGCCTCACAGATATTGACATGCGCAGAATGAGATTATTTCCATCTCATAGATTGAAAGATTATGATTAAATATGTCTAATGAAACTGAGTTCCAGACAGATGTAGCTAATGCCAAAAAAGGTTGAGCAAATGCTGCTGCACTTTGTATACCTGCTGGCATGACTGATATCTATCTGACTGCCAAGATACAACCCTGATCCTGGCCTGCCTGAGTGCAGGATCTGTGCTCATATGAAGCAACTGTGTCACAGTTTAAGGACTTTTAGTATGGATTGCATTTTGGGTAAGGCTGCGCAAAGGTTTCATTATAAAGTGAAGCATCATGTAGATCCGGATTATTGGCCTGTTGTATGCCACAGAGTTTCCAGCTTTTCCAAAACCTAAGTTTTGGCATAGTTTTTCAAATCACATGTGTTCCCTGCCTGCAGGAGTGTGGGCAGGGAATTTAATTTCTCCTTGCCAGTGGTCTTGCAGGCACGGAAATTGCAGTGTCCCCGGGGATTGAGGTTCCCCGGACTCTGCTGCCATCGGACCCGGGTGATGGAGTCCCACAGACTGATAATGCTCCCCATTTGATGACACTGCGCTGTCCCCAGACCCAGCCCACCCGGGGCTTTTTTATTTATAAGGGCAGAATTTAAAACTTTCCATAGTTCCACTGCAAATTTGCGATAAATATTTTTTAAAATAGGTAGTCAAATATTTTTTTAATAGGTTTTTGGCTCCAAGGGGGGTTCCTCTGGGACTGTCAAACACTGACTTGTTTTGATCTTCCGGGAGCGAGGTGGAAGTTCCCAACTTCTCTCCCTCATCCCCACTTCTCTCACAACTATATTACAGCAAGAACGTTCGATGGCCAGGAAGGGAAAGGGGAATTAGATGAGGAGAGAGACACAGAGTGAAAGAAGTTTGTTCTTGTTTTACAGTTGTTCACTTCTTGTGATCATCCAGATTGATATTCATGGCTGATTCCTAGTTGCCTGTGAGAAATCTGGTTTTAACAATTCTTCTTCTTGTCAAAAGTATCTTAAAACAGTTTTGCCACAGTGTCTACAACCAGCGACTCACAGGCAGCCCACCCCACAACGTGCACTGCTGAAAGCCATGCATGACATTGGGTTGACTGCAGGTGACCATACCCCCATTGCTGGCACAAGCCATGCGCAGCGGGTGTTGGGTGCAGGGCCTGGCACTCAAACTACTGTGGATGCATATGGATCAATAGTTGGGGTGTCATTTTAAGTACGACAGAGCTACTGACTGTGTGAAGGGTCATAACAACACAATATACAAAGTGTGCCTATAGACTTTATAAAGGAGTTGGAATGTAAAAATATATACAGCACTTGTATTGTCCTTGTCAGAAAATAACCAATAATTATAATGAAATGTATATTTTATTAATGCACACAGTTAAATGTTTAATAAAAGTGATTGTCATTAAAAAGTTGAATTTGATAGTGTATTGAAATAAAAAACATCAACATGTTTCTGAGTCTTTTTTAAACATTTTTCAAGCTATAAAATGCAGCCACAGGACTGATCAGAAGGGGGCTCTGCAATCCAACTAAAGAGCATAAACCTCCAACTACAAGTGCTTTAAAAAAATATGTTAAACTCTCCTGGGGTTATGGATTCAAAGGCCCAGGAGTCTTCCCTCAGGGCCTTAGGTTGGTGCCCTGGGACCATCCCGGGGCATCCACAAAACAGAAAGTTCGGGGCTCCGAGGGAAGCTCGCAGGGCCTCTGTGGCCTCGCCATCTCCCGTGCATGCACCCATCCTGGGTGCAGCGGGAGCCTGCATTACTCTTGCCCAGCGGGAGCAGGTTTTCTCTATGCTCCTATTGGACGGGAGCAATCTGTTTCCCTGCCTGCAAGAACACAGACAGAAAAAAAATGTGTGCTCTCACCAGGTGGGAGCATTTTTCCAGCTCTTGCCAAGTGCACATTTTTTTCCTGCCCACTCAGAGGAAATGTTGTCCTGGGAGTGTGTCCCCCCCGGGTCGCAGCAATGTAGGCAGTCACCTTTGAACTCAAGGAGAGAAGGGTTGTGTGCCCCCTCCTCTTTAAATATAGGTGTCAGACCCAGGGGATGGGAGCTCTGAGGCCTTTAAAGTCTCAGGGATGGGGACCGTGCAACCCTCCCCTTTATGAGTTAGCTGCGCCAGAAAATTAGAGTCACTGGGGCCTCAGACAGTAGAAGGCCCTAGGGATTAGATGTTTCAGCCCTGAGAATTTCAGCTCCTTAGCATGGGGTCACTGTGGCCTTTGTGGGCTTGGGAAGGTGGGCTGTACACCCTCCTCCCCTTTTATAAAAAAGGCAGGACCCTGGAGATGGGTTCCAGGAGAGAAAATCAGCTCAGGGAGGAGGCACCAGACACGTCCTGGCCTACTCCGGGGGTATTTTTTTTTTTTAATGATCTGCCGTTGTTTAACTATGATCCTTCAGGAGTACCACGGTTTTGCAGCAAAAAAAAAAAAGAATTCTCCCTCTGGAATCTACACAAGGGCTAGGGGACTAAGGGCCCAATCTCGATCTCGCTAGCAAGGCCTCCAGACGGGTTCCGGAATGAGGAAATCCGATTCGGAGCCTATGTTTCCGACCGAATTGTCCCCCGTTCCGAACGACCAAGTACAATGCGAAGATCTCGTCCGTGTCGACTGAACCGTTTCCAAACCCGACCCTGTCAGTATGACTCGTTCACAGCCGAATCGTGCCGGGCAATGGAGCCGGCTTCTGAACGAGCGAGTACGATGCACAATTCGGACAGCAGTATCGACTCGGTTTTGTCGGCACAAAACGGCTGTGGGAATCAGACTTTGGGGCTATAGCAGGAACCCCTTCACCCGGGGCCCTCCGAATGGGTCCCCCTGTTCCATGCATGCACAGTGTAGCGGGCACCATGGGGTGCCCGCCACAGGGTGCAGGCATTTCCCCACCCACTCCTTTTTGCTATGGGAGCCTGTGTACGCATTCAGTATACAGGTTCCCATATGGCAGTCCGAGCGATCCGAGTCCGTCACTATATGTATGCATCAGAATCAGTCGCTCGGACTCCCGGAGAGTGATTTGCTAGGAAAGCCCTCCGGATCCGAGTCGTACGGAGGGCTTTCCTAGTGAGATCGGAATCGAGCCCTAAGTCTTTGAGTCCGTTCATGGCTGCCGCAATAGTTTTCTTTATGTTGCGGGCAGCCAATCATAGCACTCTCTCCCACTGGAGCAAATTGGCCCAAGGGCAAATATCCCCCTCGGCCAATCCGACCACTCTATTTTTTTAAGTTGAACTTGGGAGACTTTAGCAAGAGTCCCTCGTACTGTACCATCCAGATTTACAAGCATTCTTGAATCTTGTTTTCTCTGAAACTATCGAACAAATTTGCAGCAAATAAAAAGCACACTTTCTGGACCAATATATACCTTCCTCCCAAATTTGGTGTAACTCCATTCAGCAGATTTGGTTGTAGCTGGTTTCAAAAAAGTCTATAGAAATTACATGGGTATTTTGCGTTTTGAGACCCTCCTTTTTCTCTGCCCCATCTTGGCGGATCATCCAGATATTTTCCATGAAGAAACTAAGCAAAAAGAGCACTTTTTGGCACAGTTTTGTGAAGATTTGTTGAATGGCACCAATGTTTTTAACCAACCAAAAAAGCCAGCCATGATTTGTCTTTTAATGTCCCTTGATTAACTTTGACATTAAAATAAATGGCTGGAGAAGGTACCTTGATTTAAGGAATATAGTTATTTGCCCCGCAATTTGTGCCATTGAAGCTGCTGGGGTAAGGAGCTGTGAGCGTGAGGATATAAATATTGTCCAGCATGTTTTATAAGGTCACGGCAAGTTGGGCTGATTCTGGGCCTCTTCCTGGGACCGATCCATTTTGGAGGTTAGAAAGTTGGGAATTATCTCCTTATAACGGTTTCTTTGGAATTTCCAGCACTGACAATTACAAAATACAGCACATCCTCATTCTATTTCACAATCTTCACTCTTCACAATTGCCCCACAACAACGTTAATAACGTAGACTCCATAACTGATAAAGACCTGTGATATCAACTGGTCGTCCTTTATTGAAAGCAGAGTGGTTCGATAATTTCACTGTCATCATCCTCCTGACATCAAGCAAACAAAACCCCAATAATGTTTAAGATCATCCAATGAAAAAGTGACCTTCAATGCTCTGTACCACCTCATCCCGACAAAATTGAAAGAACTCCTTTGACGTAATTCTAAACTTAAGGACCACAAAGACACCATTCACAGAATGATCAGCCTCATTACTCAACGCCAAGCAAAACAAGAAAATAAACAGCCCTGATAAACCTTAGTTCCCAGAGCTACACTGAAATAAAAGAAGGAAAATCTTGCCAATGCTTGGCAATGCTCTAGCTCTCATATAATATGTACCAAACTAAACATCTTGAGAAGCAAACACAATAAAGCAGTGTTCACGGCCAGAGTTATTTATCTCAAAAGTAAATCTACCCTTCACAAAGCTTGTATTTCGATTTCAGTTTTAATATTATTTTTTAAGTTGTGGTCAATCTCATAGGCCTTGTTTACAAAACATATAAAGCTTTGAAACCAGAAACTTGGAAATGTGAAAACAATAGGAGATGTAAAGGAAAGAAGAGTGAAGGAAGTCCATGCTGCATGTAGAAGGGTTGGCCAAATGAGCATGAGAGAATATTATGAGTTGGCTGGTTAAGGTGAATCTGGAACATGGGTGTAGACATTGCATGTAAAGATTGGGCTGCAACTTTCAGTCACTGTGTCAAGATTTCTCACCAACTGAGCAAATAGGTCGCACACCAGTGGAGGCCAGGATATGTGCCTTGCCTGGTACAGGACCAGAAACATGTGAAAGAATGCAGCTTAACATTAACAATGCTTGAAACCATGATGAGTAAATGACACCCCTGACAGCTGAAGGGGGTGCTGGAGGTAACCTTGCACAAAGTGAAGGATGCCTAGGAGAGGAGGCCTTGAGCAACGTGGCTAGAATAGCAGACAGTTGGCTTGTTGTAATCCTAGGAAGAAGTATCACCAGGCCATGAGGTGAGGCTTTTTGCGCTGGTCCCTCCACAGCATGCCCAGAGCAGAGTGCCTCACTCCTCAAAAGATGGAGTGCCAGTGAATGCAAGTATTACAACTGCAATCAGTGATTTCCTCAAGACATTCCCAAAGCGACTTTGTTCTGAGAAGTGTCAATACCGCCTTCGATACACATTTAGTGACCACCATGAAAATAGATTTGGGCCTCTCCAGACCACGGTGATGTGCAAGGATCACATGGTGAGGAAAAAAACAACGGATTTAGGCCCAGATTTCTGTCCTGGGGTGAGTGTATGACATTGGTCTGCATTATGTCCATCAGTTGTTCTTTTTGCATGTGCAAGGATCACACCAGCAAATTGCAGATCTTTTGATCTTCGCCTGCATCACCACTGCGACCCAGGGTGGACTCTCTAGTTTAGGTGGCAGTTTGAAATTGGGCCAGAAGAGGTCCCATCTTCCTCAATCACCAGGAGTGAAGCACAACTGCTTCTCATCTGTGCCAGGCCACCCGGCCTCAAAGCAACGACAACTGGAGAGAAGTCAATGTGACCTCTCCCTGCAGCCCACTGAAGGGCAGAAGGATTAGCATATACACATGTCTCAGCTGGCAAGAGCTTGAGAGAGGTACTGTACGCAGATTATGTACAAGGGAAAGGGCGACTAGCGGACTCATAGGACCACCTTCACCCACACTATGCAGTGGTGTGATAAAAGCCCCCTCTGGACTAACGCATGCCGGGTACTGTGCTGAGGGGGCCCGGTAGCTCCACCCCCCTCACTGCGGGGGCTGCAGGGGCCTATGTTAGCCCACTGACACTATGGCATCTACCCAGAAGAGGGTGGTCACCTAAGAGCAAATTGATCGCTGTGATTGTAGAGTCTTTTAATGATGAAGCATAGAAAAAAGTTTTTAAAATGTATTTAATCCAAAAAGAAATATTAAACATATTTTTGTGTTAAATATATATGTAAGCTAATTGTATGCATTTACATTAAATGTAGAGTTTGTTTTAAACTATAGCGCTGTTAGATTAATGCTAAAATGAAACTTTAATTATTGGAAATATATGACATTAAATTAAATTAATTTTTCTGAAGTTTAAATTAAAAAATAAATTCCTACTTAAAGAAAGAATATTTTTTAATGGCCATTGAAATCACCAGAAGCAGCTTCACTGGCTCCCCATACACAAATAAGCACAATTCAAACTTCTCACCCACACTTTTACGGCACTACATAACCCTGCCATAGCATACCTCATCAATCGCTTCGCTTTAACATTTCTTCCAGACACCGCTCGTCTGGACTCCTACATATACACATCCCACAAATACAGAAAACCTGATCCAATGGTCGAGCTTTCTCCTATATCGCTCCTAAAGCGTGGAAGGACCTGCTGCAACACAATAAAAAATCCCAATAGAGTGGGACTCAAGGCCAATCGCTTTTGGGACTCCACAGTGTAATGATATTTCTGTGGATCTATGGGGTGGCATAATAACTGACTGTACATGCGGGTCAACCAATAAATTAACAGAGAGAGCCATGCCAATGCCATGTCAAGGGTTAGTTTTGCTTCTAAGAGCCCCTAAGAGACTTTTCACTAGCCCAACCCTGAAAACATTTGGCATGTAGATCATGCAACAAACATCATGTTAAAATATAAGATGTCGTCAAAATTCAAGAAAGCGTATTTCTTTAATACACTGAATTGCTTCACCTTAGTTCATCAGATTATTTGCAAAATGTTGGTTAAAAGTGACATTTTTTAAACATAAACTGAGAAACATTCCTTAGCCTGCCCTATCATAATGTTATTAGTGAACTACAAGGCAGGCCAGCTGTCATGTATACCTTAAATATTATCTACATTTTTATAACAGATGGTTCAACATTGTAGTCTGTTCAATCAAACACAAGAGATGTGTGTTTTTACAGTGCACATCCTAAACTCACATATTTGAAGGTGCTCTTGTATGTGATAATGAGTAAAAAGGAGGCATAGTGAAATAAAGTATTTGGCTAGGATCACACAGTTTGGTCAAGCAGGGAAGCCAGGATTGAGCCCAGATTTGTCCAGTCTCACACTGCAATCAAGACACCAGAGAGGTATCCCTTTCTGAAATCAACGATTGATACTTGGTCTCTAGGTCTTGGAGTATTAGATTAGAGCATGGTGACAGACAGAATCCACATTTAATTATGGGAAGCTTTAAATGTGCCGTACTTTCCATACAGATGAGCATTTCACTAAAAACACAGACTACCTTGCATGTGTTATTTGTTAAAAGAACAATTAATGGACAGAATGCAGAACAATTGCACAAGAGATTTGACCCGCACACAATAAAAAGAAAGAAAACAGTTCCACCAAGGTGTCGTAGTTTACATATTCCTTTATTCTTTGAGTTATCATTTCTTTCTTCACAGTAGCCAACGCGTTTCGTCCTATTTAAGGACTTCTTCAGGGCTCAGCAATTGTCCTTTGAATAGTGTGCGGTTTCTTCTTGCTTTGGTCCCTTCTACCGCATGTTATCCTTTCTGTAGAACTGGGATATCGTAATCCCCAAGCTCATTGAAGTATTTTTTCTATATCTTTTCTATGTTTTCAATTTGAAGTAGTGGCAGCACTCAAAGCTGTACATCCGTCCAACAATCCGTAGTTTAGAGGATATTTTAAAGGTAAGCTCCTTCGATAAGATCAAGTCATGGTCGACTCACAAATCGTGAAATCCGTCCCGGGCAAGCTGTCCCTCTGACTGTATACAACGCCGTAGGACGTAGTGAAGAAAATACCTCAATGAGATCGGGGATTACGATATCTCAGTTGTACAGAAAGGATAACAGCGTTCACAGTTCGATTCTGGATTCCAGAAGCATCCTAGCCCACACTATCTCACTGTGGGTAACACCTTGCTAAATCTTCCAACGCCCCCGAGGGCCAGCACACCTTTCTGGGGGTAGCTTTACCCTTTAACAGAATAGTGATGACAAATATTAGCACGTTTTTTTCTTCTATTGTGAACAATATTCTTTTATGTCTTCTATTTAGATGTTTTTAATCATGAGAATGCAAATGACACAGTTTGCCGGGTAACACTTTTTAAACTCTCCCACGTATGTAGATATTAAGAACCTTATATGTGTTACGATGGAAATCAAAACCTTTACAGCTTCACAGTTTGTAACTGTTCCTAACACGTGTACAACTTAAATAGTTCAAACTTGAGCACGTGTAAACTGTAAAACGTGACATCTAAATGGGCGGAGCTGCACCTTCCTTCCATAGACTACGCAATAACCAAAATCTATATAAACCACACCCGTTGTGCGATTAGATTCATTTTCGTAAGTTATTTCTCCATGTCCATTCTGTGATGCAGGTTCCATTTTCTAGCTTCGTATTCTTGTTTTGCATCAACAAAACATATTCCGGAATTGTAAGTTGTTTGATTATGGCATAGTAGATATTTATAATACATAGTTATTTGTCAATATTTAAACAAATGCCTTGTTCACGGCATTGTAATGCCGAAACGCGGAGGATATCGTGCCCCTGTGTCTACATGTGCAAATTGATGCTCTTGAAAGTAAAGGAATAAAAAACAATTTATCATCCTGAATCGAGTGCGGCCCATTTTCCTGGGAGACTGGGGAGTTCTGCAAAATATATATATATATATATATATATATATATATATATATATATATATATATATATATATATATATATATATATATATATAGATATACAAGTCATTATACTTTTATTCGACACATGTATCATAAAAAGTACAAACATGAAATACACACATAATTATAAAAACAGTTCATTATTTACAAAAAGTCATATAAGAGTTATGTGGAAAAATTATAGATATACACATACATATATATAACCAAACCCTTCTCCTGGAAAAAGGAAAACGAGCCGCACTCCCGACAGTGAGGGATAAATTAATTAATTTAATTCCATAGGCATTCCTGAAGCTTTTCAGTCAACTTTGACTTTTCTCAAAGGATGAGCCTTGGTATCGCATGAAACAGGATCCCACATACATTCAGTTCCTTTTAATGGTTGGGGCCCCCTGGTGGGCGCCCTTCAGTGGGTCTTTGTGATGTATGCTGGAGCTTGTGGTTTGCTGTTCCACGAAATAAAAACCCTCCAGTGGGTGATGCTGCATTATTTACTCTGTTCATTTATTTAAATAAAGTCCTTTAGCGCTCACTGTTGGCTCTGTCGTATTCCTCTTTTGACCCCTTCACTGCGGCGGCTATTCCACCGCAGTGCTAAGGGGGTGGGGGGCCGCGCGGCGGTCCCGTGCTCATGACGGAACCGCTCCGTCATGGAACGCGGTGAGCTGTGCTTGTGACGGAACAGTTCCGTCACGGCCCCGCCCGCGCTAGAGAACGTTATAACTAATGAGTTATTAGACAGAATCGTCACAGCATGACAATTTCTACATCCCATGGACAACTGTATGCACCAGGTACTAAGCTATGTACATGTCCTTCTTTTGCTTCTGAATATGGGTTATCTGTAAAGTTTTCAACTCTGTGTGAAGGCTGCATGAAGTATTATCTTTAGCACCTTCAGACCTTGGCTATTTTAAGCAAAAAGTGTCTTTTTGATAAGTGTTTCATAGAGTGTGCACTGTTCTTAGTGGATACTTTCTAATATTCTGTGGTGTATTTCTCATGAGAGTTTCACTGCAAACGGTGTTGTACAGAGTAAACTCTCTCCATAGTGTAAACACTGTTCACAGTACCCACCTTTCTACTCATATCAACTCCATTTCTCAATGTAGGTTCGTGACTTGAGGGGTTTGCAGATAAAAGCTGTCTGTAGTAGGGCATTAATTTTGGAATAAATGTTCAGTGTCTTGAGTAACTTGGCCTTGCCTTGGCTTCCTACACTTCTTGGCTGAAGTGTTGACAGCTAATCAGATCTCTGCAAGAGATCAGTAAGATTCACAAAGCCTCTAGATAAACAAATGTGGTTTTCTTTTAATATCTCAAAGACTACTGAATGAATTTACACCAAATCACAAAAAGGTGGCTTCCTGGCGTGCTAGCATTTTGCCAAATTTAATGTAATTCCGATCAGCAGTTCAGGCTTTAGTCTTGTCTAAAATCTTCATGGGAATTAACATGGGAAGAACACTTTTTTTGACCTACCCTTGTTCCTTGGTCGAGTGAACAAGCGGCGGGAGCCGCGAAACGCGTATTTGACTTATGGCAAAATAAAATAACGCAAGAAGGAAATTTTGGGTCCGTGTCCTGTCTTTTAGCTGCATGCGCGATTGAGGTGTGTGCGCTATATACATATATAAATATATATATATATATATTTACATTTACATATATATATATATATAAATATATATATATATAAGTATACATACATATATAATACTGTGACATGTGTTTCCTGTGACACAGGGTCCACTCCTTCCTTGCACTCCTTTAATCTTTCATTCAACTATTACTCAGTGTTCTCAATGCTGTTTGCAAATTTTATTTTCATTTCCAAACATTTCATTTTAGCGAGTTTTTCATTCTTTATATTTCTTTCATCATTGTTTTGTATTTCATTTCACAAAAGTATTTAGTCCCAATGCATTTCAAGCATAAAGCTCTTCCTCAGGGGATTTCCTTTATCTAGAAACATTATATGTCAAATTAAGCATTTGGTAGAAATAAAAATAACAATATGTACATATTTCAATAATAACCATTAGTCAAAAAAACAACATTTGATCATAGTCATGCCTGTTTCTGTCATGCATAGTCATGTCTAGATTATCTGCCTCTTATAACCCATGTTGTCGCTGTAAGCATGCTGTGTCTCTCGTGTGAATTTCACTACTGTTATACCTTATAACCCATTTCTGAGCTTGTCGTACTGACCTTGAAAGATTCGTTTTAACTGTCATACTGAAATAAAATAAAATAAACATTGCGGTAAGGTACTAAGTTTCTCTCAGTCTCATAGTCACTTGGTATAAAATGTTGCGGGCCGTTTCCTTACCCGGTTTCAGCTTCCATCTCTTCTCCTCGCTAACGCGGCGTGTGTTACTCTATCCTACGCGCTGTGTTACACTTAGGTACTTGGATAATGCGGTGTGTATCGAGATGTTTATGGTGCTGTGCATTCTTACTCGTGGGTATATTTTGAGGGATAATACCTGTGCAAAACGTATCGACCTTGTTGTAAAATCAATGGTGAGATAACTATGTGAACATGGTCAACATTGTTATGAAAATAGTGCGCATATCATTCTCTATACACATGTTGTGTCCACAAAATATCAAACGTATTTCAAATCACATCAAAAACATATCAGTATCGGATCGCAAGACAATGTTCATCTGAATGTAAAATTATAGAAAACAATTTAGATCCATCCGTTCATTCAGTCCCCTCGGTTGTATGGTACATAAAAAGTTGATCCAGAAGACTTCTCTCCTTAACAGATAATTGTTGTTGTCTCTCCCAGGAAGGGTTGCCACCGTTTCCAAAATACAAAATTTTAACTGGCTTGCATTGTGGTTGGCTTGATTAAAATGAACTGCCATCGTTGATTTTTGATTGTTCAGTCTGATGTTGCTCTTATGCTCAATGATGCGCGTTTTTATTTTTCTTTGGGTTTTACCCACATAGGATAAGCCACAGGGGCACCTTAACATGTATATCACATTACTTGAATTGCACGTGCCTGATACGTTCAGTTTTATAGGTGTTCCTTTAGTTGGGTGGCTGATGATGTTGCTTTTGGTGATGGCTGAACAATTCCCACAATTGTAACATGGTAGTGTACCATTGTATTTAGTCTGTTCTTGCGTATTGGATTGTTTGAGGAGTTCTTTCAAATTTCTTGTTCTCTCATATGCAAAAATTGGCGATTTGTTAAATATTCCCTTGAAATCTTCTTCCAGTGCCAATAATGGTCAATGCTTTCTGATTGTTCTCTTTATTTTTGCACTGTATGTGTTGACAATTTAGATACAAATACACTTCTTTGTTCTTCTTGTTTATTTTTGGGTATTAGTAAATGTTGACGTTGTAATTTGTCTGCTCTTTCAGCTGCTGATTCCAAGATGGGTTCCGGGTATCCTCTTTTCTTAAATTTTTGTAATGTTGTACTTTTATGTTTCACATATAGTTCGTTGGTGGATGCTATTCGTTTTATTCTGAGTAATTGGGAAAATGGTAAATGGTGTTTCAGCGGAGCTTGGTGAAAACTGTTGTAGTGTAATAAGTTGTTCCTGTCTGTGGTCTTTGTAAACACACTTGCGGTGATTTCTCAATCTTTGTTCATTGTTAGAACGTCCAGAAATGATAATTCTTTTTTGCTCAGAGTAAATGTGAACTGTATCCTCTTATTTCTTGAGTTCAAATCTTGTAAAGCCATTCTCAAACTTTCTTCGTTCCCTCTCCACAGGACGAATATGTTGTCTATAAATCTTTTGTACACAATCAAGTTTCTTGTCCAACTTTCATTCTCCAGGATGTTGTCAGTCTCAAATCTGTGCATGAATATATTTGTGTGGGTAGGCGCGGCACAATTGCCCATAGATGTTCCAGACGCTTGTATGTAAAATTTGTCTCCCCATTTAAAATAACTGTGGAATAGTGTGAAATGTAGCAGTTCCATGATAAATACTTTCAAGTCTTCAGTCTTATCTTCTTGTACCAGTATACTTTCAACCGCTGATATGCCCAAATCATGTGGTATAGAGGTTTACAAAGATTTAACATCTATGGTTGCCATTATCATGTCTTTGGTGAAATTCACTTTCTCTTCTTCCAAGATATTTAAGAAATGGGTGGTATCCTTAATGTATGTGTTGGTTTTTTGTACTATGCTTTGCAGGTGTTTATCTATGTATTTTCCGATTGGTTCGTGTATTGAACCAATGGTTGACACAATTGGACGTAGTGGAGGAAATTTGGAGTCTTTGTGTATCTTGGGTGTCATATATATATATATATATGGGATAGTTGGATTCTCTTTTATCAGGTATTCTTTTTCTTTTTGACCGATAGTGCCTTTCTCCATTGCTTTCTCAATGATTGTCCTCAAAATTACAATGAATTCTTTAGTAGGATCCGTTGCCATGATTGTGTATGTGTTTGAGTCTCCAACGTGTTCTTCCACTTTTTGTTGGTAGTAGCTTGTATCCATTATAACTAAGGCTCCGCCTTTGTCCGCTTGCCTGATTGTGATTTGGTCATTGTTGGCCAATTTTTGTAATATATTCTTTTCTTGTATAGTCATGTTGGATTGTTTTGGTCTTGGAGTCTTAAATATTTCTTCAGTTTCTTTGATTACTTGTATACATACATATATACACATATATATATACACTCACATATATGTATGTATCTATGTATATATGGCTCCAACTTGCCCACACTTGAACAGCACTCAAAACTCAATCTTCAGGTGGCAAACCTTTATTTCGGGTATAAGCAGACTCCTGTCTGCCATTCTATTAAGACAGCCAATCTCAACAGGTTATGCCTGACGCATTTCAAAGGACAATACCTTCTTCCTCAGAGGCTTTGCGCTGAAAATAAATGCGTGCCTTCAGCCCTGGTGTCTCTCATATGCTGCTAATCACGCCCCCAATGGGCTGGTCCATCACCATTCGCAGCATTGTGGGAGGCATAGTCCCGGCCAGTTTCTTCTTCTGATGATGGCACTAATTCTTGTCACGATTTCAAGCCCCAGGATCGGCCACAGCAGGCAGTGTCCGCTCTTAATACCCTGAATAAAATCTCTTTACAATGAGAGCATGCATTCCATTCGGAATGCATGCGCCCATTGTAAAGAATAGGATTGCCGGATGGAACAGACGATAGGAGGTTGTTCGGTTCTAGTTCCCAAACAATGTCGATCGGCCACCAGGCCGTCCGACATCGTAATCGGGCCGTAGTGTTTGTTGTGGGTGTGACGCCCAGATGTAGCTTTATCATGTTTGTTAAAGAGATAGGAAGAAATGACGGAGTTTAATAAAAATCTCTAAAGTAAGGGAATAGCAGTTAAATTAATTTATATATTTTTTCAAAGGTTGTCTTGGGGGGAGTAGACTAGAATTACATTTTTGTCTTGTTCAATTTTTGCACCACAGTACCTTCAATGTACTTTTGCAGTAGTACCGTAGTACTCCGCAATCTTTTTTTTTTTAATATAAAAGTGTATTTAACTACTTTTCCACAATTTTAGAGACTTTATAAAAACACTCTAATTGCTTCCTTTCCATTTAACAAAAATGTGAACGCTATATCTGAACATCAAACCCAGAACAAACACAAAGAGCCGCCTACTTGTACATGGCTGTGTCCTCACCGTGTATATGTTAGCGGAAAGGCAAGCCATATTTGGGCAGGCAGGCATAATGCTTGCACTGCCACCATTCACTGCCTCTTCCTCTCCCGCCACGGGATTACAGATGTTGGTAGTGGTGGCGGTATGGAAGCAGTGTTACTGCCACCATGTTAATCGATTGTTGGACCGCCAAAGAGGTGGGCGGTCAGACAGCCAGAAACCAATGGGAGTTACCTTATCGCCGGGATTGTAATCGGACCTTTATTGTGGTAAAAACGTACTTATATATAGCGCCGGGGTATACACCGTAACTTTCTGCTATACCACGGTACACGCTGAAAACTGTATATGATTGGTTAAGCCAAGCCCTGACATAAAAAAATTGCTACCACGTTGTTTTCACCGCACTTAGTTTTCCTTTTGGGTTTGGTGCTGAGACATGGTGTTATAATGTTAGTTAGATGCATTTGTAATAATAAGGGAGTTTAAAAAAATCTATAAAGTTAGGGAAAAGTAGTGAAGTGAAATTACCACAGTATACTACGGCCCAATATATCACTAAAATGTGTGACTTATAACTTAACAAATACTGAACCAATTTTGATCCAGTAACAAAAAGGATTCTTTCCTCACTATAATATATATCCCTCCCAATTTCAGTGAAAATCCGCCTGGCCAATTTGGCACGACATCTGTCTAAAAAGTCGATAGGAAATGCATTGGTGGAAAAAAGTGTTTTGGGCCCCCTTTTTTTCTTTGCACCATCTTTCATTTTTTTTTTAATTATTGAGAATTTAAATCATCCAGAATCATAAAAACAGTACAGATATAACAGAATCCCAGTACAGTGAGATCATGCAGAATGACAATACAATGTAGTCTCAACAGTTTCCACAAATAGCAAATACTTGTACTTGAAAAATAAATGTGAAAGAAACGATACCTTCATGTCTAGAAAGAATATATCTACACCGGATATCTGAACTAATATTCATTGCAGTGCATTTGGTTTTGATAGAAGACTCTCAATAAACAAACCATAACAATAAAACTCTACAGACTAACCCTCCCTCGCCTGGTCACATACGTGTAAATTCTCTGCCTATGCCACGTACCACTTCATCTGGCTACCTCTAACATCAGGTGTACTGCCCTATTCTCAATTCAAGATTGTTCATTGCACCATCTTAACAAAACACAGCAAAACTTTGCAACATCCGCCATGTAGAAAAATTCATAGATCTGCAAAGTTTAGTGGAGAATGCAAAAACAGCAGTTGATGGACAGAATGAAGAACAATGTCATACATTCACACCAGTACAGAGATCTGGGCCTAAATCCATGTTTTTTTGCTCACCATGCCAATCCAGTTTGAACCTAACCATATGCAAATCAGTCTTGACCCTGTGCCCCATGGGAACAGTCCAGCCCGAACAGCCAAGCTAGGTGCTTCCTGGACTAGAAACAAGCATCCTAGGACCGGTTTCACACTTTCAGCCCTCATCAGCCAGGATAGCTTGATTCCAGTGGCACGGAGAGCACGGGACTCACGTCTGAGCATACCCGTCCCACTCAGGGTGGCAAATGCAAAAACAACAGTTGATGGACAGAATTCAGAACAATGTCATACATTCACCCCAGTACAGAGATCTGGGCCTAAATCCATAGTCTTTTTGCTCACCATGCCATTCCAGTATGAACCTAACCATATGCAAATCAGTCTTGACCATGTGCCCCAATGGGAACAGTCCAGCCCGAACTGCCAAGCCAGGTTCTCCCTGGACTGGAAACAAACATCCTGGAGATTCGTCAAATGGTGCCAAATTTTTTGGTGAGCAAAAAAAAAAAAAAAAATATATATATATATATATATATATATATATATATATATATATATATATATATATATTTATATATATATATGTCACACCACTCCTCCCGACGAAGAAGAAGAGACCACAAGCGGGGAATCTTGGAGGCATTTATTATCCGGGGTTAAAACATGGCAAATGCATTTCGGCTTCTCTCATCAGCCTTCTACAGTACCGGAGGTGTTCAAAGTCAGCTGGCGCATATTGCGGATTTAAATATCCCGCCCTGACCTGTGGCTAGTCACTAGCCCCGCCCTCAGATGAGTGTTCATGCGGCTCGGTGTAGTAAGCCTGCAAGTCCCAGAGTGCAATATTCAGGCTCTGTATGGAGTCACGGGGGGGGGGGGGGTTTTGACGCCACACATGATAGACCCTCGATGAATGTTCATAGCCTCAGACAGTCAATGTCTCCTTGGGTCCCGAAAACCACATCACCCCCAATCCAGCGGGATTTTTTACGGCGGGGGCTCGGTAGGACTCCACCTTGCGCGACGTGCAGCTGAATGGCAGCAACACCGCCCCAATTTTCTCCCAGGACCAGGGGGGACCACAGCAATTCCAGTACCCTGGAGACACAGCAAATCCGCCGAAACGGTGAGCCAGCAGTTCCGTGGTCAACTTGGCGATGTGGGGGTCTCAAAAGCGTGATGCTGGCAGACACGCAACAATATGTCGCACCACTCCTCCCGAGGAAGAAGAAGAGACCACAAGCGGGGAATCTTGGAGGCATTTATTATCCGGGGTTAAAACATGGCAAATGCATTTCGGCTTCTCTCATCAGCCTTCTTCACTGCCGGAGGTGTTCACAGTCAGCTGGCGCATATTGTGGATTTAAATATCCCGCCCTGACCTGTGGCTAGTCACTAGCCCCGCCCTCAGATGAGTGTTCATGCGGCTCGGTGTAGTAAGCCTGCCAGTATATATATATATATATATATATATATATATATATATATATATATATATATATATATATATATATATAGAGACAGAAAAAAAAATTGTGTACATTTCTTTATTTGGTTTTCTCCAAATCAGCAGCTCGCATCCAAAGCAACAAGTATACAGTTTTCCCACCTCAGCCGAGGTGGTGAACATCACAATGAAAATACATGTCAACCATAGTGCATGAGTTTGCAACCGTGGAGAGTCCACTATCTTCAACATTATCTTTGGTTCGTCTTTATAAATGCATAATCAAACCAACTTTGTTAAACTCCCCCCCCACCCCCACCCACCCATTCCCAACATCCCCCCTCAGTGTCCTCCCCCACACTGCCGGGTCTATGTAACTCTAGTTCCACTAGTTGAAATGTTCATGTGGGACCACCCTGTGTCTCCCTCCCCTGTCCTGGGCCCCCCCTCTATAGAGGACGCCTCATCTGGGCTGTCTATGGTGATTTGGGAGCCCTGTCCCGCTATCTTCTGCATCATCGCTCCCCATGCCAGTAGCACCTCGGGTAGTTTGGCATCTCTTCTGATGTTCCGTTTTTGCCCCTCCTCTGCCAGGGTCCACTCCCGTAGATCAGTCCTCCATTTTGTCAGTAGCGGTCCTTGCTGAGTTAACCAGTCGATCACAAAACACCTCTTGGCAATAACTAGACCCAGGACCAGGAACTGTCTGCTTATCGTTTTGGATCCTGAGGAATCAAGCCCAGCAGATAAGTGCACGGATCCACGGCTATAGTCCACCCCGTTATCCGGGTCAAATCCCCGAGAACCGCCCCCAATACGTCTGGATCGTTGGGCACCTCCATACCACATGCAGAAAATCTGCCTGATCATAACGACATCTGGGGCAGTATGGATCTCTGGAGCCATCAATGGTGTGCAGCCTCCTGGGTGAGAGGTACGTCATATGTATTATATTATACTGGATTTGCTTAAAGCGATTGCTCACTGACACCTTCCGTACACTCCTGTGTATCTTTTCTCAGTCTTGCGTCATGACCTCCTGTGGACACACTTGCTGCCACTAAAGAGACCCCCCAAGGACTCTTGACTGTCCGCGTCTATACTAGGCAATTCCACCCCTGTCAGACAGTCCTCCACAGCCTCAAATGTCGCGGGTGACAGGGTCTCGGAGTATATTTTACATAGGTGGGCCAGGAATACGTTATTTATTGCATGTTGAGCACACACCATCTGTCCAAGGTCGTTTTTGAGTGCCAGGATTGGGTGAGACTGAGTTTCTACCCTAATCAGGCATGCCAGCAGCCACCCTGCCTTATCCCCTTCTGTATACCAGCGACGCCTACTCACAGTTCTAACATATTTGCCTAAAGAGTCCCATATGTCCACTATCTGCCGCCACACTTTATCCCATTCATCTGACCTCTCCTGTTCGTGGGAAGTTTCTTTTCCAACGCCGCTAATCTTTTCTCCTCCCTCCGCAGATTACCTTCCAACACTTTTTTAACCCCCACCTCGGTGGACATGCATATCCCCCGTACCACCACCTTCATTGCATCCCACTCGGTCGCCCTAGTGCTAGCGGAGCCCCAGTTGACCTCCATATGATCGTCCAGCCCAGTCGATATGGCATCTTTATAGATCAGGTCGCCAAAAGCTTCAGTACAGAGTGTCACTTTAAATCTCGGACGGGCCAGCGAGTAAGCAATTAAGAGTGGGGAAGGAGCAGACAAATAGCGGGCTAGGTATTGCGTCTCGGCAACCCAATATACCGCCGTCTTTTGAATGAAGAAGTAGTCTAATCGACTATAGGTATTGGCAGCAGGTGTGTGACACGAGTACACTCTACGACTAGGATTACGGTGGCGCCCCACGTCCAACAACCCATAATTGTGGAGCAGCTGGCCTATCGCCTCAAGGACGCTAGGTTTGACATCCAGTTTTGGGGGAAATCAGTCGAGCTCCCTGAGGTTCCGTGAATCCTGAACCCGTGTTTAAAATGTCATGGTTCCGTTACGATTTTGGTAACAGCGAACCGTAACTAATGAGTTCGGAAAGTACGAGTGTTTTCGCCATATTACACACATGGATTCACTGTGTACTCGAAGATTTCATTCCGAACCGTAATTCCCATTCTTTGTGTAAGGCAGCCATTCTGTGGTTGCCCTCACATAGGCCGATGACTGCGGCCGACAGAGTCTTTAGGACCTGTACCCCTCAGTTTGAGTTCGTGCTGACTTTTACATGACCCAAAGTGAACTGACCTCGTTGCCTGAAGCCGACCTTGTTAGGCCAGTCCTTGCCCGCTAGCTGATCAGGACTAAAGATCAGAGCGCAAGACATCGTAAAGTTTTACTGCACACAAATATGCCTTATCCTACTTCTACCTGTTTCTGTTTCTTCCTTTTATGGTCTATTTATGATATGGGTCGTGGCCTCTTTGTTATGGGTTTGTCCGGCTTGTCCAAACAAGAATGTTGGGTTTGTTCGATGATTGACCATGGGCCGGACAACTGAAAAATGGGTTTTACCGTCATGCGATACTTTTTGGTGTGGATACATGTGATTGGACAACTCGTAATTATTGGGTGTTTGTCTGGAATGTGATTTTTTGGCATAAAAAGGATTGACTTGCTTTGTAAATTTGAGCAGTCTCCTGAGAACTCATACCTTGTTGATTTCTAGGACTTCTGTTATTGGCTGCAGCCAATAAATTCGATCTTTGAAGCCACCATGAAGAGTCTCGTGTCTCTGTATTCTAAGACAGGTGAACCCGAAGACTTTGGGCGTGCCCCTGGCACCGCTGGGTTCTAAAAACCCAGTTCTTCAGTTGGCGCCAACGCGGCGCCATCAAGCGGTACCTGTCCAAGCCTGAAGATCGTGAGGAGCTTTGTGAGGAAATTCCGGAAGAGGGCCCCCACTCCATCGACCCCGGTATGTCGAACGTGGACTGAAGGTCTTTGCTGCGAGGTTTCCCGCTTTGTGGGCGGCTACGAAGGACCGCTGCCCTGACTGTCGCCTTGTATTGGACCCCCCTTTGTGCAGCTTTGTAAGGCGAGACGATAGACGGGTCTTCTGGTGACGTGACTGATTCCTTAGTTAAGTATACGTGGGTCGCTCCCAGTTATTTGTGCTTTGGTTCTTTGAGTCCCTAGTTTTTGGGTCTTTGATTTGGGTATTGCAATCTCCAAAGCCGAGGGACTTGTATATTTGCGAGACTATCGTTGTAGATAAACCCTTGAAGTTTGAAGCTAGATTAGTGGGCGAAGATGCCTGGTCTTAGCAAAATGAGTTAGATATTCTGTTGTGGTTGTAACAGCGATTCCCGATTAGAGGACTCGTGTCCGATACCTCCAGTTGGAACTCCGACTTATGAGCTCTATTCTAAACACGGCGTGGGCCCCATTACGTTCAATGAAGTATGGGTCCGCTATACTAGGAAAGATGGTGTCTTACGATGGCCCCAACATGGTAGTTTTGATACAGAGATTTTAGATAATTTGGAAACGAAATTATTTAGGAAGAAAGCCCGGCCGGCAATGTTTGACTTCTTTCACCTTTGGCGTAAAGAAGCCAGACAACAGGAAATTAAACAAGCTAAAAGAGATAAGAGAGAAAAGGGTGTATCGATAATGCAAGCTGCCAAGCAGTTCAAAGAAGACGAAGAAGATAAAGCAATTGAGGTGTCAGATAGGCAACATAATATGGCTATAGATAAATGTTATCCACCATTGCCACCTCTTCATGAGAAGGCGACAAAGGATCCTGAAAAGGACCCTTTAATGTCACATTTATTGAGATTACCACCCCCTTATGCACAGAGTGCTACGGCACCTCCTCAACCTCCAGTTGTTCTACCTACTGGTCCTGCTCAACCACAGGCTCCTCTTCAGCTGGTCCTTCCTCCTACGGCCCACCTCCTCTGGGGCCGCCAACTTTGCTATCAGTTTTGCCTGGATCTTCTTTGCCTTAGGCTTCTTTACCTTTAACTTCTGCTACTTTGCCTCAAAATACTTTGTCTCCTGTCCTTATGACGGCTTCTCCTTCTGCTCGACAAAGAATGACTGAAACTGTTACTGGTTTTTTATCTCCTTCCTTTGGGTTGTTGAGTATGACCCCTGTTTCTTCACGAAAACAACTGCGTAGTCAGTTAGCTAGTCCCGAAGAGTGGGCAGTGTTGGATCTCCTGGCTCGCAGATGGGTTTCGAATGTTTCGAGGTATAATTTAGAATCAGTTATGGATGTCTTCCTGCAGTGGGAAGCACCCAAGCAAATATATGTGTTTGATGTAATGTGTACTTTCCTCCGTGAGGAATGGGAAGATAATGATTTGGGTTCAGTCCCAGTGGAGTTGCTAAATGTACAGTCCGAGTTTGCGAAAGGGACGGTAGTGGGTCCCGGAGTTGAGAAAGCAGTTGCGATGGTACTTGCGTTTAGGAGCGATTTTCCTTCTCAGCGACTGTTTGAGCCTGATTCCGTAGTTAGGAGAAAGGTACGACGATATCCAATGAGAGAGGTTCCCCCAGTTTGGAGAGAAGGAGACGCAAACGCTGTTCCACCTGTTCTGTCTCATTTTCAGAGAGTATGGGTACATGTTCCATGGAAAAGAGTAGAGGTTTTGGCCCTTAAACAGTCTTTACCTGATCCCCGTAAGAATCCAGCTGGCTATTACAAAGAATTCTCCCAGACAGTTAACGCATGCATCATGAATTTAGACGACATAGATATGCTGTTGGGTAACGTAGTTCCTCAACCTTTATGGGCGAAGATTCGTCATGAGGATCATGCGATAGAATTAGGTGACTCAGGGGTCAATATTGCTGCTGCGGATGCTAGACAAGTTGGTGGTTCTAAGCCTGAGCCTTTAGTGCAAATCTACCTGGCAGAATTATAGATCTTATGAAAACAATGATGCCAGCGTTACGAGTAAATTGGGACAAGTTGGCAGCATGTAAGCAGAAGAAGGACGAAAGTGTGTCTGATTTCTTCACTAGGTTTGAAGAGACATTTATAGATCATAGTGGTCAGGATATGAGTACGGAAGGTGGCCAAAGATTGTTCGTAGATAAGTTTGTCTTTAACTTACTTCCTGAACTGTGTAATAAGTTGAAAGATTCTGAGAGTTCTTGGGCTGTTTCTTCGTCGGCCCAGATATTGGCGACTGCACAGTACTACGAGAATAGGGATAAGGACGAGAAAGAGAGAGTAGAGAAAAAGACAAAAGACTTAAAGACAAAGGTTCTTCTGCAGCAGGCGTATCCGCCTCGCTCGAATCAGCAAGAGTCACAGCAACGTCCACAATTTCAGCAACCTCCACCGTTTCAGAGACTGCCACAGAAACCTGGGTATTTTCCTCCTAGACCGTCTTTGGGTTTGAATCAGTGTGCGTATTGTAGGGAGGAAGGTCATTATAAAAGTGAGTGCCCTGTTTTACGACAGCGCGCTAGTGGTATGCCGGCCCCAAGAGGTCGTGGTGTTTTACAGCAAATGTCTAGGGGTAGAGGACGTGGTGTGATTCCTCAGAACGAACGTTCTTTTCCCCCACAGACTTCAATGAATTATTTTGATCAACAGAACGCACAGACTGGCAGGTCTCCGCAATATTATGCTGATGACTACTATATTGAGAGTGAGAGTACTGGTTATGATGACTGCTAGGACAGCCAAGGACAAAGAGAGGGAATAGTGTCAGTTCCAGTAGACCAGAATGAACCTTATGTTGCAGTACATCGGGTGTGGTAGAGCCTTTTCTCTTGGATACTGGTGCAGCAAAGAGTACTGTCATGCACTCTAAACTCCCTGGCGCACCTTTGTCTGGCTTGACGAATGTTTCAGTAGGATTTTCTGGCGCCCCAGTTCGTAATCCAGTTTCTAGTCCCTTGTCTCTTTCCATTGGGCCTCGTGAATTGGAAGCACCTCTTATCCTAACGACAGGTTGCGGTGAGAATTTGTTGGGTCTGGATTTTTTTAAAGAGAATGCATGCAACATTGTATTGTTCTCCTTCGGGAGTACATCTTACATTGGGTAAGAAAGTGATCTCTCCGATGTATCTGTCTAAAGATCGACTTCCACTGGAATTGCGTTGTCTCCCTGATACTCTTTGGGCTACTGGTCCTAATGACGTGGGTCTTTTGGAGATTCCACCATATGTTGTAACGCTCAAATCAAATGTTAAATTGCCACGTATTCCCCAATATCGGATTTTGAGTGATGGTGAACGAGCGCTTTTAGCAATTATCCGTGATTGAATTGAGAAAGGTGTGATTGAAGAAACAAGAGGTAATGTGTGTAACATCTCCCTGTCTTGAAGCGAACTGATTCTTCTCAGCCACCTGTGTATAGGTTTGTGATCGACCTTCGAGAGGTTAATAAGTTTGTTGTGCCGCAGTTTCCTGTTGTTCCGGACATTACTGCTTTGTTGACTTTGATTCCTGCTTCAGCTGCCTGGTTTTCAGTCATAGATTTGAAGAACGCTTTCTTTGGTATTCCAATCGCCGAAGAAAGAAGAGATATTTTTGGCTTCTCTTTAGGAGGCCAAAGCTTCCGGTTTAAACGTGCTCCTCAAGGCTATTGCGAAAGTCCCACCATTTATAGTCAGGCTTTGAAAACTCAGCTTGATACTCTTGTGTTGCCTGCTGGTGCTGCTCTTATTCAGTATATTGACGATCTGCTAGTAGCTGCTGATGATGAGGAAACTTGTAAAGAAGCTACTCTTTCTTTGTTGCGACATTTGTCTGATTTGCATCATAAGGTGTCACCTTCAAAATTGCAGTATTGTCGCCAAGAAGTGACCTACTTAGGTCATCTCTTGTCAAAGGAGGGAAGAAGGGTGACCCCAGAACGAATTCAAACGATTGCGCAAATGACTGTGCCATCCACACAGAGAGAAGTGCGTGCTTTCTTGGGTATTACCTCGTTCTGTAGACAGTGGATTCCGAATTTTTCATTACTTTCAAAACCTCTGTTGGCATTGACTTGTAAGGATACACCGAATCCTCTTCCTTGGTCTGACGATTGTCAGAAAAGTTTTTCTGAATTACGTGATGCATTGTGTTTTGCTCCGGTGTTGGGTACTCCTGACTACAGTAAACCTTTTACACTCTATGTCCACGAGAGAGAGGGTTGCGCATTGTCAGTTTTGATGCAATAATTCGGTGATAGGCAGCGTCCATGTGCGTATTTCTCGTCGACTTTGGATCCGGTAGCTAGAGCGTTGCCGAGTTGCTTGAGAGCTACAGCGGCAGCGGCTGTTTCTATCCGACAGTCTGCTGGATTGATGATGGATAATACGTTGGTCATGATGGTTCCACATGCAGTGGATACTTTATTAAATAGAACAAAGACTCAGCATCTCACTAGTGCGAGGTTGTCAGGTTATGAGTTGACGCTTTTGGCTAGTCATGTGCACATCAAGCGGTGTAATGTATTGAATCCAGCGACATTGTTGCTGATTTCTGTAGATACAGATGGTCAGGAACAGCATGATTGCTTTCTTAGGACGGAAGAGGAAACAAAGGGTAGAGTTGATTTGAAAGATACTCTTCTTCGAATCGTGATGGTACGCTATGGGTTGATAGATCATGCTACAAGCTCTCAAATGGTGATACGACTGCGGCATATGTCGTGACGACATTATGTACGATTGTTGAAACTGCACGAGTGAGCTATAATTCGGCGCAAGCAGCGGAATTGATTGCATTAACAAAAGCGTGTGTTTTTTCTGAGGGAAAGAGAGAGAATGTGTATACGGATAGTCAGTATGCGTTTGGTGTAGCACAGTTTTGGACGCTTGTGGAAAGAAAGAGGTTTTCTGACGTCGCATGGGACTAAGATCCAACATGGGCAATTGGGGAATGAGCTTCTTGAGTCACTTACTTTGCCGAAGCAAGTTGCGATTGTGCAGTGTATTGCTCACCGGAAGGTTACGGATGATGTTGGTCGTGGTAATGCGTTTGCGGATGAAGTTGCGAAAGAGACAGCGAGAAATGTGATGAGTCGGATGTACGTTGCAAGTCCTGCGAGATGGATTGGTGCAGCTGGAATGTGTGAGGATACGATTGAGAGTGTGAAATCAATTCAGGCTGAAGCTACTGAAAATGAAAAGAGTGTGTGGAGAGAAACTACGGGTAGATTGGATTCGACTGGTTGTTGAGTTGAGTTATCAGAACCCCAAAGATGGATGTTGCCTGATACGTATGTGCTTGCGGTGGTTACGATGGCACATGGAATGTCTCACATTAATGCGAAAGGGATTTGTAAGTTGTTGGCTCCAGTGTGGGAGAATGGCGGAATTCCCAAATGTGCGGAAAATGTGGTCAAGAATTGTATGGTATGTCTGATGTATAATCCTGGTAAGGGAACCCCAACCCCAGCTGGTCACTTTGCGCCTCCGACGTATCCCTTCGAGGTTCTGCAATTGGATTTTATCCACATGGAAAGATGCAACAATTTGAAATACGTCCTTGTAGTTGGTTGTGCCTTTTCTAGATGGGTAGAGGCATACCCCCTAAAAGATAATACTGCCTTGGCCACAGCTAAAGTCTTGCTCAAAGAATATTTCCCTAGGTTCGGGTTGCCAAGGATGGTGTGGAGTGATAACGGAAGTGAGTTTGTGGGGAAGATCATGAAGAGAATGTGTGAGGGTTTGGGCATAAAGCAGAAATTCCATGCTGCGAACCATCCCCAATCAGCTGGTTTAGTGGAATGCTATAATGGCACTCTGAAGCTGAAGTTAGCCAAGATTCAGGCGAGTTCTGGTCTCCAATGGCCCGATGCTTTGCCGTTGGCACTTTTGTCAACTAGAACTACAGTGCATTCCCGAATCGGACTTAGTCCGTATGAAATTGTTTTTGGTCGACCGGCAAATGTGTGGGGAGTGAGGAGGCCAACAAAATTTTGCTATATTGAATATCCTGTGTTGGTGGACTATTTGTATGACCTAACGGCTAAATTGCGTGTCTTGCATCAACAGGTTCACGATAACCTGCCACCAGCCTCTGTGGACCCAGGTCACACCATCAATCCTGGTGACTGGGTCCTCGTGAAAAGTTTTCAGCGGACCAAGAATGATCAGCCCGCTGGACAGGCCCTCATCAGGTGTTACTGTCTATAAGAACATCTGTGAAAGTCTTCGGGAAGAAAAATTGGATCCACGGCGTACACTGTAAGAGGGTACCTTTACCTCTGCCGTACGACCAGTGGATCCGTGGAGGTATTGTAGACACTGAGACTGAAAAGTTGCCGAAGTTCACACCGTTTAGCGACGCTGAGTTGGTATGGAGAAGGACTGAGAAAGAAGACGACGATGTCTTGCAAGCAGCTGTGCCTTCACCTTTGAGAATGGACACTACCGAGCCTGAACTGTTATTTCGAAGCCAGACAGAACTCAGTAAAAACCTCTATAACTTGCGGTCCAGAGACAATGGACTAATAAAGAACAAATAATTCCTTTCGTTTTTAGAACTGCACTCTCTCAGCCAAGAAACTATTTTGACCTATTTTTTCTTTTTCGAACCGCCATCCGGGTTCAGCTGTAGGGTCGCGGTGTAAAGACTTGGGATTGCAGTCGTGTAGACACAAGGTTGACGCACTCCTTAGCAGAAGAGAACCAACCGCCGCGAACAGCACGGTTAGAGGATGGAGTTTTTTTAGATCGAGAGAGCTGCTGAGAAAATGAACTTTAAAATGAAACTGTGTAGAATAATGCATAGCAAATGTTTTCTGATTACATGTATTCTGATGTTTCTTAGCATGACGTTAACTTTGGTGGGTTGGATTGTTTTTACTACTCAATTGACTTCTGTACCTATTTCCCAGCCTATGACTTTTTCTACTACTACTTCTTTGCATTCTTTTCATGTCTTACCCGAACACGAGCAGATTAGAAGGTCAGAATTTGTAAATAACTCATTCGTACAGCTTCTGCATCAATATCAGTTGGTAGTGAACATCACTAATTGTTGGGTGTGTGGTCTTATGCACATACTACAGA
The DNA here is from genome assembly GCF_964263255.1 of Lissotriton vulgaris. Lineage (NCBI taxonomy): Eukaryota > Metazoa > Chordata > Amphibia > Caudata > Salamandridae > Lissotriton > Lissotriton vulgaris. The sequence continues at coordinate 529,976,628 of NC_141697.1, forward strand.
TAGAGGTATTCCCTATCTGATCTTACCGTTTGGTCAGAATGGGTCCTTATGGGCTTTCCAGACGATGTTCATTTATGCCCTCGAAGTCTATCCCCTGCGTTCCACGAGGAATAACTCGAGTAATCAAGCCTTGGTGAAGGGAGTTACGAATATGAGTAGAGATATCAATACGTATAGGACCATTCCCAAGGATGAGTTATTGGCTTATATTGGTTGGAACGCGACCGGATACAGTGTTAGCCTGAGTGAGAAGCAGAAACTAAAAAGGTCACCTCCGATTTGGATCGTACCCTGCCGAGGTCATTTTTGTTTGCAAGGTAATGGCAAGAATCCGAAAGCTCAGTTGGGGAAGAGTGTTTGTACTCAGACGTATGTTTTCACGTCTCAATCTTCCCCGCCGTTTTTGGCAGCTAAGGGCACGTATTTTGTCTGTGACAACAGAGCATAAACATGGTTGACCCCTGATTTTTCGGGAACGTGTTATGTTGGATATTTACTGCCTCCTACGTATACTGCTGCCGCAGATTACCACAAGACAAGAGTTGTTAGAGGTGTCTTCGATCAGGAAGACACCGCTGGACAGGAAGTGGGAGACTTCTTTAAGGGTTTCTTACCGTTTTGGGGACCTATGGCTAACAGTAGAGGCTTGCGGAAATTGATGAGAGTGGTTGAATCCACCATAAATGAAACTGCCAGTGCCCTTAGTAATTTGACAGCTGAGCTTCAAGCGGATTGCCTTATGACGTTACAAAATCGTATAGCTTTAGACGTCATACTCGCAGATCGAGGTGCAGTATGTAAAGTGATCCAATCGAGTTGCTGCGTTTTCATCCCAGACAATGCTCTGACGGTATACGAGGCAATTTCCAGGTTACATAAGATCTCCGAGTCTATACATGTGGACGAAGGAGATTGGTTGTTAGCTGGATGGCTTTGGGGACTGTTATCCGCTTGGGGATGGAAGATTCTAATGATCATTGGTGTGGCTTTAACGATTCTTTTCTCACGTTGTCTTTGTGTACAGTGTGGTCCTGCCATATGTGGCCTTTGTGCTACTACGTGTGTCAAGAGACCGCCTGTCTCGAGAGAAGCACAGAGAAATAAGATATTGCTTCAACAGCACCTTGATGATTTGATGAAAATTGACATTGACTTAGACACAGACTGAGTGATTGCCTATGTAAGGGCAAAAGGAGGGACTGAGGTTCTGTGAATCCTGAACCCGTGTTTAAAATGTCATGGTTCCGTTACGATTTTGGTAACAGCCAACCGTAACTAATGAGTTCGGCGAGTACAAGTGTTTTCGCCATATTACACACATGGATTCACTGTGTACACGAAGATTTCGTTCCGAACCGTAATTCCCATTCTTTGTGTAAGGCAGCCATTCTGCGGTTGCCCTCACAAAGGCCGATGACTGCGGCCGAATGAGTCTTTAGGACCTGTGCCCCTCAGCTCGAGTTCGTGCTGACTTTTACATGACCCAAAGTGAACTGACCTCGTTGCCTGAAGCCGACCTTGTTAGGCCAATCCTTGCCCGCTAGCTGATCAGGACTAAAGATCAGAGCGCAAGACATCGTAAAGTTTTACTGCACACAAATATGCCTTATCCTACTTCTACCTGTTTCTGTTTCTTCCTTTTATGGTCCATTTATGATATGGGTCGTGGCCTCTTTGTTATGGGTTTGTCCGGCTTGTCCAAAGAAGAATGTTGGGTTTGTTCGATGATTGACCATGGGCCGGACAACTGAAAAAAGGGTTTTACCGCCATGCGATACTTTTTGGTGTGGATACATGTGATTGGACAACTCGTAATTATTGGGTGTTTGTCTGGAATGTGATTTTTTGGCATTGACTTGCTTTGTAAATTTGACCAGTCTTCTGAGAACTCATACCGTGTTGATTTCTAGGACTTATGTTACTGGCTGCAGCCAATAAATTCGATCTTTGACGCCGCCACGAAGAGTCCCGTGTCTCTGTATTCTAAGACAGGTGAACCCGAAGACTTTGGGCGTGCCCCTGGCACTGCTGGGTTCTAAAAACCTGGTTCTTCATCCCATTCAGGGTACAATTAAAGTCACCTGCCACCAACAATTCTGTATCCGGGCCCAGATCACTCGGCTCAAAAAAAAAAACATCATCGCTATTTGGGGCATAAACATTTACAAGGCATATACTGCACCCATCTAGTGTCCCCTCCACCACCACAAACCTCCCATCAGAATCCTGCGTAACATGCAACGCCTTAAAGGGGACTCCCGGTGCCACCCAAATAAGCCTCCCCTAGCAAATCTCGAGTAGGATGTAGCAAAAAACTGACCCCTCCATCTGCGTTGGACACATTTAGGACAGTCTCCCCACAGGTGCGTTTCCTGGAGTAATGCTATACTTACCCCATATCGCTTAAGGTATGATACCACTCGGATTAGTTTAACCCAATTATTGAGCCCCCGAATATTCCATGTGATAAATTTATAATTCTGGTTATCCCCGGGCATGATTGAGCTATTTTCAGTATCGCAGTCCCCCGTCTGTAGCGTGGGGACTCCCCAGTAGTGTCATAGCTTGCCCCCGCAAGAGGAGGACATCTTCGATCCCCTGTGTGACAACATAGACCAGACCCAGCAGCAACCCCAACAAACCCACAACTGGAAACCCCAACTGCCCTAGCCACAGGCGATAGCCCTTCATTCTCACAACCTGTCCTGGTCCGAACCCCGCCCCAATGCTCCACCCACCCCCTAGAATACCCCTCTCAACTTTGAATGTATGATTGCAACCACACTGATCCACCTAGGTCCGTAGAAACCTGCCTCCCCACTTAGACTCTGTGAATCAGCCGACTGACTGACACCGCACAGCCCCGTTTGACCGAGGTCTAGCCAGGTTGTCTCTGCACTCCACAGCCAATGAATGTAATCAGTATATAGGCGAAATAGTGTACCCTCCTTCATCATTTATTGACCCCCCCCTCGAATCCAGTGGGCTCTGTGCCCGTTCAAACGAGTCTCACGGTAAAGTCAAGTGCCTCGCGGGCCAAACCCGGTACTCACAGTGTCTATGTTTTAGGAGCTCCCGATCTCTGCGTCAAGTCCCCCATTCACTTGTTCCCAGAGTCCCATACAGCCGGGCCAGGTGCACCTTCCAAGTCCGACTGTGTTTCCTGCACCAAATAGAGTGGAGAGAACTGGTTCTGCATCGGGATCGCCTCCCGCTCCGTAAGGAAAGTGCCCTCTTGTCCCACCATGATGCGTCCTCCATCCGCCCGATCTCGTTCCCGCTGCTGTTGTCCTTCTTCACGACGTTGCTGGTTCCTCTTTGATTCCTCTGGCGTCTTTGCTCCTGCCATCCCTGGTTTTGGTCCGGGCCTGCCAGGCCCAGCGAGTCCATCCGATCTGCTGCCTCCGAAGGGGTACCAAAGAAGTGTACTTTGCCTCCGTACTGCACTCGGAGCCTGGCCGGAAATATCAGGCTGTATTTGACATCATGGCTACGCAGTCGGCGTTTCACACTCAGGAAGTCATTCCGCAGGTCCTGCACTTTTTTAGTATAGTCAGGATATATGTGAATGACTTGGTTTTCGAATCTAGGTGGGCCATTGGCACGGATGCGCTGTAAGATTATGTCCCGGTCCCTGAAATTAAACATCCGGGCAATCAAGGCTCTGGGCGGGAACCCCGGCCTCGGTGGTGGCCCCAGAGATCGATGCGCCTTTTCCACCGCAAACATTTTGGAGAGCCTGAGGTTGGGGAACGCTTTGCCAATCCAGTCCTCCAGAAATAGGTCTGCTGCCGGCCCCTCCGCCTTTTCGGGGAATCCCAAAAAACTGAGAATGTTCCTTCTAGAACGTCTTCCGCCCTGTCCTCCAGCCGGGCCGTATGGTCTTGAAGTTCCGTCACCATCTACCGCAGTTGCCGGACCTCCGTCTGCAGAGCGTTCAGGTCTCCCTTCGTGATGGTAACCCTGTCTGCCACTTTCCTGAGATCCAGGCGCAGGTGGTTGATATCAATGGCCATCCCTGTAGTCTCGAATTGCTTCCAAAATGTCTGCCTTATCCCGAGCGATTGAGTCCTGATGGGCCCCCTGCTCCATGTCCACACAAGGGCGGTCCATCGTAGTCGGCCCCGGAACCGTGTACTGCACGATTTTATTCGTTTGGGCACCTCGTAGGGGTCGGTCCCTCCCCATTATCAGCTAGGCCGTCCTAATGTAGCTCTCAGTGGCCCCTCTGTCCAAAACCCAGTAGTGGCTTTAACAGTCCAGGGGAGGGGTTCCTTCCGAACGCCCAGCTCACCTCGGGGGCCACCGTGTTGCCTATGTCTGGCAGGCCTTCCGTCTATCTATTGGCTCAGTTACCCGGCCTTCCAACACTCTTCACCTGCCTCTCCGAACCGTTCCAGTTCTTTTGCGCCCGGCCTTCCACTGAACCACGGATCGAACGCCACCGGTCCGCTGTCTCACTCCAGGGGGAATCTGAATCCGAAGGGGGACCCCTTCACCTCAACTCCTCCAGCCTCTAGCACTGTGCACCACTGTTTGGCCCCCAAGTCTTCAAAAGGTCCTGTTTCAGATCCACCAGCTGGCGCGCAGGTAGGCCACACCTCGCTTCCTCAACCTCAGTTAGGGCCTGTCACCAGCCTCCAGTTTTTATTGTGCCAGGATACAGGGGTGCAAATTGGTCAATGGTGGCATGTGGGGCTGCGCACCCTAGCCACCGGGCTCCAAGCGCAGGCCCCTGGCAGCAACAGCCCGCGCCCGGGCCCCCAGGCAGTCTCTTCATTGTAGTCAGGCCCGGCCCACCAGGATGTAGACAGGCCGCACTGCAGCGGCCTCCCGTAGATCCCTCCTCCAGCCCTTGGGGTTCGGCCTGCCGTCTCCTCCCTCTCGCGGCTTGTATTCCCCTCTCCTGGAGCCTTATATTGGATGCGTAGAAGGGCTTTTCACTGGCGCCCGCCTCCCAGCGCGGACAGGAGTCCGCAAGCACAGGGGCAGGATTCTTCTAAGGCCATCCCGGCCCCCGGAGTGCAGGTAGGCCGCACTGCCATGGCCTTTCCCAGTGCTCACCCCCAGTCCGTGGAGACCTTCCTGCCTGTCTCAGACTGCGGGCACTGTTATCCAGTGTATTTCTCTCCACCTGGGGTCTTATCTCAGTGTCAGCCGTGCGGCAGGACCCCCCAGGGCCCGGGGCAGCCACCACCGTCGTTCGATTCTCCCCGCTCAAAGTCCGACAGCAGCCATCATTACAGGGATCTGGATTCCCCCAGGTTTGCCACGGCCTGTATCAACAGTCCCCCACTGCAGGCTAATACCACCGGGCACCGCAGGGTCAGGGGAGGGTTCCGCTACTGTTATGTGCTAGGAGGTGTGGTTCTTTGGTACTGCGGTCCTGTGGTTCCGTCATTCCGAACCTGTTCAATAAAGGTTGTCGGATATAGACGATTTTGGTATCAGCGGACCGCAAATGACGAGTGCAGTATGTACGAGTGTTTTTGTCATAACCGATCAATGAGAACACTACGTATTCAGGGATTTCGTTTGAACCCTTGGGTTCCATTTTGTGTGTGGCAGCCATTTTGTGTGGTTGCCCTCACATAGGCCGATGACTATGGCCGAACGAGTCCTTGGGACACGTACACCTTAGCTGACTTCTGTGTGACCTTGCCGAATTGACTCCCTTGCCCGAGGCTGACCTCGCTGAGCCAGTTCCTTGTTAAGCAGCTGGTCAGATAGAGATCAAAGAGCAGGACATTGCTGAGTTTATGGTACACGCACACACCCTTCTATCTTGCTTCTCATCTGTTTCTGTTCCTTCCTTTATGGCTTAATTACTGATTTGGGTTGAGGTCTTTATGATGGGTTTGTCCAGCCCGTTCGAACAAGAATGTTGGATTTTGCCTTGTCATCTCTGGGGGGCTCGACAACGGAAAGTGGGATTGTCGTCATGCGATATGTTTGAAATGTCATTTCTCTATTGGTCAGTTTGTATGTAATTGATGCTAGCCAGGAATGTGATTTTTAGCATAAAAGACGATGCTCCGCTCCAAGAATTTGTGCAGTCTCTAGCGAACCACCCGTGTTGTGCTTCGTAGATCTCTGTTCCTGGTTGCAGCCAATAAATTTGCTCTTTGACGTCATCAAGAAGTGTCCCGTGTCTCTGTTTGCCGAGGCAGGGGAATCCGAAGACATCGGGCGTTATCCCTGGCACCGCTGGGTTCTAAAACCCGGTTCTTCAGTTGGCGCCCAACATGGGGCGACTTCAGCGGTACCGGTCCAAGCCCGAAGATCGTGAGGAGCTTCGTGTGAAAATTCTGGAGGAAGGCCTGCCACTCTATCGATCCCTGTATGTCGTCGTGGTCCGAAAGTCTTTGCTGCGAGGTTCCCCGCTTTCCGACGGCTACGAAGACTGCTGCCCTGACTGTCGCCCTGTCTTGGAGCCATTAGATGATTTGTAGAGCGAGACAATAGACAGGTCTTCTGGTGAGGCCATTGACATTTCAGTTAAGTATGAGTGGAGCGTCACCCAGTCCTTAGTTTTGTTTGGTATCCCATCGGGATCGCTTTGATTTGGTACCTGCAGGCCCCAAAGCCGAGGGACTCGTGTATTCACGAGATTATCGTTTTGAGATTTCCCTTGAAGTTTGAAGCTAGACTAGTGAGCGAAGGTGCCTGGTCTTAGCAGACTTGGAAAGATATTTGGTTGTGGTTGTACTAGGGATTCCCGATTGGAGGATTCGTGTCCGGTTCCTCCGATTGGAACTTCAACCTATGAGCTCTACGTAAAACATGGAGTGGGCCCCATCGCGTATAATGAAATATGGGTCAAATATACCAGGAAAGACGGTGTCCTACAGTGGCCCCGTTATGGTAGCTTTGAAACTGAGATTTTAGACAATCTCGAAGTTAAACTGTTCAAGAAGAAAGCCCGGCCGGCGATGTTTGACTCTTTCGGCTTATGGCGAAAGGAAGCCCAACAGAAAGAAATTAAGTTAGCGAAGAAAAATAAACGAGAACGAGGTATGTCAATGGTGCAAGCTGCTATACAGTTTAGGGATAATGAAGAAGAACATAAAGCGAACATATGCTTAGGCAACGTAAACTAGCGGTAGACGAGTGCTATCCAGCTTTGCCACCTCAACAGCAAGAAGAGAAGAAAGATCTTGTGAAAGATCCTTTATTCTCGCACCTATTGAGTTCGCCACCCCCTTATGTGCAGAGTTCTACGGCACCTCCACCACCTGTAGTTGCGCAACCTCCGGTTGCTTTGCCACCTGTGATTCCTCAACAGCCAGCTCCTCTTCCACTGGCTCCTATTGCCTTGGCACAGCCTTCTCAAGGGCCGCCGACTTTGCTACCTCCTTCGTCTGCTACTCCTACACCTGTGTTGTCTGTTCCTTCTGTTACTGTTCCGACTTCGGTTTCTTCTCATTCTGTTCCGTCTCCTGTTCTTTTGTCAACTTTTCCTTCTGCTCGACAGAGAATGACTGATGCAGTTGCTGGTCTCTTTTCTCCTCTGTTGGGTTCATTGGGTATATCTCCTGTTGTAGAGCGTAAGCAATTGCGTAGCCATTTGCCTGATCCTAATGAACGGACAGTGTTAGATCACTTAGCGCGTAAATGGGTTACGTATCCTTCGCATTATGATCTTGAGGGTGTTATGGATGTTTTCCATCAATGGGAAGCACCTAAGCAAAGATATGTTTTTGATATGATGTGTTCTTTCCTTCGTGAACAATGGGAAGATGGTGAGGTAGGACAAACTCCGCCTGAGTTGTACCGCATACGTTCTTATTTTGCGAAAGGAACTGTTGTGGGTCTTGGGGTTGAGAAAGCAGTTGCGACGTTGTTGTCATTTAGGAGTGAATCTCCTTCTCAGCGACTGTTTGAACCTGATTCGTCAGTTAGGAGGAAGACGCGACAATATCCGATGCGTGAGGTTCCCCCAGTTTGGAGACCTGGTGATGCACAAGCTAATCCAGCCATTCCGCCACACTTTCAGCGTGTCTGGGAACATGTTCCATGGAAGCGTGCTGAAGTGTTAGCTCTTAAACAGACTTTGCCTGATCTGCGTAAAAATCCAACAGGGTATTATTAGGAGCTATCTCAAACTGCGGATTCATGTATTATGAATCTAGCCGATATAGACATGTTGTTTGGGAATGTTGTTCCACAGCCTATCTGGGGAAAGATTCGTCATACGGATCATGCACAAGAATTAGGTGATACACGGAATAATCTTAGAGCTGCAGATGATAGACAAGTAGGTGGTGCTAAACCTGAGGATGTGATTGCTGAACTCCCTGGTAGGATTATTGATTATATGAAGACTTTAATGCCAGCTATACGTGTTAATTGGGACAAGTTGTCTGCATGTAAGCAGAAGAAAGACGAAACTGTGTCCGACTTTTTCACTAGGTTCGAAGAGACATTTGTAGACCACAGTGGTCAGGACATGAGTACTGAAGGTGGTCAACGGTTGTTCGTTGACAAATTTGTTCATAATTTGCTGCCAGAATTGTGCAATAGGTTGAAGGATTCTGAGAGTGCTTGGGCTGTTTCCACGTCAGCGCAGATTTTGGCTACTGCCCAGTACTATGAGAATAGGAACAAGGATGAGATAGAGAAAGCGGATAAGAAGACTACGGAATTGAAGACAAAAGTAGTTCTACAGCAAGCATATACAGCTCGTAATAATCAGCGCAATTATCAGCAACCTCAGTAATATCAGAGAAACTCGCAAAGGTTCGAGTCTTCTCAACAGCATTTTCCCGTAGGCCCTAATCAATGTGCGTATTGCAAAGAAGAGGGTCATTTCAAGAGTAGTTGTCCGGTTCTGTTACAGCGCACGAATGGTGCTTCTGGTGTGAGAGGGCGAGGTGTTCAACAAGCTCCTAGAGGTAGAGGTCATGGTCAGAACACGCGTTCTTTGCCTCCACAGAATTCTATGAATAGCTCTGATCAGCAGAATGGTGCGTCTGGTAGGACGGCACAGTATTATGCGGACGATTACTACGTCGAAGGTGAGAATGTGGATGGTAATGATTGCTAGGACAGCCATGGACAAAGAGAGGGAGTTGTTTCAGTTCCAGTAGATCAGAGTGGACCCTATGTTGAAGTGATTGCATCAGGTGTGTCAGAGCCTTTTCAGTTGGATACTGGTGCTGCAAAGAGTTCTATCATGCACTCTAAACTGCCTGGCGCACCTTTGTCTGGCTTAAAGAATGTTTCAGTAGGTTTTTCTGGTGCCCTGGTTACGAATCCGATTTCTAGTCCGTTGTCTATTTCTGTTGGACCTTGTGAATTCGAAGCACCCCTCATTCTGACGACAGGTTGTGGTGAGAACTTGTTGGGATTGGACTTGTTAAAGAGATTGTATGCGACGCTATATTGTTCTCCATCAGGAGTACAACTTACATTAGGTAAGAGAGTGATCTCTCCAATGTGCTTGTCTAAAGATCGACTTCCACCTGAATTGTCTTCTCTCCCTGATTCTCTTTGGGCTACTGGTCCTAATGATGTGGGTCTCCTAGAGATTCTGCCATATGTTGTGACGTTGAAAGCAAATGCTAGATTACCACGCATTCCGCAATATCGCATTTCCAGTGATGGTGAAAGAGCACTTCTGGCGATCATCTATGATCTGATTGAGAAAGCTGTGATTGAGGAAACAAGAGGTAATGTGTGCAATAGTCCGGTTTTGCCCGTTCTGAAAAGAACTGATTCTTCACAGCCTCCTGTATATAGGTTTGTGATCGATCTTCGCGAGGTGAATAAGATCGTTGTTCTGCAATTTCCTGTTGTGCCTGATATCACCGCTTTACTGACTTTGATCCCGGCTACAGCCATGTGGTTTTCGGTGATTGACTTGAAGAATGCTTTCTTCAGCATCCCGATTGCCGTGGAAAGTAGAGATATCTTTGGCTTCTCTTTAGGAGGACGAAGTTTCCGGTTTAAGCGCGCTCCTCAAGGCTATTGCGAGAGTCCATCGATCTATAGTCAGGCTTTGAAGACACAACTTGATTTGTTGGTTTTACCTGATGGTCCTGCTCTTATTCAGTATGTTGACGATCTGTTAGTTGCTGCCGACAATGAAGAGATCTGTAGAGAGGCTACTTTGTCGTTGTTACGTCATTTGTCTGATTTCCATCATAAGGTTTCTCTTTCGAAGTTGCAATATTGTCGACAAGAAGTTACCTACTTAGGTCACCTCTTATCGAAGGAGGGAAGGAAACTGACCCCAGAAAGAATTCAAGCGATTGCGAAAATGAGTGTGCCTACGACACAGAGAGAAGTACGTGCTTTCCTAGGTATTACGTCGTACTGTAGACAGTGGATCCCTAATTTTTCATTGCTTGCGAAACCTTTGATAGCTCTTACTGTTAAGGATACTCCAAATCCTATTCCTTGGACTGACGAATGTCAGAAGAGCTTTTCAGAATTGCGTGATGCGTTGTGTTCGGCTCCTGTGATGGGTACCCCCGACTACAGTAAGCCTTTCACATTGTATGTCCACGAGAGAGAGGGATGTGCATTGTCATTTTTGACTCAACAATTTGGTGATAAGCAGCGTCCATGTGCTTATTTTTCGTCGACTTTGGATCCGGTAGCTAGAGCATTGCCGAGTTGTCTGAGAGCTACAGCAGCAGCGGCTGTTTCGATTCGACAGTCTGCTGGTTTAGTTATGGACAATACACTGACTGTGATGGTTCCACATGCAGTGGATACCTTGTTGAATCATACCAAGACACAGCACTTAACTAGTGCTCGGTTGTCAGGTTACGAATTGACCTTGTTAGCGAGTCATGTGCATATAAAGAGATGCAACACGTTGAATCCAGCTACGTTGTTGCCGATTTCAACTGAGACAGATGATACCGAACAGCATGATTGTTTCCTTAGGACTGAGGAAAAAAAGAAAGGGAGGATAGACCTTAGGGATACTCCTCTTCCAGAGTGTGATGGTACCTTATGTGTTGATGGTTCGTGCTTCAAGCTTCCGAATGGTGATACAACGGCGGCATATGATTGTTGAAGCTGCACGTATCCCACATAATTCAGCACAAGCAGCAGAGTTGATTGCATTGACTAGAGCGTGTGTGTTGGCGAAAGGAAAACGAGTGACTGTGTATACCTATAGCCAGTACGCGTTCGGCGTGGCTCATAGTTTTGGGCGTTTGTGGAGAGAGCGTGGGTTCCTGACTACGCACGGAACCAAGATCCAGCATGGTCAGTTGGTGAATTAACTTCTTGAATCACTCACTTTGCCATTGCAAGTAGCGATTGTGAAATGCAGGGCGCATAAGAAAGTTACGGATGATGTTGGTTGTGGTAATGCGTTTGCAGATGAAGTCGCAAAAGAAACTGCGAGAGATGTGATGAGTCGAATGTATGTTGCAGGTCCGGCGAGATGGGTTCCGGATGGAAGTATGTGTGAAGATACGATTGAGAGTGTGAAATCCATCCAAGCTGAAGCTACAGAGAAAGAGTTGAATGAATGGAGAGAGAGTAAGGGTAAATTGGATTCGAATGGTTGTTGGATTGATTTGTCAGAGCATCAGAGATGGTTTTTACCCGATGCGTATGTACTTCCAGTGGTTACAATGGCTCATGGATTGGCTCATATCAGCTTGAAAGGGATTTGCAAGTTGTTGGCTCCGGTTTGGCAGAATGCTGGAAATCCTAAGTGTGCAGAGAATCTGGTTAAGAACTGTATGGTGTGTTTGATGTACAATCCTGGTAAGGGAACTCCGACTCCAGCTGGTTATTTTGCTCCTCCAACGTATCCGTTCGAGGCTTTGCAGCTAGATTTCATCCACATGGAGAGGTGCAACAACCTAAAGTACGTGTTAGTGGTTGTTTGCTCTTTTTCTAGATGGGTGGAAGCCTACCCTTTGAAGGATAAACACTGCCTTGTCCACAGCGAAAGCCCTTATTAAGGAATTCTTCCCTAGGTTTGGGTTGCCGAGAATGATCTGGAGTGACAATGGGAGTGAATTTGTGGGTCAAGTGATGAAGAGAGTATGTGATGGATTAGGTATTCGGCAGAAGTTTCACGCTGCAAATCATCCCCAATCAGCTGGTCTAGTCAGTGCTACAATGGCACTCTCAAACTAAAATTGGCAAAAATTCAAGCGAGCTCTGGTTTACAATGGCCAGATGCCTTGCCTCTAGCCCTTTTGTCCACTAGAATGACTGTGCATTCACGAATGGGTTTGAGTTCGTATGAGATCGTGTTTGGTCGCCCGGCAAACATTTGGGGAGTGCCGAGGCCGACAAAGTTTAGCGAAATAGAACATCCTGTGTTGCTTGACCACCTGTATGAATTGGCGGCTAAAGTGCGTGTTTTGCATCAACAGGTTCACGATACATTGTCACAAGCTTCTGAAGATCCAGGGCACGCCATTGAACCTGGCACATGGGTGCTCGTGAAGAATTTCCAGCGGACCAAGAACGAGCAGCCCCGCTGGAACGGACCATATCTGGTGTTGTTATCTACCCGTTCTGCAGTACGAGTGCACGGTAAAAAGAACTGGATCCACGGTGTACATTGTAAGAGGGCCCCCTTTCCTCAGCCGTACGACCGGTGGGTCCAGAAAGGACTTCCTGATTCTGAGACTGAGACCGTGCCTCGTTTTATGCCTTTCAGCGATGCCCGTTTAATTGGAACGAACACTGAGCAAGAAAGTGACGATCTTCTTCAAGAAGCTGTGCCTCCATTGAACCGTTTGAACACTGTTGAACCTGAACTCCTGTTCCGTGAATAGACATTGCCTGGCAAAGAGCGTTATAATTTGCGACCGAGAGTCGTGGGACAAATAAAGCACTGAGATTCTTTCTTTTACTGATTTTTGAAGGTTAGCTCTCCTCCGAGGAACTATTTTGATTTTTGTTTTTCGAACCGCCATCCAGGTTCAGCTGTAGGGTCGCGGTTGCCAAGTATTTGGAGTGCAAGCCGAAGACGTTAGGTCGACGGTTCTGGTTGGTCTAAGGGAGTTGCCCTGGACTGACAGAAGCATTCCTTAGCACGGAACACCCTACCACCGCGAGCAGCAATTAGAGAGGATGGAGTTTTTCGAGATGGAGAGACCTGTTGAAAGAATAAGCTTTAAGAGAAAAATTTGTAAACTGATGAGGCGAAAACGATTTTTAATATTGTGTTTGTTTATGTTGCTTAGCTTGATGATGTTTTTAATTGGATATGTGACATTTTCTTTTCATGTGACGTTCATGCCCACTACGCAACCTATGCCTCCTCCTACTATTTCTTCTCATTCTTTTCACCCTTTGCCTGAACATGAAATCGTTAGAAGACTGGAATTTGCTAATAATTCCTTTGTTCAGCTTTTGCACCAACACCAGCTAGTAATGAACACGACAAATTGTTGGGTTTGTGGCCTTATGCCCCATACGACCGATAAAGGTATTCCTTACCTGGTTTTGCCTTTCAGCTGCAATGGTTCTATTTGGGCATATAGAACAATGTTCATTTATGCTCATGGAGTCTATCTCCAACGTTCCATGAAAGATAGTCCGAAGACTAGTGCTCTGGTCAAGGGTATAGTCGACATGATTAGGGGAATTAGTTCCTATGAGACTATTCCGAGAGATGAGACACAAGCCTATATTGGTTGGAACGTTACTGGATGTGGAGTTAGTCTGAGTGTTAACCAGCGAGCGAAAAGTTCTCAACCGATTTGGATAGTGCCCCATCATAGTCATTATTGTCTGCAGGGTAATGGCAAGAATCCGAGAGCTCAGTTAGGGAAGAGTGTCTGCACTGAGACTTATGTATTTGCGTCTCAGACTTCCCCAGCGTTCCTAGCAGCTAAGGGTACCTATTTCATCTGTTATGATAAAGCGTATACATGGTTGCCCCCTGACTTCTCGGGCACATGTTTTGTTTCGTTCCTGTTGCCTCCCACTTTTACAGCTGCGGCAGATTACCATAAGACGAGAGTTGCTAGAGGAGTCTTCAGTAAGGAAGATACCGCAGGGCAAGAATTAGGAGATTTCTTTAAGAGGTTTCTGCCGTTCTGGGGACCTATGGCTAACAGCAGGAACATTCGACAGTTGACGAGAGTGGTTGAGTCCACCATAGTCGAAACTGCCGGTGCCCTTAGTAACTTGACTGCTGAGCTCCAGTCGGATCGACTTATGACACTTCAGAATAGAGTTGCGCTTGATGTCATACTTGCAGACAGAGGTGGAGTGTGTAAACTGATTCAATCGAGCTGCTGTGTTTTCATTCAAGACAACGCTCCGACAGTCTTTCAGGCCATTTCCAAGCTACATAAGATCTCCGAGTCTCTACATATAGACGAGGGAGATTGGTCGTTGATGGGATGGTTTTGGGGATTGATGTCCACGTGGGGATGGAAGATTCTGATGGTCATTGGGATGATCTTAGCTATCCTTTTCCTGTTCTGTCTCTGTGTACAGTGTGCTCCTGCTATATGTGGCCTCTGTGCTACTTCGTGTGCGAGGAGGCCTGTCCAGAGAGAGTTGCTAAGTGCTAGGATGATGATACAGCAACATCTTGATGATCTGATGAATATAGACCTGGATTCAGATTGACATGGGTTTGGGTTTATTGCCTATGTAAGGGTAAAAGGAGGGTCTGTGGTTCTGTGATACTGCGGTCCTGTGGTTCAGTCATTACGAACCTGTTCAATAAAGGTCGTCGGATATAGACGATTTTGGTATCAGCAGACCGCAAATGACGAGTGCGGTATGTATGATTGTTTTCGTCATAACCGATCAATAAGAACACTGCGTATTCAGGGATTTCGTTTGAACCCTTGGGTTCCATTTTGTGTGTTGCAGCCATTTTGTGTGGTTGCACTCACATAGGCCGATGACTATGGCCGAACGAGTCCTTGGGACACGTACACCTTAGCTGCCTTCTGTGTGACCTGGCTGAACTGACTCCCTTGCCCGAGGCTGACCTCGCTGAGCCAGTCACTTATTAAGCAGCTGGTCAGATAGAGATCAAAGAGCAGGACATTGCTGAGTTTATGGTACACGTACACACCCTTCTATCTTGCTTCTCATCTGTTTCTGTTCCTTCCTTTATGGCTTAATTACTGATTTGGGTTGAGGTCTTTATGATGGGTTTGTCCAGCCCGTTCGAACAAGAATGTTGGATTTTGCCTTGTCATCTCTGGGGGGCTGGACAACGGAAAGTGGGATTGTCGTCATGTGACATGTTTGAAATGTTGTTTCTCTATTGGTCAGTTTGTATGTAATTGATGCTAGCCAGGAATGTGATTTTTAGCATAAAAGACAATGCTCCGCTCCATGAATTTGTGCAGTCTCTAGCGAACCACCCGTGTTGTGCTTCGTAGATCTCTGTTCCTGGTTGCAGCCAATAAATGTGGTCTTTGACGTCATCAAGAAGTGTCCCGTGTTTCTGTTTGCCGAGGCAGGGGAATCTGAAGACATCGGGCATTATCCCTGGCGTCGCTGGGTTCTAAAACCCGGTTCTTCAGTGGGATACCATAACGCCAGGATTGTGCAGGATTCATTCGACGCGGGGCAGGAGCACCACTGAAACACGTCTAGCCGGCCATGCTCTCAAGCCACGCCCCCTCCGTCCTAGATAGATAGATAGATAGATATGATTATTTCACTGGAAAAATCAAAGGTTAAAGTACCCTAATAGTTAGGTGAAAATGTCAGATAAAACATACAGGGGCAGATTTACAAGCCCCTTGCACCACTTTTACGTCACTTTTTCCATGTTAAAAATGACGCAAAAGTGGCGCAAGGGGCTTGTAAATCTTCCCCTACAACTTTAAACAAACAAAGCCACTGAATCTCACTAGTTATAGGTATCACAATTAACTATAACTTTTGCCCTGAAGTAACTATAACCTGCTTCGCCACCATGCACAGTCTTATCATTAATGATCATCAAAGATGTCATAGAGCATGTCATGAGTTATGCAATATAAAAGGCACTAGCAGCCCGTCCCGACGTTGTCCGGGTATAAATTGCTGCCGGCCAGTAGTATATTGTTTTGTAGGATTTCGTTTTGATAGCATTTCTTATCTGTGACAGGCCTGTGAAATGCTCTGATTCACAGTGCACTGCTGATGCACTTAAGAGTGCGCGTTCAGTAGTGTGTGAACTCGAGTTTCTCTACTTTGTTTTTCCTTGCAATATTATATAGCGCGAACTCGACAAAATGGCATGAGCACAATTTACATTACAGAAGAACACATTCATTTGTGGTAGGCACGGAGAGACAAAGCGATTTGCCTGGAATCACAGGATGTTGAGCTGATGCCGAGATTCAAACGTAGCGAAGTTCGCAATTCTAGAACTTGTGGCGGGAGGTGTGTCTAAAAGTGTATGTCGGTGCTGGCCATTAATGAGAGAGACCTGTGCATTTTTCAAATCGGTGGTGAAAAAATATGAGTATGTTGCTGGAGATGTGGGCCGCCGTGCCACCAATGTACTTACCGGGGAGGGTAAACACCCATTATTCCGCAACTTTCGTTCCGCATACCATCACACTGCATACTTTCATTACGAAAGTACCATGACTCCGCAATGCCATTATAATGCATGGCATTACATTTTATATGCTTTTACCACGCATACATTTACAACGAAATTCGTTGTAAATGCATGAATGGTAAAAGCATGTTTTTTAAAAATGTTTGGATAAGGTAAGTATGGGTATAGGGGTATATGTTTTGGGGTACTGAGGTATATGTTTTGGGGTGTTTAGGTATTTTAAGGGTTCAGATATAGTTTTGGGTTATGGGGTACAGGGGTAGTTTTAGGGTTTAGGGATAAGCATGGGTTTTGTGGTACAGGGGTATTTTTAGGGTTCAAGGCTAGGTTTGGGTTTTGGGGTATAGGGGTATTTTTAAGGTCCAGGGGTAGGTTTGGGTTTTGGGGTATAGGGGTATTTTTAAGGTCCAGGGGTAGGTTTGGGTTTTAGGGGTACAGGGATATTTTAAGGGTTCAGGGCTAGGTTTGGGTTTTGGTATATAGTAGTATTTTTATGGTTCAGGGCTAGGTTTGGGTTTTGGGGTACAGGGGTATTTTAGGGTTCAGGGCTAGGTTTGGGTTTTGGGGTACAGGGTTATTTTTATAGTTCAGGGCTAGGTTTGGGTTTTGGGGTACATGGGTGTTTTTAGGGTTCAGGGGTAGGTTTAGGTTTTTGGGTACAGGGGTATTTTAAAGGTTCAGGGCTAGGTTTGGGTTTTGGGGTATAGGGGTATTTTTAGGGTTCAGGGGTAGGTTTGGGTTTTGAGGTACAGGGGTATTTATAGGGTTCAGGGCTATGTTTGGGTTTTGGGGTACAGGGGTATTTTTAGGGTTTAGGGATAGGTTTGGGTTTTGGGGTACAGGGTATATTTATAGGGTTAAGATGGGTTAGTGTTTAAGGGTGTTGGGGTATTTTAAGGAGTAAGGGCGGGTTATGATTATGGGGTGCAGGGGTATTTAAAGGGAGCAGGGTGGACACCCGGAGCTGGAATGTACAGAACCTGGGAAGAAAAAACAATGAAATATTGGACACAACGCTCGCTTTTTTTTCCGTAATCCTGCGCCCTGCACACGCCCAACCCCCCCCCCCAGCAAACGCCCACAGCACACGATATGAGACATGGCATGAAGGGCGGAACGTACCACACGCCCCCAGCGTTTGTCACGCCCCCCAGCACACGCCCACAGCACAGCGCAGACACGCCCACAAGGGACTACTTTGCTGGCACAGTTCTTTTACCTTTTAAATGTATATGGTGGGTGGCTGCTTAGCCTATGTCCTTCTGCTGCAACTGACCTTTCCAACACTGTATTGGGTGTTGTGATTGGTGCTGTGGTTCCTGAGATTACCCGCCTCAAAGGTTTAGGCTCTCTCTTTATTATATTAGTATAGATTTACCAGTGCTTGGTGATCTTTTTTTCTGTGGGGACAGTGGGAAGAGCCTTAGAGCCCCAGTAGTTCTTATCAGCCCTCCTGCCGGCACCCATCATGAGCCCTCCAAGACTCTGGGGCTGTTTTATTTAATAATGGGAGGAGACTGCACAGCCCCCCTCCCTGAGACTCAATGGGCCCGGGGGACACTATCCCTGGGGCTTTTTTTATGTTAAGGGGACAGGGTGCACAACACCCCTCCCTGAGCCAATAGTGGCCTGGGTACCCGATTCCCCAGGGACCAAACATATGTTTAAATTGGGAGGGTGTGTGTGCCCCTCTCCGAGCCAACAGTGGCCCCAGGAACCCCATGGGCCTTATGTGGGTGATCCGGTGCCCACCCAGGGCATCCACAAACCGCTATGTTAGGGGCTGTGGGGGAGCCCTAAGGCTCCCTGCATGCACCTATCTTGGGTGAATCAAGAGTCTGCATTGCTCCCGCCTGGCGGGAGCAGTTATTTTTCACTGCTCTCTCCAGGTAAGAGCAGTTTGAGTTTCCCTACCCACAATTCCAATGTGGACCACCACTGACCCGTCGCATTCCGATGCTGGCGGTCAAAGTGCAGTATTCGGGGAGAAAGACCACAGCCTACAAAAGGATTCATGATTCCGTCTGGCAGCAGTCGGAATCCTATCACTTCAATGGAGGCTGCGCCTGCGTAAGCACCACTGTAGGGATTAAGATGTCCCATTCTGACTGCCTTTTCATGGCAGTCCGACAGCCATGAAAAGACTATCGGAAACGGGTTTTGGGGGCCCTAAGCATGGCCCCAGTGGGCCACTGCTAAGTGGGCCACATGGTGCCTGGCACACCATGCATGGATGGGCACAAAGGGCTTTTTTTTGCTGTGGCCTTTTTCCTGGGCAGCAATAGAAAACAACACTTTTTGACCATCGTGATGGTGGTCTAATTGTAATAGGGCGGGTGGAACCGCCGACTTATTGTAGGACAGTCTCCAGCCCGATGCGTTGGCGGTCGGAGGTCCAACAGACCGCCATCATAATTAGGGCCTTAGAGAGGGAACAGAGAGAAATACAGCAGTACATAAGTGGAGGTGGAAGGATACACCCAAACAAATTAGCATTAAGTGAGAGATGATGACTTCACTTGGGTGAGCCAAGGCGCGATTGACAAAGTCTCAAGACAATGTGTGAAAGTGGCTGGTCAAACAAAAGCAGTGTTTGAAATGGGTGGACTCAAAGCCCGCTATATGTATATTCTAAACAACAAGAAAAGGCAGTAAGGATTTAAAGGTTGCACTACCACCAATATACACAAAAGTCAAAGCAAAACCTTATTTGCCAAAGTTGCCCACCTCTTAGGTCCACTGCCTGAAGACCTCAATTTTACAAGAAAAGAAAGAACAGAGAGGCAACAAACAGTCAAGTAAGGTACATCAAAATGTTCAAGAGAAGTATTCAGATATTTATAAACGCCGAGAGCACGAAGGTAAGGCACTCAAAGGAAGTCGCAAGTAGGTCTCTGTTTCAAACCCACAGTTTTTCCTTGACCCGCACGCCAATGAGAAACTGGACCGGGAGACAGATGTAGGAGCAGCAGACTTATTGTAATTCTTAATATCCAGGGACACACATGATAGTGTTCGCCGGCAGTAGTTCACTGAAATCTCTTACCAAGTCGGAACAACTATACCTACTAAAGCTCCACTTCTGCAAAAGGCCTACATATTTGCTCAGCGTACACTGCTGTTCTTAGTGAAAATAGGAAGCTCTTGATACCCTAATCTGTAGACAGTTTCAAACTTTGAAACAGAGACCTACTTGCGCCTTCCTTTGAGTGCCTTACCTTCGTGCTCTGGGCGTTTATAAATATCTGCCCTGAGGAAGCCCGATCTGGGCGAAACGCGTTGGCTGTATTGATTTCAAGATACTTTATGAAGATTGCAATAAAAATATCTGAAGAACATCAATGAAGGACTACTACTCATTTGTGAACGCTTATGAATACTTCTCTTGAAAATATTGATGTACCGTACTTGACTGTTTGTTGCCTCTCTGTTCTTTCTTTACTATATGTATATTGCAAGCTGTAGGTTTGTTTGACAAGTGCACTGTGAAAACCCAGGCATAAAAAGTCAGCAGTCAAGGAGGACCTCTCCAGTCATTAACAAAAGGAGCTGGAATTAGCAGTGTTGCAACACCCCCAACCTCACATTAATTGAGAGGGGTGGCAGGTGACTTTCAAATTGCCACTAAAAGTCATGAATTCTGCACCACCTTCTCTAAATTTAATACTATATGTCTCCAATGTTTCCTGTAACCATAAAGCTTTTATGAAGCATTGCAGCTCACAGTGCATTGAAAAGTGTAAATGCTTCTGTTCCCTTTATTTGTTCTTTATTTTCCAACAAGACTAGTTTTCTGTGCATTTACAGTTGCCCTTCCAGTAAAGTCTGTAAAACCTTTGTCAGACTGTTGTGCAGTGATCCAAAACCTCTGCTGTTGAGTCAAGTTACATTCTCAGATCAGGCCGTGATGTTACATAACAAATTGGACATCTTAGCCCCTTCCGATGATCTCACCCAGCACCAGAGTGCAGAGATTTATTGAAAGAAGTTTCTGAGAAATCCGGTTTTCACCTGTCTGCCTCCTTCTGTGAGGATAGAAATCTTGTGGTTTCCAGTGAGCCAACCCTTGCTTTGTTTGACTGCAAGACCTGGCCCACTGCCCAGAACATCTTGCATTTCCTCTGTGAAAACAAAAGACTGCCATAAAGATAGCTTTTCATAGGAGAAAGGAGATTAAAGACTGTGGGTTTGATTTAAAGTTTGTAGTAGGATAAAATACACTTGTAATAAGGCAGACAGGATATCCGTTACGTTTGTGATGGAGTAACCTGTTTACCAAACTCTAAATCAAGCCATATGTTTCATGTGTGCATGAGGGAGGAGGTGATGGGCACCGACACTCAGTTTTGGGGAATGGGACTTACATTTCATCACCAGACTTTGACCCAAAGCAAGACAAAGAAAGACATAGAAAAGAAAAAGGAGGTGCAAGTAAGATGGGAAAATAATGACAAAGAGAGAAAGCAGAAATTAAAAAGAACGTACATAAGTGAGAAAATGAGACATAAAGTGGTGCAAGAAAGAGGTATGAAGTGGAATCAAGATCAGGCAGACTTGGCATCCA
This sequence comes from Lissotriton vulgaris, assembly GCF_964263255.1. Classification (NCBI taxonomy): domain Eukaryota; kingdom Metazoa; phylum Chordata; class Amphibia; order Caudata; family Salamandridae; genus Lissotriton; species Lissotriton vulgaris. The sequence continues at coordinate 529,997,711 of NC_141697.1, forward strand.
GCAAACCCAGCATTCAGCAGCGGGCTGCTGAGAAAATCTTTGGACCCACACACGTTTTTTTTTATTTTTAACAAATTAAGGACTGTACTGCTGGCTGCCAATATACCAAAATATATTTAAAGGGACAGGAGGGCATTGCAACTGTCCTTGAAGTTCAGGGACCTTTCCTGGATGGTTAGCAACTTTCCCAATCCAGATATTTATTTTAGATCGCCCCAAAATATGTATCATAAAAGTATCTTTGAAACAATCACGCTTGCCTCAACTCACCTGAAGTGAAAGATATCCAATACCCTTCCCTGAAATTGAAGAAATAAGGAGAATCAAGAACTCTTTCTAGGTTGACTACATACGTAAACGAGTTCAACTATATTTGTTTTGCTATGTCTAACAGCCCCTATAAATCTGATTTGTCTCTACATGTGTTGCAATCCAGCTCAGGAGGATAGTGATACTTTATCCAAAAGTAAAGGGGAGTAAAAGCATTCCTCAAGTTAGGAAGCTGTCCTTATTGTGCTTGCCCATCAAAAGTCAAATATACTAAACTAAGCAGTGGTCTACTATACACATTGAATATTGCCCCCTTTACCCGTAGAGGAATATCATCCCTGGAATCCCACGCCAAGGATCTGCACTGGTATTCAATCCAAGTTCACCCCTTCTACGCATGCCAACTTCACTATGAAGGATCACACAGTCTCAGCATGTGTGAACACATATTTACTCCTCTGATAAGCCATTGGTAGCTTAACTGTGAATCCTAGCAAGGTAGAAAGTCATCTCAACATAATTTCTTCAACACAAGCAACTTTGTTTTCTAATGTATCAGGATTCACATCAGAAGTTGACTGTAATCCATCATCAGTAATGGCCACAGTTAGGATTCTCTCCATTTTTATTTTAATCTGTTTTTATTGTGTTTATCATCATTTCAAAATTAAACAAGCAAGTACAGTTTACATGGTACAGTGCTTTACACCGTCAATGACAGTTGTTACAGATATACAATAGGGAATATTGAGTTCCAATCTGAGTGCCTCAGCAATCGCGCTTGGCGAATTGGTTCATGGGTCAACAACTGATGACGTGTGAGCAATAATGCGCTGCTGGTCACTGGAGGAGGAGTTCACCTACTGGCGGGTTGTGCATGAACTGCTTTGCAAAGGTATTAATGTTGGGAATGGGCAGCCAAGATTAACTGGGTTGTGGTCTAGGTTGGCGGGGCACCTTTAAGTAGCTAAAGTGATAATCCTTGGACTGCAGTGTTTGCTGGCGTTGGTGTGTAGTCTTTGTGTAGCATGCAGGCGCTACTCATTGTGTATTTAGTAGTTTCCTATATGAGGGAGGCTCTTGGGTGTCATGTATGTGAGAGGCCATTTTAGGGTTTGTGCGGGCTCCCTGTTATTGCCTGTCAGCTGCTGGTTCTGCTTCAAGCTCCGGGGTCTCATCTCTTCCCAGAAGTTCTTGTAGGATTGTGTTCTAATACTCTGCAATAGGGGTTTTGCGTAGACCTAATGTGTCCTTCCTGTGCAGTGCCACGCTTGCTGCTTTGTCCCACACCTGCAGGGTGCGCACCCAAGCGCGCATGGCCGGGGGCTCTGGCGAGTTATGATTCTCTCCATGTTGCAGGATGCAGCACCAACATCAAAGTGCCAATGGAAGTTGCACCGTTTCTCAGAAACCTCAAGGGAATCCTACAGGAAGTCTTCACCCGTGGATGCTTAGCAATTGACAGTAAATCTATCAAGTCCGCTATCACCAATCCGAGTTGGATCGGAAACATAAAAGAAAATAGTGAAAGCGTTTTTTTAAAATGCGAGTGGAGTGAGCAACACAGAGGGTATGGGTGGGGCAACACATGGGGTATGGGTGGGGGAAAACAATATTTGACAAAGCAATAAGGCTAGCAGCCAATGCCAGACTAATTGGTTTTACAAATGCTTGTTACACATCCTACCCCGTGGCTTAAAGAACTAGTTTTCGTTTTTCTGCCTCCCAGACATAGTGGTTTGGTACATAATAATTTCGGAAGAAAAGCCTCATGTCACCAGAGGTATCACACAGGAAATTACTAGCAAAGAAGGGGCTTACTGTCTGAAGGGGTTATTTAAACTGCAGTAAGAACAACAGGAAGAAGAAGACCCCACCTCTGCCCTTCGGGTAGCAGTCTGCCCAACCTATTTATGGTGAAACACCTATTCTGCAGTTTATTTCTGTGATCCCTCTGAGATAGCATTCTTTTTTATTTTTCAAAAACAAACCACCAGGGAGGGTGTTTATTTCTAAAAAATAAAAACTATGACCCTGGGAAAATTCACTGGGCCTGAAGCCATTGTGGATTTTTCCTGGCTGGGCCAGCATACCTTGAGGGGAAAATCTGCTTTCAGAGGACTGCTCTAAGAGTAGCGTGGATCTCCTAATGCACTAAAATTGGTGGCCCTGGAGTGGACGGGGCCGCTGACAGTAAAAGTGCAGCAACAGAGGCTCCACTGGTGAACAATCACCATTTTCTCCACTTCTAAATGCGATGGGGTAACCCTACAATGGCGAGACTGGAGTCCTATTTATTTGTAGCAGGGCTTCTGTATCCACCCATGGGCGCCACATACAGGGGTAAGGTCATATTTGTTTAGCATCAATTTCATAGGCCCCAATGTCAGGAGACCCCCCAATTAGACAGGAGGTCCCAGTTCTATATCCTACCACAACTATTTCTGCATGCCATTCTGTCTGTGGTGCTGATAAGGTGATATCTGTGGCCTAGGCTAAAATGTAGGACACAAGTTCTACCTCTTTGTTACCTCTTGCCATGACAGCGTTCTGGTGCTTGCCACTCTCATGTTTTTTGCTTTCACTCGAGAGAGTCACCTGAATGTTAACACCACCAAGTGCTCTTGCTTTGACAGTTTACCGTGGCACATTTCCACATCCACCAGCTGAGAATGACTGCAGTGCTTAATTTGAGCAAGTAGTTTCCGGTGCTCAGCACCGCCATTCAATTGTCAACACCGGTACTTATGGCTGTCTGCCACAAGGTGGCACTGTTTGTCTAATTTAGAGACAAGCTCAACAACAGTTGTTTATTAAGGCAATATACATTTAAAATGACTAATACCTGCTTCCAAAGTCATTCTTATAGCTTGCGGGCCTAGAATACTCAGAATTGTCACACTTGTAGTAGTGCGATGGTTAGTAGTTGTGTTGTAACTGTAATTGGCAGTGCTGACAGAGGCAATGGGCATTGCAAGCGGAGGTGGCCTCCTGCCGAGGGCCCTGGCATTTATATTTTTTTCAAATTAAGCACTGAATGACTGTATCACTATCAGATCTACTACAGGAGTTTGGACCCGAAATTCAGCCCACCTGAGTGCCCAGTAATTTCCTCACATAATTGGGCGGCTTTTTTTACCATTCAACACCTCACAGGCAGGTAGCGAGTCAGGGCTTTGAAAGGACATAGACTAGGATGCATACAGCTAAGTCTCCAGTCGGTCACTAAGAAGTGTTTTCTGATGGGCTTGTAGAAGGAGAGAAAGTTTATGTGTGATCGGATGTGAGCTTGATTTCAACTGTGTTAAAAACTGGAACAAACTGTCTATCCTTGTGTCCTACGACGATAGAGGGGGTGCAGAGCAAAAGCTGATTAAAAGATCGATGTATACCAAACAAGTGGGCCACGCTCCCATAACCATGCCGCCTCATTTACTGATGAACACGCCTACTATGATTTATTAATTATTGAGGAATCCACGCCCCGCAAGAACCTGCGGGTTGTGACACAACATAATCTACTAAGGTTGCCCCATAGAGTCCTGATGAAGACCCGCAAAGGCTGAGGTCCCGAACCACCCTCACAGCCCCAAGTCGGGTCAAAACGTTGACGCCCACATAGTTAGCTTGGATCACGAGCCCCAAACTTAACGTGCCACACAAAGATATATTCTGTGTATTTGCAAATTGTATATAAATGAATCTTGATTTTTTTCTATGTGGACAGGCTGAGAATTGCTAATCAGTCCAGCAACTAAATGTTTTTAAACCTTTCTCTTTCACCTTTAAAAATTCCTTTTCACCTCTTCCACACCAGAGCACCCCTTTCTTCATTTTGCACGTTCTTTTGGAGCAACCTTTCCAAATTTCTCCTTACTTGATACAGTAAACAATATACTGTTCACCTTATGTTATTGAATAAATTCTTGGTGAAATATATTTTGGTTGTTTGCACTATTTCAGTCAAAAATTGCTGAATTTAATACAATGAGCTAAACATGATGCATGCTCAGGAAATTGTCTATTAATAGTAAGTTTAGATTAGATATATATCGTTTGAAAATCTCGGTCTAGAACCACGGTTTTTTGTATCCCCATTTCATGTTAAAAGGAGGACACCATGTTGAGTATGCGAAAAACTGGAAAGGCCGGATATAGAAGTTAGACTAAAGGCTTTAGTCCTACTTTATTTGTAGCGTGTCCTGGTTTTTGGTTCTCAAAATGTGGAAAACCTAGTTCTTGCAGCCAATCCTGCTCTGAAAGACGCCCCCTTACTTGGAGCCCACTGTGAAAATGTCAGCCTGGTGGGAATAAGTGGAAACGTTTCACCAGTATAAGTGCAATACTTGTGGAGATGCTGAAGGAGAGGATGCAGGTGGAAAGGTGAAGTGGAAGTTTCATGGAGTGATACAGGAACCCCCCACTCCCTCGACCACCATTTTAAATATGTAAAATAGAAATGAAAAGAGAGCTGAATTTTATAAGGTGTACGCAGCAAGAAGAGGAGGAAGAAGAAAAGAAGAAAAAGGCTTGCATCATAGAAAAAGCATAGCAAACTAAATGTCCGATAGCAACGAACATCCATCAAACAGAGAAAATGGCTAAAACAATTTAAGGATTGGAAGATGAATACATAAAATGTTTTTAAAAAGCAAGACTTATTTAGAACATTTTCCTCTGGGGCCCACCGACACTCTTTGTTGGGGACCAGGATTGGGGTCTGATTTAGAGCTGGGAGTAAGGCAGTGGTTAATTCGTGAAAAAATAAGTGCTGGGTCTCTCATCAGGAGGCAGCTTGCACCAGCCCAGTCATCCTGTTAGCGCCACCTAAAATAGAACTAACCACTAACCATGAAAGTGGGGAGAGGATGTGGTGTAATGACCTGAGCTGCCGACTTCGGAGCCATGTTCGAGTCTGGGTGTGGGCTTAACATCCGGTGATTCTGGACAAATCACTTATTCTCCCCATAATGAATGTGTCCTTAACTGGTGCTCATGAAAAGCATGTGTTAATGATTTAGTGCTGGTGCTGAGCACTGGACACCAACGGCTCAAATTAAGCACTGGAGGAAGGGATACTCAGTCACAAACGTGATGGATATCCTGTGCACTGTATTACAAGGGCCACAGGATATATAATGCACTTCTTCATTAGGGAACCTCCTAAGCAAATCTGGGATGCATTACCATCTTTATGCGGATGACGCTCAAATCTACCTCAAGGTGTCTTTCGTACACAATCTCTCACTACTCAACTCTACTCTCAACTCTATTCACAACTGGATGTTAGCTCACCAACTCATTCTAAATCCCACCAAAACTGAATTCCTCCTCCTTTCTACCTCTCTCTCACGTCCCCCTGTTCAATCTTGGATGGATCAGCTGAATTTACTCAACAGTAAACCCATCATTGTCGACAGCGCTAAATCCCTAGGTGTCATTCTTGACAAAAAACTCAACCTAATCTCCCACATCAACTCTTTTGCTAAGAACACACGTTACCAGTTGTGCCTTTTGTGGTGGATCCGTCGGTTCTTCCCGGAAAAAGACTTAAAAACCTTGGTACAATCTCAGGTTCTCTCAAGATTAGATTATTGCAATTCTCTTCTGACGGGCCTACCCAAATCCCACCTCTCGCCTCTCAAATCTATCCTCCATTCAGCAGTTCGCTTCATTTCAGGGTCTAAACCAAGCGACCACATCACTCCAATCCTGTCCTCTCTTCGATGGCTTCCAATCGAGGCAAGATCTATTTACAAAACTGCCTGCATCACACACAAAGCCTTACACACGTCCTCCCCTTGTTACCTGGCGAATAAATTTAAATTGATCGGAGGTTCTCGACCTTCTCGCAATGCGGAAAAGCTTCTGCTTGAGCCCTTCATCTTCAAAAGGGAAAGATTGATGGTGCAGTCCTTCTCAGGTAATGCGGTGAGAATCTGGAACTCGCTTCCCGCATTGCTCCGTGCCACCCGGATCTTCAAAGCTGACCTCAAATCTCTTCTTTTCCAAACTTTCAGAACGAATAGTTTCATTCTCAGGCCAATCGAGGAAGTTCGCTCTTCATTGTAAATTTGTATTTTTTCCTATACATTCCTCACCCCTGCGTGCTGTGTTGGATTTTGTGTTTGTGTACCCTTCATTTTAAGTCTCCTGTTTATTTTTGTAATGTTCTATTATGTAACACTTTTATCTTGTAACGTAACTGCCTCTATTGTACAGCGCTCTGACACCTTTGGGTAATGTCCGTGCTTTATAAAAAAGCACTAAATTAAATTAAATTAAAAAAAACTTCTGATAATGCGGTCTGGATACAGGTCACTTTTGACCCTTAGTTTTTACCATCAGACTTTGGCCAATAACAAAAGAAAGAGAATAGCATAAAAGGACGAAAGGAGAAAGAATACAAAGACGGAAAACAGCGACAAGGTGAGAAAGATGGGATAAATAAAATGCTGCAAGAGTGAGGTAAAGGGGCGGGCATAGTATTTTGGTGGGAAAAAGAGGCATGAGGTGACATCCAGACTATATAAAGCCTTGCTATTTGGAAACCCTGGCATGCAGAAGCAGTGCCAGCGGGTTTATGGGAACCGCTTGGGGCTGCATTTACTGTTTCACAAACTAAACACTGGGCAAACCCATTTCTTCTAGCTATAGTACATACATCTCAAGGCTGTAGGTTGGCCGTCGTCCTCATCACATGCAGTGCGCCACTGTCGCCGTGCGACGTCAGCGCGCGTTACAAAAACATCAAAAAGGAATTATCCGAATTCAAACGATAAAGCCCCACTGGGTGTCACAGCACCTCAACGATTAACAATTAATCCCTCAGGCTGGCTGCCGCCACCAAGCCTCATCGCCTGGGGATTTAGCGCCATGTTAAAGGGGGGAAAGGGGGGGGGGGGGGGGAGGCTCAGGGCCTGCCTGACACGCCATGACAGCCACATCGAAAATAAATGCTAACGAGAGTCTAAAATTAAAGGTGACATTAACCCAGGGAGGATTTTGTGACTGGGGGCGAGGGCGACAGGGGGGAGTGGGGGGCCTGGAAGAGACTATAAAGAGGGGTGGCTGCTCAGGACAAAGACACTTGCTTTTATCAGCTCCTTGCTAATTAGCAGCAAAAAGTTGACACTTCTCAGCATTTAGGGATTAGTGCCCTGGAGTTGGGGATTGTCAGCCTATGCATCACCAGTATACATATAAGGACAGGCCTCAGCAGGGGAGGGGAGCCGTTTTCAGGCTCCCAGACCCCTGCCAGGCAGGAGAGGGAGCTTCAAGGCCCGCAGCGCCCCCTCCTCTCCTTCCCACTGGAACATTCCACTAGTGGAAACAAAAATAAGAGATAATCCGTCTTGTCTATTACCAAAGGTGTTCATCTCGCTCACCCGCTGCAGTTTGAGCTCAATCTCGTCAAACGTCTTTCTCTCCTCAATTACGAGATTAGCCGTTTTCTGCCTCTTCCTGAAAATCACGCCTTGTAAATTGGCATCCCTAATAGAATTTGCATTCTGCTTTTGTTTTCTTTCGTGTTCCCTACTCTCAGATCTTTTATATGCTATTCCATTTATTTGAGTAATCACTCTTAAAATGGCGCAGCACCCATTTCCTCGGATCCGGGGTTCGAGTCTCTGCCACATCGTTTTTTTAGACACGGTGAAAGAACTTTTAAGTTTGTTCCGTCGGTGACCTTTCAAATCCGATGGAGATGTCCCATTGAGAAAAACACACTCAGGGGTGTTTTTTGATAATTCCTCTCAATCTTCTGAGAAAGTAACGTGAGCTACTCCTGACAATCTTTGTCAAGAGGTTGGATGGTGGTGGTGGTTATCCCAAGTCGCTTCAGGCCAGGCCTCATCTAGAAATGTGGCGAAATATTCAGAATCTTGCCATTTTATTTTATTCGATGAATAAAAGCCTAATACACTAACAGGTCTATTAATAATATGGATAACCATCCATTCCATATCAACATATGATTCTTGGGTAGACATTAACAGCTAGATTCATGAAGCACTTTTGCGGGCGCAAACGCTGCGAATCGCAGAATTCGGCCGTTTGCACCCGCAAAAATGGCATTTGAAATTCATCATTGGGTCATGTACTCGCAATTTGAGAAATCGCAAAAAATTGCGATTTCTCAAATTGCGATCGCATTTAAGGAATCTCAATTTTCGATTCTTTAAATGCTATTCATGACCCAATAAAAAATTGCGAATTCGCTATTTTTTCCCGCTATTTACCGCGAAGTCAGACTTCGTGGTAAATAGCGAAAACTGAGAAAAATGCATTTTTGTGCATTTTTCTCAGTTGTATGTTACACACACACATGTCCTTTGGACATGTGTGTGCGCAACATGAGTTTAATTTACATTTCAGGGGTGCTACAGGGTGTCCTGTGGACATTGCTAATCGCAAATAAGGAAGAACTCCCCATTCATTCCTATGGGCCTTCCTACACATTCCTTATTTGCGATTAGCAAATTGCTAATCGCAAATAAGGAAGAACTCCCCATTCATTCCTATGGGCCCTTACGCCCATAGGATTGAATGGGGAGTTATTCATTATTTGCGATTAGCAATTTGCTAATCGCAAATAAGGAATGTGTAGGAATCGCAATTTATTTTGCGATTCCTACATGAATCCCGTTTTGCGAGTCTGTAATAGCGATTCCTTATTATTGGCTATTACAGACTCGCAAAACATGCCGATGATGAATCGGGCTGAAAGTACTTGCACAGTCATGTAGCTGAGTTTTTTTTTGTTTTTTTAAAGTATATTTTTATTAAATTTTTTTTTACAACATATAACATATAACATTTGACATGTATTAGGCCTCGCTTTGTTGTTGCCGGGTAGTAGCCCAAACTGTCCGTGTTGGCAGGTGTACCATTCTGGTTTACGTATGTTTGGGTGTTCCCCCTATTCACTGTCACAGTAGGAGGAAGGGAAAGGGTGAAAGGGGGCAGGAAAGAAATCAAGATAGATCGAGAGAGGTAGCACACAGGAAGTTTTACTATTTTTCTCGTTTATTTCTTGACCCGGCGGGGGTATGTTTGAGTTCCTAATGGATTGTTTTGAAAGGCCTATTCACGGCAGGTCGCAAGGGCCTATGGCTTTGTCCAGAGACTCCCACATTCCCCTGTACGGTTGTCTCCATGGTGAGATTCGTAGGGCTATTGTATCAGCGCCTCTAAGGTATGTCACCCAATTGATCCAGCCCCTGAAGGTTGCCTAAGAGGTGTCTTTCCAATTGGTGAGTATTATTTTAACTGTAGCTGTTAGTAGGATATTTAATAGGTCTCTATCTTGTTGGGAGTGTAGATCTGTTGTTAAAAATGCGGTGGTAAGGGTGGCAAGTTCTGCTTTAAGTGTGCAACCCAGCGTTTTGGATATGAAGGCGAAAATCTTCTCCCAGAATTTTTTCACTTTGGGGCAGTGGTATATAAGGTGTGCCAGGTCCCCTACTTCTTTGTCGCAATTCCAGTACTGGTCATTTTCCCTCAGGCCCAGAGTCACCATTCGGGCCGGGGTCCAGTAAGTTTTGTGAAGGAGCCAAAATTTTGTCTGTGCCAACACCGGGGAGATTTTGTTTTGCATGGGGAAGGACCACAGTAGGTGGCGCTCTTTCGCACTGAGTGTGTCACCGAGTTGTCTCTCCCAGTATGTGGTTGTTTTGTCATTCATTCTGGGCGAGCAGGGTCAAATACTCAGTCCACTCCGGCTACAAACTAAACAAAGACAAGTCGGAATGCAAGCCACTTAACATACACACCGATAAAGACATACTGGGGAACTCGGGCCTAGCCTGGTAAACCGGGTACATCAAATACTTAGTTATTCACTTCGGCAAGGATCTCAAAAGCATGCTTGACCAAAATGAAAAACTAATGATAGAAAAGACAAAGACGCTGCTGGAGACCTGGTCACCCAAATTTATAACATGGTGGGGCAGGGTAGAGACAATAAAGATGATGATCACGCCAATGGTCAACTACCTGACAAATATGCTCCCGCTTGTACTCACAGACAAGTTCGATCGCTGAGTAGCTGAGTTTTTTAAACCTCTGACCGACCAGCTCATACTGACCAAGAGAAACTATATGCCCATGCCATTTTTAGTCCATAAATGTTTGAAATATATGGTCATAATCTTAAAAATATCTGATAGGTAAACATATGCAAACATAAAAAGAAAAACAAGAAAAACACTTAATTCTTATACAAATGTAAATATTAGAGAAGCAAACCCCATAACTGGGAGTTAGCTGAATGCTACATTACAGCTGATTCCTTCCCTCACTTCCGAGCCATTTTCCAACCTGTCCCCATCCCCTACCCACCATGAGGGATTCACAGATGATAACATGTTTGCAGTAATTAAAATGTAAAATCCAGGGAGGCTCTAACTATTTTGCCTTCATTTGTAAGTCTGGCTACACACAGTTTTTTTGTTTTTTTTATTTCAACATGTTTTTATTGTTTTTCCATACACGTAAAACATAAAACATACAGTCGTCTTAGAGTTCTCGTTGCAAGGTTTCCAACCAAAGGTTGCTGGTTTGGTGGTGCCACATTACAGATTTTTTGTGCTAGGCTGACACCCTTATCCAATTGTCTGCTTAGAGGATAGGGGAAGTGAGGAAAAGAAAGAAAGAAAAAAAAAGGAGAAGGAGAATACAAGAAGTTTGCTATTTCTTGCTACTGTCCAGGCCCTTGGGTGGGGTTATGCTATGCTTAGGCTGGTTGCTTTGTGTTGGTGTATTTTAAGGCCGGTCGTATGTGTCAAGGTATTTGTCCAGGGCCTCCCACATGTCCCTGCATGGTTGTTTCCACAGTGAGTGCTGGAGGGTGATTTTGTCAGCCCCCCTCAGGTATGTCACCCAGTTGAGCCAGCCTTTGAAGGTTGCCTTAGAGGTGTCTTTCCATTTGGTGAGAACTACTTTTACTGCTGCAGTCAATAGCAGGTCCACCAGATCTCTGTCTTGTTGTGAGTCTAGCTCTGTAGTTAGAAATGCAGTTGTGAGGGAGGCAAATTCTGGTTTGAGTGTACATCCTAGTGTTTTGTTTATGAAGTTGAAGATCTTATCCAAGAATTTTCTGACCTTGGGACAGTCGTATATTAGGTGTGCAAGGTCGCCCTTTCCCTTGTCACAATTCCAGCAAAGGTCATTTTCTCTGAGCCCTAACGTCGCCAGACAAGCTGGTGTCCAATAAATCTTGTGTAGTAGCCAGAATTTTGTCTGTGCTAGTAGTGGGGAGATTTTGTTTTGTGTGGGGGAATACCATAAAAGGTTTAGCTCTTTCTCGCTGAGTGGGCCCCTAGTTCTCTCTCCCAGTATGAGGATGCTTTGTTGTTTAGCTTTGTGGAGCTGGGACGTAGTAGCCGGTACAGGTGTGACTCCTGGTGTCCTGTTCTGTTGATGTTAGTCATGTACTGGATGATTGAGGGTTTGTGCTTATTGAGTTTTGCTTTCGACAGGGCGGTTCTCATCTTAAGGAAGTTATAAAATTCTAGGTCTGGGAGGTTATACTTCGCTCTTAGCGTGTTAAAGATGGACAGGTTATCTTCCTCATCTAGATGGCTTGGGTAGGAGATGCCCATTCTTTTCCATGTCTCTATGGATAACGGTTTTCCCCTGTACATTATCTTTCTGTTCCCCTATATTGATTCCCATCTCGTGTTTTTTATGCAGATGTCCATTCTCTGGTCTACCTTGAACAGGGCATTACGTGTGTTTTTGAGTATTGGGTTTGTCAATTGTGTGCGTTTGTTGGCTGGGAGGAGGGTTATGGGGTCTAGGTTATTTAGTAAGCTCCTCTCAATCTTGAGCCAGACTGGCGTATATTCCTGTTCAGGGAGAACCAGCGACATCCTGGCAGAACAGAATAACAAAAGTAAAATAGAAGAAGACATTAAGGAATATGTAAGACTTAACGACATACCGGACATGGCCCCTAGGACTGTATGGGACGCACTTAAGGCAATAATTAGGGGCACAATAATAGAGATTAATGGGAAAATGAACAAGAGAGCAAAAGCACAGCTAGACCAACTGGAAGAAGAAATAAAAAACTAGAAACAACCCACATCACAGAACCAAAGAACAGTTTCGCCTTAGCACCACTCACAAAGAAGAAATACGTGTATAACAAAATCCTGAGCGAAAGGGCAGGACTGTGGGTAAACAAGTATAAGGCTAAATACAGTTTTAAGTGTGTGATAAACCTCATTTCATTAACACTTTCAAACAGTGTTGTCCTCCCTGCCAACTGCGCTTCAAAAAAATTGCTTACATCATTTAGTCGGCACATGCATGCATTCTGTGCATGCCTATAAAATAATGCAACCGTCATGTCATAGCACCTTTTTTTTCCCCTTAGGTTCGCTGTATAGCATTGGGGATGCTGTACAGCATGTCTAAAAACCATTCACTAGGCCAACAGGTCCCAAAGGTGAAAAATATTGCTTTGCCAAGGCATGTTTAAATCAACCACTGGTCTCAATGTTAGGCAATATAAAGACAACCCAATCTTTCTAACCAAAGAGGAGGAGATCATTGATTATCCAAGTCTTCTGACCAGCCAAAAGACATTGTCTCCATCCGGAAGCAGCGCTCTCCATTCCATTTCTCCTTCTCTGCACCAAAAAACAGTGCCCTGATGGACCTGCTAGACACTCATAACTCATAAAGGAATGGAACATTATATGCATGTGAGTTATGGTTCCAAAATAAAACTATCAAATTCTACTATTTAGACAAATGTGTACTTGGAGCACCTTCACCAGTATGTGGTGCCTCATGTCTAGTTCCCCTGTAGACCAGATCACACAAACCAGTGCCAATCAATTGGCAGATTGGCTATTTATGTTGTTCAGTATGATCATCTAACTTTAATCATTTGAGTTTATGTGGCTCGGCAGGACCTACTCTAACACCTCCTTGGCACATTTGTGCACTGAGATTTTATACCACAGATTTAGTACCTTCTGTACAGGTTACTATGTAAGTATCACTTAGCACGTGGACGTAAAAGTATTATACATGGCATCAGCGTGTAGTGAGAATTAATTTCTCATAGTAGACTGGGGGGCTTCATTTGGTCCCTTCTTAGAGTGCTGCACCCTAATATCATTCAATGTATAATTTGATCCATCATTAGGTTTTTTGATTTGCCAATCAAGGTTTGGAATATTTATTGAGCCGTGTCCACGCTCAGGTCATTATAGACTATTGAAAGTATCTAGTCCATCTCGCCTTCTTCAAGGGTGCAATCATGTATTCAATTATTTTTTATTTGTGTACCTTTCACCACTGGTCACACACTTTTCATTTACAATCATATTATTTCATGAAATTCATTAAATCAATCAATCAATCAATCAATCAATCAGGGAGTTGTAGAGCGTGCTACTCACCCGAAAGGGTTTCAAGGAAGCGGGATGGGGGGCAGCTCCGGAACAGTCGAAGAGCCAGGTCTTGAGGTCCTTTCTGAAAGCGTGCAGGGTCGGGGAGCATCTGATGTTCACCGGGAGCTCGTTCCAGGTCTTGGCTGCGATGTAGGAGAAAGCTCTCCCGCCCGTTCTGTTTCTGCGGATGCGGAGGATCTCTGCCAGGGCGAAGTCGGCAGAGTGGAGATTCCTTAAAAACATTCTAAAATGGTCTACAAGCAACTACTTTGCATTTATTTATTTATTTTTGGAGTAGCTTAAAGCCGCCTTGAAGTGTACAAACCATAGAGTATTATCCATTGACCTTGAATCATGGTGGCATAATACTGAATTTAGGAATTTTATCTATAGTGCTAGTGATATCAGAGGAGAGATGTCGGGTGATTCAGTGTGAAGAGGCAAACATGGCCTTAACCCTGAACGAAGAGGTGAGTTTTGAAGTTCCTCCTGATTTTGTGGATAATTGACAACTACATTAAACATCGAGTAGATTCATAAAATGTTTTTCTTGTGCTGCCATAGCAAAACGAAGGAAAATTGGATTATTTTCATGTGCTAATTCTCAGTATAGGCACACTTCGTTGCAAATTGACTTGCATAACTGCATCTTCCCCACATGCATGTTTTACCTTTGGAGGTGTGTCAAGATGCATGACAGGAGTGGATTCCAGTGCCGACCTCATTGAAAGAGAGGTGCCCTGGAATCTCTAACTTGTCCAACTTCCCTTCCCTTGTGCAGGGAAATGTACATATTAAGGTCAGTGGACTTCAATGCTGCTACCATAGATGGCGAGACTGGAGGGGTAATAGCATACTTATTGACAACAGCAGATCTCTATCACTGTGCCCAGGGCCGGACTGGGAACAGCAACCAGCCCTGGTAGGTTGCTGCTCAACCGGGCCTGGGGGCGGGGGAGGGAGGGGGTGCTAGCAAAAAGCACTGCTCCCGCTTTTCTTACTGGGGCCAATATTGCAGCACTACTGCCAAATGGGCCCCAAGTAAGAAAAGCGTCCCCTGTGGGCACAAAACCGGCCCCAGCCCTCTGGCCCACCGGAGAAATGCCCGGTGCCCGCTATGGTCAGTCTGGCGCTGACTATGTCCACTTGGTTTATGAGAGCTAATGCATACAAAATCAGTGGCCATGCTCACATTTTTGTTTTGCCTGACACAACTGGACTGAAAATGTGAGCACAGTACCTAATCTTTATGCGCAGTCTTCTACACACCTGCAGTTCTTGGACAGGGGCCTATAGCTCAGAAACTGTGGTGGCACAATTGCAAGTCGCATTTTGTCCTTTACCCTTTTACAGCACTACTCCTTATATATACTGTTTACTGGTTTGGGTATCTTACCTGCCAGCAAGCTTAATATACTAAAGCTTTTGTTAAGTTTCAATTCCCAGAATTTTTAGGTAATCTTGTCATGATTCTCAGATCCATCAGTAGTCATATTATAGTTTGTATTCCTTGCACAGTGTAGGCGATCATTACAGATGAAACTAAGCCAGATTCATGAAACGAAAATCGGCTCGCAAAGGGCCAGATTCTGAGAATCTGGCCCTTTGCGAGCGCAATTTTTGCATTTGGGATCCATCATCCCAAATGCAAAAATCGCTATTATAGAATTCGCAAATTTGCGAGGAATCGCATTTAAGGAATCTCTATTTGAGATTCCTTAAATGCAATTCATGATACATTTAAAAATTGCGAATTAGCAATTTTGGGCCGCTATTTACCGCGAAGTCAAACCTCGTGGTAAATAGCAGAAACTTAGAAAAATGCACTTAAGTGCATTTTTCTAAGTTGTATGTTACACACACACATGTCCTTGGGACATGTGTGTGTGTAACACCAGCGTCCAATGCCATTTCAGGGGTGCAACAGGGTGTCCTTTGGACACCCCTGCACCCTTGAAATTGCAAACTCAAAATGCGAATCGCTAATAGCGATTCGCACATTGATATGTCATCCCATTCATTCCTATGGGCCTTTAGGCCAATAGGGATGACTGGGGAGTTATTCCTTATTTGCGATCAGCAATTAGCTAATCGCAAATAAGGAAGCTGTAGGAATCGCAAAAAAAATGGGATTTGTACATGAATCCCTTTTTGCGAGTCTGTAATAGCGATTCCTTAATAATCGCTATTACAGACTCGCAAAACGGGACTTTGATGAATCTAGGGGTTTGCATTCAATATCTGTGACTTTGCAAAAAAGGTGCAAATAAGAGGTCTCCACCCTTTAACAATGCACTTGTATCATTAAACTCCGGGAAATTTGCATTAAATAGAGGCATGTAACTGTTTTCCTTTCTTTTGGATTTCTTACATCGGACCAGATATGGTTACATGAACATTAGGTCTTTGCAAATTTGCAAAGGATTTCGTCCATAAACATCAATTCGTTTTCTAAAACATTCGCACTCTTCATTAAGTGTACCAAGGTTTCAAACATGTTCAAAACAAGCAAGGAACATTTTTTAGAAAAGAAAATGTTCATTAAAAATATTTTCAAAGCAACATTTTACAGGAAAATTATCTCTCATCATTTGGCGGCAGGCGTATGCTACCGTGAAAGTGTTTTTGTTGGAATTTGAAACGAAGTATACATACTCCATTACCATCTCAATATTACTAAAACCAACCAATCATGCATATTTTCCCTTGTACAATAACACCTTGTTTGAGTTTTGCTCATATTTAGTTTTTTTGTAATCTTTTTTCCCTGCTGCTCTAATTACTTTTGATTAGGCGGTGCACCAAAAAAAGAAGTCTGGAAGAAGAAATAAAAAGACTAGAAACAACCCACATCACAGAACCAAAGAACAGTTTCGCCTTAGCACCACTCACAAAGAAGAAATACGTGTATAACAAAATCCTGAGCGAAAGGGCAGGACTGTGGGTAAACAAGTATAAGGCTAAATACAGTTTTAAGTGTGTGATAAACCTCATTTCATTAACACTTTCAAACAGTGTTGTCCTCCCTGCCAACTGCGCTTCAAAAAAATTGCTTACATCATTTAGTCGGCACATGCATGTATTCTGTGCATGCCTATAAAATAATGCAACCGTCATGTCATAGCACCTTTTTTTCCCCTTAGGTTCGCTGTATAGCATTGGGGATGCTGTACAGCATGTCTAAAAACCATTCACTTGGCCAACAGGTCCCAAAGGTGAAATCTATTGCTTTGCCAAGGCATGTTTAAATCAACCACTGGTCTCAATGTTAGGCAATATAAAGACAACCCAATCTTTCTAACCAAAGAGGAGGAGATCATTGATTATCCAAGTCTTCTGACCAGCCAAAAGACATTGTCTCCATCCGGAAGCAGTGCTCTCCATTCCATTTCTCCTTCTCTGCACCAAAAAACAGTGCCCTGATGGACCTGCTAGACACTCATAACTCATAAAGGAATGGAACATTATATGCATGTGAGTTATGGTTCCAAAATAAAACTATCAAATTCTACTATTTAGACAAATGTGTACTTGGAGCACCTTCACCAGTATGTGGTGCCTCATGTCTAGTTCCCCTGTAGACCAGATCACACAAACCAGTGCCAATCAATTGGCAGATTGGCTATTTATGTTGTTCAGTATGATCATCTAACTTTAATCATTTGAGTTTATGTGGCTCGGCAGGACCTACTCTAACACCTCCTTGGCACATTTGTGCACTGAGATTTTATACCACAGATTTAGTACCTTCTGTACAGGTTACTATGTAAGTATCACTTAGCACGTGGACGTAAAAGTATTATACATGGCATCAGCGTGTAGTGAGAATTAATTTCTCATAGTAGACTGGGGGGCTTCATTTGGTCTCTTCTTAGAGTGCTGCACCCTAATATCATTCAATGTATAATTTGATCCATCATTAGGTTTTTTGATTTGCCAATCAAGGTTTGGAATATTTATTGAGCCGTGTCCACGCTCAGGTCATTATAGACTATTGAAAGTATCTAGTCCATCTCGCCTTCTTCAAGGGTGCAATCATGTATTCAATTATTTTTAGGTCTCGCAACCTATCGATGTGCGCAAGCGCATCGAGCGGAGCGAGAATTCATGTCGGCAAAACACAAGTCAAACCAAAGGGCTTTCAGCCCCGCGGTTTTCATGAAGTTCACGTGAACAAGCACGCGCATCGCATGCAAGCCCAGCCTCTCCCGCCCCCATCCGGCATCAGACTTCTCCTCCCCTAGCAGCACTCCTCCCACACCAGCAACTCCCCCCTCCCACACCAGCACCTCCCCTTTCTCTCCACGCAATCACAGCCTCCCCCTCCCACACCAGCACCTCCCCCCTCCCACACCAGCACCTCCCCTCTCTTTCCACGCAATCACAGCCTCCCCCTCCCACACCAGCACCTCCCCCCTCCCACACCAGCACCTCCCCTCTATCTCCACGCAATCACAGCCTCCCCCTCCCACACCAGCACCTCCCCTCTCTCTCCACGCAATCACAGCCATGCTGCACTGCCGAGCCTGGGCTTTTCCAGCTCTTCCCTCCCACTCTCTCACTCTCCCGCCCCAACCCGACTTGTTCTTGTTTTTTTAATGCCGGTTCTGTTTTCCTTAGACATCCCTGTAAGTTTAACTTCCTTTTCCTCTCTGTGTGTGACCTACGGTGCATTTCTCTGAAGCAGTCAGTGTTTTTTTAATGCCGGTTTTGTTTTCCTTAGACATTCACATTGATGCCATACCTTGAAGTAGTTTCTGCATTGAAGTTTTCCTTGCTACATGTTCTGTGTTTAATGCGTGATTCACGGTAATCCACTCTCCTTTTCCACCTTATTTCCGCTAAATTCCACTGTTTAGCGTTTATTAATTTGATTATTCTATTATACTCATCTTCTGTTCACGAGCCCTTATACCATCCTGTGAGACAAGTACGCGTGGCTTTAGTACATCCTGGATCAACCACTGCCAATTTTACAATTGTTACTGAGACCTTGACTCGGCACACGGAGTCTTTCCTTGCTTTTTTGGCCGCGCATTATGTGTAAGACAACGTGCACGCGAGAGCGTCACATTGTGAACAGCATATAACGGCACTGCCGAACCCTTTCCCTTCTTGCCATTCAGGACTCGATCCCCGTGTGGGACGCTGGATTGTCTACAGCCCACAGGTATTTGCCGTTTGCCTGTACCCAGTGCGCGGCCCCCTCCCCGACGCACATACTGCCATACCTTAGTCTCCCAAATCCCGAGAAGTGTTCATTCTATTTCCCTCTCTCCCCCCCCCTCTTCCCAGAATTGCAACCTGCCGCCCGCCGATGGCGGCTTTTTTTTAAATGATTGTATCGAGGACGTTGACTCTTCAGCACATCCCTGTAAGTTTAACTTCTTTTTCCTCTCTGTGTATGACATACAGTGCATTTTTCTATAGCAGTCTGTGTTGTTTTTTTTAATGCCGGTTCTGTTTTCCTTAGACATCCCTATAAGTTTAACTTCCTTTTCCTCTCTGTGTGTGACCTACGGTGCATTTCTCTGAAGCAGTCAGTGTTTTTTTAATGCCGGTTTTGTTTTCCTTAGACATTCACATCGATGCCATACCTTGAAGTAGTTTCTGCATTGACGTTTTCCTTGCTACATGTTCTGTGTTTAATGCGTGATTCACGGTAATCCACTCCAAAAGCACACATACTTACTTTCAAACTCCAATGCCCCCAAGCCCAGCCACACGTAGAAGCATGTAGTCAGTATTGTAGAAAAAGATAATTATTCCATACACGTGTGCCGACAGCCAAACACACAGCCCACACATTCGCCTAACCACCAAACAAACATCGCCATACCATTCACACACAAACACTCAAGCAAGCGCACACACACCTACCGCACCACCCAGTACCAGCGCACACACACCTACCATACCATCCAGTACCAGCGCACACACACCTACCGAACCACCCAGTACTCTGGTACACTCACTGATGCACGGAAAACAAGCTTCCCCACTCAAGTAACTGCGGGATGGTCTTAGCTGAGGGCAGACACACCAGAACCGTGGGAAAAATTAGCGTGTGTGGGGGACTCGGGAGTCTCAACATTGGTACTCTCACCAGCTCCCACATGCTAAAACACAAGGATTACGGACCTGGAACTCTGCAGCAACCTCCCCCGCGCCCCAATTCCCACCCCCACCACCGCCCCCACTCCCACACCTATATAACACCAGAAATGTCACAAGGTAGCTCGGTAAATCCCATGGCAAGTAGACACCGTGGCAGAGTGGCCAATGCCACCTTTTCATACCCACATCTGCACATATCACGTCCCCCCCAGCAGAGCCAGCGAGGGAACAGAGCACTGGGGTTTTGGTCTGTGCATGCCCCACTCCTCCTAGAGATGAGCAAGAGCGATAGGTGCAGCGCGTGCCAGCGGCACATACCTGGGCTACACTGGCTCAGACCACCGTGATGCCACTGCCACGACCCACCGAGCGTGACAGCGGTTTAGAGAGCGGGCGTTCCACGTAGTTGCCACCAGACATGCTGCACTGGGAGCTGCAGGGAGCTGTGCTAAGCCTTCAGGAGGGCAGGGACGACTAATTTAAGTGATCTGGGAAAGGAAGGTAGAGCATCATGGAAAGCGCAACTAGTTTTTTTTTTGTTGGAACAGACTAGTTAAGTGCTTTCTTGACATATGCAGCTAATTATTTAACCTGTGAGTCATCAAAACTTCTCTGGTGTACCCCAGGCGCTACCTCTCAACATTTCAGGCTCGTTGAAATGATAAGCCTACCAGCCTGCAGTCACAACCAGGCGTGGACTTTCAACCTGACGTCTGTTTCTTAGCTGTGGAAATTGAAGGTGTTCTTAGAAACTTTTGTTGCACAACTTCTCTTGTTACTTGCTGGTCCATTTGGAAGCCTGTGAGCCTCTCTCTGCACTCACACTTCAAAGGAATCTGCTTCCCCGCCCCCGCCACGCAATGCAGAGAGCTTGTTGTTTACAGACAACACCCCAGCTGCTTTTGATCCGGAATCCGCTCTCCCGCCCCCTCTGCGCAATGCCAGAGCTTGTTGTCCAGCAGATCACTGCAAAGCTTTATCAAACACTGTCTTTGGCATCCTCTGGTCGCAGGCAAGGAGAATAAATGTAAAATCTTTAGTGTGAGCGAACAGGCCACTGATCGGTTTACACTTTGTTGCAAGCACATACTTTAAGACGTTTTCAATGTATGGTAATGTGAAGATATATTCTCACGATTTCTTGGTGAATTAAGGAAGTGTAATGAATAAGTCATCTTAGATAAAGGACCTCCTTAACTCTCTCTATACCCCTCTCTCTCTCTACACCCCTCTCTATCTACACCCCTCTCTCTACACCCTCTCTCTCTACACCCCCTCTCTCTCTACACCCCCTCTCTCTCTACACCCCTCTCTCTCTACACCCCTCTCTCTCTACACCCCTCTCTCTCTACACCCCTCTCTCTCTACACCCCTCTCTCTACACCCCTCTCTCTACACCCCTCTCTCTCTACACCCCTCTCTCTCTACACCCCTCTCTCTCTACACCCCTCTCTCTCTACACCCCTCTCTCTCTACACCCCCTCTCTCTCTACACCCCCTCTCTCTCTACACCCCTCTCTCTCTACACCCCTCTCTCTCTCTACACCCCTCTCTCTCTACACCCCTCTCTCTCTACACTCCTCTCTCTCTCTACACTCCTCTCTCTCTACACTCCTCTCTCTCTCTACACTCCTCTCTCTCTCTACACTCCTCTCTCTCTCTACACTCCTCTCTCTCTCTACACTCCTCTCTCTCTCTACACCCCTCTCTCTCTCTACACTCCTCTCTCTCTCTACACTCCTCTCTCTCTCTACACTCCTCTCTCTACACCCCTCTCTCTCTACACCCCTCTCTCTCTACACCCCTCTCTCGACGATTGTTTTTAACCGTCACACCCTCTCCCACCCTCACACCCCCTCACTCACCCCCTCATCCTCACCCCCCTCACAACCCTCTCACCCTCACTCAGCCTCACACCCTCACCCTCACACACTCTCACCCTCACTCACAATCAAACACTCACACACCCACTCACCCTCACACCCCCTCACCCTCACACCACTCAGCGCTACAACACATATGTGTGTGTAGGTGCAAATGCAATGTTCTTGGATTTTCGTCACAATAAAATACACTGAACATAATCTTCACAAAATTTATTTACAAACGTTTAAGCTATTGCCATTATAAATTACAATAACTTATTTAAGTATTAATTATTTACAAAATTAAAAGCCCTTGTTATTTGTAATATCAATACATCTAAGTCACGTAAATACAACATACATTACATTACAAAGGCTATAGGTGTCACATTTGCGAAAGTTAAAACTATTGACATTGTAACTGACAAAGCTATTAATTTTGCTATTTACAAAACCAACACATAAATTAAAAAAGTGTCATTTACAATACCAATGGCTCAAACTTTCCTAATGCGAAAAGTTAAAAGTATGGGCATTGTAAATCACACAAAAAAAAGTCATTTCGAAAACCAATAGCTCAAACTTTCCTACTGCGAGACCTATTGGCAACGCCAGTGCTTGTTTATTTGTGTACCTTTCACCACTGGTCACACACTTTTCATTTACAATCATATTATTTAATGAAATTCATTAAATCAATCAATCAATCAATCAATCAGGGGGTTGTAGAGCGTGCTACTCACCCGAAAGGGTTTCAAGGACGCGGGATGGGGGCAGCTCCGGAACAGTCGAAGAGCCAGGTCTTGAGGTCCTTTCTGAAAGCGTGCAGGGTCGGGGAGCATCTGATGTTCACCGGGAGCTCGTTCCAGGTCTTGGCTGCGATGTAGGAGAAAGCTCTCCCGCCCGTTCTTTTTCTGCGGATGCGGGGGACCTCCGCCAGGGCGAAGTCGGCAGAGTGGAGATTCCTTAAAAACATTCTAAAATGGTCTACAAGCAACTACTTTGCATTTATTTATTTATTTTTGGAGTAGCTTAAAGCCGCCTTGAAGTGTACAAACCATAGAGTATTATCCATTGACCTTGAATCATGGTGGCATAATACTGAATTTAGGAATTTTATCTCTAGTGCTAGTGATATCAGAGGAGAGATGTCGGGTGATTCAGTGTGAAGAGGCAAACATGGCCTTAACCCTGAACGAAGAGGTGAGTTTTGAAGTTCCTCCTGATTTTGTGGAAAATTGACAACTACATTAAACATCGAGTAGATTCATAAAATGTTTTTCTTGTGCTGCCATAGCAAAACGAAGGAAAATTGGATTATTTTCATGTGCTAATTCTCAGTATAGGCACACTTCGTTGCAAATTGACTTGCATAACTGCATCTTCCCCACATGCATGTTTTACCTTTGGAGGTGTGTCAAGATGCATGACAGGAGTGGATTCCAGTGCCGACCTCATTGAAAGAGAGGTGCCCTGGAATCTCTAACTTGTCCAACTTCCCTTCCCTTATGCAGGGAAATGTACATATTAAGGTCAGTGGACTTCAATGCTGCTACCATAGATGGCGAGACTTGAGGGGTAATAGCCTACTTATTGACAACAGCAGATCTCTATCACTGTGCCCAGGGCCGGACTGGGAACAGCAACCAGCCCTGGTAGGTTGCTGCTCAACCGGGCCTGGGAGCGGGGGAGGTAGGGGGTGCTAGCAAGAAGCACTGCTCCCGCTTTTCTTACTGGGGGCCAATATTGCAGCACTACTGCCAAATGGGCCCCAAGTAAGAAAAGCGTCCCCAGTGGGCACAAAACCGGCCCCAGCCCTCCGGCCCATCGGAGAAATGCCTGGTGCCCGCTATGGTCAGTCTGGCTCACTATGTCCACTTGGTTTATGAGAGCTAATGCATACAAAATCAGTGGCCATGCTCACATTTTTGTTTTGCCTGACACAACTGGACTGAAAATGTGAGCACAGTACCTAATCTTTATGCACAGTCTTCTACACACCTGCAGTTCTTGGACAGGGGCCTATAGCTCAGAAAAACTGTGGTGGCACAATTGCAAGTCGCATTTTGTCCTTTACCCTTTTACAGCACTACTCCTTATATATACTGTTTATTGGTTTGGGTATCTTACCTGCCAGCAAGCTTAATATACTAAACCTTTTGTTAAGTTTCAATTCTCAGACTTTTTAGGTAATCTTGCCATGATTCTCAGACCCATCAGTAGTCATATTATAGTTTTTATTCCTTGCACAGTGTAGACGATCATTACAGATGGAACTAAATTGCATTCAATATCTGTGACTTTGCAAAAGAGGTGCAAATAAGAGGTCTCCACCCTTTAACACTGCACTTGTATCATTAAACTCCGGGAAATTTGCATTAAATAGAGGCAGGTAACTGTTTTCCTTTCTTTTGGATTTCTTACATCGGACCAGGTATGGTTACATGAACATTAGGTCTTTGCAAATTTGCAAAGGATTTCGTCCATAAACATCAATTCGTTTTCTAAAACATTCGCACTCTTCATTAAGTGTACCAAGGTTTCAAACATGTTCAAAACAAGCGAGGAAAATTTTTTAGAAAATAAAATGTTCATTAAAAATATGTAAAAAGCAACATTTTTCAGTAAAATTATCTCTCATCATTTGACGGCAGGCGTATGCTACTGTGAAAGTGTTTTTGTTGGAATTTGAAAAGAAGTATACATACTCCATAACCATCTCAATATTACTAAAACCAACCAATCATGCATATTTTCCCTTGTACAATAACACCTTGTTTGAGTTTTGCTCATATTAAGTTTTTTTGTAATCTTTTTTCCCTGCTGCTGTAATTACTTTTGATTAGGTGGTGCACCAAAAAAAGAATAGTCATTCTATGTATTTTTCATGAAAGTAAACTGTGAAAATCAAATTTGTCTAAATCCATTAATTAGAGAAAATACTTTTGAAAATGCCCTCTACACAACTTTAGGAGAAAGTGGTATTTCAAAAACAATGCATTCAAAAACAGTGATTAAAAAATAGCTAATCTTTCCATGGTAATATTCTCGAACTAGTAATACATTTTTAAAAACTTTACTTGAAGTGATTTTGTGTTTTTGACTCCAGGATAATAGTAATTGAGGCAAGGGGTTTATCACAGTCCTCTGGCCCACTTTACAATCCCATAATTCTGCCTGAAAAAAGTTTTGAAAAGGTTTTACAACATTTTAACTTTCAAATCCTTTCAGGGCTTTGAAAGTAATGCATTTTTAACTATCTGATTTTCTCATATTTTATAGAAAACGCATCCTTTTTTACCAAAGGTTTTCATACTAAATACTTAGGGCCTAATTACAATGTTGCTCGGAAAGCCTCTGACCACTGGTCAGAAGTTCCCCGACTGACATTGTAGGTTTAAACACCGACTGCCACATTTGGATGACAACGGGTGGAGTTTAAACCAGCAGGGTACTCCAACTCGGTTCCGATGGGCTCAAAGAGCCCGTCGGTCAGTCGGAACTGCATCATAATCCCTTAAGGACGGTGTTTCCGCTGTCGGATCATGATGTTGGTTGATGACAGCCAATCCATGTCGGCCTCTCTGACTTTGTGGGCCCCTAGCAGGGCCCCCTGGCCCTCTACATTTGGGCCTGGGGGCACCTATGGTGCCCCCTAAACATCCCTGTACACCATTGTGGCTGGCACCGTGAGGTGCCTGCCACACGGTGCAGGGATGTTTATAAACTTCCATTTTTGAATGGGAGCTTGTGCTGTGGGCTTTTTCAGCCCAGCTGCACAACCTCCCATTGAACAAGCATTTGCAATGCAATAGGTCTCGCATTAGGAAAGTTTGAGTTATTTGTCCTGTACATGACAAATTTGTTATTTATGTGTTATTTTTGAAAATTTGTCATTTACAATGCTAATACTTTAATTTTTTGACAATGTGAAACCTATAGCATTTTTAATGCAACATGTTTTGTATTTACGTGACTTAGAAGTATTGATTTTACAAATAATGTTTTAAAAAAAAATAATAATACTTAAATAAAAGTTATTGTAATTTATAATGGCAATAGCTTAAACTTTTGTAAATAACGTTTGTGAAGATTATGTTCAGTGTATTTATCGTGACTAAAATATAAGATCAGAAGTGAAATATCAACATTTTTTTGTGACATTTGTAATAAAGCTTGAAACATTGAGAGAACATATTTGAACCAGTTGTTGTTGAATGTTTGCACAGATTGATACTGTGGTGGCACTGAGTGATGTCGTGGTGGCGACAAGTGATGCTGTGGCGTTCAGTGATGCTGTGGTAGCACATAGTGATGTTGTGGTGCTGTCAGGAACCCCCATTTAAGCCCGTGTGGGATTCTGCCTGAAAACGTGGAGAATGCTATTCACCTTGTTGATTGTAAAAGTCCCCACTGGAAGAAATGAAACCTATGTTGGAGATCCTCTCTGTGGCTAGTTTTGAAGGAACTGCAACCTTCCGTAACAAAATGAAGATATTCCAAGTCGCGTCCACTTCATTAGTGGGACGCGGTCTAGTTGTTTTTTCCTGAATGAGAAGTGTTTCATCATTGCACAGGCGCGACAAGCGCACTGCGCACTTCAACTGTCAAAGCAGTCTGACAGGAGCCTGGTGTTCGCGCTCTTAGTCGAAAATAGTAATTCCTGTCAGAAAATACAGTTTATTCGGCTGGAGCTTCTCTCCGTTCATGGGAGGTGAATGCTTGTTACTTCGAGTGTGTATTCAGAGCAGTTTTCTTGATTATTTCATTGCTTCCACAGCATTTTCGACAACAGAGAAGTGTTGGTGAGGCAGTTTTCTTCTGCTGTGCTTAAGAACCCTTCGGAGCAGTTCATCTCTGGAGTCTCTTCAGTCAAGAGAAGAACTCCTCTAGTTCAAGTAAGCATGTCTTGTATTTTGAATGTAACCTGTTCACAGCGACCTAGTGGTTAAGTGGTCCTCGAGTGATTCAGCTGACTCGAAGAGACCTTGTGGAACACTAGGTTAAAAGACTTGCAAAAGCAGATAACTGTTTGTGTACCTGATAACTGGAATCAGTTGGATTCAGAGACTTGTTTTCAGAGAGTTATAAAAGAGACATTGTGAGAAAACCGTTAAGGAGTATTGTTGCCTTTTCAACTACTCAACTGAAGGATATTGAGACTGACTAAAAAGACAAAAAAGATTAAAGACTGTAAATCTCTTGAGAAGAATTATTTATTCCTCAACATTGGGAATTCATTCATTACAACGGTACCAACAGATTTTACCAGTTAATCAGATTTACTTCAAGTATTACACATACACACAGTTTGGAGAGTAGCTAGCTTCTTCTAGGGCACTGGTAAGAGCTATTCTAAATAAAGAGAGTTGTAGGAATGTTAAAGGGTAACTCACAATTCTAGGGAAGGTAACTGTAGCGTTTATTTTACAGAGCTTCCACTTGAAGTCCAGAAGCAGGAGCCAGTGTCCGGAGGCGTGTCTCTCTTGTTTGTCTTCCACTTCCCCTTTCCCCCAGGGCTAATTCCAGAGGCAGAGGTTATCATTTGCCATTGGTCTTGGTCAGTGGGATCTGGGGTAAGATCATCTGTTCCTGAGAGGGCCGCTTCAGAGTGTATCCTTTTCTGACAGGTGCCCCTGAGTGATGCTGTGGCTGTGCGATAGATAGATAGAGGGAGGGCAATAGATAGATAGAGTAAGGGCGATCGATAGAGTGAGGGCGATAGATAGAGTGAGGGTGATAGATAGATGGAGTGAGGGCAATAGATAGATGGAGTGAGGGCGATAGATAGATAGAGTGAGGGCGATAGATAGATAGAGTGAGGGCGATAGATAGAGTGAGGGCGATAGATAGAGTGAGGGCGATAGAGTGAGGGCGATAAATAGATGTGTGTGGTTGTGTGAGTGTGGTTGTATGTGTGTTGTTGTATGTGTGTGCGTGCATGGTTGTATGTATGTGAGTGTGTGGTTACAGAAGGATGTACGTGGAAGAGAGCAGCAGATCAGCATATTATAAGAGAACAGGGAGTTAAGGAAGGATGCGTGTTGAAGAGATCAGCAGATCAGCACAGGAGAAGAGAACAGGGAGTTAGAGAAGTAGGCGGTGGAAGGGAACAGCAGATCAGCACGGGAGAAGAGAACAGGGTTTTGGAGAAGGGGGCGGGGTGGAAGAGTGCAGCAGATCAGGATGGGAGAACAGAACAGGGAGTTAAAGAAGGAGGCAGGCGGAAGAGAACAGTAGATTAGCACAGGAGAAAAGAACAGAGTTAAAGAAGGAGGCGGGGTGTTTGAGAGCAGCAGGTCAGCTCAAGTGAAGAGAACATGGAGTTAAATAAGGAAGCAGGTGGAAGAGAGCAGCAGATCAGCACAGGAGAAGAGAACATGGAGTTAAAGAAGGAGGCTGGTTTTAGAGAGCAGTAGATCAGCACAGGAGAAGAAAACATGGAGTTAAAGAAGGAGGCGGGGTGGAAGAGAGCAGCAGATCAGCACAGGAGAAGAGAACATGGAGTTAAATAAGGAGGTGGTTGGAAGAGAGGAGCAGATCAGCACATGAGAAGAGAACAGGGAGTTAAGTAAGGAAGCGGGTGGAAGAGAACAACATATTAGCACAGGAGAAGAGAACAGTGAGTTAGATAAGGGGGCGGGGTGAAAGAGAACAGCAGTTTAGCACAGGAGAAGAGAAAAGGGAGTTAGAGAAGGAGGCGGGTGAAAGAGAACAGCATATCAGCACAGCAGAAGAGAACAGGGAGTTACAGAAGGAGGTGGGTGGAAGAGAGCATCAGATCAGCACAGCATAAGAGAACAGGGAGTTACAGAAGGAGGTGGGTGGAAGAGAGCAGCAGATTAGCAAAGGCGAAGAGAACATGGAGTTAAAGAAGGAGGTGGTGTTGAAGAGAGCAGCAGAACAGGACGGGAGAAGAGAACAGGGAGGTAGAGAAGGAGGTGGATTGAAGAGAGCTGCAGATCAGCTCTGGAGAAGAGAAGTGAACAGGGAGTTAGAGAAGTAGGTGGGTCCAAGAGAGCAGCAGATCAGCACAGGAGAATAGAACAGGGAGTTTGAGAAAGAGGCGAGTGGAAGAGAACAGCAGATTAGCATAGGAGAAGAAAACAGGGAGTTAAAGAAGGAGGCGGGTTGGAAGAGAGCAGCAGATCAGCACATGAGAAGAGAGGAGAACATGGAGTTAGAGAAGGAGGCAGGGTGGAAGAGATCATCAGTTCTGCACAGGAGAAGAGAAGAGAACAGGGAGTTAGAGAAGGAGTTTGTTGGAAGAGAGGAACAGATCAGCACAGCAGAAGAGAACAGGTAGTTAAAGAAGGAGGTGGGGTGGATGAGAGCAGCAGATCAGCACAGGAGAAGAGACTAGAACAGGGAGTTAGAGAAGGAGGTGTGGTGAAAGTGAGCATCAGATCAGCAGAAGTTAACAGGGTGTTAAAATGCATGCAATATGTTTCTCATTTGGAAAGTTTGAGCTATTGTTATTGTAAAAGACCAATTTTTAAAATGTTTTGTTGTGGAAAATAGTGAAAACAATTGCTATGTCATTTACAATGCTAATAGTCATAACTTTTGCAAATGTGACACCTATAACATTTGTAATGCAATATGTGTTGTATTTATGTGACTTACATGTATTGATATTACAAACACTGGTTTGGATTTGGAGGGTGGAGTTGGATTTGGAGGGTGGAGTTGGATTTGGAGGGTAGAGTTGGAGGGTGGAGTTGGCTTTTGATTTGGAGGGTGGAGTTGGAGGGTGGAGTTGGAGTTGGAGGGTGGAGTTGGAGGGTGGAGTTGGAGTTGGAGGGTGGAGTTGGAGGGTGGATTTGGAGGGATGATTTGG